>NC_139463.1:2925000-4335000 GCF_057233095.1 Heloderma suspectum | reverse complement strand
CACATTTAAGTATGACTTCAAAACCTAGCAAATCGGGAGGGCGGGGGCGGGGCGGGGGTGGGGCGGGGGCGGGGCGGGGGTGGGGGCGGGCGGAGTTCTTACATCTTAAAAGGCAGATGAAAAAACATGACTTGTCTTCTTCCTCTGTGCAAATGGCAACATCAGCACGGAGCCCATGAGTTTTACTTAATATGTATTCAGCGCATTTAAAATATTCTAATCAGCTCATATGCATCATCTCAGTACTCCTTACAACATGAGGTAGCACCACACCTAGAATATGGAGAGGAAAGGAAGTCTGGGAGAACGCTGTCCACAAGCAGGATGCCCAAGGACCCTGAGCTGGACCTCCGCTCTGCCCACCACAAGTGTCACCAGGGAGGCAGGGCTTTGGGGTGGCCTTCGCACCATTCCCCTGACTTAAATCTTCCCGCAAATTTGCTGTTGTCCTGGTGCAGCCTCCTCTGACCTGTGACCCTCCATACGTATTGGACTGCAGCTCCCACAGTTCCCAGCCAGCGTGGCCATCAGCCTAGGAATTATGGGAGTTGCTGTCCATACATCTGGAGGGCAAGAGGTCTGGGCAGGCTGCTTTAGGCACAGCCTGAGGGTTCAGCCTCTTTGCTGAAGCAAAGCAAGGCCTGTGTCTGGTCAGCGCCAAAAAGGGAGAGTTGCCTCCTGGGGGTTCCATGCATGTGGCCTTGAGTTCCATGAAGGAGAAAACAGGACAGATTATAATGTTCTACCGTTATTTGGGGTGGGAGAGAAAGGAACCTGGGCGCCTGTCTTTCTGGTCTTCCCTAGCTAATGGTGGGTTTGGGGGAGGGAGACTTCCATCCGTGAAATGGTGCAGAAGGAAATGGTTCATCCTTCTGCCAGACCTGGGAAGCCAGTTCAACCCACTCGCCCCTGCTGCTGCCACACCACCTTTGCCGTTCAGACCACAGCGACAATAAAAAGATGCCAGGAGATCTGATCACAGCTCATCCACATAATGTCTCGTGTGGCCTAAAATACCAGAATAAAGTGCAGGGGAACAGGAGGATGTGTATGCACGTGTGTGTGTGTGTGTGTGTGTGTGTGTGTGTGATGTGTATGTGTAGGCATGTGTTTGAGGTTCTCTTTCTAATAAGTCAGAGACCAGGTGCAAAACAGAAAGGCATCGTTATTGGTGGCCTCTTGGGAGAAGAACAGTGAGTGATGACCATAAAAGAGCCCTTGGGGGGGGGGGTTGTCCTCATGAAGTAATGAAGATTTGGGAAAGTGGACTTTGAACTGTCACAGCCAGCAGACAGAGAGACCGGCTGGCTGAGTCAGTACACCATGTTTCCTCACTCAAGGTGGTGTCCGTCTGGCTTCTACAGCCAAAATGAATCTGGGGTAAGAAACTGTTAGAAACTGCTAAACAGGTTCTCTTAACTCAAGCCTGCTTGTATATACGCAGCACGCATGCGCACGCATGAGCATGCACGCACACACCCACACACCCTTTCAATCTAAAATGTTCTCAACATTGCCAGTTCTGTGTTGCATCAGAGACAGATTTTAAAAGAAAACCGACAAACAAGGAACAGTATCCAGTCCAAAATTAAGCACTCTTGTCTCCTTCAACCAAATCTACATATTTGGTGGGTCAAATGCCTATTTTCTCACATTGATGCAGGATCTGACAGCTTTGCTAGTAGACAAAGAATTTTGAAATATAGATTTTTTAAAAAAATTCTAAAATATCATAAAATGTAGAAATTTGGGGACTGTATAACTATATTAAAAAGATGTTTTCCAGGTGATATAGGGTATATATGTGTGTATAATATGCATTGAGGGATTCAAAGGATTCCCCCTGACAGAGAGATGCCTTTAAAAGTTTCATGACTGGAAGAAATTCAGCTGGTACAGCTTTTCCAAACATGGAAGTGAAATGATTTGGGGGGAAAAAACTTTACCTGTTGGGTTTTCTCTCTTTTAAGTAACCTTTAAATGTACTCAGTCTCTTTCAGAGGAGTGGGGTGGGGGGGGGGAACCAACCTTAGGTCCGCCACCAGACAGCCCCATGAAAATGGGTTCTTCATTTTTCAGGGTCACTGTCCCTTTAAAATATTTCCCTCTTTTGTCAAAAGTTGGGGATTATGTCTTTTGGACAAAGGAGCCATTTACTGGAGGGCTGAGTGTGGAGCTTTGGTGATGACATTTGGTGTGACCTTTGGAGAGAGAGGAGGAATGAGAGCAGGAGGTAATTTCCTTTAATGATAATAGTAATAATAATTATTATCCCCTTCCCATCGTATTTGACTCTAGCCAGAGAGAGAGGGAGAGCATGCCTCATCTGCTCTCCAAATTTCAGCAACACTTCATCAGCTGCAAATCTCGCTTGACCTTCCTGAAAAAACAAACCCCAGAAAAGTTGCCCTGTGATGTCTGGGACATCCTTTTTGGTTCAGAGAGAGGGAGGAGGAGTTGCTAGGCAGCTGCATGCCTGTCTCTCTTTGCAGGAATCCCATCAGCAAGTTGGACATCAAGGGATGGGAGCAAACAAGTCTAGCAACTGCCTGACCTCTCTGGCAGAAACAATGGCTCTATTCACTGCCAGGGCTGGGTGGGCGCTCAGGTGGGTTTGGGCACCTGCGAGGAACAGAGCTGATCTGGCAGCCTATTTAATGATGGGTCGCCCACTTTACCCTTTTGAGCCCTCTGCAGCTGCCTGCTGGAACTTTGTGCTGAAACACCAAGTGTCCTCTGGCCTGCCGGCAGTCCCTAGAATGGTAAGGCCCTGCTAATGTTCTCTCTTGCCATTGCATGAGCAAAATATCTGGCTGGAATCAGGAGGAACATTCCGGGTGTCTTGCCTGCAGCCATCAACAGAATGGTGAGCGTGGAAGTAAGGGGCAACCTGGAAATGAAAGCTCTTGGTGCACCTGCTAGAGTTAGAGGTGCACCTCTAGCTCAGCCTTCCCCAACCTGGTATCCTCCAGATGAGTTGGACTAAAAATCCCAGCATCCCCCACTTGGTAGTCCAACACATCTGGAGAGCACCAAGTTGGGGGAAGCTGCTCTAGCTTCTGTTCCTTGTCCCTATGAAGCATTGCCCCTACTTTGTCCTCCTGTTTCCCCTTTTCTGATATTTTATTTACATTTTGTTGGCGTGAGTTTCTTCAGCGTTCAGCTCCCTTCCCAGGAGAGGGTGGGTCTCGTAAAAGCTAGACCTCTGAGTGGGGAATGGATGTATCTTGTCTGTAGTGCTCATGCATGTAAATGCATGTGGATGAACACTAAGGCACCACGCATTGCACAGCCTGCCATTTCACATGCTGCAGCTGCTGGGGTATATTTTGAACAGCTGACAACATATTTTCTTATGTCCTTCTAGCATAGCTTTAGCCGCAAACATGCTGCTTGGCTTACAGCCAGGAAGGGAAGATCCCTCAACTATGCATAACAGTGAAGGGGATACAGCCTCTTGAATTGATTTGCCCCTGATTTCTTCAGTGAAATATTATAGCATTAGGTACAGAGCCAATACAAGCCAGCACTTGGTAACTATCGTTTTGAAAAAGGCACTCTGTAGTTCCAAAGTAGGTGCAGAGTAGTGCCATGGGTAATGCACTAGACTACTAACGAGATGTGGATCCAAACCTGTGGTCAGCCATGACCTCCGACTGGCCTTGGCAAAGCGCTCCCACTCAGCCTCCCTTCTGTATCTGTAACGTAGAATTACGTTTCTTGTCCGAAGTTCGACTCATCTTCCACTGTGATCTGTGCATAATCTCTATAGAAAGAATAAATTGACACAATAAATGGAATAAATAGACACAGATCTTCTGACATCAGAAACCGCAACATCCAGAAACCAGTGAGAGAAGACTTCTGTCTCTCGGGATGCTCTACTGCCAACCTAAATCCTCCGTTCTCTAACACAGGCATTCCAAAGGGTGGCTCCAGCAACGCCTGGGAGACTGATCACAAACGACGATGGCTGTAAAGGGTCATGGTGCTTATCTATGGTTGCCGAACTGTACATTTTGCATTTCATTGCCACTTGGCCCTTGTTCATTTTTTGCTCTGTCCCCATGCACGCTCTTGTGTGTACAGATATAGATGTATACCTGCCAACTGAGGATAACTTTTCAAGGATCTTGTGAAGGAGACCCGAGTCCACGAAAGCTGATGCCATGATATATTTTTGTGCCACAAGACTGTAGTTTTCCCCAAATTCATGCCCAGCCATTATTCTGCTGTGAATACATGTAACGTTTACTTTGACCCTTAGGTCCAGAGACCCAAGCCAGGCCCTGCAGAGGCAAAGGGGGAAAGGAGATCACAGGAACCTACAGTACGTGGTGAGTTGTTTGACCAGACCACATCCGGGGTTTGCAGGGGCTGGGTGGGGTGAAGCAATGGAACCCTCAGTACTGGAACTGGTATTACATTGTGTATGGTTCCCCCTCTTCCCCTCCTCATCCATCTCCTTCCTTCTCTCTCTCTCCCTTTCTCCTGCTTCTCTCCTCCTGCAGATGTGTGCAGAATGAAAGACAGAGAACAAAGAGCATTATGGGCAGTGGAGGCTGTTGGCTCTGATGTCGGGGTGGGGTGGGGTGTGTGAATCCACTCCATGTTTCAGTCAGAATCAGTCAGAACTCTAAATGAGCTATCCAAGGTTGGATAGCTCCTTTAGAGTTCTGACTGGTTCTGACTGAAACCCGGAGCGGACTTACCACCCCCTGACATTGGAGCCACCAGCCTCCACTCATTATAAGAACGTAGGAAGCTGCCTTAAACAGAATTCTTTGTTCCATTTGCTCAGCAGTGGCTCTCCTGGCTTTCAGACAGGGGTCTTTCCCAGACCTATGCTGGGATTGAGCCTGGGACTTTTTGCAATGCAGTGTAACTGCTCAAGGAGTGAGAGCAACAGCCCTTCCCCTGTGTGACAGTTCCTCTCCCTACAATTGAGTTTCTCTCTCCTTTTGTATCAAGTGCCTTCAAACCCTTCTCTTGCAGCCAAAGTCTGTGCCTTCCAGAGGTGCCTCTCCTTCCTTGCAATCTTTGGCTTGCTGATCGGAACAGCGGTTGGGGTTTGGTTCCTGGGTGAGTAGAGGTCCACCTGGGTGGAGGTTCCTCCCTTATTTTACAGACTTGAATGTCGTCTGGCTTAGGTGGGCAACTTGAACCTATTTCATAGATAGCCCAAACCTTGGTCATCCTCATGAGGTATACAGACTGGTTCTGGTTCTTGATGTCTGTTCATCTGGGTTGGGATGTTGTCAGGGAGATACTCAGGCCTCCCTTGGTGACTGTCGGTGCTGTGTGCCTCACATTTTAAAAGCTGTAGGCTGATTCCATCCATCCTCCTCCTGCAATTTTTCCCTCAGTGAAACAGCGGCTGAAGCCCTTCCACCTTCAGGAGTCTGTGCCCCCCAAGGACCCAGATGCCGTTCTCACAAAGTGCACAAATGTTATGGAAGAAGGGGAGGAGGACCAAGACACCCCCCTTGGAGACGTCAGTGGCAAGAAAGGTTTGCCATCTTTCCGCCTCTCTGCACGCCCCTCCCTCAACACACACGCACACAAATATACCTCTCCCCTACCCCCCAGTAGCTGGAGCTCTCTGGGCAGTTAACAAAACAAAACTTAAAACCATAAAACACAATAAGATAGTAAAACACAATATAAAAAACCTTAAGTTTAAAACAGGATAAACCCAAAGTAAAAAAAACGGGTAAAAGCCAGCAGCAGTGCAAAGATCTAAACGCACATTACCACAATTGTTAAAATGAAAGAGCTAAAAAACCTTGGAAAATAAAAAGGTCTTCACCTGGCACTGAAAAGACCATAATGCAGGCGACAGGAGAGCCTCTCTGAGGGGGTGTGGGGGGGCATTCCACAGCCAGGGTGCCACTACCGAAAAGGCCCTCTCCTTAGTAGCCCCCTGCCTCACCTGCCCCATTGATGGGCATCATGTGGTTCACCAGTATTTCCATCCTGGGTAGCAGTGGGCTTTATTTGTGCAATTGTCTAATTAGAACTCTAACCAATTATTACAGCCGCAGTCCACCCCAAGGAAATCCAGCCAAAAGGAGATGGACCATAGCCAGGGACTTTGCTTCTAATGAACACATTCCGCTTCTGCCCGTTCTCTCCCCCGCCCCCCTGCAGTTCTGTGGCTAAACAAAACCGGCATATCGTGCAAGGATGTTGTGAGAAAGAATGAGAAAAATTACAGAAGCATTTTGCTGGTGGAAAATACTTCATAAATGGTTACCAGGATCAAAGTTTCACGTGTGCTCCATTCCCGTGATTGCTAACAGAGGCGTAAGCTGAGATAGACACCCAGAGCGATGCCACCTGCAAGAGGTTCCCCATTCAGTTCCATGGGGGGTTCAGCCAACCTGTGCATGTGTCGCTTGGTGTGTGCAAATCAGCTCCCCGTATTGAATTGAAGCGGGGGGGCGGGGGCGCTCTGTTAGAGCATTGGTCTAACAGAGTGGATGAGCAGTCCTGGGTCACGGCCTGAGTTATGGCTGGTTACAACGGCAGCGCTACCACCGTATAAATGTGGCACACCTTTGGGCCAGGTGCATGTTTCAGCTAAAAGGTAGGTCCCAAGTCTGAAAAGGCTGGAGACTGCTGTGTTAGAGCAGGTGTGGAACTCTGGACTGGGGGGAATCGACTGTGAGAGCCAAGGACAACTAACATACTAAGAAGCCATTCATCTGAGTTCATGGGTATGTATGTACTATGCTCAGTGACCCTCCATGAGGCTCACAAAGAAGATCTATCAATGACAAACAATGAGGCATGGGCTTGAAGGAGCTTCCCAACCTCAGGACAGGTAGGCCTCCACTCTCATTGCCCTTGCTGCCACCTCTCTCCCCCCAGTGCCCCCCCAACCCTTCTTCTGCAGGCCTCTGCAAGGATTCATTCGTTTCTTTGGTCTGTCTTGGAGATGGTCCCAAAATGTTTGGAGGGAAAGATTATACAGAGTTCCTTTGAACCCCTTCAGCAGGAACAAATCAAGCTTTTTTAAAGTTATTTTTTTAATTTACTTTAAAGAATTTATACTGCTCTTCATCCTTTTTTGGATTTCAGGGTGGTGCACAATAAATATAACCATAGCAGAGATGCAATGATAAAACAATGAGTAAAATCCATTAAAAATTAACTTATGACAGATTAAAATAAAAACGTTTTTGCCTGGCACCAGAGAGATTATTGATTTATTATCAGTATTGAATGCCTCACAAAATAAATTTCTCTCAGCACTGATGCCAGGCAAGGGAGTTTGTTGCAGAGCCAGAGTGCTGCTGCTGAAAAAAAAATCCCTCTCTTAATGCTGAGCATTTATTTATTTGTTTGTTTACTTATTTATTTACTTATTTATAATATTTCTTGGCCGCCTTTCAGGGCAGAAGCCCTCCCAAAGCAACATACAGCAATAAAACACATAAAACTGGTATGATATTAGGAGTGATAAAAACACAATAACAACAGTACAAATACAATAAAAGCAACAATAAAGCCAGCAACAAAACCAGCAATAAAAACAGCAATCACCGTACCTCTGATAAAGTTGGCACTTGGAGTAGGGCTTTGGCAGAGGATCTCAAAACATGGGCAGATCGATAATCCAATCATTTTAGTATTTTTCAGATTAAACAGAAGCAACTTCTTGTTGGAGGTTCAGGTGGAGGGTCGATCCAGCTGGCTTCTGCTGTGTCATGAAAACTGGGACATCTCACTGGGGATGCGAATCTGCAGACAGATGGGCCACATTCGGTAAGCGTGGCAAGAGCTGAATCGGTCTTTTCTTTTTCAAAGAAGAGCATTTGCACAAATCAACTTGCCAGCCAGCTCACTGGACTCTTGTAGGGAGCCAAGATACAGGGGAATGGCTACCAGATATCTGCAGAGCTCATCCTGATGTTACATTCTTTGGCTTCATTGAAACGGCCGAGTCCTTTGGCTGCAACAGTCCTAAATTGTGGAATCCTTGGCACAGGAAGACTTTATTCGCCCCCTCCCATATGTTGTTTCTCCAGATGGCAAAACCTTTTTGCTCAGGATGGGATTTGTTTTATCAGACAGCTAAGTTTTTTTTCCAATACCTCTGTTTTAGCAGCTGCTCCTGGGTTTTATGATATTGTATATTTTTGTTGCTGTTTGGAATTTTATTGTATTTTATGGTTGTTTTCAACAGTTGTTAGGGGCCCTGAAGTGCATAAGTAGTACACGACAAAGACATATAATTTTTTGTATCACTAAAGAAATTCTAACATGCATGCATGTCCGCACATGCACAGACCCATGTATGCACACACACATGCATGCACTGGCCCTCTTACAGTTCTTTCTGGGTGGTAACCGGTGAGAGGGCGTTTTTGGTTGTGGCTCCTTGTCTCTGGAACTCTCTACCCAGAGAAAAGTTCCCGCTACCTCTGCTGCTTATCTTTTCAGCACCAAAGACCTTCGATTCTTCTAGGCTTTTTTTTAAAAAAGCCTTTTTAAAAGAAAAAGAGAAAGGTTTTAGATCTGATTATTAAAATCATATTTTACTGCTCTTTTTATATTTTGAATGTGTGTGCTTTTTAATTGATGTGCTGCTTATTTTTTTCTTTGTAAACTCTCCTAAAAACTGATGCTGAAGGGTGGTATAGAAATTTCATAAACAAACAAACCCCGGGCATCTCCAGTTAAAAGGGTCAGGCAGCAGGTGACGGAAAAGGCCCCTCTCTGCTTGAGACCTTGGAAAGCCAATGCCAGTCAAGAGCACACCAACACTGGGCTAGATGGACCCATGTTCTGACTCCATAGGATGGATCCATCTGTTCATAATGACACCTCATTCTTTTTAAAGTGGTGTGAACCACTCAGCATCCATGAGCTCTGGTAATGATGTCCTCCTTGGTCTATCACTCCTGTAGACTCACCCACCACAAAGGAGTGAACCTAACAGACTTGAAGGTGAACAGCACTCAAGAGTTTGTTCAGGTTTTGCCCAACTGGAAGGGGAGCACCAAAAATATGTGGCAGATCAGGTGAGTGCCTGTCCAGGCAGGCTCATGTTCCAGGCCATCAGATATAGGACCAGGCCGCCTGCACTGGTCACCTTGATGTGTTCCAATTCATATTTTTCTTGCCAGTTCTGGCTTCTTTCCTTAGTGGCATCTTTAAGGCTGCCTTTCCCAACTTGGTGCCCTCCAGATGTTTGGGACTTCAACTCCCATCAGCCCCAGCCAGCATGGGCACTGGTCAAGAATGCTAGGAGTTATAGTCCAAAGCTTCAGAAGGGCACCAGGTTGGGGAAGGCTGCTTTAAGGTATCCAGGGAGGAGGCGGCAACATGTCAGAAGATGAAGTGTTTGTGACATCTGCACTGTTAGAGGCAATTCCGACACAAGGCAGAGGCAAAGCTTGTTTACCAGTTTAAGACAGGTGTCAGACCACTGTGCATAAGAGCACCTATACTGTACTAGCTGCTGTTTTGGAACTGGCCTCTCCCCACAAGCTCACAATCTACTTAGAACTCCTGGTGGAGAGCCAGGAGCCACTGGTACCTTGCGCAGGTGAGGAGAAGCCCCCACCCTCTTTGGAAACTAGCACCTTCTGTTGCCTGGGCCCAGTGCTCAGTAACACACTTACAGGACTGTGGGGGGGAGGTGTTTCCCATGGCCACTATGTTGTTGTTGCCTTGCCAGGCACATGAGAGCTGGGAAGGGGAATTTTTCCATCACTGTTCCCCTAATGCCTCCACCAAGGGTTCCAAAAGCCACAAGCTGCCCAGTGAGGTCTATATGAGTCAGGAGGTCTCTGCCTTCTCCAAGGGTGGTTTAGAAGATGGCAGTGAGGGAGAGGGCCTTCTCGGTGGTGGCTTCCCAATTGTGGAATTGGGAATTGGAACCTCTCCCCAGTGAGGTCCGCCTGGTGCCAAGATTATCATCTTTTCAGCACCACATTAAGACTTTCCTCTACTCCCAGGCATTTGACAGCATATGATGGGACTTTTTAATGTTAGTGGTGTGTGCTTTGAGCAGATCCCAGTAGTTTATTGGTAATTGTTTTAACCATTTCAAGTGATTTAAAATTTTGTATGTTAAAGGTTTTATATTATGCTTTTGGTTGTTCCTCTGTTTCATTAGGTCAGCTGCTTTGAGACATTTTTCTTGAAAAGTAGTATATAAATATTCTAAGATCTACCTCAGGGTGCTTCTTGAGGTAAGATCTGTTAGCCTGGTACACATAAGAGACATGGTCTTTTCTGTGGTGGCCCCAAAACTGTGGTGGCCTCCCTTCAGTACAGGCACTTAAACTGAGACCACAAACAGTTTGCATGTCCACAAGACCAGCTGTCTCAAAACAAGGTGCAAGGTTTTCCTTCAGATATTGTCTACTATATTCCCTGTACCAAGCCTCACTCCTTTTTGTATGCTGCTTTGTGAGAGCATGCCTCTAAAAGGCAGCTAAAGACACTTCAGATTAATACATACATAAATAAGTATCCTATGAAGCAATATGAGCACACTCTGGGAGAGAGCGCAGGACAGGAAGGCCTGGCGTGCTATGGTCCATGGGGTCACGAAGAGTCGGACACGACTGAACGACTGAACAACAAATGAAGCAATAAGGAAGGGAATGTGAACAGACCAGGGGAAACTTTGCACTTTCTAGCACAGTTTGAGAGCAGAGAGTAATAGAACAATTATGAATAATCGAGTGGGAAGAAATAAACTTGCCACCAAAATTTCAGTGACTAGCAGTGCTGTGCTTCTAGGGCAAGGGTGCGGAACCTCAGGTCCAGGGGCCTGCCTGGGGTCCCAATCCAATCTGCCAGGGTGCCCCAAAGAGTCCCAATGCCTTTCTCCCAACTTCCAACATTTTGGCTTTTCCACGTTTCCCCCCTGTTCTAAAAGATGGAAATGCCTCTGCTAAGGCTTAGTTACTGCCAGTGGGAGCCTTACTCCAAAATATGCTAGGATCCCCACCTTCACTCCCAACCCTGAGAGGTTTTCCAAAATGGCATTTGACCCTGGGGTTAAAAGAGATTCAACACTCCTGTGCCAGAGGAAGCTCCAATCATTAAAAGGCAACGGGGATTGTGATATTTGATTCAAACCGTAAGAGGATTCCTTGGAAAGTTGCCCATTTCCCCAGGTCTCCAGAAAGGATTCTGACTCCGCTCAAGTGCCTAAAATAAGCTGCTGATTTATTTTATTTAGGAGCAGCTGCCCTTCAGGTCGAATTGTGGCCCTGAAATGTTCTGGTAAGCACTCAGCTCGCATCTTGGGCTGCTCCAAGAATCGCCTTGTCTTGTCAGCCTGATTTACTCTAGCACATTCCTTCCAGCAGCCTCCTCCAATGTTGTCAGCATCTGCTGTTTCCAGAAGAGAACCGAAAGTGATGCAAACTCTGTATGCAAAATAAAACACGTGCAGCCATTTGCGTGCGGAACTCCTTGTATTAATGCACACATATTAGTCCCACCCTTTGCTGCGTGACCGAGCTTGGACAGACCTTTCTAAGCAAGGCACCGTGTTGGGACAGAAGGGCAGCTGCAGTGGCAGCGGGTGGGGACGGGAGGAAAATAGAGGTGCACAAGGAAAAGGATGAAGCTGTCGCGTGACTGGGGGGGGGCACATAGCACTAGACAGTCACTCCTTCCCTCAGAATGCTGTAATCCAGCCTTCCCCAACCTGATGCCCCCTAGGTGTTTTGGCCTACAACTCCAACATTCCTGACCATTCTGGCTGTGGCTGATGGGCGTTGAAATCCAAAACATCTGGAGGGCACCAGGTTGGGGAAGGCTGCCCAAAGAATCTCACCACAACTGCCAGCAAGGGCTCTTCTAAGCCCCTAACTTGAGGGGCTATTCGGAGGGCTCCTTCTGTCTTCTCCACAGAGTGTGGCACCCGCTCTTGGGCTTCCCAGACAACAGAGGGAGAGGATGCGCCCCTGAGGGATTGGCCGTGGCAGGTCAGCCTTCATCTCGATGCTGAACGGGTCTGTGCGGGCTCTGTGGTGTCGCACCAATGGATCGTCACCGCCGCCCATTGCATGGACAGGTACGTCTGGAGAAACCTGAGCCCCAGCAGCAGGAAACGGGGTGCTGCCACGTCCAAGACTTCACTTTTGCCAAGGAGACTCCCCCTGCCTTGCCGACACACAGGCGATAATCACGGGCCATCTGAAAACGAGTGGCAGCCAGTCCATGAATAAGTGCTGTACATGAGAGCTGGAGGAGAAGAATGTATCGGGTAGATCCAGGATCTGCTTTGCGCCTTGGATAGCTCCTTCAGAATTCTGACAGGTTCTTCTGACTTACACCCAGGGCAGATTCACCGCCCCACCAAAATCGGAGCCACCAGCCTCTGCTGGTAAAAATGAACTAGATCCCGCCAGCCTGAGGCCCGCCCCGGTCTGCCATAAGGGCCAGCACCAGCTGGCAGCTCTCGGGGCAGGCCCAGCAGCAGCTACGCAGGCCCGGGGCTCCTTGCAAGGGGGGAAGCTAATAAGGCCCATGGCTGTCGGCACCACCTCTGAGAGGGGGACAGAAATGCTGAGGTCATGCCCAGGGGATGCCATTGCCAGCAGCCTTGGATGCAGTCCCAGATGCGGGGTGGTTGTGGGTGGGAAAGAGCCCCTCAAGAGAAGGTCTAAGACTCCCTTCCCTGCTGGCTGGGGCTGATGGGAGTTGTAGTCCCACACATCTGGAGGCTGCCATCCTCCAATTCTGGGGAAGGCTGGTCCAAGAGGTGGGAAAGTCCCGTTGAGCGCTTCCTCCCACTGTTTCCAAATGTTTGGGTCTTCCATGCCAGGCAAGAAGAATGGCACACTGTGGGGCAGCCTTCTCCACCCTGGTGCCCTCCAGATGTTTTGGACTTGGACTCTGATCAGCCCCTGCCAGCACTGCCAATGGTCAGGAATACTGGAAGCTGTAGTCCAAAACATCTGGAGGCTGCCATAGTGGCAGGTAGGCTGCTGGTCTTGAGGCCCATATGAACACACACACCCCGCCGCTTGCCGTCCCCTGGGGCTGCCCCAGCTGAATTAATTGGGGAGCAAAATGGCCTAGCAAGGTGGAACTGGCAAGCCAAAGAGGCTGAGCCATTCTCTTCTGTTCCAGGCACCTTCAGCTTTCCAGCTGGGTGGCCTTTGTTGGGCTCGACGTCCACGCCAGTGGCGAAGGACAGACAGGCGCTGCCCTGGAGATGGTGGTGCCCCACCCCAGCTACAACAGCGGGAGCCACGACTACAACATTGCTTTGCTGAAGCTGAAGGAACCCCTACGTTTCTCAGGTGAGTTTGGTCCAGCTTTGAGACAGCCTCTCAGACAGAAAGGGTCAATGGTGGCTTAATATTACTGTGAGGAGATGGATGACAAAGGGCTCAGTTTGGAAAGCAGCAGAGAGGAATGAGGGAGGGAAAAATACACCCAAGACCACACCAGAAAGTGCATGTGGATGCATGCACATGCACTATCAGGGTTCCCATTATGACCTGGACCCCCTGAGCAACTCCATTAGGACCTCTTGCCTCCTTAGGAGTCACACCTCCCTTCTTTTAAACTTCCCCTTCCCAGTAACGTGGGGCTTAGGCTGTAGATGTGGGGGATTGACACTCCAGTCCTCTGGGGTTTTAACCACAACAGTTTACTGGTAAATTTAAAGCAAGCAATCAGAGCTGAGTGATACAAAAGGTCTTAAAGAGAAAATAAACGTTGCAAAACCCATGTTCCTTTACCCCAGCTGTACTTAAGACTTCTCCAGGCTGCTTCTTCCTGCTTCCTCTTCAGGCTCTGGTCTCCCCAGCTCTGCTCTCGCTGCTCTGGTCTTTCTGACTCTCTTTTTATATCCTCCTCCCTCAAAACCAAAAGCACTGTTTCAGATCTGAAGAAATGAAACGACTCCTCTCAGGGATACCTCCTCCCAACAAAAAACTCCAGGCCTCTAAGCCTGAACATTTTTCCCTTTGCCTCTGTAGGCCTCAAACCTTCACATGCACACACGTACACACATATGCACGCACCTCTCAAATCTGCATGCCCCTATGGAAGCTGACATCAAGTGAGAGGCAATGGGCTCGGCCCTCTCAGGGACAAGCCGTAGACAGCTCCCTCAGGGAAGCCAGGAGTTGTGCCGAGGCAGGAGTAGTGGCAGTGGGGAGACAGAGCCAAGGAACACATGAACCAGAAGGTCCTTATTGCTCAGGCAAAGTCCAGCCCAAGCAGGAAGCTGGCGGAGCTCCAGCCAGCACTTCAGCCACGGGCTCGATGATATCAGGGGGCGGGTCCCCACCTGTGATGTCCACCGGCCTGGGGGGGCAATTTAGCCCCCAGAGCCAAAATGGCTTTCCCCTCCCCTTGCTATGTATGGATGGTGAAGTCATTCTCCAAGTGTGAATGTTATGTAGCCAAAACAGCACCGTCCATGCACAAGAGGGAGGTGGCAGCAGGCTTGGGGAAAACCTGGGGCAGCAGGGTGGGCAGGGGGAATACAAGAAAAACCCTTTAGGACAAAGCCCTAAGCAGGGGTGTGTGGGGTGCCAAAATGACTGATGGAGAGGAAAATGGAAGATCGGGCAGGGCGGGGTGAGTGAAATGGAGCCTGCTGGAAAAAGGTACATTTGGAACGCTGAAGAGGTACCGTTACCCTAACGTTAGGGTAACGTTCCTTTACCCTAGCTGTTCTTAAGTCTTCTCCAGGCTGCTTCTTCCTGCTCCCTCTTCAGGCTCTGGTCTCCCCAGCTCTGCTCTCGCTGCTCTGGTCTTTCTGACTCTCTTTTTATATCCTCCCCATGCTGCAACCGTTTGTTGCAGTTCTCACTGGCTCTTCACAATCAGGAAGGTACTCCAAGCTACAGTTCTGATAGCTCACCCTAAAGGGCAGCCGCACACAGAGCCAGTGGCTCCTACTTCTAGCCCCAGTGTTACCTGACTAGTCTGTTGCAACAAAACAGAGGGATGGAGAGGGCAGCGAGGCTCCGGCCAGTCTCAGATCAGCGTTGGAATGATGGAGCCTCTGGAGCTCTGGTAATCCATGTTATCTGGGAGAGTTCCTGGGGGGTGGGGGATAACCCAGAGCACCCTCGCATGCAGAGCTGCTTTCCAGACAAGTAGCTCCAGGGACAACTTTAGGAACATGGGGAGTGACTGCCGTACACAGAGTCCGGCCCTCGGTCCACCTAGCAGCGGCTCTCCAGGCTTTGGGGCAGGAATTTTTCCAGCCCTACCTGGAGAAGCGGGAGATGGAACCTGGGGCCGTTTGCGCACAAAGCAGGCACGCTACCGCTGGGCAGCTGCAGGCTCCCCCAAGCCGTACCCGTGGCACAGCGGCGAAAGGCGGGAAGCAGGCAGAACCGCTGCCCCGCCAGCTCGCACGCTAGGGGCGGCCCAGCACCCATGGCTGCAGAATACTCCCCCCTGCCCCCTGCTCTACACCAGATGCCGTCCAGGCTGCTTGTTTGCCCCAGCGCCCTCCCGACATTCCCAACAGCAGCACCTGCTGGATCTCAGGACGGGACAACCCAAGGCCAGAAAACGGTAAGCAACTACTGGGACAATAAGGGGAGCACCCATACCTAAGAGTCTCACAGAATCTGCCTGTGAGGAATTCCATGCCAAAATGTGAAGTCATGCTTTCCTGCATATGCGTTTATCCAAGCAGAAGTGCAAACGCTGCTATTTGTCAATGTTCTGAAGGTACATTTCAACTTTTCTCCAAAAATTAACTTTGTTATTCCCGCACTACACCATGGCGGTCATGGTTTTGTTGTTTTTTAAATAATCCACTCTCCTTCAGACTTTGCTTTACTAACAGTTTCTTGATAGCATCCAGGCCAGAGCGGACTCCCTGCTTACAAACAGCGAGGCTGCTGAATGCAAGCCCCGTGGGCTCCCTGCGAAAGCCACACTCTGCGGAGAAAGGCAGGGACAGCCCTGCCCCAGCCTTGGAGAAGAGCGGCCCCCCCGGCCATCCCTCCTCTCGTGGGATCGCAGAGGACAGCACTGCTTGTTTTGCAGCCACTGTTCCCGCTGCTGAGATGCTGAAGGAAGTGCGAGTGGCCCCGGTTCTCGCCCAGGGCTGCAACAGCTCATGTGGGTCTGCCGGAGAGCTCACCCCGCGAATGCTGTGTGCCCACTACGTGGATGGAAGCATCAATGCCTGCGAGGTAATAGTTGGGAGTAGGGCAGTCTGGTGTTTTCAGGGGGTGCTGGTATGTGGCTGGTGCTTCATAAGGCCATAGGCCTCAGTGAAGGGACCATTGAGGCCATCTAGTCCAACCTCCTGCTCACAGCAGGACCTATAGACATGCAGGATAAAACCAGTGGAGGCTGGGGGCTCCAACATCAGTGGGGTGGTGAATCCACTCCGGGTTTCAGTCAGAACTCTAAAGGAGCTATCCAAAGTGCTTGGCACCATGGAAAGCTCCTTCAGAGTTCTGACTGAAACCCGGAGCGGATTCACCACCCCACTGACATCAGAGCCACCAGCCTCCACTGGATAGAACTACAGCAGTGCGGGAGAACCTGAGCTGCGCCAGATGTTGGACCAGACTCTCCACCATCCCTGACCATTAGCCATGCTGACCTTGGCTGATAGGAGTTGGAATTCAGCATCTGGAGAGCCATCAGTACCCCACCCTTGAACTACAGCACCCCTGGCTGATGGCCCTCCAGCCTCTGCTGAAATGCTTCCAGCAAAGGGGAGCCCGCCAGCTGTCAAGGCAGTCTGCCCTCCTGTTAGCAAGTCCTTCCTAATCGGCTTCCCTGCCATTTTTCCACCCGCTGCTTCTAGTCTGCTCCATCTTCTGCATGACAGCCCTTCAGAACAGTTTTTTAGAAGGCCACTCTCCTGTCTCCTCTTAATCGTCTCTTGTCCCACAGGCACATGGGCAGACATTTTGCGGTGAAGGGTGGGGAATCACGGCAGAACGGTCAGAATGCAAGAACAGCTAGCCTAAAATATGTCGTCTGTCCGTCCCCCGACACAATTGTATTAATAATTACTATTACAAAATAAAAAATAAGGGCGTAGTATTTGGTGGGTTTTTCTGTTGCTTTTGTGTTCATTGGTCAGAATGCCAGAAGGCTGGAGCAGGTTTCCTTTGAGCAACAGACCAAAACGGTACCTGGACACTTTTCCTTATATCTGCACAAGTAAAAGGGCCAAAGACTGTCTTAAAAAAAAAAAAAAAGTATGCTGGAAATCCAGCTGACCAAGCTCGCAAAGGTTCCCCTGTGGCTACAGTCCTTGCTTCAGTGTAATGACTGAGACCTAGAAACTTTGCCTAAGCTGCCACTCTCCTCTGGGCCTCCGGCAGAGCAAGCATCTCACAAGGCCAATGTGTACTAATCATTCTTGAGTCCCTACATGGGAAATTCTGTCCCTCTTTACAGCCATGTTGATACAGCAACTTTGCAGAAATAGACTCCTCCCATAATCAAGATAAGCTTGGCAAGAGCTGATCTGCTAAGTTACAGGGCAAGCCCCAGACAAGAGCAGAGCTCTTCTAGATAAACAAAGTCCAGCACAGTGACTCTCCTGTGCCCATCTCCTTATTTTGACAGGGTGAGAGTGGGGGACCACTGGTTTGTCAGCATGAGCACGTGCAGCGCTTGGTGGGAATTAGGAGCTGGGGTGCTGGGTGTGGGAAGCCTGAACCCGCCAGCATTTATACCAATGTGGCAGCATTCCTGGATTGGATCCATCACGTCATCACGGTGAGTGGGTAATAACCGGTGGCAAATTGGGTTGGCAGAGAGAGACACTCCTGGCCTCTTAAGTGGTGGACAGAGCCAATTCACAGCTGTCTGTGAGATGGAACAGTTGCTGGAAGGGTAGCCCTTCCTCCCCTCAATACTCACAGTGGATCTGCTTGCAGCGTTCCCAAATTGCAGGGTTCTGAGGATTTAGTTGGCAGGGTCCATGTGGAACTTTTGAGGGCGGTGTTAACTGTGCCTGAAAGCACTTTCACAAGACCACTCCACCCAGAGGAATATCAAAGAGGAAAGAGCAATCCTTCTGTTCCAAAAACAGAGTCAAAATGGCAGGCCTTGCAATGAGAAATATATTCCCCCCTGGCCTCTCAAGCAGCCAAACTACGGAGAAGGATGACAGTCCTTTCACATAATACAATGGAGGGTGCAAGAGTGACTCACACAGGCTCTTTTCCTTCTGGCTCTTGTGCAAAGCGGGGAACAGTACTATCACATCCTCCACCGCCCCGCCCCCCAGAAGGGATAGGCAAAGAACTATTACTTCTTCCTCATAATATGCAAAGCCACCCTCCCCAAAGGGATGCAAATATAGCCAGGCATTCCCAAGGGTCAGCCACAGAATTCATAAACACTGAGCTGCTTTGAGACCACCACTTACTGCTTTGCTACAGCCAACACCACACTTCCTGCAGGGCCAGCCCTACTGTTAGGCAAAGTGAGGTGGCCACCTCAAGAGGCAGCAAGGTGTTGGAGGACAAAGCTGTGTGTGGCCCATGGCTCCTAGGCAAGCCTGTCGCCCTCAGGTGTGGTGGAGGATGCTGTCCTGTTGCCATTGCTGAAGCAAGACTCGACTATCAGCCTGGTTGGCTCCTATACTTGGGGGCATCTTTGTCTTGGGCATCCAAATGTCTTGGGTTGGCCCCGAGGACCAGGATTTCAAGGGCACAAGAGAGGGCTGCTCGATGTTAAGACAGAACCCTAGCACGTTGAAATTCAGTGTTGAGTTTCTTTGCACAGCAGCAGCTAGCCACTTTTAAGCAATGGCTCAAGAACTCTGTTGTCTTCCAGAGCTACTAGTCCCCAGAGGATGTGCCTGGAAGAATAGTGGAGTCTCACACATCAACTGTCCACCATCATGCCCTGCAACTGGGAAGAACACAGAACTTAAACCAGGAAGTCTCTTCTGCCTACTTTGCTTTCACGTACCTCCAGCAACCCCACTTCTGAGCACATGAAGCCGAGCACCCATCTTTGCCCATTTTTCTGCGGCAATCCTATCTCCCTGTGAACTGCATAGGATTTCTGGTGAATTCAGAGGACGTTACTTCGGAGTAAGCAAGTTTAGGATTGCCTTCCAAATCTAAGCCCTATGGGAATTTCAGCTAAAAGCTGTTGGTGATGCTTCAAGGGGAAGCTACAGGGAAAAACAGCACATGGGCTCCACCTAGCAGCAACTGGGTGAATGGGCAATACAACAGCAAATGTGGTTCAATGTAAGTAATGCACACCGGGGTAAAAAAAAAAAACCTCCTAATTTTACATATACATGGGTGGGGTTTGAGTTGGGAGTGACTGGTAGGAAAGGGTTCTTTGGATTGTGGTGGATAGCTCAATGGAAATGTCAACTAAATGTGTTTAAAAAAAGAGATGCATTCCATGCCAGGGATCATTAGGAAAATGATTGAAAATTAAGCAGCCAATATAATAATGCATTTATACAAATGTATGACACAACCAAACTTAGAATATGGTGTACAGTTCTGGCCACCACATCTTAAAAAGGTTATGGTAGAGCTGGATGAAGTACAGAAAAGCAACCCAAATGATCAAAGGGACTAGAGCCGCTCTCCTACATAGAAATATTATGTTTGGAGTGTTTTAACTTAGAAAAATGGTGAGTCAGGGTGGCAATATGATAAAGAGTTTTAGAAAATAATGCCTGTTACAGAGAAAGTATAGTTCTCCATCTTTTAACACTAGAACCAGGGAAATTTTAACACTTTTAACACTAGAACCAGAGCCAATTAAGCTGATCGGCAGGAGATTCTGGACAGATAAAAGGTGG
The DNA here is from genome assembly GCF_057233095.1 of Heloderma suspectum. NCBI lineage: Eukaryota > Metazoa > Chordata > Lepidosauria > Squamata > Helodermatidae > Heloderma > Heloderma suspectum. The sequence continues at coordinate 4,315,232 of NC_139463.1, read as the reverse complement.
GATTTTTTTTCACAGTGCAGTTAACCCATGTCATCGCCACAAGCTGGGGCTGATGACTATCGGGTTAGATAACTTTAAAGGGGAATTGCCCAAATTCACAGAGAATAAGGCTACCACTGGCTATTAGTCATTGCTACCTACAGCTTCAGAGGCAGGATATCCCTGCATATCAGAGACATAGTTCTAAATATCAGCTGTTAAGGGGCAACAGCAGGAGGGCTGTTCCCTTCCTACTCCAGCTGTGGGCTTCTGGGAGGCAGCTGGTTGGCCACTGTGTGAAACAGGACCCTGGACTAGATAGGCCTGGGGTTGGATCCAGCAGGGCTCTATGATGCTTTGCTTCACCATGCAGGGATCTGGGCTTGTCCCAATGGGCAGAGGGACAGAGCAGGACAGGACTTTTGCCACACTGCAAAATGAAGCCTAAGCGCCAATGTCTTCCAAGGTGGGTTTACTACATTAGTTTTGGACTGGCTGGTAGTTTAAGCTGTCACAGGATAATTGCACTGTTTTGAAATAAAAACTCCACTGTGGTATCAAATACAGTTCAACGTATGTTTTGTCTGGGCATTAGTGACTGTTCCTCCTCCCCCTGCCTTCAGCATAGAGAAGATGAGTAAGAAAGAATATTAATTTGCACCAGATACACCAAGGGCAGCTTACACCAAACAAACTGAAACTGCCCAGACAGAGCTCTTGAGTAAATAAGGTGAAAGGGGTTGAAGAGACAGAGCAGGGTTTTCTCCAGAATGTGAGAACATCGAGGAACAAGCAAGTACTTAGCAAGTCCAGCAGGATATGCAAGTTGCGAGAAAACGTTCCCCAGGAAGTTGAACATTGCACCTTCGTATGGGCACATTTTCTGCTAAGCCAACTGCTAAGCAGAAGTCATAGGGCTGCAGCCAAACAACTACCGGATTAGTCCTGGGGTCTGCGATTCTTGCACAGCAGCCTACGTAATGATGAGAAACGGAGGGGAGCTTTAAAAGCGGTCTGCGATATAGCGCGTGTTCAGCTATTCAAAGCAACAACCATAAATGTCACTGGCTAGAAGCAAGTGCTCTGACAGACCTCTGCAGATTGTACTAGCCACAATTATTGACCAGGTTCTATCAAAACTTTTTTAAAATGACGGACTAAAATGAGTTTGGATTTTAAGAATCTGACCTGCGGAAGCCACTGCGGACCGACCTCCTCAGGCCGGGCGGAGTCCATTGACTTTAGTGTCTCTTTTTTTACTTTCCCAAAATTTATGCATATTTGTTCATTGGAAAATATGCAAGTTTCTGCTGAGACTGGTAAATAAGTGGGGGAAGGCTGAATGGAATGGGGGACAATATGCTCAGTGTTACGTATTAAGGTGTAAATTGTTGTAAACCCTCTTAGGTAATTATTTATGCATGTTTCCCACACGACTCAATCCCCCCCCCCCCCAATCCATCTGTAGACGGACAACAGAACAAAGGCACCTGACAATCCACGAAACACAGACAAAGCAGGTGTTACACAATCCACACATCCCTGGTTATGACTCGGTCGGATGCACTATTATGCAGAAGAACCGCAGGAGCTTCTACGTTGATTGTTCCCCATTTTGGCTGCTCAAGGAAAAAGTTATGTCAAATTCTTGTGGATGAGAAGGTCGAGGTCCCCTTGTTGCAGAGGCACCTTACATCAGCGTTGTATTTAGCCACTCGCCTGGCCACCACTGGCGACTCAGAATTCCATACAGACAAGCAGGCCGGCAGAGGAGGGAGAGAGCGATCTGTCCTCCTTCGCCAGCCCACTCAGCTTCTGTAATGGCTGTGGAGGGAAGGCTCCATGGAAGTCAAGCAAACTGGTTAAGGACAAACAGGATGCTCTGTTCCTCCTTTGCTAGCCCACTGTGTGTCTTGCCCCAATTATGAGCAAAAAGCGGGCATGTAAAAGTGTTTGCATGCTAGTCATTCTGCAGGCTTAGTAACAAGACTGCCTTATAGAGAAGGGAACTTCTGGCTCATAGAAGCTACAGATGACAGGCATATTTCATAGTAAAGGACATGGTGCCACTGGGGCTAGAATTTTATATGCATATTTAATTACTCCCATAGAGTGAAATTCAAACAAGGCAACAATATGTGGAAGTAACATGAGTCAGCTCACTGCAATAGAATACAAAATAATTTCTAAGAAGTGCTTAATCCAATAACGTTTCCCCACCTTTTAGTTTCATCCTTTTAACTAATGTGGTCTCTATTCAGTGACTGAATTTCAGCCACTGTGAATGGAGGTTTATTTTTAAATGCTAAAATAAATAATCCCAAGAAAGGAGTGAGGTGGGGTGGGGGTTCCCCGAAAGCACTATGCATGTCCCAGATGACAAAACACTGAGGGCCTCCATTTTAACAAACAGCTGACCTCTACTTCAGTACATGAAGAATGGGAGGGAGAAGAGTAATGCCTGCCCAATCTGAGAGATGACAAAGTTTAGGAGCAGCCAGTTTTGATTAATTACGCAGACAATATGTCAAAGTCAATGCTGGAGTTGAGAAAAGCATGAAAATAGGCAGATGAAAGGCCTGGTTTGATGTACTCCATGGAGCTTTTACCCATGGAGAAAGGGGGCAGCAGGACTAAACCGCCACGCTCACCCCAGTGTTGAGCATGCTCTGGATATCCGTGGACTGAGCATGCCTTCTGTAGTAGGAAAGCCCATGCATGTTCAGCGCGCAGGCTTCCACATTATTGGGCACCCAGAAGGTGCATGGGCTCCCCTGCACGGATGCCCCGGGGGGCCGGGAGGGAGCAGTGGTGCACCCAACTTTGAGGGTCAGTGAGGTCCCACTTCCCCCTTTTCCACATGTTGCATCCATATGTGGAGAGCGTCAGAAGAGGGCTTAAAACAAAACACAACCCATCCTCTACCCGAGTCCTGCTGCATGGGGTCCGCTAAAGGCAGCAGTGGGCAAACCTACAACATTTTGGCACTTTAAGAGCCTTGACAGGCCACTGAGAGGTTTTTCAAGGCTAGTGTGCTTCAGAAGCCATTTGCAAAAGAGACGAGGTAAGATACGCAAAGGGGGTCTCCCTTTAAAAGAAGCTGCATAGATGCTGTTCCGCACGGATTCAGACCCAACCTGTCAACTGAATGCCAGTGTGTCCCAGATGGAGGCAGTGCCAGGGCTCATTTGCCAATAGTTCCACCAGACCCAAACAGATGTTGCCAAACACCCAAAGCAGGAAAGGGGAGGGTCGGCGAGATCTGTACGTGGACACCCGGAGTTAAAATTCGACAAGCGAGGTCACAGGTGTGTTGGGATCATGTCTGGTCAGGCAATTCTCTTTGGAGGCTAAAGGGCACACAGTTCCTGTGCTGGCTTGGTCACTGGGTCTGGCGATTCTCCTCCAAACATGTGGGCCTAGTCTTCAGGAAACACCCAAACACAGATGCCAGAAAGTACTTTAGAGCAGGAGAAGGTCAAATTGGACGAGCAAGGGCCACAGGCTGTGCCGACTGCAGCACGCCCAGGAAGACATTTTCGGAACAGGACAGATGCTGATGGAGCTACTTGATTCTTCCCAGGGCAGCCGCCCTCCGCTCCGTATTCTGGAACAAGGCTCGGATTAGGTTTTTCACCTCGCTTGGGGAGAACTCAGCTGCGAGAGGCCCTTTACTGTCTGCCCACCTTGGAAAGAAAAAAGAAAAGGGCAACAGCTGTTATTTAAGAAGCCAAGCAAAAGGGAAGGGACCAGAGGATGCATGGGGCCTTACCAAGCCTTCAGCAGCCTTTGTCCAGGGCGTTCTGGTGGTCAGTAGACTGGGGCTTACACCCCTTGCACCACTTCTTAGCTGCTGCACCTTGCTAGTTCCCTGCCCACTCCCCTGATTTCTGTCCCTCCCTCGTGTGTGTGTGTGGGTTTTTAAAGATACCAAGTTCTTAAAAAAAAAAAAAAAAACACCTATAAATTGCAGAGCAAGCAAGTAATCTGCACTGTTATGGTAATCAAAATGTGGGTTTCCTTGGTGAAAATATTCTATGGAAAAGGGGCACAGAACAGACATACAAGTAAAACTGTATCATTCCATTGTTCTACTGTTATCTTCTTGCCTCCATCCTTCCTGTTTTCCCACACGGACAAGTATGGAAAGCCTCTGAAACACCCACCGGTCCACTATTTCTTGCAGACTGGCCTGTAGTACCAACATGAGCTCCTTGAACATCATCCATTTTGGCACATAGACTGGGACCTCCTCTTGGAAATGCCTGTTCTGCTTTTCTTCTGGCAGGGGCACGAACACGTGGGGCCCCTCATCCACGACTGTTTGGCACAGCGTGTGCAGTCTGTCTGCATTCTCTGCAGAGATATCCTGCAACACGATTGAGAGAGGGAACTAGTGGGACAGAAAGGCTGGGTGATGCCAGTTCATAGGTTTTCTGTGGCACACTTCATTTGCTTCGAGAAGAACTGGAAATGATCTCTACTTGCCCACCCCAATCCCCTCTACAGAAATCCACAAGGCCCTCTCGTCAACCTGTCAAGAGGTTAGTAGCAGACTCTTCTGAGTAGCATGCTTAGGGCACAATCACAAGACAAGACAACCTGGATGTTCCAACTTTTGCATGACTCTTCAGTGACCTGAGACAACACCAGCTACTGATGCCCACAATCCAGCCTTTCCACAGTCCTAATATCTACCACCACCAAACATTATATTGGGAGAAGATACTCCTCCCGGAGAGCCCTAAAGTTTATCTTGCAGTAACAGTGCTCACGCACCTGTGCAGCATTACAGCTTTTCGAGTAAGCTGGGAAATCAAGTCCACCAGAATATTCAAACTAAAAGCCCAGACAGGCAGGCTTTAACATTTGATTTCCCTTTGTTCCTGCTTTTAAAGAGGCCATTTCCCATACAAGAATCTAATTCGTATGTTCAAAAGCAGGCATCTTAATCCCCCAAATGTGAACTTTTGTCATGGGCAAAAGTGCCCTTGTGCTCAGATCACTTTTCAGAAACTAGAAAGGGCACATCACAAATTCAATCATCACACAAACCAGCTCTAATGTGTCAAAATTTGGACCTGATCTGCAGAAGAGGGGCTGCTCATGCTAAAAGGAGCAGCTGGACTTGCAGAAAAAGACCAACCACATCAAGAAGCTGCCTGTAACCAGTATGGTCCTCACCTCCAAGGTGGTGATTCTGTGAATGATCTCTGTGAGGGCAGTGTTGAGCAGAGCCCCCATGGCCTTGCAGTAGATATTCACAGGAAGGACATCCTGCCAAACCTGGCCAAGCCTCTTCAGCTGGTGCAGGACCTGGAAAGCAGTAAGCAGTGCCCTCTTATACTGACGCAGAGACCAAGGTAACAATTTCTAGAGTGATCGACGGAGGTGTCTCATAACATGACTCGACGGGGTAGGGGGAGCACATGGTAAGTTTAGAAAATTATGCATGGTATGGAGAAAGTGGATTTTTTTTTTCTTCCACTCATGTAATTCTTGGCGACATCCAATGAAACTTGATTTGGCGGCAGATTCAGGATGGACAAAAGAAAGTATTGCATAAATAAGTTATGGAACTTACTGCTGCAAGATGTGGCACTCTTCACCGGCACAGATGGCTTTAAGAGGAGAGTCAAATTCATGGAGGAGGAGAGGCTGATCTATGGCTATTAACCATATTAGTCACAGTGTCTAAGTGGAACCTTCAGGTTTAGAAGCGGCCTGCCACTGAATACTGGGATGGGGTGGGTGACAGTGGGGGAAAGGCTGCTGCCTTCACGCTCTGGTTGGGGGCTTCCAAGAGGTCCCAGAGAGCTCTCTGTATGAAGGAGGAGGCTGGATTCAAGGAACCCACCTTGCCTGATCCAGCAGGTCTCCTTCTTATGCTTCCTGTGCACGCAAGATGCAGTCTGTCTATACAGCTTACAAACAACGGGTTCCAAAAAAGCCTGTGGCTGTTCCATGGCAAACTCCACCCCCGCTCACCTGCCGCACAGCTTTGTTTGCAGCAGAATAGTTGTCCTCGTCATCCATGTTGGAGAAATTCCTTGCACTCGAGAGTCTCTCCAGGAGCTCCCCCTTTTGGACTCGCATCTGGGCCAAGAAACACTCCGTCCCTGGGGGAAAGAGGGAGAAGGAGGGTTATCCTGGGGGGGAAGTCATCTCTGATTTTGAGTTCCAAGAGCCACACCACTACCACCTCCACCACAGGAGTTTCTGATCTACCCCGAAGTGTACTTCTTGATACACAGGATGTCCCTGCAAGGTACCCCAGGAGAATTTCCATGGGCCACAAGGGATGGGCTCTGCACTTGTGGGGCAGCCCACAGAAATAAGATGGAAAGGAAGACCAGCGGATGGGCTATTTCCACGGGCTGACACCCTGCCCTCCCCCCACTGCCCCAACTCTGGAGAGAAGGGCTGCAAATTGGACTGCATTCCTCAGCTTCCAGGGGCAGAAGAATTTGCCACCCCCCTCCCCCATGTATCCCTGTTATAATGGTATCTTTGTGTTCATTTTAATTGTAAGCGGCTTTGGAAACCCATCTAGGCTGAAAAGCAGGATATCAACATAAATATGACACAAACAGGTAAGTTTGCTCCAGACTCACCAAGTTTCCTGAAGCCGGGCACCAGGTCAACAAAAGTGGCTGTCCCGTCACTTAGGCGGCCCCGGAACTGGTGGCCCAGGGTCAGGAGGTGGTGTGCAATATACATACAGTTGTTGTGGTGGATAGCAGCCAGCTGGGGAAGTTTCTGAAGGTTCTCTCTAGGCAGGAGAGAGGAAGAACAGCAGGTATGCTTAAAGAGTTCAGATGGCTGCAGCACTGTCTTTGGTATTTCCCTCCACACCAAAATAATCTAAAGAAAATAAAGTCACCAGGTTCACAGAGCAGGGATTTCGCTCCATCTATGCTCAGCAAAACTCTTAACATAGAAGCAGATAAGAGAGGACAATAGCCTCTCTAAGATCATGCAGAAAGCAGTATTTGACTTTGGTGTAATGATTACAACGATGAGCTGCAAGCTGAGGAGTCCACGGTTAGTATCTCACTTCAGCTATGAGTTCGCGTGACTGTCGGCAAGTTATTCTCTCAGCCTCACATTAGTTGTAAAACCGCCATTGTTCGAAGGCGCCTGCACAGCACACTGGAGAGTCCAAAGAGACTGAGTCACACCTCCCCAAAGCCAAAAAGGGAGGGAAGCTCAAGAAATAAAAATAGCCTAAGACAGCCTTCTCCAACCTGGTGCCCTCCAGATGTGCTGGATTGCAACTCCCAGCATTCCCAGCCAGCATGGCCAACGGCAGTTCATATGTGGAGGGCACCAGGGTGGGGGAGGCTGGCCGCAGTGGATGTACTGCTTTATTATTACATTTCTATAGCCAGAGCTCTCTGGGCAGTTCACAAAACAAAACTTAGAACTACAAAATACAACAGCATAACAATATAAAACATAATATAAAAACATTTAAAAACAGAATAAAACTAGAGTTAAAAAACCAAAGTAAAAGCCAGCAGCACTGCAAGGATCCTAAAAGAAACCGACACATTTTTTAAAACTAAAGATGCAATCCTATCCATGTTTAGATAGAAAAAAGGCCTACAGCTCCCAGCATGCCCCACCCAGCATGGCTGGCTGGGGCATGCTGGAAGGTGTAGGCCTTTTTTTCTGTCTAGACATGGATAGGATTGCACCCTAAAAGACTAAAAAGCCTGGGAAAACAGACAGGTCTTTGCCTGGTGCTGAAAAGACCACAATGCAGGCACCAGACGAACCTATGTCGGGATACAGCACAGCTGCATTTATACTCTCCCCAGATATTACTTTCCATTAACAAAGCACATCACTCACTTGTGATACATCGGCACCACATCACAAAACAGATGGAAGATGTTCCGCACCGAGTAGAAGAGCTGTATGCACCTGCCGGGGGGGGGGGGGGGAACAGACACATTGTTTTGGATCATAGCTGAGAGCACCACAGATTTAGCAGAAATGCTTGTAAAAATGAGAATTCATCTGGAATCACGCCTTTGTTTGGTCTAGATGGGACCTCTGAAGAGTAAGCCTAGCACAACATTACTCAAACCAACTGTAGGGCCAGCCTGCCCTCTGCATAACCAGGTATCCAATGCCAACGCAGCACATAAGGAGAATCTAGGTTATAAACCTTGTGTGGTGCAATGAGCAATATACCATAATCCAAGGGTGCCCAGCCTTTTTGGGTCAGTAAATATATTTGGAATTTTGAGAGGGCGCTGTGGGTGCTCACACAAAATGGCTGCTATAGGGCGGTGTGTGTGTGTGCGCCCATTCATAACGTGGCTGTCATGCTGGGCATGACTAATCACAAAGCACTCCTTTCCCAGAAGGCAAACTGGAGACTAAAATAAATTTGCCCAAGAACCTAGGCACAAGGGAGAGGTAGAATCTGAGCTCCAAAACACAAAACCACTCTACTGTGCTCAAATAAAGATGTTGCTGGAAGACAGTACTTGGCTTTGCAGCAAGCCATCTTCCCAGTTTAAGGAAATCGTATGTAACAAAATAAAAAATCAGGAGGGGCACGGACCCTGGCAGGCACCAAGGGTGGCGTTTGTGGGCACACTGGTGGCAACCCCAGCTGTAGTCAATATAAAAACAGAGGAATGACTGATGAAATAGGACAGACAGGTCTTGGGTACTGACAGCAAACAGCAAAGCTCAACATCAAAGGGGGATGGAGAGAAAACTGGAGGAAATTATGAAAATTAAGTACATGAAAATAACCATGAATATTTATGTCCTGCTTTCCAGTCCAAAGACATTCAGGGCAGTTTAGAGTTAAACCAATGAACTTCATTAATAACTTAAACATCTGCATCAGCTTTCTCAGCGGTGGTGTCCACCCCTTGGAACACTCTGCCACATGTGGTTTGGGAGACAGTTCTAAACGCCTCTTGAAAAAACATCTCTTCACAAAGCTTCCCTTGACCTCTCTAAAGGGTTATGTTACTGCCCTGTGTTATTGTTATTTGGTTGTGACATTTTTAGATATTACTTTGTCTTGCTTTTACATCATTGTATTGTATTTTTAATGTAAACTGCTTAGGGATTTCAGTATATTAAGCAGTATAAAAGTATTATAAATAAATAGTCAGCACCATCTCCAAACAAAACAGAATTCTTGCATTAAATGCCAGTTTGGGGCAGGGGGGAGGGGGATTATTCAGTTGCTAAATCTGGGGCTTCTTAGCAAACCATTCTTGGATGCACAAACCCCCTTCTTATCCCCCTCTGCCCTGCTGCCTCTACTTTCCTTTCCAGCATAGTCAGCAGGGAGGCAGGATCCCAGCACTCTTCTCTGAATATCCAGCTCCTTGAAAGAATTTCGGGTGGACTCACAGCAGGCAGCTCCAGCCACCAGCTTATCAGAAATGATAGCACTGAGCTAAGACAGGCCAACTGCCTCTAAACTTCAGTGGCCTTCTCCAAGGAATCCCCGTTGTCAGGCATCACTGCTCAATAACAAAAAATGTTTTGACCAATTTTGCTGCCTGTAAACATATTCCAGAGAATTCAGTGGGGTCCTCACCACTGATCCGTGCTGGCAGAGGCCTCCTGGAGTGTCTGATAAGCCAACGCCAACAATTTTTGGATGGAGTCACTGATGCGGCAGGCGGGAAACGAAAAGGTATGCTGGCTCAGCCTCGTTTCGTTCTCCAGATTTGTCACCTGATTGAGAAGAGCCTCAGGTGCTTTCAGTGCCTTTAACTGGTCACCTGCTCCAGGGTCAGGCAGCTTAGGCAGAGTTACTGAGGAGTCTGGGGAAACCTGGGAGGGTAAATGGAAGATTTACAACAGAAAAAGAGAAAAAAGCTCAAGTTAGGGCGCACACACACACACACAAATTCCAGAGGTGCACCTGTGTTAGTCTCTTGCTTTTGCTACAAAGAGGGGTACAGCAGTTTGAAGACTACAAATGCCACAACGAGGCAGTGAGGAGTTTGTTTTAGACAGTTTTGACTTCCATGGTTGCCCTCAAGAAATTCTAACTATAGTACTACTGGGTGAAGTGAATGGTCTGGGAATTCCCAAAACTGCATTTCATTTATATCCTGCCCTGCCTCCAATGAGTTGAGAATGACATATGGTTCTTCACTCCGTTGACCCCCATGTTATCCCAACAACTATCCTGTGAGAGACAGGTTAGGCTGAGAGAGAGAGACTGAATGGCCCAAACCATCTAGGGAGTGCTTCATGGCTGAGAGGGGATGTGAACTTGGGTCTCCCCAGTTCTAGACTAACACTCAAATTACTTCAGCACACTGCTACAGTGTTGAAGCTAAGATGGCGTGGATTTCAGTGCCTGGAAGGAAGCCCACCAAAGAGCCAAATGCAAGTGGCTCTGAGCTTTTGGAGGAAGAGAATATAAACACAATCTGGAAAATTAGATTATTATGAGTTAGGGAAACCACAGAAGTGAACCCAGGTTAGGTTTATAGTAGAGTCACGTCGGCTCCAAACATACTGAACTGGTATATGCAACTTGAGAGCCAGTGTAGTGTAGTGGTGAGAGTGACGGACTGGGAGCCGGGAGATCCGGGTTCTAGTCCCCACTTGGCCATGGAAGCTCACTGGGTGACTTTGGGCCAGTCACAGACTCTCAGCCCAACCTACCTCACAGGGTTGTTGTTGTGAGGATACAACGGTGAGGAGGAGGATAATGTAAGCCGCCTTGAGTTCCTTGCGAGAGGGAGAAAGGCGGGGTATAAATGCAATAAATAAATAAATAAATAAATTGTGCAGTATGCAATGTCCAGGGACCTTATGTGTTCCTGTTCTCAGAACAGGCCTTTTATTTTGGGCAAAGAGAATCACACGTGGGAACACAGCCTCATTAACATACGTTGGACTATTTAAAGGAAATATATAGACATTTTATATTTCTTTTGAAGCATATTCAGGATTTATTTATTTAAACAATATGCATACCACTTGATAGCCTAAGGTTTACATAAAGCGGATTACACAGTGGCCCTGGAAGAAACCCAAGTGTTGGAGGAAATAACCAGAGGCTGTATCGCTCAGGTACCTTTACAGTGTCGTGTATTTCTGACGTCATCAGATTTCTCGCTGCCACTATTACATCCTGGCATTTCTTGTTAGCGAAGTGGCAGTTGACATTGCGGGCGTAAGTCAGCAAGTCGGTGGAATCCTCCTTTAGGAACCGCATATCCTTCAAGGCCTTTTCAAACTCCTCAGTAGCTTTAATAACCTGGGCGGGGAGCAGGGGGAGAAGAGCGACCATCAGCCACATGAGTGTGACTTATGTGTGAAAGAGCGTTGCTGTTGGGAGCCCTTGTTCTTTGAATCCTCATTAAATAAGAACATTATGAATCACTCAGTTCAGAGATTCATAATGTCAATCTGATGCATCAGTGTCTATCAAGTGCCACAGTCGCTTACTAACGCAAGCTCAACGTGTCATAGCCATTAAAAGAACAAGCCTGCTGAACAGCTCTCTGTGTGCATAACTCAAACTTTCATCTTAATCTACCATGCAAACCTTTATGTCAACAATTCAAGAAACAACTTTGGGAGCAAGGGAAGAGGATTTGGGAGACTGGCCCACGGCCTTTCCCACCCTCCATATCCCCTTGACTGTGAAGAGTGCAGCATCCACCTCAATATACTGCCCCAGTTTGCTGCTGTTGTTTGGGATCGAATGCACCAAGCAGTCATGAATGAGGCACTCTGACATCTCCTTCCAGATCACGTCGCCCAACAGCTCCGTCAAAACAGGCCTGGAGTTGTTCTCCTCCTCAACAGAGGGATCAAGTGGAACATCTGGGGAACACAAGAGCCCTGATGCTGAATCACACCAAAGGCCTATCTAGCCCAACACCCTATTCACTCAGTGGCCAACCAGACGCCCCAATAGGAAGCCCACAAGCAAGAGGACATGAGTGAAATAGCACCCTCTTGCTCCTGTTGCTTGGGCATACAAAGGCATACTGCTAATGGCTCTGCTAATATGAAGCCATCATGACTAGTGACCAATGATAGCCTTATCCTCCATGTTTTCCAGTGTTCAGAATGTAACAATACACAGTCATCCCGCTGCCCCGGGAAGTGCACTAGCATGCTTGATGCACTTGAAAACTGCCCCCAGCATATGGAAATCCGTGGCATTTCCCCCCATTTGCTCACTCCACATCCTCCATAAGTGTCAAGCACATCCTCCATAGCAAGAGACAAGGCACTCTCATGGCCCACTCCTACTGCTCCAGACACACCACCTTCTTCCAAAGTGGCGAGGAGCTCCTTACCTAAGTGATGCTTGTGGAGCACCTCAAACACCAGCTTGATCTTTGCAAACACCTCCACAGGGGGCGGATGGCCAAGGTCAGAGCCCACAGACTGAAACCTCAGTGTGACAGCATCAGACTGTTCTTCCACCAAGGGCTGTAATGCTGGATGAGAGATCAGCGGCTTGAGAATGTGCTTCAGCAGTAACTGTCCTGGCACAAGGAAAGGGGAAACAGGAGGCTGTCAAAAGGGCTTGAAAGGTGAAGCACAAGAGGCAGGCCGAGGGCACGTCCCCCAGGTTGCTGCGACATTCCTTGAATTGGTCTGGCTCAGCTTAGAGTACAAGATATGGCAAGAGCTGCATGTGAGAGTTTACGTGTGGGGTGGGGGACAGCAGGTCCTTCTGGTGGAAGCAGAGAGAACTCTGAGGTATTTGCCCCAAGGAAAAAGAGAGATTGTGCCAAATCGTGCCATGTTTCTGTTCCATTAAACTCTTTCCTGCACTTACTGGAGTACCTTTTTGTGTCACCCTGTTCTCCACAACCATGAAAATTATGCAACCATATTGAGTGTATGCAGCCTTCTATGCTCCCTCCGGGCAAGGAAATCCCAGGCAGTACTGAATTTCTATGCCTCCTCCCCTACTTCAATACATGGGCACCAACATCATCCTAATGGAGGGAGTAAGGATCCCCTGTCTATAACTGGTAGGTGTCATTACTGACTGACACACCGCCACTGCCCGGAAAAGTGCAATGCCATCCCTGGATGCCTGGCCACAGGGGAGAGCAGGCACCAGGAGGCAACATGAACTGGGCGATCCTGCAGTTGCAAGGATGTTTGTTGTTCTAGGAGCTGATCAAGAACATATAGTTTTGAGTGTAGAGTGAAGCGAGCCTCCGATTTTAATCCAGGAAAACGTGCTACGCCCCAGATATCAAAAGTTTTGAAAAACCTGGACCAAAGCAAATGATACGCCATTCAAAGGTCAAGCACTTTCCACAACCAGATTTGAAGCTCCAGCCAAGAACCTGCTCTTGTGACTGAAAATGACTTACCAAAGTGCTTGAACTTCAAGCACAGCTCACCCAGGATAGCAAACGCCTGCAGCACAGATGCCATTGTCGGGCCAGTGACCACATCCTCCTTGGGCAGCACCATGTACAAACACAACTCTGTCTGCCTGGCTGCCTCCAGGGTGCCAGTTTCTAAACAAAAAGTGGTACAGAACATGCCTGTGACACCAAATATTGAGCATCAAAACCCACAAGACAGCCAAAAAGGGAACCAGAATGGGGACACATTTTTGCCTGGCCTGTCTCTCCAGGGAGTTTCACAAGGGGTGGAAGGCAGGCTTGGTTCAACAGCAGCCAAAAGGAATGTAGCTCCCATTTCTCTCTAGGTATTTATTTTAGGGAGGGACCCTAGAACCAGATCTAACTATGCTAAGGCCTTAATCCTGCAAAGATGGGCATGCACATGCATGAACAGCAGTATGCAAGAAGTATTTGCAGGATTCAGACCGTCATTCCAATTTGCAAGGTCAGGTCATCAAGTCAGACTATTTGTCAATCCAACCCAGTACTGTCCACTTCAGCCTTCCCCAACGTGGCACCCTCCAGCTGTTTTGGACTACAACTCCCATCACCACTGGCCAAGGTGGCTGGGGCTTATGGGAGGTGTAGTGCAAAAACATCGGGGGTGGCAACAGGTTGAGGAAGGCTAGTCTACTCTCACTGGCAGCGGCTCTCCAGAGTCTCAGGCAGAAAAAAAGTCTTTCTCATCACCTCTTACCTGCCATTGTTAAAACCGGAGATGTCAGGGGTTGAACCTGAGACCTTCTGCATGCAGGATACATGCGCCACCATGGAGCCCTGGGCCCTCCCACTGGTCTGCCAGTACTAACATCCCCCACCCCCATAAAGCTATACACAACCAAACAGCCCCTAAACCTTTTGATTGAGGAAGCTTCCACACAGCCATCCGCTGCCACTCCTGACCCAAGAGGTACAGCATGTTTTGGGTCTGCATGGTGATCTCCCTGCTGAGTGCCTTCAGAATCTTCAGCTCAAAGCCTCGACGGGATTCCATCGTGTTCAGACTCCTCCGGGCCTGGCAGAAAGCAAGAGCCAGTTTCATATAGCAACAAGCAGCACGCTGGGAGCCAAACAACCCAGTCTCAAGCAGTCACAAGAGCCCAAGTGCAACACATAGCGACCACCACGTATCCACCAGTCCCAAAGGAATCCAGGATTACCTTGTTCAAGTGGCAGGCTGCTGAAACGTACTTCTTCTGTGGCAACAAGGTGCTAAATTGCTTAAGCGCTGTATCAAACTAAAAAAAGGAAGGAGGAACAATAGTTGTTGACAGCTCTGAACAAGCTCTGGAAGAGCGTGAAGAAAAAGACGCCTGACAAGAAGACCACAGCACTCCCCTCTCTCTCACCTCCTGCAGCTGCTTCAGCACACTCAGAACCAGTGTATCTTTCTCCAGCTGTTGTTTCAGCTCAGCGAGCTCTGCAACGGCCACATTAAGGTCCTTCTGAACCTGGCGCCACAAAACCCAAGAACATGTACAGTTGTAGGGTGCAAACACAATTTAGCTGTTTTTATACCTGTCATATCCTCTTTTTTTTATCTGATTGGCCTCAAAAGACATTCTCCTGAGGCGCAAATTATTCTCTAGGCATCTAGAGATTTCTGGCTATTATTTAACGATGCATTTAAAAATGCTGCCACGTCCAGAAATCAAGAGGGTGGGGGACTTTCTAATTTTGTAACTACTTTAAAAATTTGAACAATTTTATGGGACTCTTTTGCCGAGTATTTGGGTTAGCAGTAACAGATATCCTCCTTGTTCTCGCTAGCTAAACGCACACTGACAAAGGCTCTGAGTTATCACCTCATTCTCAATCCTGGACTTCAGCTGGTCAATGTTACCAGACAGCTCTTCCACTTGGGATTCCAGATCCTTGGCGCTTTGCATGCTGGGCAAGAACTCTACATACCTCTGATTGATCATGCTGCAGACCTCATCCTGGAAGGACAGGAGGAAGAGTCACCACAAACCCACATCAAAGCACAAAGATGGAAAGGACCATACAGGTCATGCCACCCAAGCACTGATCAAAAGCAAGATTCCCTACTTGCCAGTCCCTCAGAGATTAATGCATGCAACGGAATTTACCTCATGCAGATAAAAGGTGTATCTCAATGAGATGTCTACAGAACAAGTGCTTTTAGATGCCTCAAACCATGCCATATGCCACAAGAGGCAAATAACCCCTAGAGATCACACTGGATGATCTAACGTAGGGAGAACTCCTCTCCAGTCCAGAGCACGACCAACAGTCAGCCTCCCCGCCCTCAAGCGTGAGCACAAACAATCCAGTCAGCCATCCCAAGAGAAGTTGTGTTACATACAGTTCCCGCCCCCTCCAAATTCTACTTCTGGTTCCTGCTGCCCCCCCCCCCCGGAAATAAGGTGGAAAATGCAAATCCTTTGTGCAAGGTCAGGCTTAGGGAGTGAGAATGGGCATTTCTTGAATATTAGATGTTTCAGAAAGTTTCAGTCCATGCAAGCACATTTGCTATAGCCAGTTTGGAAAATACATAAAGGAGGCTTTGATGACTCCCATCACACCCTATTCCCAAAATAATTCTTTCTGCAGGCTCTACAGTCAAGTCTATCTCCATTTGCTTTCTTTCTTCTTCTTCTTCTCTCTCTCTCGCACACACACACACACACTCATTCCACCAACTAGGTTAGGACGGCCTATGGTGGCTGAGGGCTGCTGGGACATAAGGTCTAAAAGATCCGGAGGGCATCAGGCTGCAGGTGGCTGCCCTACACCAATCGTTATCCTGTGGGATGTATTTATGTAGAAGAGATCTCCTAGCGCTCAAGCCCAGTTACACACCCAACTCACCCTCTAGCTTGGGAGCCCTTGTCCCCTTACCAACAGAGAGGCACGCTCTGCTCACCCTCAGAGACGCTCTTGTCTTCTGAAGACCTGACATCGCACTCCCAAACCTCGGGCCCCGAACTTTCCAGCTGCCTCTGGCCCAACCTGAATTTAGAAGGGAACGTTGCACACGCACAGATGCACCGTGTTCCCTACTCTCTGCCTTCAGGAGGGGCATCAAGACACATCTTTCCAACTTGGCTTTCTAAGCCGCTGTTACAGTTTTTAAGGTTATTTTCAACGGTTTACTGTTTTTATTTGATGGGGGGTTTTGTTCGATGAACTTTTTGTGAACCACCTTGGTTGGCTTCGGAAAGGCGGTGTCCAAACGCGCTTAAGGCGCGATGCCAGGCGTGTTCAGAGAGGGAAAAGGCCTGCAGCCCCCGGCCCGCCCCGGCCAGCGCGGCTTTTTCCGCCTGAACGCGCCCAGCGCCGCGCCTTACATGAGCTAATGACCAGCGCCACATGCCCGGGACGGGGATCTGAACACGCCCCGGAAAGGCGTTCTGCACGAGCTCAGGAACACCCTCGCGGCGCCCCGGAGCGCTCCGCGAGCGGCGCGCGGGGCGGGGCCCGGCCGAGCCCCGCCCCAGGGCGGGCTCCTCCCCCGGCTCCAGCCCCGCCCCGCACCTTCAGCTCCTCCACCCGGCCGGAGAAGCGGGAGATGCGGCCGCCCAGGCTCTCCCTCTCCAGGCGGCCCGAGCAGGCCAGCACGGCTTCCACCAGCGACGAGCTCCTCGCCGGCGGCGGCTCCAGCGCCGCCCCGGCCTTCGTCGTCTCCATGAGCGGCTCCCGCGGCGGCGGCGCTTCCGTCAGCGGTCGCCTCAGCCGCGCGCAAGGCATCACGGGAAGGCGAGGGCGCGTCAGCCCGGAAGGCCCTTCCCGCTCGGCAAGCCCAACTGCCGATCCCAGCGTGCCCTGCGGCCACCTTGGCGGACTAACCGTGGAGCGGGCCCTCACGAGCACTTCCGGTCTCTGTGCGGGCGTGGATGCGGGGGACCATGGAGCTGCCACGGGGAAGAGCGGCGCCGCCGACAGCATCCGGGCCAATGGCGGCTGCCCATGTCTCACCGTGAAGTTTGGAATCCAGAGCGGCTTCCGGCGTGGCTCGGGCGGCTCGCTTCCGCTCTCCTGCGTCCGCCCGGTGATGGGAGGCGCGGGGGGAGCGGAGAGGGAGGCGGCCCAGCTCGCCGCGGCGGCCCTCCCCTCTGAAGCCGCAGGGGAGCCTGCCAGGTCTGGGGTCTCCTGGCTCAGGCTGGGCTGGACGTGAGGGGGGCGGCAGCCCGCCCCGCGCCCGCGCAGGGCGCCGCTGTGCGTGGCGTGAAGGGGGGCAGTGCCTGGGGAGGAGGCCCTCAGTGGCTGCTGGTGCTGATGCCTCCGAGGCAGGGCGCTCGTGCGCACCAGTGGCTGGGGCGCGGCTGGAGGGCGCTGTCGTGCTCTTGTCCTGGCTGTGGGTTCCTGGGCGACAGCTGGCTGGCCGCGGTGTGAGCGGGACGGACCTGGTCTGATCCAGCATGGCTGCTCTTCTGTTCTGGCCTCCAGGTGTGCCGGACTACAAATCCCGTCGTCGTCGTCGCCCATGCTGGCTGGTGATGATGGGAGTTGTGGTCCGACAGATCTGGATGTCGCCAGGGTGGGGAAAGCTGGTCTAGCATTATGTGCACGGGCCTTGTGAGTGTCTCTCCCCCCCCCCCCCCCCCCGCCGCCGCCACCCCGTTCACTGATGCGGCTGCATTAAATTATGGAATTCGCTTCCACAAGATGCAGTGATGGCCACCCACTTGGATGGCTTTAAAAGGGGATTGGACATGCTACTGGAGAAGAAGGCTACGAATGGCTGCTAGTCCTGCTGGCTATATGCTACCTCCAGTCCCAGACGCAGTATGCCTATGTACACCACTTGCTGGGGAATGTCCGGCTTGTGGGTTTCCTGTGAGCAACTGGTGGGCCACTGTGGGAACAGGATGCTGGACTAGATGGACCTTGGTCCAATCCAGCATGGCTCTTATGTTCTTACATACCTTGCTGGGTTGGTGTTCAACTCAAGCAACTTCTTGTCCCTGCCTACTCTGCTGGGAGCTAGGGCAACCCTCTCTCTCATCTCTCTCTCTCATATACCATTCCTGGGCTTAGAATTAATTCTGAATGTTTGGTACCAGTCTCTGGTTAGTGGATTTCCAGGTTCTAATAAAAAATAAAGTAGATCCTGCAAACCTGAAGTCTGCCCACTGCTGCTTATTTGAAAGATTGTGCAGTGTAAGGGCACAATCCTATCGATTGTGTCCGTGATGATCAGAAGCCCCCAAACTCTGAGGCAGGGTGGGAGCCCTGCATTTTTCACTAGATGGGTTTTTTTGCCCATCTAGCAACAGCACTTCGGAGAACAGTGTCTCGGGGTCATAGGATTGCTCCCTAAGGCCAGTTTTAAGACAATAAATGCTAAGAAAGGAGAGCAGGGGCCTTGAATTGCCCATTACCACCACCTGGACAATAGACAGAGGAGGGACACTGCAATTGATCAGAATTGTTTCATTAAGTTCAGTGGAACTTACTCCTTAGTAAATGGCTTTAGTCGAGAATTCTTATTCCTTACTCCGACCTGATCTTTAAAATGCAACTGCAGTGGTCACCTGTCCAATGTGGACTGTCAAAGTGCTATAAATAAAGGGCTTATAAGGGCTTCTGTGCTTTTAATTAAAAGCTCCCTCTGTACCTTTTTCTTCTGAAGTGGCTTTTACTTATTAGTTTTTGCCTCTATACTTAGTTGCTTCTTGTCCACTTGCTTGGCTGCAGCATTCCACAAGTAGCCCTTAATTCAGCCTCCCCGAGCCTGGCATCCTCCAGATGTATTCGGATTGCAACTCCCAACATTCTCAGGCAGCATGGCCTTTGCTGGCTGGAATTGTTGGGAGTTGCAGTTCCAACACATCTGGAGGTCACCAGGTTGGGGAGGGTTGCAGTGAATCAGATCCTCTTCTCTATTGGATAGTTGCATGTGCTTTCATTACTGGTTCCCTCTTTGTAGCCAGAGCAATTGCCCATTAATTTTATTTCAGATCACATCTGTAATCTTAAAACCTAAATTAAAATAGGTCCCATTGTTGGAAGTGAATTAGGTTGCTAAGTCTACATCTGAGTCCTTGATCTCAAATTCTTTGAGATTACTTGGTTGCAGTAGTATTCTTAGTGTTTTGTGTTAAAGTTTGATTTTTTTAAAAATAAAACTTGCAAATGACATGTGTAAATAAAGTAAGTATGGCAAAGACCATGCTTCAAATTCCAGATGGGAGTCTTGGCTGATTGGAGTGATGCTGTGGGATTAAGACCATCTAATCACTTTCTCCCCTTCATGGATCACTGCCTTGTTGTGGCGAAGGGGCTTGCGTAACTCAGTGAAGCCATAAGCTATGCCGTGCAGGGCCACCAAAGACGGACAGGTCATGGCAGAGAGTTCTGACAAAATGTGGTCCACTGGAGAAGGAAATGGCAACCCACTCCAGTATTCTTGCCAAGAAAACCCCATGGAACGTATCACAAGGCTAAAAGAGATGAACAACCGATTGGTTCAAAATTGGGAAAGGAGTACGACAAGGCTGCATATTGTCGCCCTGCTTATTTAACTTATATGCAGAGTACATCATGAGAAACGCTGGGTTGGATGAATCACAGGTCGGAATTAAGATTGCCGGGAGAATTATCAACAACCTCAGATATGCAGATGATACCACCCTAATGGCAGAAAGCGAAGAGGATCTAAAGAGCCTCTTGTTGAGGGTGAAAGAGGAGAGTGCAAAAGCTGGTTTGAAACTCAACATTAACAAAACTAAGATCATGGCATCTGGCCCCATCACTTCCTGGCATATGGAAGGGGAAGAAATGGAAGCAGTGACAGATTTTATTTTCTTGGGCTCCAAGATCACCGCAGACGGTGACTGTAGCCATGAAATTAAAAGACGCTTGCTCCTTGGGAGGAAAGCTATGGCAAACCTAGACAGCATAGTAAGAAGCAGAGACATCACCTTGCCGACAAAGGTCCGTCTAATCCAAGCTATGGTTTTCCCAGTAGTAACGTATGGCTGTGAGAGCTGGACTATAAGGAAGGCTGAGCGCCGAAGAATGGATGCTTTTGAACTGTGGTGCTGGAGAAGACTCTTACGAGTCCCCTGGACTGCAAGGAGGTCCAATCAGTCAATCCTAAAGGAAATCAACCCTGACTGCTCATTGGAAGGACAGATACTGAAGCTGAAATATTTTGGCCATCTAATGCGAAGAGAAAACTCTCTGGAAAAGACCGTGATGCTGGGAAAGACTGAAGGCAAAAGGAGAAGGGGACGGCAGAGGATGAGATGGCTAGATAGCATCACCGATGCAATGAATATGGACTTGAGCATGCTCCGGGAGAGAACGCAGGACAGGAAGGCCTGGTGTGCTATGGTCCATGGGGTCACGAAGAGTCGGACACGACTGAACAACAAATCACTTTCTGGAGCCAGTCACTGTCTTAGGAGATGATGCATTGTCTGAGTCTGGTCAGACCTACTAAAGAAATTAACTATTAATTACTTGTTCACCAGTCTCTCTCTCTCCTATATAGTTAAAGCTCAGAGAGGCTAAACTTACTTGCGTATGTTCTTTAAACAGTAGTGTAACTTTTAAAAAATGCAAATATTTTTAGAAATCTCATTTCTTCAAAAATGTCATGTTTTGCTCAACATCTTCATACTTTCCACTCCTCAGATTTTGTCTAGGGATTTTACAGTTCTTGCCCCCTATTTCCTATACTTCTACCTTGAATCATTGCACTTAACACCTCCTTTCTACTTGTGCTCACTGAAGCACAAGCTCACTTACTCTTACATACCAATGGAGGCAGGTAACTTAGCTGGGGTCGAGCCCAACAAATCTTTTTTTTTTCTTGCCCAATACAGTTAACAATGATAATAAAAATAGCTCAAAGTAAATTCAAGATAAGCAAGGGGTAAGCTAGGATTTTTCGTGGTTGAGGAGAAGCTGTAGCTCAATGGTAGAGCTTTGCATGCAGAAAGTCCCAGGTTCAATCCCCAGCATCTCCAGATAGGGGTGGAAAAACTCCTGCCTGGAGAGCCGCTGCCAGTCAGTATTGGCAATACTGGGCTAGATAGACAAATGCTCTGATTTAGTATAAGGCAGCTTCCGATGTTCCTTTGACAACCTTTCCATGGAACAGAGCAATGGCTATAACTTTAGCCTTGTTAATAGTCTCCTTCCAAGCTTAGAACTAGTTATGCTAGAAGGGAGAGTCAGTAGTGTTTCCACTTTCATGGGACTGCTGCCTTAATACAGGACAATGCTACAGAATTGGTATTTTATTTATTTAAAATATTCATATAGTGTCCTTCGCTGGAATCGGTTCCAGTGTGGTTTACACAATGCATGAGTCATTCTTCTGGCAAATGAGTGAGCGTTCGTACAGAGTGGATCCTGAGAGAAAGGCTGGTTTCCCACTGTGAACTCTATGAAGGCTCAAGCCAGATGGGAAGTGGCTCCATTGGCCACCTTGACTGCCCTATGTGCTCCTGAGCCATTGTGCTCTACAAGAGGATGGAGGCAAAGCAATAGGTTCTTTCCTCCTTCCCTTCTTGGCTGTTAGTGACGATGACAAAAGAAGTAAGAGTACCATAATTTTCCCAATAAAATGTTGGATGATGGTGAGCTGAACAGAGAACGACTTCCATCCTGGGCAGAAATGGTCAGGTAGGCTGCCTGCTTCCAAAGGTCACGTTTACTATTATTGAACCCAAGGGAACAGGGCAGGGGTGGTGCAGAACCTCTCTCGGCCTAAGGGCTGAATTCCATTTCGGAGAAGCTTTCGGGGGCGTGTTCCAAGGGTGGGTGGGACCAAGGACAAAAGAGTCAGGGCAAAGGGCAAAAGGGGCAGGAGCAAAATACAAAAACTACCGACATATTTCAGCTTAAAGCTCCTTTTGCCAGTCCCTAAGCCTTCGGAGAGGCATTTCAACCTTTTAGAATGGGGGAAAAATGGCACAAAAGCTGGGAAACCACCAGACGATCAGTAGTTGGGGGAAAGGGGGTGGGGCCAGTGAAAGGAGGTGTGGTCATCTGGGGAACCATGATGGGCTGGATTGGGTCCTGAGGAGGGCCTCGTTTTGGCCTGGGGTTCTGCACCTCTGGAATAGGGGATGACCACAAAGCAAAGCAGGATAGCAGTGATTTAGTCCTCACCAAGCTAAATCCTATGCAATGAAATAATTTACTGCCAAAGGTAATGTGTGGGTGAGGTACTGCTGCTTCTAAAGCAGGGATGCAGAGCTTCCAATCCACAGACCTGTTCTGGCCCATGGAGATTCCCCATCTGGCCCAGGGAGGCTTGGGCTGCCTTTAGAATGGGAAGGGTGTGTGAACACATCCCCAGTTTGCAACGTTGTATTGCCCCGGCTGTGGGCTTTGAACTCTCAGGTTAGAGGTGCCAAGATAGTGATAAATCAGACCCAGGTTTACTTACAAGGAGTACTTTATTGAGTAGCTTACAGCACACAGGCGTACCCAATGGTTGGGTCAGACAGCTTCTCTGAACCCAGAGCCAAGGGGTACAATGGGTTTTATCCCATGCATGTTAGCAATGAGGCAGCATGACAGCAGCAAGCGCCCCCTAGCTTTCATTCCCAGCACAGACTAACAGCACTTGGTTCTCAGCACAGCCACCTGTAGCTTTAAGGTAAACAAACTTCACTTCCTAGGCACATCTTGATTACTCAGTATGAAATGTGCTAGGCCGCGCTATCGGCCCTTTGACTCATCTTCACATGCTCAGAGGCTTGCTAGCAAGGGAATTGCACTAATAATGAACTTATGCAAGGCATTATGGATCTCTAGGCCCCTCTAACACTACAGGTGACTTGGTTACGCTCCTGGGGCCAATACAAACATTGATAGGTAAGTGCTGTAGACACTTCACTACCAGGTTATCTTTTCCTTCCCCCCCCCTGCCCAAAATATCCAGGGGAAAGTCCCACTCAGTGACACCTTCAAAATTTTCAGGACATTTCCCTAGTTCACATTAGTTTCACACATAGAACCAAAAACACATGAAGATACAAAATACATCACTCCATGGGGCTGTCCAAGAAGAAACTTATTTGCTTGCCAATCCACCCACCCACCCCAGTTCCCCATGTCCTTTTTGCAAAAGAGGATGGCTTCTTGTAAAAATAATTCCACTTAGCAGCCACAGCAAACAGACCACAAGATAAGTTCAGGAGCTCAAGGCTTCCATTAGGCAAAGAAGAGGAGAATGGGTCTAGGTACGCACATGGGCAGGGGAAAGGGGACAACATCCAAGAGTTCTGTATGGCACTGTAAAACATGAGACACTTTTGTATTTGTGCACAGGCCTGTGGCTGGGGATGCAGCAACTCCAGGCACATACAATATATGGTATAGTGAAGGGGGCAGCCAGAAGACTGAGTAGACCCCAGAACTCTGATGCAGGCTACCCAAGCTTTTCCCATGGTTTAAGTCAGAGCAGAAGATCAAACATGTGCAAGTTCCCCAGCTTTGACGGTGATGGACATGCCTGCAAAAATTGTTCAAATGTTTCTTGGGAAGTGTGACAAGTTCCCTGTCTGATGCATGCTTGTGGAAACAAGGAACCCTAGTCAGACATTGATTCAGGAATGGAAGGTGGCTCTTTATGAGGGTTCCAGCCCCAAGAGCTCTTCTATAGTGCAAATTTCGTTATAGACAGCATGTTAATTCAGCAGACACAGAGGGAGGTGATCGGAAGCGTTACCTGAAGCCATCAGTGGCTAGACAGGAGGCTTTTCAAGCCTTGGTCCTACGTCCTGCACAAACATGACAATCCCTGCACCACCTTACTTTCCATACAGCTCCACCAGAAAGCTCAACACAGCCACAGCATGAAGAAGCAGTATGTTCAAAAACTGCACCCTTTCACCATCCTCAAGGATATCAAGTTCTTCGTTCCTTTTGGCTGAATAGAAGAATGGTGGTGGCTCAAGGCAGCTTAACACTGGCCCCCTGATTCTGGTACTCGTTGCTTCTCTCCTCTTCTGTGATGTTAGAGAATCCCAGCCTGGAGAGGCTTTCCTCACAGGGACCATCCCCTTGCTGAGCATGATTGTTGAGTTCTGCTGAAAGGTAAGGGTGCACCAGATGGTCCCAATATAAGCTTAGAGTCGATTGGTCCTGGTTTTCCATCTCCCTCAGTTCATGCATCACTCGTGCGCTTGTTACCGGGGTCTGAACTTCAAATGTCTTCTCAAATCTGGTGTAATCTACATGGAAGGCTCCTTTTTCCAGGGTCATGCAGGGCTCAAAACGGTGCCCCCAGAGGATCTCATCCTCCACATATGATGTCCGGGCCTGACATGTCATTCCTGAAAGAAGAGAATGTCAGTGACCTACAGAAAATGTGATGGTCCCCAAATAGGCTCAAATCCACCTAGGATGCAGTGTTTCTGACATGAATAAGGAATTCTGGAGTGTTCAGTCTTACACACTCCCTTGCCAGGTATCTTGAGCCAATCACATCCCTCTCTCTTTAGAACCATGAACTCCATTCCACTAAAGTTTACAAGCTGATTGTTACTGACATGATGACTTATCCCAGCAGAAAGGGAGGTGGGTCAAGAGCCTTTATCTTGCCAGGTCTGAACATTTGAAGTTCAGTCCCACTTTCTGCCTTGTGCCAGGTCACCTTTTTTGTCTGTCTTGGCCAGGACTGTCCACTCTGCCTAGCAGTGGCCCTCCAGGGCAGAGATCTTTCCCATCGCTGTCTGTCTGATCCTTTAACTGGATATGCCAGGGATTGAACTTGGGACCTTCTGCTTTCCTGTAGGGAAAGCAGCTCTACACCTGAGCTACAGCCATTCCTGTCATTTCAACTTCTTTTAACCTCTGATTCATTCTTTGAACAGAGGCTATCAAGAGTCAAGTGGCTATCATCTCAGGATACCCAACTGTGCAAAGAAGCTACCAGTGTCAACTTACAGAATAAGAACTGGAAGGAACCTTATTCTCTGCTCATATTGTAGGGGGCCCTTAGAAAAAACATGAGCGCGACCCCTGGTTCTCCCCAATTTTAGCCAAATTTTAGCCTGCAACTTTCTAAAAATGGTAGCTAAGGGGTCCTTCACAATAGTAGACAGCTGGATCTCTTCTATTTGGGCACTTACTCCAGTAGCCATCTTATTAGTATAATATCTTGCCTGAACCAGGATTTGCTGTTCCAAACATTCCTCAATTTTGTTTTACCCCAGTTTGGGAAATTCTGACTCTCTGTCTTAAGCATCTCAGACAGATGTTTATTTCTGTGTGTTGTTGGTCCCTGTCTATGAATGGGACTATGAATGCTTTGCTCTGATGGCCCTTGGATCCTTCATAGAACTAAAAATCCCAAAATGTCTTAGCCTTGACAAATTTTAACAAAACTCTTTGGGATCACACAGTGAATACTATAAACTGGATTAGCCATGTTAGATGAATCTCATTCCCCTTGAGAAAGTTCTGTCCAACTCAAAACCTGCATTAGAGGCATTATTTGGACCATTTGGCAACTCTTGCAAGAGAACTCACAGAACTGCTTAAGTAGTACAGAATTCATAGGATGGTGTCTGAATTCCAATTTTGCCTTTGAGTGATGGTATTTTGGGGGTTGTGAATGGGGTTTAAGCACTACGTGAGGCACTTTGGGACTCAGGTTCTGTGCTGAGAAAGAGGCCCCATTTGTTGGCCGTGCTGCCAAAATTGAGGCGCTCCCTCCCCAGTAGGAGACCCACCAGTGTCCAAATTCTTGTACTGCGTTAGGAAATGGGTGAAGGCACTTCAGGCAGGCTTTGGGGGTTGGGGTAGGGATATGAAAGGACCTTTCACTGGAACATGGCATGCTGCTTAAGAACCTGTCTTATGGTAGATTCAGATAGTTGTGTTTAATTTCCAATAGCTGCTTTCAGTTGTCCATGTTTGCTAAATAAACAGTGACACAATTAATTAATTAGATTGATGGAAGAGAGTGCAGCAGGTTAGACAATTTTTATTTTTCTTGTGTGTGTTTAGGAGCCTAAAATGCAAGGCCAGCAGATGGCACCAAACCCAGCCCTCCTGTACGGCAGCTTTGTGTTTTGGTTTAGTTTGGTCCCAGCATAGCTAGCTGCTTGTGCCAGTTGCAGTATATATTCACATTTCCTCCTTTTGAGTTTGTGGATTTTAAAAATATACTACCAGATATGTTCAGAGACAGCTGGGCTCATACACCCATCTAGACACAGAAACGATTGGTTAGATTAGATTTGCAGTTCTTTGTTTTGAATAGTTTAAAAACTCCAGTCAAGTGGCAAAGCCTCCCAGCTCCTGGTCCATTTCCAGGCACAATTCGTAGCTCACTCCTACATTGCACAGGGCCTGGATATCTGAGGAAATGTCACCTTCATGAGTCTGTGTAAACGCTAAGATTGTCTTCAGAAATCCTTCTCTGCTTCCCGCTCCCTCATCTGAGGCAAGGTGGTGGTGATAGGGGAGTGGCTTTCTTGGTTGTGGCATCCCGCTCGTGGAGTTCTCTCCCTGGGAAGGCTTGCCTGAAACTAACCAGGTGACGCTCTTTTTATCTTCCCAAACTTTTAGTCATCAGTGGACTTTTAACATCTGCTGAAACAGTGTTTAATTGCTGCCTTTAACCAAATTAATTAAATAGTGTTTAATTGCTGCCTTTAATAACCAAAACTACAAAAGGGCAAGTTATTGTTTGTCTTGTTGTAAGCCACTCTGGGATGGCTTTTCTAATTGAAGGGCGGTATTAAGATGTAGAAAGGAAGAATGCCTTTCCTAGACATTTGAAATACATTACATACAAAAGCCAACTGTAAGCAGCAAGAAAGGTGTGCGCAGACACATACCTTTGGACTATGTGGGGATCCTGAGGGCCCTCTACTTTCCTGGGTGTAAAACAAGATGTCAAGGAGTGGCGACTACTAAAGTTGGGCCCCGAGCAAAATCTGGATTCCCTAAACTCACTTCTGTCAAAAAGGCATCTCATGATGGTTTTGAGCATGACGAGCCTGTACGGCAGGGTTGGGCAACTTGTGTCCTTCCAAATATTTTGGCCTACAATATCAGCCCCAGCCAGCATAGCCAGTGGTGAGGACTGATGGAAATTGTAGGCCAAAACATCTGGAGGGCCACAGGTTGTCCACCTCTCTGTACGGCCCTCCAAACAAGTCTCCAGAGCATGGCCATGGCCTGCCCAAACCATTTCCTAGTGGTCTTCACCCACCTGTGGCTTCCACAATGCCTTCAAAGATGAGAATGATTTCAAATTGCTCCCTCTTCAGTGCATCCGCAGACATCTCCCAGAAAGGACTGAGCTCGTTGATGATGTGGCAAATGATCTGTGGCTCCACAAGGAAGAGGCGGTCCTTCCCCGTGTCATAGCCCAGGTTCAGTTCCGACTGCTCCAGTGGGATGAACTCCCCTTCCTTTGTTTGCCTGGACTTGATCAGCTTAGCTCTTATCTTTGCGTCCACCATGTGACTGTCTCGGAGGTCTCCAATGCGGAACATGAGGCAGAGCTTCTCATCCCGGTGGGAGATCACACACTTCTTGCTGAATATTAAGGTTTGGGCACGCTTCTTGGGTCTGGAGATCTTGACAAACATGCATCCCACCATGAGGGCATCTATCATAGAACCAATGATAGACTGGGCCATTAGCAAGATGACTCCCTCTGAGCAATTGGCTGTCACTATCCGAGAACCATAGCCAATAGTCCGTTGACTTTCCACAGAGAATAATAAGGCAGAGATGAAATTATCCATGTTCTCAATGCAAGCCTTCCACTCGGGGTCACCTATATGGTTTACATCATCTCGTACCCAGGCGTCAAAGTAATACATGATGCCAAAGACCACCCAGGTGATGATGTAGCACATGCTGAAGACAAAGAGGAACCAGCGGTACTTGAGATCCACAACGGTGGTAAAGATATCTGACAAGAACCTCTTCTTTTCCTGAATGTTGCCCAAGTTCACCTGGCACTTGCCCACTTGGGTCACATAGCGCTGCCTCTGCTGCTTGTTCCCTCCGCCAAACTGCCGGTCATCATCTATGAGTTTGCAGCGCTTGCTCTGCCCTTTGTCTGAGGTGGGGACCGAGATGATGCTATGGGTCGGTGTTTTGTTCCGTGTAGAGTTGATTATGCTGGGTGCACTGAAAGCATGCTGGGGATAAAGCCGAGCATTGAGGTCCCTCAGCAGAGAAGGTGGTGGCGGGTCAGTCCTGGAGGACCGGTGGTATTTGGGCAACTCTTCTGTATTGATGGAGACACTGGGCCTGTGTTTGGTAGGCACTACTGCACTGTAGCTGGCCTGTTCCACTGTGCTGAGCTTCCTCTGGAGAAGGACTGACTTGTTGTTGGGGATGTTTGAGCTGCAGGATACAGAAACATAGTTGGGTGTCAGGGCACTTCTCTTTGTGGTTGCAGTTTCTGTCTGCTGATGGCTCTCCTCTAAAGGGCCCATAGGAACAGCTATCATGTCAGGCTGCAAAAGAAAATGAACATATTAACAATCATGAAGCCCCTGCATCTCTCTCCTTCCTCCAAACTATTGAGTCATCAGTAAGGGCTGATCATGGAAACTCTCAGTTGAAGCACAGATGCTCATTGTTCAAGCTAAAGAATAAAGACCCCAAGTAGTCAGCAAGAGTGTGTTGCTGAAACAAAGTCAAGGTATTCCTTGAATGTGTAGACCAAAGGTTGCCAGTTGGTCACCCAAGGACCAATCTGGTAACTGAAGCAGCTTTATCTGGCTCCAAGATGCCCTATTAAATTTTCATAAAGGTAAAACAATTTGCTCACACTTCCATTTATAAGCAAAAGGAGAAATGAGTCAAGTTAAGGATTTATTATTTAACCAATTCAGTCATTACAAGTTGCAAGGAACTGGTTCACACATAACAACCCATGGGTTGTTTAAACCATGGGTTTTCAGGGCCGAGCAGCAGTGAGTAAGCGCAGAAACTCTGGGTTGTTTAGGAGTTAAACAATCCAGAGTAACCCATGTTGTTCAATTAATTCTGGGTTGTTTAACCCCTAAACTACCCAGAGTTTCCAGGGTCAGACATCACAATAACAACTAAGTAAAATTTAAAATTAAAACTAATGAAAATTAATTGAATTAAAACCAGAAGCAATGAGTGCATGGGAGGCAACACACTCATTTGCTCCCGCTGGATATCAGCAAATCCTGAGTTAAATAATGCTTACAACAACAGGAGTTGTTGTTACATGTGATCTAGGTCAATGAGTCTGTATGATTATTTCATGGTCAATCTGTCCCTTGAGGAGATCTTTCAGGAAGTACATTTATTATTCATCATCACCCTAACCGAGTCATGACCCAGACCTGAGGATAACAGAGTCATCCATCCCTTCTGTAGACAGGTGTTATCATTTAAGGATTTATTTATTTGATTTCTATCCCACCCTTCCTCACAAAGAGCCCCGGGTGGCTGACAGCCTACATAAAATGCAATTAAAACACACAGACATCATTAAAATGACAAACCTGAGATAACAAGCTCTGATTTACACAAGGAACTGGTTTGCACAACACAACAACCCATCATGGGTGATCACCAATGTGATGTCCAAACCCAATGCCGTTTCTGCAGGTTGGCTTTTCATGAACGAGCCGCCCTGAGAACCCATGGCTTGTTGCTGCGGTGTTCAGGCTGGCTTGTTATGATGTCCAGATCCAGCAGGGCGACTTCATTGTGGGTTGTTGGGAACAGCGAAAGAGCCATCCAGCAAGAGTAGTGAAAATCCCTGCCATTCCTCATGATCTCGCTAGTGCAGCTGCCATACTCCCTAATCCCTTGTTGGTGCTGTCTGCCCCATGTCCTAAAAGCCAAGAAGAAAGGACACTAGAGAGAGTCCCAAATGCATTCACACCCTTTTTTCCAGTTTTGCACAAATGCACAGATGTGCAAGTCCACCACTACGAAATTTGCGCAATTTCCTCAGCTTTACTGCTCCGCCTTGAAATTTGCGTACATTTACCAGTCCACCTCACTGCTCCATAACCCACATGTAAATATGTCAGCTAACAACAGAGAGCGATAGAGGGAAGCAACAAGCATGAGCGGGGGCTGTGGGTGGGGCAAAAGCCACTGGCAGCTGCAGGAGCAGGATCTTTTGGGGCGGGCGTGCTCACCTCACTACTGGAGTAGGTGAAGCAGCCTTTTTTATTTTTAAGGTGTTCATTAGCAAGGGAAGCCCCAAAGAGAAGGGTGAAATTGACAAGGTATGCTTGGCTAAATAAAGGTCAGGCAGTGTTGCACAAGACCCTGAAAAAAAAATTGTGAACATGTTACCATGTTCATAAGGGCTCAGCAAATTCATTCCATTTGGCAACGTGATATGCCGGGGGTGGGGAGGGGGTCCCTTGGAGCCGACAACTCCAGCGGACCAATTGCAAAAAGGGGGCTGGCATAAAGACTGAGGAAATGAGTTCTGCTCTAAAGGCGCCTGGGACACGTGCCGGGAGGACTGGGGGGGAATGAGGGGGGAAACAAGCCATGGCAAGCTGCAGAGCACCAAATTGTCAGGGTAGTGAACCAACAACCAAACAATGGTGGCTTACTCTCAGGGTGGCTTAGCAGGATGTGCAAACTCACCCAAGATGTATGTGAATAGTCCCTAAGAAGAAGACCTAGGTTCTCACTTGGACACCCATCAATGGAAGAAATGGCTTATGGAGGCAACTAGCAGAAGTGGTCCAATGCACCTAACCTGAGGAAAAGTCCCGTATCTTCCGCTTTCTGTGGGAGGCCGAGGCAGGTAAGCCAACATGTGCTTGGCGGTGGGAGTCATTGCTGGGGGGATGGAGTTTCTGCGGATCTGGGACTCTTCATATTTCAGTCTCCAGTCTCCAGTGTTGTTGTGGATGCAGAGCCCTTTGTCTGGCTGCAATTCCATGTTGCTGCTGGTGACGGGCAATGCCACGATTGCTTCAAGCCAAGGGGGCGCCTAACCTTGGGCTTTATGCCTCCTCCGGTGAGCGATCCTTTCAGAGAAGAAGACAAAAAGAGCAGGGGGTTAGTTTATCAGTGAGCAAGAGGATGCCATGAAAAAGCCATTTGGATGTGGGAGACTTGGGTTCAAATCCCTTTTCAACCAGTCACAAAGATGACCTCCATTGACTCATTGTGGTCAGCTAACTCATTCAGATAAAAGGTTTGACATGGGTAATTCATTCCAGTACTCAACCTAATACACAGGGTGGTTCTAGTGGGGGAGACAGCCAAGGATCTATTATAACTCGGAACAAAGCATTACTATTTTATTAAGTAAGTGATATAAATTATAGAGGGCTGGGAGACGTCATTTAGACCAGGCCTGCAGAGACTTCAGGGTTCCACAAGACCTACTTTGTTTTTTACTAGAATCTGAGGCCCACCTACTGGGGCCAGATGCAAATCATAGAATCATAGATAGTAGGGTTGGAAGGGGCCTATAAGACCATTGAGTCCAACCCCCTGCTCAATCCAGGAATCTAAATTGCTGGCTCAGGAGTGGAGCCTGCATATACAAGTACAAATCTACATCTGAATTAATACAGATCAGGGATTCTAACAGTCTAATTTAGAAAAAGGGGAAAATGAAAGCACCTTTTGTTGTTGCTATTGTTAAACAACTGGGAGTCAGAAAACCCTTTTATCACCCCTGTTTGAGACCATGGCTTTCCCCCTGCTTGCAGAGTAAGAGGAAAACCAGAATTGTTTGATACAGTCCCAATAATAACTCCAGTCCTACAGGGTACCTTAATGATGACATAATCTAACACAGAGGCACGTTTGCCCCTCCCCCAACTTTTCACCCCCATTCAAGTGTCATAATTGCACTTTCAGTATACAGAAAGGTTGATAGTCCTTAAACTCGGTCATCTTCACAACAACCCGGTGAAGCAAGTTGTTAACCTTTCCATGTTTCCCCTATTTAATTAGCATCCTGATCTTAAATGCATTTAATAGGAAGCAAGTTTGTCATTAGTCAGTTTGGAATTGCTGGAACTTGCTTACAAGTAGGAATAGCTAAGCTTTAGATCAGGAAGGGTAGAATTTGTGCATGTGTTTTTGATAAGATGGGCTATAAATTGAAGTAAATGCAACAGTAAATAATAACAGGAAGAACAATCAGAAATGAGTGGCTTGAACAAAACTATTCTCACCAGTCCCGTCTCCAACATGCAAGCATTCACCACTGAATTGAAGGGGTGAGCAGTTTTGCATGGACAAAAGGTATGCATGTACAGCTCTATTGGTTGCCCAATAATCAAAGCCTTTCAAGTTGCCCCACTGTGCTGAGTAGCCCAAATCCCTGTTGTCTCATTTGTCCATCTTGAGCATCTCTCACAGGGGTGGGGAACCTGCGGCCCTTTGGATGTTGAACTCCAACTTACATTTTTAAAATTTATTTAAAACATTTATATCCCACCCTATATTATTAGGATCACATTTTATTCATTCATTCATTTAATTTCATTTCTATACTGCCCAAGAGCCTAAGCTCTCTGGGCAGTTCACAGAAATTAAAACCAAAGAGCACACAATTAAACAATATAAAATATATAAAACATTAAAACCACAGTATAACAATACAACCAGAATAAAACCAGAATAAAACCTAGCAGCAATGCAGGGATTTAAAATACAGATTTAAAACAGCAAAGCTAAAAGACTAGAAAGCTAAAATGCCTGGGAAAATAAAAAGGTCTTCACCTGGCATAGGAAGGAATACAACATAGGTGCCAGGCAAATCTCACTAGGGAGCTCATTCCACAGCTGGGAGGCCACAGCAGAAAAGGTCCTCCTCCTAGTAGCCACCTGCTTCACTTCCTTTGACAGGGGCTCACGGAGAAGGGCCACTGACGATGATCTTAAGGTCCGGGCAGGCACCTATGGGAGGAGGCGATCCATCAGATAACTTGGCCCCAAGCCGTTAAGGGCTTTGAATGTTACTACCAGGACTTTGAATCAGGCCCACAAATGGACTGGCAGCCAATGCAGCTGGAAAAGTACTGGCACGTCAGCCACAGCCAGCATGGTCAACAGTCAGTGATGACCACTGCTGTAGTCCAACAACATCTGGAGGGCCAGAGGTCTCTGCTTCTGATCTATCAGAACACCCAATACACCAATACAGATCAGAGATAAGGAATAAAAGTGTAGAACTATGCCTACTGCAGGATGCAGAAGATCTCTTGAATTTAACACACGGAGCTGAAATGAACCAAGAGATTATAAAGTTAGAATATATCATTGCAAGCCAGGAGCATCTACATGTCAGGTTAACCTAGATCATCCAACAACACAACCTAAAACAAAAGCTATAACGTGCATGGGACTACCTTGTAAACCACAGAAGAAGGCAGAAATAATACCAGGATAGGAACCAACCTGACTTGAGGAAAAATTCCATCCCTGTTCCAAATATGGTGATACAAGAGTCTCCAAGTGAGAACCTCAATCTGCCAAATCTTCCCCAAAGTAAGTTTTATTGGGGTTCAGTTTCACACCAACCCCTCCTGTTATTAGAACCTGTGCGAGTTCCTGATGCATACCCCACTGGGAGTTGAAAACCATGGCTCTTAGGGGGCAGGAAAATACCTCCTTGAGGCCAGTGGTGCACAGCTACATTATTGGGACAATAAGGCATAATTCCCAGAGATATCCAACTGTGTCTGGCATGCCTTGAGGCTCTCTGCTCACAAGATTTGCAGGGAGTCTCTTCCAGAGAACCTTACACACCTCAACAAGTTCAAAACCTAGTTCTTCAGGGTATTATATAAGGTGCACAGAGAAGATTCTCAATTTCAGTATTTGTAATGAGCTTATGAGAGCTGAACTAGGTGAGGGAGGAGCTCCACTGAAGAGAAACCATAACAAATGTGCAAGCTTTCCATTTTCACCCTCCTTTGCTCAGAATATACCTGATATAGGCTGAGGCCTCTTAAGCACAAGATCCTATTAAAGTCTGGCAAAGGTCATCTCAAAAGGTGAGCTGGACTGCACTGTTTGTGGGCTGGTGCCAGAGGCCTTATGCTTCAAGGCAAAAGCAGCTGATGTTAAAGAAAAGGTGATGTGCAATAGACACAATATTAGTCCCAGAATCACAATATTACATAATACACAAACAGTTCCTTTAATTGGTGGGTACAGAGCTACCTGGATGCTGGGTTCATAATCCCAGATTATTAGATTTGTATCATACCGATCATGCAGAGGAAAACAGGGGCATGTTTATTACAGGGGCATGTTTATTATATCTTTATTCTCACACTGGAGCAGTCCCGTCTGAATCTAGCCTGAGCCATGGATTCACTCAGGGGCCTTAGGCATGGCAGCCCCTTTCTCAGCCTCAGTGCTACAGCTGCAATATCGGGGGAGGGCGGATATTGGTCTACTTTACTGGGCTGTTTTTTTATTTATTCATTAAATGCATACTTATCAAATACCTTTATAAATAAGATTTGTAAAGTACATAAATTCCAAATAACTTCTAAATTCTCTTAACGTGCAAAAACATCAAGTGTATT
The DNA here is from genome assembly GCF_057233095.1 of Heloderma suspectum. Taxonomy (NCBI): domain Eukaryota; kingdom Metazoa; phylum Chordata; class Lepidosauria; order Squamata; family Helodermatidae; genus Heloderma; species Heloderma suspectum. The sequence goes on along the minus strand of NC_139463.1, from coordinate 4,280,383 downwards.
GCCAACTAAAGTAGAAACAAAATATAACACACAGCCAACAGTAGAGATATTTTACCAATCATAGAACTATTATTTAATTGTCTTTAACTATCCTGCTCAAGGAACTAACCTTTCATGAAGGATATTCTGTTAAATGTCTGTTCCATAATAAATCAATTAATTAATGTGTGTGTGCGTACGTACACACACACACATCTCCCATCTCTGCAAGCATATAAATTCCTCCACATTTTTTCCAGCTGGTCTCTAATGTTTGAACCTTCCCATTTCTCCCTGTCCCCAAATTTCTTGTGATTTCAACCCTGTCTGCTCTAATTAGATAAATCAGTAATTCCTGCCAGCTTTCTGGTATTTGATCATTAATATAACCCAGGAGCAGTCTCAAAAGTAATACGGGCAACAAGTATGAAAATATTTCCCACAATACTTCTACTTTAGAGATTTGTTATAAAAGTCACAAGATAATGTAGGTGAAGCACTTGAAACTATAAACTCTCTAAATAAATGCTAAGCACTCCTACAACTACTACTACTACTATTGTTGTTATTATAATTATTAATGTACAGACAAATGTATGGTTCCTTCAAATAGTAAGAGCTGCAACGCAGGTATTCACAGTGCGTATTACCTAAAACTGAGTTGAAAGCAGCAAAACATTTTGCTGTAATCTGGCAATCTGGGTCTTGGACTTTAGAAAACATCCCTAGAGCTGTAAGAACAGGACACTAAAAAAGGCAAAGTTGCAAGATCCCAGTTCAAAGACGGAGAGAGATCAGTCGTAAAAACCAGGAAACTGTCACTCAAATTGGGAACATTAATGGGTCTGCCAGAGACATTTGAATGTTTTGTGCAGAATTCCAGTTCTGTGTTTTCTGAGCTGCAACAAAAAAGGACCACTGCTTCTGAACAGGACTTCTACATGACCATCCTATATTGGTTTTATACCTCTAACTTTCAATGGTTTGTCCCAAAGAACGTTTGATGAGGGTACTAAGAATTCTCTGTTAGAACATATCCTGCCACCCCCAATAGAAGTCATCCCAAGAAATAAGCCCCACACTTCTTTGGGGAAAGGGAATGGCTACTAAAGCAGCAGGGAATTGCCAGTTTTTGTACAGACCCCCCCCCCCCCGAGCAATACTTCTGCTTCTAGCTGGAGCTAGTTGGAGCAAAAGAGGCTGAAAGCTAAGAAGTCTAAAGTCTGGGGAGCAAAATAGCCTTTCCTTTAGCTCATAATTTGCTTTGTTTTGCCATCCCTGTGTTCATGCTAGGGGTGTGTGTGTGTGTATGATGTTTGTGTTGGAGATTGGGTTTGACCATCTGAGTGAGGAATGCCCATTCTCAGTTGCCTGTGTTAAAATAATCGGTTCACAGCCAAGTCCGGTTGCACGCCCATGTTTGTTTGGGGTGTGGGGGTGACAGTGTAATAGCAGATGGGTAAGCCAATTCCATGACTTAATAGCGTCGCCCAGGCTGCAAAGGCAGCAGTCACCTCAGCCCTTCCCTCCAGGTATAAAGCAGTCTGGGCAGGTGCCAGCCGGGAGGAGGACAAGTGGGCAGGTGAAGCCTGAGAGCTTTCTGCCCGGCGAGACATTTCTTGACCCCAGCATTTCACAGCACTTAGTCAGGGAGCTGGTTTCATCCAGCATCCACACCAATCAACACTGCGTTCACCTATTTGCACAATTTCATCAGTTTGCAGCCATCGTTTTTTGTTGTTCAGAGTCTTCCTGGAAGAATTTTGAGTCTTGTGTCTCAAAATCCCTCAACGTAATTTCTTGGGTCCTTCAAAGGCGGGAAACTGCTACTCGGAGTAGACAATACTGCGCTAGGAATATAGGAAGCTGTCCTAGACGCAGTCAGACCCTTGGTCCATATAGCCCAGTATTGTTGACACCGACAGGCAGCAGCTCTGTGGGGTTTGAGGGAGGATCCTTCCGAGTGCTACCTGGGGATGCTGGGGATTGAACCGGGCACCTTCTGCTTCCCAAGCAGGGGCTCTAGCAGTGAGCCACAGCCCCTCCCTGAAGGGGCTAGATGGACAAATGTGCTGACTGTGCATCAGGCAGCTTCCTAAGCAGTGCCGGCTCCAGGCTCCGACCGCCATGGTCGCCAGCCGCCCTTGCTCCTCCTCCTCTTCCTCATCATGGCTACTGCTTGCTCGCTTGGCAGGCACAGAGCCAGGGAGCCAGCAGGCCGCGGCATCTCCTGCTCCTCCTCCTCCCCGCCGCCATTGCCTGGGTCGCAGTGAGAGGCAGGGGGACAAGCAGTCTGCAATGGGGAAGAGGAGAAACTCCCGGGGGCTCTTGTCAGTGGGCCCTTGCTAGGCTGTGGGCCCTCGGCAGGCGCCTGATGATGCCTCGTCTTGACCCCAGCCCTGTTCCTGTGTTCCAAGCAAAACTCAGGAACCGGACAGCCTGGCCTGTGCAGTGGGGTGCAGTGCTGGGTGTGCCCCCAGTAACCCCCACCTAGAATGGTGCCTGCGGGAGTGTCCAATGCTCGCAGTGGGGTGGGATGAAAGCCCGCTTTAAGAACAATCCCACTTCTTTGCAATGCACATTACCTGGGATGCTACATGGAGCAAGGACATGCCAGAATTGCAAGAAGTCACTGGACCCCAGCCAGAGCTGGGAAAGGGGGCACTTGCCAAGACAGCTTCCTCGTCCTCCAGCACCAGAAGCCCCAAGCCCAGGAGAGCATCTGCTGGGCTGGACCTTGGAGGAAGAAGCGGTGTCTGTCCAAGCACCTGCCTGCCTACCTCTGCAGTGCTGGCCGGCCTGCTGCCTTCCCCAGCTCCACAAACAGGTCTGGCCTGGCCAGGGCTAGAAAACAGAAATAGGGCCTGGTGACTGTGACCATATACCAAAGGGCCTTCAGCCACCTAAAGCAGTGGTTAATGCTTGGATCATATCAATGGCAGAATGTGAGCAAGCGTTCAGGGTGTTGGTGGTAGCCTTTAAAGCCCTCAACAGCTTGGGACCAGAGTATCTAACGGAATGTCTCCTCCTGTATATACCTGCTTGGACCGTTACGTCATCTTTGGAGGCCCTCCTCCAGGTGCCACCGCTGAAGGGAGCTAGGTAGGGAGGTGGCTCAAGAGACAGGACCTTCTCAGTGGTGGCTCCCAGTTTTCAAAAGCCAAAGTGGGTTACCTGGCACGAACATTGCTATCTTTTCAGCACCAGGCAAAGATTTGTCTTTTTTTTCAGGCATTTTAGAGATCTACTCCTAGATTTGTATGGCTGCTGTTCTATATCTATCTGTTCCTCTGCTTCTGTTGTATTCTTTTGAATATTTGCATTGCATTTGACATTTTTAATTGTTTTGCAGTTCAGTCTTTTAACTGTAATCAGCCCAGAGAACATTTGTTTCTTGGGTGGGCTAAAATATAATAAACAAACAAACAAATAAAGGTTATCATCTTGCTGATAAGGATCTCTAGATTACTAAAAGCAGCACCCAGTCTGATGTGCCTCAGCTTGGTTGGTCCTCCACTAAAAGTGGTTAAGCCGGAAGATATTGGCCGGGAAATGGTCTGGCCCCTAGCAGCCTGCCTGTGCTCCGAGGCAATCAGCAGAGCCCGTTCTCACCCGCCTGCTGCCAAGCGGTTAGGCTGGTAAGTGCAAGGGGGAAGGGGGCTCTGCCTCTCCATTGAGCCCCAATGGAGGGGGCTCATTAGGCCCCTTCGCAGGTCTTCAGGGAAGCTCTGAAGACCCATCTGTTCTCACTGGCCTCCCCTTCAGCCTGGGCTGTTGGTCTTTACCAGTGAGTTTTGCTTCTTTATTGATTTTAATTTGCAATCTTGGTTTTTATGGATTTTATGGAAACGTGTTTTTATGGATTTTTTAAACAATTGTATCCACTTGGTGTGGTTATTTTTTGTATGTTGCCTCAAAGGCATCATAGAAATAATTTTAGATCGATAAATCATGTCGACAACGCTACTTGCCCAGCCCCTGCAGTAAGAAAGCACACACAATTCTGCAACGGGACTATCTGGAAATACTTTTGAAGGTATGTGTCCAGGTTGCCTCTGAGTGCAGGGAGTGGGAGAGTAGTTCAGATTCTGAAGAAGAACCACAACACATGGGGAGGAAGTTTCCCAGGCTTGTCCAGACATGGCTAGGCACACTCCTCAGGACTTTCATAGCTATCCTTTTGATCGCCCTGAAGGCATTTCCTTTGTAGACTGAGAGTCACTGAGAATTTGCATCTGTATGACCCGTTGAAGTAATGGATTAAAATCCGTGGATTGAAGCCCCTTGTCTGTGTTTGATTTGGCATTTGAAGTTTACAGTAGGGGCAAAAGGAAATCCTGACAGGTTGCCTACCGTTTGAAGAAAAGGCGGGCTCAGTATCCTAACTTATGCGGGGGGGGGGGGAGATCTCCCTCTCTCTCATGAGGCTTCTAATCACAGCTGTAACCTACACCCCGGCCATCTCTCTCTCGGCTCTGTGTCTGCGCCTGGTGTCTAAGAATTCAGGCTCTCCATGCCCCGCCTCTCCCTGTTCGCCATCTCTCACTGGGGGGGGGGATGAAGAGGGGCCTTCTCCGTCCAGCTGGGCTTTTGAAACCTGAGGAGTCTGCCTAGCCATGTCTGGACAAGCCTGGGAAACTTCCTCCCCTGTGTCTTGCAGTTCTTCTTCAGAATCTGAACTACTCTGCCACTCCCCGCGCTCAGAGGCAACCCTGACATCACATCATGTCTAACATTGGCCACATTCATTCACGGTTTTGCCTTCATTTTAAGAACTTTTTTTCTTTTCATGGCAATGATGGATGACTGAGTAATTATTTTAAAGTGTGAATGTGGCACGAATAGATGTGGGGATTTCCCTGCAAAGCCAACACCAGCTTCAGAGGAGGGAGTTTCCTCAGGACTGCAGCAGGGGAGGAAAGGGTTAAGTTCCCCCTCCATATCTGCTGGGATCGCAATCATGAACAGCCCCCACCCCACTGATGCTACGTGCATTTTTTTTAATTTGAAAAACCCGGCATGTTAAATGCAAAGATACATTTCACGTCACGTTAAATCCGCCTTGACCCAGACAGAAGTTGATGGGTAAAGACTTCTCTCCCCCAGCCACCTGCGTCAGCAGCCTTGAGAATACCAGGTGCATAGAGAAGGAAATGTGCCCTGACAGCTTGTACAAGCGCAAACCCTCCTGGGCAAGAGAGAGCTTCAACCAACTCTTGACCGTCCTCCTTGTGAACGGATTGTTTCAGGGTTGTGTTTCAAATCCGCCCAGCTAGTCTGCACCAACCGGCTTTGGGGCATTGTCTCGCTTCCCTGGGCAGCTCATCTGTTCTTGGTGTAATCCTCATTTGCACAGCTGTTATGAAATGCCGAGCTCCCGGAATCCTTCAGTGGTGAAACGTCCAGGATGAGACACCGTGAGAAGTCCTGGTGGGCGACATCAGCTGTGATCACATTTTCTGGAAAGATGCAATCCCATGTAAACACAAGGAAAGCAGTTAGGCCCTTAGGGGCCACAGGATGGGAATTTCCAGGCTCCTTATGGCCAGCAGTGAGAAAGACTCAGGATCTGGCCCTCAGAATGACTCATCATAATCATCATCTACGGAGTGCTTTACAATATGAAGACACTTCACACTGATATCTCAGTACACCTTACAACAGCCCCACATACGACATCAGTGTTATTATTGCCATCATGGGGGGGGGGGGCTGAGATCAAAAATGGCTTCAGACCACTTGGTCAATTCACGGCAGAGGTGAAACCTACACTAGGGACATCCTGGCACACAATTCATGTTGTGAATATCGGAAGAGCCCTGAAGCTGGATCAGGCCAGATCTAATGCAACTCCCTGCTTCCTATGGGGCTAGTCAAATGCCTCTGGGAAGCCCACAAGCAACGGCTCGCTTCTGCTGACCACTTCCCTGCACAACTGGTACTCACTGTACCAACAAGACCCCCAAACAAAGCACTTGTTGTATGAAGACTGCAGTGCTGTGTGCATTTACCTGAGAGTAAGCACCATGGAAAACTTCCAAATAAGCATGCATAGGCTTGTGTTGCACGACAGCAATCTTACACACGCATTTATGGGAACGAGCATGAGTGGGGCCAGGTGTCCTACTTTACAGGGACCATCTTCTATTTGAAGGCCTGCCCAGTCCAAATCCAGTTTAAAATCAAGTACCCTAGGAAGGGAAAACAGGGGGCTGGAAGTTGCCCATCAACATTTAGCACAAGACACAGGGCACCTGACCACAGCCTTTTCCACTGTGGTGAGATGTACTGTATTTCTATTTAAATCATAGCAATTATTTCTATATTTGCATCTATACCTATAAATTAGCATATGCCCATTTTAGGCAAATCTATTTTTGCAGGATCTACTTCCAAGGAAACATGCATAGAAGTGCACTGTAAATCTATCATTATTGCTATTATTACTAGTAGTAAGGGAAGGGAACATTTACAAGTTCAAACCATTCTGCATGCAGGACCAGCCTTGAAAATACTCAGAAATGTCACCAGATTAGCAGGCAGGGAATCCATGTTGGTTGGCAAGAGGTTTCCCTGATGCACTCTTCATCATGTGAGGAATATTTTTTTATGGGTAGTAGATACTATGAACCTGCATAACATTCATTATGTTGTAGAACAGCAATTCCCAAACAGTACAGTTGGCAGAACTCCAACACCCAGTGAGCCGGTTTGCATGTCAAGCTGCAATTAAAAAACTAAGAAAGTCCTAAACCTGGGTTGTTTGGTGATGTGTAAACCCTGAAATTCTGAACCCAACAACAAAGAATGGGTTAACCCTGGGGTGTTTAACCCATAAACAACAAAGCATTTCCGGATTCACATGTCACAAAACAGCCCAGGAATATGCCATTCCTGGGTAGTTAATTGAAAGCAGAATTGATGCAGTGTGCTTGTCACTTCGCTCGTCCCTGGCAATTCTTGGGCCAAACAATCCAGGAATTGAAGTATGATGTGTGAACCAGGTCACTATAGTCTAGTGAAGTCAGTAGGCTTAGGACCAAACTGGTTCACAGCTAAACTGGTTCTTGCACACAGCTAGTAAGTCACCTTTTCAGCATCAAGTACATGTAGAGAGCTTCGGCTATTGGGCAATATAGAAATGAATGAATGAATGAATGTTTGGAGGACCCCAGAAAATGGCCACATGCAGGACACAAATATGCATGCACCTATTTTAAAAGGCATAGCTGGAAAATAAGTGGTAACAGTTTGGATCCAGCTTCTCTCAGAAGATGGGGCCTGTGGATCACATCATTCTGGTGTCCTTGTCTATCCAGGAGCAACAATGTTCTAGCTTCCCATCACCACCATGCTCTGCCATCAAGTTCCTGCAAGGTACCATGGAAGCAAAGTAGACTGCTGGCCAGTGCCAATGGGTTTGCTACAACCGTTTGCCGATCCCCATCTCTGCTGAACTAGAATCTACAAATCATTGGGTCTTAATTTCAGCTCCCCAGAACATACAGTGAATAACAAGAGTCATCCCTGGAACACATGATGGAATGTTAAAAACCCTGTACATGGCTCTTCACTAACCAACCTCTGCCAGCCCACACACATCTGGAGTGTGGCTTTAAATCTTTAACAAAGACATGCGGGCCAAATCCAGCCTACCTGAGTGTTCCAGAGTTCCTTAGATGCTCACTCCCCCTTTCTTCCAACTGCTGGTCATTTGGTGGTTTCCCACCTTTTGTACAATCCCCCCCCCCACCCATTCTAAACGGTCGACATGCCTCTCATAAGAAGAGCCCTTCTGGATCAGACCAAGGGTCCATCTAGTCCAGCATTCTGTTCACAGAGTGGCCGACCAGCTGCCAACAGGAAACTCACAGGCAGGACATGAGCGAAACAGTCACACACACACACACACCCGGCTCCCCAGCAACTGGTGTACACAGGCTCACTGCCTCTGGTACTGGAGGTAGCACATAGCCATCAGGACTAGTAGCCATTGATAGCCTTTTCCTCCAGGAATTTGTCCAACTCCCTTTTAAAGCCATCCAAATGGGTGGCTGTCACTACATCCTGTGGTAGTGAGTTCCATAGTTTAACTACACGCTGTGTGAAGAAGGACTTCCTTTTATCTGCCCTGAATCTCCCACCAATCAGCTTCATAGGATGACCCCTTTGGGTTCTAGTATTTTGAGAGAGGGAGAAAAATTTCTCCTTATCCACATTCTCCACACCATGCATAATTTTGTACACCTCCATCATGTTTCCCTTTACCCTCCTTTTTTCCATCTTAAACAATCCCAGCTGCTGTAACCTTCTCTCATAGGGGAGATGCTCCAGCCCCTTGATCATTTTAGTTGCCCTTTTCTGCACTTTTTCCAGCTCTACAATACCTTTTTTAGCCTCTCTTTAGCCTCTCCAAAGGCTTAGTTACTGTCAATAACAGCTTTAAGCTAAAATATGCTGGTAATTTGGTTCTGCCCCTTTTTGCCTTAGAAATGAGCTCCCTAGAGAGGTTCACCTGGCACCTACATTGTTCTCTTTCCAGCACCGGGAGGAGACCTTTTTATTCTCCCAGAATTTTAGCATTTTAGCTTCCTAATCTTTTAGCTCTGGTGTTTTAAATCTGTATTTTAAAACTCTGCATTGCTGCTAGATTTTAATCTGGTTGTTCTGTTATACTGTGGTTTTAAGCTTTCATATGTTGTATTGTTTTATGCTGCACTCTGTGGTTTTAATTTTTGTGAACCACCCAGAAGGCTATTGGGCAGTATAGAAATAAATAAATAAATAAATAAAGTAGGAATGTGGCCCCCGAGAGCACTTCTCCAAAATGGAATTAGGGCCCGCAGGGTGAAAGAGATTCAGCACCTGGTGTAAATCCTCCGTTTAGAACAGACTGCTGTCCTTAGCCTTCTTCATCTTCCTGCAAGTAATATGAGGTTCCCCTCTCTCTGGATCCCTCTCACCAAATTATGAGAATAATGTATAGTGGAGCAGGAGGAGGGACTGCAAAAGCTGGATGAGAGTTCAAATTTTGCCTCCTTCCAGGCAAGTTGAGAAATGAAATGATCTAAAAGAGAGCGCACCTCTTGTCCCTCTTCTGGCAGCACGCTGGATGCAAGAGAGGTCTGGGAGTTGGCAGCCATGGCAGGCACCAGCCAATGCAGTGGCAAACTTTGGAAAGGGCAGCTTTTCTGGGAAGGCACCTGGGTTGTGAGAAAGGAAAGGGAGCAGAGAACAGCCTGCAAATAAAGTCCGGGCAGGAGAAGCTCACAGCAACCATTTCAGGCCCTTCCTGCCTTCCCACCCCAGTTAACCTGGCAAAATGCAAGCAACTTAATATTCTCCAAATTGTCCTGATTTACCAGAGATCGTCCCCATTTTCTGGTCCCCTTCCTGGTAAAAGAGTGTCCCCATTTCTGCCTTGTAGGGCTCCTTCAGGACTCCTTCACACTGAGCTTTTATCCCGCTGTTGAGATTGCTCCTTCACGGAAGTTTGCGGGCTCTTTACATGACACAATCATCATCCCAGGCATCTCCTGCACTAAATGCCCTTTGTTCCGTTTTTAAAGAGATCGCATGTAACGAGCGATCAAATTACCCCGCTGTGTTCTGCTTCAGTTTCCTCCGTGAAAAGAGGAAAAGCGGCAAGAAGAGGAGCGAGATGTGGGGGGTGGGGGAGGAAGCACCTGAAAAAGGGAGTCGTGATCCTGCATTTAGAATGGAAGTGGAAAGCCCCGTTTTAAATGCAGGGTTTTTATAGAGACACCCTTAGAGAGCTGGTACTGATATTCCATCATCAGGCACGCATGCGCACTAGATTCCTTCCTGTTTCAGTCCTCTCCCAAGTCTATTGCTAAATACCCAAGTGGGAAGCAGCTGCACCTTGCTGCTAGTGCGGGGTAGTGATGGGAGTGTCAGACAAGGGCAGGGGCAACCCCAGTTCAGATCCCTAGTCACAGCCATGAAGCTCGCTGGGTGACCTTGGGCCAGTCACTTTCTCTTAGCCTAATCTACCTCACAGGGCTGTTATGAAGACAGAATGGGAGGTATTCCCCCTTGAGCTCCTTGGAGGAACAGTGGAAATGAAATAAAGAATGCACGACATACATGCAAATGCAAGGACCCAAAATGCCTGTTTGTGGCCCTTTTTCCTTCCCAACACACCCATGTCTTCCTATCCAGAAAGCAAACAGAGCTTGCGTTGAGCAGCACCTATCCTGCAGTAAGTCCAACCAGATGTATTATGGGATTTATAACACAATCCTAAGTATCTTTCCTAAAAGAGAGGTGGGCAGAAAGTAGATCAGAATCTACTGGCAGACTGATGGATGACTTGAAGTAGAATTGCAAGGATATCAGACTTCCAAGAGTTTAACGACAGGATCAACAAAATGACTCCACAGCAAAATTTATGGAAGGACCATGAGCTCTGTTCAGTTCCAATCCTCAAAACAAATCCCTTGGCTCAAGAATTATTTAATGTTTTTTGCAACTGACACCAGCTGGTGCATTTCAGGGTTCCAGTAAGAAACAAAGTAGATCCCACAAGTCTGAAGTCTGATCATACCTGCCCTAAAGTTCAATGGGGCTTATTCCCAGCAAAGAGTAAGCATGCATAGGAAGAGCACAGCCTAAATAACCTATTAGACACTCTTGCAGAGTAATCCTATGCACATTTAGTGGGAAGTCAGTCTCACTAGGTTCAGTGGAATCTACTCCATGTACGTGAGCATAGGGTTGCACCCTTAATATATATATGACCGGATTAACATACAGGAAGCAGAGAAAGGCCTTTGGCACTGAGCAAGGGAAGTATGTGCCTCAGCCAAAGATGCACGGAGACAGCAGAGGTGTGTGCTACAAATACACAAGGGTGGTCCTATTGTCACTGAAAACATGTTGGCAGGGAAACGGTTAAGATGGGGACTTTTAAAACCTCGGGAGAGCCTTTCTGTTAAGAGTTAGAAGTGTGCGCACTGGAGATTTTCTTTTGCTTTCAGGGTTCCGTGAGCCAGTAGGGGGGGAAAGAACATTGAGCCCTAAGACACTTTAAGTCAGGAAACCCAGCAGCACCAGGCAGGGATGCCATTTGGGCCAGGGGTGGGGGGAGAGGAGAGAGAAGAATCACAGCCAGAGTCAACGCTTTCCCTCGGGATATAGGAGACATCCAGGCAGAGGGTTCCTAGTTTTACCAAACAAACATTGTGCAACTATTCTATCTTTCCCTCTTTAATGGATTTTTCTGTGGAAAGAGAAAAGATGGAAAGAGTGCTGTAAAAAACATGGGAGGGCTACAAGTTGAAGATGATGTTATTTGGACCCCCCACCCAACCTAAAATGCTGAGAATGACACAAGGTGATTGCATGGTAAAAGCGTTGTCGGGAAGCAGCCATCTTCAAGATCAGTTTGCAAAATAGCACTAGGTTGTAAGAATATTTGGTGGGTGTTTTACTTTTTTAAAGATCTCGTAACAGCCAGAGATATAAGTGACTCCAAGGAATTATTATATATGGACTGAAACATTGGTAAGGGTACACCACCCCATCCCACCCTTTCGAAATGACACGCCTGACGTGAGGCAGCTGCAGGCACTCTAAATTCTGCACAGATAAAATTGTCAGCCCACCCATAGACTGGAACGGGAGATTGGGAGAGGTACTCTGCATTTAGGGGAAGGACCTGAACATATATATCTGTTTCTAGCCAGCCCTGTTCTAGATTAAAGAAGCTGAGGGAAAAGCCACATATGCACTAACTTGTCCATTATAGAATTGCCACTTTGGTCCAAGATCTTTCCTCAATTGACTTTAGCTAAAATCAGAGCTGGGGCAGGAGAGCTGTTGCAAGACCTCTGCACCCACAGCCAACGACAAGGGGTACACCTACCTCATCTCTCCAGCAGACAGTGCTGCGAGGGCCAGATCTGCCGTGCCCCAAAGCTGCAGTGAATCCTTCGGTCCCTGCTCACACTCGCTTCTGCCGGCCTTCTCCCCAGCAGTCTAGAGTCCCTTGCTAGGCTCAAGGCCGGGCCTTCCGCCTGGGGTTCATTGTGTTTCCCGGCAGGTTCCCATCTGTTCTGGAGGAGGCAAAATCCTTCTTTCCCAGTTTGTGCCTTCAAAGCTCGTGGGGGAGATTGGGGGAGTCAGGCGGCTGCCTTCCAATCCTATCCCGGGAGAAGAAGGTCACCCGTTAATCTTTCTCAATGACATACAGAATTACCTCAAGATGCTTTAATCAGAGTGACCTGGGCAAGGGCGAAAGATGCTGGCCAGGAGATGCTGGGCTCCACAGGGGTAATCTCTCAGAATTTCTGTCCCAGAGAGGGAAGCACATGGTGGATGGTGTGTGGGGGGAGGGGTCCAGGTTGCCAGCCCCCTCCCCATATCTGTCAGCAACCTTCCAAGGGACATAGCTCCACTGTGTGTTGTGTGGGACACAGCAAATATGGACAAATCCACTAGAATGATATGGCAATGGAAAGACAGGGATAAAAACACAGTAATACATGCCTAAGAGAAAGGGCTTCTGGATGTCTACTCCTGAGAACCACAGAGAGGTTCCACTTTCCCTGCCCGAGCTTCATTTTCCCCACCTCAAAAAGGGCTGAACAGCACCTACCAAGCAGAGAGATTAAGGGGCTAAATTTACACCTGCTTATGAAGGCGCTAGGAGTTGATGCACACATGGTACAGGAGCGAGGAGAAAGTGTTGTTGTTCAGTCGTTAAGCCGTGTCTGACTCTTCGTGACCCCATGGACCATAGCACGCCAGGCCTTCCTGTCCTCCGCTCTCTCCCGGAGCGTGCTCAAATTCATATTCATTGCATCGGTGATGCTATCTAGCCATCTCATCCTCTGTCATCCCCTTCTCCTTTTGCCTTCAACCTTTCCCAGCATCAGGGTCTTTTCCAGGGAGTTTTCTCTTCACATTAGGTGGCCAAAACATTTGAGCTTCAGCTTCAGTCTCTGTCCTTCCAATGAGCACTCAGGGTTGATTTCCTTTAGGATGGACTGATTTGACCCCCTTGCAGTCCAAGGGACTCGTAAGAGTCTTCTCCAGCACCACAGTTCGAAAGCATCGATTCTTCGGCGCTCAGCCTTCCTTATAGTCCAGCTCTCACAGCCATACATTACTACTGGGAAAACCATAGCTTTGATTAGACGGACCTTTGTCTGCAAGGTGATGTCTCTGCTTCTTACTATGCTGTCTAGGCTTGCCATAGCTTTCCTCCCAAGGAGCAAGCGTCTTTTATTTTCATGGCTACAGTCACCGTCTGCGGTGATCTTGGCGCCCCCAAAAATAAAATCTGTCACTGCTTCCATTTCTTCCCCTTCTATATGCCAGGAAGTGATGGGGCCAGATGCCATGATCTTCGTTTTGTTAATGTTGAGTTTCAAACCAGCTTTTGCGCTCTCCTCTTTCACCCTCAACAAGAGGCTCTTTAGATCCTCTTCACTTTCTGCCATTAGGGTGGTATCATCTGCGTATCTGAAGTTGTTGATAATTCTCCCGGCAAGGGAGAATTCTTGTTTTGACTGACTGTATGGAGTATTATAAGACCTGTATTTTCAGGTCTTGTTTTGACTGACTGTATGGAGCTGCAAAGTACATAATCAATCTGATTTCGATATTGACCATGAGGAGAAAGTACAGTAGGAGATAACTCAACAGCAACCCTCACAAGGACTTCCATGTTGTACTCCTGCACATTGCAACAAGGCTGTGCCATGTAGCGAAAGCTCTGGAGAAATGGTAGCTTCACGAGAGGAAACTCCAGCCTCTCAGGAGACAGCTGGAGACAGGACCTCTGCGAGTTCATAGCATGTCTACATCCTATGAAGTAACTTTATTTATAGACGATATCAGGACATCCACCATCATACAGGCCACACATAAGGAAGACAGAAATGGGCTAATTCCAAAAACAAGGATGTACCCACTGTGGCCCACTGGTTGCCACCTGCAAGGGTGTTCATACTGTAGAAAGGGAGGCTTCCGATTCCATATATTCCTCCCTGTAGCTGGCAGAAAAAGAGCCTTGTGTCACAGTCTCCTGACTCTCCTAAACAGAGGGGCTCCTGGCTGAACAGCACCTACCAAGCAGAGAGATTAAGGGGCTAAATTTACACCTGCTTATGAAGGCGCTAGGAGTTGATGCACACATGGTACAGGAGCGAGGAGAAAGTGTTGTTGTTCAGTCGTTAAGCCATGTCTGACTCTTCGTGACCCCATAGGAACTGCCCTATACCAGGTGAGGACACTGGTCCATCTAGCACAGTACTGCCCACTCTGACAGCAGCTCTCCAGGGATGGCTTTCCAACCCCCTAATCCTTTCAGTTGGAGATGTCAGGGCCTAAGCCTGTTGCCTTTTGCTTGCAAAAAGCATGCGCTCTGACATGGACGTATGATGCCACCTCTAGTCCCAGGGCTGGTCATGCCATTGGACTGGGGAGGGCAGCCTGCCTTATGTGGCAAATTTGAGGGCACTATAGAGCAATGCCAAATATTTACTGTGTTATGTTGAGGGTGAAAGTGGAGAGTGCACAAGCTGGTCTGAAACTCAACATTAAAAAAACTAAGATCATGGCATCTGGCCCCATCACTTCCTGGCATATAGAAGGGGAAGAAATGGAAGCAGTGACAGATTTTACTTTCTTGGGCTCCAAGATCACCGCAGACGGTGACTGTAGCCATGAAATTAAAAGACGCTTGCTCCTTGGGAGGAAAGCTATGGCAAACCTCGACAGCATAGGAAGAAGCAGAGACATCACCTTGCCGACAAAGGTCCGTCTAATCAAAGCTATGGTTTTCCCAGTAGCAATGCATGGCTGTGAGAGCTGGACTATAAGGAAGGCTGAGCGCCAAAGAATTGATGGAGAAGACGATTCTCCAACTGTGGTGCTGGAGAAGACTCTTACGAGTCCCCTGGACTGCAAGGAGCTCCAATCAGTCAATCCTAAAGGAAATCAACCCTGAGTGCTCATTGGAAGGACAGAGACTGAAGCTGAAGCTCAAATATTTTGGCCACCTAATGCGAAGAGAAAACTCTCTGGAAAAGACCATGATGCTGGGAAAGACTGAAGGCAAAAGGAGAAGGGGACGGCAGAGGATGAGATGGCTAGATAGCATCACCGATGCAATGAATATGAACTTGAGCACACTCCAGGAGAGAGCGGAGGACAGGAAGGCCTGGCATGCTGTGGTCCATGGGATCACGAAGAGTCGGACACGACTGAACGACTGAACAAAAAATGTTCATCACCATGGGATGGGAGGAATGGACTCAAGACACAAAAGGACTTGGGCGCCATTTCTGCCTAGAAAGTAGGCAAGACTAAGGTAATGGGAGAACCAGCCCATCTTATAGACATCTTGTAGAAAAGCAATTTTTAGGGGAAAACATAGGGCACTAAGCCCCAGAAGGGCTTCCTTCCTCTTCTTGCAGTGCCATGCCAAGGAGTTCTGCAAAACCTATGGATGCTGAAGAAATCCTCCTCCTCAGAGTGAAGGGTGGTCATGGATGCATGGTCAAAGAAGAGGAAATGTATCACCAAAAAAAAGAGGTCAGAAGACACAGGCTTGCATAAAGTTTGCATATGCTAATTTCTACAGAGAGATGCCAATATACAGTCAGGGCCAGAAATATAGGAACAAGGATAACTGTTTTGGCAGTTGGCCTCTGCACACCACCACATTGAAGCTGAAAGGAAACACACCCAGATGGGAGCGAAGTCAGGACTTTCAGCTGTAATTCAAGGTGTTTGACAAAAGTGGGGCACTAACCATTCAGGAAGGACAGCCAGTGGCATACACACGCATCCCATCGTTGGTGGCTCATACGCAATGGAACAAACAAACATCATTTCAAACTAAAGGATTGCCTTTAATACCTGGATGAAAATCCTTTGCAGTCAATGACTTCCTGAAGTCTGGAACCCATGGACATGACCAAATGCTGAGTTTCCTCCCTCGAGATGCTTTGCCAGGCCTTTCCTGCAGCTGCCTTCAGCTGCTGCTTGTTTGTGGGTCTTTCTGCCTTCAGTTTTGTCTTCAGTAAGTGAAAAGCATGCTCTATTGGGTGGAGATCAGGTGACTGACTGGGCCATTGAAGAACATCCCACTTCTTTGCCTGGAGAAACTCTTGGGTAGCTTTTGCTGTATGTTTTGGGTCATTATCCATCTGAAATATGAAGCAGCGTCCTATCAGTTTGGCAGCATTTGGCTGGATCTGAGCAGAAAGTATAGCTCTATACACTTCAGAATTCATCCTGCTGCTTTTATCAGCAGTCAAGTCATCAATAAACACCAGTGACCCAGTTCCATTGGCAACCATACACGCCCATGCCATAACACTGCCTCCACCATGTTTGACAGATGATGTGGTATGCTTTGGATCATGAGCTGTTCCTTTCCTTCTCCATACTTTTCTCTTCCCATCATTCTGGTACAAGTTAATCTTGGTTTCATCAGGCCAAAGAATCTTATTCCAGAACTGGGCAGGCTTTTTTAGGTGTTTGCTGGCAAAGGTTAATCTGGCCTTTCGGTTCTTGACCGTTACCAGTGGTTTGCACCTTGAAGCCTCTGTATTTACATTCATAAAGCCGTCTCTTGACTGTAGATGTTGACAATGACATGCCTACCTCTGCAAGAGCGTTCTTGACCTGGCTAGATGTTGTGAAAGGGTTCCTCTTCACCATGAGCAGAATTCTGTGGTCATCCACTTTAGTTGTCTTCTGTGGTCTGCCAGGCCTTTTGCTGTTGCTGAGCTTGCCAGTTAATTCCTTCTTTTTCAGGATGTTCCAAACTGTTGTACTGGCCACTCCCATTGTTTTTGCTATCTCTCTGATGGGTTTATGTTGTTTCCTCAGCCTAATGATGGCCTCCCTCACTCGCATGGACACCTCTTTGGACCTCATGTTGGGAGTTCCAGTGAACAGCTACCAAATGCAAATGTAACACTCAGAACCACCTCCAGGCCTTTTATCTGCTTGATTGGTCATGGGGTACCCAGGAAACAGGCCACACCTGGCCATGCAGCTGCTTGTCATCCATTTGTTCCATTACTTATGAGCCACCAATGATGGGTGTGTGTGTATGCCCCTGGCTGTCCTTCCTGAATGGTTAGTGCCCCACTTTTGTCAAACACCTTGAATTACAGCTGAAAGTCCTGACTTCGCTCCCACCTGGGTGTGTTTCCTTTCAACTTCAATGTGGAGGTGTACAGAGGCTAAATGCCAAAACAGTTATCCTTGTTCCAATATTTCTGGCCCTGACTGTAGAAAGAGCTGTTATGATCTAAACAGAAATACAGCACATCTCACCCTAGTGTGGAAGACGGTCACCAGGCAAGCTGCGTGCCTCATTCAGTCTGCTGTCCAGGTGCTGTGGATGGGCAACACCAAGGCCTGTGCGGCTCTCCCTTCTTGGCGTTCTTAATTTTTAAACCAGAAATGGGCAACCCTTCAAGCAGAGGGCTATCCTGTGTAAAATAGGACATGTGGCCACCCTATCAGATTGACCTGGTGTCTCTTGGCATGCTCAGAATGATCCTGTTCCTTTCGAGGCTCAGGAAGAGTGCCCAATGGCCAAGGTGAGATTCATGACCGGAGTAGGGATTTGAGCCTCCTACACTTAAACCCACCATGGCACTAGAGAAATCCACTGAAAGACACTCCATTATACCCCTCCATCTTGTGGGGCAGCTATGTGCACTCTTTTATGGAGGGCAGTCCTCTATTTCAAGATGGCTCTATTGGACAGGCTCTCAACCCAAGTCTGATTTAAAGATAAAAAAACCTCAGAAGGAAGAGCTAAAGGGCCCTGAAGTTGCCCATCAGCAGCTGGAACTGGAGACTGAGTAAGGCACACAATCCATGTCCTCTTTTTATGGTGATGCATTTCCTCTTTTTTGTTGATTCATAGGTGGCCACCTTCTCAGCAGGGATGTGGCTCCATACATCAAGGCAGGCTAAAAACAGCAACAGCTAATCTGTTTGTTATAAATAACTGTTTAGCACATGTTGTAAACGGCATGAGGTTTATTAATACATACAGGAGGTTCTAATCGCTTAGTTGCTTACTGCTAGAGTTCAGGTAAACTGCATCGAGAGGCATCCCTTGCAATCCTAATTTACATTTGGGGTTTGAAGGGCAAACATGGGCCTCTCTTTCCCTAATCTACAGGCAATTATGTAAAGGAGGGGGCTGTGTAGATCCTTGAGGGGGCTGAGAACCAGAGCCCCCCATCCCCCTGCACAGCCCTGAGCTAGGCTGGTAACCAGGGTTCACCAAACGGAAGATGTACCACTGGTACTTAAACTTCATTACTGTAGTGTACTTTAAATCCTACCCCACTTCACAGTTTACTTCTTGTTTGGTTCTCAGTTCTACAAAATGAAGCTGAATTGCTTCTAAATTCATTTATATTACAGAGGAGAGGGTATGAATGCTTTACATGAATAATATTGTATATTTTGTCCTGAAATAGACCAATATTTCCTTACGGACTAGTGGCTGAGATGCTATCTGAACTGGAAAAACAACAGTCTTGTGGCACTTTAAAGACTAACACATTTATTCTGGCATAAGATTTTGTGGACTATATTTTATTTATTTATTACATTTCTACACTGCCCAATAGCTGAAGGTCTCTGAGTGGTTCACAAAAATTAAAACCATGAAATACAGCATAAATACAACATATAAAAGCTTAAAACTACTGTATAAAAATACAACTAGAATAAAACCCATTAGCAACGCAGAGATTTAAAATACCATAGCAGATTTAAAACAGAGCTAAAAGACTAAAATGCCAAAATGCCTGGGAAAATATAAAGGTCTTCCCCTGGCACTGGAAAGAGCACAAACTAGGTGCCAGGTGAGCCTCTCTGGGGAGCTCATTCCGCAGCCGGAGTGCCAGAGCAGAAAAGGCCCTCTTCCTGGTAGCCACCCGCCTCACTTCCTTTGGCAGGGGCTTCCGAGGAAGGGCTGCCGAAGCTGATGTTAAATTGTAGGTGCATATGGGAGGTGACGATCCTTCAGATAACCTGGCCCCAAGCCATTTAGGGTTTTGAATGCTAATACTAGCCCTTTGAATCAGGCCTGGAAATGGACTGGCAGCCAGTGCAGCTGGAAAAGTATTGGCATAATCTGATCACATTAGCCAATCCCCGTTAACAGTCTTGCTGCCCTGTTTTGGACCAGCTGAAGTTTCTGGACTGTTTTCAAAGGCAGCCCCACATATAATGCATTGCAGTAATCCAGACAAGAGGTTATCAAAGCATGGATAACTCTAGCCAGGCTATCTCTGGCCAGATAATGGCATAGTTGGTATATCAGTCTAAGCTGATAAAAGGTTCTCCATGCCACCGAGTCCACCTGTGCCTCAAGTGACAGTTCTGGGTCCAAGAGCACCCACAAACTACACACTTGACCTTTTATGGGGAGTACAACCCCCTCCAGAACAGGTTGAACATCACTTAGCTGGGCAAATGAGCCATCCACTAACAGTATCTCCATCTTGTCTGGACTGAGTCTCAGTTTATTGGCCCTCATCCAGTCCATTACCGTTCCCAGGCACTGACTCAGAACAGCCACTGCCTCACCTGGGTTTGATGAAAAAGAGAGGTAGAGCTGGGTGTCATCTGCATATTTGTGACATCTCAGCCCACACCTCTGGATAACCTTCCCCAGTGGTTTCATGTAGATACTGAATAACATGGGGGATAGAATAGAGCCCTGTGGAATGCCATAGCATAGCTGCCAAGGTACAGAGCAATAATCCCCCAACACCATCTTCTGGAATTGGTCATCCAAGTAGGAGCGGAACCACTGCAGTGCAGTGCCTCCAACTCCAGCCCAGACAGCATATCCAGAAGGATATCATGGTAGCTGATATTGAAAGCTGCTGAGAGGTCCAGAAGAATCAACAGGGTTGCACTCCCCGCTCTCCCTCTCCCGGCAAAGGTCATCCCACAGGGTGACCAAGGCAGTTTCCATTCCAAAACCAGGCCCGAAGCCCAGTTGCAATGGATCTAGATAATCCGTTTCCTTCAAGAGTGCCTGGAGTTGTCCAGCAACCACCTGCTCAAGCACCTTGCCCAGGAAGGGGATATTAGCTACCGGCCTATAGCTATTAACATAATTGGGGTCCAGGTTAGATTTTTTCAGGAGTTGCCTAGTTACCACCTCTTTTAAAGAGGCCGGCACCACTCCCTCTCCCAAGAAGGAATTTACAACCTCCTGGACCCATCCACATATCCCCTCCTTATTCAGTGTGATAAGCCATGAAGGGCACACAGATGGTCTACTGGACTTGGCCAGGCACCTTGTCTGCATCCTCAGACCTCAAGAACTGAAAGCAATAAAACTGGACTAGATGGTGCTCTGGACACCTCTACTAATGCAACTGCATTAATTATAGTATCCAATTTGTGACAAATTTGAGCGACTTTATCTTTAAAGTGCCATGCAAACTCGTCAGAGTGCTACCAAAGTTTCCATCATTTCTGTCCTTGGCCCAGAGTGTAGCAGGCCACGAACCACTCAGAAGAGCTTTGCTAGACGACACTGAGAAGATGCAGTGGTGGTGGAAAAGAAGTATCTTTGCCACCCTCGTTGCCACAGAGTAGGCTCGATAATGAGTTCTAACCTGTGTTCGGCCAGACCCGGCATGAGTTTTCCTCCAGCTGCATTTTAGTCATCTCCCATCTACAGAATTTCCTGGTTCACTGCTAGCTGCTGCACAGCATGAGTAATGCAACAGATATATTTCATTCATTATTTGTGCTTATAAGACTCCTAAAAACAGGTTCTCTAGGTGTTGAATGGCTATTTTAAAATAAAACAATAGTACAGTCGTCTGGTTGGCATATATCACTAACGGTGGTATATTTAACCCATGGTTTGTTGCCCCACCCAGGGTTTGTGTGATCAATCCCTGAGCTGTCTGTTTCCCTCCTCTTTCGCCTACTCCCTCCCAGTATCCCAAATGCCTTTGCAGTGCTGTAGTACTGGCATGCAGAGTGGCTTTTTTTTGTTTTTACCATTCTTGCCCACTACCTCTGTAGCCTGACAAAACAACCCACAGTTCTGGGTTCACACATAACAACATCCCAGAGTTCACAACCCAACAACAAAACAACAAAACATGGTTTCTCTTTCTGGGTTGTTCATGGTTAAAATGGTTTGTCAGCATGGCCGTGTTTTCACAGAATTCAACAACCCATACCATGGGTTAGCATTATGTGCAAATCAGACCAATAAAATACAAAGTTTTAAACCACAATTTAAGACCAACGTAGTAGTCAGCTCTTACTTGTGTTCAATTTTATTTACTCCGAGTTTTTCTCCACTTGTGGTCTAGACAACTCCCAGCCTGCTACATTCCCTGTATGTAATTGGCCCTCAATACAGGGGTTTACTAAGGAGCTATGCAGGCTCTGCTGAGCAGGAGAAGTCACTCAGGAGCAATTATGTCACAGTTCCACACACTGACCAGGGCTTTGACAGGAGCACCAACCAGAAAAAATCACTGGAATTGCTACCTAGAGCTGCGTTCTCAATTCTTTAAGCAAACATTGTTGCATCATGCATCAACCACAATGAAAGCATCTCAGTTTCATTAGCAGGAACAGGCAACATTCGTAGGAGAGAGCCTGGCATGGCAAGAAACATGTGGAACGTTTGACCTGAACTACCCTCCAGGAGACTAGCCACGGATGGATTCTAGCTTCATCCCCTGAGCTCAGAAGCTCCAGCACAGTCCTTAAAACAAGGGAAAACTTAACAGTTGGTCTTTAAACAGCAAACTGACAGGAAGCCCTTAACCTCAATACGCAAGGTGAACTTGAAGTTACTCAACTGAGAAGGATGTTCACTCATTTGCTCAGAGGTTTCCTTTATTACCTACATATCCTAGGATTGAACCCTGAAGATACAGAGCAGGTTTCAATGCTTAGCGCAGGCTAAAAAATTAGGCATTTGGAAGATGCAGAAATTCAGTAGTCTTGACCCCTAATTTACTTGATAACAAAGCAGACGGTTCAGTAAGAAATAGAGTCAATAATCCCCCCAGTAAATATTGAAAATCTCCCAAAGCTAGACATTTGTTGTTGTTTTGAAACTCGGTGCATGGAAAAACAGATGGGGAAACAAAAGAAGTCCACGGTCATTGTGCAGCAAGGCTGCGGCTTTGAACGTGTTCATTCAAATGAGTTCCCAGAGGTTTCCGAGTTGCAGCTTCATCAGCACTTATCATCCAAGGATATTGTTTTATGGCAAGTCAAAAACAGTACTGCAACCCAAGAAGCAATATTCTTCTATTTCTTATTCTCTTCCCCCTTAAAAAAAACACCTATCAGCATCTTTTATCAGAGCCTCAGATTTTGCCTGCTACGGTTTGGTTCTGCCCACAGGTTCCCTCTGTTCTCAGGGAAAGGGCAGACTGAAATTTTATCCTTCTATTTGCCAGCTCAATGCATTTTCCATCCATGCGTATGTAATCCTCTCCCTTCTCTCCTTCCATGATCATTTCTATTATTTCCTGACCTGAGCTTTTGGAGCATTCAGCGCAACAGAGACCATCACTCCCATCTCACTTGAAGGGATGGACCAAGAAGGAGTGAAGAAAAGTTAATTGGTGAGAAGACCAACTTTCTCTGCCAAGAATACAATATAATCTAGAAGGATGTGTGAGAAATCAACAGCTATATATTGGGATTTCATATGACAGCTGAATTGCCAAGCTTACAGTCTCTTTGTGCCATGTTTTGGTGCATCTGTTTGCAGAAGTTGCTGCAAACATTCGTGTCCATCCAGTTGGGTACACCAATTTAATGAAATTTCTGCCTGCATATGAACTGAGACTTTCCAACTGAGTCAGGATTTTTTTTAAAGGTAAAACGAACCAGATCTGAAAAAGGATCTTAGCACTAAACCTTGGGTGTAGTTATCTGCTTCAGTTCCTCCCCCCCCCCCTGCACTGTTCCTTTAAAAACTAGTGCCAAATCAAATCTGTTCCATTGAGACCTGCCCAACTACAGCACGCTGACGACACCAAAGGAAGCTGCAGCAGCACTTCTGCCCAAGCTGGCCACGAGCACCAAGTTCATCTTGAGAACAAGGCATACGATTTATACAGCTGAAGGGTCCAAATATGGCTTGGCATCCCAGCACCAGAGTTCAGCTGGCTGGATTCATTCTCTCGTTCTTCGGGTGGGTCATGTCATGCGTTACAACTTTTGTGCCTCTCTGGAAGAGCCTCAACTTGGAATTAAATGAACTCGAAATCTGGAACATGGGGCTTTGGCATGCCTGTGTCACTCATGATGAAAGCATAATGGAGTGCAAAGGCCATGACTCTCTACTGGCATTGCCCTTGGAGTTCAAGATCTCTAGGATTGTAATGGTTACCTCAAATGTACTGGGATTGCTTGCATTCTCACTTTCCATTTTGGGGTTGAACTGTCTGAAGACAAGAGACCAAAATCCTGGACTGAAAAGGCACATTGGGATTGCTGGTGGAACTCTCTTCTGTATTTCTGGAATAGCGAACCTTGTGCCAGTCTCCTGGGTTGCCTACACTACAGTGCAAGAATTCTGGGATGAAACTGTGCCACCAATTGTCTCAAGGTGGGAATTTGGTGAAGCATTATTTCTGGGCTGGTTTGCTGGGTTTTTCCTTATACTAGGTGGGTTTCTTCTGATCTGCACTGCCTGTTTTCTAGAGACCAAAAAGCCACCCAAGCAGTTAGCTGTCTACCGTAAGCCAAGGATACATTTACCATCCACGTTGCCAAGGCATCATCCATATTCACCACCTAAAAATGCAGA
The DNA here is from genome assembly GCF_057233095.1 of Heloderma suspectum. Taxonomy (NCBI): domain Eukaryota; kingdom Metazoa; phylum Chordata; class Lepidosauria; order Squamata; family Helodermatidae; genus Heloderma; species Heloderma suspectum. The sequence goes on along the minus strand of NC_139463.1, from coordinate 4,256,571 downwards.
CCTTGTGATCTGAGCAGCACACCTCAGTCTCTCTCTACACATCGCAGAGAATGATGCGAGACTGTTGAAATAGTTTGTATCTGACTGGCTGGCCACTGGGTGATGGTTTTAATTCTTTTAAAGGATGTTTTAGTGGGGAATTGTGTCAGAAAGGCAGCAAACTAGGGTTATGCAATGTTGTACTGCATTTTAAAGGTAACAGTTATGTCCTTCTCAGTACCTGCACCTTGAGGAACATAAAACATGAATGTATCTTAAATATTTTCTTTCAAAATGTAAATGTAATAAGCTTAACATACGCAGAGTGTATGCATAGTATCTGAATCCAGATTTAGTCTTCTGTCCAAGACTAATTTTTCTTCTCCCTCCCACAGTCATTAATAGGAAGATTGTGGTTTAAGGACACACCCTTGAATGGAAAAAAATTGTTGTTAAAAGGATAGAGTGACTGTGGGTGTAGAGCCAATGTCAACATAGCAACTTAAAGGCAATACCCATTGAATAAAATTTTAAGTGCTTACCAAAAATATAGAACTGTTCATGTTTGCTTTTCACAAGAAAAGAAATCTCTGGCATTTGAGGAAGTCTGGTAGCAATTTTGGATGGATGATTGAATGCTTCCCATAAATAGAAGCACTAAGCACAATTAAAGAGAGCTCCCCTATTGGTTTTGTTGTTGTTCAGTCGTTCAGTCGTCTCCGACTCTTCGTGACCCCATGCCTACTATTGCCCCCACTTACTAACAGTTCAATACTATGTGTGTCTACTCAGAAGCCAGACCCATTGAGTTACTCCCATGTAAGTGTGCGTAAGATTGCAGCCTACGTTACTGCAATCATCCTGAACAGCAACTGGGAGAATAGCTTCATTGTTCACCTGTCCACTGAGAAAGGACAAGCAGCAGTGGTTTTGAACTTCAGGAAAGAAGTTCTAGTTTGAAACTTTGGGAGAAGCACCTTAACTCCCAGATACTTCACCAGCAGCATATGAACTCCTTCCTCAGGCAGATTGAGAAAAGGTTGGATAAGCATAGATCACTTCCAGACTCGATACTATGATATCCAGATATTTGTTTTTTGGTAGGGGGAATTAGGCTCTCTTCTGAATGATTCTAAAAGTCTACCAAAGTGAAACTGGCATCAGTACTTGTATAACAAGAGGCCCACTAGCTCCTGGTTGGCTATTGCAGCATCCAAATCAGGAGTGCCAAAAGTACCCAGGGAAAGGCAGGTAACATTTCTCCCAGGGCCTTACACTTAAGTAGTCACCAAACCCCAACAGATGTGCACAGCAATTCATCCCGCACTGGCCAAGCAGTGTTTTAGATGGATAGAGGATCAGCATTATAAGCTGAAGCATGAGGCACATCTCAACGGTAACTACTGAAGCAATTCACTCACTCCCAAATTTAAAGCAAGCTGGATGTGCCCCAAGTCATCCTATCTGGGTATCCAAGTGGTGATCTTTGTAAAATAACTTTGACAGAAGTTTAAACACTCCCAATGATCACACAGAGTTGAAAGAAGGGGAAAGATTGCAGTTCAACACCTCAGAAAAAAAAAATCAAAGCAAGTCACTCCAAGTTAAATAGAGTAAAATTCTTTATTGCACTTTTGAGCCAGAAAAAGTCTTATCAAATATGTATTTCCATTTACATCCTGGTTTGTCAGTGTTCTAATAAAAACAAAGGCTGCTTAAAAATATCTTGAGGAAAATACATCAGTTAAAGTGTGTGTTATTAAAAATGGTTTCATCCTGACTTTAGCGCACTTGTCACCATCAATAATACTCTGGTAATTAAAATTCGGTGATTTCTATTCAAGGAAATATTTTGGGAGGTTGAAGAAAGCAACTTCCTCATGGGTTTTGTTTTCCACCTTACTTGTTTTCTTACTCTTGTGCTGGAATGATTTCTGTTGCCATTATACACTATTGGCACCATCACGATTCCACCCTGTACTCCCCTGGGAAAGTAGCAGCTGCATTTTGAGTTACTAACACACACCATATAGCTGCATGCCTGTATCATGTGCAACACAGTTTGCCAGGTCCTTCTGCTACCTCACCACCAGAAGAAATCTGGGAAAGGCATCAATTTATAGTCTTATGTTTAAAATATTTCATAACTGTGTGTATTTCTTAAACCCCTACCTATGACCCAGTTTGGCTTATTCCCTGAACCAATTCTGCTCCGATATCACTCAGGCCCAGTTTAAAAATAGGACATGGGCCATGGGTTACGTGTTTACCCATGTAAGTGATCCACAGGGCTATCTCATTTAAATGCACTCCCATGTGCTGGCCCATTCATGTGAAGTGTGTCATGCTAACTATGCTTCAATGGACCAACATGTGTGGTGCGTGCATTTAAAATGCTAACTAGGTGTGAATGGAGTGCTCCCAATAAGCGTATTAAACTGGCCACACTATGTATAAGTGGTGCACCACAGGAGTGAGAGACAGAGTGTGCGCGTGTACATGTGTATACACACACACACACACACACAACTTAGTTTAAAATCGCACATTTCTTATAAAAACCTTCCCACCATATTCTTGTAAGAAGCAAAGGCAAGTGCCATTTCAGGCGAATGTACAACTGTGAAACCTCAAGTGCATGTTCCAATTAGTGCCTGCCCATATCAAGTGCACACCAAATGGTGCCATGCTCCTTTTAGTCCTTTTCTAAACACACACAGTATTGGTTAGCTCTGAATGTGGATTGTCCATTTGCTCATTGATTCATTCCAAAGGTAGTTGGCTGCTGGATTTCACACACTGTCTGTGGCCTCCAGGGCTCAAAGCAGTAGACTCAGATTTTATTTTACAGCCACTGTTGAGGCCCCATGGATGGACTCCATAACAGCTGCAAATCTGCTGCAGAGGTCATAGGGTGAGTTGGGGCGGATCCCAGGTGGCTCTTTCAAAACTACTCCCTCTGAAGAACCATCCAGCAGACGGGGTAGAAGCTCAGTCAGCTTCTGTTTCACATCAGCTATAAGAGAAGAGGGGCTAGATAATTAAGAAAATTCTGATGGCAACAACTGCAAAGTCTGTGTTTTGACCTCAGGCTGAAACCAACTCCACTGGAACATAAGAAAAAGAGCAGAGGAGCAGAGGGAGCTGCCTTATACCGAGTCAGGCCGTTGGTCCATCTAGCCCAATATTGTCCACACTGACTGACAGCAGAGCTTATCTGCATGCACACTGACACTTCAGGTCAGCTCCTCAAACACCTCTTCAAAGCAGTGTAATGGCAGTTCCAAGTTAAAGCAGGAGCCTCATGCAACACGAGCCCACATATACAACAGTTAAGACATCCATGATGGATAGCTGTGTCAGCACACCAAGACCTGCCAACATTTACGAAGCACATCACCTTCAGTGCACAGGTTTTATTTTTAAGCTGTAAAAAGTGACCTGGGTTTTACAAGTTGGCGCAGGCAAGCTACTTGCCCAGAAGGAAATGTCATTCATCCTTTCCAAGCAACTCTGCAGGGCTTCATTAGCCATTTTATACAGGTGTGAAAAACATTTTTAAAAAGAAAGTTGGCTCATTCAGGTTCCTCATATTATACATACTTGCTCTTTGGAATAAATATTGAAATCAAGTATTAGGGGAATGCAGGTGTTGGCAAAGAAATGGAAGGGAAGGGATCCACTGTGCTGAGTTTGCATCGGAGCCACAGAACCAGGACAGCACACAGAGATTTGAAAGACACTGAATTGTTCAGAATTTCTGGAAAGCAGAACCCAGGTCACAAGAGGGGGAAAGAAAAAAATCAATTGCTGCATCCAAATCTTATTTCTACTTCAGAAGTACAAATTTTGGGACCAAGAGTTTTGACTTGGCATACTTTCCCCTCTGTTGGAAGTTAACAAAGTTAATCAAATTTATTTTCTTAAACCTAGCTGAGAAAAGGCACAAGAGCCTAAATTCCAGATATTTGTTCTACTGAACTGGCATGTTCATAGGAGTCAAAGGTTCCTCATATGGCTGCTTCTCCCAACCCTCTGATTTTTCAAACTCTCTGGGGTAGAAACTGATCAAGCTGAATCAAGGTTTTAAAAAATCAGTACACTTTATCACTGCTGCTCACAGAAACACAATACAAGTACAGATCCCCAGGCACACACATGCACAAATAATTCCAGGCAGCCATTCCTCACCACTGGCCACACAAGAATGGCATACTACAGCACAATTCAGTTTGATAGAACTAAAACCTCCATTAAAGCATGTCAGTGGAGAAGCAAGCACACTTTCTACTTAGTAAGAAAAACAGGGGAACCAAGGAATCCAATTCATTGTTTTGAATACGTTAAATTCTAGTCATTCAACAGGACAGAGTCTTTTCAGTAAACTTTAGGGCTAGCAACAAGTATGGTTTAACATTAGTAGACATTTTCTTGAGGGTCTTGAGAAAAAGACAAAACCCCCCAGCAGATACAAAGGCAAGAACACCTATGGAATTAGTCCAGTGCAAGGACCAAGATGCATTTCTTACCATTCATGACTTTTTCCACATAAGCAAACCAACGATTTCTCATGACCTCAATGGCATGGAGATCATCCTTGGACATAGGATCGCTTATGATGAGTTGGACACAGGGGATGATCAGCTCATTCAAGATACTCATACCTTCATCCACATTAAATTTGCTTTCGATCAGAGTTGCTGCAGCTTCATTCAACTTCTATAGCACAGCAAAATTAGAAACAAGGTCATGGGTATTCTACAGGTGTTCATGACTGTTGCAATGCTGTGATGAATTTAAGAGTACAATTTGGGAGATTGGTATGCTGCCCTGAACAAGACTAGCCAAGGCAACTGCCAGTTATTCTCTTCCCTGTGAAGAAAGGTACAGCACTGAGAAGAGTGCCAGCTTCTTCAGGGGAAGTTTCTGTAACACACTCAGGAGGACCAATGGGGATACACCAGGCTATAAAACTAATTGATAAAAAGAACCAAGACCTTAAAAGTTAAAATTACATAGGAAGGAGCTTCCATTGCTTCTTAAAGTAATAGGAGGTGGCTGCAAGTACAACTCTGCGAGAAGTAGATGGGAGTTTTTCAAGTGCCTAAGGAAAAATGGTGTGTTAAAGCAGGGATTGGGAATGGGCCTCCCTTTAGATTTCGCTGAACTGCAACTCCCATCATCTCTCACCATTAGCTCTGCTGGCTAAGGCTGACTGGAGATGCAGTCCAACATCTGGAGGGCCACAGGTTCCACACCCATGCGTTAGAGGAAACTTTATTTCAAAACAGAATTGGGGCTGAACATGAAACTAAGATGAAAATCAAAAAGCAATTATTTGAAAGTTGATCGTTCTGCCAAGAAGCATCACTGGAGAGGTGAGGGGAGCAGGGGCATTGTTATTAATACCAACCAAGAGACATTTCCTCCTGTAGAGAGCAATTAAAGATGTATCTGCAGCTCTGTTGAGTCCCTTCATCCACAGTGGCTTATTTCTCTCGTAGGCGAATATCAGGTAAGTTAGAGCCTCACAGTACCTTACAAGAGTAGGAAAGAGGGCGAGTTTTCTTAAATTACCGTTTGCAGAAACATTGCTTGCATCACATCAGCCACTCATGGTTATCATGCCTGCTTGAAACATATAGAGACACATCTCCACCCTCAGGGAATAAGATGTTCCAGAACATGAACAACTGGAGGCAGTTTATTTTAAATGTGCCAGGCCAGGGGAACCATTTTGCAAAGCAGCCCTCACTGTATTCTGATGGAGGACAGGCCATTTGATAGAGCTGGCCCAGAAAGTAGCACATTTACTGAAATACACAGGAAGAGCGCATGAGTAACTTTGGATCAAAGTCTAGATAGCAGTGTGCCCTTATAAAGGTGCTCAGGGAGGAGACACAGAAAGTATAGCTTTTCCAAAAATTGAGTTTTACTGAGGTCAACAAAATGGGAATTTAATGGTTAATTACTGAAGACTGCCCCAAAGATTTGGGGGTGACAGAAGAGTCAAGCATGAGAAGTGATGCTGCACTATGGGCTGCTTCAGCTTTTGGGAGGAGGAGGGGGACCGTAGTGGAAATGGAAGCGCTGGCAAGACAAACATACCTTTTCTTCCTTACGCCTCGCATTTCAGACAGAGGGGGGGCAAGGATACTTAGCATTAAGGTGACACCCCCCCCAAATTAGACTTGCTGCAGCAAAGCTTGCCCAGGTGGAGTCCACTAGAAGTGGGAATGCAGGAAAGAGGCAGAGCCAGGGGTCCAAGGTCAGTCAGGCTGAGTTTATCCCAGCAAGACCTCTCCTGGAATCACCTGGCATTCAGAGATCCAAGAACAGGCACTGTGCCGGGAACTCCAAGAGCTCATCAGGCAGAGTGCCTGTCTGCCTGTGGCATCATCTTCAGGCATTCAAAGCTAGTTATAGATCTGGAGCAAAAAACAAAAGAGCAGGGTGATCCTGGAAGGGCAACTTGTAGGTGCACAGAAGACTATTGTCTCTAGGAGAGTTTCAAGTACTTCTTGTAAAGGGCATATCTCAGGGCTGTCTATAGCACATCAACAGGAGATACAGTGTTGCTCTGATTAGATTAGGAATGGAGGAAGATTAAGCATTAATGAGTTTAAGAAGTCCCTCACCACCCTCATGTTCTTTTCAATAGAGGGCTCCGCTGGGAACTGTTGAGTGCACTTTGTCCTAGTATGCTAATGCCCTTCCAGATAAAATGTAACCTTTTAGGCCAAGGTGACTGTAGGGGACACCCAAAATGCAGGTGGAGTGTTGGTCACCAAGCAACACTGCATGTCAAAGGAAGCATTTCTCCAGCCCTTTTCTCTTGAAGAAGTCATCAGGGGTGTGGTATTTTCTACCATACACTATCACATGTTTCAGCCTTCTATATCAGATCTAGAAAATACATCTGCCCAGACTTTAAGCCTTCAGCTCCCTAAACATTTTAAATTACAACATTCAGAAGTAGTACAGAAACTTACTGTTCATTCTGGTACAGCTCCAAACCCGTTAAGAGGTAAACAGACACCTTGCGAAACAAACTGTAATCTTCATGCCATTCCTGTCCAAAAATAGAAAATGGTCAAAGTACCCAACTTTGCTCACACCTGGTTTCTCTCACCTTGTGCTTTTCCTCTTGTAGTTTTTAGACAACCACCAGGGCCAGCCCTACCATTAGGCAGGGTGAAACAGTCACCTCAGGCGGCAGATGATGGAAGGTGGCAGCAAGGTGTTGGAAGAGAGAGCTGTATGCCTCATGGCCTGCCCTATGCTCCCTAAGCTAGCCCGTGGCCTTCAGGTTCAATGGAAGTTGCTGTTCCATCACTAGTGTTGAAGAAACAGTCTAGTCAGGTTTTGTCCATGAAACAGGAGAGGGTGCCACCCTGTTCTTTGCCTCAGGCAGGCCCTGATAACCATTATCATACCTTACTTAGTAATCACAAGATTTTGGACAATGATGATATCTACTGGGTATATTACTCATTTTGGGTGTACACATGTGGACAGGATCTGCTATCAAAGAGGTATCACGGCAAATTTGCAACAATTCCTTAACTGAATATGGATGCCTGAGCCATGCCAAATGACTGCAGTAATTTATTCCCCAATCTAGCCACATCTTGTGAGCTAACAAAAAGGAAACACCTACATCTAGTCAGCATCCAAAATGGCAACAACACAAATCACTCTTTCAAGAGAGCAGCACATATATGCTGAGGTCTTGGGACGGAGAAACTAGGCTCGGTTTTTAATGTACTGTCCAACTGTCCCCCAACTCCGTATTTGTTTCTACCTAGGTATGGGGGACACTCCCCACTGGAAGGAAGAGAGAGAATAAATACATCTGACCATATACTATACCCCCTCCCAGGTACAGGAACAATCAGCCTCAAAACACACATCTGAAAAAACTATGAACACCCCCACCCCCCTCATACACATACACCCCCACCTCTGAAGGAAATATATCTTTGTACAATCAAAAGACTAGAAGCATCTGCTCATATGGTCATTGCTGTAAGTGCGATGAGTCAAGATCTAAACTGAACAAGCTTTGGGGCGAAGGCTTTTTACCTTGTACGCAACCATGTCCACTTCATCAGGGCCAATCTCTTTTAACTTAGCTCGTGCTACCTTCATAATGCTAATTGACCTGTTCATGGGAACAATGAGAAAGCAAAGTGAAGTGATATTCAGAAGCCACAGGAAATCAATTAGACGAGTATTTAGATTTAGCTTGCCTCACAGTATCTCTGTTTTAAGAGATGTAACATTATTTTGTCACACATACACTCCACCAATGTATAATACTGACGAATTCTATTATGTCACTGAACACCCCACTCCCACCCCAAATGAAGCCCAAAGACAGAAGTCTTACAGCACTTCTCATTGTTCCTCCTTTACTTGCTCTTGGATAGAACATGTTCCAGCATATCTGCTTTGAACAAACCTTTCATCAAAGCTAAGGTTTTTGTCCGCAAACTGCTCCAGAAGAGTCCGCTCCACCACTTTCTTGGGAGCATTGTTCTGCAAGAAGTAAACCAGGACATGCTGAAGCCGTGGGTCATTTTGTGGTGTTGGGTTCTCTGTGGACAGTGTGTAGAGCCTGGAATATTCTTCATGGAATGCCTGGAGAAGCCAAGAGTTGGAACCCTATTAGTCAGATGGGTTATAAATCCACAATGCAAGCAGTTTTTACTCTGTGGAGGAATATGCTCATGAGCAACAGCTCCCTCAACCCAAGGGATGTGCTGAAATCCAAATCCCACGAAGCCTGGAGCCACAAGGCCCTTCAATTGCTGCGCAGAGGACCGTAACTGGGCACTGCTCCTGCCACAGAAAGGATCTTCTTGGTGTTAATTTACCAAACCAAGCCCTGCGTGGCCCTTCTGATGCATTAGTAGCATCAAAGCTCTTGAGTACACAACAGGTAAAAGCAGCAGGTATTAGCTTGTGCCTGGTATACAGCAGGATAAACAACCACCCACCTAGAACACTGGACTTACCTTAAGGGTTTTTTGGTTAGAGAGCATTTCCTGAAAAAGATGGGCTACTCCACTCATCTACTTTGACGGAGCAAGACATCCAGAGGCATCTAGAGCCTCAGCTGGGAAGAAGAGCCCTCCCAGTTTTGGAAGCTTCCACAACTGAGTAGACTCCTATGTCAAACAAATAGTTTCTGAATAAGCTACACAGCGCCCTTACAGAGGAAAAATAATGGAAAAGGTGGTAATTGAGGTGTCAGTTATTCCAAATATGGCAAGAAAAAAGTTCTCCTGTATGGCAAGCATGGGCCTGGACAGATCAGGATGTCACCCTCTCCACGACCAGTCCAATGTTTCTCTTGGTCATGGGAGCAGGATATCCTGCAAGATGGTATGTATAGCCATGGTACCAATTAATTCCTAGTAGGAAAGCTGCATTTTGTGCACTTCACTTGGTATAAGACCATTTGTCCAAATAATGCTTCAGCTTAAATAGACATATCAATCTAGTGGTGCTTGTTAGAGACAGATGGAGAACATTAGGACCAAGCACTGCCAATGTTGCTGCTCCTCTTGCAAAGTGCACGAAAGTTTCCTCTGATGCTTTAAAGTCCCGAGATTGATATGCCACTACAATACTTTCCTTGATCCACTTCAAAATTGACCTGGAAGTATTAACATCCAAGGAACTGTCATTAAATGAAATAAATAGGGAATGAGAATGCCTAATACCTTCTATATAGATACACCTTTCATGCGCTACACGTTTCCTTTTCTTTTGTGGAGAAGAGAATGATTAGGAGAAAAAAAATAGGGTTTATTCCTGGGAGCTATGAGACAGAGTGAGGGTGTTTGGACAATCACGGGGTCCATCCATAAAACCATAGGAAACCCTCAGGTAAGTGGATGATTTTAATCCTTTTTCCCATCACCCACCTACCTACTGGTTTTCCAGTCAGGCCTTGGTGGGGGAGCGCCTTCAGGGGCTCTCCCACATGGCCCCCCCAGCACCCCGCTCCTTCCCATACATCTACATGGTCGTCTTTGCATGGGGCACTTTACATCCCAACTCAAGCCTATGGAGATAGTCTCTACCACCTTACATTGGGATTTAAAGTGCCCCATCCCTAAAATCAGGTGAGGGGGGCATCCACTCCCCCATGGTTCCTGTTGCCCCAAGGGACCATGGTGTGGGGGGGATTCCACCCCCCATCCAATTTTCAGGACAGGTAACTTAAAAAAATTATTATCCTAGCCCCATTTGTGCACAAAATGAGGCCGAGAACATTTTTTTAAAAGGGCTCCAAATGTGATCGGAGCCAGGTGGGGTGGGGATTGGTGGGGGGAAGGAAGGTGACGGCCCCTCCAACACGTCACTTGGGCACCATTGGAGAGGCTGCCACTGGCACAGGCAGCAGCTTGGCTGCGATTGCAAATGATGGCGGCCCTGCTCAGTGAAAGCAGCAGGGGTTTCTGCTGCTCTTGCCAAGCGGCTTGCTGCCTGATGCCCTTTACCTATGACGAGTTGACATGTCTGGGTTCACATGACACGTCAACCCATCATGGGTAAAACAACTCCTAGTGCAGACTGTTGGTTCTCGGGCGGGTGAGTTATTTATTTATTTATTTATTTATTTAATTTCTATACCACCCAATAGCCAAAGCTCTCTTGTTGTTTGGGAAGAACAATCCACCCTGATAAGAACAGTCCAGGTTCACATGACACACTAACCACAGCCACCCATAATGGGTTAGCATGTCATGCAAACCCAGTCAGAGTTAGCTTTAGGAAGAGTGCTTGAACACATGAAGCCACAACAGGACACACAGCCATCCTTTCCCACAAACAAGGCACCTAACTCAAAGAACCTAGCAGTCACAACTGCCACAGAAACAGGCCCTTAATATTGAGATAATTGTCTCAGTTCAAGAGAGACTTTCATCAGCATTTTAAGCATCAGATAGGAGATGTCACATATGGCATAAACACTTAAGAACACTGGTCTTTTTAAAGACATTGCTTAAATACATGGGCATCTAGTCATGGGCTTGGCTTACTGAATAGTAAGGAAGTGGCTACTACTTGCCTGTTGAAGACTGGCAAAGCATAGGCCCTGAGATGCAACTGGGTGCAACAATCCCAAGTGTTGAATGTTGACCTGTGTAGCAGCCACTTCTTTCTGTACCATCTTACACACACTTTCCAGGTTCTCTTATAAGCCGTTGGTAGAGATTTTAGACACAGCATCTGGCATGGCATCAGACACATAATCTTTAAATCCTAAACTGAGCACTGCTTAGTATCCAAACATGGAGACGGAGCCAGGTCAGGCCCATATGGGGTACTGTGACTTGAGAAAGCAGATCTGCCGATATCAGAAGATGCCACAGCTTCATCAGTACTATGCTAGCTCTGCAAAACTATTACCTTCTTGACTAGAAGGGGGCAATAAACTTCCTGCCATTTCTAATGTACTTGCCAAAGGACTCTGAAGAGGTGGGGGAAGAATAGTAGGAATGCATATAGCAAACCCTTCGACCAAGCAGGGAGTCAAAGGCCTCTGCTCTGTTGGTCTGGAATTTAGAGGAGAATAGGTCCAATTGGTTATCACAAAGAAGCAAACAGGAGCAGGAAGCCTAAACACAATGTGATCAAAGGTCCAGAGATAAAGACTCCAATTCCCTTGGTTCAGGCCTATCTGCTCACACACTGACAATGCCCCGTACAAGCTCATTTGAGATGAACAGATGACTCTTGGCACATTGGAACAGATGATGCATTGTCTCTGGTGAATCTGACCTTGGTTCTTGCTTGTCTGTTTACATGGGCTTTTGCTAGGACAGAATACCCAGTTCTCTTGGACTTCAAGCACCTTTTTGCCTCACTTGAGCCACCACCTTTTTCCAGTCAAGGCAAAGTGGATGGAAGACATCTTTCCCTCCTCCCCCCATATTAATCCAGTGTGTGCCCGTGCGTGCATGTGCCCGTGCGTGCATGTGCCCGTGCGTGCATGTGCCCGTGCGTGTGTGCGTTCAAGAGAGAGAGAAAGAGCAACCTCTACTGCTCTGTTGAAAAAAACTGCAGGCCTGCTATCTCAGTGGAGGACAGAAACCATGGAGGCTCCTCCTCCAACAAAGGTTCCACAAGCTTCTGAAGCTCTGCTTCCCTAAAGTAGACAGGGGGAGTAAACCACGTCACCGGATGCCATCATCCAACTAAACAGACAAGTTCTGTGTAAGTCAAGACAACAGAGGGCAGAAAGGAAAAAAAACCCTGCCACCTGGCATTCGAAGCAGAGGCGTCATGCATTACTCACTGATTTGCCCACATTCAAAGTAGTACCTTAACTAGCCCTGCTTCAGACCCATCCCGATCAAAGGTCTGACGGGCTTTAGCAATGGCCAGGATCACACCTTGCATGGCGGGACTAAGCATCACCTGCCACAAAGAACAGGAAAAAAGAAAGAAAAAAGGTGGATAGGAGAAAGAAGCTGCCAACAATAGGAAAAAGAGGGTTGAGTTACAACAAGTTATCCAGAGACATGCAAGCAAGAGAGCAAGTTGTACTTGAAGGATTAACGTCTGGTTATAAACTTATTGTGGGTTTGTCTGCACATACCAATACTAGGTGGACAAATTAGTTTTGTGCCCTTCCACTGACTATGGTTTGAGTGTCTATACAAGCATTAGGAGAGGGTCTGAACAGACCTGAACAGAACTGAACAGGAAGGACTTAGCTACTTCTCCATCCCCCGTCCCATATAGCACAATGGTATCTTGTGCAGACTCAGCAATGACCTAACGTGGAGCAACTGACTGGATGATAAGCTACCAGTTTTTACTCATGTGCCAACAATCCCCAGCACCAACTCTGTCCATACCTTGTGCACACGACCTGCCACTGCCATAAGAGTTTCCATGCACAGGAAAGCAATCATGATTTAGAACTAGAACTGCTGCCACTGTTTCTCCAGTCTGTTAAAGATTCTACTGTGCCAGCTGCTGTACCTGGCTCCTCCATCAATGCCCTTCAGCTGAGGTGGTCAGGAGTAATGAGCATATTGCCAGCCAACTGACCACCCAATAGCCAGAGGTTGGGAATGAATTAAGCAATGGGAATAGACACAGTGGCCAAATCAGTGCTTCAGAACAATGGAATTATTCGTTTGTTTGTGTATTTATTTATTAATTACATTTATATCCCACCTTTCTTCCATCACAGAACTCAAGGTGGCTACATGTGGTTTCCAGGTGGTCTCCCCTCCAAGCACTGACCAGGCCCAGACCTGCTTAGCTTCAGCAACGTGGCTGTAAACCACCTTGAGGACCGTCTTGTATCAAAAGAAATCGAACAGAGTGATGGAAGAGACTACAATTTGGAAGAAGATTCAGGAGATGCCTCTTGGAGGTTTACTTCCAATATTTTTAGGAACAGGAGGGACAGAATGCTAAAGAAAGGGAAAGATGAACCCAGTAAGACCAGTGGCTGATTTGTGCAATGCATTTTCCCTAATCCACAACAGCTCAGAATGAAAGCCGCTCACTCCCAACACTCTGCTTAGAGCAGAAACACACAGACACTCAGCTGTGTACCTCCTCATTATATCCATCGGCATCTGATCTAACTAGAATCTTTCCCACACTGGGGATCTCCACTTCAGAAATCTGTGAGCTAGGCACGGCAGGAGTCTCCATCCCCTTAACATCCTGTTGCTCTTCTGCCTGAGCTGCAAGGCTTCCTTCTTCTGGGAGGGCATTCACCGGTTCTGCCTCCTTTGACTGTGGCAGCACAGAGAAAATGAAACAATAGTAAGAGTAAGGAAATCAAAGAGAAATAAATGACAGACTAGCAAAGCAAAAAAGTTCAAGTTGTGTATGGCAGCAGCAGAGGCACAAGAAGAGCAGGTGTTCTGTTAACTATGGCTATGTGGAGTGCCACGGTGTCTGCACTTGTGGAGCAGAAAAGGGTATTTGGATCCAGTGTGTCCAACAATTACTATTCTCACCTTGTCAAGAGCTCCTGGTCCACCAGCCTTCTCATATGTATCATCTGTCTTGGCAATGGCTTGAACCGTCTGCTTCTGGCTGATCTTAGCATGTTCAGAGGAGAGGGAACTTATCCCAAGTTCACAGGGGCTATTTTGTTCTCAAAAGAGAAAAATAAGAGTGGTCTACAATTTACCTTCTAGGTTTTATGTTTCCACAGATATCTTTCTGAAAGCCAAGATGTTGGGGTCAGGCAGTGTCTAGTTCAAAGCCTACAGCTAGAGTGGGAAGGTATTTATTCCAAAAAATTATATTGATAAATTCAAAAATAGCATTCAGCCACACTACTTATTTTCATTGGCTTGAATTTAAGTACTAGATATGATGTATTAGTAGGATGGGTTATTTATTTTGTATTTTTCTTGTTGTTTCAACAAAAAAGGATATCTATATCTATAATCATCCTTCAGCAAAGCTTCCAGGGAGGCTTCCAAAACACAAGAAAAAATACACCAAACAGCACCTTGTATAAGAAATATATTCAAAAGCCTGGGAAAATAAAAAGATAAGTTGTGCACCAGGCAAGCCTCCCTGGTGAGGGCACAGATGGGGGACAACTGCCAAGAAGGCTCTGCCAGCTGCTTTATGTCGGATGGGAGGGGCATCTGGAGAGGAACCTCTGAAGAGGACCTTAATACATGGGCAATATGGTATGAAATTGTATTTTCAATTGTATTTTCACTGAATTAGTAAATTCAATATGGTATGAAATTGAAGAACATAGGGAAAACCACTAAACCATTCAGATATGACCTAAATCATATCCCTTATGAATATACAGTGGAGGTGAGGAATAGATTTAAGGGATTAGACCTGATAGACAGAGTGCCTGAGGAACTATGAACGGAGGTCCGTAACATTGTTCAGGAGGCAGCAACTCAATCCATCCCAAAGAAAAAGAAAGGCAAGAAAGCCAAGTGGCTGTCTGAGGAGGCTTTACAAGTAGCTGAGGAAAGAAGGGAAGCGAAAAGCAAGGGAGAAAGGGGAAGATCTATCCAACTGAATGCAGAGTTCCAGAGAATAGCAAGGAGAGACAAGAAGGCCTTCTTAAATGAACAATGCAAAGAAATCGAGGAAAACAACAGAATGGGAAAGACTAGAGATCTCTTCAAGAAAATCGGAGATCTCAAGGGAACATTTTGTGCAAAGATGGGCATGATAAAGGACAAAGAAGGCAGGGACCTAACAGAAGCAGATGAGATTCAGAAGAGGTGGAAAGAATACACAGAAGAACTATACAGGAAAGATCTTAATGTCCCTGATAGCCATGATAGTGCGGTCACTGAACTTGAGCCAGACATCCTAGACAGTGACGTCAAGGGGGCCTTAGGAAGCATTAGTAACAACAAAGCTAGCGGAGATGACAGTATTCCAGCTAAGCTATTTAAAATCCTAAAAGATGATGCTGTTAAAGTGCTGCACTCAATATGCCAACAAATTTGGAACACTCAACAGTGGCCACAAGACTGGAAAAGGTCAGTTTACATTCCAATTCCAAAGAAGGGCAACGCCAACGAGTGTTCAAACTACCGCACAATTGCGCTCATTTCACATGCCAGCAAGGTGATGCTCAAAATCCTACAAGCTAGGCTTCAGCAGCACGTGAACCGAGAACTACCGGAAGTACAAGCTGGGTTCCGAAGAGGCAGAGGAACTAGAGATCAAATCGCCAACATTCGCTGGATCATGGAGAAAGCAAGAGAATTCCAGAAAAACGTCTATTTCTGCTTCACTGACTATGCTAAAGCTTTTGACTGTGTGGATCACAACAAACTGTGGCAAATTCTTAAAGAGATGAGGGTACCAGACCACCTTACCTGTCTCCTGAGAAACCTGTACGAGGGTCAAGAAGCAACAGTAAGAACTGGACATGGAACAACCGAGTGGTTCAAAATTGGGAAAGGAGTATGACAAGGTTGTATATTGTCGCCCTGCTTATTTAACTTATATGCAGAGTACATCATGAGAAACGCCGGGTTGGATGAATCACAGGTCGTAATTAAGATTGCCGGGAGAATTAACATCAACCTCAGATACGCAGATGATACCACCCTAATGGCAGAAAGCGAAGAGGATCTAAAGAGCCTCTTTTTGAGGGTGAAAGTGGAGAATGCAAAAGCTGGTTTGAAACTCAACATTAACAAAACTAAGATCATGGCATCTGGCCCCATCACTTCCTGGCATATGGAAGGGGAAGAAATGGAAGCAGTGACAGATTTTATTTTCTTGGGCTCCAAGATCACCACAGACAGTGACTGTAGCCATGAAATTAAAAGACGCTTGCTCCTTGGGAGGAACGCTATGGCAAACCTAGACAGCACAGTAAGAAGCAGAGACATCACCTTGCCGACAAAGATTCGTATCATCAAAGCTATGGTTTTCCCAGTAGCAACGTATGGCTGTGAGAGCTGGACTATAAGGAAGGCTGAGTGCCGAAGACTTGATGCTTTCGAACTGTGGTGCTGGAGAAGACTCTTACGAGACCCCTGGACTGCAAAGAGGTCAAATCAGTCAATCCTAAAGGAAATCAACCCTGAGTGCTCATTGGAAGGACAGATACTGAAGCTGAAGCTCAAATATTTTGGCCACCTAATGCAAAGAGAAAACCCCCTGGAAAAGACCCTGATGCTGGGAAAGACTGAAGGCAAAAGGAGAAGGGGACGGCAGAGGATGAGATGGCTAGATAGCATCACGGATGCAATGAATATGAACTTGAGCACACTCCGGGAGAGAGCGCAGGACAGGAAGGCCTGGCGTGCTATGGTCCATGGGGTCACGAAGAGTCGGACACGACTTAATGACTGAACAACAACGAAAACAACAACAAGGTATGGGAGCAGGCGTTCCTTCAGGTAGCTGGATTCTACGTCATACATGGCTTTGAAAAGCCAGGCACCAGGATTTTGCTCAGAAAGAGACGAAAACCCAGCAAAGTTCTTTAAATACCAGTGAGATATGCTCCCAGTCCCAATCAGCCAACTCCCAACAACCTAGTAAACCAATATCAAGTGGGGCTTGTAAAGAGACTGGTTACTTCTCTCACCTTGTTCTGGGTCAGAAGATAGATACTGAGTACCCACAGACAAGGGCGACTGATCTATCTGGGCCATCTTGGAGGACTGCTCCTCCCACTCTGCCACCTCCTGTTCGAGCTTCAAGTTGTTGTGTTCTATGTAGCGCTGAAGTTCCAGAGGCAGAGCTTCCATTTCTCTCTGGGCCTGCCCATCATCAGAGTCTACCAAGGAAAAATATCCAGTTGGCACTTGTTTGCCCTTGCATCCCAACTCTGAACACTTCTTGGACTTGCTATTAAATCAAGTTACTTAAAGGATAACCTTTGTTAATCTTTGATTATTCACACTCAGATCATCCTTTAGTTATCCAGGCACCTTGGACAGAAGTTGCAGCTAAAACAATTTGAATTTACATAGTTAGGGTGGACTAAACATGCACTTCAAAGCTGCCATTAGCAACATCTGTGCATGCACACACAGCATAAGGCTCAAAAGATAAACTGTGTACAAGGGACCATGAAAAGTCTCATCTCTTCCCAAACACTGCTGTTTGATCCAGAAGGATCCCTGAAACAGCTTACATTAAAAAAAATTACAATTGTGGCAACTTCCATCTCAAACACAAAGCATTACTATGGGGTGATTACCTCTCCTCAACCCCCATTAGTTTCAGTGGGACTTTCTACCAGCTAGATGTGTATTGAATGGAAAGTCAGACTTACCATAAGGTCACCAAGGAGTGGATCAGGTAGGAATGCATTAACTTCCTCTTCTGTTGAAGGCAGGGCCGACTGAAAAGAACTCTGACCTTCCAGAAGGGGAGAACCCCCAGTAATCTCAGGACTGACTAAACAAACAAGTATTTAAAAACCTACTGAAACAGAGCAAAAAGCTCAGAACAAAACATAGGAACTGGTATAGGAAGAGAGAAAACAGAGGATTCCAGCAGAGACCCTTTTTGGGAGTACTGTGCAAACTGATATGCCCTTTCCTTCCCTATGCCAATTCAAGCAAAAATGGCCCCATCATATCAGGACGAGACTGCCAGCACACCTCGCTGACCAGAAGAACATCTCATGGTTAAGTCCAACTTTTCATTCTCAGTCAGCAAGGGAGTGGATCAGGCAAGAACACGATGTCCCATTAACAGTATCCTCCTTCGGGTAGGTGTAAAAAATCAGTTACAGAACCTGCTGAAAAACCCTTCGGCTGAAGGAAGCCTGTGCAGATGCAAATAGTGACATATGAATGTTGAAGGAGCTACCCATGCGGCTTTCCTATACACGTCCTCCAAAAGGTGCACTAGTATGCAAGGCTGCTGATGTAGCAGTGTTCTGAACAAAGCAAGCCCACTGGAGAATGGGATTGGAGTGAATATGCCAAGTAGATACAGCCTCTCACCTACTGGCTAATGTAGTCCTACAAACCTTTCTTCCCTGATCCCCTACTTTGTAGGACATAAAGCATCTGACTGCATAAAACTCTCCATATGTTTGATGTAAATGCACAATGCCCTCTGCATATCCAGCCTATGCCATTTCTTTTCCCTGGCATGTAAACACTTAGGACAGAAGTTGGCCAAACCAAATTTCTGAGCCCAATGGAACATAGTATTTACTTTTGGAATAAAACCCAGATCAAGTCTAATCACCACCCAGTCCAGATGGTTATACATATAGCTCCACTCTCACCGAGAGAGCTCCCAGCTCCCCCACTCTCCTGGCTTACACCAAGGCCACAAGGAAAGTGACCTCCCAGGAATAGAGCACAGTGGCTTGAAGAATGCCTCCATTAAAGCTCTCAACACCAAAGGTAAGTTCCATGAAAGGAACCCATGAATGGGTGGACAAGATATGAGTGAAGCTCCAGAGAAAATGCTTAACCTATGGATGGATGGACAGAAATACTACCATAGATTCTCAGAACGTGTCCAATGGCCTGCCTCTTCAGTGTATTTTGTGCTAGGCTCTACTCAGTTCCACCTGTTAAAGAGAACATCTGGCACCCTAGTTGGAAGCATCCTATGGAGCTTCAAATCAAAAGCATCCTATGGAGCTTTTCACACCACTGGAAAACCTTCCATGTCATCTCACCGATTTTATCAGTCCCTCGCACAATGTCAGTATGGTTTGGACCACTTCCTATAACAATCTGGACCCTAAGGCTAGATTGTCTTCTGTCCATGAGAGTATAAGTGTTGTCTCCTCCAGGAGGATGCTGGATCAAGTTCCCCCGGCAGCTGATATGCATCTTCGCTGTTACATTGTCTGTTCTTACAAGGACATGACACTGATAAAGTATGCAGGCAAAGGATCTAAGTGCTAACCGAATGGTGTGGAAATTCCAACCAATTCATCAGATGCCCAGCCTCTTCTGTTGATCAGAGCCCTTGCACCATCTCTAACTGGCAACGTGCTCCCCATGCAGTCAGAGCCGACTCTGTGGTTATTTGGACTCGGATGAGTTCTCCAAGTTGGACCCCACAATTCAGACACCTCTAATCAATCCACTGTTCAAGAGACCTCACTGCCTCTCAAGGCAACTCTACCGTAATGTGTACCTTGCTCATAACCCAGCTCTGGTACAGGAGGACGTAGCACTGCAATGGCTTGGCCCAGAGCACTGAAGCTATGGGGTTGTACGTTGACATAATCTGGTAGATATTTGATTCTATCTTTTCTTGTGACAGGGAAGTTTTCGTGTATCTAGAATGATCCAAGATGCTGCAGACCGTGAGATAGTTGAAGGTGATTTTTGGATCTGTCACAAAGTCTTGCTATTTCAGATGCCAGAACATCATGCCCAATTTGTCCAAGTTTGGTCAAACTGGTCAGCAGATTTTCCAGCTAAGGGTACACATGGATACTCTTAAGCTGAACATGTATCAGTAACACTACAATGATCTTTGAGAACACTCTGGGGGAAGACTCCCCCAGCTCACATCTGTGGAACAGGCTCCCTGATGAGGTCTGCCTGGCGCCAACATTATTATCTTTTAGGCACCAGGTTAAGACCTATCTCTTTTCCCAGGCATTTGGCAGCACATGATGAGTTTTAATTGGTCCTGGATGTGTCTTTGGTTATGACTGATAGTTCAATGTTGTTTTTACTTCAATGTTGTTTGTGTATATTGTCTGTGTGCTTTTATGTGCCTTTTTGTAAATGACTTTTAAATTTTTTATATTGTATTTAATGTTTTAACTTCTGTAAACCACCCAGAGAGCTTTGGCTATGGGGCGGTATAGAAATGCAATAAATAAATAAAAGACAGTAGTCTGAACTTTGTACTGGAAATGACTCTTGCCTATGCAAAATGCAAATACTGCCTGTATGGGATGGGTGAGATTGTGAAAATAAACCCCTGTCAGTTTGCCGGGGAAGACCGGCTCCAGAATTAACCCGAGAGTCTCCATTTCTGATTTCCTGTGAACAAATCAGGAACTTCAGATCTAATATGGCTCCACAGTCTCCATACTTCTTCAGAACCATAAAGATCCTGGAGCACCTCATGGCATCAATGTCCAGGAGAAACTATATGGTCTCCAGTAATCTGCAGTGCTTTACTGGTTTAGGACTGCAGATCACCGAGGAGGAAATGACATCGTGGAACTTGTGAGAAACTATAGAATAACTGTGGCAAACCATTTCTAGAACCCACTGGTCTGCGGTGGCTTGCTCCCAATTGTGGGCAAGAGGTGGAGCCAGCCCCACTGCCTTGAGTTTGGCAGCACTGAATAATAGGGTTGGAAGGGGCCTATAAGACCATCGAGTCAAACCCCTGCTCAATGCAGGAATCACATGGACTTCTCTTACTTCCCCTCCATGGTTGGACTGGGCACACTCCATGGAACCCAAACTTGAAAGGCTATCAACCAGACCAGTAATGTTTCAACTGCTTGGGAGGCTGGTATGAAGCATGAAACATCTGGAACAAAAGGACGGAGTTTCTCTCTTTTGTTTACTGTCATTCTTCTTTGGATCCAATGGAAGAGTTTTCTTCTCCATCTTGATCAACACCACATTTCGGGATTTCCCCACCCCCCGCAAATTTACCTACTTAAAAAGGCTTGACAACCAAGTTAACTTTGGACTGGAGATCAAATTCCCACTGTCGAAGCCATAGATTATGACTGGCTACATTATGATGGGCTAGGGCCAGAAACCCTAGTCAAGTACTGCAGGCAATCCAAGGAAGAGTCCACCATAAATTCCACTGCCTAGGAAAGGTTATTAAACACCTCCCCAAGGTGTTCAGTCCCTGCTGGAACTTTGGGAAGCAGAGCTTGTGCCCACATTACTGATACTTGAGCTATAACAGCAGCAGCGGCCCTGAAGACCAGGGCAGATGCTTCATGTGAACAACAAAGAGCTACAATGCCCTTCTGATTGCCTGGATCGGACAACATTCTCTTCTCTCTCAGGTTACCACTGTCTTAGCCTTTATTTTTAAGTTCCCTTGGGAGGGAATGCTGTACAGTTGCTGTTTTTTTAATGGAAATTACGATCGATTATCAATTTAAGAGGGCTTTCCATCCATACTGCAAAATGTTCAAAAAGAACCATGGATATATGTCAGGAGTAAAAATCTGCAATGGGGTGGAGTTTGAATGGGCGAATCTCCCTCAGAAAACTCTCCCCCTTCCCTCCTGAAAGGGATCCCTCCTCTTCACCAGAAAAATAACCTTGATTTTTCCCTTTACTAAGGACAAACTGGCAGTTGTAGCATGAATCCTGGGGGGATTGGAAAGAATGGCCTTGTCACACTGTGCTGGCCCTGGGCTCCAGGCTACGACCAGATCTAATTTGGGCAGCTGAGATGGGAAAGAAGGTGATCAGCGTTTATGCAATTTAGAACTGTGGTGCTTAGCAGAATGCTGCTGCTTACACACTCTCTTGTTCTTCCTTGCAAAGAGAAGGAGGTGGAAAAGGAAGAGGTGGGAGAAAGTGAACTGGACTTATAGGGCTCCTCGCACATCCTCTGTTTAAGAGACTTGCAAGCCAACTGCTTTGCCAGCAATGCTGGTGTCTCCTTCACAGCAGACGTAACCACTTCAAAACCTTGGTTTGGGGCCAAGCCCCTTTTTCAAGAGTAAGGAGTGGGGAAAGCACTCCCTTGGGTTCTCTGCACTCACCACTGACTTAGACTCAATGGAAGGCAGTGATGCAGTGACCTCTGGTGGCCTAAAGTGCTCATCAGGAATGGCAGCTACATTCATAATAAGACTGGTTGCCCACATGGTAACTAAACCACCTTGTCTCCACTGAGAAACATGTCCTGCTATCAGATCACTTGTGGCATGAGCTTGAGAAAAATGGCCAAAAAACAAGCAGTTTGCAACCTTCCTCTCAGAGTAAGCAGCACTCACTACATTGGGTAGGACCATGGCACTAAGAGCAGTCCTTGTGTAGAAACTTCCTCAATAAATTCTGATGCCCCTTAAAGATAAAAAGAGGAAAAAATAAGGTCAGGATTTTTTGTGGCAATGTCTGAGCCAAGGATGTGAGGATAGGAGAGCAGACAGCACATAAAGGGTTGAGGAGAATCTCCTCAGTACCCTTGTACTCCCATGTAGAGAAGTGTAAGAAAAAAAGTGCAAGAAAAAAACCTCCAAACCCTTTTGTCCCTAATAAAGAAGTGATGGAGGGGAAAAAACAACATATTCCTACCAACAAATACACAGAACAGGTCTCACTCCTGAGAACACTGAAATAGGAACAACTGAAAACCCTGCACTTCAGCTGCATGGCAGAGCCAAAACAGAGACTGTTGTGTGTTCTCTTTCCAGCAGGACAAGCTGGTCATGCCTTCAACGGGAGAACGAATCAAACCATTCCTACCTGATTGACTCCATCGCTGATCAAGAATCATGAAGTTGGAAGGTACCGGAAGAAGTTACTCTGTCCAGCTCCCAATCAGAGGAGGGACAAGTTATTCAAGTCTTCACAGACCATCCTACATGTGGTAAAGTTCATGAAAGAGACTGGTGAATGAAGAGTTAGTAGCTGTAGAAAAGACATCTGCCTCCCAAAGGCAGTGTGGCAAGAAACACTCCTGATTGTTGGCTATTATGGTTAAGGTGGCCAATGGTACCTGGAAGCTCTTGGCCTCTATTGGCTTTTATGCTCAGATAGTTTAAGTTACTTTTTATGAGACTACATCTGTTCTTTCTGGAAGCCAAAGAACTGACTGAATCTACATTACACTATGTCACCCGAGATCAGCCATATGCCACAAGCAGAGCAGGTGCACTGCAGAGTGGAGTTCCAGAGCAAATAGTTCGAGATGATTCACACAAACCTGCAGCAAAGTGTGGTAGCTTTTTGTTTATGTACATTAGGCAGTAGGCACTGATATTCTTCAGGCCTCCAAAAGAGTCCTTTTCCACTTCTTCCCAGGATGACTCTGTCACAGAAATGTCATTGTATCTGAGCCAGCTCTTTCGAGGCTGGTTGTAGATGTAGGCCCAGTAATGGCCAGCATTGGCCTGGCCTTCGTGGATCAAGACAGCATGCAAGTGGTAAGGGACCTGTAAAATATGCACACATATATATGCAACAGGCATTCCAACTTATTTTTAGCAGGTGAAGTAACATGACCTCAGGACAGATTCAGCCAGACATTCCCAGCTGTTGTGCCTGTAAGAACTATCCATTCATACAATCACAGCTTGACACAGAGTTGCTTTTCCTCCTGAAGCAATACGGCTTGGATGTTGGCAAGCGGTGCTTCAGAGTTATTGTGGCAATGCTAACTTCAGGTCTCAAGCCCAAGTACCCAGAAAACACTTAACTTATTAGCACCAAAAACAAGCCAGTTGCAGGAAAAGCAAGAGCATAAAAAACTTGACAAATATGGCAGCAAAACCTCAGCCTTGTGAGAAGAGGAGCCAAGTGGCGGGCACTGTTCAGTCCTGAAGACTTGCAGCATTCAGTTCATTACATACTAGAAGGAAATGGCAGGAACCCCTCCAAGCAAGGCAGTTCTAGAGCTTTCAGCAGAGCAGAATGGTCTCAGCAGCGCATTTTGAGACAGAAGAGAAAACTGAAAACTGAACTCTGCCAGTTATATCTACAGCTCATTTCAACAAATACAGGAGTTGGTGCAAGGCAGAAAAATAGAAAAGCATCTAGGGCCTGTGTTTGAGAATACTTTATATTTTGGTTGATGAATCCCGTTCTAGAGCAAGGTAATCTCATTATTTGCAGGATAGTATATATAAACTGAAAATTTGATGTCTACATATGAGCCTTTTTTCTTTTCATTTTTTGTAAACTAGATATTTAGCTTGAGCCTAGTAGTCTAATTTGTCCTGAAGAACAGAACACAGATATCCTTGGCACAAAAAAGGGAAAAATGTTGGGTACAACAACTGCAATTATCACCCTCTCCCTTCCGGAACAGCAGGGTTTTGCTTTCAAGAAACTCTCAAATGAATTCAGTAGACAGTTCTCACTGCCTGCATACACTGGTGCCAGCACAAGGACAGAAAAATATAATCCCTGGTGAAAACTGAGATATCCTACCTGATGGAGCTGAGGCTCAGAGTACATCTGGTCAATGGACTGGGACAGCAGTGCAATAGAGTTCTTCAGATCTGTTAATCAAAATAATTCAGTTCTCTTATTTGCTGCTGCTCCTACTCTGCCCCTCCCCCCACATTTAAAGATGCTTCAACAAGTTCTCTACTGAACTACACTTTGAAGGCGCACACACCAGAAAGACACACATGGAGGCCATGCAGATGTGGCCTATTCTTTCCTCCAAACCTTTCTCCACCCCGCAACCTAGAAATGTAACAGCGCCAATATGAATATTTAGCTGTACTTGCAACGCCATGCATCAAGGCATGGGGGGGAAATCTTTTTCGGTGGAAGGCTGCATTCCCTCACGGGCAGACTGTCAGGCAACACGTGGCAGAAGTGAGCAGGGCCAAAGTGAGTGGTGGGCAGGACCAGAGCCAGAAATGACTGCCACCCCCTTTTCTCTTACTTTCCACCCAGCAGGCTACTGAAGGGACAGGTCACTCTTGCCAGAGGTCTGAACCAACTCATACAGAGAGCGTTTGAGGGCTGCATGAATTCAGGCTGAGGGACACAGCTTGCCCACCCGATTAAAGGACTTGGGAAAATGCCAAGACTGCTGAGCTTGCGATTCCATCATTTGACGTTTCCGAAGAAATGGATATCTGACACAAAGCAAGGTAGATGGCATGGGGCTAATTCCTAGAAACCTCACCTAAAAAAAAAAAAGTAGGCTTCCACCAGAGCAGTTAAGCCTAAAATCATATACTTAAAAGTATGAAACTTGGAACACTTCTACATTGACCCACACTAGATACTTTTTATAGAGATCTCAGTAAGCAAAGCTCTCCAGCAGGGAGGAGAGTGACATCTGTACTTGCATTTAAGTTTTGTGTTCACTCTAACCAGATAGATTAAGTGAAACAAGTGTCAGTGTTGAAGATAGAATATGGCAGGTGTGTATGTTGCCACAGGAATAACTGACATGAGGATGCTGTGAGGTGAAGGTTCCAAACCATACTCCAGGCTATGCATGCCAATGTAGGTCTAGGATCGTAGTCTATGGGTTAAAGAGCCTGCAGTTACCCTCCCAGCCTGCAGGGGTCACTGCTATCTTCACATTGCAGCCTTCAGCCTGGTAAGGGCCACCCACCCCAACTTTTCAACATCTTTCATTGTCAGCATCACTTCCTACCCTCCTCAACAGCCCATGGGCACTGTAAGACAATGTAGAGGTTGTGAGGACTGCTGCTTTGGGAATGGTTTAACAACCCAGGGATGGGGGATCCCTTGGTTGCTTAGCTCTGCCTGGCTGCAACAGGAGTGACTGGGTGCCAGTCTGCTCACTCACTCTTGCTTGTTCACAGCTATGCATGGTTTTATCAACCCATGGGTAGTGATGAAGTGCAAACCAGTTCAGAGTGATACAGGCTCCTTCTGTTCATAGCACATTCTGCCATACTACTCCTTGCTAAGTTGCCCAACTTGAAATGAAACAATCAAGTTGAACAACTCAATTCAGAATAAGCAGCTTTACACTAATGCTGATACTAGTTACTGCGTGTTCTCTTTCAAACTATTAACAGCCCTGCACATACACCCAGTGGCCAGGTTTGGACAGTGAAGGAAAAGAAGCTATGGTGGCTTTTTTTTCCCTCACCCCATGCACCTGGTCGCACACCGTGCCATTTCCCTAATTACCCTCACCGGCACGGGTTGCCATGTCATCTGAACCCGGTGAGGTGTGTGTGTCTGGAAGGGCCTTGCAAGCCACCTCACAACCCTATAAGCCATGGGTGCGGGGTGATTTGGCACCCACCCCCGCTGTGCACCTTGCCAGGTACAGACAACACAGCAACCCCGTCCGGTGAGTGTAATTAAGAAAATGGTGTGGTGTGACCGGCGCATGCAGGGCGTGGAAAAGAAGCCTCTGTGGCTTCATTTCCTCGCTGGTCGTGCAAACCTGGTCAATGTCTGACACTACCTCCAATTCTTAAGTTGAAGCTCATTAACTGGGCACCGACCTCTTATGTCTTGCTCAACCTCTTCTCTCCATCGTCGCAGGCAGGTCGTAACAAGATTCATTTCATCCTCAGTGATCACATGAGGAGCTGGATATTCTGGCATCTCCACAGGAAATCTGGATGGCTGAAGGGGTTCTTTCACTACTCCCTGGTGAGACGTAACCTCTGCTCTAGCCACATCTGCGACACTCTCTGTTTGCATTGCTATTATGCTATGAAACGGATGGAGATGGATAACTGATGCTACCAGAAAATGCAAACCAAGGTGGCACTGCTTTAACATGTACTTGAAAATGGTTAGCTAAAGTGTATTACTCTGCTGGTCTTTGGGCACAGGCCCCCAAAGCAGCACACAAAACTAACGTAATTTGAATTGTATTGTTTTCATTGTTTTATTGCTTTCAGTTTAGACATGGGGAAGACTTTGTGAGGGAGTGATTCCATCTGGCCTAGCACAGTTGGAACATTTGTTTGCTGGGTCTCCCATCTCCAGGTATTCTTTTTAGTTTAGACACAGCTATAGTGCAAAACTAACTACTGTTACCTTGGCATCAGTGTTCAATGAAGTGCTTCACTGGAAAGTTGGCAGACAAGGAAACAGATGGAAAAAAGTATGGAAATAGACTCTAAAGTTTTCTGGGAGGGAGGTAAGGCCATGAACAAGTTCTTAGAGAACTGGTGAAATGAGGCCTCATGACCTTCAAGTGAACAAACCAATTTTTACCTGCTCTGTATTGGAGGCATCTCTGAAGTTTGGCACTTGGCCTGGGGTTCTGTTGGTGCTGAGGCCTGAGCATGGAGTGCAACTGTCAACGGCCTGGTACTTGCAAATTCAAGAACAGACTGCAGCATGTCTGGCAAGGGGAAGCGGTCTGCCTCAGAACCATATCTCATGTATCTAAAAGTGACAAAAGAGAATTATTCTAGTCATATTCCACTTTTAGAGACACCAATCTTTCCAAATTTGGTTTAGTGAATACCCATACACTGAAGTATATACTTATACTCTTATACAAATGAGATAAAAACAGACAATTCTTTAATTTAATCAGCATTAGTGAACAATTGTGTTTTCCCTTAAGTCCTTAGCCCTTAAAAGGGAAGCACAGCCATTCCACCAGCCCTGCTGAAAGAATTCCACCTCTTCTTCCTTCCCCATTCTCTTTTCCTTGTGTGTCATGTCTTTTTAGATTGCAAGTCAGCAAACAAGGACTATCTTGGTTAATTGATCATATGCAGGCCATTGTGGGAGCCTTTTTGGCTGAGGAGGGGCACTTCAAATGAATAATATAATAATGTCCATTTCTGGTAGAACATTTTAGCATGTGGGAATTTAATTTCTTTTTAAGTAAGTTGCTAGCCAGGATGGCACGGTAAACACAGATAACTGTCATTTATAACCTCAAGCAAAGGGCCACAAGGAGGGAGACTCTCAGCTGTGAGCCCTTTAACAGCTAGACAACCAACTCACTCATGTCTGTGTCTGATGCTGAGTAACAGCATGCCTCCTTCAAGGAGTGTCTTTGGACTGTGCTAGCATACCAAGTGTTGATGGGGAAGGGACAGGGCAGAGGGTCTTCAGAGCAGGGTTTTTTGTTTTTTTTTTACCTCTGCGAGAGAGCAAACTATACAGATGTGGAGATTCCCACCATGCTTACACTTGGAGAACCCACATCCAGAGGCAGACAGGCCAGGCTAGTTGGGTCTTAATTCCTTCCATGTTGAGAAAGGGAGAAATGGATGCTAGTGCTCTAGGTCACACCATATAGTCTGTAGATGAAAATATGAAGTTTATATTTTTTTTGGGGGGGAGACCACTTACCTTTCCAATTTCTGCTGCAGAAGTGTTATCTGATCATTCAGTTTCTTGTTCTCCCTTCTCTTGGCTTGAATAACTTCTTTATTAACATACATGAACCTAAATAAGAAATGTCTTCTTGAGGCCTGAATCTTCTTTACTATTCATTCACAAGTACATGCCCTGCCTGGCTTATATGAACTGCCAGAGGGGGAGACTAGATAACTGGTTGGCAATTATAAATGCCTCCTTGACAGAAGGCAATGTTCCAGCTTCTCTAAAGGAGGCGGTGGTCAGACCTCGACTGAAAGAGCCTTCATTCGCTCTCGCCATCCTTGATAATTATCAGCCAGTCTCTAGCTTTCCCTGTTTTAGGTAATGTTTTCAAGTGGATGGTGGCATCACAACTCCAGGTTTTCTGGGATGAAACAGATTATCTGGATCCTTTTCAGTCTGGGTTCAGGCCTGGGACTGAAAGAGCCTTGGTGGATAACCCACCCCAAGAGCTAGACAGGACAGTGTGTCCTTGTTAGTTCTGCTGGACCTCTCAGCAGCATTCAATGCCATCCATCATGATATCTTTCTGGGACACTTAGTGGTATGGGACTTGGAGGCATTGTACGGAGTTGGTTCCAGTTCTATTTCATACAGTATACGCAAAAGGTAGTCTTGGGGGACTATTGTTTAGCCTTAGTCAAGGTACCCAGCTCTATCTGTCTCAGCTGATGCCAAGGAGGCTGTGGAAGTCCTGGTTGAAGTGGGTGTGGGTGAATAAGCTGAGGCTCAATCCAGACAAGACAGAGGTCCTGCTGGCAGTAGAAAGGCCAGCCTGGGATTGAGAGTACAACCTACTCTTGATGCACTTCCTGCTTTGAAGAATATACAGCACTGGGTGGGGGTGGGGGTGTGTCTTGGATCCAGCACTGCTCCTGGATGCTCAGGGGGCACCAGTGGCCAAGAGTGCCTTTGCCCAGCTTTTACTTCCTTTCCTGGGGAAGGCAGATCGGGCCACAGTGGCCTGTGCCTTTATCACCTTGCATTTAAGTTACAGTAACAAACTCTAAGTGGGCCTGCCCTTGAAAAATGTTCGGAAACTACAGCTACTGCAAAACGCAGCAGCCCGACTTTTGTCTAGCATGCATTTTATAGACCATGTAACACCAGTCTTC
Source organism: Heloderma suspectum (assembly GCF_057233095.1). Classification (NCBI taxonomy): domain Eukaryota; kingdom Metazoa; phylum Chordata; class Lepidosauria; order Squamata; family Helodermatidae; genus Heloderma; species Heloderma suspectum. Next base: position 4,227,020 of record NC_139463.1, on the reverse strand, counting down.
AGACAACTTCACTGGCTTTCTATTTGTTTCCAAGCCCAACTGAAGGTGCTCATTCTTAATGCCCTCAACAGCTTAAAGCCCTCAACAGCTTGGGGCCAGGCAATCTGAGAGACTGGCTCCTCCAACATGGTGCACCTGTCTCGTGCCTACATTCTTCATCTGAGGCCCTGCTATGTATCCCTCCTCCTGGTTTGGGGCGGGGGGGGGAGGGGCGGGGGGGGGAGGGGCAGGCAAGACCAGGCCTTCTTTGTAGCAGAGTCCCCTTTGCGCAAGTCCCTTCCCAGGGAGGTTATGCTGGCTCCCTTGTTACTGGCCTTTAAACGTTGAGTAAAAGCTAAATTGTTCTATCAAGCTTTTACTAATAAGGATGTTCTCTGATTTTAGAAGGTTCCCCTGTTTTGTTATGTATTTTATCAATTTTTAGGGGGTTTGGAATGGTTGTATTGTACTGCATTTATCATTTATTGCAAGTCACCTCAAGCACTCATTCGAGCGGAGAGGAGAATTGGAAATATTTTAAAATATGATCTCTGCATGCCGCTATTTCTCTAGCAGGCCTTGAAGTCTGAAGCATGGGGCTTTTGTATACAATATCACTCAGTATCTTACCTGTCCATATAAATTATCTGTGGGAACTCTAGCTTGTTGTGTATCTTCTCTGGCTGCCTGAGTGACTGATTGAACTCAAACCGGGAAAGCTCAAAGGTCAACACGGGAGGAAGCTTTGTAAACCAGCGCTGGAACACAAACATATAAAGTTTCCAAGACTGGAGGATACTAGATTAGAAACAGCCTTCTTTGTTTAACGATGCGGTACGCACACAAGCAGCATCCAATTACAGAAAACATTTAGAGCATCAGACCCCACACCTACTGGAGCTGCTCAGCATAGGAAGTCAAATACCCAGCAAAACAAAACAATTTTTCTAGACAGCATTGTTTTTGGTTATAGAATATTATCCAACACAAATTTCAGAATATTACCAACAACTAATTTCAGGTTAAGTCAGGCCTCCCATGAATCACTTGGTACGTACCTAAAAGGCTTAGAACGTTACTGTACAATAAAAGCCTTAGAACCATAAATAATCACTGCCACCTCTTCAGAAACTGTTTCAAGTAGACATTGATCAGAACAATTTTTCAACTGCTGCTCTAAAAGGCATGTTAGAAAAATCCTGCTAATGTTTCCAGCTTTTAATAGACTTTCGTCATCTACTGCCAGACAGGTCTTGCATGATAAAGACCATACCCATTCTCCTGGTGCTATTTGTAGTTAGCTGGACTGTGGTACTTAAATACTGCAGACGTTGCCACAACTTTTTACCTCACCATCAAAATGTGCCATATTTTTAGTAACAGCCAATGAAAGACTTTAGATCATTTAAATACATCCTTAGCCTTAAGAAAGCTGACAATTTACATGACAGAAGAGGAAGCAGAATACCTATTAACTAAACGGAGTAGTCAGGTTTTAAACATTACCCATCTAGGTTCCCAAAGCGGTGGTATAAGGCAGCATGTCTTTAGCAATTCAAATTCCCTAATGTAGGATTGTGAGCAGCTTTCTTTTTCTGGCCCAATGGCAGTTTTTGCTAGCACTTTAGACGTTTTCTGCAAATCTACAACAATCTTAGAATGAGATCTTGAATTAGAACACTTGTACAAGGCAGTCTTAGGAGGTCTAGGAATGTGGTATAATGAGAAATGCTCCCATTCTTTTTCTGCATAATGCTTTCATTATGCAAAGTGCTGTCTGAGCATCAGTACTGCACAGAAAGATCACCACAGCAGCAGAGGCACCTGATGAATCCAGTTTCCTCTCTCAGGCTCTCTGCCAGTGAGCACAATTTTCTCCTTCTTTTGTTAGTTGAAAAGCCCTTGCCATCTTCTTAAACAAAAGGGGCAAAGAGAAATAGCCTTTTCTGTCTTCTACTGCACTACTCCACTGTGCATTTATGAAGAGATACTTAATATAGTTTTAAGATGTCAAAGATAAGCAAGCATATAATTGGTTCATGGTTTAAATTAACAGGCAAAAACAGGAAAATCAATGGAGGAAGATTTTTTTTAGAAGAGTGAAAATGAAAGTGCAATGTACACTGACAGGGAAAAGACATTACAAAAGAGCATACCATAATGTTAAGAACTGTACTTTTGCCCTTCAAAAATATGGAGGCAGTGGTTCTTCCCTACTCAGGTACAGGTAGGCTTCAACAGAAAGAGACACTTTTATCACACTTACGCATCACAAGAAAACCTTTACAAGGTAAACTCCTGACACAGATTACATAGGACAACAGACATCAGTAATTTTACAACTCAAGCATGCTAGTTCTGCATTATCATATCAGCCACTAAATACTGTACAGGTACGTAACTAATTTCATCACACCTAAAACTCGTGCTTAAATGACATTTTACACTTTCCCATTTGTGATGGTTAAGACTGTTAATTCATAGGCAATGCAGAGCAAAGACAAATTGTGTATAACTAACCTCTTGCCCGTACTTCACTAACTGAATAGAAGGCGATGATTCAGTTTCCTTCTCTACCATGGCTCCTTCCAAACACTCATACAAGTTCTTATAGCCATTTACCTGCAGGGGATACTGGCCAAAGGTCTCCGTTTTGGAAAAGGGCTCACCTGAACATGGAGGGAGAAAATCAGAAGCCAACTTAAAAAAAAAAATCCCAAGCAGAAGAGCCCTTTACAGACATTTAGCTATTGCAACAAGTACCTGGTAGAGCTAATACAAACAAGGCTTTCTAATTCTCTCATGAATATCTTAAGACTATCTGGTTAAGTGCTCCTTTCTCATTCTTCCTAATTTGCCTGGAAGACAAGATTGGTCTGACATCACATGACTAGTCATTTGTTACTCATGAGCAAGTGAAGCTGCTTACCGAGCCAAAGTCCTGACCCTTCTAGCCCTGTACTGTCTATGCCAATTGACAGTAGCTCTCCAATGTTTTTCCCAGCTCTTGCTACCCAAGATCCTTTTTAATTGAAGTTGCAGAGGACTAAATCCAATACCATTTTCCATGCAACAAATATGCTCTACCGCTGAGCTGTGGCCCTATTCCTATGTTTTACTGACATCCACAGTATCTTATTTAATTTTATTTATACCCCAACTTTCTACAAGAAAATGGCACTCCAGTGGCTAACTGTAAAAGCTAACCCTTAAATAAATGCATAAGTAAAAGAAAATACATTAAAACACAATTAAAAACAATAAAGATTAAGAACAGCACCCAACTCAACAGACCAGTTGACATGCCAAAGGCCTACTTGAATAAAAATGTAAAAATGTAAGACAGAGCCATCCTACCCTCCCTCAGCAAGGAGTCCCAAAGCCTTCGAGCAGCCACCAACAAGGCCCTCTCTCGCATCCCCACCAAATGCCCCTTTCCCCAGTGATCTTAAAACTCAGACAGGCTTGTATGAGAAAAGGCGGTCTTTCAGGTAGAATGTTTCCAAGCCATATAGGGCTTTATAGGTCATAGCCGGCACGTGGAATTGTGCCCAGAAACAGACTGGAAGCCTTTGATGCTGTTGTAACAGAAGGATCACATGCTCACTGTAACTGACTCCAATCAACAGTCTAGAATTCTAGATCAGCTGAACATCCCCAGGCAGTTTTCAAAAACTGCGCCACACAGGGCATGTGTAGTCTAAACGGGTTGTAACCAAGGCATAAGTGACTTTGAAGATTTGGGAAGGAAACTCAAGAACTTTGGGGCCCAGATAGTTTTCTCATCCATCCTTCCAGTAGCTAGAGGAGGAAGAGCAAGGGAAATAAAAATACTCCAGGGGAATGACTGGCTACGAAGGTGGTGCTGACGGGAGAGATTTGGATTCTGGGACCACAGGCTATACTTCCTGGAAGATGGACTGATGGCAAGGGATGGGTTGCACCTCACAAGGGCTGGGAAGAATGTGTTTGGCCACAGCATGAATAACTTCATCAGGAGGACTTTAAACTGAATCCTACAGGGGAAGGAAAAAGGAAAGGTTCCTCCTGTGCAAGCACCAGGTCATTACTGACCCCTAGAGGGACGCCACTTACGCTGGCGTTTTCATGGCAAACTGTAGCGGGGTGGTTTGCCATTGCCTTCCCCAGTCGTGACTACCTTTCCCCCAGCAGGCTGGGTACTCATTTTACCGACCTTGGAAGGATGAGTCGGCTACCCGAGACCCGGCTTCCGCTGGGATCGAACTCAGGTCTTGGGGAGAGTTTTGGTTGCAATACTTCCGCCTACCACTCTGCGCCACACGAGGCTCTAATCCTACAGGGGAGGGAGATGTAAAGTTGGGGGCAACAATGGACAAGGGCTCATGCACCACAACGGAGAGAACAGCTCTAATAGCGCCCAATAATAGTCTTCAAAAACATGTAGGAAGAAAGCCAGAATATAAAGCACAAGGTCTTCAATGTCTTTATACTAGTGCCCAGAGTATGGGCAACAAACAAAATAAACTTGAACTCTTAATACAGGAGGAAAATTATGACTTGATAGGTGTAACTGAGACTTGGTGGGATGACTCCCATGACTGGAATACAGCAATTGAAGGATATAACTTGTTCAAAAAGAACAGAAGGAACAGAAAGGGAGGTGGAATTGCACTATACGTGGAAAATACATATCTCTGCACAGAAATATAGGAGGATGAGCTTGGTAGCCCCATCGAGAGCATATGGGTTAAAATAAATGGAGCAAAGAATAAAAGGAATATAGCGGCAGGAGTCTACTATCAGCCACCCAATCAAGGAGAAGATGAGGATGGAACTTATGAAAAGCAAACTGCCAATGTTTCAAGGAAGCATGATGCAGTAGTAATGGGGGACTTCAATTTCCCTGATATTTGTTGGGAGACAAATTCTGCAAAACATGGCCCCTCCAGGAAATTCCTGACTTGTGTTGCTGATAACTTCGTCCTACAGAAAATGGAGGAAGGAACTATAGGATCGGCTATCCTTGACTTGATCCTAACCAACAGAGATGACTTAGTGGATAAAGCAGCAGTTACAGGAACTCTGGGGGAAAGTGACCATGTTATGCTTGAGTTTTTGTTTCTAAAGGAAGCAAAAGCCGAGTGTAGCCAAACCTGTACCCTGGATTTCAGGAAAGCCAATTTTAATAAACTCAGAACAATGATCAGTAAGGTTCGATGGCATGCGACTCTAATGAGAAAGGGCGTTTAAGATGGGTGGGAGTTGTTTTTTTTAAAAAAGGAAACTCTAAAGGCACAATTACAAACAATTCCAACAAGAATAAAAGGGTACGAAACATACACTATGGTGGGACATGGGAGTGGGCTTTCTTTGCTGTGGCACCCGTGTTGTGGAATGCCCTCCCCTTGAAGGCCCGATTGACGCAGACATTGGTCTCGTTTCAGCGCCAAGTAAAAACATGGCTTTTTTACCAAAGCCTTTGAGGGCTAAATGCATTCCCTAGCACATTGTTTTAACAGTTTTAGATTTTAACTGGTATTAGCTTATTTAATAGTTTAATATGTTTCTAGGTGTTTACATTATTTATTGTTTTATACTGTTTAAATTTATTTTATCTGTACGCCGCCCTGAGATCTGAATGATATACGGCAGGATAGAAATGTTTAAATAAATAAATAAGATGAACGTATCATGTTAAGTACCAATGTTCCTTTTTCCTGCAGTGGCGGAGGATATCTCTATATGGGATGTCTAACAGCAGTGCCCAAACTGGGAGGGTACGTTGCTGCTAGTCCTGATAATTAAACTGTAACCAAGTATCTCAGCTACTGGAGACAACATAGGAAGGGTGTTTTCCATTCAAGCTGCTTCACGTCATGGTGCATGTTAACTCTGTGGATTGCAGAGATTAAGTCTGCTTAAGAGACACTATGGAGTTGGCTGAAGGCTCACCATGACCATTGATGGTGAGCCTTCAGCCAACATGAAGGCTGTGTGCACACACGCACACAGAGCGGTAAGCTTGTTTCCTACATAAGTTAAGCACTTTCAGACCCCCTGATTTCAGTGAGAAAGCTAGTGCTCAGTGTTGGTTAAATTGGGCCACAATGATTTGATACAGTTGCAACAAAAATCAAACAGAGGTTTGATTAACATGCTCTTCCAGCTTACCTTCATGAATACCTTCAGTCTGAAAAGTCCCATAAAAGAGTTGAATCATTGGGTTCTCAGATCTATTCTGGGAGTTACCACTTCAGGAAAGAGAAATGACAGTAAGCTTAGCTCACTGGACACAGGAATACAGCAATAAAAAATAATCATAACATTAAGGCTGTTAACCATCCTCAGGTGCTTAAACTAGAAGCGACACTGACTTGCATGAAGGACAGGATATGTGGTCTTAAAATATTCAGTTCAGCTTATTATAAAGACATAATTTAGGCCTAGTTTTCAATGAGGTAGTAAACCTGTGCTAGGGCTTAACATGATGGAATCCTCTACACAAAAGATTCCATGCCAACACGGAACTAGCATGTCAGCAAGAAGGCGAGCCTAGTACTCTTCTCCCTGACATACTGGTTTTCTATAGCAGGAGTGGGCAGACTTCAGTCTTGCTAGATCTACTCTTTCTTCTTCTTTTAAACTAGAACCCTAGTTTCCACCAGGTGCAAAATAATGCCTGCAGGGACAAAGAATGTACAGTAATAATTAAGGCAATTAAGTTGTCTCTGAGCACATGCTTTCCCCAGGGATTTGTTTTAGTACCAAAACGGAGTTTGTAATCCTTTCACACAAGTCCAGTCCTAGTTCTTACTGTTTTATATAAATGTTTTAGCAAATTATGATGTATTTCAATTGTATTTTAATGGATATGACGTATTTTAATGCTTTTAATTGTCTTGTAAACCGCTTAGAGTTATTTAAAAATATGGACAGTGGTATATAAATCTATTAAATAATTAGTTTTCTCCTCAGCTTTCTCCATTTCTGGCAGCACACACAATGGTAATGGATGACGGGAGTTGTAGTCAAACATCCGGAAGGCCGTGCATTCCTTATCCCTGATTTAGATCCTCAAATTTTGCTTCAGATAGTCACATCTAGCCACACTGGGTGTACACACAGTGATGCTTCGCATCTTTTTAACAGCTAGTTTGGTTTTTAAGCCAGCCATGTTGGAGCTCCTAGTATCATGGGCCCTCAGTAAGCCAGCTGAACAGGGAAGGGTTAATATGGCCACATTACTTGATTATGAAGATGCCCCATTAGCCTCAAACATGTATCAAAACGGGAACTAGAGCTTTTTATTTCATTCAAGATCTCATGCAAACCCCCAAAGATCATGCTTTGGCACATGAAGGGAAATACCACTATAATTTCCCATCGGTAGTACATGCCCTGGTCTCCTCTTGTTTAGACTACTGTAATGTGCTCTACATGGGGTTACCCTTGAAGACGGTTCGGAAGCTGCAGCTGGTACAGAATGCAGCGGCTCGCCTGATTAAAGGCAGCCGTCGGCGAGATCACATCACTCCAGTGCTGAAGGAGTTGCACTGGTTACCAGTTGTTTTCCGCGCCAAATTCAAGGTGTTGGTTTTGACCCTTAAAACCCTATATGGTTCCGGCCCAGCCTATCTTAAGGAGCGCCTCCAGCAGCACCAGACAGGCCGCTTAACAAGATCAGCCTCGGATGGCCTTCTCTCTGTCCCATCAGCCAGGACAGCTAGACTGGTGGGGACGAGGGAGAGGGCCTTTTCTGTGGTGGCCCCCACTCTGTGGAACTCCCTCCCTAGGGAACTCCATCATGCCCCCTCCTTAATGAGCTTCCGTCGTTCATTAAAAACATGGTTGTTCAGGCAGGCATTTGGGGTGGGTCAGGGTATTTTAGAAAATGTTTTTATTGTAGAATTTTATTGTTTTAAACTTTTATTGTATGCTGTACATCGCCCAGAGTGGCTGGGTGACCAGCCAGATTGTCGATTAATAAATGTAATAATAAAATAAAATAATAATCTCACAATGCGAAATGTTACTCTGCCGAATGGAAAGAAACAGCTATTCAGTTTCTGGTCATTTACCAAGATAATTGTTAAAACAAAAGTTTCTCTAGACTCACTTAACATTCAGAGCCAGTTTGAAAGCATCCTCCAGCCAATCCAGAAGTTTGTGGGTAAACTCACTCACATCTTGCTAGAAGAGAGCCAGAGATTGGAGAGTCAAACACCACAATTAGTGTAAGATTTTAATCCTACCAGTTTTACCTGCTGCATGCAACTGAATCATTACGGTTTTGCCGTTTGATTTTTGTAACATTTTTATTATTGTGAGCAGCTGAGAATATTTGTGTTAAAGGACAGCACAGAAATTGAGCACACACATAAAACAAGAGGGGAAGAGCAAGATCTGTGCACCCCAAGAGCTATACAGGAGCCGCTTTGTTCTTCTAGCAGCAGAGGCTACCTAAATATGTATGAAGTTCTCTTCAAGCAGAAGCAGAGAACTTCCTCAGAATCACCATAAGATCCCATACAGTGAAGAAAAACAACCACCAACACCAAGAAGAGTTTTTGTCCATTCAAATGGGCTGCTCTTTCTAAGAAGTGTGCTGATTTCCAATGCACAGCATCTATGAGGCCTCATGAGACATGGCGGCAGGCCTGTGTGCAGAATAGGTCTGCCTCCAAATAAAAGGAAAAGTAGCAGTGGGGAGAGAGACAAATGAAAGCCTCCTGCCCCAAACCATTTGAAACTTTTCTTCCTGATAAGGCTCAGAGTCTGGAAGCAACCCCTGCTAGGAAAAAAATGGAGTGGCAGGGAGTTTCAGATGGCAAAATGCAGGCAGGGAGAGGGTTCAGCTACCCCTGTTGTGCTTTAAATCCCCACCCCCCACCCCAGTTTATAGAAAATTGGTACAACCCATTGGATCCAGCTGCCATCTCATCTGAAGTAGGAAAGACACTGGGCAACACTGAGCTGTACAACGACACAGAACTAAGAAGATGCATTAGTTGCCTTACCTGCTGCTCCTCAGGAGATTTGAATGCATCTCGGATAAGTTCCAGAGCTGCAGTAGGATCTACAAATTTGCGGAATGTTCCCAGCATTAAAGCAAAGAGACCCCGGAGTTCCTGCATGAATGTGATTTTCCTCTTTTCCTGTATGGGCATGAACACAATGAATTGCAGAGAAATGACAACCTGAGCAGCTTCATTATAACAAGCATCAACAAAGCACATATTACGACAAGACAGTTAATTTATGAACTCAGCTGCAGACAGAGCTGATGTCACGTTTCCAGGAGGATCTCCATGATGCTTATTTCAGGGATCAGATTCATAGAGCAAGCTCACCTGACCCTCAGAGTTCAAAGCCCCCAAGCTTCATCTCCAAACTGCAAGCTTCACTGAAGGACATGATCACGGAACCAATCACTGGCTGTGCAGCCAAGAAGGGAAAAGAGCATGTAGCATTTTCTCTGGACTCACCATACACTCCAGAGAGTCAGCAATAGCAAGAACAGAGAAAGATCTTAACATCACATGCCCCCATCATCTCATGGCCATCCTGTCACTGGGAGATGAGTGGATTACTTTTTGTCAGTTATGTTTAGTTATGAGCTATCTTGGGGTTCCTATGATCAGAAGACAGGGCATAAGCTCTTAAAAGGAATACAATGCCAACTCAGGAAGCAGTAGGAACCTACTATATGGAAAGACTTAAGTGCTCATTGGTATTCATGGCTATATTCAAGGAGACTGAGGAATCTGCAAGCTTTCCAAAGAAGCAGTTAAAAGTTGGAGAGCTTCCTAATGTATGACACTGAAAAAAGTATATGGCCATTAATACATACTTTTATATTTGATTAAAATTATGATCTAGATATTGAAGATGATGCAAGTCCAGCAAGGAAGTGCCAAACCAGTCTCCCCAAACTGTATTTGCAACTAAGGTCTCTGGAGAAATACAGAGCCAACTTCAACCCATGTACTTTTTGCAGATTCATCAACATGTCATCAAAATCCAGCCAGGTGTATTCCAGTTTCAGAAGATGACACAACAGCAAGGTACAGGAAGATAAGCACCCTGTCATTGTTCAGAGTGGACTTACACTTTGGCTGCAACAGTTTTCTAGTACACTTTCTGGAAGCGAGTAGCTGAAAACTAGCCGTCGGAATTCTGGGAGCTGGAAGAAAGACTGACAAAAGGCCATAAATTAAATCACTGCCACATCTGACCACAGCAAGACTGTACTCCAATCTCAATTCAGCATACAACACCCTTTGTAGATCATGGCATTGTCAAAAGTTATTTCCTACACAGAAGCGTTTTCTGCATAAGAGATGTGAAAACTGTGTAGACCAATTGCTACTTTGAAGTGCACCTTAATCACATCAAAGGAGATGCAAGCACATGCCTAACTCTGCCACTGTCAGACTAAAAAGCACTCCCACCCTATTAGACCCCATAATAGATCCTTTCAAATGCTTATATTCTTCCATGAGAGGAGCTGACCCCTCCCACAAACACATACTAAACAGCATGTAGCCCAAACATTGTGAGTCCCTGTTAGGATGACATCTCTTCTCACAGAAGGGAATAGGATGGTACTAAAGCCTCAGACAGAATTCCAAGTTCTGGCACTTATTGATGTTCCACATATGCATGACACCTAGAATCCAAACACAACTGGAAGACTTTAAGTGGAAGCCATAGTAGTGCTTACACTTCTTGTACACACCACACCAAACCACAGATGTTAACAAAAGAGCATGTCAACACAAGAGAAGATTATGTCCAACCACAACCATTGTCAAATTAGCAGAACATGTCAGCTACCCTAAAAAGTACTGGTTAACTATTGCAGCCCTAGTAGATGTCTCAGAAGCATTAGCAGCCCCATCTTACCTGTATGACTGCACTGAACCAGCAAGTATTTCCAATGTTTTTCAGCCCTACTGGCCAATCACCTGCTCTCCTCCAGTCATTCTGAGCAGCGGTGTCTCCCAAAGCTTCATATCGTTTCCTTTTGGAGCAAATTTTGTTTTCAGACATGCTTGGTTCATAGGCTCTGGCAGGGAACGCAATGCAACAAGTTACCACCCAGGAACTGTGCTGCAAGAAGGGATTAGTCTACATCCACAGTAAGCTTTATGTGTTCATGGCTAGGTGCTACAGAACACAAGTGCAGCAAGTGCCTCTGAAAGTGGTAGGTACCTTTACCTACCCCAGCCAAAACACTTCAATACTCAAAGAGAGAGGCCAACTACACCAAGAGCAGAGATCGCCGTGTATACCTTTCGTGGGTAGCAAGTGCATGTGTTGGCTTAACTCCTGACTGTATGTTATCTGGGCTTACGTGGTCTGTGGCAGAGTGAACAGGGTTGTCTGATAAAGGACCAGACTGTGAGAGATGTATAAGAGGAAAACACTTGGCTGACCCAAGCACAACCTAGGTAAACAGCAACAATGCAGACAATTCTTCCACAGCATGAATAAAACTGCTTTATAACTGAGAAGGTTTCACAGACCATCAGAGAGCTGACATCCACAAAGCAAAGAACACAGCATACACATTCACTGTTGTTTTAGGATCCTTCTCCATGACTTGAATTCTTGGAAAATCCTGAACTCCAGAAGGAATGACGTCCTCCACATCAGTGTTATTGCCTTTTGTTACATCAATTGGACCTGGAAACCAAGGTGGCCATCAATATCTAGGTAAAGTATTCTTTGCAATGCCACCCCTCCCCACAATCATAGCATTTTGCTGACTCACAAGAGGGAGCTTAAAATACTCCACAGACATTTCTAACCTGCCTTCCTTTCTAACAGCACTGGCAAAGACAATAGGCTCTTGCATGTTGTAAGCATGTAATGCACTCTATGCAAGGCTGCCCTTGTGCCTGGTTCAGAAGCTGCAGCTAGAACAGAACGCAGAAGCCAGGGTGCTCACTGGGACACCCAGCTAAGGTCACATAACACCTGTGCTAGAAGAACTGCACTGGCTGCCTATGAGCTACAGAGACATGTTCAAGGTTATAATGTTGACATGCAAAGCCCTAAACAACTTGGGACCAGGATATCTAGCAGAACACCTTACCCATATATACCCAGTAGATCTTTAAGATCTTCAGAGGAGGCCTACAACCGTCATCACATAATACCTTGAAGGCAGGTCTTCTCAGTGGTGGCACCCACCCTTTGCAAAACCCTCCCCTGTGCAATTCAGGAGGCAGAAAATATGGTATGTTCTGAATGCCTCCTGAAAATGTGCTTGTTCACCCAGGCTTTCTCTGGCTTGTAATTAATTGCTGTTAATCATATGCTGTTCCATGTATTGTTTTGTATTGTTACTGTAACTGGAATTGTTTTAGTACTGTATTTAAATGTGAGGGATATCGTTACTGCAGTTGAAATTGTTTTTTATGGTGTATTTAAATGTAACTGTTGTTATTTATATGTGAACCACTTGAAGCTTTTATTATGTTAAGCGGTATATAAGTACTACTAAAAAAATAAAACAAACAAATTTACCTCTCATACCCAGAGGCTTCTTGTGCACCATGGAACATAAATATGCATGATAAACTCCTGACAGAAAAAGGGTTTTCAAATTTGCTCCAATGTTGAGGATCCACTGTAACGTTCTGGGCATCTGTGGGAAGCAGTGTTTGACTGGAGGCCCATGTGAATTCTGGATCGGGGCCTTGAGTACAGCCAGTGAAATAACTGGCTTTCAACCAGGCACATGTAAGGTCACTTTCCATTTAACAGAACTATTCTGCTCTTATCTATATAAGCATACAACTACAAATTATTTGCTTCAGTTGATCTCACCACCACGTTTTGTCCCTTCATACAATCATGATAAGAATGAAACAAAGTTATAAATACTGCTCATTTTGCCCAACAGTTAATGGGTGCCTACTTGTCTCTGCATAGCTCCACCAAGCATCTCAGCAAAGTTTTCACAACCTGCATCTAACCTTCCCTCAGAAAGTACAACCAACAGTGACAAGAACATTGCAGGTGAAGGCAAAAAGTCACTTACTGGTTGCCTGCTCTTCGCTAACAACGCCTCCTTCATAGTCAGACGAAGCTGTTGCTGCAGAACCTTGCCCCAGATCTTCAGCATGGCCCTCAGTGAGGAAGCCAACAGCTTGAAATAGGTTCCCATCAGCAGCCTAGCAACAAAGGACAAGACAGTATTAGCAATGCAGAACACTGGATGGGATTAGATATTCCAAGCCACAACACATCAGCTGCTTACGCAGGGCAGGAGTGAGACTAATTAAGGCTTAAATAAATTTAGACATGTCCTGCCCTAGCCACAAAGATGGGTAAAAGCGTTATAGGACAACAAAAGAAATATTTAAAACAGGAATAACATTTTCTTAAATGTTATTTAAGAAAATAACATAATAAATAAATCCTGTATTTAAAACAGGAATAACATTTTCTTAAATGCTACTAAATAGTCCATTCATATCTCTGGCCAGAAGAGGCTGAGGCACTGGTTACAAAAGTCTCCGTAAGAAAAAAATAAAGCCCTCTTGACATGTCTGTGTTATTCTAACTTGTAGCAAGGACAGTATGCTCAAGAAGGTGCTTTTTAAGGCCAGGAGAGACAGCTCGGAGAGCTGTCATAAGGCTGCTGTTTTTCCTGGCTTGGAACAACCCCTCTGGGTAAACATGACTGCCTGTCTTGGCTTTAGAGGGCCAAACAAGCAGTGCTGGGAGCACAGCTAGAAGACAGGTGGCAGTGGGGAAGTGGGGTGGAGGGGAGAGGGAGAGTTAGGATACAGCAGTGAAAGAGGAGGCACAGATAATGTGCATGGTGAGTAGGTCTGCCATCTGAGAGCCATTCAAGCTCCAATTTAAACACCTGCATGTTACACTTAATCTCCAACTAGCCCACCCCATGCCATGAGAGTGGCAGTCATTTCTAAGCATGCTAATGATGAATGTGTCAACAAAGAAGACTAACCTTCAGGGCTGCATTGAGGAACTCAGGATCCTGAATGCCGGTGACTTCTCTCAGCTGGTTTATGAGCACATTACAGTTCTACATCAAAACAGGACGGAGAAAATATGTAAAAATAAAAAAGGAACAGCAGCATACCCATACCAATGCAAGGCCTATACTGATGTAGACACATGGGCCCAGTTTACACATAATGACAACCCATGGGCTGTCGCGCATGAGTGGGAGAGAGTGGGCACACTGCCTCCCACACACCTGCCATTTCTGCTTGTACTGAACAACCCACAATTGGCTCCTTCACAGGTTGCTGAGCGTGACATCTGAACCCGGACCAATGCAGTTAACCCATTGTTGTTGAGCTAACCACTGGGTTTTTCAGCCCCTAAACAGCCCATCGGTCTGGGTTCGGATGTCACACTCAACATCCTATGAAGAGGTGATTGTAGGTTATTAATTAAAAGTGAAAGTGTTTGCCCCATGGGCTGTTGTTACGTGCGAACTGGTCAATACAAAAGTAGGGCACATCCTTCTGAGTAACAGTCCCCATTAGAGATGTGAAGGCCCAGAAAAAAGCCTGGAAAAATCAGAACAAAACCAATTTTTCCAAGGGCCATTTCTGTCCCCCCCTCCCCATTGGAAAAACTGAACAGCTTTGGATTATGAAATATTTTCTTTTAGAATTTAAGACAAAGGACTTATTTATTGTTACCCAGCCTTTACATCCCGCAAAATGATTTTTTAAAAAACTATGTAATAAGAACACTTTTATAGAAAGACTAGAGATGCAAAGTGTCTGGAAATAATGAAGCCATGGGGAAAAACTTTTTTTTAATCCTTTCTGTAAGATTCCCAGCATAGTTATTTCTTTCACTGCTTATTAAAATTATTGATCTAAAGTATATTTCACTGATAGACATTTATGCTCAGTTTCCCACCATGCGAGCAGAGTCACCATTGTGCATTCTCAACAGTTTGGGTTTTGTTCTATAGAGTCCTGTGTTTGATACTGTAGAAGTCATTTAATGTAGTTCTAATCTATTCAGACAATACTTACAAATTTACTAACTGAGTTTACTTTAAAAAGTTTTAAAACATAATTTTATGAGCAAACTAAGTTATACATAAAATAATTTTAGGAACAGAAAGCCTTCTTTATGTTCTTAAAGAAGCATTCCGCAACTTGGTGCTCTCTGGACATTTTGGGCTACAGTGCCCAGCATTCTTGACCACTGGCCATGTTGCCTGAGGCTGATGGGAACTGAAGTCCAAAATATCTGGAGGGCACCAGGTTGGGGTTGGCTGTCTTAAACCAAGAGTGACTTTAGACCTGTAAAGAGTGCTAAAAAAAATAAGTATTGCTTATTTTTCAATTTTTCTTCCGAAGTTTTCCCATTGGCCTCAAAATTTCCAGAAATTTTACATCACTAGTCCCCTTTCAAACGCACAAGCACATCTCCCCCAAAAGGGGGAATCATTAACAGTGAATTCATATGAGAAACTTATAGCTCTTCTACTCTTTTCCCATTCTTCTTAGAGTTGAATTCCTTCATGCTATGGTAGGCAGAGGGCATCCTGGGGAGAAGCATCAAGGGCTCTGCTACCAGTTCTATATGTATGTTTATGTTACGTGGTCCCACATCAAAATTAATAATTCTGTCCAACTCAGAAGCTTGTGTACTCCCAACACCAGTAGGCATTAATAAAATAAAATGCAATCTGCCTGATGCTGTGCCTCAATATAAGCTACTTCCTTATTAAAAAGGAATGTGTGCCCTTTAAAAGAGGAATGATATCCAGGTCTGCAAAATCAGTCCAAATGCTCTTTTACTGCAGTGAAGGGGCAAGGGCAGGGGGCTAGTGGTCCATATATTTATTTCACCAAAAAGCAGCAGCAGATGCTGTCAGACATATAAGGAGCCCAAGGAATTTGCAGGGGTTTGGCGAGGAGCTATTTTAGGCTGGCTACACATGCCATTTAGGTTTGTCATTTCTAATTTACAACAAGGTGCCAGAGATACACAGCACACCAGACTCACACCAAACTGCCCTGTGATCAGCTGGTTAGTGGAGTTTGTAGTGTCTAGTTTTCTGACTACTTTACAGGTTCCATGAAGTAGGTAAGTAGATTAGGGAGTAATGACACAGTTGTATTTAGACCATAATGCACCAAATAAAAGGTTTACATTCCATGCACCTGTTTCTATTCAAGTCATGCAAAAAAGAAAAGTCAGCAACCAGGTCTCATTAATTCCCCAGGTCTTAAGATGACAGCCAGTCAATTCTTTTAAGAAATGTTTAAAGGACACAAATTCACACAGAAACACCAGCCCCACAGGGTGCAGATCAGATAGCTGGTTCAGAAAAGACTGGCAAACATTTATAAAGCATGGATACTCAAGCAGCCTATGTTTAACAGTAACTAGTTACCGGTAAGTATGAATCTCATGCCCAAGACCCCAGAAAAAAAAAGTGTGGCTTCAAAAGCATATCATAGCTGTAAGTGTTCTAAGCTCAGAGACTCTGAAAATCTTAAGCCCACCCCAGGCATAATGCAGCAGGGGCAAGTATGATCTGACCAACTCAGTCCTGTTACAACCTGTACACATCAAAGGGTGTTCATCGAGTCACCTATTCAATGCTCTTGGGGACTAGAAACCAACTCTTAACAAAAGATGGAGGAGCCTTGATAGTGAGTGGCAGATGAAATGCTCCTATTTCCATGCGGATATAAACTGGAATTAGAAATCTAGGAGGAACGCAAAGCCTTACAACAATCAAGTCTTACACTTTCCCAATTTGATACCAACTAGCACCTTTCCACATGTTTTAGTCATTTTAAAAAAATTAAAGGACAATCACAGGGGTCTAATATGCCAGGGGTAAAGTGCTACTAGGTTTAGCATTGGGTGGTACCCTGCAAGTCATTTCTGTAATTTTGGGAACACCATCATTCCGCAGAAATGCTGCAGGTCTGCCAAAGAGTTGTCTGTGCCTTAGGAAAATATGTGATCTCATCATGAATGACAGATAATTAAAATTAGTACTGGGGCATGGTTAATAGTCACTGAAACAAACTACTAAGAAAGGCATTTCACTACCCAGATACTTTCCCTAGCGCACCCACCACTGGTTGGTCACAACATATTATTTGTCAAACTACACACTCCACAGCTGGCCACAGTAAATAATGAAAACTAGAGGTCTATGTTTAACACAGAGAGGGACTGACCCTAAGGCTTCATTAGTTGATAAAAACCTATAAATACATCTCTCCTTCTAAAGAAAACCTAAATCCATCAAAAAAAGTTTTAAAAACCTTTAAAGTAATGAATGCATATGCAGAAACAGCATGACTTGGAAACATCTGACAGTATGAATATTAAAAACAAGCAGAAAAGATGTCTTATATCCAGTTCTGGAGAGCCTTGTTGGGGTGGGAATTTCACAAAATGGGCTGCCTCATCTAAAAAAGATCCTGCTCCTCACCTGTATAGTTTTCTGATCTTGATAAAATTAAAGAAGAAACTGACAGTTTTAGCAGGAGGAAAGATAATATGGGAAGACGTGCTCCCCAAAGGTATGACATACCCAGGCCCACCAAATTTCATCCAGGGATGTGTACTGACTGCAGCACCAGGCCATCACCACAAGCTGTTAACACCACAGGAGGCTTTGCTGCTTGCATACAGGTAAACATAGACCTTTCTTCTCAAATAGTAACTGTATTTTCTGCAGTAAAGCACACTGCTTCTCAACATTTACACACTGCTGCTGGTTTAGTGGCAACAAGTGATGTCCTTTGCTTTGCCCCCATATTGAGAAGCATCTACCCTTTGGACTGAGTACGGAGGATGCGACTTCAGGATATTTGTGAAGCGCTATCTACCTGCCTGAAAAAGAGAGCCAGCTAGTCAAACCTCTTCCAGTTAGCAAATACTTCTCCACCTGGTCACTGGGACCAGCTGAATAGTGCTTTACAAGTCTGGATAAGCGTTATGTGCCAAATGTTAGTACTGAGAGAAAACAGAGTTCAGAGACTGGTGACAGTCATAACCATGAAGATCCAGTAGACTCAGCACTCCAATATAATATTAGGAGCATCTCAAATTCCCCATGTTTACTAACGGAAGGAAAATAGTTTCTCTCTATTAGTGTTTCAGGCATACCCGACTATTTTCTGATGTTTTAAATATATGAAGATTTGAGACAATTATTTTGCAGCTCAAGCCTGGGTGGGGGTGATGCTATTTACTAGAAAAGAAATGCAGTGTTAGACATTTTGCTAGGAGTTAAAAATACCGTGTTTCATAAGAGTATATAATGTCTAACAGTGGAAGAACATTTCAATGTGAACAGTAAATAATTTTAAATAGCCGATTTTTTTGTTACCTGAATCCAGAATCAACAGATTTGCACTTTACTGGGGTTTGTTTCGGACTTCCAACTTGCCCAACTGAATTTTCCTCATAAAAACAAACCTGGGCTTTTCCTACTTTCATTGGGCCTGGTCCCAGCACACTTCTGGGATGACTTAAGGTAGAGATGTGGAAGTGACAACTCTTGGATCTGTACAAAGCAGCCCTGTGTTTGGGGAACTTTAAGGCACAATCCTATGCATGTTTAGACAGAAAAAACTCCTACAAGTCCCCGCATCTCCCAGCCAGCCAGCTATGCTGATCAGGAATGGTGGGAGTTGGACTTTTTCTGTCTGAAATTGTATAGGATTGTGCCCCTAGTTACCCTCTTTGTTATAATCAGCACTTCAAGGAAGCTGAAAGGAAACTTTGAGCAGCAGCAGCAGCAGCCATGAACAGGAGAATGTATGTCTATAAGGGACTCCTCCTGGAGATCTGCCTAGATATCAAAGCTGTGTAGGAAACCAATACACAGCACATGAAAAGCGTGGGCAGAAAAATGGTCAAACATATAATGCATGTGCAGGGGCTGGGCAGGAAGAGGTAAAGACCACCGCCACCAAGGAGGCATTCAACTACTCTTGAAGATGTTTTATAAGAAGTGCTCAAGAATACCTTCCTAAGGTTCAAGGGATAAAAGCCCAAATAAACTCCCACTTGTATTCCACCTCCAATTTTATAATATGGAACGCACTGCCCCATATACAATCTGTCTCTCTTTCAGTGTGAAATTAAGTCTTCATCTTGGGCCCAGACCCCAAATATCTCTACAGAGCATCACTGAGAAGAATCCATAGGAGAGAGGGCCCCATAATCCTCAATAGGGGGATATGGACACCCTCCAAATAACAGCCCTCATTTTGTTAATGGGAAACTCCCCGAACTGGGGTTGGGGGCAAAGTAGACAAGAACGGCAGGTAAGCCAGGTCGGTCCATTAAGGGGGAATTAAACACCCAGAAGAGTCCTGCAAGCCCAGCCACGGAGAGCAAGGCATCCCCCTGCTACCATCCACGAAGCGCCCAACTTTGCTGGCAGCCACTCCAAGCACGTTGCTGCTGCTGCTGTTAGTAAGAGATCCAAGCAGAAGCCCATGGAGAAAAGAAGGGCACGGATTAAGGAGGGCAGAGAAGGGTACGAAAAGGAGGGAGAAGAAATATGCGTGGGGCGATGGTTTAAAACAAGTGCGGGGAGATAAGGGGCTCCCAACGTAGGTACAAACGGGGGGGGGGGGCAGAAAGAAGGAAAAGAGGCTTCGCAAAACGTGAGGGGATCTTATAAATAAATAGTTTTTTTTTTTAAAGCAACGAGACATATTAGCGGAGGGCTGCACGTACAGGTTGGGCCCCCCTAGTGAGAGGGTGGTTGGGCGGGGGGGGAGGAAGATGCCGCAAATTCCCCCCTCCTCCCCAGTACACAGCCGCGAGCGAGGTCGGCAGCCCGCTACCCGTCCACGGGGAGCGAGCTCGGCCCGCCGCCCCCCGGCTCAGCTTCTCACCCGCCCTTGGCTCTCGGCAGCGGACGCGCCCCTCTCCGGGGCCTGCTGCAGCTCGGCCGTCATCGCGCCCGGACCCCGGCCCGCCGCCGCCGCCACAGAAGCGCGAGAGGCGCCCGCCGCACCGCCCCTTTCAACGGGCGCCCACGCCAAGCCACGCCCCTTCTTGCCCACGCGCCCTCGCCCTCCGCCACGCCCCCAACCCCAAACCGAAGGCAGATAAAAGCGGCCGGTCTCCCTTTCCACGAGAACGATTGGCTCTCGGTCCGGCCACGCCCCCTCCTCTCCCCTCTCCGCCCGCCGCCGCCTCCTCTACGCTCACCCCCACAGGCGGACCGCTTCCAGA
Organism: Heloderma suspectum; assembly: GCF_057233095.1. Lineage (NCBI taxonomy): Eukaryota > Metazoa > Chordata > Lepidosauria > Squamata > Helodermatidae > Heloderma > Heloderma suspectum. The sequence goes on along the minus strand of NC_139463.1, from coordinate 4,206,821 downwards.
GCCGCCCCCTTCGCTGATAGGCGAGGCCAGCCGCCGCTCCAGTCTTTTCCTCGCGCAAACTGCTCCGCGCGTGCGCCTCTGCGTCGTGCGCGCGGCAGCTATTCCCGGCGTCCTCGCCGTCGTCCCCCCCCCCCGGGCCAGGCGCGTACCTGTGAGCCCGCCGTTCTAGTCCCACGCCCGTCCTCATTCGCGCACGCGCACTTGGCCCTTTCCGTCTTCTCCCTGGTCCCCCCCGCGCCGTGCCGCGCCGCGCCTCTGAGAGGAGAGCGGGAAACTCTCCCCTCAGAAACGCTCCTTTGAAAATGCGGCCCCTTTTTATTTTTAACGTGGGGCTTTTCAGTAAACCGCCACCCAACCGCCCAGAGAGTTTCGGGCCGTTGGGCGGTGTGGATGGAAACGTCATTAATAACCGCGGCGAACAAAGAAACAAAACGGAACTCGGCGCTGTCGAGTCGCCTCACACCCAGCGGCTGTTCATTTAATGGCTTTCTAAAACGGGGAGACCACACGGCAGTGCGCAATTTACAGTAACAACAAGCCCAATGCAATAGAACTCAAAGCCATAACAAGTATTGCTGAGCCTCCTTGGAGATACGCGCACGTCAAATGTATTAATAGTTTGCGTATTCAGTGTGTTACAGTATTATGTTGTTGCTCAGCCGTTGGGTCGTGTCCGACTCTTCGTGACCCCATGGGCCGTAGCGCGCCAGGCCTTCCTGTCCTGCGCTCTCTCCCGGAGCGTGCTCAAGTTCATATTCATTGCATCCGTGATGCTATCTAGCCATCTCATCCTCTGCCGTCCCCTTCTCCTTTTGCCTTCAGTCTTTCCCAGCATCAGGGTCTTTTCCAGGGAGTTTTCTCTTCGCATTAGGTGGCCAAAATATTGGAGCTTCAGCTTCAGTATCTGTCCTTCCAATGAGCACTCAGGGTTGGTTTCCTTTAGGATGGACTGATTTGACCTCCTTGCAGTCCAGGGGACTCGTAAGAGTCTTCTCCAGCACCACAGTTCGAAAGCATCAATTCTTCGGCGCTCAGCCTTCCTTATAGTCCAGCTCTCACAGCCATACATCACTACTGGGAAAACCATAGCTTTGATTAGACGGACCTTTGTCGGCAAGGTGATGTCTCTGCTTCTCACTATGCTGTCTAGGTTTGCCATAGCTTTCCTCCCAAGGAGCAAGCATCTTTCAATTTCATGGCTACAGTCACTGTCTGCGGTGATCTTTGTTGCTGTTGTGCAGTCGTGTCCGACTCTTCGTGACCCCATGGGCCATAGCACGCCAGGCCTTCCTGTCCTCCGCTTTCTCCCGGAGGGTGATTAAGTTCATATTCATTGCATCGGTGATGCTATCTAGCCATCTCATCCTCTGCCGTCCCCTTCTCCTTTTGCCTTCAATCTTTCCCAGCATCAGTGACTTTTCCAGTGACTTTTCTCTTCGCATTTGGTGGCCAAAATATCTGAGCTTCAGCTTCAGTATCTGTCCCTCCAATGAGCAGTCAGGGTTGATTTTATTGCCTATTTGTAAATTTTTGTATGGTTCTTTGATCCTGTACACTGCTTTGGTTTAGCCTTGAAGATGGTCTAAAGATAACTTTAAATAAACAAATGCATTTATTAAGGGGGCAAACCTATTAGAACAAAAGGGCTTCAACTCTTGGGAAATTTTTTTCTGTCTAAATTTGCATAGGATTGTGCCCTAAAATATTTATTTGAAACAACAGCCCTTCAAAGCAACTGAAGAGCAACCCAATGCAGTAGTTATTTACTTAACACATTTTTGTCCTGCTCCTCAGCCCAAAAGTCTTAACAGATCAAATAAAAACAAGGCAGGCCCTGGCTTACAGTCTAAAAAGAGGGGACACAAAAGGAAAAAGGGATGGGAAGGGAAGAGGGAAAAAAGGAAGTGGACTGGTGCACTTGTTGCAGGGCTGGTGGAAAGGTTCTGCTTGCCCATCTCATCTCCCTCTGCTAGAATGGCTGCATTATATTATGGGGATTATACTGGTGAGGGGAGATACACTGCCACTACACTGGCTGAACGGCCGCTGTATACTAAGCCTAGGCTGGGAGGAGAAAGCACATGACACAAAGTCCGGAACGTCCTAAAAATGGCAGACATGATGCCCTGCTCCATGGCCCTGGAAACCACCAAACCAAAGCCCATCAAGTGGGCCGCGCCAGCAACTGCACACAGAGGGAGCCAATGAAGTAATGACAAAGCGGACACGCTACCAGCCCATGCTCCTGCATCATACAGAAGGATGCCATGGTGCCCACACCATTAGCCCCAGTGGCACTGTCAGCAACAACCAGGGGTTCAAATCCCTTATGCTGCTTACAAGTACTGTTTTGGAGACAATACACAAAGGGGAGGAAGTAGATGACATACAACATGGGACCTTATCATCACCCTCAGATAGCTCCGTGGACAGGGACTTAGTGGTAGAGCACCTCCTTTGCCTGAAGAAGGTGCCAGGCCTTTGTAGGCACCTACCTGAGTGAGCAGAGAGATGAGTGGCTAATGTCCCTGAGACCTTTTAGCTGCCTGCCTGCCTGCCTCTCTCAGAGTCACATCCTGAAGCCAGATCACACCACCTTGGGGAAAAAGGATTCCTATCTACTACCACCTAGCAACAAAGACACAACACCTGTGGCAAAATCATAGCCTTCACTGAACCGCATCTAAGATGGAGGAATTTCTGAATGGGAAAGATGCATGTAGGGTTGCCAGCCACTCAGCCCAGCAGAGCTCTTGTGTCTTAGGAAGTGGCTCAACAACAGCAGTGCAACAGGTGTCTCTTTTGGCACTACCTGCATGCTAGGAACACCTACACCTGTTGCATAACTGGAGGCCATGAAGCAAGTAGGTAGCTGGGATCATCCTGGTTACTTCTGCTGGTCATGGGAAGGGCCCTAGACCATGAGGGAGGCCTATTTTGGGCATCCCTTCTGGTCTGTGTGAAACAGGGTGTGGGACAAATCCTACACCTGTGGGAGAGTTGCCTGCCAAGAGCAAGGGGAGACACAGGAAGAAAGCAACAAGCAATAGGTAGCAGCTGGAGCACATAGTCCTTGACCCTGGATTCACAGTAGATGTTTATGAGGGAGTGAGAAGGAAGAGGAGTGGCCCACCTAACTCCTCAAGCAGTATTCTTGCCTCAGCCTCCCCCACCCCCACGGGGGAGACTGCAGTGACTGTGAGCTCCTGGGGAGTTAGAGGAATACAGTTCTGACAACACACAGTTTTCACATAAAAGACGTTCACAGTGCTTATATTTTGTAGCATGGTTGCTCCCTTCCTTTGCTTACCTGTGTGGGGTGCCCTTTCCTGGTGGTACCCCCAGCTGCTGGAATGGAGTGGGTCTTTCAGTTGGGTGTTTGTGTTTGGATGCCCAAGGTGAGAGTCCTGTAATGCTTCTAGGAAAGGAAGTGTTAGTAATGTGCTCAAGTTCCCAGGTGAGCTGTGAGGCCAGTCTGATTGGTGCAGAAGTGCTCCCGGGGCAATCTACATTGCAACTTTAAACTGGTTTCAAACTGGTTTATGTAAAGGGATCCTGCAGTTTCATGAGGGTCCTGAGAATTCTTTGCTAGAGACTCCTGTCCCCTGCCCAAGCGGCCCCTCTTCCTAGAGCTACAATTCCCAAAATTCCTGTATTTGGTAGCCGTAATCGCTAAAATTAATTATTATTTTTAAACAAGCAATGCGCGGAAGCGGAAGAAGATAATAGAATAGGAAGGACTGCCTCCTGAGGAATCTGTATAACGACCAAGTAGCAACGGTAAGAACAGACCACGGAACAACGGACTGGTTTAAGATTGGGAAAGGAGTACGGCAGGGTTGTATACTCTCACCCTACCTATTCAACCTGTACACAGGACACATCATGCAACGTGCTGGGCTTGATGAAGCCAAGGCTGGAGTTAAAATCGCTGGAAGAAACATTAACAATCTCAGATATGCAGATGATACCACTTTGATGGCTGAAAGCGAGGAGGAGCTGAGGAACCTCATGACGAAGGTGAAAGAAGAAAGTGCAAAAGCTGGGCTGCAGTTAAACCTCAAATAAACCAAGATTATGGCAACCAGCTTGATTGATAACTGGCAAATAGAGGGAGAAAATGTGGAGGCAGTGACAGACTATGTCTTTCTAGGCGCAAAGATTACTGCAGACGCTGACTGCAGCCAGGAAATCAGAAGACGTTTACTTCTTGGGAGGACAGCAATGACAAATCTTGATAAAATAATTAAGAGCAGAGACATCACACTGACAACAAAGGTCCGCATAGTTCAAGCAATGGTATTCCCCGTAGTAACCTATGGCTGCGAGAGCTGGACCATAAGGAAAGCTGAGCGAAGGAAGATAGATGCATTTGAACTGTGGTGCTGGAGGAAAATTCTGAGAGTGCCTTGGACTGCAAGAAGATCAAACCAGTCCATCCTCCAGGAAATAAAGCCAGACTGCTCACTTGAAGGAATGATATGAAAGGCAAAACTGAAGTACTTTGGCCACATAATGAGAAGACAGGATACCCTGGAGGAGATGCTGCTGCTAGGGAAAGTGGAAGGCAAAAGGAAGAGGGGCCGACCAAGGGCAAGGTGGATGGATGATATTCTGGAGGTGACGGACTCGACCTTGGGGGAGCTGGGGGTGGCGACGGCCGACAGGAAGCTCTGGCGTGGGCTGGTCCATGAAGTCACGAAGCGTCGGAAGCGACTGACCGAATAAACAACAACAAATCGCTAAAAACAGGTTTGAAACCAGTTTAAAGTTGTAATGTAGATTGCCCCGGGCCCTTTGAGTTCAAAGTGCCCTTTCCCCCCATAAGCAGAGTTCCTTGTTGTGAGCTGTAAGTGTGCACGACCTGAGGCCAGGCAGATACAGCCTATGCCACACAGTTCGGTTCTTTTTTACTTGCGGTCCACAGACCAGAGATTATTATGCCACATACCCTATCATTTGAGTAAAGATCTACCTTTGTGGTGGCATACCAGTGGTGGAGTGCTGTGACTGGGTTACATCATATCCTGTCCTTTGTTCTGGAGATGCAGGTGGGGCAGCCAGTGGCTATTTTTGAAATCTCTCTCCTCCCGTTGAACTCATTGTTCTGCCAATGACAGGCAATGGTTGTAATCCTGGGAGAGCATTGGGCATGGTGAAAGCGTAGTGTGCTCCTTCCCTGTGCCATACCTGTCCTGCCTGTGACATTAGCTGTTGCAGTGGCATATATTCACAAGCAAAAGAGCTACACTGGCAGAATGTTCCACTGATGTATCTCTGAGGGATTCTGTAAGCATATCTGTCACGGTAGTCTTAGCACCATCCTAAGGCTGCTATTTGGAAGTAAAAGCTGCTGTATTGGCTGGGGCCTATTCTTAGGTATGTTTGCATAGGATTGCTTAGTGCCATTTTGGCAGCTGACAAGCAGTGCGTGCATGCATGTGTGTGTATAAAGAAAAGGTTAAATAAATAAAACCACGGGATACTTTGTTTCTTTCTATCAGAATGCAACAATAGGCCATTCTTTAACAGTGGAAAAAATAGGCTGAATGAAAAATAGGCAGCTTCCTATTTCTGCAAACCAGTCTGTCAAAACACACATACAAAATGCTACATGGCCATGAACATTTGCAACCATTCCACTAGCCAAGTACAAATTGGATCATCTGAGTGATCCTGATCTGACAACTACTCTGGCACAAACACAAATTGGCTAAGGCTGCAGTTGTGAACATGCTTACTAGAATCATAGAGTTGGAAGGGTTCTCAGAGATCATCTAGTCCAACCCCCTGCTCAATGCAGGAAGCAGCTACAGCATCCCTGACAGACAGACATTCAGCCTCTGCTTAAATACCTCCAACAAAGGAGAACCCACCACCTCCTGAAAAAATCTGTTCCGCTGCTGAACAGCTCTCACTGTAGGAATTTTCTCCTAATGTTTAGCTGAAATCTGCTTCCTTGCAATTTCCACCTGTTGGTTCTAGTCCTGCCCTTGGGAGTATGACTGTGTGAACAGAGTGGGACTTACTTCCAAGTACATATACATGGGACTGAGCAGTCAGTCTTGCTGCTGCTAGTGCTCCATACAGCAGATCCTGCCATGTAGCAATTATTGAGAGCCAGGCCACGAGACCTAAGGACAGCAGTTTACCATATGCTTGCTCATCCCTCAAGAATCTTCCCAAGTCTGGTTTACAAGTTGGGCACACATTTTCCCCCTTGTCACCTCAGTTGCTTTTTCTCATGTCCTTCTGAATTTCTTCTAGAAGGATAGACATGATAGGGTCTGTCAAAGAAAAGCAAACAACAGTCTTGTTTGTTGACTGGAATCCACTTCACCAGATGCATGAAGTGTTACCCTCGGTTGGTGGATGAATGGAGAGGCAGGCAGGCAGAGAGGTGGTGGTGGGGAACAAATAGTGTTAACAGTGGGCGGGGGTCATATGCGGTGCTGGCACCAAAGTTTTGAGGGCCCTTGGGCAAGGCACTCTCAGGGGCTGAGTCCATCTTCTCACCACTGTCACCAGCTGCTCTTTCTCCTCATCCTCTTACTCATCATTGCTACTACTTGCTTGCTTAACAGATAGAGAGCCAGTGAGGAAGTAGGCCATGGCATCTCCTGCTCCTCCTTCTCACCACAGGTGAGCAAGCAGTTTGGAATGGTGAAGAGGAGGAGAAACTCTGGGGGACTCTTGTCAGGCGGCCCCTGCTGGTGTGTGGGCCCTCAGCAGGTGCCCAACCATACCTACCCTTGACACCAGCCCTGGTCGTATGGCCATGAAATTCAAAAAGTAACATCTGTGACAATACTATGTACTAGTGCAGTGCCGAAAATTTCTCCAACATTTGTTGACCATCTCATTCAATTTGATAGAACAGAATTTGTTTTTGAAAAGAAATCCAATGGTAAGGAACATTTCTGAGAAATCTTTACGGGGTTTGGGTTTCTTGTACTTAGGAGGTGGATGAGGCGTGTGCACACGTGTTCTGTTTTTCATTGTTCAATCATCTCTCTGGCAGCCTGTAGCCTTCTCGGCTTCCCACACTTCAATTAAAGCCCAGGGGAAAACATCATGAGCTAATTCCTCCCAGAGGGCTTTTTCAGATCAGGAAGCGGAGGCAGCCTGGGAGACTGCAGAGCAAGGAAGAGATGTGTAATAGAAAGAAAACACACGCACAGCACCCTTGGCCACCTTGCAGTGATTAGGTAAGCTTAAAAACACCACAAAAATAAATAATAAAACACCCTTTTTCAAGGGTGATGAAACCTTTCAGGAAATTGGAGATCAGATTTTGGCTCAGCACTAGCTCCACCTCTTCCCTGAAGCTGGACACAACACTGCCCCCTCACACCTTCCTTGTGAAGGATGCAAAATGGGGGCCAACTTGGCAACACAGTTGTTGCTGTTGCCACTTGCAGTGGCAGCACAAAAAAACCCAACAAAAAAAGGAAAAAAGAAAGAAGCTGTGCTATAACCCTTGCCAATGGTGAGCCCTACCTGTGAGCAACTGCTGGAGAATTTCTCCTCTCTCCTGGAGAAATTTGTTGAAATTATTGCCCCAATTTCTCTGCCCACAAATAGGGCAGAGAATTTCAAGAGGCCATTTGCGCACAGCTTTACTATGTACTGCTTAAATGGATAAACACAGTGACCATTCTCAACAGCAGTAATTGACAATCGCACAGTCATCCAAACTTTGCTACCTTTGTTCCCCCATCCCCCCGCCCCCGAATTGCAGTGTAATTCCAGGACAGATATGTGAGTCCACTGAATGCAGTTACATTGTTCCCACTACAAATGGCATCTGAATCAACAGCAGGACCTGCCAGGTTTCCTTCCTAGCATTTATCAGAAGCCAAACCACGGAGGCCACAAAAATCCAACTTGGCCCCCAGATGGCACTCTGACTACACAAAATGTTAATGATAGCCAAGCCATAGCTTTGCAAAAACTGCGTGGAGAACTTTTATAGCTGCCCTGCAACCTAATTTTGAACAGGGAAGATACATATTTTCAACTCAACAAGAGCTGCAGGGCCAGGAAATCCGTCCTACTCACTGCCTCGCCCATCCTGTGAGGCTTGAGGCTGATTTGCACCAGCTTCTAGTTACCTTCCAGCCTCAGTGCAAAGTGCTGGCCTTGGCCACACTTACCTGGGAGAAAGTCCTGCTAAATTTAATGGGGCCTACTTCTGAATAAGCACGTATAGGATTGCACTGTGACACTCCAAATGGCTTGGAACTTCTGTATCTGTCACAAGAAACTACCCACTTCAGTTCATCGGGGGGCTTCTCCTGAAGTCAGGTGGGTGTTTACTAGTAACACCCAATGGAACTCCCTTCCCAGACATGTTTACCTGGTGCCAATTCTGTTGTCCTTCAGGAGCCAAGTGTCCCCTGTTTGGCAGGGTTTTAATGACAGGTGTGAGATCCTCTAGTAGTCATTTAACTGCTGGTTTTATACAGTATGTTTTTATCTATTGGTTTTGTTTTATCTTTCTGGTTAGGATTCTATTTCTGATTGCAAACCACCCTGAGATTTTATGGTGAAAGGTGGGATAGTAAATGCATAAATAAATAAGTCAAGAAAACAATAAGTATTTATTAATATTTATGTTACTATGTTTATATCCTGCTTAGTCCATAAAAAAATCTGAGCAGTGAACAATACAAATAACATAATATAATACAATATAACTAGGCCAACACTGAAAATAGTCTTAAAAACAACCATAAGCTTATCATCTGGATCACAGATCAGGGTATTTTATTCGTTTTATAAATGGACCATAAATGGACTGTAGTATTTTGCTCTGTTCAAGCAGCTCCTTACAGCAGTAAGCAAATGCAGTAGAATCCTTTGGAGTTTTTCAAGTTGCTCATTTCTGTCATTCTAGAGGAGATTACATGGCAATCACACTTCAAAGAACCAATTTATCAAGCTAGCAGCACAACACCCTTGTATTGTGTGGGACTTACTCCTACCTAAGTCTGCTTTGCATAGGATTGCAGCATAAAGTTTCAAACAAGCCCCTTCTAGTGGTTCCTTAGAGGAACTGCAAATTCTGGTATAGCCCTCTCTTTAATAGTACTTTCTAAATACTTTGCTAAGGAGCATGTCCCGACATGTGGAAGATATTTTGTCTTTATTCGGAGCCCACCTGTACCAATTTTTTTTAAAAACAGACACAAAGAGAAATTGCACAACCCTGGGTACTCATGACATGAAGAAGAAAACACCACTGCCTTGTTATGGTGAAGGGGCTTGCGTAACTCAGTGAAGCCATAAGCTATGCTGTGCAGGGCCACCCAAGATAGACAGGTCATGGCGGAGAGTTCTGACAAAATGTGGTCCACTGGAGAAGGAAATGGCAACCCACTCCAGTACTCCTGCCAAGAAAACCCCATGGAACGTATCACAAGGCTAAAAGATACGACGCCGGAAGATGAGCCCCTCAGGTTGGAAGGTGTCCAATATACTACTGGGGAAGAGCAGAGGGAATTTCCAAGTAGCGCCAGAAAGAGTGAAGCGGCTGGGCCAAAGCCGAAAGGACACTCAGCTGTGGATGTGTCTGGTGGTGAAAAGAAAGTCCGATGCTGTAAAGAACAATATTGTTTAGGAACCTGGAATGTAAGATTAATGAATCAAGGTAAGCTGGAGGTGGTCAAACATGAGATGGCAAGACTGAACATGGACATCTTGGGAATCAGCGAACTAAAATGGACAAGCATGGGTGAATTTAATTCAGGTGACCATCATATCTACTACTGTGGGCAAGAATCCCTTAGAAGAAATGGAGTAGCACTCATAGTCAACAAAAGGGTGGGAAAAGCAGTACTGGGGTACAATCTCAAAAACGACAGAATGATCTCAGTACGAATCCAAGGCAAACCATTCAACATCACAGTAATTCAAGCCTATGCCCCAACCACTGAGGCCGAAGAAGCTGAGGTTGATCGGTTCTATGAAGACCTACAACACCTTCTAGAACTAGCACCAAAAAAAGATGTCCTCTTCATCATAGGGGATTGGAATGCTAAAGTCGGAAGTCAAGAAATCACCGGGATAACAGGCAAGCATGGCCTTGGTATACAAAATGAAGCAGGACAAAGGCTAATAGAGTTTTGCCAAGAGAACACGCTGATCATAGCAAACACTCTTTTCCAACAGCACAAGAGGCGACTCTCCACATGGACATCACCAGATGGTCAATATCGAAATCAGATTGATTATGTACTTTGCAGCCAAAGATGGAGAAGCTCCATACAGTCAGTCAAAACAAGACCTGGAGCTGACTGTGGCTCAGATCATGAGCTGCTTCTTGCAAAATTTCAGCTGAAATTGAAGAACGTAGGGAAAACCACTAAACCATTCAGGTATGACCTAAATCATATCCCTTATGAATATACAGTGGAGGTGAGGAATAAATTTAAGGGATTAGACCTGATAGACAGAGTGCCTGAGGAACTATGTACGGCGGTCCGTAACATTGTTCAGGAGACAGCAACTCAATCCATCCCAAAGAAAAAGAAGTGCAAGAAAGCAAAGTGGCTGTCTGGTGAGGCTTTACAAGTAGCTGAGGAAAGAAGGGAAGCGAAAAGCAAGGGAGAAAGGGGAAGATCTATCCAACTGAATGCAGAGTTCCAGAGAATAGCAAGGAGAGACAAGAAGGCCTTCTTAAATGAACAATGCAAAGAAATCGAAGAAAACAATAGAATGGGAAAGACTAGAGATCTCTTCAAGAAAATCGGAGATCTCAAGGGAACGTTTTGTGAAACGACGGGCATGATAAAGGACAAAGAAGGCAGGGACCTAACAGAAGCAGATGAGATTAAGACGAAGTGGAAAGAATACACAGAAGAACTATACAGGAAAGATCTGAATGTCCCTGATAGCCATGATAGTGCGGTCACTGAACTTGAGCCAGACATCCTCAAGAGTGAAGTCAAGTGGGCCTTAGGAAGCATTAGTAACAACAAAGCTAGCGGAGATGACAGTATTCCAGCTGAGCTATTTAAAATCCTAAAAGATGATGTTGTTAAAGTGCTGCACTCAATATGCCAACACATTTGGAACACTCAACAGTGGCCACAAGACTGGAAAAGGTCAGTTTACATTCGAATTCCAAAGAAGGACAATGCCAAAGAGTGTTCAAACTACCGTACAATTGCACTCATTTCACATGCCAGCAAGGTTATGCTCAAAATCCTACAAGCTAGGCATCAGCAGCATGTGAACCAAGAACTACCGGAAGTACAAGCTGGGTTTCGAAGAGGCAGAGGAACTAGAGATTAAATCGCCAACATTCGCTGGATCATGGAGAAAGCAAGAGAATTCCAGAAAAACGTCTATTTCTGCTTCATTGACTACGCTAAAGCCTTTGATTGTGTGGATCACAACAAACTGTGGCAAATTCTTAAAGTGATGGGAGTACCAGACCACCTTACCTGTCTCCTGAGAAACCTGTACGAGGGACAAGAAGCAACAGTAAGAACCAGACATGGAACAACCGATTGGTTCAAAATTGGGAAAGGAGTACGAACTTTTTGTCGCCCTGCTTATTTAATTTATATGCAGAGTACATCATGAGAAACGCCGGGTTGGATGAATCACAGGTCAGAATTAAGACTGCCGGGAGAATTATCAACAACCTCAGATACGCAGACGATACCACCCTAATGGCAGAAAGTGAAGAGGATCTAAAGAGCCTCTTGTTGAGGGTGAAAGTGGAGAGTGCAAAAGCTGGTTTGAAACTCAACATTAAAAAAACTAAGATCATGGCATCTGGCCCCATCACTTCCTGGCATATGGAAGGGGAAGAAATGGAAGCAGTGACAGATTTTATTTTCTTGGGTTCCAAGATCACCGCAGACCATGACTGTAGCCATGAAATTAAAAGACACTTGCTCCTTGGGAGGAAAGCTATGGCAAACGTAGACAACATCGTAAGAAGCATAGACATCACCTTGCCGACAAAGATTCGTCTAATCAAAGCTATGGTTTTCCCAGTAGTAATGTATGGCTGTGAGAGCTGGACTATAAGGAAGGCTGAGCGCCGAAGAATTGATGCCTTTGAACTGTGGTGCTGGAGAAGACTCTTACGAGTCCCCTGGACTGCAAGGAGGTCAAATCAGTCCATCCTAAAGGAAATCAACCCTGAGTGCTCATTGGAAGGACAGATACTGAAGCTGAAGCTGAAATATTTTGGCCACCTAATGCGAAGAGAAAACTCCCTGGAAAAGACCCTGATGCTGGGAAAGATTGAAGGCAAAAGGAGAAGGGGACGGCAGAGGATGAGATGGCTAGATAGCATCACCGATGCAATGAATATGAACTTGAGCACACTCCGGGAGAGAGCGGAGGACAGGAAGGCCTGGAGTGCTATGGTCCATGCGGTCATGAAGAGTCAGACACGACTTAAGGACTGAACAACAACACATTTCTGATGTTCAGGCTGTGAGTGCAGTTGTTTATGTAGCCAAAATGGCAGGTAACAAGTGGGAGGTAACAGCAGGCTTGAGGGAACCCCAGGGTTTATGGAAACAGAACAAACCCTAAGGGAGGAGACACCAGAAAACTAGCCCACTGTGGACTGAACATGCTCAATGCCTGTGGAATGTTCAGTGGCTGTTGGGGTGGGGGGAATGGAGAATCGGGGGAAGATGGAATGGAGTGGCTGGAATCCTAAACAGCAGCATTCCACACGGCAACATTTTTTTGCAGGTCCCAGTAGTCTTGATATTTATTTATTTATTTCATTTCTATATCACCCAATAGCCAAGGTGCTCTGGGCGGTTCACAAAAATTAAAACTAAAGAGCACACAATAAAACAACATAAAGTATATTAAAACATTGAAACCACAATATAACAATACAACCAGAATAAAACCTAGCTGCAATGCAGGGATTTAAAATACAGATTTAAAACAGCAAAGCTAAAAGTCTAGAAAGCTAAAATGCTAAAATGCCAGAGAGAATAAAAAGGCCTTCACCTGGCGCCGGAAGAAATAGGTGCCAGGCGAACCTCACCAGGGAGCTCATTCCAGAGCCGGGGTGCCACAGCAGAAAAAGCCCTCCTCCTAGTAGCTACCCGCCTCACTTCCTTTGGCAGGGGCTCACGGAGATGGGCCACTGAGATGATCCTAAGGTCCGGGAAGGCACCTATGGGAGGAGGCGATCCTTCAGATAACCTGGCCCCAAGCCATTAAAGGCTTTGAGTGTTAATACCAGCACTTTGAATCGGGCCTGGAAATGGACTGGTAGCCAGTGCAGCTGGAAAAGTACCGGCGTAATATGAGCTCGTTGGCCAGTCCCTGTTAACAATCTTGCTGCCCTATTTTGGACCAGTTGAAGTTTCCGGACCATTTTCAAAGGTAGCCCCATGTATAACGCCTTGCAGTAATCCAGACGAGAAGTGATCAGAGCATGGATAACTGTAGCTAGGTTATCTCTGTCCAGATAAGGGCGTAGTTGGTATACCAGCCTAAGCTGATAGAAAGTGCTTCGTGCCACTGAGTTCACCTGTGCCTCAACTGACAGTTCTGGGTCCAAGAGCACCCCCCAACTACGAACCTCATCCTTTAGGGGGATTGCAACCCCCTCCAGAACAGGTTGAATATCACCTAGCCAGGCAGACGAACCACCCACTCACAGTATCTCTATCTTGTCTGGATTGAGTTTCAGTTTATTGGCCCTCATCCAGTCCATTACCATGCCCAGGCACTGATTCTGAACAGCCACTGCCTCACCTGGTTTTGATGAGAAAGAGAGGTAGAGCTGGATGTCATCGGCATATTGATGGCACCTCAGCCCACACCTCCGGATAATCTCCCCCAGCGGTTTCATGTAGATGTAAAACAGCATAGGGGATAAAATAGAGCTCTGTGGAACCCCATGGCACAATTGCCATGGCACAGAGCAATAATCCCCCAGCACCACCTTCTGGAGTCGGCCATCCAAGAAGGAAGCAGAACCACTGCAGTGCAGTGCTTCCAACTCCCAGCCCAGACAACCTATCCAGAAGGATACCATGGTCAACGGTATCGAAAGCCGCTGAGAGGTCCAGGAGAATCAACAGGGTTGCATGTTGATGTCTATATACTAATGTCCAGAGTATGGGAAACAAACAGAACGAACTTGAACTCTTAATACAGGAGGGAAATTATGACTTGATAGGTATAACTGAGACTTGGTGGGATGACTCTCATGATTGGAATACAGCAATTGAAGGATAGAACTTGTTCAAAAAGAACAGGAGGAACAGAAAGGGAGGTGGGGTTGCACTATATGTGAAAAATACATCTCTCTGCACAGAAATACAGGAGGATGAGCTTGGGAGCCCCATCGAGAGCAAAATGGAGCAAAGAATAAAAGGAACCTGGTGGTCGGAGTCTACTACCGGCCACCCAACCAAGGAGAAGACAAGGATGGAACTTTTGAAAAGCAAATAGCCAGTGTTTCAAGGAAGCATGATGTAGTTGTAATGGGGGACTTCAATTTCCCCGATATTTGTTGGGAGACAAATTCTGCAAAACATGGCCCCTCCAGGAAATTCCTGACTTGTATGTTGGATAACTTCGTCCTACAGAAAGTGGAGGAAGGAACTAGAGGATTGGCTATCCTTGACTTGATCCTAACCAACAGAGATGACTTAGTGGATAAAGTAGCAGTTACAGGAACTCTGGGGGAAAGCGACCATGTTATACTTGAGTTCTTGGTTCTAAAGGAAGCAAAAGCTGAGTATAGCCAAATCTGTACCCTGGATTTTAGGAAAGCTGATTTTAATAAACTCAGAACAATGATAAGTAAGGGCCCATGGCAAGTGAAAAGGAGTCCAAGATGGGTGGGAGTTTTTTAAAAAGGAAATTCTAAAGGCACAATTACAAACAATTCCTACAAGAAAAAAAAGGTGGAAGACAACAGAAGAAGCCAATGTGGCTTCACAAAAAGCTTAGAGATGACCTGAAAACAAAAAAGGACACATATAGGAAGTGGAATGAAGGCCAAGCAACAAAGGAAGAGTACAGGCAGATAGCACAGAATTGCAGGGATGGCGTCAGGAAGGCTTAAGCTGAGAACGAGCTGAGGTTAGCGAGGGATGCTAAAAGCAACAAAAAAGCCTTCAGCTACGTGCATAGTAAAAGACAGAGGAATGAAATGGTGGTTCAGCTATTAAATATTTATTTATTTATTTATTCTATTTCATTTCTATACCGCCCAATAGCCGAAGCTCTATTAAGGATGGCAAAATGATAACAGATGACAAAGAAATGGCAGAGGTGCTCCATTCCTACTTTGGCTCAGTCTTCTCCCAAAAGAGGGTCTATGACCTCGCTGGCAAAGGCAAAGTACAGGCTGAAGGAGCAGGATTGCAGCTTGGGATCGATAGGCATATGGTCAAGGAACACTTAATTGCTTTGAATGAGTTCAAATCTCCAGGGCCAGATGAACTGCATCCTAGAGTAATAAAGGAACTGGCAGAAGAACTCTCAGAACCACTGTCTATTCTCTTTGAGAAATCATGGAGGACGGGTGATGTGTCCGATGACTGGAGGAGGGCTAATGTTGTCCCTATCTTCAAAAAGGGTAAAAAGGAGGAACTTGGGAACTACAGACCAGTCAGTCTGACATCAATCCCTGGGAAAATTCTGGAGCAGATGATAAAGCAATCCATCCACCTTGAAAACAATGCAATGATGACTCGAAGCCAACATGGATTTGTCAAGAACAAATTCTGCCAGACTAATCTGATCTCATTTTTGGATCAGGTAACCTCCTTTGTGGACTGTGGGAATGCTGTGGACATAATATACCTCGACTTCAGCAAAGCTTTCGACAAAGTGCCCCATGATATCCTGATGAGCAAACTAGCTCAAAGTGGGCTAGAAAAAACAACCATCAGGTGGATCCACAGTTGGCTACAGGATCGGACCCAAAGAGTGCTTATCAATGGGATCTTCTCAAACTGGGGAGAGGTAACGAGCGGGGTGCCGCAGGGCTCAGTCGTGGGCCCAGTGCTCTTCCACATTTTTATTAATGACTTGGATGAGGAGGTGCAAGGAATGCTGATCACATTTGCAGATGACACAAAAGTGGGCAGGGTAGCTAATACCCTGGGAGATAGAAACAATTCAAAGTGATCTTGATAGACTGGAGCACTGGGCAGAAAACAACAGAATAAAATTTAATAGGGATAAATGCCAAGTTCTAGGAAAAAGAAACCAAATGCACAGTTACAAGATGGGGGATACGTGGCTCAACAACACTACAGGCGAGAAGGATCTTGGAACTGTTGTCTATCACAAGCTGAATATGAGCCAACAATGGGGTGTGGCTGCAAAAAAGGCCAATGCTCTTTTGGGCTACATTAATAGAAGCATAGCTTCCAAATCCTGGGAAGTACTAGTTCCCCTCTATTCAGCAGTGGTTAGGCCTCATCTGGAGTACTGTGTCCAGTTCTGGGCACCACACATTAAGAAGGATGCAGACAAGCTGGAAAAGGTTCAGAGGAGGGCGACAAGGATGATCAGGGGACTGGAAACAAAGCCCTATGAAGAGAGACTGAAAGAACTGGGCATGTTTCATCTTGAGAAGAGAAGAGTGAGGGGAGATAGGATAGTACTCTTCAAGTACTTGAAAAGGTTGTCACAGAGAGGAAGGCCAGGATCTGTTCTTGAACATCCCAGAATGCAGTACACGGAATAATGGGCTCAAGTTACAGGAAGCCAGATTCCAGCTGAACATCAGGAAAAACTTCCTGATTGTTACAGCAATACAACAATGGAACCAATTACCTAGGGCGGTAGTGGGCTCTCCCACACTGGAGGCATTCAAGAGGAGGCTGGACAGCCACCTGTCGGGGATGCTCTGACTTGGATTCCTGCATTGAGCAGGGGGTTGGACTTGATGGTCTTGTAGGCCCCTTCCTACCCTACCATTTTATGATTCCCCCTGTCCCTCTCCTGGCAGAGGTCATCCCACAGGGCCACCAAGACAGTTTCCGTTCCAAAACCAGGCCTGAAGCCCAATTGAAATGGATCTAGATAATCTATTTCATTCAAGAGTGCCTGGAGCTGTCCTGCAACCACCTGCTCAAGCACCTTGCATCTTGATATGTTTGTTATGTACAGCTCAGAGCACTCTGGTGTTGCTACAAGCCAAACAATAAAGCTTGTTACTTCGGAGGGGGTGGTCCTTCATCCAGCTCTTCTTCCCCTCTTCCATATTTCATCTTTGCCTGTCCAGATGTGGCATTCAAATGAAGGGGGGGAAACATGCTTTGTTGTGCATCTGTCATAATTCCCATCATTTTCAGCTCCACTGCCAAGGGAGTGAACAAAGGAAACTAGCGATTAACTTCAAAGAACTTTGTTGGAGAGGAATAAAGATATTTAGGACCTATTTTGTGAACTAATTGCATTTGCATATTTATGGGATTTACTGATATAGCAGTAATTAAAAACTATTTAGTAGTCTTAAAGGACACATAACTCAGTTGCTGTTTGCATAATAAACACGTCCCTTATTACGTTTATTATGTTTGCATAATAAACCTTTCACCATCTCGATAATTCAGACGGCCATTCCAGAGGGGCCGTGCCTACGTGGCTTGCTTTCCTGCTGAGCAGAATGCAGGGTGCAGCAGAGTGCCACGCAAGCCAGAAGAAGAGGGAAGGAGGTATCCAGGCCCGAGTTCATGTTCAGCAATATGACCCAAAGTTCTAGGGCTCCTTCACACTGAGCTTTTATCCTGCGTTTGAGATTGCTCCTTCACAGACGTTTGCGGGCTCTTTACATGACACCTGCACTAAATGCCCTTTGTTCCGTTTTTAAATAGATAATAGATAATGAACTATCAAATTACCCCATTGTGTTCTGCTTCAGTTTCCTCTGTGAAAAGAGTAAAAGTGGCAAGAAGAGGAGTGAGATCAATGAAAGATAATGGAAGACTCAGATACGGGGAGAAGGAGGGGGAACGGGGTGGGGGAAAAGGAAGCATGTGAAAAAGGGAGCTGTTGTGATCCTGTATTTAAAACGGAAGCAGAAAGCCCCATTTTAAATGCAGGATTTTAGGCTGGTGTAGAGATGCCCCAAGGCAGAGATGGAAAGAGACCATTCCATCCCTCTCTTGCTAGCTTCAACCTCTAGAATGTGGATGAAGGATTTATAAGACTGCAGTGACCCTTGTGAACCCAGTGGATTAAAAAAAAGATGCAATTTGGAGACCTGGGTTCAAATCCTCCCTGGCCTTCAACAAGATTTTGCCTCTCAGCTTTAGTACCTCATATCCAGCCTAAGACATTTTGCTGGTCCAAACAGCTGCAGCATATGTTCATTCTGAGCTGTGTGCTGTGGATCTCTTGCAACTGAGGTTAAAGTTTACATTTAAAGCTCAAATTCTAAATTTCTCATGGCAATGAAACAGGAATATTTTGGAGATATTTATTTCTATTTTTGTTTATTGGACCAAGTTTTGTGGAAACACCGCCCCCTGATCTTTTGCGTTTCTCTTGGCTTGTTTTTCAGGCAAAGTGGGCTTGGAGAAAAACACCAAGTAAGGCCAATTTTGTTGGCTGGTCCAATCTAAGGTATCATCTTAATCAACACCCTACCTTTTAAGAGCAGCATGGCTCTGACTGCGCTGGATGCATGGTCATCATCTTGGAGCCATCAGAATTTTTTCCTGGGGTGCCCTCCCCCAAAAGCAGCATTTCCTTTTGAATGCACATCATTGCTTCCCTTATGCACAGGTTGAGGTAGGAGGTAGAGTCTGAAAGCTTGACGTGGGTTTTGCCAGGACAACACAAGTATGCACACAGCACAAAGGAAGCCAAGAGCCATATAGAATCAGGGAGATTGACTGAATGGCTGCAGTTCAGAGAATCTGCATCGTTTCTCCTGTTGCCAGATTTGAAAAAACAGACAGCTGGACCTTATCGTTTAACCAGATTATACAATCCGTTTCTCAGTAGAGAGCTAGTGGCTGGATGATTGTGTCTTTGGTTTCAACCCTTCCAAACTGTGATTTTCTGAAATGATCCGCAGTCCTCTTAGTGTTGTCTTGTTCATGTAACTATGGGAGTTGGTGGGCTTGGAGTTGTAGCTTGCATGGGGGAGCTCTCAAGCTAGGAGAGAAAGCTAGCACTGAAGACAGTGGGCTCAACTAAATTGCAAAAAACAAACCAACCAGGGGAACTAAGACAGAGAAATGGGCAGCATAGGGGTTCTACTAGCACTAGCCAGGCAGCAACTGATAGTTCTTTTGGTCAGCCTTGCAGCCCCATCCTTGCTATGCCAGGGCAAGCCCTGAAAATGAAAACATTCATGTCAAGGTCTCATTTTCAGTAGTAGAGCCTGGGGGAAGGGAAGCTTCAGGCTTTCAGCAAATGCTCCATATTCTAATGGTGGACTCTGCCTGGGTTCACTGCTGGCGCTCATAGGGAACCAGGATGTGATTGTCCATGGTTCCGAGGTGCAGGGGCGTCCCAAGCATGTGGCAAAGGGTATATGTCCAAGTCCCTAAATGCAGCAGGTTCTAAGGGTGTGGTATCCATAGCAGCTGTTCTGGAGTCCCCACTAGGGGAAGCTAACTTTGGGTTGCAGCGTGTACTGGGGGCTGCAGGGGTCTCTCTCACCTACATCTAAGAGGTTGAAGCTAATGAGAGAGTGGATGGATGGACAGATGGATGGATGGGATGATCTCCCCCCACCCGGTAGAACTGTATGCCCCAACATAAGAAGAGCTGTGCTGGATCATACCAAGAGTCCATGTAGTCCAGCATTCTGTTCACACAGTGTCCAACCAGCTGCCCACGGGAAAACCACAAGAGGGATGTACGAAAGTCACTTACCTTTCCGCGGATTATGTTGATGGTGGTGGGGGGAGGCGTTCCGTCCCTCCCCCCGGAATCCTCGACGGGGGGTAGGCAATCCGGTCCTCCCCCCCGGAATCCTCGACGGCTGGCTGTGCTCTGCGGCAGCTCCGCGGAGCAGCCGGCCAGGCCCAGCCAGGCCAGAGCCGTCCGCAGCCAGATTTCCGGCCGTAGAGGGCTCTAGGGAAAAACAAAAAACCATGTACACAAAGGGCGGCGGCTACAGCCTCCGCCTTTTGCGTTCCTTATTTTTGGCCATCTTAATCTACGTAAATATTTACGTAGATTATGACAGCAAAAATAAAGGGGAACACAAATAGCGTAGTGGGCGCTATTTGCGTCCCTTTTTGATTCACCGTTTTAGCCTACGTAAATCTAAAACGGTGAATCAAAAAGGGACGCAAATAGCACCCGCTACGCTATTTGCGTTCTCCTTTATTTTCGCCGTCTTAGTCTACGTAAATATTTACGTAGATTAAGACGGCCAAAAATAAGGAATGCAAATGGCGGTGGCTGTAGCCGCCGCCATTTGCGTACGCGGGTTTTTTTTTTAACCCAGCCATGATAGGCTACGTAGAGATTTATGTAACCTATCACGTCGTTTTTTGTTTTTTACAAGACAAATGACGGCGGTGGCAGCCGGTCAGAAGACCAGCCGCCGAAGCTGCTGCCGGAGCTGCCGCTGCCCGGAAGATCCGCCCCAGGTAAGTCTCGTCCCGGGGAGGATCCGCAGGGGGGCAGAGGGGTGGCAGGCCAACCTGCCACAGATTTCGGGGGGCTGAATGCACTGGCATTTGGCCTCACCGAGATCTGTGGCGGAATTCTCTGACATCCCTACCGTGCAACAGCTCCTGCCCATGCTCCCCAACAATTAGTGTACACAGGCACACTGCCTCTGATACTGGGCATAGCATATAGCCATCAGGACTAGTAGCCATTGATAGCCTTCTGCTCCATGAATTTCTCCAATCCCCCTTTAAAGCTATCCAGTTGGAGGCCATCACTGCACTGCAACACTGGTTGCTTCCCCGTATCAGGTCGGACTAGTTGTCCACCCAGCCCAGGTATTGTCTACACTGGCAATAGCTCTCCGGGGTCTCAGGCAGAGAGGGGTCCTTCACATCACCTGCTACCTGGTCCTTCTTGCAGGAAATGCCGTGAATTGAACTGGGGACCTCCTGCATGCCAAGCAGGTGCTCTACCCGGAGCCATTGTCCCTAACCCGCGCGACCCAGCCTTCCCGGATTCCCCAGCTAACGGATGGGGCCAGGGTGTGCTTCACCTTCAGCTCTGCAGTCCCAGCACAATGAGCAGTCAGAGTGGAGGGCTCTTTTTTGTGGGGTGGGAGTGGGGAGCAATACAAGTTCCCTGCAGCTGCTCCTTCTCTGGCCCATGAACGGGGCCAGGCTGGTCTGCTGTGGATGTGATCGTCTTCCTGGGAGGAGCCGGGGGGTGCAACATCCCAGTCTTTCTCGGTCCCCTGGTGAATGGCAGAGTAGGCTGCCCTTCAGTCCCAGGGCATAAGAGGAGTTGTGCCACTTGTGTGCCACTTGGCTCGCTCAGGGAGATGAGCAGCTGAAGTGCATAATAAGGGTTCTTAAAGTCTCTGCTGCATTTTACAGTGGGGCAAAGAGGGTAAAAGAGCCCCTTACCCTGGTATTGGTTCATATGTGGTAAAGTCAGTAGGTGGAGCCCATCTTGCTTGCCCTCTAATTCTTGCTTCATTCAAAATATGGCCCTTGTTCAAAGTTATTCATCGACCTAGTGTTATTGCCAGTAACAGCTATATCCACTGGAATAATCTTACTGGAAGGGTGTGTGTGTGTTTTCTTTCCCTTCTACAATGCGCCAAGGCGAGCCCTGTCAGAGTGCTCCCATTAATCACAGTGTAGCATGTCTTTTAATTAAAGGGAGTCGAGACGGAAAGATGACATGCAGCCTGGATATTCCAACACCAGCTTTTACCTCCCTGGCCTACAGTGTTAGTGATTGTTCTTCATTAGACAATAGAAAGTTTCCATTACCCAAGGTAATTCAAGAGAGTGCGGTTAATTGCTGTCAACGCCAAAGATGCCAATGCATAAGTCTGATTTAGAGGAGCTATTTGGTTTGCAATTATTATTGCAAAGACCATCATGTAAGACAGCAACAGGCCTGGCCTTCCAGGTAAGAGCACTGGAGGAAATCCTATTAGGAGTAAAACCCTCCCCCCTCCCCCACAACCCTCTGTTCCCAGAGCAATTGCCTTGGATCTCATCAGCCACTTAACATCGGCATATAAGTGGCATTACAATGCTATCTGTGATCAGTTTCCCAACCAGAAGGGGTGGCAAGTCTTAGGCCTCGTGGGAGCTCAGAAACGTTTGAAGAGCGGAAGCTGGTCTTGAAATGCTGACTGTACTGGACATTTCCAGACGATTGCAATGACGTGCAGTAGAAAGAAACAGAGAAGAAGAGAGGGAGCGCTACCTAGTTGAGAATTGCCTCCTCTTCTGATGAGATGCCGAGAGGCTGTCTTTTTCCAGGCAAAGTCAAAATCTCTGAGTGACCAGATGGTAGCTATGATGAAGACACTCCTCCTCCTCATTTGTGTTTCAGGTAAGATTTTAGGTGGTATTATTATTAGTGTTAGTATTATGTGGGGCTGCCCTCAAGGTTGGCAGCAGCTAGCGCAGAATGCAGCAGCTCGACTGTTGTCAGGCGCTGCCTCCTTTAAGCATGTAAAACCTTTGCTGAGGGAATTGCACTGGCTATTTGCTACTAGGCCAGGTTTAAGGTTGTGTTATTGGTGTATAAAGCCATAAACAACTTGGGACCAGGTTATTTGAGAGTGCCCCTTCTCCATTACCACCTGCCTGGTCACTGAGGTCATCAGATAAGGTACTCCTGTCGGTTCTGCATGGATCTGCAGCCCATTTGGAGTCCACTCAGAGTAAAGCCTTCAGCATATTGGCTCGCTCTCTAGGGAACTCCCTGCCCATTGATATTTCATTTTCAGACTGACTGAAGACAAGTCTTTAAACAACATTTAAACAAGTCTTCCCTGACTAACCAGCAATGGTTTTTAGTGGTAAAATTGGATTTTAAATATTTAATTCTGTATTTTGATTCTTTTTTTTCCTTCCATTTTATTGTTCACTGCTCAGGAATTTTATGGGAAGTAGAGCAGTATACAAAGATGGCTCCTGCTAACTAATCAAGCACAACATACACACACAGATTAAACAGGGATCCAGGAGAGGAGCCAACAGACTAGCAGGCAGAACTAAAAGTTAGGCAAAGGAGATGTGTTTGACTGCAGTCCTCCTTAAAAGCCAATAAGGAGAGGGAACTTTGCTTGATCTTGCAGTGACTAAGACCTTGATTCACACATGGTAGTGCTCTACCTGGACTGTACCACTTCAGGCTGTAGGTTGGACTTTGCACATTTGAATGCTGCTTCATGAAATATGCACATAGAAAAATAGCTTGCTGGTGAGATGGCCAGGATGAATTATTTTTTCACACCTGCTAGCTTTCTACATGCAAGTAAGGTTCAGGGTGGCAGGACGCAGGGGAGCATTCAAACATGCCAGGCTCCCCTTGCAGTCCAAAGTGGTACAGCCTAGGAAAAAGTTTGTCTCTTGGTTTTGGTTCATATATAATAGCAAGCCTAAGTGAACTCATCCCTTGTGTGCTTAGATGAGGTGGAACAAGGAGAGATGTGCTATGTCAGTCAGACCATTAAAGAAGGGGAATTCACCACAGATGCAGCTACAGTCCAGGCTGTGTGTGTAAATCCATGGTTGTGGACAAGTACAGAGAACTGTCAGTCTTGGGTGCAGAATTCAGTAACCCAAATTCAGAATTCTTGCAGGGAGGGGAGAGGGGAAGCCAAGCAGATATCCCTGGTTCTTGATGGGGAGCTGCCCTCTTCTCTTGTCTGGTTGTGTCACTCCACTGATCTAGGCCTCGACATCAACCTTGTGTGAATGGAGTCGTGTCCTTGACTCACCACACTTCGGGGGGCCTCTCTCCATGATAACCCAAAGCCTTATTTAAATGAACAGGAACTGTCCAAGGTCTCTGAATTGTGGCCAAACTGGGGAGGAATGTTTCAAATGCTTCTCAAAGGATGCAGGATTTCGGCATGTGAATGCTTGATGCAGGAAATTCATACTCAGAGAAGGTTATCAGGTTTGAAACATGTCTTACTACATGAGGAAGGTGTTATAATTGACATTTATTTAGCTCAATTGACCATCGAGCTTTAGGAGCCTTGCTTGCAATGATTCCAAGCTGCAGAAGGAAATATGCAGCTGCTAATGATGCCGTCCCTGTCCCTGGCATTAGCTCGAGCATGTTGCTCGTTTCCACAGTTCTTGCTGGAACGGAGCCCAGAAGCATCACTTTCCTTGGTGGTAGCCACAATGGGGACAGGTGGGCACAAAGCCTGAAATCATATTGCACCACAGCCAACAATTGATCATTATTAGGCCTATTTTTAGCACCATTATTAACTCCATTAAGCATCACTGTCCCCATGGAAACATCCAGTTTTGACTTCTGATTCTGTGTAGCAGGTTAAGTCTCTAACTTAGTTCCACTTTGGGCACCGTCCAGCAGGCACTAATTTTTCAACAGGACTTCACTGTGTGCTGGATTGCATGAAGATTAAAATATACAATGGATGTAAAGCCATATTTATGGATAGGGTGGTACCCCTGGAAGGATCCGGTTCGCAAACTGGGGGATGCTCTTGAATCCAGCTTTGCCCCTGGAGGCCCAGGTGGGGCCAGTGGTAAGGAGGGCCTTTCATCATCTGCAGCCCCTTCTGGGCAGAGATACCTGTCCCTGCTGTGCTGACTTCCAGGTTGGACTACTGAAATGAGTAATAAATGGGGCTGTCTTTGAAGACTGCTCAGAAACTGCAGTTAGTACAAAATACAGTTGTTAGGTTACTAATTGGGGCCAGTCATTAGGGACATATCTTGTCTGGTCTTAAAGAGCTCTGCTGGCTACTGGTTCATTTCCAAGCACAATTTAAAAAAAGCCATCTTGTGCCTACCTTTAAAACCCCACATGGCTTGGGACCCGAGTACTTGGCAAAAACCTGTTCCCACACCACCCTGCCCATGCACTGAGAAAATCTTTGAAGACCCTTCTCTGGGTTCCCCCTGATATCTGAAGTGAGGCAGGTGGTGACTGGAGAGGATACTATTTATTATTATTTATTTACTGCATTTTCTATCCTGCTTTTCAGGCACTCTCTCCCAAAGCAGCTCACATCAATAAGGGGGAGGGGCAGGCCCTGCCATCCAGCTCACAAACTAAAATGACAAAGCACACAAGGGAAGGGGCATGGAGGGAAAAGAGGAGAGAGATCGGTTTTTCAAGTCCAGAACAAGGTGGTGAGCTGTGGGCAGGCATTTAAGTGCACTTTGGGCCAAACGGATCTTCCCTTGCTGGTGGTTTTGCTTGAATAGCTGGCCAGTGGATGGGGCCAAAGCATCCTTTCCCCTTGCTTCTACACAGTCCCAGGGCAACGGTCAGTTGGACCTGGGTGTTCTTTCTGGTAGGGAAGGGGAAGTGACTGCAATTGCTCCTTCTCTGGCCAATGGATGGGGCAGGTTGGTCTCCCCCTTGGCTTGATACCATTCTTGAGAGGCAGTGGGTGCAGCCTCCCAATGGCCCTCAGTCCCCTGGCTGGTGGCAGAAGCCAGAGTGTGCTTCTCTTGTGCTCTCCGGTCCCAGGTATTCTCAGCTGCAATGCTCCAGCTGAGAATGGAATTCTCTCTCCAGGGTGCCTCGCCTAGTGCCAGAAAGAAATGAATGTAGGCAGCCAGACATTATGTCTCTCTTATGCCTGGCAAAGGCCTTTTTATTCTCCCAGACTTTCCAGATCTGATGCATTTTAATATTTGATTGTTTTGTTACTGCTTTTTGTTATCCTTCTGTTTTCTTGATAGCTATTCTCACTGTATTTTTATTTTTGCAGTTTTTATTTTGTGTCACCCTCATAATAATTTATTGAAGTGTAGTATATAAATGTGTACAAATAAACAAATAATGTAAAGTATTTATTCTTCGCTAAAAAAAAGGCATCTCCAAAGAAAGACATCCCTTCTCAAAGATTCTCAGTCCTCGACTTCAGCAAGTCTGGATATGGAATCCTACCCTTGCTCCAAGGAGCCCAAGGTGGTTCACGGGAACCATCCCATTTGGTCATCACAGCACTGTGAGGCAGGTTAGGGTAAGAGCCTATGGCTG
Source organism: Heloderma suspectum (assembly GCF_057233095.1). Taxonomy (NCBI): domain Eukaryota; kingdom Metazoa; phylum Chordata; class Lepidosauria; order Squamata; family Helodermatidae; genus Heloderma; species Heloderma suspectum. The sequence continues at coordinate 4,180,697 of NC_139463.1, read as the reverse complement.
GCCCAAGGTCACCCAGCTTAGGAACAGAAGAAGCTGCCTTAGACTGAGTCAGACCTGGGTCCATCTAGCCCAGTACTGTTGACACCGACTGGCAGCAGAAGCTCTCCAGGGTTTCAGGCAGGGTCTTCTTTGAACCCTACCTGGAAAGGCTGGGGATTCAACCTGGGATCTTCTGCATGCAAAGCATGTGCTCTACCACTGAGTCACAGCCCTTTCACATGAGCTTGGTTCGCGACTGAGTGGGGAATCAAACAGAAAACCCCCTGGATCAACTCCAGTGCTCTATGCACTATACCGCATGGACTCTCTCCTAGATGGAAAACAAAATTCTACTGCTGGTCTGGATTTTTCTGTAATGCGTGCATCTTTAGAGCTACCCAGTGACAACACATACAGAACAATATTGCGCTCTATGATCCCCAAATAGTTTAAATATTAAAATGTCCATGTTTCTAGTGGCTATTGCCTGAATTTAAAAAAATACATTTATTCCTCAGACTGCTTTGCTTTTTTTTTTTTTGCCCTTAAGGTCTCAGAACATCCCTCTCCTCATTCTGCTGCTATTTAAGAAGGGAAATATTCTTTTGCCTCTTGGCTGAGATGAGGTCCAAAAGGTAGCTCCTCCACAGGCTCTGGCTAGCCTTGGATAACATCTGCAGCACTGTCTTTGGCATTTTAGTTGCTGTGACATTGATCAAAGACGGGAATTGCTTCCTGGCCCACTCCCAATGTGGCACCCTTCATACAAAAAGGGGCATAGACTGGCCCAGTGTGCTGAGAGAGGACATCTCATTTACAGTTTCCTGCTGGAACTCTTGTACCTTCAGCAGCTCATCAAAACAGCTATCAGAGGCGCTGCGAGCAGGAGCAGACGCACGCATCGGACGCTGCAGATTAGATTTTGCTCACACACACTGGCAATTTGCTTCAGCCCAATGAGGTGGTGAAGCTGAGCTCCCCAAGGGCCTGCTGGAATGGTGAGCAGGGGGAAAAAGAATCTTTTTGCATTTCTGAGGGGCCACTCAGGAATGTGTCACTTGCAATTTTGGGTCTCCATATCTCTTCCTCCCCTCCCCTTCCACCCAAATACTCCCCATTCCTGGATCTTCTTCTCCTTATAGACTTTCTACTAGGCAAACAGATTTTTGAGTTCTGAATAATTGCTAGTTTATATGAAGAAGGGAAGAGAGGGGAGGGAATTGAAGTGCCAGTATACAGGATCAGACAAAATCTCATTAGCTCTCAAACCACACAGGTTTCTGGGTTCACTAATTCCTATTCCACATTCACTTTCTTGGTCTAGATTCTTGAATGAGATCTGCAGAATACTGAATGAAAAGCCCATTAACAGGAAGCAGAGTCTATTATCAAAAAAATTAAAGTGACTTCAGACCCTGGTGAAAGACAGCAGACTGGTAGCCCTGTGACATGAGCTGTCAGAGGAGGAAGTTTATCATAGACAGAAGAGGGGCACAGCACTTTGCTCTCTGCTGCCCACTGGCAACATTTACCATTAGGAACAGAAGTGGGTACCAAATCGATCCAGTTGCCAACCCCCCATTCCTTGATGGGAACAGAAGCCTTGAATGTCTTACAACCTGATTCTGAGCAAATGATTAACTCAGTCATAAGCCCCAATGTGTTCACTGCACTCCCAAGTAAGTGTACGTAGGACCATAGCCTTAATTGTGGAAACATCAAACATAATATTTTAATAAACTAATACATTTCTGTCAGTGAGGATGGAAAGAAAGGACAGAGAAGCGTATAAGGCTGGGTGGGAGCAAGGGGGGCAGCAACTCTGAAGCTGGTTTCTGGGGAGGGGCTGTAGCCCAGTGGCAGAGCACATGCCTCACAGGCAGGAGGCCCCAGGTTCAATCACCAGCAGTATCTCCAGTGAAAAGACTCAGGTGACCAGAAAGACCCTTCTTGGCCCAAGACCCTGCAGAGCTGCTGCCCGTCAGAGTACTTCAGCCTTCCCCAACTATATGCCCTCCAGACGTTTTGGTCTGCAACGTTTTGTTTGCCCCAGCCATCATGGGAAAAGGTCAGGGATAATGAGACTAGTAGTCTAAAATAGCTGGAGGGCACCAGTTTGAGGAAGGTGGAGGTAGACAATACTGGGCCAATGCAGTAGAAGTCAGCTCCCTATGCTCACACATGAGCAGTTGCTTAAGGAAAGATGCTTCATCCTACGATATGTGGTACCCATTCATAGGGGTGGATAAGAATTTAGTTTGGTTCAGTTTTTAGTAAGAGCTTACCAAATTCACAAAACCGGATGGAAAGGACTTGAGATTTAAAACATTCAAATGTGGGAGAAAGCAAAATCTGACACATCATCCATCCAGGTCGAGGGCTTTGAGTGGTTAGCTCTTAAAAGTCTGGCTTTGAATCCCTGTGGATTCAGCCATGTTGGTGGTGCTGAATGAGAGTTTCCACTTTTTTTGTTTTGTTTTGTTTTACAGACTCCTCATCTTTAACAGCTATGTGGCAGGCAGGTACATGTGGTTCTCTCCATGCTAGGAATAGCTGTTCCTGTTGAATTTGGCAAGTGCAGAGGGGTGAGAATTTTGTTCGGTTCATTGTTTGATAAACACTTGCCAAAATTCTCAGATTTCTTCATGAATGAACAGAAAGAACTTGAGATTTATATCTATCCATCTATCTATCTGGGAGAAAGTGAAACAGACAGATTCATCCATCTCTGCTTATTCATTACCCTAGTGAATAAGGGTATACTAGACGAGGCAACTCTGTTGCTTCATCTGTCTTTTTGGAAGGACACTCTTACATAGAATTTGAATGAAATCATAATGTTACTAGTGCTTTTCAGATGTCTAATATTCCCCAGACTTCTTTGTTTCATGCCTTCTGTCAAAATGTAATATCAATGCTTAAACATTAATAAAGCTTTTTTTTGCGGCGGGGAGAAAAGGAAAGATGGTAGCCAGGACTGAGCACTGGCAGACACTAGAAATACCATAGGCCACAGCAGCAGCTGGCTGGGGGACTGGCTGGACCACTCTGTGGTTTATTTATTTTATTTATTTATAATATTTATATACCACTTTACACCATGTCCACAAATGTCACCAAGGCAGTGTACGACAACACAAATAAAAACCATAAAACATAAAAAGAACTGTATGAAAACATTAAAAGAAGACTCAAACCTCTATTTGCAATTTGAAAGGCCGAATTAAAGAGATATGACTTAACTCTGTGATTTAAAAAAGGCCACTGTAAGGCTCTGTATTCAATTGTGAATGGGGCAGCTACTCCAGGAGGGCCAGCCCTCTCCAGGAAAGGGTTAGCAGCCTTGCTTCATGGTTCTGTCTGGCCTAATTACCTGCATTTGTTTGCTTGTCAGGAAGCTCTGCAGCAGCCACTCAACGACCCAGGAACTCTACCTTGCATCGCCTGACACGGCGCCTTCTGAAGAACTACAACAGAGGAGTGAGGCCAGTCCGAAACTGGGCTGGGGCCACCACTGTCTATCTCGACCTCTTTGTCCATGCAGTGCTGGATGTGGTAAACAGAGCTTCTCACTCATTTAAAGCTGGTGGCCTACAGGGCATGAAACCATTGAGCTCCGTGGGTGGGGAACAGCTTTAAACAGAGGACAGACCCCATGTAAGATGCATTTCTGTAGTGACAGAGGTATACATGTGGGTGTGCTAGTCATTCCACATTACGGTGTGATGTGACTTAACAAATGTCAGCAAACCCTGTAATTACCTGCTATGTAACAGTAGTTGCGGAAGATGCACAGAGAATAATATTTCAGCATTTCCAGAGTCCCGGTGCTCAGGTGCTGCTCGAGGAAGTGCATTCTTCTCAGTTTCCTCAAAAAGCAGTGTCTGCATAAAATACAACCAAAGCAGTTTTGCCCTGGATGTTCCAATGTTGTTGCATGGGTGGTCAAAACAGGATGGAGAAGAATGGAAAATGCTAGATTGTTAAAAGTGGTGAAGAGACAGATTATCTGTCTGGGTCAGTGGTGAATTCATTTAAAGAAAGTGATGGACTGAGAGAGAGAGCGGGAGAGGGACAGAAAGTGAGTGTGGTTGAGGGGCTCAGACCTGCCTGATCTCAGAGCTCTGCTTTTGACTCTCTCCATGTGTGGCAGATCAATGAATCAGATGTAAGATCAATGAATCAAGGTAAGCTGGAGGTGGTCAAACATGAGATGGCAAGATTGAACATTGACATCTTGGGAATCAGCGAACTAAAATGGACAGGCATGGGCGAATTTAATTCAGGTGACCATCATATCTACTACTGTGGGCAAGAATCCCTTAGAAGAAATGGAGTAGCACTCATAGTCAACAAAAGGGTGGGAAAAGCAGTACTGGGGTACAATCTCAAAAACGATAGAATGATCTCAGTACGAATCCAAGGCAAACCATTCAACATCGCAGTAATTCAAGTCTATGCCCCAACCACTGAGGCCGAAGAAGCTGAGGTTGATCGGTTCTATGAAGACCTACAACACCTTCTAGAACTAGCACCAAAAAAAGATGTCCTCTTCATCATAGGGGATTGGAATGCTAAAGAAGGAAGTCAAGAAATCACCGGGATAACAGGCAGGCATGGCCTTGGTGTACAAAATGAAGCAGGACAAAAGCTAATAGAGTTTTGCCAAGAGAACACGCTGATCATAGCAAACACTCTTTTCCAACAGCACAAGAGGCGACTCTCCACATGGACATCACCAGATGGTCAATATCGAAATCAGATTGATTAGGTCCTTTGCAGCCAAAGATGGAGAAGCTCTATACAGTCAGTAAAAACAAGACCTGGAGCGGACTGTGGCTCAGATCATGAGCTTCTTCTTGAAAAATTTCGGCTTAAATTGAAGAACGTAGGGAAAACTACTAAACCATTCAGGTATGACCTAAATCATATCCCTTATGAATATACAGTGGAGGTGAGGAATAGATTTAAGGGATTAGACCTGATAGACAGAGTGCCTGAGGAATTATGGACGGAGGTCCGTAACATTGTTCAGGAGGCAGCAACTCAATCCATCCCAAAGAAAAAGAAATGCAAGAGAGCCAAGTGGCTGTCTGATGAGGCTTTACAAGTAGCTGAGGAAAGAAGGGAAGCGAAAAGCAAGGGAGAAAGGGGAAGATCTATCCAACTGAATGCAGAGTTCCAGAGAATAGCAAGGAGAGACAAGAAGGCCTTCTTAAATGAACAATGCAAAGAAATTGAGGGAAACAACAGAATGGGAAAGACTAGAGATCTCTTCAAGAAAATCAGAGATCTCAAGGGAACGTTTTGTGCAAAGATGGGCATGATAAAGGACGAAGAAGGCAGGGACCTAACAGAAGGAGATGAGATTAAGAAGAGGTGGAAAGAATACACAGAAGAACTATACAGGAAAGACCTGAATGTCCCTGATAGCCATGATAGTGCGGTCACTGAACTTGAGCCGGACATCCTAGAGAGTGAAGTCAAGTGGGCCTTAGGAAGCATTAGTAACAACAAAGCTAGCGGAGATGACAGTATTCCAGCTGAGCTATTTAAAATCCTAAAAGATGATGTTGTTAAAGTGCTGCACTCAATATGCCAACACATTTGGAACACTCAACAATGGCCGCAAGACTGGAAAAGGTCAGTTTACATTCCAATTCCAAAGAAGGGCAACGCCAAAGAGTGTTCAAACTACCGCACAATTGCACTCATTTCACATGCCAGCAAGGTGATGCTCAAAATCCTACAAGCTAGGCTTCAGCAGTATGCGAACCGAGAACTACCGGAAGTACAAGCTGGGTTTCGAAGAGGCAGAGGAACTAGAGATCAAATCGCCAACATTCGCTGGATCATGGAGAAAGCAAGAGAATTCCAGAAAAACGTCTATTTCTGCTTCATTGACTACACTAAAGCCTTTGATTGTGTGGATCACAACAAACTGTGGCAAATTCTTAAAGTGATGGGAGTACCAGACCACCTTACCTGTCTCCTGAGAAACCTGTACGAGGGTCAAGAAGCAACAGTAAGAACCAGACATGGAACAACTGAGTGGTTCAAAATTGGGAAAGAGGTACGACAAGGCTGCATATTGTCACCCTGCTTATTTAATTTATATGCAGAGTACATCATGAGAAATGCCGGGTTGGATGAATCACAGGTCGGAATTAAGATTGCCAGGAGAATTATCAACAACCTCCGATATGCAGACGATACCACCCTAATGGCAGAAAGCGAAGAGGATCTCAAGAGCCTCTTGTTGAGGGTGAAAGAGGAGAGTGCAAAAGCTGGTTTGAAACTCAACATTAACAAAACTAAGATCATGGCATCTGGCCCCATCACTTCCTGGCATATGGAAGGGGAAGAAATGGAAGCAGTGACAGATTTTATTTTCTTGGGCTCCATGATCACCGCAGACGGTGACTGTAGCCATGAAATTAAAAGACGCTTGCTCCTTGGGAGGAAAGCTATGGCCAACCTAGACAGCATAGTAAGAAGCAGAGACATCACCTTGCCGACAAAGGTCCGTCTAATCAAAGCTATGGTTTTCCCAGTAGTAATGTATGGCTGTGAGAGCTGGGCTATAAGGAAGGCTGAGTGCCGAAGAATTGATGCTTTCGAACTGTGGTGCTGGAGAAGACTCTTACGAGTCCCCTGGACTGCAAGGGGGTCAAATCAGTCCATCCTAAAGGAAATCAACCCTGAGTTCTCATTGGAAGGACAGATATTGAAGCTGAAGCTCAAATATTTTGGCCACCTAATGCGAAGAGAAAACTCTCTGGAAAAGACCCTGATGCTGGGAAAGACTGAAGGCAAAAGGAGAAGGGGACGGCAGAGGATGAGATGGCTAGATAGCATCACCGATGCAATGAATATGAACTTGAGCACGCTCCGGGAGAGAGCGCAGGACAGGAAGGCCTGGCGTGCTATGGTCCATGGGGTCACGAAGAGTCGGACACGACTGAACGACTGAACAACAACAACAATGTGTGGCAGCAGGTTGTGACTCTGCGGTAGTGAAAGAAGAGCACTCTGCACATGCTTAGGGGCATTTTCATCTTTGTTAATGTTCCATATGTTTCAATATTAAGTCCTGGACTCTAATGCTACACCCTGATTCAGTTTAAGACTTAAACTTAATGGGTGCTTTACACATGCTCGGAAGAACAAAAGATAAAAACACAGACAGATGTAACTGTCTGTTGGGGAAGGACCATTGTTCTGTGGCAGAGCACATGCTTTGCACACACAAGGTCTCAAGTTCAACCCCTGCCATGGTCAGGTGGCAAGTAATATGGAGGACCTCTGCCTGAGCCTTGGAGAGCTGCTGTCAGCCGGGGTAGGCAAAACTGGGCTAAATGGACCAGTGGCCTGACTCCATATGGAACAACGTCATATGTCCATATGATATTCCGGATCCACTATCTTCTGCCCATCGAACGCGTGCAAGTAAGGTGAGAGCTTGGTGGCGCAGCAAGGCCCAGATGCAAGGGACAGTGCTTACCATTGCGCTGGAAGGGAGGGGTTATCTTATTCTTTTTTTAGCATAATGAACTTTCACTGACGATAACCATATTTGTACCACCCAGTGATCAGAGAAGAGATTTGGCTGTGTAATCACCGTTGCCAGAAGTGGCAGGCTCTAAAACAGCGCTGAGGCAGCCGAGGCCTTGGCAGGTGCATGTGCTAATAGACAAACCATTCGGCTGCCATTGCAGCGCATGAAGAGCTCTCGCCCCATCCTCGCTGCCGCCTACGACTCCTTTTGTTGATCTTTTGCCTCCTGTTTCACGCACATAAAAGGCAGGAGCAGTCTGAGAATCTCCAGTTATTAGGAGGGCCTTGGGGAAATCTGATTAGACAGATAATCTAGTCAACGGAGAAAGAGCTCCAATTTGTTTAGATTGAGTTTTGTCAATGCCGAATTCCATGTACCTTCGTATTCCACTCCACTGACTAGAGCCTCCCAGACAGACGCCAAGGCATCTGTTCCAACAGGATGCCGAACTGGGGGAAGATAAATAAGAATGTGGAGGAATTATCTGTATGTTTGCTAACCACCAATTTAAGACTAAGTAGGCTCCCTATGTTAGGAAGACTAATGAATTCCAATTCTCCCAAATATCCTTTGCTTTTAACAAGCAAGATAGAAGGGATCTGTACATGCACACACAAATGGAGAGGGAAGGAAAAGTTGTGCACAACACAACAAGAGAAACAATTATATTGGCCAGCTGGCATGGAGAGAAATGAAGAAGGGATTCAAGTTTCACTTTCAGACTTCCTTTTCCCCACTCTGGTACTAGGAAGATTAAGGTGAATGGAGGAAACATCAACAAGCATAGGGCTGCCAAAAGCAAGATGCTTTCCAGCAAAGGCAGTGGCTAGGCAAGGAGGGAAAAATCAGTCATATATACAAAAGAGGTTGTGGTTAAGGAAATGGGATGTGGAATTCCGCTCTCCCTCTGCATAATTCTAACAAATATGCTGAATTCATCAAACATCCCTACACTAGGGAGCGTTCTCTTTGAGGTCAAGAGTTCCTAAGTTGAAGCTGCTCAGCCATGTTCTTGGTGGTAAGTTGTCTCTAATACAGTGGACGCAAATCTGGCTTAGGATTTTAGATGTCCAAAAAGTTGAGCTGGAAAAAGTGCAGAAAAGGGCAACTCAGATGATCAAGGGGCTGGAGCATCTCCCCTATGAGAGAAAGTTACAACAGCTGGGATTGTTTCGCTTGGAAAAAAGGAGGGTAAGGGGAGACATGATAGAAGTGTACAAAAATATGCATGGTGTGGAGAATGTGGATAGGGAGACACTTTTCTCCCTCTCTCAAAATACTAGAACCTGGGGTCATCCCATGAAGCTGATTGGTGGGAGATTCAGGACAGATAAAAGGAGGGGCTTCTTCGCACAGTGCAGAGTTAAACTATGGAATTTACTTCCACAAGACGTAGTGATGGCCACCAATTTGGATGGCTTTAAAAGGGGGTTGGACAAATTCCTGGAGGAGAAGGCTATCAATGGCTACTAGTCCTGATGGCCATGTGCTACCTCCAGTACCAGAGGCAGTGAGCCTCCATTCACCAGTTGCTGGGCAACATGGGCTGGAGGGTGCTGTTGCGCTCATGCCCTGCTTGTGAGTTCCTGGTTGACAGCTGGTTGGCCACTGCGTGAACAAAATGCTGGACTAGATGACCCTTGGTCTGATCCAGCAGGGCTCTTCTGATGTTGAGGTACAGCCACTTCCCATATTGGGATAAATGGTTTTTCATGGTTTTTTGCCAATATATATGTGTGTATCTGTACGTGTGTGTATACATACTACTGATCCGAATATGCAAGATGACGCATGCTCATAGGATATAGTGGCCATTCCACCAGCCTGCAAGGGGTGTATCTCCTCTGCCCTCTTGGCATAACTGGAGTATACTAAGGTTGTTCTGTCATTGTCTAAGAGGAGCCAGTACTTGCCAAATTTTGAGCCTTCCAGTAGGGAACCATCAGGTATACTGCTCTGTGTTTAAGCCCTGCATTTGAAAGGATTTTGCATTATTCTTAGCAACCTGATTAATGTCAGAGAAACTAATTAGGGTGGATGAAAGAGAGAGAGAGAGAGAGACGGGTGATTCGTTTACAGGTCCAAATGCCGGTAGCATACCATTTCATCAATGGTAATTTACTGTAAGGAGCATCGGACAGACTTGGATACCTGAGAGTCGAGGATCAACAAAATGGCAGCAGAAAGGACAGCCAGAGATGATGGAGCTGGAATGGCAGAGAATCTTCCATCCAGTTCTGGACAATTGTGTCTGTGCCTCCCCCCCCCTTTTTTTTTTACCCAAGTGGGTGCCAGACCCAGCTTCTGCCAACCTGAAACCAGCATGCAGATCTGATCCAGAAGCCTTGGCAAGGGTCAGGAATTCCCACCTGCTCTAGTATATTACTGTTAAAAGACTTCCTTGCTCTTCTGGCTGGTCATCGTGCAGTTCCATCCCTTGGCCTGAGATGGGTGAGGACACATAGGTTGCCTCCCTGTCTGACTTTGTTTGAGTTCAGAGTTCAACAACGGTTGTGTGTTTGTGTCCTGACACAGGGAGTTTAATTAGAACACCTAGGAAGATCCAGCTCCATCTGGGCCCCACTGTTTGAATTTACAATTTGCGGGGTGGGGGTAGTTGGAAGCCACATGAAAATGTCCTGTGTGATAACAGACAGTACAGCCTCTCCAGGCAGAACAGCAATGTTTATAATTTCCATATCCCTTTACAACAGGGGTAGGCAAAGTGGTGCCCACAGGCACCAATGTGCCCCTGGATACCTTTCTTGGAGCCCAGCAAGGTGTTCTACCCTCCTACTTTTGTATATAAACGTATTTTCTTACTGGCAGCTGGGATTGATGTAAAATAAGTTTCTGTTGGTGCTGAAAAAACTGGTTTCAAAGGAGTTGTCTAGTGTGTTGGGGCTCAGATCCCACCTGTGTCTTGTTCTTAGTCTTTTGAGCAGGTTAGTTGTCCTTTACCAGGCCTCCGATGGCAGCCAGGACAGTTTCTCAAATTGCCAGATGTGCCCTCTGCCCCTGCTTTACAATCTCTTGGTGCATTGTTATTAGTGCCATTGTTGCATGATTTCTGTAATTCATGTTTTCTTCCCCTGTAGGATGCCCAGAATCAGAAGCTAACAATGAGCATCTGGTATCGACAGGTAAGGCAGATGAACAAGAACCATTGTGGAGGACAAGAAACTTTGCTGTACTCCCACATAGCCTTGAATTTTCCCTTCCCTACCATTTAATTAATAATGTTTTACTCCACTTTCATGGAGTGATGAGGAATAAACAGCAGCCTCACCAGGGCCAGATTCCTGCAGAGGAGAGAGCATGGGAATATTAAATTATATAAGACAAAAAAATTGTTCAAGGAAAGGATCAGTACAAGCATTTCCGCATCCCTCTGGCAGAATTAGTGCACACCCGAGTCCAACATAATCATAGCCTCCCCAGACTTGTGACTACATCCCCAGCTTTCTCTACTTCTTTAACCAAGAACTGAACAGATTGCACTCAGCTTCCACCACAATGAATTCACCTTTCATGTTTTAGAACTGAGTTAAATAAACTTATCTTTCCTTTGCAGATTTGGAGGGATGAGTATCTCATTTGGAATTCCAGTGGTTATGATGGGATCCAAGAAATCTCTTTGCCCATCAACTCCATTTGGGTTCCGGATATTATCATTGGGGAATCGTAAGTTTAGACCAGGTTGGGTTGGGCTGATGGTTACTCAAGGTCTCATCCACCTGTGATGTGTATTCCTCCCAAGGATGCAGTTTCTGATGTTCTTCATAAGTTTAGGATGTTGTGGTATCATTTTTAATTGTATTTTGTTGTATTATAAAAGTATGTTTTTTATTATTATTATTAGCCATTTTGGGGGCCTAGTATAGAATGATGGGATACAAATTTAATGAACAAACTAAGGAAGAAGATGTCTTTGCAGCCAAAGTCCACATGAACACACAGACACGTATGTGTGTGCGATTGTGACTAACACAGAAAAGTTAAAATCTTAAAGCAAAATGTTTCAGCCTGTGCCTTCTTCAGTTCACACACACCAGATTTCTTTTATTCTATTCTTGCAAAGGTACTTTGCTGAGAAATACCAAGTGACCTGGAGTTACTTTGCAGTCCTGCTAGCTCAGGGGTGGGCAACTTGTGGCCCTCCAGATGTTTGGGCTTACAACTCTGATTATTCCTCACCATTGGTTATACTTGCTAGGATCAATGGAAGTTCTAGGCCAAAACATCTGAAGGACCAGACGTTGCCCACTCCGGTGCTAGCTGTTCAAGAAAGAAACAGAGCTGGTATTCATTTAGCTTCATTGGCAAGTTTCTCAGCAGCCTCTGCAAAAGGAAGCTAGAAGAGATTTCTGACAGGCTGTTCTGCTTTCCTCAGAACTGCACTGTCCATCAGAGCCAATGATTTCTCCCTAAACACACCTTTTGTGCCTGTTTGTTTTCCTGTACCATGCACACTCTTGTGAACCTTGTCCCCTAAGCCTGACTCTCCCTCTGAATACCTTTCCAGTCTCACTTGTCCCCCAGCTCTTGCCTTTGTTTTCTGGGGTTTTCAGGCACAGCTCTGCCTCACCCCTTTCCTTGGACCTGATCCTGCTTGCTCTTGCCTGAGCCTGGTTCTGCTGAGGCCAACATTCTCAGCCCTGAACTTGCAAAGGCCACTCATGCCTGGAACAAAAGAGATTCTAGAGCTAGCAAGGAAAAATAAGAGTTCCAGGTAACATGCAACACTTCTTAGACTGCCCCTCTGCTGTGTCAAGCTGTTCTCTCTCTTTCTCTCCCACTCCCTCCCTGGAGTAGCGTGGATGCCAGCAGATCCCCTGATCTCCCATTTGTTTACTTAAATGCCACTGGCATGATCAAAAACTACAAACCCATGCAAGTGGTGTTGGCGTGCAGCCTGGAAATGTATGCCTTCCCATTTGACACCCAGAACTGCAGCCTGACCTTCAATAGTGCCTTGCACACAGGTAAGGTGGGACTTGTGGTACCTTGGGAGTGTCCCTTCTCAAGCCCTATGTGGGTCCTGAACTCAGAGCCTGAGCATTATCAGGCTTCATTGCTTTTCTTAGCAATGTGGAGTCTCTGCTCTTGTACTGGCTACAGATTGCCTTCACCTTGCCTCACATTGGCATCACTACACAGGACCCTAGTTGGGTCTGACAGGTAGAGAACTGAGAGATGCACCTTGCAGGCATGCAAGGTCCAGCTTCTCGCCATCACAGCAACTAACTCCCAGACCGTCTGAGTCCTTTCCCTCCTCTGAGTTCTCCAAGTTGCTGGCAAACATTCCATTTACCCCAGGGCTTAACGTGAGTTTGGCTCAGTGGTAGAGCCCCCACCACGGCGAGCACTCGTGATCAAGTAAGATTGTCTTCCAAAGATAGAGTCTATATAGATAACTCTTTAAAAGTAGTAGAGCACCTGCTTTGCATGCAGAAGATTTGATTTCCCGCATCTCCAGGTAGAGAAGGAAAAACTCCTGCCTGAAACCCTGGAGAGCTATTGCTGCCAGTCAGCGTTGACAATACTGGGCTAGATGGACCCAGGGTCTGACTCAATAGAAGGCAGATTCCTATGTTTCTGTACCTGCAACTCATCTGTTGTTGTTTCCAAAGGCCTTTCTTTGTGTCCTTCTCAGTTCAGGATATGGATCTTGCTTTCTGGAGGAGCTATGAGGAGATCACAGGTGACCAGCAGCTGTTTCTGAACAATGGAGAATGGGAGCTGGTTTCCGTGCTCTCTGAGCGATTTATCCTGCAAACTCAATCTGGAGGTTTTGCCCAGATTCGGTTTCACGTGAGTATTGGAAACATTGTTTTCTATTGTAACCCAGTGACCTTGCCCCCTTCCAGTCCTTGTCTCCCTTTCCCTTGCATTAATTGCATCTATTAGTGCCCCCTTTTCCTGTTGTTCTAGTCCTTGTTTCTTGTTCTTGGTCACCCAGGTCATTTGGGAGGAAAGGTTACAGCACAGCCTTTTTCAATGGACTTTTTAAAATGTCTAAAAGTTTACTGTTGCCAGCTTTTTACATGATATTTTAGATTGCTGCTTTTCATTTATACCTAGCAAAGTCTTTAAAATGTACTTTGCTTTTCAATACTTTCTTTTTAATATATTTTATGGGGTCTTGCATGGAACCTGCAGTTTGTCATTTGACTCCCAGTCTCCTGTGATCCTTTCAGTTTGTTTTGGTCATACATGCAGCCTCACTTGATTTTCTTAGCCCAAGAGCTTTCCCAAACTCATAATAAATAAATTACACACTTCCTCCCCACACCAAATAAAAGTGGAAGTATTCTTCACTCTTACATCTGAAAAGGTTTACCTTTAGTGAGGTTTACGTGAGAGACAGTGTGGTGTAGTGCTTAGAGTGAGTCCTGGCACTGAGGAGACCTGCGTTCAAGTCCCCACTTGGCCATGAAGCTTACCAGGTGTCTTTGGGCCAGTCACATGATGTAAACACCACATTGAAAGTAATTAATCCTGGACACTAATAACATTGATAGGGGCAGGGCAGGGACTGTTTTCAAATCTCTCTCCCCGCTTCACCCCCAATCAAGAAGATCCAGCTGGTTAATGGGGGAGGCATTTGTTTGTTTTGTGGGTAAAAGTCAGAATCACAGCTGGCAAATGAGTGTGTTTCATTGTACAAAACTTGTGCAGGCCTCTAAAGCCTTATCAGGTTCTTCTTGAGGCGCACAGAGGGAAGGAGCTAATTTGTCCATGCCATTCACTGGAGGGAGGTGGGGGGGGGATGTGCTTTTCGTTTTGATGAGCTTCTTGATTCGGAGCAAACACCTCATTAATTTTAAAGATATCAGCCTGCAAACTTTATTAATGTCGGAGAGAATAACAGAGAGCATTTAAAGGGAATCATGCCAAAGGCAGCATCTGCAGGATGGGAGGCAATGGAAGCACATGCTCTTCATGGAGCAGACCCCAAGGCAGATGTGTGTGTGTGTGCGTGCGTGTGGCTGATTGAGTTTCTTTGGTCTTCTCCAGAGCTTAGCTGGGGTCTAGACAGCTGGCTACTTCCTTCTCAGTTCCCAAAGATGCAGCAGACCTCCAAGCAGGCCAAAGCATGTTGTCGTGTCTGGATTTCTGGTTGTCAGTAAGAGGAGAAGGGTGAAGCCTGGAAATGAAGATGGTTGACCAGATATCTGTCAATCCCCATTTTAGAATATCTGGTTTACATGTAGATTATGAACCTGCTCTTGTTGTTGACCTGTGAGAACCTGCAAATCAGTTGCATGCCTCCAATATGTACAAATAAGTGCTCTGAATAAGTAATATGCATATTAGCTCCTGGCATATCCACAAACTTAAAGCCAAATTTGCATGCTTGCAGTTTATGGATGTATCAAGGAGCCAGGTGTATGCTTGATACTAGGTGTGGGGAGACCTTCAGGTTCACGATATATACTTTGTTGTTGCTTTTATTAGAACTTCAAGATCCACCAATGGGAGCCAGGTGCAAAATAGTCGCTCAGGGGGTTGGACCTAGATGCAAAATGATGCCTTAGGGGGAGGAGCCAATTACCTACTGCACCCCATGAGTCATACACTGGGGTGACCTGAATATACAAGTACAAATCTATGTCTGGATTGCTGCAGCTCAGGGATTCTAAGAATAAATTAGCATGTATTGGGGGGGTGTTCTCTCAGTAGATCTTGATCTATCTTCAGCCCACCTCTGGATAAACATCTGCACATGATATTTACACTCAAGCTGTGCATAATATATCCTCTCCTCACTTTTGCAGGAACGTTCCTCCCTCATGAAATGTGGGGGGTATTTTGTGGTGGAGGGTGACTTTAAAAATTGTTGTCTTACCTTTAAATATGAGGCAACCACAGTTTTTTTCTCCTCTTTTCACAATAACAAATCTGGGGGAGGGGGAATGGGAGCAGCCATCCTTACCCTGCCCCACTGAATGTCCCTGGGAATGATCCTATATCATGATGTTATGCAATTCCTATGGGGCATTCTGCCCCAAAGGTGCATCCAGGCTGCAGAGAGCCACCAGTGCTTGCTTAAAAAAAGAAAAAGAAAGGGAAGAAGACAAGAGGCAAAATCCTCAGCCACCTCATACTGAAGGCAAGACAAGCATTCTTAACATTCCCAGCCAGCAAAGATTTGGGGTGTTTTTACCAAAAACATATAGGAGAATCACGGGGCTTAGCCTCGCACTAATTTGCACATACATTGAGGCTGCAGACGTGCAATTGTGAGGCAATAAGTGCCTCTCGCATATCAGCTGAAAGACTGGGAGCACTGGCACACGCTACCCATCTCCCCCCTTTCTTTACAAGCTCCACAATCTTTGGGGCTTCTTTGCTGAAGAAATGAGCAGGGAGAGAGAAGGCAACCTGTGGCTGAACTTCCGCCTCTGCTTCGGTCACGAAGGCAGCTATGCAAGATTGAGTGCCGGTGGGATCCTTTGACGATGATACTGTTGGCACCTAACCTTGGGTAATATCCCGTCTCCAGCATGCAGCTGCTGAATGGGCACCAAGTGAGATTGATTCCCTTCATTACCACCGATGGGCTGCAAATACCTTTTGTGTACTTATTATTACCTGGCGTTAATGGATAATGAAATGGTGGCATAATATTGCTAACACCTGAAGGGTGTCTAATGGTACATGCAGCTAAATTGAAACTGCTCTCCTCCTCCTCTTTTGCTTTCTTCCTTTTGCTGGGGAATTTAAAGGCAATGAGTTTGCTTGCCTATTAGACAGGATGGGAAGGATTTGGCCAGGAAGACAATGGCAGATGGCAATTCAGGACCATGGACAGCTCCAGGCAGGAAGCTGGCCAGGAAGGCGGTGGAAACACGGAACTGCCTGGAGCAACTTCACTAGGAGCTTTAGGAAACATGTGTCAGCAATTTACCATAGAATGGTCAGTGCATGTTCAGAGGCAATATGCCTGTCTGTGTCAGTGGTTAGCGTCAAATAGCAGGAGAGGACTTTTCGGAAGTATCTGGCTGGCCACAGCTGGATGCTGGACTTGATGGACCTTTGGTCTGAACCAGCAGAGCTCCTCTCACATTTTTATCAAAACTGATGTTGCCAGCATGGCCCACTGAGTCCGTTTAGAAAATTCTGGGTTGGATAGACTATTTCCCTGATGCAGTACAAAACAGTTTGTTATAACTGAGGTTGCATTCATGTCTACTACACTTTTCGCATCCAATTCCCCCAGGTTGTTATTTGCAGACGTCCCCTGCTCTACGTGGTCAGCTTGCTAATTCCCAGCATCATCTTGGTAGCTGTGGACCTGGGCAGCTTCTACCTGCCCCTGAACTCAGTAACAAGAATAACATTCAAAACCAGCGTGCTGGTGGGCTACACACTCTTCAAAGTCAACATGTCAGATGAGCTGCCCGCTACTGGAACTGGTACTCCTCTGATCAGTGAGTACAACCAGGATAGCTCTACTGCTATTATTAATTAATAATAGGTGATTTTACAGTGCGTTCAAAGGTTCGGATTGCTTCACATACATAATGTGGTGACCACTACAACTATGATGAAAAGTAGAGTATTATACTCATATTGCAGGTAATGGAATCAAGGCGGAGGATTGTGGTTCGCCTAAGGCCACCGTGGCAGAAGCAAGATTCAGACTTAGGACATCTTGATTTGTAGCACAGTTAGCTGCTGTCCTCCACATCTAGGATGGCAGGAGTGGACGGTAACTGCAGCTTTGTTGCACCAAGAGAATCCATAGCAGAAACAATTCTTCTTGCAGGCACAGGACAACCCAACCTGCCATGGCTGACAAACATGCCCACCTGTAGTGGCAGCCTTGGCCAAAGGGGGCTTTACGCCATGGGCAATCCCTTTAGGAGAATGTTCCACAATGCTTCAGAATGTTGGCCCTTGGAGTTTGTGTGGCTGTCCTGTTTCAGTCACGCAGGGGGCCTGTAGAGTGCTGGGCATAGAGGAGAAAACAGGATGCAGTATCAAAGAGTGGAAAGCAGGCAACAGAGTCTTGTTCTCATTGAGTGACAACCATATGGTGTCTGGGCAGTACCACTTCAGACAGGACTCACGACTGAATCCT
Organism: Heloderma suspectum; assembly: GCF_057233095.1. NCBI lineage: Eukaryota > Metazoa > Chordata > Lepidosauria > Squamata > Helodermatidae > Heloderma > Heloderma suspectum. The sequence continues at coordinate 4,163,070 of NC_139463.1, read as the reverse complement.
CCTCCATGCAAAAGAAAAGAAAAGCCCTGCTCATAGAAAACTAGCATGTTAGGAAGAAGGATTTTAATCTACCCATCTCTGTGAGACACTAGTTTTCTACGTGCAGGAAATTGTAGGGCTTTTGTTTGTTTGCTTTTGAGTTGGGCGCTTTCTATTATATGGGCTCCCTCCTGCATTCTGAAGTGGTAAACCCAGACACACATTCACCACCTCAAGGATAATTAGACCAGAGAGCCAGAGAGCCCCAGGGGCAGCAGCAGTTGCCCTGACAAAGCCCCCTTTGTGCAAGAATCCAGCAGTGTGTGAGCTGCTGTTTCATTCCACATTCCCACACTGCAGGGATGTGTAGTATATATACAATGCAACCATGTGGCCAGGGCCAGCCCACTAGGATGGAGGGTGGTGGTTGTGTGGGAAAGCCGAGTGTGATCAGCCTCACCTGTGTAGCTGGGTTATCCACAGGCCCTTCTAACCTGGGATTTTGCTATGTGGGAGCGATGTTATACTGCTGGGTGCTTATGTCAAGAAGGCCAAAGTCTAAGCCAAACCAAGTCCTTCTGTCCTTATGCAGGGCCTGAGGACTGCTGGAATGCTGCTCCTCAACTGAGCCTGCAAGGGATCTAAAGAGCAGGCACTCTGGCTCGGATCCTGCACTGCTGCACCATTGAAAATTATGAATTGCACCTTCTACCTACTCTAACAGAGACCTTCAAGAGAGCAAAGAGCCATGGATGGCAGATGGGTTAACTGGCCCTTCCTCAACAATCTGCCCTCCCAGTACCTGAGCCTGATAACTCAGCAGCTTCCTCTGACAGGTTAATGAGGAGTTCCCCCCTTTGTCTCTGTGTCATGGCCCAGTGGGATCGCATCCCCAAGCCGACATGTTCAGGTCTGTGGTGGGTGGGACTAGTTGTCAGTCCACGGGCCAGAGGCAAGTAGCCCAGTCCAGGGCAGGCCCAGGGCAAATTCCAGAAGCAGCCCTCAAAACAACCAGAGGCAGGTAACACTGTCCAGAACAGACGAGCGCTCAAGTCCCAGAGGCAGCAACTATAGGTCCAAAGGACTGGAAGCACGTGACTTATATCAGTGCAGGCAGGGGGATAGCCAAATTCTGAAAGACAGCAGAACTAGAGGCCAGGCATCAAGACTCTGCAAAACAGCTGCTCTAGGTGAGTTGCTCAGAGGCAGCAGTTATATAGGACCAGCAGGGTTTTTATTGGCTGGCTCCCCAGATCAGCTGATCTGGCCAAGCTGACACACTGCAGTGTACCCTCCCGCCATTGCCAGGGTGGCAGTATGGAGCAGCAAGGATCAGGACAGCTGGTTTCTCTAGCTGCCTTGGTGGCACCTCAGCCCTGCTGACAGATGCTCTGGGTTGAAGCTGCTGGCACCTCTTCTCCATACCTGATGGACTGGGGACTCTCTGGACAGGTGATCATGCCTTGTGGCTATCATCAGAGAAGCCACTATCTGTGTCAATTGTTCACAAAGAGCCCCTTGTTCTCTTCCCAGGTGTCTTCTTCACCATCTGCATGGCTTTGTTGGTCCTCAGCCTATCCAAATCCATCTTACTCATCAAGTTCCTCCACTTGGGTGAAGACCAAACTCGGAAGAAGCTCTTCACTTCTTGCTCTCGCAAGAGCATTGATGAATATTCCAAAGCTACCAAGACCACAGTCGAAAAAGCCAATTACGTTGCAGGTTTGGAAGGCAAAAGAGTAAGGGAAGGCGGGATCAGGGGTTATAAAATTATGCACGGTGTGGAGAAAGTGGGTAGAAATAACGTTTTTCTCCTCTCTCATAACACCAGAACTTGGGGTCCAACATCCCACCATTCTGAAGGTGCTTTTTCCTTCCTGCAGAGATCCAACTGACAAGGGAAGACTTGGGCATGGAAGGCCAACAGGCTGGAATGACCACACTTCCAACAGAGAAGATCCTCAGAGAGCTCCTCCCCATCAGCTCCCACCTCCGTGCACTGGACGGGGCTGCAAAAGAGGAAGGCAACTGGCTTGCTCTCTCGTACGAGCTGGACAAGCTCTTATTCTGGATTTATCTTCTAGTGCTGGCCACATATGGGGTCACAATGGGCTGTCTCTGGATGTCATGGAGCTTGCAGTAAGGGCAACGGGTGAGGGCTATCCAACAAGCCCAAGTTAGGGTTGCCACGTGGGCTTCTTAGGGGGCATCCCCAACCATGCTGTTCTGTCTCCCCCTTTTAACACTGGATAGCACAATTGAAAACATGGGTGTTGAGTTAGCACTCAAGCCTTATTTCAAGTTTCTGTCTGGGCCAAAGTAAAGATACATCAAATGTATATTTGCATTTAATATACTTTTAAAAATGCAAATGGCATCTGCTTGGAGCATAATTATGGCGACCACGGCTGGCAAGGGTGGGTGAATTTACCTCTTTCTTCCCCTGTGTTGGTCCTGAAGTAAAGTGCTCCTCTTAAGCTGTGATTGGCCTTGGGAGGATTGCTCCTATTAGCACCAACGAGGGATTTCCATCCAATGTGAATAGCCATTTCCAAGGATCGGTGTTCCTCAGAACCATAGCAGGTCCTGCAAAGGTTAAATTGCCCCCTCCTATGCAATTGTTCTAAGGTATTAGTTGCCAGTTGGGTACTTGTAACTTGGAATGGTAGCTTCAGGTGCATGATAGCTTCAGTTGCGTAGAACTTTCATATGTCTATTCCAGCGAATGGACAAACCTGGGACTTAGGTCCACCCCTCTGCCACTGACAGCCATCCAGCTCCAAGGTAGTAGGGAAGCTGGAACTAACCACAGCATAGGATGCTATACCAGATATGCATGTTGCCTACATAAGGCATCTGTTCAGGGCATGACCCTTAACAGCCACAATTTCCTGGCATTTTTGGAGCTTGAGTGATCGTGGAAGGCCCTCAACAAACACGCCAAACTGAAAGGTTTTTGTTTATTGAATTATCAACACCCCCTTGTAGATGCTATTTACATATTTTAACACATACACACACACACACGCATGCACACATGCCTGCAAAGTCTCAATTTTTAAAAAACGAAGCCCTGCAAAGTCTCATTTAACTCATTGAATGTAGTTTGGCTTTCTGCTTAATCTCTACTTCCAGCTTTGTCTTTGCACAAAAAGGGGTGGAATGTGTCCATTTCTGGTTATAGGATCCTTCTCAGGTAGCAGGGCTAAAAGGGCCCCTACCTGAGGCCTTGCAGCGCCCCTGCCATCCAAAGCAGAAAAGATTGTGGGAGTTAAGCCCACGGTCTGCCTAAGACAGATTCATGCACTGGCCTGGCACACTGAAGGGAGCAATTGCTTAAATTGTCCGGCAACCCAGGAACAATAATTTCCCTCCTGGGTCTGCAGCCCTTTGCTGTTGGTGGCATCTCAATTTCCCTGCCATGTTTTACTGAGACCCTGGGCATGTGCACAGTGACTTCACATGTGCGCGCGCACATGGTCACAGCACATAGTGCACTTGAACAGGGCAAGGCTGTCAGCCTTTTCTTTTGAAATTGTGTATGGGAACTACATCTGAAACTACAGTGGCTGCAACGGAGCCACCATCTGCCACCAGGAATAGCTAGGAAAGATATTAGTGGGTGGGAGGGAATGGTGGTCAAAAGGTGTGGGAGGGGGAGGCAAAGGAATTCTGTGCCAGTCAGAGCGGCTTGATGTGGCTCCCGCAGTCTCCCTCTTGAGGAGGGTTGGACAAACATGTCTGTCTTGCTTTTCTCCCATCCCATATTCTTTTTCTCTTTATTTCTAATTCAAGTTCTTTTGATCTTGTTTATGAAGAAATTTGCAAATTTTGGTAAGATCTTATTTATTTCATTATTTAGTTTTTAAAAAGAGCTGAACACAATTTTCACCCATCCCTGCTCTTGAGGAAGAGTGCCCTCACCCCAGTGTTGACAGTGTGAACCTGAAAGCAGCTGCTGGTGAACAGAGGTTCAAAACCAGCCTCCCCCAACCTTGCACCCTCCAGAAGTGTTGGACTACAATGCTGTGCTGGCTGGGGATGATGCAAGTTGTAGTCCAACATGCCTGGAAGGTCCCAGTTTGGGAAGGCTGTTCTAAACGTCCTCCCACTCAGAGCTTTGCCACCCAAAATAACACCTCCCAGTTTGCAAAATGGCCCCTCCAGAGATACTCCCTTTTACCTGCTGCTGTTGCCTCTGTTAATACTTAGCACTAATTGCCCATGAAATGCTCCCACTGCCACTAAAGGAACAATGAGCATCAGGCAGCTTTCAAACCTCCTCCTCCAAAGAGTCTCCTGCCCCCGCAGTCCCTCCCTTTTGACCTCCTCTAGTTCTGGAAATGGAGGCAAAGTACCAGCCCCAGTGCTGCCTTGGAAACACCTTACAGGGTCATCCCACCAGCTTTGCACTCTATTACAATCAGGCAGTGGTGGATTACTTCTTCCTTGTGCTTAACCTCTGAGAGCTCTCAGTGCCCAGAAGCATCCAGCTATCTATGCAAGCTGAAAATTGTGTTTCTTCTTTTTTCACATCATCCTGTAGCAATGCATGTATCTGGTGTCTGGGATATTTGTCTCCTGCATGAAAATTCATGGTGGGATCTGATACTAGTAGAGATTTTAGAATATTGGGAATAGCAGCTTTCATTAAAAAGAACATTTTAAAAAAATGTTACAATCCTCCATGGATATTGAAATTTGAAAAAAATGGGCAGTCGCCATCATCAAATGCTTTGAGTGCTCAAGGGGGGGGGCTCCTTATGCATCCCAAAATACTCCCTTCTCACTCCCTCATTGATACTGTTTAATAATTAATTGCCTGATTTAGATACCACCTTTTAAGGCACAATTGCCCCTTCAAGGAAGTATACAATATTTCATAAAATACAATAATAAAACATAATGAAATAACCATGCAATTAGAAGTACATGATACCCCTTTAAAATTAAGCAGTAGAGGGTTGAATCATCATCAATTAATGAAAAACAGATGGAAATGTATTATTATTGCATCTATATCCTGCCTTTCCCCCTCTTGTAAGGAATCCAAGGCAGCTTACATGGCCCCCCTCCTCTCCGTTTTATCCTCACAACAACCCTATGAGGTCGGTTAGGCTGGGAGTCAGTGACTGGCCCAAAGCCACCCAGTGAGCTTCCTGGCCAAGCGGGGACTAGAACCCGGGTCTCCCAGCCCCAGTCCAATACTACACTATACTGGCTAGAATAAATGCTCTAAGTTGTTTTTCAAAAGTTTCACCCAGACCATCTGGATTGCCCTTTGTAACATCTGTACTACTACTGTTTCACCATGCCACAATCCTTGTCCTTCCATCAACGTTACCTGACACACCATGTTCCAGATAAAATATGGAAACTGAACAGCACTGATCCAGAGGAAGTCAGTCATGCTCAGGTCCTCCTGGAATCAGTGAGGCAGATGACTTGTGACTCACTGAAGCCTTGTTGATTTTTAAACCATTACGTTATTGCTGTGTACTTGCAATAGCTAATTTGCATATTTTATTGGTTTATGTTAACCCCGCCTGCCAGGAAATGGGGATGGGGCAGTTGCTACTCAGAGGACTTCTGTCTCATCATTTTGTCATTGTCCTTCAAATATCTTAAGTGCAGGTCCTGAAGATGGTCTAGGAGAGGTTTTTCCATCAACCCAAATGTATTTGCATGGATCTTCTGAGTGTAATAAGCGCCGGAGATGAGGTTTATTATGGCTCATCCGGAGCACTGATTGTCTTGGGTTTGGGTATAGTACTGCAATCTTGGCTTTGTTTCAGTTTGTGGAGACTGAGGTTCAGTATCTTAGCCGTGGGAGAAGGGAGAGACAGATGATAAAGCATGGTGCGGGGGAGTGAAAGGGATAGTGTCCAGTGACTTGATCCATCCCATCATGGCCTTGTGCTGGGAACCCTGAAGCCCTGCTAGAAAGACCCAATCCCAAAAGCTGGAGAGAGATGGCAGTTTTGCCAGAGGGTTGAAAGCAATATGATGGAAGCAGTGTTACTTTAGCTGGCCAAGGAACAATCTCAATTATACACCCTCCCCCCACAAGAACAGGTATGAGTGATTGAGGGTATTGCTGATGAAATTCAAAGATCTCCCTGTTCAGATAGACTGCTCCTGATCAGAAACGGTTGTGCAACTGCCCACTCCCTACCCAAGCATTTCCTAATATAAACCAGGGGTGGACAACATGCAGCCTTTGGCCTAATTTCAAAAGCCCACTGCATGTGATCTGTCCAGACCTCTGGAAATAGAAATTTCTCCCTTCCCTGACAGCCTGCTAGGTGGAAGGAAGAGGGAGAAAGAGAAAATTGTGTGGCAGAAAGAGAGAAGGGATGACTATGATGGAAGATTACAACAGCTGGGATTCTTTAGCTTGGCAAAACGCAAAGTAAGGGGAGACATGATGGAGGTATACAGAGTTAAGCATGGTGTGGAGAATGTGGATAGGGAGACATTTTTCTCTCTCTCGTAATACTAGAACTAGAATGGGGTCATCCCATGAAGCTGATGGGTGGGAGATTCAGGACAGATAAAAGGAAGGACTTCTTTGCACAGTGCAGAGTTAAACTATGGAATTTACTTCCACAAGTCATAGTGATGGCCCCCAGTTTGGATGGCTTTAAAAGGGGATTGGACAAATTCCTGGAGAAGGCTATCAGTGGCTACTTGTCCTGATGACCCCAGGGAGCTATTGCGAGTGTAGACAATACCTGGGCTAGGTGGACAAATAGTCTGACCTGGTATGGGGCAGCTACCAGTGTAGCAGTGCAGTGATAGCCACCAACTGGGTGGCTTTAAAAGGGGATTGGACAAATTCTTGGAGGAGAAGGCTATCAATGGCTACTAGTCCTGATGACCATGTGCTACCTCCAGTATCAGAGACAGTATGCCTATGTACACCAGTTGCTGGGGAACATGGGCAGGAGGGTGCTGTGGCACTCATGTCCTGCTTGTGGACTTCCCATTGGCAACTGGTTGGCCACTGTGTGAACAGAATGCTGGACTAGATGGACCCTTGTTCTGATCCAGCACAGCTCTTCTTCAGTTCTTATGACTCACTCATTTGCCCACCACTGACAGAAGGCTGGATATCTTTAATGCAAACACATCAACTGAAATAACTGCCACTATGTTATCTGATATTTGGTGCCCATTTGGTGTCCATATTATGGCCAGGGTGGGTGCAAAAGAAGACACAATCATTATCATGTTTGTTTGTTTGTTTGTTTATACAGTGCCTTCTATATGCATAGTGTTTTTTCCAAGGACAAGAGGACAGTTCCCTTCCCAAGGAGCATACAAACTCAAATTTGACATGAGGGAGACAAAAAAAGGAAGGGATGGGAAATGGAGGAAGGGGCAACCAGGGGAAGAACATGCATTTACTTCAGTTATACTAGCTTAGGCTAAGCTTAGCTATGGTAAGGTATGGAGATTATGAGTAAGTGGACTCATAGCTCAATGGCATAGCACCTGCTTTGCATGCAGAAAGTCCCAGCTTCAATCCCTGGCCTCTCCAGGTAAAAGGAAATCAGGTGTTTATTTTATTTATTTAATTAATTTGTATACCACCCAATAGCCCAAGCTCTCTGGGCTGTTCACAGAAATTACATAGTAGGTGATGGGAAAGATTCTTCTGCCTGAGACCCTGGAAAATGACTGCAAGTCAGAACAGACACGACTGGCCTGGATGGGCGGTGGTCAGTCTCAGCATAAGGCAGATCCATATGAAGGAAAATGGCATCACAGTGGTGTTCTGGGAGGCAGTTCCAGGCATAAGGGGCAGCAAGGGAGAAAAGGCAGAGTAATTGGGGAAGGAGGAGACCTAGCTGAGGAAGAGAGGGAGTTTTGGCTGCTGTAGCTTCTCTCCACCTTGCAAGACAAGCTACCTGCGCTTGCCAAAATTCCCTCCTCAACACAACTCTGAAAGTCAGCAGGAGCCCTGTTTTTCACCCTTGGCAAAGCTCAGTTCCTCATCCTTTTATGTGTCACCGTAGATTTTTTTGGGGGGGAGGGGTTAACGGAGAGAGCCTCAAATGCCCCTAGTCTTGGCTCTGCTAAAGTTGATAATTAAACAATGAAATACAGTAGCACATTCTCAACTTCTACCCCACAGCCATTTATTCCTCCAGCGTGTTATTTATTAGCCTTGTTCACTTTTATTATTAAGCATGTGGATACAACTTGGAAAAGTTTTCTTATCACTATCATAAATTCTGATTTCCAAAGAGCTGTGGAAATAAATTTGGAAGCCATTATGCACATCTTTTCTCAGCTGGGAGTACTCGTAAAAGCCTAAGAAAAGTGGTAAAATTATAGGTGGGAAAACACATACACACCACACGGGCCAGCTCTTTTCTGATCCAACACAAAAGGGCTCCTGGGAGGCAACCAGCTTTCTTTGGGCTTTCCAGCCACTACTAACACCAAAGACCTTGAAGTGCAATTCTGACAGAGCTTCAGCAGAACTAGAACTCAGACCCCATTGCTGTTGTGTCAAACTCATAGAAGGGCAAAACCACAATAGAAAGGGAAAACAGGAGGATGCCAAAGAAGTCAGCATTATAATTTTGATATTGCAATGACATGCACACATCATAAGCCTTTACAGCAGGGGTGCTAAACCTCTTTCAGTGCCAAATTCGGTTTTGGAGATGCTCCCGGGGGCCTCATTGTAGTGGTGGGCAAGGTCAAAAGCAAAAGTGGTAGGGCCAAGATTCCAAAAGAGCCGAGTATTTTAGCTTAAGGCTCAGGGGTGGGCAGCTTTGGGAGGCCTGGAGACCATTTTCACCCCCCAAAACCCCACCTACAGGCTGCAGCTCCCCCCCCCCCAAAGTATTTTTTCTTTAAAATTAAAAAAATGGCATCTGGAGCACTATGGAGCACCAAGAAGGTCAAATCTATGGAGCCCTAAAAGGGTCATATTTAGCCTGCAAGCAAGCTAGACGTGCCCTTTTCAGTGCTCCATAGTGCGGGACATTGGGACCCCAAGTAGACTGGATTTGGCTCCCAGGCCCTGGGTTCATCACCCCTGCTTTAGGGCATGCAGGCTTCCAGCTTTGACACTCTCCCATAAGAGTGTATGGCCTCCATTGGAGACATTTCCAAGATGGCACTCAGGAAAACAAAACGAAACTATTAAAATCAAGACAGACTCTGGGGTCGCCATTATCTGGGGAGAGGGGGAAGCAGACTTTGCCCCACCACAATTATGTCCTTGATTGGAGTCATGATAGCTAAGGGCGCAATCCTATGCATGTTTAGTCAGAAAAAAAGCCCTACAACTCCCAGCATTCCCCAGCCAGTATGCTGGGAGTTGTAGGACTCTTTTTCTGTCTAAATATGCATAGAATCGTGCTCTAAGTGGACCCTCCAGAGTCAGAAGAAGTATACCGCTGAATACCAATTGCAGAAGGACAAAAAGCAGGGGGTGACAGTTGCTTTCCATCCCCTGCTGTGGAGTTTCCAGAAGCATTTGGCTGCCCACAGTTGGCAAACAAGTGCTGGGCTCGTAGCTCCCATCCAGCATGGTTCTTCTTATATTCTCCTATACAAGTGAGTGGGAGCCATTCACTTGCATGGAAGGCAGTCAAAACACCAATGCACAGGCCCTTTTATTAAATAACTGAACAGATAACTATGTCCCATACTCCCTCTTCATTTTTGGTCCCTATTTCTGAGCGCACTTTTTTTGTGACTTCCTCAATACATTTGCAAATGAAAGTTTGAGCTCCAGGTTCTGCCTATAAATGGATGAAAAACTGCTAGAAAATGATAAGCAAGAGCTATGATGCTGTTCACTTACACATCTCATGCATACCAAAGGCATAATGTTCCTGCCACTGACATTCCACTTTGAATCCAATGCCCCAGTCTTGAGCCCCCAAACAAAAATTGTATCCGAGTCTAGTCCCTTCTACCCACAGGGCCAGAAATTCTCAGCCAGCACAGAGCACAGGATAGTGTCCATGTTAAGGTCCCACGTTAGACTCCCTATCTCCTAGTCCACCTCTATTTATGGTGAGTTATTTACCTAAAGAGACATTTATGGCTTCATAATTAGCAAGACAATGCAGTGCCCGAGAAGCTGGAGATAGCCTGCCTCTTAGCAAGGGAGCAAAAACCCATCAGTGTCTGAAATGACCCATGACAGCGATTAGATTAGCGCAACGTGTAACGGAGCTCCCCCGTCTCGGCCTCCTGCTGGCAAAGGGCTCCCAGCTTTCTGCTGATCAAATTGGGGGGGGGGGATGTACTTAAATTTGTGCTTCGTTTGGCAGCACCATAAAACTGAATTACAGCAACACCATACCCAAGGGCCATGGGACAAGCGAGATGGAGAAATCCCCAGTGTTTGAGGGGAAGCTTTCTGCCTCAGCGTGCCAGCGATACGGCGCCACATTAATGGCCCACTGAGAGTTGCTCTCTGCTTCCCCAAATGAGACACATTAAAGAAGAGGCCGCAGTGGGAAAGAGACAGGAAAGAATTAAGAAGCATGGGAGCAAGGAAAAGTGCTGCCAATTGCTCCGTTTTCCAGGAGTGGTCATTGCGTCAGTAGAAGGAGCTACAGGCCTGATGGGCTGCCACCAATAATATACAGACAGACCCCACTTCACAGTGACAAGGCAACGTCTTGCACCAGTCTGGACCCTGAATTGGAAGGGCTGCTCATCTCCATGCCCTTAGCACCAGAGACTGACTGGTCCCTGATGGCAAACCTTGGCCACCTTCCAAGACAGGCTGCAACTTGAGGTCCAGCTCTTCTGGGGCAGGCAGGACGGCATCCAAAGGGCCAGAGGGAAACAGTGCAGGTGGAGATGGGATGGTGGCCTAGTTCCAGATGAAGCAGGCAAGGGCTGTGATGTGTCGAGGGACTTTATGCAGCACAGAGGGACCAAGCCTGGTGCTGCAGCTATATAGACCCCCCCCCCCATTACCCAGGTCTCCTGGTCTGGAAGCAGTATCCTTTTGGCCATCATCAGGGTGGTGCTGCAGTACAGGGAAGAATAAGCCAGTAACTTCTTCCACTTGCGAGTGGCCCAGGTGACACCAGGGAGCGCAGACAAACTGGAGAGGGTTCAGAGGACGGCAACAAAGATGATCAGGGGACTGGAAACAAAGCCCTGTGAAGAGAGACTGAAAGAATTGGGCATGTTTGGCCTTGAGAAGAGAAGACTGAGGGGAGATAGGATAGCGCTCTTCAAGTACTTGAAAGGTTGTCCCAGAGACGAAGGCCAGGATCTCTTGTCGATCATCCCAGAGTGCAGGACACGGAATAATGGGCTCAAGTGACAGGAAGCCAGATTCCGGCTGAACATCAGGAGAAACTTCCTGACTGTTAGAGCAATACGACAATGGAACCAATTCTCTAGGGAGGTGGTGGGCTCTCCCACACTGGAGGCGTTCAAGACAAGGCTGGACAGCCATCTGTCAGGGATGCTCTGACTTGGAATCCTGCAGTGAGCAGGGGGTTGGACTCGATGGCCTTGAGGGCCCCTTCCAACCCTACTATTCTATGATTCTATGAGTAAGACACCAGAACCCTGGTGCCTGAGTCCCAGGTTCAAATCCCCAGGCACCTTATTCAATTCAGTCCTGGGACTGGATTGAGGTGCCCTTCCTCGCATCAGAGTGTCACACCTCATTCAGCCTGAGGACCAAATCCCAGTCTGGAAAAGCTGAAGAGAAAGGGGGGGGGGATATCATAAATAGCAAAAACACGAGCATTTTTTGGCTTAAAGGTCTTACTGCCATGACCAAAGCTGCTGGGAAGGCATTTCAGCCTTTCAGGGTGGGAAAGAATGGCCCCAAAGCCAGGAGACTATGCAGTGACAGGCAGTCAGTGTGGCAGTGAACCCACTCCAGGTTTCAGTCAGAACCAGTCAGACCTCTAAGGGAACTATCTGAGGGGCTTGGATCACTCCTTTAGAGTTCTGACTGGTTCTGACTGAAACCCATAGTGGATTCACTGCCTCAATGACATTGGAGGCCCCAGCCTCTCCTGCAGCCTGAGTTTCAATACCCCTGCTTGTTCTGGCATCAGCAGGAGAACCAACTTCATGGCTGCCATGGAACCTTTACGTGGCTGAGACTGACTCATGCGAGTGACCCTGCCCACGGAGTTGTCGACCTTAAAACATTAGAGCCACAGTGTGGGGCAACCTCATGGGATTGTGGCCCAAGCAGTGCAAGAGCAAAACACAAAGGCTACCTCCTGGCTAAACTAGATGTGATGTGAGAGATGTGTGAGCAGTTTCCTGTTCTTGTTGCTGTTGTTAAAACCTCTGAAATGTATGCTGCAAATCAAAACAGGAGCAGCAGTGGGTAGGGAGTGCTTAAATTTTGATAATTTTTTCAGCTCTCCCCACCCCGCCCTGTTCTCGGAGCTGCATTTGAATAACATACCAACCAAAACATTGGGAGACCATTCCCAGTGGGTTTTCTGCGTCTCATCCCCTCTGGCCCTCACTCCAAGACAGCATGCTATCCGCGGGCTTTGGAGGAGCAGAGTCACTGTGGCCTGTGGGAAGTAAGCCCGAGGCTGTGTAAATTCCCACAGAATTGAAGGCCTAGCAGCCCAGCTTATCCTCTCCTGCCCGATATCCTTCAAAAAGCTATTAGCCTTTATGGGAAGCTTGTCTCAATCAAGGAAAGAAATAGCTCGCTGCACTGCCATTTACAAACCTCCACCTCACCTCAGATGCGTTGCTGATGTGGCATGGAGCACAGCCACAGGAAACCTGTTTTTGGAGGCTCCCAGATGGCACCAGCAACAGGGCTATGCTCTGCCTGCTGTCGGGAGCATGGGAGCACCAAGGAGCAATACTATTGCTTCTCCCTTACTTCCCACCTACCTTTTCAGAGAGTAGATTCCACTACCAGGGGGTGGGCACTGCAGGCCCATGGGGCAAATCCTGGGCTCACAATCCAGCCCTCTGAGGCTGCCCAGGTGGCCCACACCCCTTTCCCCGATCATTTGGTGGTTTCCCAGCTTTTTTTTTTTTTAATATAGCTTCTGATCTCATCGCACGCCATGCTATTTTATTTTATTCTGAAATAGAGTTGACAAAAAAGGCAACAAAGAAAGAAGGAAATGTATAATCATAAATCAAGGTCACTAAAGAAACAAAGGAATTCACTCATTATAATTCTTTGTCTATAACCGATATGCTTATGGAACATCTACAGTAAAACATCTAAGTAGGAGCTCAGCACCTAATGAAAGAGGAAAACTTAGTGCCGTGCCGAAAATTTCTCCCACATTTTTTTCGACCATTCTCTGATAGAAGAGAAATTGCTTCTGAAAAGAAATTCAATACTGAAGAAATTTCGGAGGAATTCCCAAGGGTTGGGCTTGGGTTTCTTGGGCTTCCCTTCCGTAGGAGGCGGCCGAGGAATGAGCACAAGTGTCCTGCTTTCCATTGTACAAGCATCTCTTTGGCGGCTGGCGGCCTTCTCAACTTGCCACACTTCAGCTAAAGCCCAGTTGAAGGCACCTTGTGATAATTTCTCCCACGGGGCTTTTTCAGATCAGGACGTGCAGGCAGCCTGGGAGGCTGGCTGCTATTAGGGAAGCTCAAAAACACCACCAAAAGAAATTCAACATAAATTATAGACTGTCCCGAGAATGAGGCAGAACAATGGAATCTCCTTTCATGGGGGAAGAAAACTTTCTGGAAATTGGAGGACAGATTTCGGCAAAACACTGACTCCACCTCATCTCTGGAGCTTGACACAACACTGCCCCGCCCCCCCACACCTGCACTGTGGGGGATGCAAAATGGGGGCCAGCCAGCTGACACAGTTGATGCTGTTGCAGCAGCACCCCCCCCAACCCTTACCAAAAGCAAAAGGTGTGCTACAAGCCCTGCCAATGGGGAGCCCTACCTGGGAGAAACTGCAGAGAATTTCTCCTTCCCCTGGAGAAATTCGGTGAAACAGTCTCCCGAATTTCTCGGCCCACAAGTAAGGTGGAGAATTTTGAGAGGCCATCTGTGCATAGCTCTAGTAAAAATCCAATTTATGCAGCATATAAAAGTTAGTTTAAAAGGTGTCACTAGGGGATTTCCACTCCCCCCCCCCCCCGGTCAACCATTTATTCTTTGGTAGTTTCCCAGCTCTTGTGTGTTCCCCCCCCCCATTGAAATGCCTCTCCTAAAGCTTAGTGACTCGCAGGAAGAGCTTTAAGGGAAAATCTGCTGCTGCACATGCTATTTGGGTGCCGCCCGCACTTCTCGTTGGCTCTGCCATTCCACCCCTGGAATGCAGCCCCCAGAGGGCTTCTCCAAAACTGGATTCAGCTCTTGGGCTGAAAGAAGTTCCCCGTCCCTGCACGGAACCAACCTCCTGCAATCTGGTGCCCTCCAGATGTGTTGGGCTATGGTGGCAGGTGATGGGAGTTGTGCTCAATTACACCTGGAGGACACCAGGTCAGGCAAGGTGACACTAAATCCTGATCTGGCCATGAGGCGAGGAAATCTAATAGCAATAATTGGTGGAAAGTGAGGATGCCAGCAAAATTGGATGAGTGCTTCTGCTAATCTTCATGCGCAATTCTCTCTCTCTCTCTCTCTCTCTCTCTCTCTCTCTTTCTGAAGTGCTAATCAGAATTTGAATTTCAACCAGGTTTTTTAAAAACAAAAAATGAGGGTCATTTCTGCAATGATATTCAAGCAAGTCCTATTTTCACCTGCCTCTCTTGAGCGAGCGCCAGGCGAGCCCCCTCCTTCGTGAGTCACCCAGAGAAAAATACCTGCAACCCCCCCTGCCCCCGCTCACACACACACACAGTGAGTGAAGTGGAAACTTCTGCAGCTCTCAGATAATTTGCTTCAGTATTTCTGTGCCACTCAGAGACCTGCCCAGACTGTTTTAATGATTAGTTGGGCCCACATACAAGCATAATTTATCTTGCTCTTTATTTTTTTGTCCCCATGGGAAACCATGCAACTATTTAGACTCTGATCTGGTTTAGTCCTGCAGCAAATCAAGGTGGTAGAGTCCTGAGGTGGCAGAATTAGCTCTACCACTTCAGGCTGCAGGTGGGGGTGGGATGTCATTTTTGAATCCTCCCTTGCATAAATAAACTCCCTGGAAGTAGAAAAACTAGCCTAGCGGGGAACAGACTGTTTTGTTCACTTTGTTCCCTGATGTGAAAATGTGTGGGGTGGCATGCAGGGAGAGGGGAGGCATTCAAATTGTGATTACCCAATTATCTCTAGGAATGTCTCCCCCTCTAGGAGCCCCCCGGATCTGTAAGAGAGACCTTGCTTTGAATTTCAGCTGACATAGAGTACAGATGGGCAGAAAGTAGATCTCCAAAGGTTTTGAATGTCAACCCCTAGCTTTCCTGACCATTGGCCACACTGACAGTTGCTTCTGCCCACCCCTGATGTAGAGGCCATATTGAGGATCATGATGTCAAATCCCAGCTAACTTCATTATGCCTGAACTGCAGTTCCTGAACAGCTTCCAAAGGCAGCCCCAAGTATAGCACATTACACTAGTCTAACCTGGAGATTACCAGAGGATGAGGCCAGGTGATCTCTGTCCAGGTAGGGTGTACCAGCCTAAGCTGCCAAAAGGTACTCCATGCTGGAGAAGCAACTCACCCTTTCAGTGACAAAGATGGATGAAGGAACATCCCCAAATGGTAAACCAATTCCTCCTTCAGCGGGAGAGCTACCCCATCCAGCAAAGGGTGAACACCAGTTCTTTGGACAGATGGACCATTCACACATGCATTCATTTATTACATTTCAGTGCCACCCAATAGCCAAAGCTGTCTGGGCATTTTACAAAAATTTAAACCCTAAAAATACATAAGATAAAACCAACATTAAAAAATAGAAGAATTTTAAAGCAATCATCTAACCATCTTCTCTGGATTGAGCTTCAGTTTATTGGCCATTACCACAGCCAGATACCGATTTAGTAGGTGGGCAAATCTGTCCATTTCACTTTCTCCTGCATTCAAATGTTTAAAATCTCAATTTTTTTCTCTCCCAATATGAACTTTATGAATGTTGGTAATTCTTTACCAAAAAGGAACTGAAATGAAATTCTCACCCATCTGCACTGGCCAAATTCAACAGGCACAGCTATTCCCAGCATGGAGGGGACCCTGTTGGACCTGCCTGCCATGCAGGTGTTAAAGAAGAGGAGCCTGCCAGAAAAAAGAGGTGGCCACCCTCATTCGGCTTCACAAACATGGTTGAATACACAGAGATTCAACCCCAGACTTTAAGAGCTAACCACTCAAAGCCCTGGATGGAAGAATCTGTCAGTTTTGGTTTCTCTCACATTTGATACTTTTTAAAATCTCAATTTGTTCTGAATATGGAGAACTTCATGAATTTTGATACATTCTTATCAAAACCAAACTGAAACAAAATTCTCACCCATTCCTATGATTTAGCCCTTCCAACATTTCACCTAAATTTGTTGAAAAGGAGAAGGGCCCTGTTCAGACACACATTGCAGAAGGGTGGTTAGGTGAACTATGGTGCATGGTGGTTACCGCTAACCACTGCAAGTGCTACTGCCATACGTGCAGGTAACCACGTTCTGCAACATGGTTAGACCAACCATTATCTAACCACCCTCCCTCCCACAGGAACCCGCAGCCCTCTGGATGGGCAGCCATGCATCCCAGCAGCCTTTGCACTGTCGGCCATTTTGGTGCTTGGTGCTGTCGAGTATTTTGGTGCTCAGCGGCTACTCCTTCTTTGGCTGCTCTTGCTGCAGAGCTCTATGGCAGCTGTCAGTTAACTATGGAGGCTGTTCAGACATCACACTAAGCCATGGTAGAGCCCACTAACCATCTAATGAACGTGGTTAGTTCGTGGTTAATAAACCATCATGGTGGGGACAGACATCTATTCAGATGTCACACTAAGCCAACAGGGTTAGCTCAAAACTCCTAACCATCATGTCTTACTGTGATGTCTGAACAGGGCCAATGTCAGGAGCGCCCTAGCAGCCTCTTTCAGTACACTCCAATAGCCAAATCAAGACACAGACAAAAGGATTCTTTTCAAGGCTTTAATCCTCTTACAACTTAATGACTCTTTCAGATGCTAATCACCAGCGACTAAGCAAGGGACAGCAGAGTGGCCTATGCTCCGGGTAGGCAGTTGATCCCCGTTTGAAGGAGAGTCACTTGAAGACCCTGAACTTATGGGCTAGGGAGAGATCCTCCCTCTTTCCCTTGGGTCCATGGGACACGGCCGTTGCTTGTACGCCAAACGGGTGCTACGCCTCCTTTCCGCGCCCTCCATCGCTCGTCACTCCCTGCGTCTGTGTCGAGCGTCTAGCAAACCCCCCTCCCACACTCGCTCACTGCCAGGGTCACTATCTATCTCAGGAATGCTGGCAGGAGGCATCTCTGCCAGCTGCTGTGCCTGTGAAGGATGAGCTGGCTCCTCTCCCATGGATTGCTGATCCTCCTCAGAATCAGAGCTGCTCTGGGGCTCCATCGGCTCAGTTTCCACCCTGACAGCCAAGGAGTTGGTTGTTATTTGCATATTGGGCCTGGGACCTTCTGCATGCAAAGCACATGCACTGCCAGTGAGCTATGGCTGTCTCCCCTGTGAACACCCCCCTACCAGCTTAAGGACATAAGAACATAAGAGGAACCATGCTGGATCAGACCAAGGGTCCTTCTAGTCCAGCATTCTGTTCACACGGCAGCCAACCAGCTGCCCAGGGGAAGCCCATGTTATTGCAGACAGAGGGAGAGAAACAAAAGCTGTTGGAAATGGGAGACTCATCATCTTACAAAAAATGAGGGAGAGAGCCAAGGTAGACCTTACTTTGGACATGATGCCTGGTGACTGGCTTGTTTGCTCTGAGAGAACAAAGTTTGCCATGGCTTGAGAGGGCTTCTTTTTCTCTAAGCTTGGAAGTCTCTAGATACCAAGTTTCTTTGATTTCCCAGAAAACCAATTACTGAACAGCAGATTAGAGAGCTAATAAAATCCCATTATACCATTTTCAGAAAGTAAATCTGATCGGGATGCTGCCAATTTATCTTTGATGGCCCACAAAGAATGCATCCATTCTGGCGGGCATCCTGTTAACAGCTCGAGATTGATGGGGCAAAGGCGTGGACGCGAGGGTAATACGAAACGACAATCTATTGGGCTAATTAGATATCCCAAACAAGCATGGCTGGGGGAGGGGAACCCTCCTTTTAAGGATGACACACTGAGCCCATTAGCATTCATGATGTCTCCAGCTCGTGCCAGGAAGCGCTGCCTCTCCGGCTCCTTCTCCTCTTCTCTCCCGTTACCATTTAGTGCGCAGAATGCACAGTGAAGACACAGGAAGCTTCCTTGGACAGTGTCAGACCACTGGTGCATCAGTGCTAGTGATGACATTTAAAGCCCTAAGTGGCTTGGGGCCTCGATATTTGAGGGAGTGCCTCTCCCTACATATGCCTGCCCGAGGATTGAGATCTGTTGGAGTGACCCTCCTCTGCGTCCCACCAGTGCGAGACATACACTATGGTGGGATGTGGGAGAGGGCCTTCTCTGCTGTGGCACTCCGGTTGTGGAATGCCCTCCCCTCAGAGGCCCTATTGGTGCAGACGTTGGTTTTGTTTTGGTGCCAAGTTAAAACACGGCTTTTCATCAAAGCCTTTGAGGACTAATTGAATCCCCTAAAGTTTCACACTGTTTTAACTGTTTTATTGTTTTAGGTTTCTAATTGCTATTAGCTTTCTTAGTGGTTTAATATGCTTTTAGCTTACATTTTTTAATTGTTTTATACTGCTTAAATTGGTTCCATCTGTACGCCGCCCTCAGATCTTAATGATATAGGGCAGGAGACAAATGTTTTACATAAACAAACAAACAAACAAGTCTATGTGCTCCGATTGCCTGTGGCTCTCCATGGTCTCAGGGCCTGCTGCCCAAGAGCCTTGTAGCTGGGAACCCTCTTTGCCCCCTCCCCACACTGTGCAGGCTCTGGCAGTGAGTGAGATGGGGCGATTCTGGGGAGACGGAGGGTGCCTGCCAGAGGTGGCACCAAGCACAACCCTCGCAATGGCCCGAGAGAGGCCCTGCAAGCCCCTATTTGACTGCAGTCAGCATCCTGCACGCCCCTGCTTTAGAGGGCCTCTCCCCTTATTCTGTGACTGCTACGTTTGCTCAGGAATCTTTGGTGAGCCTTTTTCAAAAGCCCTTTGGAAGTCCAAGTACTGCAAGTAGTGTGTACTGCACCACCGCTGTCCACATGCTTGTTATTGCTCTCAAACAACAATAAAACATTTGTGAGGCAACATTGACTTTTTCAGAAGCCATGTTTAGTCTTCTTCAGCAATACTTTTTTTTTTTTTTAAGGATCATAGAATAGTAGGGCTGGAAGGGGCCTACAAGGCCATTGAGTCCAACCCCCTGCTCAGTAGTGCAGGAATCCAAGTCACAGCATCCCCAACAGATGGCTGTCCAGCCTCATCTTGAACGCCTCCAGTGTGGGAGAGCCCACCACCTCCCTAGGGAATGGGTTCCATTGTCGTATTGCTCTAACGGTCAGGAAGTTTTTCCTAATGTTCTTCTATAAAGGTTGATAATGTTATCTTTAATAATGCCTTCCACTAACTTTCCCTGGAACAGGTGTTAAGCTACGTGGCCTGGATCACTTTTTAAAAATGAATGTTACGTTGGCTGCTTTCCAGTCTTCTGTTACAGATGCTGATCTTAAGGACAAGTTACATATTTTTGTTAGAAGGTCAGCACATTTACTGTTCCTTAAGAACACTCAGGTGGATGCCCTCCACATCCGGTGACTTGCTATTTTTTAATTTGTCAATACAGGCCTATTACTTTATGTCTTGTCACCACTATTTGCCACAGTTCTTCAGACTCCTGTCCTGAAAAGGTGAGTTCAGGCATGGGTATCTGCCCTCCCATGACTTCTGCAGTGATGACAGATACAAATAATTCATTCAGCTTTTCTGATTGAATTCATTCAGAATTCAGTCAGTTAGGGCTATGAAGAGCATGACGGATGACTCTAGATGCATTTGGAAACAGACAGATACCTTGGGACTGTCTGAGAGAAAAGAACTTGAAAAGCCCTGAACCATCTGGGGCCAGGCTATCTGAAGGACTGCCTCAGCCCACATGGGCCTACTCATGTGCTCACATCAAGACCTGAGGCCATGCTCCATGTTCCTCTTGCCTTTCAGAGGAGAGGTGAGTGCACATGAGACATGGGCCTTTTTAGCTATGGTGCAATGCCTTCCTGAGGGAAGCCCACTTGGGCCAAGCATTGCTCAACTTTCATATGGGTACGGTGGCCACTTATGGAAAAAGAGGAACTATGCACCCCCAAAAGGGAACACCCATATGCATAACATTTGCATATGCTAATGTATATGTATAGATCTGGCTTCTAGTCCCCATTTGGCCATGAAGCTCACTGGGTGACTTTGGGCCAGTCACTGACTCTCAGCCTAACCAACCTTGCAGGTTGTTGCGAGGGTAACATGGGGAAGAGGAGAGTCACGTATGCCCCCTTGGTTTCCTTGGAAGAGGAAAAAAGGTGGGATATAAATGTAACAATACATTAATAAAAGTGGGGAAGAAGAACATCCCTTGCTCAGCGTGCAGTCCAGGTGCTGTGGATGGGCAATGTCAAGGCCCTTTTGCTTTCCCTTCTGAGGGTTCTTGATCATTATACTAGACTCGGACAGGACATCCCTTCAAATAGAGGATGGCTTCCAAACAGACGACTGTCCTCTGGCAGCCTTTCAGACAGAGGGCCGTCCTCTGGAAGAGAGGACACATGGCCTCCCTCGGGTCTGCTGGAGTGGCATGTCATTTTTAGGTCCAATTGTGTTGTTGCTTTCCCCCCTGATGCTGTTTATCCTGAAGATTATGTTGCTGTGGGGTTGTTGTTGTTGTTTTAAAAAACCATTCTTTTCATACAGTTTAAATTTTTGTAAGCCATCTGAGGGTTTCTTTGTGGCCAAGTGTGTGGGCTGTTCAATCCTGTAACGAATAAATAAGTTATTCTAAATATGACAGATGCGTTTGTGGAATAATGAGCTTCAACCACACAATTAGAAAATATAAAATGGGGAGTGGGGATTCACTCACTAGAATGTATTCCCAAAGCTCGAGAACTCAGAGTGGATCCTTCAAGCTTCCAAACTAAATGGGTTTCATGAGGGATGAGCTGAGGGCAATGGGCCAGCCCATCATGACGGTCTCCACAGCCACACCCACAAGGGGAATCCAAAAATGCAAGCAGCTGTGCTGACCCCTATCAACAAACGAGTTCTAGCAGTTTCTATCTCCATCAGGAGCTGGTCTTGTGTAAAGCTAATGGGCCTTAGCTGGCCATCCAAGACTGAGCTACCCCAACATATTTTGCATGGCAACAGGGAACAAGATATTGTTGCTGGCAACATTCATGTCTCCCCTGTTACTGTGAGGATTGCAGCTCAGCTCAGAGGGTACAGGTGATTCTGTGGGGGGTGGCAGAGGACGTCAGCATCCCTGCTGATCCAAAAGTGCTGGTGCTGCATCCCTGAGAGTCCTGGGTCCACTACACCACTGCTTGAGGCAGAGAGAAGTGACTGGTGCTGACAACCTAAATACCATAGAATTGTGTTGTCTCTAGCGACACTGGAAGTGGTGAACCTTCCATGACCAAGGTTCATGGAACCTTGTGAAGACCATTTTGCCGTCTGTTTGTTTAATAAGCTAGCCGTGGTTTGATTTGATATTTGTGATTTATTTATTTATTAATTATTTGATTTGTGTTTTAGTTTTTGCTGATTACATTGCTGCCTGTTGCCTAAAAACTAGGCTAATTGGCAACCAATGAATGCAAATAACCCACAGACAAGAAGAGCCTGCATCTCTGTCCCTTCATAAAAGGCCCACCGACTGAGGAGCTCATGCTCATCACCCAAGTCCTTGGTAACGAAAGCTTCCACCGGTGAGAAAGACAGCCGGTCTCATTGGTCGCTGCCTTTGGCTCAACCACTCCCTGCTTTTTATTATCAAGATTCAATAACTGCAAACGGCTCTGAGCCGTTTCCACTTCGCCGGGAGGAGAATTCCCATCTGCTAACAGAGTCAAGAAATCAAATTAGCGCTGGCTTTACGCTCACTTTCTCCATGACACAACTATTGGCAGTCGAGGGGTGAGTTCATCAGAGCTCCACACTAATTTCGTCTCTTGTTTAAGTGACTCCGCACGGCCACTTGATGCAGTCTGGCCCTGCACGGCGGCTGAGGGCTCCTAGTCCTGCCTGTCTCACCATCAGTCCCATTCATAGGAAATTAATAGGGGTGGGAGGAAATTTTTTAACGTAAGAACAGAACTTGAGGGCTCCTCTGTCTGGAAGAGAAGAGCGCCAGGATAAACACTGCAAGGGGAGAACAAGCTCTCCAGTTTGGTTCCCCCCAGGCTGATTTCCGAATAACAAAAATTGTGTCATGGGCTGCAGCTGCCTGAACTCTGGGTGTGAAGGATATCTGTCTTTGACCAGCCATGGTCAGCCTGCAGCTCCAGGACTGCATGTGGGTCTTGGACCTATTTCAAAAGCCCTCTGCATGCAATCAGGCCAGACCTCTGGCCAGAGTGATCTGTCCCTTCCCTGGCAGCCCACTGGGCGGGAAGAAAGAGGAAGAGAGAGAGAGAAAAGGAAGTGGCAGGAAGAGAAAAGGTGTGACACACCGATTTGGCGCTCTGGCCTGCCCACTGCCAACACGCGCCCTCTGACAGATTACCTGCAACAAGGTAAGGTGGTCCTTGACAGGTCTTGCTACTTCTTTACAAAGCCCTAAAGAACTTAGGACCAGGATACTTGAGCAATTGCTGCTCTGTTGCTGTGCTCATCGGGAGGCACCCTCTTGGTGGTGCCCAAGATTTCGGTGGTCTGGTCCATTAAAGCTCAGAACAGGGTGTTTAGCATCATAGCACCCACTCTCTGGAACTCCTTACCACTACACGTTAGACAGGTACCAACCATTCTGGGTTTTCAGTGACTGAAATATACTTTTTCCAACAAGCAACAAGCACTTCCAACAAGCATTTCAGGAAGGTAATCTTGTCTTCAGTATACAGCAATAATGCACAGTATTTATTGATGACCTTTATAGAGTATTGTTCTGCACATCGCTTAGGAATTTCTTTGAATGTAAGTGATTCATAAATAACATTAAATGAAGAAGGTTGCCCACCCCTGCCTTCGGGGAAGTACATTGACAGCATGTAATCACTATTGTTTTTGATGGGAAACAGGAAGAGGCCTCGAAGACCCAAGCAGCAGGTTGAGGTGACAGAGCGGAGTGGTAGAGGAGAAGGTCACCTTTTTGAATGCTTTGGTATGTGAAAAACTCCCCACAAGGAGAAAACTAATGCAGCCAGTGAATGGCTTTGACTAGCCAACTCTCTCCCCTTGTATATATGTGGGAGCATTCAAGAGTGGGAAGACCCCCAGCACTTATTAATTCATTTGATATAATTATTTGCTGCTTTTCAGTCCTGTATGGAGCCCCCAAAGTGCCTTGCAAACACAGTAAAGCTATAACAATAAAAATAAATCATAAAGACATGCAGCTTGAACTGAGCAGAATCTACCACTCTGGAATTGTACTGCCTCATTCTGTTATTTTTGTAGAATACTATCTCCTCCAACATTTTGCAGATGGAAATAAGAATGCAGAAGCAGAATGGCACAAAAGGCCCAGGCCTTGCTCTCTGGGCAGGACTGGTGCCAAGGGTAGGCATGGCTGGGCACCTACTGAGGGCTCACACCCCAGTGGGGGCCCACTGTCAAGAGCCCACTGGGCTTGCTCCTCCTCTTTCTCTTCACCACTGCAACCTGCTTACTCGCCTGCCTCTCGCTCTGGCCCAGGCAACAGCGGTGGTGAGAAGGAGGAGCAGGAGATGCGGCGGCCTCCTCGCTCCCTGGCTCTCTGCCTGCCAAGCAAGCCAGTGGGAGCAGCGATGAGAGAGAGGAGGAGGAACAATTGCAGCTGGTGACAAAGGCGGTGAGAAGGTGGACTCATGGAAGGAGGAGGCCCATGAAGCGTGTCTTGGCCAGGGCCCTCAAAAACCCAGAGCCGGCACTGAAGCTAGCCTCTGTCCGTTTGCTCCTTGCCCCTCCCACATGTGGGTGGAGCTTGGATGCCACAAACCATAGCCAGGAAATTGCAAGAGGCAGCCATTTTAGGGCTTGCTCACACTTCTCAGATGCATAATCTTTTTCAATCACCTTTGTTCCACAGAGACGCCTGTGGTTCTCCAGTTTGAATTCCAGTAACACGTATCCCGAGCTCAGCATTTCAGTCCTGTCCAGGATGGCACTGTTATTATCTGATCCCAGTCACATCCCTCTCACAACACTTGATACGTTAATGCAGAGACTATCGCTAAAACATCCCCATCCATTTGTCAGGACAGCATGCAAGCCGGTCTCAGGTAACGCAGCGCCTCTCAGGTTTAACCTCACACAGACAGCTGAGACAGTGGTACCCTGCCCACCTCATGCCCTGTGCCTACAGAGATGCAGCAGTGCTTAGCATCAGTTCCTGATCATTTTGCATGACATCAGCTTGGGTGGGTGGGCAAATATTGTTGAATCCTCCCTGCCTGAAACTTGAGGCAGCAGAGAGAGAGAGAGAGAGAGAGAGAGAGACTGATTGCAACATTAATTATGCATTTTTTAAAAATCCAACAGTTAGGGAAAAACAAGAAAGGAGGGGAGTAAAGAACCCTCTGCCTTCTTAATTGCATTTAATTTCTCTGCAGAGGGAAAGATAGAGAGGAGGAAAGGGTGCGAGAGAATTGCAAGTTTCATTCTGCTGTGTCAAGCCGATCAGAAGAGGAACTAAGAACGAAATTGCCTTCTACCCTTCTGAAGACATCCATGGCTCCCTCTGCTCCATGGATCTCTCTTCTCCTGCTACTGTCTACTTCCATGCCGCAAGGCAAAGGTAAGGAAACTTGAAGGAAAGTTTGAAGGAATTGTGCTGTGTTCATTTTGTGCCTGTGGGCTGGAGATCTTGCAAGAGAATCTCAGCAATTGTGTGTTCAACTTAGAGAGCTTGTTGAATGTTTTGTTTTAAGTCAGCAAGACATCTTGGACCATCAGAACATCAGGTACCATGTATGTCTATGGAAGAGCATGGATGGGCAGCATTTGTTATGTCATAATGGATTGGGGGGACAGTCCTGAGTTTGAACTAAGTAGGAAAAAAAGGGTTACAGCATTAGAAAACTAAACCCTTGTTATCGAAGATGACTATGGAATTTGCTGCCAAAAGATGCAGAGGTGGCCACAGGCTTAGGTAGGTTTAGAAGGAGATGGGACTAATTCATGGATGATGGGTCTATCAACAACTGTTAGCCATTATAGCTAAATGGAGACCTCCATGTTCAGAGGCTGTGTACTTCCAATGATCAGGTGCTGGAGACAAAGAACAGGGGAAGGCTGTTGCTTTGAAGCCCTGATGTCTGTTGCCCAGAGACATCTGGCCAGCTACTGCTGGAAGCAAGATGCTCAGCTAAATGGACCCTTGGTCCAGCCATGTTCATCCTATGACTACAACATTCTTCCAAAGGAAAATACTGGATCTGGAACCTGGGATGCTCTTTGTTAAGGGGTGTCAAGAACAATCTTTAACACCATTCTCTGGAAGAACGGTGGCAGCATGTTTTAAAAAGTCAGGCTGAACTCTAATACACCAGATATAGGCTCTCTACCTACTATCAGAAGCACACATTTTGAGTAGAGAATTTTTTCCTACGGTTGTCCCTACCAACCTGCGGCTTCTTATTATTTTAACTTACTAGGGGAAGTAACAGATTTCCTAGGTGGAAAAGTGAAATGTATTCACAGAACTAATGAGACCAGGAAACTATTAAAAAGCAAAAAATGAATGCAGCTTGAGAACCTGCTGTCTAAGCCAAATGAATTTGGGGAAACCCAGTCCTGTCTCTGTGCCGTGTTGCTCAGAATGGTGGGGGCTGAAATTCTCGGATGACACCAATGGTGCAGAGAACAGATGACTGTGTTGCTGTTCAGACTTCCTGTTCCTGATAGCACAACGCACCGGGTGAACTAATGATCGTCTGTTCATTAGGAGCTATTCGGTTTGCTAAGCAGTGGGAGCAGAATTTGCGAGTAGATGGAAAATGTTGACAGGTGGACATCTGGCGTTGTTTTGTTGCCATGCTAAGAAAGGTTTGAATATGTCTTTCACTTGGGAGCCATTTTGAGACCCTCCTTCCCCACTGTAAGAAACTAGCACAACATCATCCAGAGGGGTAGCTGTGTTAGTCTCTTGCAGCAAAGCCCCAACGAAACAAAAAACTCTGAAGAGTCTTTTGGCACCTTAAAGACTAACACATTCATTCTGGCAGAAGCTTTCCCACACAGTCATCTGATGAAGTGGACTATTGTCTACAAAAGCTTACGCCGTACTAAACTTATTAGGGTTGGATACAGATTTACACTGCATCAACTGCATTGATGGCAGTGGATTTCCCCATCCTCTTCCTCCAATGGCAGTCCCTCCAGGCTCCTGAAAATGCTTCACAGTGAGTCAAGCACCCCTGCTGATTGGGGCGAGGTGCAGTATGGGGGAGAGTGGGGATCCCCCAAAATTGGATGGAGAGGCCATCTGCGAGTGGAGCCTTGCTCTCATGGAAGGTCGATCCTGGATTCAACCCTTAGCCTTTAAGGTGCAACAAGACCTTTTGTTCTTTTAGCATAACATTCTCACTCCAGAAAAGTGATGAAAAATGTGGCTGGCACCACAGGGCTAGAGAATCCCACCAGAGATGCTTCAGTGGTCCTTGACAGAAGCTGTAATGAACTCCTTCTCTGCAAGTCACTCTGCTGGAAAGAAGGGTGGACACATGCAACAGGCAGGACATGTTTCCAGTGGGACTGTGGCCAGAATTAACAGGAATGAATCATCCATAAGAACCTACCTGAGAAGAGCCCTGCAGGATCAGACCATAGGCCCATTTAGTCCAGCCTCCTGTTTGTCAAGGCAACAGCCATCCAGAAGTGCCCAAGAAACCTACAATCAGGGCATGAAGGCAACAGTCCTCTCCTGCTGAACTGGTATTCAGGGAAGGCTGCCTCTGAAGATGGACATTCCATGTAAACATGATAACGAGTAGCCATTGATAGACCCACCCTTTCCCCCTGTTTTTATGGGCCTCTATACCACCGGCCACCTCTATGCCTTGTGGCAGATAATTCCATACATTAATTATACATTATGTGAAGAAGTACTTCCTTATCTGTCCTGAACCTTCTGCCAATCAATTTAATAGGATGACCCCAAGTTCTAGTATTAGGAGACAGGGGGCAAGAAGTCTCTTATCCACTTTCTCCACACCATGCATAAGTTGATAAACCACTATCATGTCCCTTTGTTCCTTTCTAGACTAAAAAGCCCTGAACATTTTTCGCTTTCCCTTGTAGAGAACAGGCTCCAGCCCCCTGATCATTTTGGTCAACCTTTCCCAGCTCTGCAGTATCCTTTGTTGAGAAGGGGGCAGCCATCTCCATATTGAGGCTTAGCATGCTGACCTCAATCACCTGAGACCCTCAACGCAGCACTTCTAATTAGGGTGGAATATTGCATCACTGAAAAGCTGAGCTGCGGGTCTGGGCAGTCTAAGAAAATAAGGAGAGCCCCCTTCCTGAAGTACAGCCCTGCTTTTCCATGTTTGCTTCTTCCAGAGAGTCCTCTTTAGGTAGAGACAGGCCAGTTCCTTTCCAAAACATGTTTGGCTGACCTAGTCTTCCCCATCCAAATGTCCACTGAGCCTTCCAACGCCTCCATGCCCCCCCCCCCCTGAATTCATCTGAGGATACAGAAGCCTAAGCTGCCCCTTGAAACTTTCAGCAGGCTTCAAAGACCACTCCAGAGCAGTTTACCACTCTGTAAACTTCCACCAAGTTTACAGAGGGCCTCTTTCAGCAGTGCACAAGCATTGCTAGTGGGGCAGGAAATGGGGTAAATTTTGAACAAAGCGTAACTAGAGATGAATGAATCTGCCCATCTTGCTTTCAACCAGATAATTATTTTTGTTAAATCTCAAGTTCTTGCTGTTCTCTTCATGAAGAGATCTGGATTTTGGTAAGTTCTTGCCAAACAGTTGACTGAGCAAAATTCTCATCTATCTGCACCAGCCAAATCCAATAGGTGCAGCTATTCCCAGCTTGGAGAGGACCATGTTGTACCTGCTTGCCGTGTAGCTGTTAAAGATGAGGAGCCTGCCAGAAAAAAGAGGTGGCAACGCTCACTCGGCACCACAAACATGGTTGAACATGCAAGGATTCAAAGCTAGGCTTTTAAGAGCAAAGCCCTCAAAACCCCACCTGGATGGATGAATTTGTCAGTTTCACTTTCTCCCCCATTCAAATTCAAGTTCTTCCCATCCCAAATATGATAAAATGAACTGAACTGAAATTCTCACCCACAGTTATCCAACATCTCCCATCAATTATGGGGACAAGTTAAAGTTCATCTCACCCTGGGTTGGATCCAGGATCTGCCTTCCATGAGAGGAAGGGGGCCACTCTCTACCTGATTTTGGGGATGCCCCTCCCCTCATACCATAGCTTATCCCATTCAGTAGGGTCTCCTGACTCTCTGTGTAGCATTTTCAGGGGGCTGGAGAGGTTGTGGTGGGAAGAAGGGAGTAGGAAAGCCCACTTCCACCAGCACAGTTGATCCAGCATAAATCTGAATCCAGCCCCCTGTGTCTAGAATTGACAGATGATAGGCTTTCAAAATGATTGCATGTGGCCCAAGGTGAACTTACAAACAGGCCACAAGGGAGAACATAGATCTCTTTATCTACCTCAGGAAAAGATGTATGAATCTGCCTGAAACTGGGTTAGACCACTGGTTCCTCTAGCCAAGTATGGGGGCCTCCTTTCATTAGCACCATCTCCACAGTCTCAGGTGGACATGGATTTTCCTGAACCTGCAACCTGAGAGCAATGGTAGGTGGACGTGTCTGGGATTATTCCTGGGATCTTCTGCATGTAAAGAAAGCACAGTCAGTGGATTCTAAGCTAGGAGATCAACTGTCCACAGAGAGACATACTCTAAAGCCTGGCTCATTCAGCCCCATCAAATGGCAACCACTTTTCTTGGGAATAGAGTTACGTGGGATTCCACCTGCCACATGACCCCTCTCCTTGCCCTTTCTATGCAACAAACAACATTCTTTGTGTTCCTGGTATGTGAAAAGCCAACAAACCCCAATGGTTCTTTTCAGATCCCACCACCATCTGTTGTACGCAGAAAATATGCGGGTGGAAGAGATGGGAGAATTCATTTTACTCCTGGGAACCATAGTCTTTGAAGGAGCTGAGAAATTTATGTCGGAGCTCTCCCACAGCTCCTTCCTAAAATCTCAGATCCCCAGAGGCCACCAGTTGGGAGTCATGTCAGTTAGCTTCGGCCCTGCTATCTTCACGCACCAAACCTGCAGACTCCAGGAGAATCTCAAGATCTGAGTTCTGTGGTGTGGCATTCTCAAGATCTTCATGCACTGATGAGTCTGTGTCAGTGGTCCCACAGGTAATTTTAGACCCTGGACGGAGGGAGCAATCCTATGTCTGCTAGACTGTGGCTAGATGGCCATAGGATATACTGTTTTCCAGGAACCAACCTCCCCCCACTTCTGTGCTGGCTTGGAGGCAGCACGGAACAGCCCCGTCCTCCGCGCTTGCAAGAGGAGCGCAAGAGGAGATCGGAGCGGCCGGAGAGGGGCGTGGCTGGGGGCTGGGGGAAATGAGGGTGACACATCCACACAGAACTCAGATCACATCCTATGTGTCGTACGGCAGCCTCCTTCCCCACTCCGCCCTCCCGCGGCTAGACAGCTGCAATTGGCTGTCTAGCCGAAAAAGCAGGGCATGAGAAGCGCGGAGGGAATGATCCCCTCTGTGCTTCTCCTGCCCTGCTTTGGATAGGCCTCCGAGTTCGGAGGCGGCCGCTCATCTGCATAGGATTGTGCCCTTAATGGTTTTATACCCCTCCCCCCACTTTAGACAGCCATGTGTATTACTTGGTTGTTGAAGCACACAGCTAACATTTCTCTTCACTCCGCCCTCCCAACTGTCTCCTGCCTGGTAACTGCTTCTACACTCCTGACCCATTAGAGCAAAAGACAGCCACAGAGCCCTCGTTGCCAACCCTGATTTAAAAACGAAATACTCCGAATGGGTGCAGTTTCTCATTTTAAACTCACTTAAATCAAAGGGCCATTGTGGCTACAGGAATAAAGTGGCGTCGGCGTCAGCTGCCCTGATGCTAAACACATTTACTTGGGAATAAGCACCCTTCTGTGGTAGAACACAGGATAATTTGTTTTAAAAGGAAAAACAATAAAATGAGCATCTGCAATCATGCGCATGCCTGGCCAGCCACCCCGACCATAAAACATTTTTGCAAAGAAGAGAGGATGCTGTCGTGAGCGGAGTCAGTCCTGGCAAGTCCTGGCATGTCCATGCTGGCCTGGTTGCTGAGGTAGGGCCTGTTTGCCCCTGACCCCATCGCTTGCTGCCTTCTGGGTGGTCATTTGGTCCCACTGAGCTGTGGAGCCCTGGCTCTCAGCCCCAGGTCCAACTCTACCTGCACCACTGGGTTGTGCTATCCTTCAGAGTCTGCATTATTGCCCGGGGGCTGAACCACGGCCCATGAAATTATCTCTGTGTCCTTGTGGTGAAAGTGAGTCACAGCCCTCCCCATCTCAATAACAGAGGGAAGAAGCCCAAGATTCAATCCTGGAGCCCTTCCTAGCCAGCTGCAGAACTTGCCACATGCCAGTTGGACTCTGAAGGGTCATTTGGAAGAGACTGAGGCAAACCCTGCAGCACAATTACAAAGCCAGCCTCTGATCTGCTGACTCCCCTAATTTGTTTTCCTCTTTCTCCCCTGCCCACCCCATATTCCCTCTCCAGCTGCCTGAAGCTCGTGAGCAGAGCTAGCTTGGAGGAATTATAGACGGTGTGAAAAGGCAGAGGGGTCTGCTTGAAAAGTCTCCTCCAAGGCTGCTTTCCCCAAGTATGGGCAGATCTATTCCAATTAGGCAGCACTTGGAAAGCGTGAATTGTGCCCCAGTGTTAGGAAGTCATGTACGGGGAGACACGTTGCCGGCCGCAGCAGAGGCAGTGGCAGCAGCTCTGGTGTTTTGACTTGGCTTTTTTTGTCACGTGTTGCCTCGCAAGAGAAAGTTGCATCAAAGGCAACTTGCTGTGCTCTTAATGCTGGAACAGCTGTTACTGGAAAGTTACGGGGAACACAACTTGCAACATGCTAGCAAATCTTCATATTCAAAAGGTCCACCCGTTGACAGCAAAACAGACTCTGTTCTGGTTGAAAATATCGAGAGGATCATAGGAGGAATTCCACCCCATATTGCTGGGACAGATTCGGCGTGGTTGCTAGTTATTTGTTATCGTTCGTGCATCATCAAAGCACAGAGGAACATCAGCAAAAAAGCTCAGGCCTCCAGAAGCCTCCAGTTTAAATCCCAGCAGGGTGTCATGCAGTCAAGAAGGCTCCATGCTGCCTGATTGACTGACTGATTAAATTTCTATACCGCCCAACAGCTGAAGCTCCCTGATGGGCTGAGCCAAGGGTTATGCCCAAAATTATAGGGCAGAGAGGCAGGACAACATCAAGAGAGTTGGGGGGGGGGAGCAATCCTATGGAACTCAGACAGCTTCTGAGGAGCCATAGGATATTTCCGAGTCTCAGATCCGAGGTCGGAGACAGCACTCCAACCTTGGAGGGGGGAATCAGTGCTCCAACCCCCTTCCCCCACCCCCTTTCCCCAGTGTGGAAAGAACCATGCCGGCCACTCTCCAAAGTCGGGAACCCGACCTCAGAGGATGAGGAAAGGGGGCGATTTGGTGGGCAGGGGGAAGGGAGGAGATCGGAGAGGCCAGATATGAGCTATCCTGAGGCCTCTCAAGCCTCCTTCTCTCCCCCTCTGAAACGCCCCAGCTTAGATGGGCAAAAAAGACTGTCTAGCAAAAATGCAGAGCGGGAGGACAGGGAGGTGAAGATTGCCTCTGTTGTGCCCTCACAGTGAGCACTGGATGATCATAAGCAAGTCACTGGATTATTGTAAACCAGGGCTTATGATAACTGAGGGTGGAAACAATAGGATTGCGTCCTAAACTTGTGGGTGAGGCATGGATGGACAGAAAATTCCATAGCACAGAGATGCAGAACCTCTTTCAGCCTGGGGGTCAAACTCCATTTCAAAGAAGCCACATGCCAGCGTTGGGTGGTGCCAAAAATAACAATGCAAAGAGAAGCATTTCACCAACGAGATTTCTGAATGTTAGGCAGCTCTTAAAGGCACAGGGCAGGAAAAAACAACAGGAGTAGAAGAAACTGGCAGTCCTACAAATGATCATTTTTTATGGGGTGGGGGGAGATTAAAGCATTATAGTACTTTTATACCTCAGCATCTCTGAAAGGGATTGAGCTG
Source organism: Heloderma suspectum (assembly GCF_057233095.1). NCBI lineage: Eukaryota > Metazoa > Chordata > Lepidosauria > Squamata > Helodermatidae > Heloderma > Heloderma suspectum. The sequence goes on along the minus strand of NC_139463.1, from coordinate 4,130,561 downwards.
ATTTTATACCCATTTACCTGTGAGTAGAATTGCATTGTACATTCTTTGAAGAAAAAGTAGGAAATTATGAATTTGAGTTCTTGGAGGCAGAAACTCACCAGCAAGGAGAGTTAATGCTAAGGAAATACTCCCAAATGATACATGTCATTTTGTTTCCCAGCTTCTCAGAAAACGGACAACAAAACAGCAAGCTCGAGTAAGCCAGCCCTCCGCCAGCTCTCAGACTACTTGTTGACGAACTATAGGAAGGGAGTCCGGCCCGTTCGCAACTGGAGGAGGACGACCAACGTGGCTATCGATGTCATGGTCTATGCCATTCTGAGTGTGGTAGGCTCCCTTTCTTCTCTCAGATCTCCAGTTCTTCTGCTTCCATGGTTAGGTGTGGATGAGGCCGCCGGCATGCCCCACAACAAGGATCTGGAAAATCCTCTCAGTCTGCAGAGGTGTGACAACATTTCTAGCCTTCTTGGTTGAAAGCTTAGAGGCACTGGTCTCCATAGAGATGTTCATAACTGAATTGACATTTGGTTTCTCTGTGAATTTCGCCTTTGTTTCTGCTCAGAAGCTCTCCAAAGTCCTCCGTGTCTCCTTTTCACTCAAAGTGTGTCCGTTAGTAACACTGAACAGCAGTGATTCAGTTCTAAAGTGCCACTCAGGGCGGGGGTGGCAAATTGCAGTCGTAGGGCTCTATGCAGCCCTCGGCCTAATTCCAAAAGGTGCCTGCATGAGATCAGTTCAGGCCTCTGGTGAGAGCGATCTGTCCTTTCTCTATCAGGCTGCTGCTTGGGAAGGGAGAGGAACAGGGGGCTGGAGCATCTCCCCTGTGAGAGAAGTTTACAACAGCTGGGGTTGTTAGCTTGGAGAAAAGGAGAGTGAGGGGAGACATGATAGAGGTGTACAAAATTATGCACGGTGTGGAGAATGTGGATAGGACATTTGTCTCCCTCGCTCAAAATACTAGAACCCAGCAGGGTCCTCCCATGAAGCTGATGGGTGGGAGATTCAGGACAGGTAGAAGGGAGGGCTTCTGCACATAGCGCATAGTCAAACTGTGGATTCGCTACTACAAGATGTGGTGATAGCCACTGTAACATCTGCCTGTTTTGTTATGTATGTTTTTATATTGTTAAATTTAACCCAGGTAAGACAGGGCTAATAGTATGCCAGAGAGTGAGTGAAAGGTGGGAGGGGCCTGAGTGTGTCTGAGGTTATATAAAGGGTGAGCTGACAGTTAGTCAGATGGGGTTTAGGGACTGAAGAAGCAACATCTAGGTAGTGGGGCTTGTGCATGGGGTTTTAGGAGGGTAGAGTAGGTAGGGAAGTTAGGAACCAGCATTGATTAGTAATAATAACTTACAACTTCTCATGTTTTAAATAAACCTTGTTTTTAAAAATCCAAATTCCCATACGTTGATTTAATTTATGCTACCCTTATTATACCTATTTCCTGGTTTCTTCTCCTGTAGTGGGTTGAAAGAACCAATTGAGCATACTGAGTTTCTCTGGAACCCAGATACACTAAAAGAGCTGAAGCTTGTGGGACAGTGGGTACAGCTGTACCAAAGTGAAATCAGGCGTTCCTGAGGGGTTTGGTGCTCGGTTTCTGAGGAGGTGGCTGGGGAAACGTGGGACCTCAGGCAGGAATGCCACAGCCACCAATTTGGATGGCTTAGAAGGGCGTTAGACAAATTCCTGGAGGAGAAGGCTATCAATGGCTACTAGTCCTGATGACTTTGTGCTATCTCCAGCATCAGAGGCAGGATGCCTCTGTACACCAGTTGCTGGGGAACATGGGTGGGAGGGTGCTGTTGCACTTGTGTCCTGCTTGTGGCTTTCCCATGGGCCACTGGTTGGCCACTGTTTGAGCAGAGTGCTGGACTAGATGGACCCTTGGTCTGATCCAGCAGGGCTCTTCTGATGTTCTTACGTTTTAATGTTCTTAAGTACAGAGAGAAGAAAGGGGGTGGCAGAAAGAGGCAAGGTGTGTCCCACCCGCTTTTGGCCATGGCTCTATTCACCACTGAATTACTGGCCCTGCTCACCCCACCCACCACTGACATAGGGCCTCCAAAAGATAACCCACAAGGGAATGTGGCCGTCAACAGAAAATAGGTTGCCCATTCCTGACTTAGGGCCTTTTCACACATTACATTTTTTAGAACTGCACCTAAGCAGTGTGTGTGAGTGTTTACCCCAAAGTGTAAAGTGTGAATAAAACAGAGCAAGTGTTTGAAAACATACATATTACAAGCAGAGGGCTGTGATTCGCTGCTGCTTCTACGTAGTGTACATTTATTGTGTTTGTTGCTGAGTAACTGTAACATCTGAAGCTGCCTTATCCTGAGCCAGACCAGAGGTGTATTGGTCCAGTGCCGTTCACTTTCCCTGGCAGTCACTCATCCTGCAGAGTTTTTCTCCCCTGGCCTGCTCCCCAGGTTCCTTTCAACTAGAGATGCCAGGGATTGGATCTAGGACCTTTGGCACATAAAGCAGGTGCTCTACTCCTGAGCAATGGGCAGGGCCCATCCAGTTTGCCCACTTATGAATCTCCAAAGAAAGAGGAAACACAGCAACTAAAAAAGAGTGCACCAATCTGCATAACATTTTCATATGCTAATTTATATGCATAGATGAAAATTTAGAAATCATTATTATGATTTAAATAGAAATACAGTACATCTCCGCACAGTAGAGAAGACCGTGACCAGGGGACCCGTGTGCCTCGCTCAGTCTGCTGCTCAGTGCCAGCTGTTGATGGGCAGCTGCAAGGCTGCTGGGCTCCCCCTTCTGGCGGTTCTTCGTCTTTAGACGGGGCTTGGACTGGGAGGCCCTTCAACTAGACACCTTCAAGATAGAGGGCAGCCCTCTGGCAGCCCTCCAAGTCCTGCAAGGAGGGTAGTTGGCTACCCTAGCTCCTGCCATGGTCATCCCCTCTGAGACCACCTCACTTCCCCCCAGCCAGCCATAGAAGAAGGCTAATGGGTGAACCAACCCTTCAGAGCTGTCAGCCTGACTTCTGCTTCTCTGCTTTCAACAGGATGAAAAAAACCAAGTTCTGACAACTTATATCTGGTACAGACAGGTAAGAAGGCCGCATCCTTTTGCTCATGGAGCAGCACCTCTGGCTGGACCTCCTTCGACGGAGCAGCTGTTCGTCACCAAAACCATAGAGCCCACTGGACCCACTGGAATCCCAGGATGCTCAGGCCTTTGTGTGCCAGTCTGTTCACTGGACACCAAGGCCCTCTGCTTTGTCCACCTCTCCAGCCAACGGCTGGGTTCTATTTGCAACTCACCATGATGCAAAGCACTTGACAGTGTGGGAATGCCTTCCCCAGCCTGGTGGCCTCCAGACATTTTGGAGTTCAACTTCCATCATCTCTGACCACTAAACGTGCTGGCCAGGGCTGATGGGAGTTGTAGTCCACAAACCATCTGGATGGCACCAGGTTGGAAAGGGGAAGCTGTAGATTTTGGGTTATGTCATTTTCCGGTGCGAGAGGCATGAGTCCCTTGCTCCTGAAGATCTGAAAAAGAAACACAAAACGATGGCTGTGCAGAAAACAAAGGAGCAGTGGCTACCACACTGATGGCTTGAGGGGCATGTAGAGCATCAGTGGTCTGAGCAGCAGGAGAAGATTAGCAAGCTAATTCAGTGTGGGCTGGATGGCACTACTACTAGATGGATTCACAGCTGGCTGGAGAACTGTACTCAAGGAGTGCTCATCAAAGGCACCTCAAGAGGTGGGGGGATGCTTATTGAATTAGCAGATGACACAAAATTGTGTGGGACAGCTAATACCTTAGAAGGCAGAAACGAATTTCAGAATGATCTTGACAGGTTAGAAAACCGGGCAGAAAATAGCATAATGAAATTCCATAAGCACAAGTGCAAAGTTCTTAATTTGGGAAAGACAAATCAAATGCATGGGCATAAGATGGGGATACATGGCTTGGCAATAGTATGTGTGAAAAGGGTCTTGGAGTTGTAGTCGATCGCAAGATGAATATGATCCTGCAGTGTGATGTGGCTGCAAAAAACGGCAAATGCGATTTTAGGTTACACCAATAGGGGTATAGTTTTAAAATCATGGGGAGTGATAGTTTCACTCTACTCTGTGCTGGTCAGACCTCACCGCAAATAATATGCCCAGTTCTGGGCACCACACTTTGAGAAAGGTTCAGATAAATTGGAACAAGTTCGGAAAAGAGCAGCGAAGATGATCTGGGAATTAGAAACTAAGTCCTATGAGGAAAGTTTGAAGGAATTGGATGTGTTTAGCCTTGAGAAGAAGCGACTGAGGGGAGATACGATAGCACTTTTCAAGTACCTCAAGGGTTGTCACACAGAAGAGGGTTGCAACCTATTCTCTAGGACACATTCTCTAAGACTGTAGGACCCAAAATAATGGCCTTAAGTTACAGGAAGGTAGATTTTGGCTGAACATCAGGAGAAACTTCCCAATTGTCAGGGCAGTTAGACAATGGAATTGACTCCCTGGAGAGGTGGTGGGCTTTCTGTTCCTGGAGGTATTCCAGCAGAGACTGGACAGCCACCTGTCAGGGATGCTTGAATTTGGATTCCACCATGGAGGAGGGGGCTGGTCTCAATGGCCTAAATGGCCTTTCCAACTCTAGGATTCTACAATTATATGAAGAAAGCTATTAGCAGTGTGGAGGATTCAAGTGACTGAGAGGGACCAGGTGGATGGGAGTGAATGAAGTTATGGGGAGGGGCTACATTTTGGCTGATGAACAGAAGAAAAAAAGTATGGAACAGAGGTGTGTCCCCCCCACAGTCCAGCATGTGACTCTGGGCCAAATCCTCCCCTCCCCTTTATTCTGCAGCACTGGATTGATGAATTTCTGCAATGGAATCCGGAGGACTTTGACAACATCACCCAGATGTCTGTTCCTACTGAGGCCATCTGGGTCCCAGATATTCTGATCAATGAATTGTAAGTGCATCACCCTTCTGGGGCTTTCCCCACCTCCACATTCTGGGGGTGTGGACAGGCTGGGAGGAAACATGAAGATTTAGCCCCTTCCCTTCCCTTCATCTCTTCCCACTTTGTATTCTTGGCAATGCTTTCCTTCTGGCTCAAAGCTGTCTCTCTTCTGTGTACTGTATATTGCAGATGGGGAGAAGGCTGAGAAATTGGGATGGTTCCAGTAGTGGAAAACTATAAACACTCATAATTACCCTTGCCTTGTTGGGCGTGGGATTCAAATATTCCGAGGAAGTCTTTGTCGAGGCGAGAGAGACAATGGAGGGGCAGCTGCAGAGCCGGCAACCCATACTTGGAAGAGAGTGAAATGAGAAGGGGGAATGGATCTATTGTTCCAAACCATCCTTCTGTTGCAACCATTGGAAGACCTTAGCAAGTATTGGAAAGCCCCTTTGCGGAGGGGGAAAAACCCCTTTCCATATTCATTTTCTGAAGCTAAACAACTTCATCACGCTGGCTTGTTAAGGCGTGTCAGGTGCCATTTCAGAAGGGAAAAAATAGGGCTACAAGGTTCAGGGAGTGATGAAGCTGTGAAAGAGAAATGGCTGAGGATATACCAGGCACAGCAATTGTGTACCCCTTTGGGATGGATTGGATTGAATGGGGAAAGAGCTTACCTAGTGTAAGGGAGCCCCAGTGATGGCCAACCCAGTTAGGGGAAGAGTTCGCAGAGAAGGATGGGGGTGGGCAATGGTCTGTCCTCCATGATGTTTGCAGCTCTTGCAACACCCCCCCCCCCCCCGCAGATCAAAGAGCTGTAGAGATGGGCTTCAGGTTCCATCTACAGGGCCCAGCACTGATTTTTCTAACAGCACATGGTGGATAGAGCAGGAAATGATACACACTCTCTCTCTGAAGTGTATCATTTCCATCTGTGAGAGGCTGGATTGGGTGGGGGGAGTTATATTTCAGTCAGGGCCAGCATCAAGGGTAGGCATGGTTGGGCACCTGCCAAGTGCCCACACCCAACAGGGGCCCACTGACAGGAGCCCCGTGGAATTGCTCCTCCTATTCACCACTGCAACCCGCTGATTGACCTGCGTCTCACTCTGCATCTTGCTCTGGCTTCTGGTGGTGGTGAGAAGGAGGATCAGTAGATGCCTGGCGGCAATGATGAGAGAGAGGAGGAAGAGCCAGAGCAGCTGGTGACTGTGGCGGTGAGAAGGCGGGCTCCCGGGGTGTGTGTGTGTGTGGAGGGGGTTCACCCAAGGGCCCTCAAAATCCTGAAGCCAGCACTGATTTCAGTTCCCTGAAATTGTATTGATCCCCCAACCCTCCTCCAGCCATGGGGGAGCAGGCTGTGGTTTTGTGCCAATGCCTCTCCCCCGCAGAGTGGGCAGGTACCTAGGGATGCTGGAGAATTCTGCCATGGACTCAGGTGAGGATGGATTCCAAAGAATCTGACCTCCAGAGTCCGTGGTGGAGCGGCTGCACTTACCTGCGGTCCAGAGGAGTTCCCGCGGGGCATCTCTCCGGCTCCCTATAACACGTGGCATGCTAACGGTGGCTGCCATTAGCTTATTGCAGGAAAGTCACAGCCATAAATGGCGTATTGTAAACAGCTACAATGTAGGTCAAAGTCAGTGCTTTGGAGCTGCAAATGGTGTACAATATGCCACTTTTGGCTGTATTTTCCCCGCAATGGGCTCATGGCAGCTGCCATTACTGTATCGTGTCTTATAGAGAGCCAGGGAGCTGCTCCACCAACTCCAGCGGATGTGGCTGGGCTCTGGAGGATTCCGTGGGGCCCTGAGCAGCCCGAATTGCCCCTTCACAGACCCCCCTGGACCAGACAGTGTGGGGTTCATACATTCCTACAGGTACCTGCTGAAAAAGAGCCCCCCCTCCTTAATTTTTGCCTGTGTGAATGATGCAACGTGTTTCATTAATAAATGTCCCCCTTGCCCCAGGTGGAAGGTTTGTTTGTTTGTTTAATTTAGATCCCACTATCTTGCCCCCCTCCCCATGGTACTCAAAGCAGCTAATAATATAATCCTGATTAAGAACAGAATCTTAATGAGAATGTACCATAAAAAACAATAGATTAAAAACACAATTAAAAACACAACAGTGAAAGAAATAAACACATCATTCTATAGCTGGGGGAACAAATCTGGTGATGGAGCCACACAGCTGACAGAAACAACCATACAATGGGGAATGTGGCATGTTCGGGGCGCCCAGCTGGAGCCATTTTGGAACACAGTTAGAATATTCATGAAATGGTCACGATCCAGGAATGAAGCTTACAGTTTTCTTCCCTGGGAGTATCATAAATCTTGTGAGGTTTTCAAGGACTCAGATGCAAAATCTGGGGTGATGTCAGTGGGGACGAAAAAGCAGCTCCATTGTCAAAAGATGCCAACAGATCCATTTTGAACATGTTGAGAAGATGCTTTCACAAAGATGTGCAAAGACATACCTCAAAATTTGGAATCTGGAGTGAAGGAGTTCTAGCATTGGGTTACTTCGATGGTTTCAGCAGCAGCCAAGATTGTTGGTGTTCTTTGCCCTGACTTCCTATTTCTCCTCCTCCATTTCACATAGCGTGGATGTGGGCAAATCCCCCGACATTCCCTATGTCTACATCCTCCATCACGGGGAGGTGCGGAACCTGAAGCCCATCCAGGTAGTAACTGCCTGCAGCCTGGACATCTACAACTTCCCTTTTGATGTGCAGAACTGCTCTCTGACCTTCACCAGCTGGCTACATAACAGTATGTGATGAGTTGCATTGATTTCACCTTGCAGCTTGTTGCATGCTGGGAGAAGAATTTGATTCAAAAATCTAAATGGGATGGGCGGGTGTCATATCCTGTCTAGTATCTCTGGTTGCCCAGGATGTCGGTTTCCTAAGCTTCTATCTTAAGCCACTCCTGTGACCAGGAAGAGTAGGTTTATCTGTGGCTACTCACAATGACAACTAAGTGCAAACTACATATTCAGAAGCCATCTACCACCTCCTGTTACCAAGCACTGGAACAAACAGTAAGAGATGGTTAACTCCGTCATGCTCCAGGTGTGAGTCTGCACAGGGCATCTGGACAGCCCCTATTGAAGACAGAGGGCTGGGCTTAAGTAGGCCTTTGGTGCGATCGAGCAGAGGCAGGCCCTGTGTCTACCATTACCCTTTTAATGACCCTGCTTTTCACCATCGAAGAAGAGTCAGGCCTACACTTAGTCCCATAGAAATTAGTGGGCTTAAAAAAAGCTAACTGCTCGAGTAGTAGCCTATGTGTTTTTCTATTGTTCTGGCATCGCATTGCATGGCACATGTCAAGGTCCAACTACAAGACATTTATTTTGGACCTCCTGCAATGGGACTTCCGTGTGTGGCCACCAATTGAAAGTGATACATTTAATGTGATATATACAGAGATGCCAACCACCAGTCGCTTCAGCATGGTCATAGCATGGAGAGGAGAGGGATTTCTAGGACAGAATGGGTGACTTCTTTAGCACTCTTACCCTGCTATTCTTCCTGTTTACTGTTTCTCAGTCCGAGATATCAACATCTCCCTGTGGCGGACCCCAGAGGAAGTGAAACATGACAAGAGTGTCTTCATGAACCAGGGGGAGTGGGAGCTTCTACATGTCCTCAGCCAGTTCCGAGAGTTCAGTGTTGGGGACAGTGATTACTATGCTGAGATGAAGTTCTTTGTAAGTAGCTTTGGTGGGCCTGGGGGAAGATAGGGACATGATGGGGTGTGGATGGGTGGAGTGAAGGGAAAAGAATAATTGATGCAACTGCAGGGGATTAGAGAAAGGAGACTGGGGTAGAGATGCTGATGCAACACAGAACATCCCACTCATGGCAGAGGACTTCCTAGAAGGCTGCATTTCTCAGTTTTCTGCACCTCCCCTCCCAATTTCTCCCAGACATGCCTTTTTCTGAATGCACGTTCATAGAAACCATGGTCTCTTCAAACATGGTCTCTTCAAACAACATCTCAGCTTACATTTAAAAACTCATGTAGCCAAATATCCATCAATAGTGGAGATTCTCCTCATATAAAGTTGTATTCAGATCTGAGTACAAGATGTGTTGTAAAGCCTGTGGGACGTCTTTTCTGAAACTGCTGCATCTCATCCTTGTGATTTTCTGGCTTTATAAAGGAGACCGTCTTTGGCCATTCCCCTGCCCTTTTTGTGTTGTTAAAATGTGAGCAGGGAAAGGTAGCGGCAACAACAGTATGACCCCCTTTCAGGGGAGGAAGAGTTAATCTTGCCTAACACCATTTTGTAGCATGCAAGGGGCATAAATAAAAGAGTGGGGCAGCAATGCACATCCCACATGAACCTGCGATGCCCCCTCCCAGCAAAGCAGGTGCCCAGCGCCCATGCAGCTCCTGGCTCGTGTCACTTCAGAGCAGCACAAGTAGCACTAAATGAGCCTTAATGGGTCGGAGTGAGAGCCAACCGCCATTAGAGTGCGCCCCAAGTAGGTCCTGCTTCCACCAAGATCTCTGCATGCCTCTTTGTGCATTTACAGGTGGTCATCCGGAGACGCCCGCTCTTTTATGCTGTCAGCCTGCTGCTCCCCAGTATCTTCCTAATGGTCATGGACATTGTGGGGTTCTATCTGCCCCCCGACAGTGGGGAGAGGGTCTCCTTCAAGATCACCCTGCTCCTTGGTTATTCTGTTTTCCTGATCATTGTGTCTGACACGCTGCCCGCCACTGCTATCGGGACCCCGCTTATAGGTAAGATCACAATAGCTCAATTGGCATGAGCTGCTAGCACAAAAGGAGCAACAGTGGATTGTGCACAGCAGCCAGTGGCGCATCAGTCAGTTTCAGGATGTAAAAAAATTATTTCAGCTGTGTTTCTGAGATCAGAGTTAGTCAGATGCCTTCCAAGAGGACTGCTGACAAGCTTTCTTGGAGGGTCTTCCTGTTTCCTTTTGTAAGTGGTGCTGGGAGAACTTGATGGTTGAACTTGCCAAAATCAACACACTCCACTTTGACACTCAGATAACCTTGCTCCCGTTTTCAGTTGCAACTTGTTTTTCTTTTTGTTCGAACGGGAAAAGTGCACTTTCCAAAGGGGGAAAATGCACATTTCTGTGCACATTTTTCAAAAGTGCACACTTTCCACCCATTGACTAAAGTATGAAAATGCATGGTATGAGGAGGGGGAATGCACAGTTTAAAGTCCGCACTTCCCCACACAAATACACATTTTGGAAAGGTGATGGCAAGTTCAGGAACATGTGAGCTTTTTCAGGAGGAGAATGTACTCCCATTTGCATTTGCATTCAGGGTTTCAAACAGGGCAAGCTCTGATGATTTGCAAAATGAAATGAAATTCTCATCCATCCATCCTATGGCTAGGATGCAGCCATCTAGGAGCTGCACATGCATTGCAACTGGGACTACATGCATTACATGAAGGTCATTCCCTGTGTGGAGAGATGGGGTTGAGGAGTGAAGCCTGATTCTGTGGGGAGGGGGAACGCTACAGGCCTGCTCATGCTCACCGAAGTCAGCAAGTCCACCTGAATCCTTGGTAGGAGTAGCAATCAGTTAGACTGATCCATGGGAAAAGATGAGCAGTGGGGAGGACAGGGGGCTTAGCTACATTGGCTGCATCTTTATCTAGTTGAGGAATGGACTTGACTGAAGGCCCCGGCTTCCTTCCTACAGGGGTCTACTTTGTGGTCTGCATGGCCTTGCTGGTCATCAGCTTGACTGAGACCATTCTCATTGTGCGGCTGGTGCACAAGCAGGACCTGCAGCCACATGTTCCTGACTGGGTGAAGCATTGGGTGCTGGAGCGGGCCACCATTCTGCTCTGTATCCGAGACAGGAATGCGTTCTGTCCAGTCCGCACTCAGAGCTCCGACATCTCCAGGAACATGGAGAACAATGACAGCACAGGTAAGAGCAAGTCCAAAGTCCCAAACTGAGATCCAGTCACACAACCCCTCTGCATTCTGAGGGATGCTTCCTTCCCTGCCCAGACAGAACCTGACTTCATAGAAGGTCCTTGGATTGCTTGTGATGAACAAAGCTGAGGGCAGACCTGTATAGGCTCCAGCACTCCGTTGGGGGTCCATGTTCCAAATTTATCCCCCATCTTTGTTTCCACTTTGCTCACAAGCTTTTCCATCTCCCTCCACTCCTCTAGCCAAGCTGAACCACTACAGCTGTGAAAACACCCGTGATTGCGAGGGAGAAGCAAGTGGTACAACAGCCCGGTCTCAGGGGGAGAGCTCGCTGGTGGTTGAAAATATCCTGCAGGAGATCGCAGCCATCCGCCAGTTCCTGGAGAAGCGGGACGAGTTCCGTGACATTGCCCGTGAATGGCTGCAGGTGGGCTACGTCCTGGATGTACTTCTCTTCCGGGCCTACCTGGTGGCTGTGCTTGCCTACAGCATCACACTGGGCACTCTGTGGTCCATCTGGCAATATGCCTGAAGAGCACACATGCACACTTACACACACACACACCTGCCACATCGACGGGCTTATGTTTAAGGAGGTGATTATGTTCAATGAGTCCTTTGCAGATTTTGGACTCATTGGTATGTATTTTAATAAAGGAGACCCAGCCTCCGAGGTACATCTGCTGTTGCTGTTCACAGACATGCATCTAAATGCTGGTGGATTCAAGTGTCTCTTCAGAGTTGTCTGTGTATCTGTTTTATTGTCATGGTGCGATGCAATGTCCATGCCTAAGCCTAACTGGCTGGTATCTGCCACCCTCTGTTGTCCACCCTTAGCTGCGAATAAACAGAAGCACATGTAATTGCTCTGAAGTGACATTTGTGCACCTCTTAAAAAGGCCACTCTTATCATGCATGTGAGTAAAAAGATGTCCAACTCAGGGCTCCAAAGTGGGGGAGGTGAAGATGGGTTGTGTGGGTTATTCTTTTGCCAAAATCTTAGCTACGTCTCGCTGTCCTCCTCCCTGTTCTGCTCTTTCATGGGCAACATTCCAAATGCAATGGAAATCCTGCAGTGAAGACAGCCTTTACTTAATTTCTTCAATAGAAGGAGTTACATTTCCAGTAGGGACAGGCAAATCTATCAATGTTGATTTCTCTCCGCTTGTCATTTTTCCAATCTTAAATTTGGTTCATCCTGAATTTATGAGAATTTTTAGAAGTTTGCATGAAAATTCTATGCATTTCTCCTAATACATGCATTTTTGTATGCTATTTTCCCTAGTGTGCAATTTTTGCAAGCAATTTTCTTAATATAATGCATCTTTAACATTATTGTCACTAATAAATGCATTTCTGTGTGCACTTTCCCCAAATATATACACTTTCTTATGGGTATTTTGACTGGAGAATTCCATAACAAAATTTGGAAAGTGTGCAGGACAACTGAGTTTCAGTTCGCTTATTGGTTTGAAGGTGTGAAATTATGTACATTTGCATTAAAATGTGAATCAAAGAAATTTCTTCCCAATCCCTAATTTCGAGATAATACAGAAAGAGTATTCCTCCATGGAGACCCAACACCAGATCTGTCTATGGGGGAGGCCACATCTAGTCACGTATTGCAAACCTCTCCATCCTTACTGGGTTTTGTGCCAGGTGTTGCTGCGGACCAAATTCCATCTTTGTTTTCTGTCCCCTACTCTTATCCTCCCCCCTGGAAAAAAATATCCTCGCTCACTGGGGACTATATTTTTTGTTCATCTTGAGATGTTTCCCAGTCATTCACTCCCAAGAATGGACGACACTCTCCACCCATTTTGTAAATACCATTCTACAGCATCTGTACAGTATGTGGCTACTTGACATGAATATTGTCACCTGGACTGTCTTGCAAAGCAGGCAGATTCTCTTCTTGTGGTCCACCTATGTGCTGTGCAATAAACTGGATGTTTCTTGAACTAAACCTAATGTGCTGGAGTAACTCAGAGCTAGAATAGAATGTATTCTATAAGAAGGCATGGAAGACCCCTGTGTTAACCATCTGGAGAAGGGAAATGTTTCTTTTAAAAAAATCCCCGTTGATTCAGTGGGGAAGGAAACACTCACGTAGAAGGAGCAGGCATCCCAGGAGGGTCTAAACATTTTGGGTAAAAAAAACCAAGACTACCTCACAGGATAAAATACTGTTGATTCAGAGTAGGTAAGGTGGTGGCTGCCACTGGATCAATTTCTGCCACTAGATCCATTGGTGTGGGAATGTCCAGACTTTGGCCCCAATCCAGATGAAGGTAACTCACCTACATCCTCTTGAAATTAATGGGACAATTCAGTTACACCTAATGTAGGCCCTTGGGATTTAATCGGAACAGGCCCTGCCATTAGGCACAGCAAGGTGGCTGCCCTGGCGGCAGTTGCTGGAAGCCAGGGCGAGGTGGCTTTGGAGGACAGAGGTCTGTGTGCCACGTAGCTTGCCCTGCGCTCTCGAAGCTAGTCTGCCACCTTCAAGGGCAGTGCAGGGTGCTGTCCTGTTGCTCGGCTTGAAGCAAGATTCACCCAGCAGCCTGACCAGCTTCTGCAGGAGTGTTGTTAGGGCTGGGCCAATGGGGCCTGACCCTCAAATCTATTTCAAAGGGCACCAGATCTGTCCTGCAAAGCCCTGGGTGACCACTGGCACCAATAGAAGCATTTTTCTCAGCTTAGTTGCCATTCAGGTGGAAATTTTCAAGTGGAATTGCAGCTTGGGAGGGAAGAGTTAATCTTCTCACAGCTTTCTGCAACAGCCCTCCCCCCCCCTTCCCAATCTTCCCATACATGACAATTACGTTTAGGGGAAAAACATTCATTGAGATGATCAGGGACAGGGTGCAAATTAGCTGAAGAATTTATTTTATTTGAGATGATTGGGATGATAAATTAACTGGCCAGCTTAACCTCCAGTGAAATTTAAATACATTTGCACATATAAATAAAAAATAGCATATTCAGATTTTATGCAGATGTGTGTCTGAATGGCCTGGGCCCCCTAATCGTTTCAGTGCCTAGCAACACCCCTGAGCTTCTGTATATGGAATTGGGGTCCGGTGTCTTGTTCCTCACCTCAGGCAGCAAAATGTCTTGAGGTGGCCCAGGACTTAAGGAGGACCGATTTGTTCTGGACTATGCTTGGCAATTCAGGAATGCTCCTCCTCCCCCTGGCTCCTGAAGTCCTTGTCCTGAAAGGACACCAGCAGAATATCTTCAAGTTCAGTCTGGCCTGGTGTAATGGTTAGAGTGTTGGATTAGGTCTGACCCAGGTTCAAATCAGCCATGAAACTCACTGAGTGACCTTGAGCCAATCACCACCTTTCAACCTACCTTGTGAGGGTAAAATGGCGCTAACCTGTGGGCACCTTCAGCTCCTTGGAGGAAAGGCAGGATCTATATGTAACAAATGAACACATAAATAATACTACTTAACATTTATTTATCTATGACAATATTCTGAGGATAAAGAACTTATGCAGCCCATTCTTAAAGAGTGTCTGGTTTACATTAATTGCAGGGAATGTAAACTAGTTCATTATTGCATCTAAAGAGCAACTTTGGTATAGAGAAGGACCTCTTAGGCTCTGATTGTACACATTCGTTCTTGGGAGTAAGACCCATTGAGTAGACATGTACAGGACTGCAATGTTAGACTCCTTGGTGATAGCAGCCATCTCTCTCTGATACAGTGGAGTTAGCTACCTTTCCATGCTGCCTGCCCCAAGGATCTGTGTAACTTGAAAGCTTCCCATACTCTTAACTGGGTGTAAAATCGATCCAAGGAAAAATATCAGCTTACCATTTCTTTTCTCATTCATGTTCTGGGATCAAATCAGAAATCCAGATCAAATCTTGTTCTGCGGAGGCTTTTCAGCACCATGGACAGAGTCCCTACATTTACAGTGCGGTGTCCAGACGGCCCCTCTCTCTCCTCTTTCCTCAACTCAGCGGCCAAATGCCAGTGTTCCAAAGCATTTCCCCCCATAAGTTGCTAAGCAGGGGGCTAACATCTGTGTGGGTGCTTCAGGCCACAACAAAGCCCAAAGGAATGAAAAACAGGAAAATAAGCACCTCATTCTGAGTTGAAAATACCAAACCATAGCTGCTGTCAAAACTACTCGCCACCTACCCTCCTGTCCATCTGTCAACATTGCAGATCTTGTGTTCCACTCAAACCCCTCTGGGTCTCTGTTGCTGCAGAAGGGAGCCTAATATCATTGACTCCTTCCTTTGCAAGAAATAGTAATGGGGTAGAACATCCATTGAGCCTCAGGCCCCTTCCTAGGCTGAAAAGGTCGTGTGTGTGTGGGGAACCACAAACATTTCATCCCGGTTTGTTTATTCAAAGGGAGCTGCATAGTGGCAAAGTCTTGTCAACAAGGACTTGTGGGAAATTATATTTGGGGAAGGGTTCAGCAAATTATTCTGTGTATCTTAGCAAATGTGACCAACATAACTTTAAAAACAAGCCCCAGAAGAACAGTGTCTTATTACATCAGACATCCAAACTTCCATCTATTTCAGGGAACAGATGCTGACCACAACCAGCTATTCACCAGAGCTGGTCTTTCAGTATTCTCTCTTTCCTGTATCTGACCCCCAACTCAGGACTCCAACTGAAGCAAGCAGCAGCTGAACAAGGAAGCATGCTTTGTTTGTCTGAAGTGTTAGACCCTAGTATAAATATTTTGCAGGGATTAGGTAACATAGAAAGTCTTCTTGAAAGTGTAGCTAAAGTTGCAACCTGTGTATCTCTGACAAGATGATCTCATGCTCAGTCTTCAGACATCCCCATGGTATAGAGTGGCAGTATATTGAGATAAATGGATGACTGGTCCGAGGGCTATTTATGTTTCTAGGTGTCCATCCCTGCCCTGATGGCTTATGTGCACACCTAAATGTGCAAACAACATGCATAGCACAGATACACCCACCAGGGAGCTTCCTGTAATAAGTGTACACTCAGTGGCAAACCCAGTCTATGTCTATGTAATGTGTGAAATCACCCTGACACAACATGATTGTTCCTACTTTCCTCAGACAGAGCTGGAAGAGAGGAGGTAGGGGCTGGCCAAGGAGGTTTCCTGGTAGCCTAAGAGCAAATATGCCAAAGAACGCTCCCCCCAAGCACTGGTCCAACCAGTCTTTGTTTCATTAATGGTTCAGTTTGCAGCCTTCATGCATTGGTCATCATGTAGAATTAGTTTGTCTGAAGGGGCTCTACATTGGTTGAACACCACAACCAACTGTCAGCTGAATGAGCTGGATTTTCTGCAGGACAATTGATGGGACATAGTGGATAAGGAATGGAGCCCACTTGAGATGAATTAGTTCAGTACATTCACAAACACCAGCACGGTCTTTGGATCAGTTTTGATGGAAACTCTGAAGTCCTTCCCATGACTGTTGAGCATTGGACTGCAATGGGGAACATCTCACCTGCAGGAAAAATCCAGGATGACTGGCAGGTGGGAGCCAGGATGATGCCAGTGTGGGATCTTGGCAGTGGGGCCTACAATAATGTGCTGATGATCTGTAAGTGGCTGGCTATTGATGAGGTGTCCAGCTAAAGAGTTAGTAAGACACTAAATCAGCCCCATTGATCCTAGCGAGATCGATGGTGCTACAGACCTGATCACTGCAACGGGCAATTAACAACCGCTGGAATGAGCTGCCTTCATGTAACATCAAATGCTTCAACAGACAAATCCAATGGCACATCGATCTCACCTTGCCCAGTGCCATGACAAGGTGTGTGTATGTATGTGCCCATATGTATATTATGGAACAAATGCAGGAGTGGGGATGTACAGGCACCCTGGTGCAGGAGGGACACGCATCCATTCCCATCCCACCTGTGGGCCTGTCTCACTGGGTGGACCAGCTTCTGCCATGGGTAGATAATGTCTTGCTGCTGCTAAATCAGAAGGCTCAGGTTTGAAGGGGGGGGGTCTCCTCTTTTCAGTGCCTTCTCCGTCTGATTTTTGGAAAAGGCTCTGCTGTCTTGGCTTTGTAGGTTCTCCTTCTCTGTCTGTTCACATGTTTAGCCAAAGGACTGGGACAGTTGTCAATCATGACAAGTCTATCCAGGACAGCCAAATCATCATCATCATCCAGAATTCCCTGTACCTCCAGACCAGCGTCATGCATCTTGCCCTCACCTCAATTTGGTGTTATCCTTGGAGGGAGCAATCCTATGTCCCCTAGACAGCGTCTGGGGGACATAGGATTTTTCGGTTTCCTGGCTCCATGCTCTTAGACAGGGCTCCAAGCTCGGAGTCAGGAAATGGCACTCCCCTCCCCTCATAACCAGTATAGAGAGAACCACGCCAGCTGCCTCTCCACACTTGGTAAGCAGAATATGGAGATGGGGGAAAGGAGGCTTCCTGGGGGCGGAAAGGGGAAGAGGCCAAGGCTGGGGTGGCTGGCTTATGCTTTTTCCATTTGTTGCCCCTGCCTTCTCCCCTTCCCCTCCCCAAAGCTTCTGCTAGACAGGCAAAATTGCCCGTCTAGCTAAAATGCAGCATGGGAGGCACAAGGTGCCTCCCTCTCTGCATAAGGCACCCGCAAGCCTCAGAGTTCAGGGGTGCAGCCCATTGGATTGCACACTTATGGTATATATTAGCAAGAGAGATCTGAGTGGGTTGACTCGGGAGGGCTGCATTATTGGGTAAGAGGTGGGGGAACCTCAGGACAGGGGTCCCAATCTGGCCCTTTGGGGTTCCTCAGATAGCCATGCCTCCTTCCTCTGGTCCTATCCCCCCTCCCCCAACCACTTATCGTTTGGTGGTTTCACAGCTTTTGTGCAGTTTTTGCCCCATCCTACAAGGCTGAAATGCCTCTCCGAAGGTTCCGTTACTGGCAGGAAGACCTTTAAGCTACAATGTGCTGGTATTTGGGGTAATCCTTTTTGGGGTTGGGCCCTGCCCCCTTGGCCTTCGAGGCCTGGGATGCTGCCCCCAAGAGGCTTTCTGGGGTGGAATTCAGCCTTCAGGCTGGAAGAGGCTCCCCACCCCTGGTTGAGAGGCGACTGGCCCAGCACTGGCTAGGAGTCTCTGATCCCTAGGCGACTCTCATGGTGACACATAACAGGGCACATTCAGTTCCTAAGAGTGAAGAATTCCCATGTGCTGGGTCAGACCTGGAGCCCAAATGGATTTGGGGCAAGGAGGTAAAAGTCTCCCAGTTCAAATAAAACAGGTACTGAATATGGCAAATGGATGAGTTATGGCAATATGACATATTACAGCTTGGTTCTGGGACTCCGTTAATGGAAATTTGAAAATAGCAATTCTGGATTGAAATTTAAAGATCAAATCACGTTCAGCTTGCATCACCTAGCCTTCCCTCTTCTTTTGTGCCTCTTGCTCCTCTTCTCTTCCGCTTCTGCATACTGTGAGATGGATCACTCTGGCCGGTCTTGGTGGAGCTGGCGAGTGGATGGCCTGGTTTGGACCTAGGGGCTGGATGGAATGGCCCTTGGTCCTTTCTGACCAGCCCCTTCTGCAGACCCATCTGCACAGCTCAGTGCTCCTGCATGTCCTCACTACTCCTGTGCTGGGTACCCATGGGTGAGGGGAATGCAGTGTCTGCCTCAGCCACTTCACAGCTGGAAACACAGCGATCTAGCTGCAAGTCATGCATTTGCAGAAGGGCAGCCGGACCTGCAGAAATCATCTCTGCCAGATCGCTGTGGCTGCAGAGACCACACAGACCCAACATTACGGTCAAATGTGTTTCAGGGGAATTTCAGGACAAACCACTCACACGGGAGGATTCTGATGATCAGGCTGTGGCCTCCTCCCACTCGACGAACATTTCCTGTGCCAGGGGGAGGCCTCCTGCCCCACTGCTCCTCCCCTCCCCCTCCTTGCTGCCACAGCCTGTCCAGCTGCCCTCTCTAAGCACGCACGCACGCACGCACGCACGCAGTGACCAAAGTTGAGAGACCGAGGGCTTTCCTTCATTTGCCTGGCACTCTCCCTCTGCTCAGTGTTACAGATCGGGTCTGGAGGGAAGTGATTTTGCAGCAGAGGAAGGAGAGAGGAGGAACTCACTCAGGGAGGGGGCACACTGAGGGCATCTTACCCCCCCAAAAAACCCTGGAGCCAGCAATGCTAAGAGAGGCACTCCTAAGGTGATGTGAGTTGTTCGCTCCATCGTCCAGCAAGACATGAGCATATTGTTGGACTGTCCACATGATGGCAGCGTAGCCCAGTAATTCCATGGTGCACACACACATGCAAGCTTCCAGACAGAGAAGGCATATGGATCTTCCACAGCAGGTGTTTCATCTCCCCACCTCAGCCCCCTCATGCCCCACAGAGTGGAGAAGGAAGGATAAGGCTGAGAAAATCCTCAATCTCAGGGGCCTGCAAAGGCCAGCTAAGGAGCTGTAGGGCAAAATTCAGAAGAGGATTTTGTGGACATGTACTTTTTCCAGGCATGGGAGAAGATGACTGGAAATTAGCAGCATCTCTACCAGGGCACGGTGGGTGATCATCTATATTGTACTGTGTCCTTGGTCTCTGTTCCATAAGGCTGAAATGATATTACAAATATATACTTAGATAAGAATATTAAAGGGAATTCCTGCCCTCATACAAATGCTCCTTGAGGGCTGCTAATGTACTACGTGTGGCAGCATACTGAAATCATGCTGACAGATTCAAGGAGTACCCTCACCATGGAACTCTTCACCAGTAGAAGATTGAGGACTAGAAACTTGAAATGGAGTTTAATTGGGAGTCAAGATCTGAGAGCACCCATTTTATTTATTTAAAATATTTTTAGGCCACCTTTCAGGGCAGAAGACCTCCCAAGGAGACTTACAACATTAAGATTTGTAGAAAAATAATAAAAAAAACCCAAAGGGCCGCAGTGGCTTAGTGGTTAAGATGCTGAACTGCAGACCGGAAGGTCGGCAGGGCAGCAGTTCGAGACCCGAGTGCCGCGTGGCGGAGTGAGCTCCCGTCTTCAGTCCCAGCTCCTGCCAACCTAGCAGTTCGAAAGCAAGAAACTGCAAGTAGATAAATAGGTACCACTTCGGCGGGAAAGGTAACAGCCTTCCATGCACCTCGGTGTTCAGTCATGCTGGCCACATGACCACGGAAGCGTCTTCGGACAGCGCTGGCTCTTCGGCTTAGAAATGGAGATGAGCACCACACCCTAGAGTCGGACACGACTGGTTGGGGACACCTTTACCTTTACAATAAAAAAACAATACAATACTAAGGCAGCAAACATTCATAAAACACCAGCAATAAAACATTACTGCAAGCCTACAACATAACTGCAGCTATAGAGCAGAACAATTCAATAAAATATAATCAGGGGAAGGCCAGAGTAAACAAGCAGGCCTTCAGAGCCACTGTAAAACTAGCCTACATTGATGGGGTCTGATGGATCCCTGATGGCAACTTATTCCAGAGGTGTGGGGCCACTGTGGAAAAGGCCCTCTCTTGTGTACTTGGCCACCTCATTCCCCAAAGGTATGCAAGTGAGAATCAAAAACTTCCTGACTCTTAGAGCAGTACGACAATGGAACCCATTCCCTAGGGAGGTGGTGGGCTGTCCCACACTGGAGGCGTTCAAGACGAGGCTGGACAGCCATCTGTCAGGGATGCTCTGACTTGGATTCTTACGCTGAGCAGGGTGTTGGACTCGATGGCCTTGTAGGCCCCTTCCAGCCCTACTATTCTATGATTCTATAGCAATAGCAGAGAAAAAGATGGTGTTCTGAACCATGTGTGTTTCTCCGCCTGAGTAAAGAGGGAGAGAGCACACACAGAAGCGGGAAACTGAATGGCCTTTTTCCATAGAGTTACTTTCCATCAGTCCTAAATCCACCAAGCTATGTTCCCACTCATCCTTCTGAAGTCCACTTTTTTTTTTTTTTAATGAAGGTCAGGATGGAAATGGAAATAATCAATATGGCCAATCCCACCCAATCAGGGTTCATGTAATAAACAGTCTGTCATGTCACAATGGTGCATGACCTCACTGGCTTCAGTAAATATAGTCATGTTGGGTGACAGGAGACTGGGCTGTATGAGGACATCACTTAGGTCAGATAAAGGCAGTTGAGAGTGAAGGCACCTGGTTGTGATTTCAGTGAGTAAGCCAGCCTTTTAACACAGAGTGCCTAAAATCACCCAGAAGCAGGGAGACATTGCTTGGTTGGAAATGTTTGCAAAAAATGGTGTTTTGGCATAACCCTGGTTTATTCTGAAGTTTCCTCAGTGTTGCAGCCTTAGGGTGCAATCCTACGCATGTTTAGACAGAAAAAGGGCCTACAACTCCCAGCATGGTGGACCCTAATTACACCTTGGACCCTAAATCGAAGTGACCCTAAATGAAGGGTGTAATCCAGAGAAGAACCAAGGTTCAGGACAGGGAGAAGCCTTGAT
Source organism: Heloderma suspectum (assembly GCF_057233095.1). Taxonomy (NCBI): domain Eukaryota; kingdom Metazoa; phylum Chordata; class Lepidosauria; order Squamata; family Helodermatidae; genus Heloderma; species Heloderma suspectum. The sequence goes on along the minus strand of NC_139463.1, from coordinate 4,109,229 downwards.
AGACAATTAGGATTCTCTGTGCACTTTTCTTCTTGTGGAACCTGTAAAAACAAAAACAGATGGGGAGGGGGAGACAAGGCAGTGGAAGTTCCTCCCCCCGTCAAATGACATCTTTGCAGGGAGAGTTTGGTTGGATCAGCCTTGCCACTTCAGCGAGGTCCTTGTGTGGGGGTGGGGGTGGTAGAAGGGGGGGTGTCCAAGTGAGGAGCCTGTTTTCCTGGATGGAGCAGCTGATCATGTCTATAGAGTTGCTCATCAATAATTTAAAGCATAAACAACACTTTACATTAAGTGACACTAATTACCCCGTAGATTCCACATAATTAACGTTTAACTGCATTTTAATTTTTATGGGATTATGCAGCCCAGCATGGCAGCTACCCCCTCCACCCCCCGCCCCCTCCCCCAGCATGGCTAGTACTCAAAAGCCCTCTGGCGCCACAGGTTCCAGTGAGAGCCCCCCTCAAGAAGCTCCCTCTCTCACCACTGGCCAGAGTGGGAATTCATGACAGCAATCCACGGAGGGGTTTGAAGCTGGGTTCAGCCTGCCCAGGGCTGGCCCAAGACATTTTGATGACCAAGGAGGGCACCCTCCTTGTCCGCTAATTAATAATGGGGCACAATCCACCAGGACGTTCTCCTGCACAAACCCCCATTGACAAGAGCAGGAGCTGGGAAGAACGGGCAGCTGTGCCTTTAACCAGTCCTGCAGGCCCTGCGCCATGCCATCAAAAGCCCAGAGCACCAGCAAAGGGCTGTGCAGCTTGCATCCAGATACAAGGAGCACAAGCGCTGCGGTTAATGTAGTCAGTAAATAAATAAAGGAGGGCTTAAGCTTAGTGTACAGCAATCAGTTTAGAACTACAGGATAATTAACCCAGCAGGGGGCCGGAGCAGCCTACAGTCAGGTTTAAATGAGCGAGTTCACTTTCATTGAGGCAAACTTGCTCAGCTCCCCGGGGAGCATAAAAATACTCCAAGAAGCGCCGGCAACAGGCACCGAGCGGAGCCACGCGCAGGCCCACCGAACCACCTCCTTCGTCTCTCCGACCCAGAGCGACTCTTCCTCTGAAGCTCCTCTTCGAATGAAGCAGCGCGTGCAGTCCCGCGCTCCTGGCATTTCAGCCCTGCTTTCTCGCCATCAGCAGCCCTCCCTGGCAGACTCCGTGCCCCCCCCAGCCAAACCAACCTTCAACTGCCATCCGGGCAGCTGCTGCATTAGCCAACATTCTGTGGCCGCCCCTTCCCTCCACCAGCAGCAGCAATGCTGGCAGGCCTCCTGCCATGGCACAGCACTCTGCCAAGGGCCTGGGAGGATCTCCGAGGTGAGCAACGGATAGGCACATCCATATCAGTTACGCATTATGGTGCGTCGTCTTTATTCCTATGCTGAATTGACTAGATCCCAAGGAAGCTTCACAAAGCAGCAGCAAAGACTGCTAGCAGGAAGGGGAGTTAATTAAATGTAGCACCATGGCATGGGGGTGACCAAGCAGCGTTGGTGAAAGTGCTTGGAGGCAGCCCCTGAGATCCCTGGGCGCTTTGGTTCCGGTTGCGTGCAGCTTCCCTTCTTCCATAGACAAGCAGGGAAGTCTCAGTCCTTCTTGTCAATGGAAGTTTTGGGAGTGCAGGCAGCAACTAGAGGAATCCAAACTAGCCACTCTGCCACGAGCATCCGAGAAGACCTTGGCTTAGGCTCTTAACTCTCCATTTGTTCCTCCAGATCGGGAAAGCAAGCGCCCAGCTGGGCCACCACTAGGGCTGGCCGAGAATTTCTCCACGAATCTTCGGGAGGCTGAGTGCTGACGCATTCGGCCCCCCGAAAGTGTTGGGGAAATTCTCCGCCGGCCCCCCGGCCCCCCCAGGATGGGACTTACCTTCGGCCAATGTCCCTCTCGGCGGCGGGTCCCGGTGGCGTTTCGGCGGCGTTTCGGCGGTGGCGGTGGCCGGTCTCCTGACCGGCTGCCGCTGCTGCCATTGCAAAAAAAAAAAGTAAAGTAAAACACACACACACACACCCATGATAGGCTATGTAACGATTTACGTAGCCTATCACGGCTAGATTTCCAAAGTCAGCCGCGATAGGCTACGTAAATTGTCACGTAGCCTATCACGGCTGACTTCGGGGGAAAAAAAAAAAGCGTGTATGCAAATGGTGGCACCCGTGGGGCGCCGCCATTTGCGTTCCTTATTTTGGCACATCTAGTCTACATAAAGCTTTACGTAGACTACGGCGAAAATAAGGGCACGCTATTTGTGTTGCCCTTATTTTTGCCGTAGTCTACGGAAATCTTTACGTAGACTAGACGTGCCAAACTAAGGAACGCAAATGGCGGTCCCCACAGGAGCCGCCATTTGCGTACATACTTTTTTTTTTTTTCAAAGTCAGCCGTGATAGGCTATGTGAGGATTTACATAGCCTATCACGGCTGACTTTGGAAATCTAGCCGTGATAGGCTACATAAATCGTTATGTAGCCTATCACGGGTGTGTGTGTTTTACTTTTTTTTTTTCGCGGCCGGGTAGACGGGGCGCTCCTACCCGGCCTGAATTTCGGCGACGAGGGATGGGGCGCCTCCCCCCGGCCTGAATTTCGGCCGGACGAGGTGGGGCACCTCCCCCCCCTCGCCTGAACTTTGGGGGGAGAAGCGAAGCGCCTCCCCCCCACCTCGAAGCAAGCTGCGGGACGAGGTAAGTCCCTTTCGTCCATCCCTAGCCACCACCTGATTCCGCAAATTACAGCTCACACACAGCTTGTTTACTTACATGGTCAGTATAATGAAGGAGCAGTGCACTCATGGGAGAAGGTGGCACCAATTCTATGCACTGGAAAATCAGACACCCCCCTGCCCCAGCTCATGGAAGAGGAGCTGCAAACTCTCACATCGCACGGTTCCCACAAGTGGACTGTCCACGTGAGCAAAGCTTTTTGGAACTTAGCCGGGAGCTGATTGTGAGAAAGCCAACTCTGAAAGTAATGGGCTGTGAGGATCCAGGAACCTTTTTCTCTTGGGGTTCTGTCTCAGGCAGGGTTGGGAAGACTGAGGGCATGCAGGAACTACTTTGTCTTTTTACTAGAACCCTGAGATGCCGTGCAAAAACTATACACTTCGATTTAGAGAGTAGTGAGCCCAGGCCTTGGTTTTGAGTTCCACAACTGAGCAGAGCTCACAGTCCTTCCACACAAAAATCCACTCCTGGTTGCCGCCCTAGCTGTTTTTATTTCAGCAGTATAATTTAAGGTTTGTGTTTGTGGCAGGGGGAAGAGTCATTTTGTTGCTTCTAGAGTTAAATAATTGGGAGTCAGAAATCCTTACTGTCTATGGCAAATTACCCAGGGATCTACCTCCTATCCACCTCCGGCCTAGGACACCCAGAATTCTCTGAGCAGCCATCTCCTCTCTCCTTGCAGAGCATATCTGTTGCAAAGGCATTTCAGGACCCCTGCATTGTGTGTCCAGTGCCCCATGACCACGGCAAGTTAGGAAGAAGAACTGTCCACATTGCTTTGGCTGCAGCAACAGCAGAAAAGGCTCTCCCACCCACTGCAGCCCCAGGGCTTGATGCAATCAAAGGGACTTGGAATGGAGTGGGAGGCTATTAGCCTAGGAGTGTGACGCTTGCAGAGGGTGTGAAAGCTCTCAAGGTCAAAACCCCGACTGGTGGCAGGAGGGCTGGTTATACCTTTGAGGATGGGTTACAGCTCAGTAGCAGAGCACCTGCTTTGCATGCAGAAAGCCCCAAGTTCGAAGCCCAGCATCTGCAGGTATTGCTGGGAAAGACCCAAGTCCGAAAGTCTTCTGGAGAGCTGCTGCCAGCCGGTGCTGACAACACTGATCTAGATGGACCAGTGTTCTCAGTTGGTAAGAAGCTGTTTCCTAGGCTCACAGCCAGTGAAGGGCTGAGGCCAGGAGTTCCGCTGCCCCTATTCACATCTTGCAGACCTAGGGTGGCCATGTGTCCTCTTTTACAACAGGTAGTCCTCTACTTGGAAGGCTGCCAAGTCTGGTTTAAAGTCAAAGGACCATATGAAAGGACAGCAACAGAGGCCAGGAAGATGCCCATCAACCCTTGGCACTGAGTGGCAGACTGAGCTGGCACACAGCTCATCCACTTTGTCTTCCCCACTATGGTGGGATGTATATTTCTATTTCAACTATAGCAATTATTTCTATCTTTCTATATAAATTAGCATATGCAAATATTATGCAGGTTAGTGCCCTCTTTTCTGAAGATGTGTTTCCTCTTCTTTGGCCACGCATAAGAAGCCACGCTAGATACTGCTCCAAATCTAGAGGAGCCATTCCACTTTGGGTGAAGTAAAAATATATGTGTGGTTTTGGAGGTTCCCGTTGACTGAAAAACATCCCAGAAAATTTCAAAGAAAGCAAGAGGGGCTTCTGGACACCAGCGAAATTTCTCTAGGAACTGTGGCAGGGTGTGCACATCCTGGGCCTGCTGCAAAACCTGAGGCAAACCTGAGGCTCTTCACTGAGCAAACTTCAGACACTGATGCTGCCAATAAGACAAGTAAAGTTCCTTAGGAGGAGATGTTCAGACGACTCTTTGCTTTGCTTTTGCAGAACAAATGTGACTGCCTTCCTTTATTCACATGTCGGAGGAAGCGCATTTCCCCATCCTGGAAGGATTTTTTTTTAAATTCCACAATTGCTCACAGTGACGAACAAGCAAACATTTAAGCAAAACAAGAATAAAAGCCACATGCTGTAATGTTAGCAATTACAAAACAAGATAAAACAGGAGATGTATAGCCACTGGCTCTTTCATCAGGACAAAATGGTAATTCCTTGGACTTCGCCACTCCTCCCCCCTCCCCCTCCCGACAAAAGAATTGACAGCTCCACCCTGGGAACCACACACAACACTCCCAATTTCATCCAGCAGCCGTGGCTCAGAAGTCCTGCTCGTTTCTAACATGGGGATCCGGCCACCCCAAGGCCTGGGCCGTCTCACTTTCCTTCTGCAGCTGAGTGGCCATGCTGGGCTGGTGGGCAGCTGAGCCGATCTCTAAATATAGGGTTTTAAGCAGCCACAAAGCTTCTCGAGGCTGGCATTGTCAGGGTCTCCTTTCTATCCATTAGATCATATCTGGGTCAAAGAGCACACGAGGAGGGGAACGCCCCCCCTGCCACACAATGCCTATTCAAGCTCGGCCTCTATTCACTGGTGCCTTCTCCCCCCATGGCCAGGAACACGTGACCCCCTCCCTGCCCCCAGCTCCCAAGCCTAAGCCCTTACCTTTTGATGTCCCTTTGCAGAAAATTGCAATTAAATGTTGTTTTCAAGACGATGCTCTTTGAGCAGGGAGCCATCAACACAGACACAAATCTGGCCAATGTGCCAAGAGGGCTGGAGTGGAGGGAGAAGGGAAACCCGAAGGGCTCCCGGATCGTGTCCCGAGATTGGAAGCCGTATGTTTATGCCGGCATTTGTTTTGCAAAGGAAGTGGCATATGGAGACAGCAAAGACTCTCCAATGGATGGGGCGAGGAGCCTGGCCCTGTGCATATTTACTTGGAAGCAGGTCCAGTGCTCAAATGGCATGGGGTGGGCAGAGTACCCTTGGCTACTGCTCTCTCTCAAGCTACAGGGGGACAAGTTTGTGATAAAATGATGAGGCATCCCAGAGTATGGCTTGTAGGTTTCATTAAGGGCCCACATTTTTTTCTTGTAATTTAAGCTCTCAGTTCTGTGGGACTTACTCCCAAGTCAGCATGTATAGGATGGTATCCAAAGAGAAGCACAAAGGGGAACACTTCCCGAACAGGAACATGGCTGAGCTGGAGAGGATAAGCGCCTCTCCACTTGCCTTTTCTCCAACTCTTCAAATATCCTCTTCATTTCTTTCTTTTGGAGTGTCAGTGTCAAGTTGCTGGAGGTTTTCCTTTGGATAAATAACTTTGTTACTGTTGTTTGTTCACAAGGCTGAGGGTGATGAAGGGCAGTTGTGTCCTCCCCCCCCCCCGGTATTTTACAGTTGGCATTAATGCATCAGGAATACCAGGGAATTCTATTACTCAAGTATTATTACAGCTTTTGGACAGTTGTTGGAAGAACCTTCAAAAGAATCTTTTTTAAAAAAGGTCCCATTTCTTTAGAATCAAAGTATTGGTTACTGTCTAGCAATGTATGAGAATTCGTTTTTGCTTGCAAAACATGTGAGCATGCCCCATTTGAAGCTCCAAACTCGAGCATGAGCACATGTCAATGGAAAACATTCGCAAATTGTTGAACATGAGCTCACGTTTGCCTCATTCCTAATTCCCAATTCAATCTGTGCAAATTTCCTAATTTGCACATATTTCCTCAGCAGACTGAATCAACTGTGCTTCAGTTTGTAGAGGAAATTCATGCAAATTTGGGGAGATTTGCACAAATTCCCCTTTTGCGCAGAGCGAACAACTCCTGCAAGCACAAGAGGAATTGCGGATGAGACGCATAGTGAGATGTGTTCAGAGAATCCTAGCAATCTTGAACATTGCTCGTTTGCCCATCCCCATTACTGTGTTTGGTAGAAACTGGAGACTGTTGACATTCACCAGTGAGTGTTGATAATCTCTCCACTGGACCATGGTCTCCGCCCATCACTGGAACAGATTGTGGCATCCACTTCAGAAGCCAGAATCTGCCCCAAGGTTCTGGTGGAGCGAAATGCATTTACATCTAGTTAAACAAGGAGTGAAACAAGGAGATCTCGCTCATTCTTACATACATCTCCCCCCTGCCCCGTCCCATCCCTCTCCTCGACAACCTCCAGTCTCAGATGCTGTCATCACAAGGGGGGCTTGACACAAGGCAAGTTGATTCATCACCCACAACTGATTCCGCTCTCTCGGCAACGAAATGCACAGAGTGAAAGAAAACAACCAGGCAAGAGGCTTCAACGACTGAATTAACTTTATTGTTTTTTTTTCCTAACTGCAGATTCAAGGTATACAACTGAACATTGCTATTTTCCTTATGAGACTTATAAATAAAAATACAAAAAATGTCCACTACAAAAAAATCTACCGTTAGTAGGATGTAAAAAATACTCTCTTTGCTATAGAAGGCACAAACTTCACTTAGTGACAAATGGAGAGAAAAAAAACCTGCAGCAGTAATTTCTTTTTTTAAAACCTTTTCTCTTTTTTTTTTTCCTCGCCAGAAACACTGAAGGTTTACAAAGAACTGCACCTGCGCCCTACACAGAACAGATGCAGAGGTGGAGAACGTCAACTAGTAGGGGACATCACAACTTTTTTCAGGGTGGGGGGACAAATCTGATTGATGTTGTGTGTGTGTGTGTGATCTTTAAGCTAACTGCATCTGTGACTCTAGAGAAACACATTAACAGGACTCACAAGCAGCACTGCAAAGAAAAATGAAAAGTATTTTGTACAGGAAAAGAAGTACATAATGCAGAATCTAAAAACAAAATAAAAACAAAATGTAACAAACAAAAACAACAACGGGCACCTTCTAACGTTAGGCTAACAGGAGGTGCTGAGGTAGACTGCGCCAGGACAGCAATTAAAAACACTATTTTTTTTTTTAATACGAAGCAATCAAACTGGCACTTGTGCTGTCACAACGTTAAGAGACAAGCAAAAACAAATGAACAAAAATAATAAGCTTTAAATTTGCTTGGTCCAGAAGGACAAAATTGGTCCTCAGTGCTATAATATATATAGATATAGATATATATATATATATATATATATATGAACATAAATGTCATGGAGACTTAGCATGGCTTCTTAGCCTCAAAAGATCATGCATACTTTAACACTATGTAAAACAAATACTAAGACACACACCAAAACTGGCACCTGAGGGCTGAAGGATGTCATGGTTGCAGATGAGTACGCTCTTACTCTTGAGGGGGTGGGCCCGGGAAAATCTCAGGCTGTCTCCCCTCGCTCCACTGCCCTGTCTCGTGAGGGCGGGTGGACTGGACACCGAGTGAAGTAACCGTGCAGCACAACAGAACAGCAAGCATCCGACGGGATGGGCTGGAGGGTGTAAGTGGCAGAATAACTGTGGGGCACTTGGAGTGAAAACAAACAGAAATGTTGGCCAACCGCCTTTCTCTTCATAAAACTCTCATTTCTATTAGCCCAACTGAGCAAATTCCCTCCTGTTTGAACATGGTGGTATTCCACAACGACAACAATGACAAGAAACCTGAGGCTTGTAAGTTCTGAAACCTGCAGGAAACCAGAAGGTTTGAATTGGGGGAGACAGAACTGATCCTTGCAAAATAATGGATCATCTCGCATACCATGACATCCCTTAGCTAGGGAGTCCAATCCATTTCCCCAAGGTACCAAATAGTTGAGTAGGCATTGCAGCATTTTCTTCCTCTTTTAAATGTGGAAACACGCACACACGCGCACACACACACACACGCCTTTTTTCAGGCAAAAAGATAAAACAAGCCATTTTCTAAGGTTGTGTTGAGGATTGTACTAAATCAGCTCCCATCTTGCTTCCCACCACAAAGCAGCAAAATAAGGTTACATGTCTCCCACACACAGAAACACACGAAACACACACTTGCACGTGTATGCATACAACACATCTTAATGCTTTCAGTTTTTGAAGTTTATTCCCAAAGCAACAATTACAGACAGCCAGGGATATATACTTGCCAAGGGATTCTGTGCAGAAAACAAAGTTGTATGTGGGCAAGCCAGAGTTGTGGATCTGCAGGTGGGCAAAGTTTGAGTAAAATTCTATAAGGCATTTGTAACTCAGTACCATAAACAGGGCTCAAAATGGTGCCTTAAAGTGGGCATTATTCATGTGGCAAATGGAACAAAGTGAACAGGCAATCCTGCAGACTGCCTCCTTAAAAATCGACAGTGCTCTAAAAGTGGGAGAAACCATTTCCTCCCTAAATTAAAATCTGGTTTGTGCAATTCCAACTTTTAGGTCAAACCAATCACAACCTCCTCCAAATCCGTCGTGTTCACCACACTGCCAACAGTCAAACACAACTTCACCCGTGTTTCATCAATATCCACGATGTGGCAGGGTCAGACTTTTTTCAAACAACAACATATCCCAGAGGAAAATGGTGTCTTCCTGCAGTCCCACCAGAAGTGAGAATGATAATTGCAGTGAGACCACAGCTCTGCAATGATGGTTCCATATTTGGAGTTCACTCACAAAAAGCTACGAGTGTCATTTGCCCAGCCTCAAGCCTTCATTCCTGGAAGGCTCACACAGGTTGACCAGTAGGTTAAATGCATTTTCCCAAGTGTGCTTTGGAAACTGCAATTTCACCTTGATTTAGTACCAGCCTATGTGGCAACACTGGATTACAACAATACTGCATGATTATTTAATACTAAGTCCCACACACACGCGCGCGCGCGCACACACACACACACACACACTGATTCCTGTTCACATTACAAAAGGGGGGGATGGGGACAACATCCTGCTGAAAACTGACGTAGGGACTAACAAATATTACAAAAATATTACACTTTGCAAATAATTTATCAGTCCAACACTTTCAGCTGGGTGAGTGGTGGGTGGAGGGAAAAGAAGGGAAAGGGCTCCTCAGATGATCAATCCTTTTTTTTTAAAACAACAACAACCCCTCAACAATGTTGGGAGCACATAGAGATGACCTTATGGTCATCTCTAGCAAATGTGACATTGGTATGTTTACTGCATATTTCTCTTTAAAGGGTCTGCCTTAAATGACGTCATATTTTTTTTCACATTATAAACAAAATTCTACTTAAGCTATTCACATATTCAAGTTTAACTGTTCTTTTTTTCCTTTATCAAATTGCTATTTCCCCCCCTAAACTGTCAGTCTCTCCACTACTACAGTGACATAATCTCTCCTCTTATTCCACCCCCCCACCCCAGTTTAAGGCCTTCAGTATTTACCAACAGTTGAGACAGGATCAGGATGGGGATGGGACAGCAGTACAGAGACACCCCTTAAAATTCCCTTTTCTTCCATCTACATAACACTTCCCTAACACTTTTCCCCATATATAAATGCAGCTAAATTACAAAATAAAATTTACATTTGCAAATATAAAGCATGAGATGAAAATTGAAATGAACATCACAAAGCAAAAAACAAAACAAAGCCCCCAAACACCCTTAACTAACAAAAAACACAAATATTGCAAAACTGTGCTTCTGTAACTGCAAAAAAACAAAACAAAAACAAAACCCCAACTTAAACAGAGGTAGCTTTCAAGATAATATGACCCAGGTTTCCATCACATGGGCCATCAAAACAAAACACCCATTTTGGTAATAATAATAATGCACGATAAAAACCGAATGGGGAGGCCAACACAGAAACCAGCGTCGATGGCATTTCTGTGGCTGCGCTGCGGCACTTGGGTGCTTCGTGCAGACACTTTCTCTTCCTCCGGCCCCGCAACGTGGCCCTTTTAGCCATCGATCCCAAACACATCCCCACCCCAAAGCCAACACAAACAAGCTCATGAGGTCACAAGAAACCGAGGTAATTTCAAGTACAATGTGCTAAACGCAGAAATCATTAAAACTGAAATAAAATTAAGAAAGCAAAGACAAAGAAAAGCCACCTTTCTCATTTGACTCCTTCACAGACAGAAGAATCTGGGCAGAAGATCTAGCGGGCAGCACATTTCAAATGCCATTCCTGGGGGGAAGGAGGGGGGAGGCAGAGGAGGCAGACAAGGCGGAGCATGGAGGAAGGGCCTCCCTCTTGGGGCAGGTTCCTCCAAATGCAAAGACGGGGGGCAGGAAAGAACCGAGGGCGTGGCCAGGGTGTAAAGGGATGTGTGAGCTGGGAGGGAAAGAACTGTGCAAGGCAGAGTGTGGCAGCACCCACTACTTACAGGGAATGTCACACTCTCCCGCTAGGGTGGCTTTGTGCAGAGCAACAGTAGCTGTCCCTGGAAGATGATGGCAGGCAACCAGTGGGCCAAGATCTGCCCACCGCGGAGTACCAGTTGGCGCAGCCCTCACTGATGCGCCTCTAGGTGGCTAAAGTAAGTCCAGGCATCCCTTCACCACTGGCCTGCAGAAGGAAGGAAAGACTCTGGCAGAAGACATGCACAGGGACCACACTGCGCTACCTCCCGGTCATGCACAGCCCTCCCTCCTCCCTTCTCACCTGGGGCAGTGGGCCAGACTGAACCTCCCAACTTTTGGCCTGACCCGTCACCACCAGGCCAGGCTATCTCATCGCTGACTGCTGCAGCAAGAACGGAAATGGTGCAAGGCAGGCAAGCCGCGTGCTGGCCTCGTGGCCGCCCAAAGCAGACCACACCCGCCTCTCTGGCTGGGCAACGACACTCATCTGTCGCGGGGACAGTCTGCAGTCTGGCCCGGGGGGGCAGGGTGGCCTGCTTTGGGGGAAGCAGGTGTGCTGGAGGCACATCCAGCCCTTGGAAGGCTGTTCTAGCCACATGTGCCAATGCTGCCAGAATGGGACGAGCGCTGCCGATGGCGCTGCTGATGGCAGCACAGAGCAATCTCAGTTCGGCAAGCCACGCGTCACAATGGGGTGCCCTTCTTGGCTGTGGACAGCAAGAGACTGCAGGCTCAAACCCCTGCTTTTCTCGTGACTCAGTGGCCAGGGAGCTGTGCCCCCTCCCCTCCTCCAGGTCCTCGCACTCACCAATAATGCAAGTGGAGCTCTTGCTTAGGCGAGGCTCCCCTTTCCGCTCTGTAGTGGGTGAGGCTGGCTCCATGCCCATGGAGGAATGCGAACACAGACCTTGCACTTCCATGGATGTAAATGGGGAAAGGCTTGGAAGTGGGGAGCTTCCTGTGTGCTCATCAGATCCTTGGGTTGGGAGCTATGTCCAGAAGCTGTTGGGTCTCCCACAAGCTTATTCTGTTTCACATATCAGCTGGGAGGGGCTGAAAAGTTATTCTGACTTTGCCCCCTCCTCACAGAAGGCTGACCTCTTGTATTAGCAAATGTGCAAAGTTATGCCGTTTCTAACAGGTTTCTCTCACCGAAATCCCTTTCCCACCCTCACCAAAAATAATAATAATAATAATGCATAGAATGGTCTTTGGTCAGGAGAAAGGGTTATGGTCTAGAGGGAATGTCTACAGGCGAGTAGTGAGCTCTTGTAAACTCAGCTTGCCCTGGATCGTGCTCTTTGGGCGAACCAGTTTTCACCTTGCTAGTGCAACCGTAGTGCACGTTTTTGGCCAAAACCAGACAGGGGAAGGGGCATCTATGAGGAAAGTACAACGATGTGAGGCAGGCACATCAAAGCTTCTGCTGCTCCCCCACTCCAGAGAGCACAGCCCTCAGTTCCCCCACATCTGGCCACTGCCAGCCCCAAACATTCTGCTCTCCTCACCCCCCTGCAAGCAGCTGCACCATGTCGTCTAGGAAGCATATCCCAAGGTCCTTTGTGGAGCAGGCCAGGGCACAGCCCTCCACGCACTATCTGAAACTTTCAACCCAGCATTCGTTTGTGGCATGGCAAGATCTCCTACGGCACACTCCCCCATCACATGTAGCTTCACTGGTGTCCCGTCACCCTGCCTCAAATACCCCTGCCCCAAGAAACCGCCTGGATTGGGCAGTTGACCACCTGTCAAAGGGGCAGGCCCAGGAAAGAGGGTGAAGAGCAGCTCTCTGGGACACTCTGTAAACTGAAGCCTGTCCCACTGATGCGCTGTTCCCTTTCCGCAAGGATCACGGGGCATTACTTGTATCTCAACGAGGGCACAACATATCCAGAAGAGAATTCCTCTGTGTCCTCATAAGTTTTCAGCTTAGAGAGTGAATGAGGCCTTGGAGAATTCCGGCAACCCTACCGTGGGCTGCCTGAACCCCTCCGAAGGCCCTGATGCACATGGAGACACAGGCACACGCAGGGCTAGCTCAACATGTGGCTTGGGCTGGATTCCGACAGATGTGTCTCTTTGTGGGTTTTGGCCAGAGAACTCCAAGGAGTTTCCCTGCTCTCTCTCTTATCCCCACTGCCATGGTGAGGGCTTTGCAAGCTGGAAGGAAGGTGACCAGCAAAGCCTCGTTGAATAGAGAGAGAAAGAAAGAAAGAAAGAAAGAGCGAGAGAGAGAGAGAGAGAGAGAAAGAAAGAAAGAAAGAGAGAGAGAGAGAGAGAGAGAGAAAGAGAAGAGAAGAGAAGCCAAAGACAATTCAGGGGGTGGGTTTTGCCCGGTCCTTCCCGATTTCATCCCTCCATCCCTCCCCTTGTCCCTTTAGACGTAGCAAAGGTACAAATAGGTCTTCTCTATCCTCCAGTCGGTGGGGATCTCCTCCGGCTTGTGGCCTTTCATGTGTTTCTGCATGGCGGAAAGACTTGGGCAGTACTCTAGGCAGATCGTGCACTGATATGGGGAAGCTCCGTTGTGGGTCCTGAGATGCTTGATCATGGCTGAGTAGTCTCGGGACCTCTGGTGGCACAGCTTGCACTCAAACGGCTTCTCACCTGCGGGAGCAAAGGGGGGTCACTTGGGAGGCGAAGGCAGCTGGAGCGACCGACAAACAGGCAGCCCCAAGGCGCCAGCGCTGCCTGGGATGTGCACCTGGCGCACTTGATGCCGGCTCCGTTGGCGGGGCCAGCAGCAGTGCCTAAAGCAGCCTCCACTGACGCAGCACCCCCTGATGCGGTGGACTACAACTCCCACAATCCCCCAGCCATCTGGGGTGTGCTGAGTTGGGGAAGGGCGACCTAAACGCTTGGAGAAGTGTTTGCTCCTGGCTGCATATGTGCTGTTCACCGTTGCACGCGCACAGCTATATCAATCATTTAAATTTTTTTTGTGGCATGAACACAAGGCTGTTATGGATCATGAACCCTTGTGCAGGGGGAAAGCTGCAGGCAGGCTGTATACTCTGTGGTACAAAACCAAAATCTAAATTCTATGTGGTGGGAACCCAAAAGACTGAATTTGCATAAATTAAACTAATTTGTGTCATGGGTTTTGCATTAATTAATTAACATTCCTATACCATCCCAAAGGCAAAGCTGTCTGGGCAGTTCACATAATTCTCTGGGTGGTTTTGCATAGTTTATATATATTTTTTTGCCAGTCACAGTGGGCACGGGGGGGGGGGGAGGGAAACTATGCAGGGTACTGGAAACCCTCTGCTGCTGCAACCGTATTCCCTGCTCCCCTGGTGTCTGAGATTCCCACAAGCATTGCTCAAATTTTGAGCCCCAAGGACTAGAAGCTTTTAAAATGTGAGCTGAGATCATTCCTGGCAGCCATGGTTGGGCACTCTCTCATTTTGAACCTTTCCTGCACTTCTGTGGAATCTTTACACAGACAGAGCTCTGGCTAACTAAAATCAAGATGATAGGGCATGGTTCCTCAAGTATTTTGCCTACTGGCCATGGGCTTATTCTAGCCTTCCAAAGGGCTCTGGTTTCCAGGCAGGTGACCATCATCTGCCTGCAATGACCTTCCTGCTGAGTTAGTTGGCTTCTCCTGGAGAATTGTTTTTGATATTGTACATGGCAGCAGCGGCTGAAAGCCAAGGGGGTTTGTTTCGACGCAGTAATTAACTGCCTCGGTCTTCTCAATATTGATACCTGCTCTGCGCACAGACAGAGCGAATAATGAAGTAATGAACAGCAAAAGTGATCTAAATATTGATCCACTATTTACAATAGTTGCATGCTACCAGCACTCTTGGAGACTCATGAGCTGCCAGCAAGAAACCTGGAATCCGCAACGGACGGAGATCTTCTGCCTTTCGGTCCCCCAAACAGGTCCCACAGATGGTGGCAAAACACCACAGAGAGATGAAATAAGAGGAATTGTCCTCAAGGGGTGCTTAGAGAGATGGCCTCTCTCTCTCCCAATCATGAAGGCAGAAATGGAGTACATAGAGCAGCATTTTCCAAATGCCTTCCTCACAGAATCACCTTCCACATTGATTAGCTACTATAGAACCCATGAGAGTCCCCTAAGGAAACCCTGGGGGTCATAAAAGGCTTTGGGGCCTGTTCCCTGGGAACAGGCTAGGTCCTGAAAGGGCATGGGGAAACCCACAACAAGCTCAACATTGCGCCATCAATGTTTCAAAGAGCAGCAGTTCCCTTTTGTTCCCGAGTGGCTGCTTGCCCCCTGCCACTATGCCCAAACCTGTTAGAACAGGGGAAGAGGAGCAGCCTGGGTTGGCCATGGGCACCTCTCCCCATAGCCTGCTCCACAGTCTTAGAGCAGGGGTGCAGAACCTCTTTCAGCCTGCAGGCCAAATTCTAGTTTGGAGAAGCTCTTGGGGGACAGATTCCAGGGTGGGCGGGGCTGAAGGCAAAAGGGGCGGGGCCAAGATACAAAAAACACCAGCTTATTTTAGCTGAAAGCTCTTACTTCAATGGGGGATGCGGGACCCACCTGGTGACATGGGGAAGGGGGTCGTGCGTAGCCATCTAGGGAATGCCAGGGAGGCAGGTTCAGGGGCCCAGACCTGCGGCCCAACACCCCTGCCTTAGACAGCAAGACTCCCAGCCCAGATTATTTCCACTGGAGATGCCAAGGATTGAACCTGGGACCTTCTCTGGGCAAGGCATGTGTCCCACCACTGAGCTACAGGAGCTGCTCAACATGCGAATGGACATATGATGCTGCCAGGCCCATGGTCCTTCTATCCCAGCAGTGCCTGCCCTGACTGGCAACAGTGTTCCCGGTTCTTCCTGGCCCTGCAAGGCGAGAGGTCAAGTGGGGAACCCGGGACCTCCTGCGTGCAAGGTCTCATGCTGCTCCCTTCCTTGCCTGTGTGGACCCTGTAGTGGGTCTCCAGCTGATGCTTGAGGCTGAACTTCTTGCCACAGCCATTGCATTCGTAGGGCTTCTCCCCGGTGTGGATGCGCTTGTGGCCCTTCAGAGTGCTCTCATCCCGGAAGCAGCTGCCACAAAATTCGCACTCATACGGATGGTCACCTGCAACAATACAGGGAAACTGTGGGCAGCTGAGTCAGGTATAAATCATGGGAAACAAAATGGCAGAGGCCACAAATGAGAGCCCACAAGGGTACGACAAATACTGGAGGGTGGCTGGTAGGGCTGTGCTGGAACTGCAGGACCTTGGATAGCTCTGAGCTGGAATTGCAGGACCTTGGATAGCTCTGAGCAGGAACCCGCTCTGACTTCAGGCAGTCGTGTGTGTGTGTGTGTGGGGGGGTGGGGGGGGCAGACAGACTGCGCCTGTGGGTTTGCTCCTAATGCCACCGCCCTACCCGGTTCCACCCCAACCTCTGTATCTCCGGCAAGGGTCGGCGGGGGAGCCAGTTGTACTTCTGTATGTTCCTCCATGTCAGAGGTGTTGAACAGAGGGATGTCGGAGAAATCCGCAACGGAACAAATGAGTTCAGATTCCTCAGTGGACTTGTGGAACGTTTTTCTAACTTTCCTATAGAAAAATACGTATTTTTTTTTTTTTAAATGTGCATTGCCCCCATAGGCTAAAGCATGAAACTGTACATTTGGGGGGAATTTGCACATGTTCGCATATGTGCATTTTCGCAAAAGTGAATTTGCGCAAATTCAGAAACAAAAAACAATCCGATTCTGTCAACATGCGGACAATGGAACGAAAGGCACCTGACATTCCATGAAACACAGACGGAGCAGATTTTACACAGTCCGTACATCCCGAGTTGAACCCCTTTCAGGCCAAGGACCAAATTCCACTCTGAAGAAGCTCCCAGGGGCCACATCCTAGCGGTGGGCCTGAAGACAGAAGGGGCAGATTCATAATACCCAAATGACCAGCCCATTTCAGCATAAAGCTCTTCTTAAAGGGCTGGATGTGCCTGATCTCGTCTGATCTCGGGAGCTAAGCAGGGTCAGCCCTGGCTAATACTTGGATGGGAGACCGCCTGGGAATCAGGCTTCCTGTATTGAGCAGGGGGTTGGACTCGATGGCCTTGTAGGCCCCTTCCAACCCTGTGATTCTATGATCTCTATGAACTCAGCCTTGCCAGGAAGACACTAAATGATCTGCAGTGGGGGAAGGGACAGAGGAAAGGGTGTGGCCATTTGGGGAACCCCACAGGGCCCTTTCCATGTGATCAGGAGCCCTGTATCTAGAGCGTCCGATCCTGTGGAGGCGCCTACATGCATGCAGCTGGATGCCCCTTCAGGTATTGCCTTAAGGAGCAGAGGCTGGGCTGGGGTGCCGCCTCTAGGAGCACCAGTTCATGGGGCTCTGACTCAAGGGGCGCCTGGCTGACAGGCTCCAACTCGGGCTATGAATCTGGGTTGCATGCCTTTGAGCATGCTCTGCTGGACTTCCTAAAGCGGCTGGCTCCTCTTCCTCTGTGACAGAGTCCTGGTTGCTGGCCAGGATCATGACAGGGGGAGGGTGCGCACGCGCGCAGAACAAAGGGGAACCTGCGTGTGTGCAAATCTGTGTGGTTTAACTGGCATTTCAAAATGGCAGCCACAGGTTGGCTCCTCTACTTCTCAGACCTGCTATCTTGAAATGCCCCAGCAGCACAAGGTGGAAGCAATGAAGGAGAAAACCTTGGCCATCACAAATTCTCAGCTTTCTGAGTCTGCTTGCAGTGACAGGAAACATGCACAGTAATAACAGGGGCAAAAAAGAGATAGATTGAGCATGTGCAGAGGCAACTTTCCCTTAGTACTAAGTAACCACAGCTAGCTCTCCCCTTTCCCACCTCAACGTATTTGGGACTAGCCCATGCAGCACTGCAAATTGGTCTACAGAAAGTTACCCTGGGATGCAACTTCATACCAACCAACACTGAGTCTACTTAGAGCAGTCCACAATGGAACAGTTCCCCAGAGACAGAGATGGACAGACACAGAGATACTCACACACACACACACCCTGCTCCATGTGCATTGCAATGAACAGATACTAAAATCCTTCCTAGATCCAAAAACCTGATGACTCGTACACTTATTAGTTATGATCTAACTGGCCTTGAACCTGGTGAGCATCTTTGTGGCCAAAAGTATTCTACGGAGACCATACTAAAACATGTTGCCTTTAATAGTAAAGCCAAAGCAAACCAGAAAGATTTGTCTCCAGAATTCCAACTTTTTTCATCAAGGATCATTCTGAAACTGCCAGTTCTGGTACCCACGCGCTTTACATCTGGTGCCTTCAAGAGGTTTGAGACCTTGGCTCTGAAGAAGCAGCTGCTAACAAGGCAACCAGGTTCCCTGTGTGAATAGCATTTCCAGAAAAGGGACAAGGAACACTCAAGTAGAGCGAGGCAATGGCTGCCATGGTAGAGACAGGGAGGAACCCCATTACAGAGAGGTCACCCCCCAGCCTGCAGCTAACAAGAACCAGGCCTGTGAAGGTGACCCAAGAGACAGACTCTGTCCCTCTTCATCCAATCTCTCGATTCCTCTCTGGCAATCTTTTTTGGCATGCTGCAAGCCATGACTTCATGGGGCTGCAGCATGTGGAAATTGATACCATGCGGTACTTCTCAGAGATGCCTTTGGGGTGAGGAACTCCCTGGGCATTCTTGATGGCATTGCGAAGCTGATCATGCAGAAGATGGGTGGCCACCTGGAAAAATAAGCATGACCTTGGGCCGCTTTCCCCAACCGGACTCCCTCCAGATGGCATCAGACTACAACTCCCACTGTCCCCAGCCAGCATGATGGGAGCTGAGTTGTAGGCCAACTCATCAGGAGGGCACCAAGCTGAGAAGGCTGATCTAGTAGATCTAAATGGAGCCACTGTAGTGCAGTGGGGCCCTTGTTGTGGGACACCCTCTCCTCCTGCACCCCCATTGTCTCAGCTTTGTTCTCTTTTGCGTGGTTCTGTTCACCAGAGCATTTACCTGCTCATTTAAGAAATGTATACCCTGCCCTTCAAAAGCTTCTCAGAGCAGCTTCCAAAAAGCTAAAAACAAATTTAAAAGTACATGTGCATTATGTGCTTTCTTCCTGCTTGTGCTATTTCTGCTAGTTTTATTTTTGGTGATGTAATGGGATTTTATTTTATTGTTGGTTGACGCTGGTGAGCTACCATTAGGGTCTGATATGTGGGAAGTCAGGATGCAAAATGTTTTAGATCCATAAAATGATAACAATAGAAGCAGAAGAAGGCGACACAGTTGGATCTGGGAGTGCCCGGTTCAAGCCCTCGCCCATATTCCACCCGTTGGCCATAACTCCCCTGTGCGGCCCTGGACGTGTCTCGCTCAGCCTCAGCTCCACGCCTCTCAAATGAGGACATTAGCAATTTGAGAAGCATGTTGGGCAGCGGCGCATTTGTGCCCTAATGAAAAGTTCTTTGGAACAAGACTCTGTGACCGAGCACAAGGCCTAATGGAACCTGGTATTCATGATCAAGAAGGCTGATGATGCTCCAGGAGGATTTTGCTTTTCCGTGTGTGTGTGTGTGTGTGTGTGTGTGTGTGCACATATACATACATGTGCATACGCAAATATGCATACATCCAAGAAAGTGAGCCAAGCTATAAAAATACAGGGGAAGGCAAAATCCTCCTGGCAGGGGTTAAAGGACTCATCGTGCATTTGGACGTCCCTCTGAGGGGCACAATATGCCCACCCCCATTCTCTGCTTTCAACATGCCACTGTGGCCTGGGTTAATTAAGTGAGTTAAGCGAAGTGAGTGGTTATCCATGAACGTCTATTTTAAGCAAATACACGTTTAACTGTTGGCACTATGGATCATGATGAAGAAGGGTGTGCAATGAGGAAAATGTGTGTGTTCCTGCTCTCCCTGATTGGGGTTTGGGAACTGGAGGGGAATTTGGTGGGATTCATATATAGGAAGGAAAGAGGAAGGCTAGATGCTACAGCCAACACATGCTCAGACAAGTCCTTATGCCTGTCCATCTCTTCTTCCCATCTTGTTCAACAATCCAGGGCCCAGATTAATTCTGGGATGGAGAAAAAAAAAATACATTCTGGAGCACCACAGAGAATAACTGGCTTGTTTTGGCACATGCCCTGCTGCTGAGAAGCGCTTAGCATCCCAATAAACCAGTCTGGGAAACTGGGTGCCCAAACATGATCCACTGGGAAGTTCTGCTGCACAAACCCCATTGGCACAAAGACACCAGCGCCCTTGCACAACTCCCCTTTGTGACAATGAGGCTTGCACAACAGAAATTCTCCTTGCCTTTGGTATTTTAGGGTGCCAGGTACTAATCTCCGGATTTGGGCTATTGGTTCAAGTAGTCCCTTTCCCCCTCTCACCTCCAAAAAACATCATTCCTTCTTGAGAAAGGGGGGGGGAAGTGAGGGGCTTCCAATTCCTTTTTGTAAAAAATAAATAAAAAAAATTACAGAAGCTGAATGGAAGGACAATAAAGATAGATTGATTGCCCAAGACTTTGTTCATGAATATTTAAATATCGCTGATTTGTCTTGTCAGTGTAATTACACTCTTCTCCGGGCTCAGCGGATCCGACGACCACAAGTTTATGGTAAAGAATGGCCCCACTGTATTTCACTTGTCCCGTTGCAGATGTGCAGAGCCGCCAAGCGTGTAATGCCGCTTGCATTTCATACATTTTCCTCAGCTGCTGAAGGCTTAAGTCATCCACAATGACCTACGCTTTTTCATTATCCCCATGTCAAACCGAACTCGTGCCTGAGCATAAATTGTCCTTCTCGTTATAGACTCGCAGGCTGCCGCCTCCACTTCCTCTTTACAAAGATATTTTACTCTCTTGCTTTCCTCTCCCTCCCCTGGTACTGTTTCATGCTCCCCCACCTCTTGGGCAGAAATCCCCCCCTCTCCTAAATTAGGACCCCCATTGCACCAATTTCAGTCCCATGGCACAATTTTTCCTGGCATCGTTAAACATTTATTTTGTTTTTATAACACGCCTGATGTGTAACGACAATTTGTGCATGTTGTGCTTCTTTTACTGCACAGATGTGCATGATGCTCAGAAGGTATCCTGGACATGGGGCTGGTCTAAAGAAGAGGAGCCTATATAGTTTGGGCAGTCTTGCAGGCCAACTGAACGTTTCTGGTTGCCAGGACCCTGCTTTGCCCCCAAGAGGTGGCATTTTATGAACACAGAAAGTGGCCTTAGACGGAGCCAGACCCTGGGTCCATCTAGCCCAGTACTGTCGACACTGAGTGGCAGCAGTAGCACTCCAGGCTTTCAGGCAGGATTCTTTCCTAGCTCAACCTGGAGGAGTTTGGGATCAAACCTGGGACCATCTGCAGGCAAAGCAGGGGTCTGCCACTGAGCTACGGCCTTCTTGGTCTCACCCATTCACCCCGCCAGCCTCCACCCTCTCTTGGCCCCAGCCATAGTGAAGCCCTGCACCTAGCGAGACAACACACCCCTGCCTCTGTGAGCCCCACACTAGCCATGGTGATGCCCCAGTTCAGGTGAAGAAGACCCAAACATCTTCTGCATCTAAATTCCCTGGCATGCCTCTGGGGGCTAAGAGGCTACTTTCATTCTTCCTATTTTACAGGTGAAAACAGATTAGGGGCAGAAACAGGGAGCTGCCTTATGCTGAGTCAGACCCTGGGTCCATCTAGCCCAGTATTGCCGATACTGACCGGCAGCAGCAGCTCTCCGGGGTTTCAGGCAGGATTCTTTCCTAGCCCTTCCTAGAGAAGCCGGGGATTGAACCTGGGACCATCTGCATGCCAAGCAGGGGCTCTGCCACTCCACTATGGCCCCTCCTTTTGTCCCAGACCAAGCGCTGAGCCTACAACACTCAGAGTGGGGTCAGAGATGACCCCCGCTCCCCATTCCACCTCCAAGGATCTCCAAAGTGCAGTGGGAAGACTGGAGAGGGGGAGCGGGGGCAGAGATCAGTCCTTCCACTTGCTGAGATAGCTCGAGTGTCCCCAAAGTGCAACACAGCAGTCAGGGCATTCTTCCCTCACCCTCGGCTCCAAAGCTGGGCTCATCACGCTCGCCAGAGGGCGAGGGAACATGTACCATGGTGAGTGGGGCAACTGGGAATGTGGGCCTCCGCCCTGGGGCCTGTTTTTGGCCACTAGCTCAGCCACAGAAGGCGCAAGGAGGAGTAACACTAGCTTACAGTCAGGTCCCTGCTTGACCCCCTATAGTGAGGAAGACTCACCTTCAGAAGACTGATGTGGAAGATTCTGGAGAGTTCCTGCGCTCTCTCTCTCTCTCCCTCCTCTCCCCACTTTTAGTGTGCTGGCTAACAAAGGTCGATGTGTGTGGTCAGGCTAGTAGGCGGCGTGAGGGCCAGTGTGCTGTAGTGACTCAATTCTGGGAGAGACTTGGGTTCAAGTCACCATTCCGCCATGAAGCTCACTGGGTGACCTTGAGCCGTTCATAACCTCTCAGCCTAACCTACCTTTCAATGACCTACCTCACAGGGTAGGTGTGAGGATAGTAATGAAGGAGGGACCACATACGCCACCCAGAACCCCTTAGTGGAAGGGTGAGGCACATGAGGTTTGTAAAATAATGCAATTGCACTGGTAGGATTTGTGCCCTTATTTGCAACAGCGCAATAGTGAATGGTTGGGCATTGGTATCTGAGGATGTGTAGAGTGCCTTGAGCTATCACAACCCACTTCCACATGCCCCTGGGTTCCAGACCTGTGCATGTGACTCAAGGCCGGCCCTACCATCAGGCAAAGTGAGGCAGGTGGCAGGTGCTGTGGAGTGGCCATAGCAATAGCCCCCCAACCATTTCTCCTGAGCCCCCACTTAACACAGACTGGCTGCACAAATAACTCATGCGTAAATGCAGCAAATATAGTGGGGTGGGGTGAAGCAGCCATGCAATGTCCATGCAATGTACAGCAAATGTTTATCTCTAGCCCCAGCTCAGTTCTTTGGCTTTGGGGGGCACATTTTGTCACCAAGAGGAGCCAGGCTGCAAAGAAGTGTGGATTATTAATTACTTAATTAAGTTGAGGTATGCCTCACCTTTCTGCCAGAAAATGGCACGCAAGGCAGCTTATAAAAACAATTTTAAACAGATTAAAACAACAAAGTGGAGTAAGATACAATAAAAACTGAAATGTCCCTTTGAAGCCAAGTTGTACTCCAGGGCACTCTGTGCCTTGCTGGCAGGGCGGGTCGCCGTTTGCTGCGTGGCCTCAGCCTCGGGCTGGCCCTGGCATGGCTGCAAAGCAGTTTTGAGCCCTAGCTCCTCTCTCCAAGAATTAACTACTATGACTTGTACATGTTGCTTTGCTCAGCATCGGGGGGATCCATTTTGTCTAAAAAGGGGGGAAAAACGGTCCTAACACTGAACCTAACAGGGCTCATGGATGCTCAGATTCTAGCCTCAGATCCTGTCGGGGTCCCACGGTCCAGGTCAGCAACTTGCAGCACAGTAACTGAGAAGCTCCTGCATGTGTGCAGAGTGTTTCCCCTCATCACTGGATGACGGTCAGCAGGCTTCTCACATCCGAGCTGTTGCTGACCTCTGAAATCAGTACAACTGGCTGCTAGGGAGCTCCTGGGGTCTCCTCTCAAGCCAGGGGTGGGAAACTGCAGCCTTCCAGATGCAGTTGGACTACAACCCCATCGTCCCTGTCCTCTGGCCATGCTGGCTAGGGCTGATGGGAGTTGGAAACCAGCAACATCTCAAGGGCTGCAAGTTGCCCACCCCTCTTTCCGACACTGATCTATCGAGAACAGCTATACTTCTGGATCTGGGTTCATAAGCCCAGGTGCACTGGAAGGCCTTGGGCAACCCACTATTTCCTAGCCTCAGTTTCCCCATTTGTAAAATGGCAGCCATGCCAACCAACCTCAGAGGAGTGGGCAAATGAAGTATGAAACACTGTCTGATGAAAACGGGGCCATCAGAACTCTTGTGGTGGGAAAGATCCAGGGTTTTGCTTCTGTGCCATCCTTCTCTGTTCTTACAATGTTCACACACATTCTCTTGGCCCCTCTGTTCTAGAAACAACAGCAACAGCCACACACCCCACATAAACCGTCTCCTCAATGCAACCTCAAATTGTGCCAGGAGTGACAACAGTTCTATCTGCCAAAGCAATTTTTCAAAAGGAACAACCCATGAGTGTTAATGGGGGTCCCCTGCATAATTCACGTTTTCCGGCTGCCTGCATTCCATGGAGTACTTTTGAGATTTTAAAAAAATAAACTGTATTCTTATTTTTAAAACAAAACAAAACATAGGCCACCATTCTAAGGAAAATGTTAACTCAGGCACCTGTTTGAGCAAATGCAGTTATCAAGCCAATCAGATGTTAAATGAGTTTAAATCTGGATCCTCAAGAAGTCATCCCAATGACACCTGCTTCGTAAGCCTTACAGAAGGTGCAAATCGGGGCAGCATCTTTGTGCACTGTACACAAAAACCCGGCTGCCAGACTAAAAAAAAAATAAAATCCAATTTATGGCATGTTGATTCACTTTGCAAGGCCTCTTAATGAGGTTGACATTAAGTCCAGGACAAACGGGACTAATTAGAGCCCCCTCTGGCCAGCCAGCTGCACCTGTGACCCAGTCTCTCTTGCGTTACCTGGTACATTGGTTAGCCAGCTGAGCAGGCAATCTGGAGGCCTGTAGACCGCCTTGCCGGCACAGCTAAGGATTTCATTATCCAGCCGGCCAAGTAAATCATGGATCCGTCAACGCCAGGAGCTTGGTTGCCCTGTGCACCGAACGCAGCTGCTGATGCTAAACACACAGCACTGGAAGCAAATGGGGCTGGGAGGATGGAATATTAATGAGGCAAAGCAGAGACCGAGTGAGTGAATGACGCGAGCATCCAGCCAGCTCTTTGAAAGAGCCAAAAGCCTACCAGAAGACAAGTGACACGGAGACAAGTGGGGCTTGCTCAAAAGCATGAATGCACACTAATACCCTCTGGGGTCTTTATGGAGAAGGAGGGGCATTAAGTCAAACCCCACATTTCACGTGTGTGTGTATCTACAGGGTTTGTGCTCCTAACGGCTGATGATGCACATGTTATGAGATGAGTGTGGAATGTAGAGCTCACACTGCACTATAACATGTGGTACAGGGGCTTGTGCAGAGCCACAATGCACATGTTTCTAGCATGTCGGGTTTTTTTTGGTACCAATACTGGCTGCCCTTAAACATATATGACTTTATCTCCCCGACACATGCTCACATGGCTTTCAGTGCATCAAGGCTATTGCTCCTCCTCATAACCTGTGGGTTCTATAGCATGTGGGTTATATATTCTGTGCAATACAGAATTTAGGGGAATATTGCAGCATTCAGTCCAGGGACAGGGGAAAAATTCATTGACTATTGCATTCAAAAACTGTGTGCAAAACCCCCAACCTCATATGGATTTGTCCCTCCTTTCAAAAAGCCACCTAAATTGGTAACTAACTTCGCCCCATCATAACTGATCATCTCGATAGACCCCACGCGAAACTCCCAGCCAACACAGCCAGCAATGAGCAGCTTGAGGAACAATGAACGGGCAATTTTAAAAAGACCCAGACAGTCATGTGGGTAGAGAACCTTTTGGCCCATGGGCGTATCTGGCAATCTGAGAAACTGTTCTGGACACCACAACAAAATAGCTGCCATGGGAGGCATGGCAAAGAGCAAATAACCTGCCTAAAAGACTGAGTAGGCAGAGGCGGGGACAGAGCTCCTCCTACACACTAAACTGCTTTGAACCCACCATTTTCAGCCCCAAAATAAGCCTATTTCACAGCACTCCTAGCTGCTCATAAGAAAATGTCTTAATTCTTATTTAATTTTTAATGTGGAAGGTGTAGAGAACCTTGCCAGGTGCCAAGAAAGGGTTTGCTTAGAAAAAGGGTGAGTAGGGGGAGACATGAAAGAGGTGTAGAAAATTATGCCTGGGGGAGTAGGGAAGGTGGATAGGGAGACATTTTTCTCCTCTCTCATAGTCCTAGAACCCAGTGGGACCCTCCCATGCAGCTGACTGGTGGGAGATTCAGGACAGAGAAAAGGAAGTCCTTCTTTGCACAGCAGAGTTAAACAATGGAATTCACTTCTGCAAGATGTAGTGAACCCATTTGGATGGCTTTAAAAGGGGGTTAGACAAATTGCTGGAGGAGGATAAGGCTATCGAGTGGCTACTAGCCAGGATGGCTCTATCCCACCCCAGTGTCAGAGGCAGTATGACTCTGTACCCCAGCTGCTGGGCAACAAGGGCGGGAGGGTGTTGTTAAAGATGTCCAGGGGTGCATTGGTGCCTGTGGGAATCATGTTATTTATTATTTATTATTATTACATTTCTATCCCACCTTTTTTCCTCCTTAAGGAACTCGAGGCAGCGTACGTGATCCTTCTCCTCCCCATTTTATCCTCACAACAACAACCCTGTGAGGTAGGTTGGGCTGAGAGTCTATGACTGGCCCAAGGCTACCCAGTGGGCTTTATGGCTAAGTGGGGACTAGAACCCGGATCTCCTGATTTCCAGTACAACACTGTAGCCACTACACCATGCTGGCTCTCTAGCCACTACACCATGTTGCTGAGGGAGGAGGCAGGGGGAGGAGGCCAGCTGTAGCTGGATCTGGATCTGTCTTCCCCAGCCTGGCATCTTCCTGATGCATTGGACCACAATTCCCATCATCCCAGGAAGGATGGCAAGGGCTGATGGGAGTTCTAGTCTGACACATCTGTAGGGTGCCAGGTTGGGCAAGGCTACTCCAGATCCAGCTACAGCTGGCCTCCTCCCCCTGCCCCGAAAGAGACGTTCCATCATTTCCCACCATTTGGCACTGGAGGGAAAGGAGAGGGGAAGCCCACATGTCAGGGGATTAGCTGCATTACCTCTCTTCCCATCCAGCACAGCTTTCCAAATGCACTTACTTGTGCAATTTAAATCTCAGACACATATAGCACAGGTTGTTGTAATCCCATTAAGATGGTGGTGGGGCGGGCCGGGTGGGGAGAGAAACTGGCCTGTTGAGCCCTATCCAGCATCTGAAGAAGAAGAACGGTGATCGCTTGTCCACTAATTAAGGTCATATGATAAGAGTATGTAAGGAAATCTCCACCCCGCCTCCTGTCCACTGCTCCCAAACTTTCAGAAACAGATTTTATTTATGTAGCTATTTATTTATAGGATACCTTTCTCAGAAAGAAGACTTGCTCATCATCTTCCAACAGGGATTAAAACATACAAAAATGTAAGCAATTTAAAACAGCTAAAAACAATGAACAATAAAACACCATGACCCACTAAACCAACTGAATTGAGAAGCCCATCATATGCTGCCAAATGCCTGGGAAAAGAGAAAAATCTGAATCTGGCACTGAAAAGCATAACCATGTTGGTGTCAAAAGGACCTCACTGAGCACTGCATTCTGCAGTCTGGGGCCGTTGCCGAAAAGGCCCTCTCCCTTGTTCGCTGTTGCTGAACTTTCCTCAGTGGAGCCACTCAGTTAGATAAACAGCAGCTAGAGTACATCTTTAAAGACCATCTGGGGAGGGTCTAACTCTGAGTCCTCCTCTGCACAAGAGAGGAAATCATTCTTCCCTGTTCAGTGGACAGAGGTCCCCAGAAAAGCGAGAATCCTGAGCACTTCACACTACAGATGTCATGAGGAACTGAATACGGGAGCTTGAAAAAAACGAACATTCCCGTTCAATTCCTTGCGAATAGGTTTGGGGTAAGCCAGCTTTGAGCAGGGCCTGCTAATCCTGCTTTTTGTGTATCTCCCGCCACTCCTTCTCCTGCCCATTCCAGGGCCCACAAACCTTTCCAGGGCAGGCAGCAGCTGTGGGGGTGGATGTTCAGAGCGACCCTTTCGTGCACAGGCGAGGACTGGGGCTACATGTTGCGACGGCTCTGGCAGGAAAAGCAGGCTCAAAGCATCCGCCGCCGCTGCCCCCTACTGCTTCCCCCGCCCCACCTGAGGTTTGTGAGACCTTTGTGAGTGCTCAAACCTTGGTGCACAAATGGCTCGAGTGAGTGCGCTTGCTTGAGCCGCATGCTTGCAGAAGCGCTGGCATCCCTATGTCACACGCATTCCCTGAGCAATCCCTACGGAGGAGCCCTGTAAGGTAGATCAGTGATATTAGCCCTGTAGCACAGAGGGGGGATGAGGGACAGGGGCTGACGCTAAAAGATAAGTGCTGCTCATGTCACACAAACAAAGTGTTTGGAATTGCAGTTCCTTGTCTGCGTTGGAAGTCAGATGTGTGCCCAGCTTCCTTTTCACTGTCTCCTCTCCATTTAGGGCAGTTTCAACGAGTGTGAGCCTCCCTCCCGCTCACCTTAATAGTGGCTTCTTAAAAACTGAACGTGTGGGGGCTCTAACCCAGCAGATCAATAGAGACAGAGAAGTGTGTGTGTGTGTGTGTGTGTGAGACAGAGAGAGAGAGAGAGAGAGAAAGCAAGCAAGCAAGCAAGCGAGGTGTCTGCAGCCACATGTCCTAGGGCCACCTCTCCAGAGTTCTCAGAGGGCTTGCAGTATCATTTTTAAGAAGCACAGCCCCAAGGGGGGATGACGTGGGTGAATGAGAGGGTGCCCACAAGCCAGCACGCTATGCCATGCCCCTCGCAGGCCCTTTATGGCTCCAACCCTCCCCTCACGCCCTGCCCGCTTACCTGTGTGGGAGCGCAGGTGCCTCTTGAGGGCGGTGTGGCTGGGGAAGGTGCGGTTGCACTCGCTGCAAATGTAGCTGCGCACCCCGGCATGCACCTCCATGTGCTGCTGCAGGGCTGTCTGCGTCTGGAACCGTTTCCCGCAGAGCAGGCAGAAGACGGCCATGTCAGAGCCTGGGGGAAGAGGAAGGGGGTCCCCATCAGCCATTTTTCTAAGTCGTTTCCTCCTGCGCGCTCTCTCTCTCTCTCTCCTGCATACTCCTGAACAAGCCACTGCTCTAGTTCAGATGCCAGGAGCACACCATGCAGGGGTGGAACCAGGAGTGGAATTCAGCTTCCTAGCAATCTAGCTTAAATTACAGCATGTTTCTAGCCCTCGTGCCTGTGAAGATAAAAGTGTACTGGTGGTACTGGTCAATGAAAGACACTTCCAGTGGTCACTGGGTCTAGCTTTAATTCAGGGTAAGGAAGACCATGTTAAAAAGCAAACAAAGGAATACAGTTAAAAAATTCTGCACCCTGAATATATTATTTTGCCATTTTTAAAATCAATCTTGATCATTT
The DNA here is from genome assembly GCF_057233095.1 of Heloderma suspectum. Taxonomy (NCBI): domain Eukaryota; kingdom Metazoa; phylum Chordata; class Lepidosauria; order Squamata; family Helodermatidae; genus Heloderma; species Heloderma suspectum. The sequence goes on along the minus strand of NC_139463.1, from coordinate 4,080,175 downwards.
GTTTTGGTTTTGCCAGTCATGGGGAGAAGCCACGTAGAGCTCACCCTCTAACCACTCACCCTTCATTCAGCCGCCTCCCACCCTCAACCATATTCTTGTGGCCACAAGGACTAGGAATTTAAAATAATCATAAAGCAGATTCCCACAAAGGTGAATTCAGTGCCTTTTCTGTCACCCCTCCCCTCCCCACTCCAATCCTGATATACACACAGCCCTGCCTAGCCCCATGCCTAGGAGTAAAGGGATTATGCAAAAATAAGCATATTAGCTTAATTTGTACATTTTATTCAGTTTACAGCATTTGGATCTTTTTGCTTTAAGTGTGGAGTATACACAGCTTTGCCTATGGCAAGATGGGGGCAGAATCAGAGGGACACCTTTTGTGTGATATGTGCGAATGCAGCAATTTTTAAGGCAGTTACATCAAAAGCAGTTATCAAAAGAGCATATTAGCCAAACATCCCCCCTCTAATGAAACCTGATTACACTAGTTAGGAAGCAAATTAAAATAAAATAAAATAAAATAAAAGGCAAATTAAAAAAAAGATAGTAAAAGAAGTGATATGATGTGCACACACTGTTTTCAAATTTCATCAGCTGAAATTGGGAAGAGAATGTTCTTCCTAATGTGCTTCCTGAATATCCATCTGAAAGCAAGAGGTAATTTTGAAGAAGGAAAATTAAAATTATTAACGATCACTTTAAAAATGCCTCATTGCAGGAGAGTGAAGAGTGGAGTGGAGAGAGGGTCACTGGCAGCAGTTTTATCTGGCAACTCGTTAACGGCAACAGTAAGACCTCTGCAACAGAACAGCAGTCTGGGAACGCCGGGATGTTCAAGGGCAGCCTTGCAGGGAGGGGATGGTACAGAAGGGAGGAGAGGCTTTGCTAATAGGCTACGCTTATGCTAAAAATCTTGCCAGTCTGACCCTAAAGTTCTTCTCACCAACTTCAAAAGTAAAACCCACATTCTTAGCCAACACTGCTGTATGACTGGCATTCTTTTGGGGAGGGGCCATTGCTCAGTGTCAGAATACACGCCTTGTGTGTAGAGACTCCAGGTTCAATCCCTGGCATGCCCAGGTTGGGATGGGAAAGACCCTGCAGAACCTCTGCCAGTTGGTGTGGACGATGCTGAGCGACATGGACCCATGGTCCAGCCCGCCATAAGTAGCAGTGCAGCCAGGCCTGGACTTTGGGGCTGAAGCCTAGAGCCCTGCAGCCGAGGGGGCCCCAAATGACTACTGACTCCCTTTTATTCCTGTGGGCAAGATGGTGCCATGATTTAAGTCTAAAATGCAAAACTGCACATGCTTCGATTAATATGGCAAACAGTTTTGTTCTTGTTGTTCAAACACACCAGGAGTATAGAAGCAGATGTAAAGCATGGATTGGCAGGAGGTGTGGAGAACTGCTGGTTGTGTGCTTTGCAACTGAAGATGTGCACACGGATGTCTCAAGCGCCCCTACCCCACAACTGTGCCAGGGTCTAAAATTACCTAGCTGTAGCACTGGCTGCAAGGAAGCTCCTTGTGTTCCCTGGAAGACACAGCCATTTTGAGAACCTCCACAGGAAGGTGGACAACCCAGCAGTGGAGAAGCAACAATGAATACCGGGACTCGCAACTTAAAAAATCACAACTGGTAAGGAGCTGGCCATTGTTTTACATGGAGCCTTAGACACGTAGAACTCTGGATGTCACCTGCCATTAGAGATGGGCCCCATCTACACGAGCTTTTTACTTCGGGGCGGCTGTGAGTCGAGGTCCCTCGAGACAGACGATTTAGTTGCCACTTCACGGCCATCCATGGTTTTGTCCCGGAAAATGTGGATTTCCAAGGAGGCGTTTTGCTGCAAAGTTTTTCATTTGCTGCGGGTTTCCTGCGGTTGCGAGCCGTCTGTCCCTTCCCCAAACTGACTTTGCATTTTGCAGTGGGCATGTTGTAGGCATGTACAGTGCTTGTGTCACTCTGTGACTCCCCTTTACTCCCCCTGTCCCTTCGCAGCTGCGCAGTTACAGAGGCACAGAGAGGTGTTTTCATCTATTTAATCACACTTTCGCACATTTTTGCAGCTTTGTATCTTCGCAATGGTTGTTTTGGACTCAGTGCCCAAGGGCCGGGTGTGTGTGACTTCACCCCAGCCACCATTTCAGAGCGATGGGTAGGCACATACTGCTCATGCACACCATCATGAGAGTCTCAGGCTGGGGAACTGACAAACACATGGCGTGGAAGTGAAGGAGCATGGAACACCCACTTTTTACCTAAGGAGAGACAGACAGACACAACAGAGCACCTAAAATACAAAACAGCCACTTGCAGTGTCACCCCCCCACACACACAGAGGGCTGCACAGCTGTGCATTAAAGTATAATGGCCAAAAAAAGGGCACGGCGGAGTCTGTTAGGGCGACGGGGTGGGGGGTGAAAGCGGTGCCATGTAGATGGGGCTCCAGATGGCTCTATTTCCAGTCAGTATCACTTTCAGAGGTTTTTAACCCACAATTCCGTTCTATTTAGCTGCATTAATCTGCAATTTAAAAAATCCTGCCATAAAAGAACATTTTCTCTTGATGTCTATACTGCCAAGAACTGTGTCATGATGTTCAGAAAAGTGTGAGATCAGGTGGATAGCTAAGTTCCGAGACCCTCCTTAGTGCAGAGAGGAGCAGATCAGGTCCCTCCATATGGAGATTTGCACCCCTCTTCGAAACCCCTCCCACCGACCCCTGGCATTGTACCGGGGAGCCAGAACACCCCTGGGAGGCCCCGGGGTAAGGGGCACCTGGGCTCATGATCTGGCCAAGGTAATTCTTGAGGTTTTATGATGAAATATGTGCTGCTCAATAGAGACGCCCCTCTCTTCTAAATAGGAGATAAATGCAGACCCAGCTGGAAAAGCTTCCGTAGCTGGGCCCAACAAGGCCGCTTTCTTTTTCTAGGAAGGGCCCATTTGAGTGCCCGATTGTGTCCCAGCTCCTAACTTGAAGCACATGTGACCTTTGTGAAGCCTGAGCAGGGAGCTTCATGCTCACTGCCAGCTAAGCGTGGCCTCTGACATCCTCCACACCAGTGGCACAAGCCCCGCTTACGCACATTCACTCAACACAGAAAGAAGAAGAAGGGGATGGCCTCTTTGGTCTCCTGCACGGCTTGAAATACACTGGTGAAATGTCAGCCAAAGTGCTCGTATGCCTACAAACCCGACACAAAAATGTTCAAAGGCCTGCATCCACAGGGGCGGTAAATCTCCCCCCGCACCCCACAATCCCAATATTTACACATCGTCAATAACAAATACCCAATGACCTTTGCGCTATTAAACAATTTGCTTTTGTTTATGCATAGTTGATTGCTCTGAAACATATGAGTCAGTGCAAATTGCATTACACGGGGAAGATTAAAGCGAGCAACGCTGGGCTTTTGGAGGCCCATTACAATGTGGGGAGGGCGGAAACAAAATTACTTAGAAAATTATATTAGCAATTCATTAGCGACACCACGATGTTTCAAGGTAACCACTGAATCCGCACCGCCTTTAAAGAAGGAGAAAAGAAACGAGAAGCAATTCTCACTTCATGTGCCATGCCTCAAATGAACACTCCAGGAATACGATTGCAAGGAACAGGGAGAGATGCCAATGGCTTCCATCACAAAAGCCAAATCTGGCTGAATGTTGAATGTGGGCCGCTACGGGAAGGCATCTGAATGCCGAAGCCATGAGCCTGTCATGGCATTCGGTCCAGAGGGCTACGGAGGGGGGTGGGGGCGGAAATTGCCACTGGAGCCAGTGTGGTGTAGTGGCAAGAGTGTTGGACTAAGAGCTGGGAGATCCGGGTTCTAGTCCCCACTCAGCCATGGAAGCACACTGGGTGACTTTGGGCCAGTCACAGCCTCTCAGCCCAACCCACCTCACAGGGTTGTTGTTGTGAGGATAAAATGGAGAGGAGGAGGAGAATGTAAGCTGCCTTGGGTTCCTTGCAAGAGGAAAAAAGGCGGGGTATAAATGCAATCAATCAATCAAATGCTGTGGCACGTTTTGGGGGCATCTGGGGAGCCCTTGAGCAGAGCTTGAAGGCAAGAGTCCTCCCCAGCTGCTGCTCCCCAGGAGCCACTGGTATACGGTGGCTTCTGGATATCATTTAGCAATCACGACTAGTGGTCAGTGCCTTGACAGACCCTTCTCCCTCTCTGTCCTCCTCCTTGGATTTGTCTAATCCCCTTTTAAAGCTATGCAAGCTAGTCACTATCACCAAACCTTTTGGTAGTCAATGCCATAAACAAAGTACTGTGATGGCTTTGGGGTTAGTCTAAATGACCTGTCAGGGTCGTCTGGCCCAGTTCCCCAGCCCACGCCTCTGGTTACAGGATCCCTTCCAGCTGGAGCTATTGCTGTGGATGCCTTGAGGCAACCCCTCTCAAGACCAGACAAAGGGAAGCTGATGGATGGTAACATTCTGGTTTCAATGGGAGCTAGGATGGCCCAAAAAGCCATTGGTCAGGGATGGGAAACTCCAGCCCATGGGCCAAATTTGGCCCACAAAGGCCTCAGATAAGATCCCTTCCCCTTCTGGAAGCCCCACCCCTCAGAGAAGGGAGAAGGGGCAGAAAAGTGGCTCCCAACTGAGTCTGCACTGTGAGGAACCCCTCCCTGGGTTGCTGGCTCAGGGCTCCCCCAGCCCCTTGTCTTCCTCAATCAAGATGGTGAGAGATGGGCCAAACCAACTCCTGACTGCACCATGGGCTTGGTGAGTGTTCCTCAAGCTGGCGGCTCAGTCAGGAGCAGAATTGGGCTCCCTCCACTGACTGTGGGAAATTAGCTGAGGATCAGAAGGCCCCCCCGGTTTTCATTGCCAGCATGGTGCGCTTGGTGGGTGGGTTCAAGCAAGGAGGATGGAAGCACTGCCCTTCTTCAGGTGGTCTGCACGGATCAGCCAAGTGTGTGTGGGGGTGCATCTGGGAACAGTGTGTGAGACTGGGGCAAGGGTTGACTCATCCTTCTTCTCCCCACTAAACAAGGGAAGAGGGTGAGCGAAGTCTGTGTGTGTAGCAGGACATAAGAACCTAAGAAGAGCTCTGCTGGATCAGACCCAGGGTCCATCTAGTCCAGCACTGTGTTCTCACAATGGTCAACCGGCTGCCCATGGGAAACCCACAAGCAGGACATGAGCGCAATATCACCCTCCCACTCATGTTCCCCAGCAACTGGTGTACATAGGCATACCGCGCCTGATACTGAAGGTAGCATATAGCCGTCAGACCTAGTAGCCATTAATAACCTTCTCCTGCATGAACTTCTCCAATCCCCTTTTAAAGCCATCCAAACTGGAGCCATCACTACATCCTGTGGAAGTAAGTTCCATAGTTTAACGATGCGCTGTGTTAAAGGAAGACAGTTTATGCTGGAATGGGCTACTGGTTTCCCTAGACATCCGATAGGGAACAGGAATCTCTTGGAGTGCTAATGCTGTGAACCCCCATCTTATGCTCAGCCTGTATCTATGTGTAAAATGAATATTCTACCCAAATGGGTGGGTGGCATCTGGGGTGTGTGTGTGTGTGTGTCTGTCAGCTGGAAAAAAATGACTGGAAGGAGGAAAGAAAAGAGGCTGCAGAGGGACCAAAAGAGCTGGTTGGAGGTTTTTGAAGGAGAGAACTTTGTGGAGTACAGCACCCTTTGTGGATTTATCTTCTCAGGGATACTTCTTAACTGTTCCTTTTCTTTAAGTGTTCTTATATTTTGTGTGTTCCTATAAGTTAATTTGTATGTATGAGTTGTTTTTATTTGTCCATCGTCTACAAGTGTTTTAGTTCTGTTCATTCATATTGATTCACTATAACATTATTCCAAAGTTCATGCTGTGTGTGTCAGTTTAAGCTGCATGGTAAATGGAATCTAGCCCATTATGGATGTGAAACCGTGAGCAACGTATCAATAGTGTTTGCACTTATATTACAGAAATGCCATAAGTCTCTGGTGATCTCCTTCTAAGAAAACTGAACCCTGGGTAGGTGCTGGAGCCTCTGAAACTTCTCATGGCTTGGAATTGAGATGCATGAGCATAACAGAACATTATGTTGTCTGAAAGAAGGTGCTGATAAAAACTGGGATCCCGCTCCCTGCCTCTCTCTCTAAAACACACGCACCTCTAAGGAAGAGAAGTTCATGAACTTGCTAGAGTTACAACAAAAGCTCTCTGTTTACACCTGCACTTGCCTCAGTACAAATTAGATCTTTAAGGGGAACCAGGATAAGAGCAGAACACAGCTGGAGACGATTCCAGGTGCTTGCACCTTCTGAGTGCAAGGCTCTCATTATCCTGTGTCGTAAACACTGACTTAATCAGGGAGAGGGACCTCTAAATAGACACAGGCTTTTTTTGGTAACAATTTGCTAAACAAGAACATGTCAATGTCGAAGAAGAAGCTGGAGAAGTACTATGAAGTCACCAAGCCCAGAGCATCACTCAAAACACACACTGAGGCCAAGAGCAGATGGCTCTCCTCATCTGCGTTTGCACCACATTTGCCTAAATCTCCAGCACAGGTTGAAGTACAAGGAGAGATTACAGACACTCTCTGTGGTACCAGTTGACCCAGTGAAGAGCTGAGTGCAGAGGCTCTGTGCTGCTTAAATAGGTCCTGGTACTCTGGCCCCTTGGCTTGCTTCTGACTTAGCCAGCACCTTTGCAAGCTCAAGGTGTGCTTGGGCTGCCAAGTGACCAGGTAAAACCTAGCCTGGCCTGCTCTCATGTCTTTAAAGGTAGCCTAAGATGTGGAACCCATATGATGAAGCTCTCCATGGCATGGAGAGGAACATTATGCTTCCAGGCCAAGCTACTCTTAAAAAGGCACAGGGGCTCGAAAAAACTGGGCAACCCTATGGCACTTTCGAGAATCCTCTGCAACAATACAGAGGCTTCTGGAATGGTCAGGCCAGCACTGTCTCCAGGTTTTGGAGGGCCTTTGGGCAAGATAACCCCCATGGCCTCCTCCTTCAATGAGTCCACCTTCTCACCGCGATTGTCACCAGCTGCTCTTGCTCATAGAATCATAGAATAGTAGGGTTGGAAGGGGCCTACAAGACCATCGAGTCCAACCCCCTGCTCAGTGCAGGAATCCAAGTCAGAGCATCCCTGGCAGATGGCTGTCCAGCCTCGTCTTGAAGGCCTCCAGTGTGGGAGAGCCCACCGCCTCCCGAGGTCATGGGTTCCATTGTCGTATTGCTCTAACGGTCAGGAAGTTTTTCCTGATGTTCAGCCGGAGTCTGGCTTCCTGTCACCTGAGCCCATTGTTCCATGTTCTGCTCTCTGGGATGGTCGAGAAGAGATCCTGCTCCTCCTCCCCCTCCTCCTGGCTCCCACTTGCTTGCTTGGCAGGAAGAGAGCCAGGGAGCGAGGAGGCCGTGGCATCTGCTGCTCCTCCTCCTCTCCACCACCACTGCCTGAGCCAGAGTGAGAGGCAGGGGAAGAAGCACGGTGCAATGGCGAAGGGGGCCAACAAGTCCAGGGGGACCTTGTCAGTGGACCCCTGCTGGGGTGTGGGCCTTTGGCAGCAGCCCAACCAAGCCTACCCTTGATGTCAGCCCCAGGTCAGGCCAGAAGCTGCGCACAAGGCGCACTGTTGCTCCAGAGCAGCAGCGAACCGATTCAGAGGCAAGGCGTTGCCAGAAGAGGCGTCGTGGCTTGTGCTGGGGCATCTTGGCACAGGAGGGTCACAGAAGGGGCACATGGCACAGTGCAACAGGAAGCCTCCACTTGTGCTTGAGCAGTGCTATAATCCAGGCCTGCTGTCAGCAGCGGGTCCCCTTGGGCAGCTGCTGGGCTCTTGGCACCCCAGCTCTGCTGGGGCACCGGCACTCGCACGTGCCCTGGCCCTCTGTGCCTGACATCTTTCATTTCCCATAATGCCCCAGAGTGATGCCATGTTGACTGCTCCAAGGTACTGTGGGAAATTTAAAATGGCAGCCAGCAGATAAGCCTGCAACTAGGCCCACTGAAGCAGCGGGGGCGGGGGGGGGTCCATAGAGGGCATTTTGCTAAAGACGCCTTCAGATCTGGAGCTGGCCCTGTTCTGTGTGGTTCCCCCCCGCCCCACACTATAAGAATTAACCCTGAAACATGAACATCAAGCAACAGGCCCCAAACCAAACCAACCCTTCTAAGAATTCTGCTCGAAAGGAAGAGCCCTCATCCATTGAAGCGGCTTTCTTTCAACCAAGCGACTGTCGATGCATTTGGTAAAAGCCTCCTTTCTCATTCCAGTCTGTGCCTGCCTCATCGCCAATACAAAACCCTGCAGCATGCTGGCTTGGTGGGAGACAGGTTTCTGTCTGCATTTTAAGAGGATGCAAAAGAAGTTGAGTTGACAGCAGAACATACAGTTCAGCTCCTTCTTCCGACATTCCCTTTATCTTTCTGATTCGTCGCTGGCGCTTTCTCATCCTTTTCTCTTTGGAAACGCCCCTTCCAAGTGGTGCACTTTGGACTTAATTCCAGCTATTTTTTGCTTCGTGTTGTTGATACAGTCCGAATCAGAATGTGTGCGTACTTGGTGGCTGATGCAAAGCATCTGCATTTTGTACTCAAGCAACCCCAAAAGCGTCATATGAAGCAGGCTGAGAAGGATTTTACAGACAGCTACTGATGGACCCAAAGAACAGGCAAGGAGAGGTCAGTAAAATGATGCATGGTTTCTACTGAAAAAATGTCTGCAAAATTCGAATAGCTTGCAGATTCGACTTAAGTTGGGCCCAAAGAACACTGCAAATAATTTGGGGCTGTGCACAGAGAAGAAGCATTCTTGCCTTTAGAAAGGAACAGATCAAATAATGACAGAAAAACAGGCCATGGATTATGTCTAAGTTCCGTCACTGTGATCCTTCAGAAGGAGGGTGAGGAGGAGAAAGCTTTATCACTTTTCTGGCACCTGCACTGACTTCTTTTTTCAATTTGTACCTCCCCACAGGGTTCAAAGAGCCTCAGGGTGGCTTTGTAAGGAGCAGACACAAATGCGTTTTGTTATACGGCACCTCCACCTACAGTAAACAAATCTGTCAGTTAGCTTGCTCATTAAGCTGTGCCCCCCTCAATTGCTCCCCCCCATCCCATACAGGAGGGATTTATTGGTCCTTGTACAATGAAAGTAACACGAATAGATTTACTAATTGTGTCAATCACTTTGAGGGAGGGTGGAGGAAAACAAAGTTCCCGAGGACAAACGTTTGACAGCAAGCCCAATACTAACAGCCAGCATGACTGGCCTCTGAATGATTTTGGTTTCTCTCCTCTCTTTCCCCAACAGCCCAAGCTGAAGCATGACAGCCCACAATGTCAGATCTCTGCCACGAAATGGGGCTCATAAAGTGGCTGCTTGTTTCTGGACACACGAATACCCGCGCAGGGGGAAAAAACTGAATTATTCTGCTGCTGGTGGACTCGACCAGAATGGCAGGCAAAGACAGCGCTTGGGGAAGAATTAATGAGGCGAAGAATTAAAAACACACATTAAGAGACGCAACTGCTCTTAATGCTGAACCCCCCTCTTATCGGCTTCCCAGTCTCAGTGGAGACAAAAAGAAACCCCCGGCACACCACACACAGCCAATGGCCAACTCTCAAATCCAGCCCCTACCCCGAAACAAAAGTGGTTGCACCCACAAAGGAGTAAATCCCGTGAGGTATGCAGCCCTCTGGTCTGTAACTTTCAAAATGACAGCAGGATCAGGGCAAAGGTCAGTGGGTCTGAGGCCCTACGCACCTCAGCCAGCTGTGGAGTAGAGGCCTTGAGCTGGCAGGATGCCTGCCCACAGAAGTCTCCCGTAAGGAGGCCCCGCTGAGGCCAAGAATAAAGGTCGCCAGCAGGAGTGGAAGGCAGGACAATGCCGCCGGGCTAGTGCGCAGGCCTGGAACAAATCTACGGTGGCACCGCAGGGTCCTCATTTGTGAAACTAATTGGCCCCTGATTGGAGAAAAAACAGCCCATGCAACTTGGACCTGTTTCAACAGCCAAGAGTGTTGGAAAGCAGAAAATGTTACAAAAAATAAGCCACCAAAACAACTCAGTTTTGTTAACGTAATGGATAGACACGCTGAGCACCATCTCCGAGTGCGTCACTTCACAGCATCTGTCAAGTCATGTGGGACTTCCATGTCTAGTATCTCCTGTGGGCTCCTCCAGTGAGTGGCTCATTCTTGAGGAGAAAGCAACAGTTAAGGGGACAATTGTGCCACCTGATTCTATGGAGGATTCTAGATAATGGTGATAATGTCCTGGCATGAACTACCTACATTTCCCACACCTGTCCAACAGCTGTATTGGTGAAGGACCCCAGTCAGGGGGACGTCAAGGCTGGGCACCTGCCAAGGGCTCACATCCCAGCAGGTGCCCACTGCCAAGAGCCCTCTGGAATTGCTCCTCCTCTTCACTGAGGCACGGGCTCATGGAGGGTGTTGTGACCAAGGCCCTTCAGAAACCTGGCGCTGGCACTGGAACCGGTGCCTGATACAAAAGGCACCTGGACTCAGCCCCCAGTGGTGCCTGACATGCTATCTATCCAGTAATCAAAGGAGACCAAAGTAACATCAAAGCAAAGTGGCTAACAACAGATTGTACTTAGGGTGGTTAAATTCCATTTGTTTTCCAGTCAAACAAATATACACATATGAAATTGCCTAATATAAGCTGGACCCATCTAGCCCAGTGACTGGCAGTGTCTCTCCAGGGACCCAGGCAAAGAGAGGTCTTTCCCCGTCACTTGCTACCAGAGCCCTTTGACTGGAGATGCCTGGGATCAAATCTGGGACCTTTTGCATCCAAATGCGGAGGCCATCCCATATTCGTATTCAGGATGGCAGCTGACATTACAAAGGACAAGGCACTGCCACTGAAAATGGAAGCCCTCTGCAATGCCCACTCTTCATTTCACTGGCTGCTGCTTGTAGTAGTGGGGAAACTGGCAGAAGGATGGTGTCACATCACACATTGAGAATCTGCATACTTTGTAGGGGATAGAGAAGGGGAAGGAGAAACAGAGCTTCTATTTTCTGTGGGATCCCTGCATTTTGCCATAATGTCTAGTTCCACCTTTGCCCTTAGCGTCAGAGCTTCCATTTCAGGCAAACCCATGGCTGGATTTTCACCACACCTCCAAGCAACAAGTCCGCTCTCTTCCCTGAGTTGCTTTTCATTTCTGGCCACACTGCCAATATGCAAAACAAAGTGTTTTGCTCCTACCTAGAGAACACTTTGTTTTCTGTTTGCATAGTTTTTCACTGTCACCAGAAAACTGGCGGCGGAAAAGACAAACAGGCTGTGTGCCCTTGTATAAATTAAAGAGCTCTCACCATCGCATTTAAGCAGAAGTACCTACCTGGGATGGAAGGCCTTTTTCTCTCATGATACAGCCCAAGGGGAGGTGGTGTACAGGACCTCCATAGTTTTGAGAAGGGGGCAACCATTTTTCTGCCAAACCACTGGGCGAGCAGCATGAAGGATAAAGCCTTGAGGCCCAGTGAGAATCCTCTCAATTCCCTCCAGCTCTTGAAGAACAATGGAGCAAGACTCTGCCCTGCCAATAGGGATGCTGGAGAAATTTGCAATGGGTCAAAATGAGCTTGTATTTCTAAGAATCCAACCTGCAGAATCCACTGCGAAGCGACCCCCTCAGGCTGCACAGAGTCCATGGACTTTCGGATGATTTTTTTACTTTCCCGAAATTTACACATATAAATCTGTAGAAAAATATATAAGTTTCTGCTGAGGAAAGGTTGAATGGAATGGAGGACAATATGCTAAATGTTACGTACTGAGGTAAATTATGTAAATACTTACGTAAATACTCACATAAATATTTCTGTATTTTTCCGCATGACAAAAAAAAATTCGCATCCGTCTGTGGGCGGATGATGGAACAAAAGGCACCTGACAATCTGCGGAACACAGATGGAGCAGATTTTACAGAGTCTGTACATCCCTACCTGGCAATCAAGTGTAGTTTCATATTTGGAGATAGTATATTGCATGAGGCAGCTGAATTCTTCCAGGATCCTCAGAGGTTCTGCAGATGCCCCTCTCGTGAAGTATGGGAGGACACTTGCTCGCTCCACTTAGTTTCGAGAGAAAGCCGAAGTTCCTTGGTCACATGGAAGAGGGGAAAGGAGAAAGCTTGGGAGACCCAAGAGGTGTGTTTTCCAGAAGACTAAGTGTTGTGAAAGGGACAAAGGGCAACCTCATTTTCTGCACCACTTCTCCTGGCTACCCTTGCCCAATTTTGGCAGATGTTCAGCAGCGAGAAAGACTGAAGGGGCTGGCTGGCACCATGCCAAGAAATAAAAAGCTTTTTGTAAGCCACAGCCATGTGGAGGTGACATGGGGGCTTGACCGGATTCATGGCAACTGCCAAGGCTGTTTGTCTAGGCTCTGGCAGCCTTGCCAGCTCCTGGCACAATGCACACCCTCCTCCGAGGCAGGCGCTCACACTGCCACGTGGCAGAGAGGAGCTACCAGGCTCACATCAACTGGAAAACATTTAGAGAAGAAGAGTAACACAGCATCCTACATAGGGCATTTGTCTCATGCTGAGGACTGCCAGGCCAGAACAAGAAGCCACGGGTTTGAGCTCTAAGAAGGAAGGTGAAAGTCCAACGTCGGCAGCGCATCCCTAGAAACGAGAGCAGTTTGGCACAGGGACAAGCAGCCTGAGGAGCATTTGTAGGATCTCCTCCTGGGGACACTTTAATGGGGGAAGAACAAGGGGGGGGGAGGGAGGGAAAGGGACTAGGCTGGCAGCTGGTCTGGTAGGTGGGCCAATCTAGCACAGAGCATGGTAGGGCAGGCCTAGAGGAGATTATGGCTGGGGTTCACATTTTTAAACATGCCAATCCTAAAATTTGAAAATGCAATGTTTCAATTACAATTGAGCATTGCTTTGGCACTGTGTGTGTGTGTGTACGTGTAAAACAAAAGGGTGTTGTCATCCAACTCTTTCAGGCAAGTGTTAATGCACCTGTTTTAGATTTGATAGACTGGGGCAGCAGCTTCACACTTTCATTTTTAAAAATCATTATTATTTTGTGGTGTCACACTGATACCTGCACTCTTGGCAGAAAAAACACACAAATGAAAATGGGAAATGACCATCAACAATCCCATTTCAGATTTGGCAACGTGAAATAAATCCAATTTCACTAAAATGTGCCGTTCCAGTTATATGTTGAGACTCTTCTCACAACACTGTAGAGACTGAAGAGTGGAGGCATGAAAAATGCAGAAAAATGCAGGTGTGGAGGCATACTGAGTCTTTAAAGTAGAGCCAAGCTGTAAATCAAGGGGTCCATTTTCACCAGTTGTTCTTCCAAAGCTGTGTGGAAGAGAGCTACAGGTGTACAGGACCAAATTGCAATGGACGATGATGCCATTTTGTGTGTGCTTTTTAAGAACGTGGTTCTGCTTCAGCTGACCCAATCCACATTTATTAATTTACTTTTTAAATGTGTTTTACCAGATCTTAAAAGCCAACCATTTCTGTTTCTTTGCCTCTTCCTCATGCATTGAAAATGAAAGAATGGATGTCTTGCAGAAATACAAATGAAATTAGCATTGTTTTAAACGAACACTTAGATTTTCGAATGTTGCAGCAGTGAAAGAGAAAGCAGTGGGGAGAGGAGGAAACTGCCCCCAGATAAACAAATAGCCACCAATACCACCTGGGGGGGGGGAGAATTGGAGAAAGGGGGAGTGCATATATGAGAAACAGAGAGTGAGAGAGGTGGGCTTATTCATTTCGTTGACATTTTAATGGTTTTTCCTCCCTTTTTCCTCCTCCAGAAGATGATTACAAATTAAGCAGCATTTAAATGCTTTTTACTGTCAACAATTAAAATGGGAGAATATGGAAGGGGAAAGTGTAGCGTCCATTCATTTCCACGGTAACAGCGCTATCAGAAAACACCATGGGGCCTTGCCTGTACTGTACACCACACAATGGCCCCAAAAGAGAGAAACGTACACCATTAATTTGGTAGGACATTCAAAAGCAAATTAAAATATAAAAAGCTCGAGGCACAAAGATAGATATGGGGAGAGGGGGCAGGACAGGTCAAGCTTGCAGAATTAAAGTCTTAACAACAGTAGAGGTTTAAGGACAGCCTTATAACATTTCATGCGGTAGCCACCGTTTCTAATCTTCCTTGCTTTTTTGTGGGGTGGTGGGGGGGAAGATGGGATGGGATGAAGAGAAAAAGGAAGGAAGGGAAAATGGAAAAAGACAGGTTAGGGGTGTGCATATATGAGGGGGAAATGCACGCACACACTCACACTCATGTTTCCTTGAAGCTAGCAGAAGCAAACAATTAATACAGCCTATGCCGATGATGAAGGTTCCACAGTGCAAAAAAACAACGGTCTGGCACAGAGATTACAAGTTTTCGATGCAACATTAAATGGTTGCAAGAAACAGAGTTTGAGAAAAAACAACTAGCAAAAACAGCCCTGTTGGATTCATGCATGACTGCTTTAAATAACAGGTGATTTGGAAAGCAGCTTTTACTGCACTGATGCTCACTGAAAAGAAGGGGAAAAGTGTTTTAAGCAAGAGTTGGGAGGCAGAGAGCTTTGACTGTGACAGTTCTTTCCTGCCCTTCCTTACACACCCAAAGTGGGTCTCTATTTGTCTACCACTAGACTTTTAAAAGATTAAAAGTGTGAGGTTTTGAAGGTCTTTCTGAATCCATCCCTCTTCCAAGCTGTGGGGTTTTTATTTTTTAAACCCACTCACTTCACTTTCTGTTTCAAAAAGTTGAGGTGAAATTGGTTAAATGCACTGCAGCTTTGTGGAAGCTGGCAATGTCCTTCCCCAATCTTAGAGGGGTGTGCATGTGTGTGTGTGTGTGCGCGTGCGCGGAAATAAATATGTCTGGAGACAACCATCCCATTAAAAGTTAAGCCAGGCGCGTACACAGCCGCGCCGCCGTGCTTAATATGCAGAAGGCAGGCCAAAGGCATAAAAGAGACACGTCCCCTTTAAAAGGAAATATAATTTACAGTGTGCAGCCAGGCGCTCCATAGTTCCAATCTCGTTTACTATAGAGAAAACTCTGCTAGCTGCTCTGTATCCCACAAATCCGATTTAATCAGACAAGCCAGCCAGCGTGGCTTGAAGTAAAAACGGATAATTAGTAAACA
Source organism: Heloderma suspectum (assembly GCF_057233095.1). NCBI lineage: Eukaryota > Metazoa > Chordata > Lepidosauria > Squamata > Helodermatidae > Heloderma > Heloderma suspectum. Next base: position 4,064,990 of record NC_139463.1, on the reverse strand, counting down.
GAGAGCTACTTCAGTGCTTCATTGGCATTCGAGCCGGGCTACTGTGTCGCATTTAAAATGCAGTCTGATGAAGTTTACAAAATCAAACCATTTGTTACTCCTATTGAAGAGGCTTCGGGCCACTTGCAATTAAATTGGAATTAGTGCTCGGAATGAGATACAGCAAATTCATACTAAAAAGGGATCTGACTTTGAGACATTTGACTTCAAGTCTTCTCTCCCCTACCCCCACCCCGAAATACACACACACACCCAAACACAGTTGGCATACATATTGTTAGGGTTTGTGCTTGTATGGATGCGACCTGGGGAAATTTCCTAGCGGTGAGCTTCTATCAAAGGCTGCATTCACAAGAAACGGAGGCAAGGGGGTTATTCTCTTTTGTAGAGAATGGCATTTTTCTGCACTAGTAGGATATGAAGTCACTCCGTGATGCAGCAGAGTCTTAAACAACTCTGACCACTCCCTTGTGACCTCGTATGCCTGACATTCCCTCCAAGAGCAATGCCACCTTCTTCTCTTGCTTCAACCCCACCTCTCCCATTAAGCCCTTTGGCTTAATCCCTCAGCGCTCATCCCCTACTGAAATGAAGCTTAAGGACACGTTAAGTATATGTTTGCCCACACTCAACCATTGCTGCCTTATACAGAGTCAGATCCAGCTCAGTATTGTCTATGGTATTGTCTACACTGTATTGCTCAGTACCATCTACGCTGATTGGCAGCACTGCTCTCCAAGGTTAGAGACAGGTGTTTTCTACAGCCCTATGTGGAGATGCCAGGGACTGAACCTGGGACCTTCTGAATGCCACGGCACCTCCCTCATTCCTCCCTCTCTTGCTCTGGACTCTCTCTCTGCACACGCTGCTGAGATTTAGATAGTGGGTTTCTTGGGGGAGGCACCTATCTTTTGAAGCAACCAATGATGTTATAATACTACTCCCTGGCCCTCCAGTGTCACACTATCTTAGAGAGGAAGCAGTTCTCCTGGCTATGGTGGCCTGAGGCACCTTGGGAAGAGGTGAAGACACCTCTGATCTGATGATGTCCACAGAGACAATCAGCTCAAGGGCAGGGCTATATCCTTCTCACTAAAGAGGAACCCCCACCTCATACTGTACTCTCTTCCCTCTCCTATGAGAACAGCTCTAGGCATTAGAGCATCTACTGCTTACACAGACATATTTGTATTTACCCCAGTCCATCTCCACCCTATCAGGGCAATTCTGTAATTCTTGCAGCTATTTTGATGTGGCAGCAATTTAGTTGACATTGTTTACCATGGCTACGAGAGAACATCTAAGATACACTGAACTGTATTCAATGTTACTCCTACTTAAGAGTAGATCCATTGAAATGAGTGGGGCTTAAGTTAGACTAACTTTGGTTAGAACCCACCTCCTTCAAGGCTCACAACCTTCTGGAAAAGCACCAAGAGTTGAACCAGGGAGCAGGGCATTGTAATGCAAACACATAGTGGACAGGGGAATGCACTGGAAAGTCAAATGTAGTGGAATCCCCCCACCATGTCAAGATGGCTGTGCAAGTCAGTCTTATTCCATGTATCTTCCATGATGGGTTTTAAGAAAACTTGACAAGCTAAGAATGAAATGAGGCAACAGAGCTATTAACGTGGTAGTTGCCAGCATGAAAACACACACACACCATTCACGGCATAGTCATGGTACCTTTCCCATGGAGCCCTTATATCTATACAAGGGACAACCATCTTGCTTCATACAAGGGTGGCGGTTCTAAAGAAATTGAAATCAGGGGTTTGCTTAGAACTTGAGGCTGCAGAACAAGAGATGATAAAGAAATGTGATTGTGTTAATCAGGGACTCAATAGGGGCTATGGTTTCTGTGCACATTATAAAAGACTTTTAGTGCACTTTGTGGTCCGTTACTGTTGCTTCAGGAGAATGGAATGCTTGCTGCAGATCAACCTGTCATTTCAGACTCAGAGCCTCTAATTCCACTTACAGCATCTGATGAAGTGGGTTGTGTAACCCACAAAAGCTCATGCTAATTTATTAAACTATCCGAACAACTAAAACAGTTAATCTATAATTGTGCTACACTTAACCCCTGAATTTGTAAACAGAAGGCTAAAGCGCTTATACTATAATACTTTTTGCCCCATACAGTGATGGCTTTCTTGAATAAGCGTTCCACAATATTTTAAAAGCTTTAAGAGGGTCCACTGAAATCAGAAGGCCCTTATGAGCACCTGCTACTCAGTAAAAGCCATTCTCTCCATGGAGTAACCTGTATACTTCCAGATTCCAACTCCCAATAACTAAAAGGAGGCCTAGATGAAGCCAAAGCATGATATCAGTGTAAGCAGCGTTACCTGATGTTAATGGCAACCAGCTCATTAACATGAAAGAAGAGGTCATTTTTCTAAAATATTTGCACCTCGGGTTGTCAGCATCAAAACATGGGCCTGATTGATTCATCTTGCTGTGCCGCTGAGACTCCAGGTTCCTTTTCTGCTTGGCCTTGCTTTGTGAAACGTGTCCTGAAATGGCCACCATTCACTTGGGTGGCTCTGGAAGCACCTTTCATCAGAGCATGGAGCAGCTCCAGGCCTTCTTGGTGGTTGTGTTACGGTTTTTAATACAGAGCTTGGGAGGGCTTGGAGGGGGTTGACGAAACAGCAGGCATGGGGCTGCTGGCTCTTAATGGTACAATGCAGAACAAATTAACTTGGAAAATGCTCCACCAAATTAACAATAGCAGTTGGAGATTATGAGGCTTAAACATCTGATTCCTCTGAGTTTCAGGCTTCCTTCCTTCCCAGATAGTGCATAAAGTATGTGTGTAAGGCAGCCCCCATCTAAAGGGCAAGTTAATAGCCCTGCCTATTTGGGGCCAATCTTATTTGATAGGTGGTTATGGGATCCGGGTTTGTTCTGACCTGAATTGTCAAGGGGCTCCCTTTATATAAAAGGGTTATCTTCTGTCTGGGAATGAAAGGATCCATGTGTAGAATGTGGCAATCAGCGACGCAGCAGAACATTGCTTCAACATGTTGTTGTTGTTCTTGGGAGCTCAGGGTGGTTCTTCTCTCCCCTCCCCAATTTTATCCTGACAACAGCCCTGTGAGGTACGGTTCCTTTACTCACAAGGTCATCTCCATGCACAAACTACACATATGGAGGGAGAGCATGACTGCTCCCCCCCACAACATTGCATGCCCTACCAGAACCTCCAATTAGAGCTGAGCTGATATTTCTCAGAAGACTTTTTTTTTTTGAGAAAATGTCTAAGGTTGTTCTTTTTCTTATTCTGACCCCAACCCAGAAACAGAAGGCCACATTCAGAATTTGTTTTAATACTTTCCTCCATTTTTTTTTGGGGGGGGGAACAGCAATTTTTTGTCCCCAACATGTCCCGTTACGATGCCAGGTCTGGGGCACTGTGGAGGATGCAAAATGGTGGCTCAGCGGCCGACAGAGTTGCTGCTTGTGCTGACACTTCTTGCAGGAGCGGCAGCAGCAGCAGCAAACAGCAACAACAACAACCACCTTTGGGGCGGGGGGAGGCAGAAGCTGCACGACTGCCACTGCCAATGGTGAGCCACACCTATGGGAAACTGTTGGGGAATTTCTACTCTGCCTAGAGAAATTCGATGAAATGGTCCCCTGCATTTCTCTGCCCACAAACGGAGTGCAGAATTTGGGGAGGCCATTTCCACAGCTCTACGAGGTGAGCAGAGAATCTCCCCTGTCCAGACACTGCACCCAATGCACACAACATCAGAGCCAGCAGGAGCGGCCCCCCCGCCACATGTGCGATGTATGTGAGGAGGTGACCTTGTGAAAAGGGCTGTTACAACTGGCTCAAGGTTGTCCACTGGCCAAGAGGGGATCTGAGCTCGGTTCTCCCCGATTGTAACCCCCTTTTGGGTGGCCTTCCTACAGGCATCTCTCATTACAGAAAGAGGATGCTGGACTTGATGGACAGATCCAGAAGGGGGTTAGACACAGTCATAGTTGCTGGCTCTATCAACAGCTGTCAATGATGGTACCTAAAGGAAACCTCCATGTTCAGAAGACATCTGAAGACCATGTAATAGACATCTCTATTACAAGAGATGGCTATCACTATTGCCCTGTTTGTCAGCTTCCAGAGGTATTTGGCTGGCCCAGATCCCTCCAAAATGCATTCTTCCCAGTTCTCCCAAGTTTCATCAAAAGAAAGAATCATTCCAGTTTTCTCCCACCACCAGCTCTGTCTCTCCAAGGCAACTTTAGCCCCATTTGTCTCACTCAATTTAGAATCTCTTGCCAGGGGAAGCTCTTCTCTTTAGCCTCTCCCCACCTGATCCCAACACCTCTGTTTTGTACCTCCAGGTGGGAGAACAAAGGCACAGATTTGAAATGGGAACTGCTGTCCAATCAGCAACCACCTGTCAGTGCTCCAATAGCCAGCCTGCCTCCCCCCTTCACCTGTCCCCGACTGCAGAAGGGCCGTAGCTCCATAGTAGAGCTCCTGAAGGTCACAACTTCAATCCCCGGCATCTCCAAGAAGGGCTAGGAAAGAATCCTGCCTGAAACCCTGGTGAGAGCTGCTGCCAGTGAGCATCAGCAATACTGGGTTAGAGGGACCAGTGGTCTAGATCAATAGAAGGCAGCTTGACATGTTCCTAACTGTACCACAGCACAGGTGGCCCACGCACTGCTCAACTCTCGACTTTAAGGGCAGGCAGAGAACAAACTGTGATATCTTTCTGTGTACCTGCACTTGTGCATGTTTGGAGCCTTAAAAACCCAACAACTTCCTAGTTGCACGTTGGTCCTTTGCCTTTTCTCAAAATGGGGAGGGAGGTGCAGTGTGCACTGAATGAAAAGCCACTCTGTGGACCACAGGACCATAAATAGCTCTCAAATACCTTATCCTCTCTCATTGATGGTCGCCAGGAAACCAGAAAAGGGAGGCAGGGATGCTGCATTTCATTTTTGATACTGCCCATGATTGTGAAGGAAGAGGAGTTTGTTTCCAAAGGACAATGGGACACTGAGGGAAAGGAGCCATTTCTAAATGAGAAGCTCCTTCTAACTCAGTGGCCCTGCTGAGGAGCTACTCTCACTGCAGGATCGGGGACATCATGCCTTTGCACAAGGGCGGTGAGTGTGCCCTGCTATTCATAAGCAGATTAACCTGGATTCAGTGTCAGTCACCATGATTATGTGCGCTCTCCAACGACAAAGACAAAACACACATCCATCCCTCGCATGGCACTGCATGAATATATCCTTATGGTGAAACCCAGAGAAAAGAAACCTTTGATAATTGCTGTTTTCTGAAGACTCTTTCATACCTGCATATAATATATACAAACACACACACACACACACAGAGTATGTCACCCCACCATCGCAGCTCCTGCAAAATTCACCCTCTTACATTTCCTCCCATCTCATGTCACTCGGCTGCCACACTTCTGCATTAAACAATGATGCTGTTGAGAGATGATTGCTGTTTGCTGTTAATACAGCAGCTCCAGAATGCTAAAAGCACACTTTTAAAAGGATACTGTATTTAAAGAGTCTTTCAAAAGGGAACACGCAACAACTCCTCTTTCAAACGCTGTATTGTGTTGCAAAATGTAAAAAAAGTTGCCGCAGATGTTCCCCAACTATTCAGTGTTGGCAAAGGTGAACCGGTTTACGTAAGCACACTTGTTGGCAAGGCACGGAACCCTGAATTCTGGGCCAGCAATTCTGTCACTGACTTACTGTGTAACCTCAAGCAACTCCTACCCGTGTTCTATTGGACATCCCCCTCCTCAACAAATGCATACAAACAGAGAAAATGCCACCACACTCAACAGAACATCCACGTTTATACCAGCAATAATGTTCTTCCCTTCTGTACAGTTTGCACTGCCACTTGGGAGGGAGCAAAGCACGGGGTGAGAGCTCAGGATGGCCAATCTTGCTCAGGTTCTCATTTTTTCAAAGCTAAATTAATTTTGTATTGATTCTGCATTGGATTGCAATGTTTTTGCTTTGGTCAGCACAAAAATTGGTACACATTTTCATGCACCTTTTAAAAAATCCACATTTCTATGTACACATTTCCCCAAATGTATGCATTTTTGTGTGAAATGCATATGTACATTTTTTTTCTCCATTAAATCACTGCATTTTTGTGATTTAAAAAATATATGCATTGCTGTGCACATTTTGGGAAAAGATATTAATTTTTGTGCACATTATTTGAAATGTACACATTTTTGTATGCATTAAAAAAAATTTTTGGAGAACTGCACCACGAACTTAAAAAACATGTACAGATTTCAGTGGCAGACTGTGTTCTGCTTCGTGTTTCAGTTCTGGAAGCATGAATTTGTCTGTGCACAGCCCACTGAAATACAAACGGAATCAATTTCTCATCCATCCCTAGGTTTTGCCTACAGAAGTCGCCAGGTTCAGTCTCCAGCACCTCCAGAGGAGGTGCTGGAGACTGAACCTGGGGACTTCTGTATGCAAGAGGATGGCAACAAGGGATAGGAAACACCTTGGGCTGAGACTGTGGAGCGCTGCTGCCCATCAAACTGAGGCTGGATCCCAGCAAGAGGGATGTCCTTTGGGTAGGTGGTTCTCATGTCCAGGAGTTGGGTGTACAGCCTGTCCTAGACAGAGTAGCACATCCCCCCAAAGAGCAGGGGCATGACTTCGGGGGATTCCTTGATCCAATCTTGTCCTTGAGGCCCAGACGACCTCAGGGTCTAGGAGTGCTTTCTACCCACTCCGTCTGGTTCGCCAACCATTTTGGACTACATCAGTCTGGCCACAGTGGTTCATGCTTTAGTAACATCCCAACTGGATTACTGTAATGGGATATAGTATGCCCTTGACGATGACTTGAAGCTTTCCATTAATGCAGATTGCAGTGGCCAGGACTGTAACCAGTTCAATCAGGTGGCCCAATTTTATTACACCAATTCTAAAAGAACTATTGCCTATTTGCTTATGAGCCTGATCAAGGTGTTGGTGTTTACCTTTAAACTAGGGCTGTGCACTGTTTTGGATACAGATCTGAATTCTGAGCTGAAGCAGGCTGGTTCAGATCAAATCGGTCTGGATCAGAAGTGGGCCCAGATTGGTCCAAAGCAGTCCAAAGTGGGTTGGATCTATCTGAACTGCTTTGGATCACTTTGAACTGATCCAAACATTCTGAATCCCAGCTCACCCCCACCCCAGCCCCAGATGTGCCCATTTACGCCTGTAATGTTGCATACATGGCGGCCTTATGGCCACTATTTGCATAAGATGTGATTTCCGGAAAAATGAGCCACCATTTTAAAAGAAAATGGTGACTCCCTTGAAGACAGCGTCAGCTGCAGGTGCTTGCGCCAGGCCCCAGTAAGGAGCAGGGTGTTTGCACGGCTCGGTGAGTGGCTGTTGTGGCTCAACGGCCCGATTCAGATGTCTGAATCTCGCTTCATATCTGGAGTCCAAAGCAGGTTGGACCAGGTCTGAATTGGCCAAGGCAGGTCAGGGCCAATTTGGAAGCGCCGAATCGGCCCCCAAAAATGGGTTGGTGGGTCTATGCTCAGCCCTACTTTAAACCCCTAAATGGCATGCGACCAAAATATCTCCCAATATCAACCTGGCTGTGCTTCAAGGTCATCAGGGAAGCCTCCTCTCCAAAGACCACTGGTGCATTATGCGGCACAACAAAGCAGAGAGCCTTCTCGGGTGCGAAGCACCCTCCATATGAGTGCAGCCGGCGCTATTATATTATTTTCGGTGCCAAGTCAAAATCTCTTTAGGAACATAGGAAGCTGCCTTATACAGAATGGTCTGTTTGAACATTTTACAGGTTCAGAAGTCACGGTGGAGACACATGCTTACACAGGAACACAGAAAGCTGTCTTCTGCTGCATCAGATCCTTAGTCCATCTAGCCCAGTATTGTTGACACTGACTGGCTGGGTTTCAGGAAGGAATTTTTTCAGCCCTACCCGGAGAAGCTGGGGATCGAACTTGGGACCGTTTGCATGTAAAGTAGATGTGTTTATGGGTCAGCTGACTGAAAAAATTTGATGACATTTCTCTGCGTTTTCACAGCCATTTTTAACTTAGAGCAGCAGCAAAATAGGATGTACATCAGAAACCAAAACAGAGTTCATTTGGTCATTTATGGGTCTGTACCTCACATCTTTCTTTCCTACCTAATGAGGTGGGAAGGGGAAAAAAGGAGACAATCATAGGGAAAGCATTTTGAAAGTCTCAAAAAAAGGATAAGAAGAGTTTTCTCAGATTGCACAGCGAAGTTCTTGAGGATACATGGGGTTGTACTGAATGGGCTGTATCCAACGTTAGTCTAAACTGTGTCCCATTTATTTCAATGAGGTAGTCTAAGTACGACTAACATTGGATACAACCCATGAAACCAAAGCCTTTTGCATTGGTCTGAGGATGGGGAATTGTGAGGAACAAGATTTCCCAAATTTATTTATTATTAACATTTATATACCATCTTATTTGCTAAAAAGTCATCAGTAAGTACCTTAAGGGTACTTACTGGAGCAATAATGGGTGCAATTCTGTGCATGTTTGGACACAAACAATCCTACAATTCCCAGCATTCTCCAGCCAGCATGGGAATGAGAATGCTGGGAATTGTGGGATTTTTTTCTGTCTAAACATGCCTAGGATTGTGCCCTATAGTAGCCTGAACAGAGACCTATTGCACTAGGAAATGCACAGTTACATCCATTTGAATAAGCACTCCTGAAAAGCCAGGGAGGGTTTCAATTAACATGCATTCTTTAAAGCAGCAGGAGCTTGGTGTGTGGAGTAACCTGGCATGTCAATGCTCTGAACGCATGATCCTGAGCCACTTGCCACCTGGCTTGGCAAATAGCCCACGACCAGCAATTCAAATATTCCGAGGCTCTTGCAATCCAGCTGGTTGTGCGAATATGCAAAAGGTTCACATCTTTTCATTCCATCTGACAAAGAGTCCTGTGAAACCCCAAACATTTGCAGACTAGGATGAAAAAGCACTCCAAAAATAAGCTGCAGCGCAACACACATAAAAAAGGGAGAAGAAGTCAAAAATGAAGAGGACATAAGGTGTGCTTAGGGCAGATACCTTTTCAGGATATGTTCAGCCATCTGAATGGTCATTACTGAAGGCCGGGTACTGGGTTATGCTTCTCTGCTACAACTGGCAAGTCCTTGAACAGGCATTCTCTCAAACTGGAAGGCTGTTTCTGCCTCCCCTGATTAATTTCAAGGGCCATCTGGACCTTGGGAACAATGTGGTCCCATATTTGAATGACCGGTCGCGTTAGTCACACCCTCTTCCCCCGACCTCTGCATCCCTAATCTTCACACACACTCTCAGTCCCTTTGAGTGCGGAAAAATGACCGGATCCGTTTCTCACCTCTCCTTTGGCTGCTGAAGTTCAGAGGAGACAAAAGGGCTGGCCTCTCCACACATCGGTGCGACAGGCAGCATAAAAATGACATATGCGATTACCCACCCCAGCTGCCCAGAGGTGGCCTTCCAGAAAGCTCTTCTCCTCATTTCAGAAGTCATAAACATTAGCCACTCAGACTCTCTCAATATCTTGATCTTACAGGCGGAATCACTGAGGATGGAACACTTGCAAGGAATCTTGCAAGTTAACAAAACTCTTTGGGTTTTCCTGCCTGAGGAGGACGCTCCAAATTTGCGTTGAATTCCAGTTTGGGCAATGTGCACTGATGCTCCATGGATGCACAGAACAACGTCTTGCCTTTGAGACATTTTGCAAGATGGAAGATGCAGTCCTCTGCATGTTCAGACAGACATAAGTCCTGCAATTCCCAGCTGGCTGGGGGATGCTGGGAGTTGCAGGACTTATGTCTGTCAAAACATACATAGGATTGCACCCTTAAAGACATTCTTGTGGCTTTCTTAAAGAAATGCCTCAAATGTTGTCTGAAGTGGAATCCCGGAATTTGCTTTGGGCTCCACTGTGGGTGAAGTTTGGGGTGGCAATGAAGTTTCAGTAGAGACTGTTAGATCACAATTAGCCTGGGTCTGAGAGGTGGCAACCTTTGTCTTGTGCCGTAATGAAAGATGAGACTTGGGTGCAAAGATTCCATCCCTCCCTTTGTTCTGGGGAAGATGTTTTTAACCCAAAGATCATGGAGATGAGATGGATTGAGTTCCTCCCAAAATTGATACAGCTGTCGTCTGTCTTCCTTCCTTCCTTCCTTCCTTCCTTCCTTCCTTCCTTCCTTTCTTTTAAAAGTTTTCCTCCAGGATGCAAGACCAAAGTCATGTCCACTCTTAATTAAACATGCATTCGGCTCTCTTTCTGAAAGCTCTCGCTTTTCCCTCCTGCCCCTCCATCATCATCCGCCACCATCATCAGTTTACTTATACTTTATTACACTTTTTCAGCGATTGCCCAAGGAAGAATGATTATGCTGAGGAAGGAGTAGAAAGGAAAAGAATCAAGTGGCTATTAGTGCCAGCCGTTTTATTGCAACAGGCACACAAACTCATTCCTTTCATGTTCTGTGGAATATAAAAGCCCTGAAACATTTTCATTTTAAATTCTTATCATTGAATTTACTGCTTTTCTCTCCCAATGATTTGTGTTGCTTTTTAATTTTTACAGTCTCTACAGCAAGCCAGATGCTACTGCCTCAGGCCAAAATCATAATAAAAAAAGGCTACTGCAGTCATGAGTTACAGACCCCCCCCAAAAAAAACCCCAAACGCGTGCTTGACAGAAGTTAATATCTCAATTTAACAGTGCTGCTTTGCTAATGATCCTTTGATATGTGTTTATTTAAAAAGGTCTGATCTTGACCTTGACGGGAAAAATGAAACCACAAAGTCTTTATGAGAGGGAGAGAAAGAGGTGGAGATGGTGAGGGAGGCTTTTATTTAGATATTGGCTTTGTGTCAATCACCATGGCAGCTGGACCCGGGGGTGAAAGTCACTAAAGGGGGAGGGGCAGAGACCCTCTTAATTTATGGTTACATTTGGGTGTTCAAGGAAGCCAGGGTGGGGGGCGCACACCCTCGTGACGTCTGTTGGCTGAGAAAAGAGACCCCGGGTTAGAACGAAGCAAAGGAAGAAACAAAAGAACACTTTTTATAAAGAAATTTCCCCAGATGTCAATTACACTCCTCCGGTTGAGATTGCCTGGAGGCTGTAAAATGGGACTAAACAAGAGAGTCCGATGGGAAGTGAGGAACAGCGCAAGGGTCACTACAGCTGAAGCATGGTCATTCTGAACGCCCTTGGGAACATGTTATGTATGCTTTACGGCCGTTCCATTCCATACAATAGCTGTCAGAGCCCAACATGGGCACTGCTAAAAGCTACAGTCCAGAGCCTTGAAAACCGCAGCCGGGCCCCGACGTGCAAACAAGAATCAGTACGGTATCTCTCTCTTCCTCTCCCTCTCCGGTGCTGAACACAGCAATGTCGGCCTGTTTCATTCATCCTGCTACAGTAAGGGTGCTTCGTCTTCCACCTAGAGGGAATTCACGCTACAGTAGCAGCATGCGCTAACTTGGCAATCAACGTTGTCAGGAGCCAACTCTGTGCAGGAATTTAAACAAAATAATAAAGACAACTTTCTTGGATTCCAGCATCCTTCTTCTTCTTTTTTCTTTTAACAGCCTGGGAGTCCCAGGAGTGTGGTAGTTTTTCTTGCCTTGTTTGAAGTGGTTCAGAATATGTTTGATGCACTTCTGAACTTTCCAAGAGGTATGCATGGATGCAGAGTTACTCTTTTTGTTTTGACGGCGGCAATGACAATATACCCGGCCACCTTTCTGGGGGAAAGTGCACAATGGAAACAGACACCATAGCATAATGCTTAATATGGACCAGCTAAGTGTTGCTATTAAATGATACTACTGCGGACTTGCAAGTAAGTCTACAGAAGTTGCTACCCCCACCCCATATTATTTATTCATTACAATTACATCCCGCATTTCTTTCTCTTGCAAGGAACCCACGGTGGCTTACCTGGTCCCCCTCCTCTCCATGTTATCCTCACACCAACCTTGTGAGGTAGGTTAGGCGGAGAGTCAGCAACTGGCCCAAAGTCACCCAGCGAACTTCATGGCTGAGTGGGGACTAGAACCCAGATCTCCCCAGCCCTAGTCCAGCGCCTTAACCGCTACACCACACTAGCTCTATATTCTACTGATCTGCTTGCCTTTCCACCCCAATGTAAGTCAGCTTTTGACACATCAGCAGACTGAAAAAGCACTGACTCTTTCCAGTGTATCAGAAATTTCTTGCCTAGTCATCCAAAAGCACTTCTGAATCTCCCTATGTGAGCAGGAGTGTGCCTGTTTACAACCCTGCATTTCTGGAAAACAGTAAGAAGCCCTGGGCGACCCAGAGAACAGAAACACCATCAAAGACATGCCACTTGCCTTGAATTAGAGGTGACTGCATGTCAAATATTTATTTAGTTCAAACTTCCAAACATTTCTATCCTGCTTTTCCATTTAAATAAACTGCCCAAAGCAGATTACAACATTCATGATACACAAGCCTCAAAAGAAAAACAATTATGCAAACATTTACCAGAACTCCTAATAGCAGTAGCACTAAAATATATACATTGATTAAAACGCAGACTAAAAGCACCTGGTATAAACATTTTTCAGATGGGTGACTGTCTGAAAAACCTGTTGCATCAAAACCAAGCAAAGAGTTTTGTGGCAACTTGAGCCTACTAACATATTATGACATACCATTTTGTGGACCAGACTGCAATCCACAAAAAGCTTATTCTGTAATAAATACATCTTCTCCTCTGCCCATGGAAAGGTGAACAGAGAGGGACCAAAGCAGTCTCCTTTGGGAGCGTGTTCTACATCCTGACCACCACACTGCTTTGTTGCCCGCCTACTAGGCCTCTGATGGACAGGGAATATCAAACAAGGCCTCCTCCTAGGGAGGCATGAGAATTTCGTTTCAGTTCACAAATCATCCAAACATGCCCTGTTCACAAGCCAAAACTGGAGCACGCTTTCTTGAAAAATGTTCACACATTTCTGAACTTGTGACTGTGTTTGAAAAATGCATTTTTAAAAAAATGCACACTTTGAAATGTGCATTTCTAAAAAAAGGAAAAGAAAAAAAAGAAGCATTTTCAGCTTTAATCAATAGGGGAAAGTGTATACTTTTCCTGTTCAAAGTGTGCATTTTCTCCATTTGAAGGAGCCAAAAAACAGGTAGCAAACAAAAATGGAAGCAAGCTGAACCCAGCTTTCAAAAGTGATGTTCGGAAAATTTTGGCAAGCTTGAACATCCCTGGTTCTCCCATTCCTCCTTCCTCCTTGCAGACTTCAGCATTTGGGCAGGCAGTTGAACACTAAAAGAACTTGCAATCCATAGGTCTTCATAGTTCTGCTGTTTGCTTTTGAATTAAAGTAAGAATTAAGGTGATTTGTGAAACTGACTCCTTATGTTTTAGTGTGCCTTTTGCTGTTTGGTTGGGAGGAGGAGTTTTTTGTGGGGTGAAAGTGGAGAGCCCCACATACAAGTTTCACTGATGAGTTTGTCAGCATGCTCAATCATAGTTTGAATTGACCGTTTGGGTCTTCTTCAAAAAGACCCAACACAGGCCCTGGTAGTGGTTTCTCCTCTCCACCCCAGTATTTCACCAATATTACAGGAAGTTGCTCAAGGGGCGCAAATGAATGATGGGTGGAGCCTAAAAGGCCAAAGGAGGCATGAAGTGGAGAAAATAAGGAGCCATGGAGGAGGGAAGGCAGAGAGAGAACCTCACAAAGGGCTCAGGGACTTAAGGGTTATGGACTATGGACTTGGTGGTTGGAGTGTCCTAGGCCAGGGGTACCAAACAGCACAATAAGTGTCAAAGGTAGACATGGTCGGGCACTTGCCGAGGGCTCACACCCCAGCAGGGGCCCACTGACAAGAGCCCCCTGCAGTTGCTCCTCATCTTCACCACTACAACCTGCTTGTTCACCTGCCTCTCACTCTGGCTCAGACGATGGTGGTGGTGGTGAGAAGGAGGACCATAGATGCCATGGCCTCCTTGCTCCCTGGCTCCCTGCCTGCCAAGCAAGTAAGTGGCAGCAGTGTTGAGGAGGAAGCGTAGCTGGTGACAAGGGTGGTGAGAAGACAGATTCACTGAGGGAGGGGCCCATTAGGCATCTTGCCCAAGGGCCTTCAAAAACTGGTGCTGGCACTGCTAAGAGGAAACTGGAGACTGGGAGGGGTTCGTTTCACCTATTGGTTTAAATAGGCCAAGTCAAAGATTGCACGCAGATAGGAGTCATGTATTTTAGTGAAATTCTGTCCTTTCTGGAGCCCAGCCAGTCACACTGTGGAGATGAAACCAGTTGCATACTCCACAAAAGTTTACTTAGATTGTTCTTACCAAGAGTAAAATGGGAACAAAGAGTCCCATCTGGCCAAGCAGCTGAAAAGAAAAAGCCTAGTGATACTACAACATAATCACAAACAGGTCTATATTTAGATGAACAAAGAGACAGCAATGATATTTCAATCTTTAAACCAATATGAAAGATAGAGCAGGCCAAGAGCTTATGTTGAAAGAAGCTATTATCTCAGAAGAGGGAGACTTGGACACTCTGTTGAGTTAACAACAAAGCAGCAGCAGCAGCAGAAAGTCGGTCTTATTCTCAGCCTCACCCCCGACCCCTGCTTTTTCTCCAGACTGACCAATTCTTTGGGTGATTTTCAAAACAGGGCCAACAATCAAACAAGCCACTGCATCCTGGCCAGTGTGTCTACAACTTAGCTCTATAATGATGAATCTTCCCTGTAAAATTTCCTGTTTCCCAGTCCAGATAAAGCCAAATGTGAGGTGGGAACTAATGTAAACCAAAGGGCCTTATCACCTTCTTTATCAGATCCTGGTCTAGACTCTGGCTTAATAAAAAAACACCCTTAACACGTTGCATATGCCTCTCTCCCCTCTTTTAAACTAAAGACCCATTCATAAAAATCAGCTCTCGTGGCATTGAAAAGGCCAAATCCAGTTACAGGATAATTTTCTCCCCCTCTTCAAGAATTACAAAATTAATTTCTCTGAGTGGAAAAAATAACAAGAAATCTTAGACTGACCTAAGAGAAGCTGGTAAAAGAAACAATAGGATACATATTAGGCCAGTGCAATAAAGGGAATGAAGTGCAGTAGCCGAAGTTCTGGCACTGCTCTTGTGCAGGCGTTCATGTATCACAGATGGAACTGGGAGATCAGGGCTGAGGGCCAGTCTACACACGAAGCAGAAGGAGGTGGCTGAATCCTGGGCTTCCACTTCGGACTGCAGAAATGCTCCCCTTTGCGTAGAAAACCAGCACATCAAATGTATGGGAAACTGGCCCTATCCCCAAATGTGCTACAGGCATGAAATTATTGTTTTGTTTCTAACATGGCAAGGTGTTTATTAAGACAAATAGTGCTCCCACCCTTGCAGTCTGGGGCTTGGTTTATACATGCAGAGAAACAAGACGGTAAAACTGGACTTTGCCACTTCAGGTAGCCATTACAGAATCACATCTTTGAATACTCCCTGGGATGATAAACAAAGCATGCACACGCACTCACACACCCCTCCATGCAAGCGGAAAACTGCTATGGATGGGCTGGGCTAAATCCCCTCCTGCAAATGTAGTCCTTTTCTTCTTGCAGAGAGTTTACCACATGCAGAAGAATTTAAAACAGGGATGGGAAAACCTTTTTTGTTTGGGGGGCCAGATTGCCACTGCAGACTAATTCGGAGGGCCAGATGATGTCAGGGAACTGCCCCCTGCCCTGACATCATCGGCTCACACCCCGCGTGTTTCCCTTTCTCTGTGCTGAGAAAAGCACAGAGCTCTGTGCCTCTCTCCCCATGAAGAAAGGGACTTGGCTGGCACATGGAGGAGCGATTAATCTACGTGCTGCCGGCCAAGTTGGTTGCCTCCTCTGTGCATTGCAGGCCATTCTGATAGAGGCGGCACAAACGTGCTTGGAGGAACTCTTCTGAGTACTGGCTGAGTCCTTTTCTCTGTGCAGGGAGAGGCACAGAGAACGGTAAAATGGGTGGGGATGATGTCAAGGGAGGGGCCTGGGGCAGGGGTGGGGCCCTCATAGGTTTCTCCACAGGCTGGATCGGGAACCTCCATAGGCCAAATTTGGCCCACGGCTAGATGTTCCCCACTGCTGATTTTAACCATGGCACCCACCACATGCAAGCAGAAGTGATACAATTCGTTCAACTGCCTCTGGATTTTAGCACCTCATTCTGCTGCAGGTATTGACCAGGCCTGAAATGGTACAGTCAAGAACTCTATCGCCCCATCGTGCATAACATGTAGATCAGCTCTGATGGCCACTGGGAAAAGCAGAGAGAGTTTGAATGGGTTGAGCAACTGGAGGTAAAGCCTTGGCCAGCTGGCTGGAGAGGATCCTGATCTGTAGGCTGCCTCTTAAAGAGCGAAAGACATAGGAGGAGGGAAGAATGGCAGGAAGCTGAGAAGCAGCAGAGCGGGCTTGACCCTGACAATCCCCCCTCCCCAAAGGCCCCTTTGGTTTCTGAGGATGTCTTCACACTTCTGAACTTTTCTGCATAATCACAAAACTCTGCTTCTTTTAAAAAGTGGAAGTTCAGAAACTTGGGATGATCAGTAGCAGTCAATACCCTGGGATGCTCAGAGCAATGAAAAAGTCAACTGTGCCCCTCTGGAGACGCTCTTAAGGAAAGTGTCCATCAAGGCCTATGATGTTGTGCCCAAAGAGCCTGGCACAAAACAGGGTCTTTTTCATACCGTGGGTCAGCAAAATGAAACATAAAAAAGAGACAGAAAAAGAAAGAAAAGGGAACACACCACTGCCACCATCTGGAGCTTTTTAGAGGAGTGTCCCTACCCAAACTCCAGTTTTGCCTACGTCCCATTCGGGATTATTTTCACTGCATGCCTGAGTGTGACTGGCTGGCTGGCTCCCATGTGCTGACTTGATTTAACAATCGATGAGTTCCACAACCAAGAGGGCAGCATTTATGTGATAACTATTTCGAAATCCTTGCTGGCCCTGCAGATGGACTGATCCACCAGCCACAAGGGAAAAGTAGCCTTTAAAATACATATATCTAAAGACACACACACACACACACACACACACACACACACACACACAGCCCTTACTGTCAAAATCTAAGGGAAATGTAATAGGTAAAGTAATGTGTTTGTGCGGAAACCGATCAGAGCTTTTTGCAAACCAGCTGCCCAACATTATAGGGCTGTGTGCCACATTTCTTGTACATAAATCAGCAGCCTAATAATGTGTTTGGTGGGCAGAAAACCAAGCTATTACTCGCAGTGCTATACATTGTCACCTGGTTGCAGTAACCAGGACCAGAGATATGCTTTACACATCGCTAATGTGAATTAGGTTTGGAAAGCCTGCAGGAATTTCATGTTGGTTGAGAAACCAATGGCGACTTCATATGCCAGAATGGTGGACTAGCTTCTTGCGGAAAGTGGGATGTGTGCTTCTTTTCTTTTCTTCTTTTACATTTCCAGCTGCATCATTTTATTTGTGCTGTTTGAGACAGAGCATTAATTACAACCACAGACAAACTAGTTAGTTATTGGGAGGGGGAGAGGAAAACCCCCGATCCCCACCACCCCAAACTTGGGTTTCAAGGGTGCCAGGACACACAAGTAACTGTTAAGGTAAGCTAAACCTTGTCAAGATGAATTTTTCCCTGCTACTTTTAATTAAAGTTCTTTAGAATTAAGAAGACGCTATTCAGGAAAGGCTGAAAAAAAATCATTGACACTGGCCTGGTCCCCTCCCCCTTTTCCCAAGGAAAAGAAAAAGGTGGGTTTTGTGTGCCTGCTCACCCAGCCCTCACTGTACAAAAGGAAACGGATTTGCGGCAGGACACACGAGATGACCCTTTGACCCTCAACCGCTGAAAACTCCTCAATGGCATAAATACCAGATAATCAATCACATACCAGGAGGCCTAGGCTCCCTGCCCTTGCCCCCGTGGTCGAGTTTATGAGAGACGCACTGTAAATGGACACCGGCTTAAGAGAGGCCCCTTCTGGCATTCCATGGGCAGGCCGGAATATTTTACGGTGGACGGAGAGGGAGAGGGAGAGACAGAGTGCCTCTTGACCAGCTAGCTATACACATTTCAGCACTAATTTATAAAGAGGAGGCTTGGGTCTCGAAATGCCAGTGTGTCCCACGGCTCCTTCCACTTTGGTGACCAGTGTGTCCCACGGCTCCTTCCCCCGCTTCATGCCAGGATTTGGCAACAGAAAAGTAAAGAAAGAAGGTGGTCAATGGAGCCTATTAAACGTGAGCTAACAAAGTCATCGAAGGATTGGATATCTGTGCACAGATGGCATGATGCACAGCGGCTATCCTCTTGTGAATCCAGTGCACCAAGAGTACACTCGCACAAAGATTGCTTGCTCTCCCCAGACAGCAGAAACCAAGATGCCAAAAGGCTCCGGTTTTGCCACCAGAGAAAAAGCGAGGCGTAATCACAAAGAGGCGAGGGACGGGCAGTCACAGCAAACAATTTCAAACGTCTACACAGATGGGTGGGTTCAAAACACAGCAATACTGGAGTCTGATCTAGCAAGGGCCACCATGGGTTTGTTTGTCTGGGCATGTTTTTCTGTTTATTTTCCAAAGTCTCATGACAGATCTCCAGCACTTAAGATAGGGCATTTGCTTCTCTTTTCCCATCTATGTCCCAACAACCATTTCAAATCTGAATCTAAATCTGAAGAGAGAACCACAGAGGCATCTCACTTAACAATAGATTTTTGAACTTTGCCTCCCCTTCAAGAAAAAAAAGAAGTATGCCAAGATACTGAACTATTTCAGTTAAATGGAGACCCACTTGGCCACTAAATTTGATAATGCTTTTGTCTGAAGGTCAGAGGCTAAATATGTTCACACTAATCCCCTTCATCTAGAATTAAAGGGCAAGAAAGGTTTTCTGTAGCTCGCGAGAGAGGGCTTTTCTCATCGCTGTCTAAATAGTATTTGCAGAGGGGGGAAATTAAAGCTGAGCCCTTTGCTGTTCATTTTAAATATAGATTCCGAGATCTTGCACATTTTTTCCATTATTTATTTTTCAGGCAAAACATGACACCATTGGAGCAATTCCACTTTTGTTAGAGCCTCAGAGAACTTGAGGTCTGGAAATATAACTTTGCTACCAACTTTAATAATGCATAAGCTTGCAGTTTCCCCCTCCTCTTCTTTCTGTGCTGAAAACCAGGGCGATTCCCCAGTTTTTAGAATGTATACTCGGATTCACATTTCAAATGCTGTCACACAACATTACAGTCACACAAAGGGACTCTGTGTTTAGATATCCTGGAATTGGGGAGGGGGGGAATGCTTTAAACCCACAAGAGCCAAGAAATTCTAAGGGATAAAATTGCTAACCTTAACTAACCCTGATGCTATGCAATGCAAACGCAGCTTGAGATATGCAACATTCCTAGAGCTGGTCTTGGAAAACCACACCGCCAAAAGATCACAGTGATATACTAGAAGAGGCCAGAGGTGTGGCATTTCATAGGGGACCCAAATGGGTCCAGCCTTGGAGAACCTCATGACTGTTCCCACACTAGCCACAGGGTGCAGTACAAAGCCAACAATGTAAAAGCACAGGCAAGGGTAAATGTTTTAGCAAATGGCTGTTTTAGCCATATAAGTGAAATGTTAATAAGATAGACACGGGGCATGGCTCTGAAAAGTTTTACCCTTTACTGTCTGGTTTAAGTGCTTCATCTGCCACTACTAACAAAGATATGTAGCTCAGTGGTAGAGTACATGTTTTGCTTTGGCCTCTGGCATCTCCAGGCAGGGCTGGGAAAAAGAACTCCATCTGAAAGCTGGACAGCAGCTGCCAGTCATGGTAGTAAATACTGAGCTAGAAACACCAAGGATCTGACTCTGTATAAAGTATCTTCCTACTTGCCACTGGATTTTGGCCAAAGTGTAGGGACAGACGAATCTGTCAATTTTGGTTTCTCTCAATTTCAAATTTTCCAAACTTACGTTTGTTTTGTCCCATTTCCACATCAGTTTGAATTTTTTAAAAGAAAAACATATGTATTTTTGTCTGCATTTATGCTAATATACACATTTCTGCAGGCAGTTAAGAACCTAAGAAGAGCTCTGTTGGATCAGACCCAGGGTCCATCTAGTCCAGCATTCTGTTCACACAGTGGCCAACCAGCTAACCCCATGGGAAACCCACAAACAGGAGATGAGTGCAACAGCACCCTCCCGCCCATGTTCCCCAGCAACTGGTGTTCATAGGCTTATTGTCTCTGATACTAGCCTTCTCCAGAAATCTGTTTAACCCCCTTTTAAAGTCATCCAAATTAGTAGCAATCACCACATCTTGTGGTAGTGAATTCCATAGTTTAACTATGTGCTTGCAAAGAAGTCCTTCCTTTTATCTGTCCAGAATCTCCCACCAAGCAGCTTCATGGGATGACCCCAGGTTCTAATATTGTAAGAGGGAGAAAAATGTCTCCTTGTCCACATTCTCCACACTGTGCATAATTCTGTACACCTCTATCATTTCTCCCCTTACTTGTCTTTTTTTCCAAGCTAAACAATCCCAACTATTGTAACCTTCCCTCATAGGGGAGTTGCTCTGGCCCCTTGATCATTGAAGTTGCCCTTTTCTGCACTTTCCCTAATATATGTTTTTATATATTATTTTCACAAATATCTGCATTTTTAATTAGAGAACTGCATCACAAAATTAGGAAAAGTGCTAATATCAAACTATAATTGTAGTTTGGTTTGTGTAGCCTCAGAAAGTGTATTAGGTAAGTTAACATTAAAATGAATTAAAGTGTAAACTGAACTAATTTCTTCATCATCCCTATCAAAGTGAAATGTCAAGGTGAATTTTGAGGGTTTTGATTTGGGAGAAACACTTGAGAAATTTTTCCGGGAAGCAAAAAGTAAGATTAATGAAATTTCTTAGGATGGCTCACACCTCCTTCCTTTTCACTAGCCATTTCTTCAGCAGATTTACTTTATGGACTTTATGATTGTCTGGATCCCACTTCATTTTGTAGACTCTGTGCTTCAGAACAAACAGTGAGGGATACATTTAGCTTCCAAGTTCTTGATTCCACTTCATCCCTCAACAGATCCCTCAAGACAGGCAGATAAACTGGTGGTAGACAACGTGGTGCTCACAGGCACCAGTGCACCCTGGACATCTTTCTTGGTGTCTGCTGAGGTACCCCACCTCTCCCATCTTTAAAAAGAAGAAGACATTTTCTTACTAGAAAACGGGATTACTGTGAAATAGGTTTATGTTGGTGCTGAAAACTATGGGTTCGAAGCAGTTGTTTAGTGTGTTGGGGCTCAACTTCCTCCTCTGTCTCGTACTCAGTCTTTTGGGCAGGTTATTTGCCCGTTGCAACACCTCCATGGCACCTATTATGTGGTGGTGCCCAGGACAGTTTCTCAAAGTGTCAAAGATGCCCATGGTTCTACCCCTGAGATAAACCCTCTGTCCCCCTGAAAATGTTGGCTTAACCCCTGAGATCTGGCCCCCACAGGAAATGAACACCAAGTTATATTGCTTACGTTCATACTTCTCTACTCTTGACTCTACCTATGCACTCTACTTTTTTCCTCTTATTCTTGTCCACAGTCAAAATTTAGATTATGAATAATAAGGCTGAGTTAATAAGAGGAAATGCATTTTGTGAACATATTTCATAGAATCACAGAATAGTAGGGTTGGAAGGGGCCTATAAGACCATCGAGTCCAACCCCCTGCTCAGTGCAGGAATCCAAATCAGAGCATCCCTAACAGATGGCTGTCCAGCTTCATCTTGAACGCCTCCAGTGTGGGAGAGCCCACCACCTCCCTAGGTCATTGGTTCCATTGATGTATTGCTCTAACAGTCAGGAAGTATTTGTCAGAGTCATATGTCTCCCCTCTCCCCCATCACCCCATTTCAGGTGACTGGTGACAAGCTGGTTTGTCTGTTCATGAACCTTTGCTCTTGCTCTGAAAGGGCTTTGTGGCCCTATATGATATCTTCACATTCACTATACAATTCCTGAGTGGCTGGCATCATTTTAGGAAACAGAGAGAAGCCCCAACCAGGAGTAAAATGGCAAGTGCAAGCAAAAAGGATCACAAAAAACAGGCATTCTCCCAATTAAGGGGGTTTGGGGAACTATCACCCCTCCCCCCAAAGCAGTAATTTTGACCCCAAAAATATAGAGGGAAGAGCATTCAACACAGCCCCTAATTGTGAGCAATTGTGTACAGCGATGGTGCAAAGGCATCAATAGTGGCTATTTTCTTATTGGAAATGGCCTAAACTCTAGACACCAACAGGGGGCACTGTCTGGGGAGGTTTGTCTGCAGAACCCTGGAGGGAGTTATCAGAACCCACATGCATTCCAGAAGCTTCTGGCAGGTCATGCGGTCTATAAGCCATGCTAAACCTTCTCAGAGGCCTCCAGTCCAGGCACTCGCACCCTGAGGTAGGGATGTGTGAAAAATTCGTTTCAGTTTGTTTTTGACCAGAATTGACCCAGTTTGCACCTCCCAGACCCGAACTCAATCTGTGGCCGGAGCTTGCGCTGCAAGCAATCTGCAGAACAAAAACAACAAAGTGTTTTGAAAATGCACATGAAAAAATGTGCATGTTTGGAAGAACGCGCACAAACGCAAGCACACTTTAATCAACGGGAGTAAAATAAACTTGTTTCAAAATTGCACACAACTGATGTATACATCTGGAAAAATGTGTATGAAAACACACACAAATTTTCACATAAAAAATAAGAAAGAAACAGCGAGATCACAATCTGGTATAGACATGAGTTGGAACAAGCTTCCAAGAGGAGTTTTGAGAGCCCTGATGAGGGAGGGTTTTGCTGATGTGCACATCTGTACCTTGAGGCATTTGGGCAGATGGTGGTTGTCCTAGTGAGGTTTGGGTCTCCCATATAGTCTGTGTGTGTGTGTGCATGTGTATTTAGATCTAGGAACATCCCAATCCATGCTAGGTAGGCCACAACCTGCCCCGGGGCCCTGAACATTTCCAAGATGGGAGTGACACCACTGGAACTACCTGGATGGAATGAATCAGTAAATCTCCAATTTGAGGCTGGGGGCGGGAGAGAAGGTTCTTTTGTATTGTTGTGTACAGTGCTGGCTCCAGGTTTTGGAGGGCCCTTGGGCAAGACACCCCCATGGGCCCCTCCCTCAGTGAATCCACCTTCTCACCACCATCATTGCCAGCTGCTGTTGCTCCTTCTCCTCTTTCCCGTCATGGCTCCCACTCGCTGGCTCGACAGGCAGAGAGCCAGGGAGCAAGGGGGCCGGGGCATCTGCAGCTCCTCCTTCTCTCCACCACTGTTGTCTGGGCCACAGCGAGAGGCAGGAGAGCATGAAGGCTGCAGCAGTGAAGAGGAGGAGCAAGTCCAGGGAGTTCTTGTCAGTGGGCCCCTGCTGGGGTGTGGGCCCTTGACAGGTGCCTGAACAGCCCACCCTTGATGCTGATTGTATCTATGAGATTGTACGCTTGCAGGCAGGAAGTGTTATCTTTTTATTCTCTGTACAGCACTTAGAGAATTTCAGGCACCTTGTAAGTGACAAATAATAATTAATAATTCAAAAGCATGAGATCCTCTTTGTATAGTCTGAAGCGGTACAGTTGAATCTACCACTGCAGGACTCTGCCTGCCTCCTCGTTCTGCTGCCCGTGCAGCTGAAGCCTTGGTGGTTTATACTTCTAGCCCCCCTAAAGAAGCTTCAGGAAGCTTTAAATCCGCAAGTGGAAGGGCTGGAATTCGGCACTTGTGCCTGATGAGCAATAGACGCCAGCTATCCTTTTTAAGATTTTATCTGGAGCTTGGCTGGCTGAAACAGCCTCAGGAGGGCAAGAGTTGTTTTTGTGAGGAGAAGGCTCATGAAGCATTTCATTTTCAAGGCACGAGCCAAAACACACATCAAAATATTTCAGCTGCAAGTCATAAGGTTCCGATTATGGAAAAGAGACTTTCCAGAAAGAGACACCAGCTCTGGTACTTTCTGTTCCTCTGTAAACACATTGATGGCCCTTTTTCAAGTACGCCAGGAAGATTCTGTTACAAGGAGGCCAGGCGTACACTGTACCAGTTTTAAAACAACAACCCCAAAGCATGGCTGGGAGCCAACTCAGGCAAAAATAAATATCTAAAGTTAGGCTCCTAAATCCATATTTAGGCACCAAAAATAAGTGGTGTGATTCTTCAAAAGTGCTGACCTCTCAAAACAGCTTCCACAGTTAGCTGTGGACATTACTGGCTGCAGGGAAAGTGTGTATCTGACTTATTTATTTTATCCTTGTCTTAGATATTCTCACAACAGGGTGTGGACTGAGAAATAATCCAACAAGAGAGTGACTGCTGTCTTGTGCAATTCAATCTGCTCCACCTCAGAAAGAATATTGAGGAGCTGGGGGATGTACAGAAAAAAGTAAAACCGAGGAATGCTATTTTTGGCAGAAAGGCAGGATATAAATTTAATAAACAAATAAAATGATCAAGAGGGTGGAGCATCGTCCAGATGAAGAAAAGAGGATTTAGACCAAGATGGGAGGCTCCAAACCCACTGAGAAACAACTTGTTCACATGACTGCTTTGGTGAGAAAGCAGCTCCCTTCTTCCCAGAATTCATTTGAAATGTGGGGTTGAGGTGGCGATCTTATCACTTGGCCAACGTACACAAGAGCAATTGCATGAACCACTGCGATTTGGGGTTCAGCCTTTTAGCTGTTTGTTTGAGCCCTATGTTAAGGAGCTGGGACTCTGTAGTTCAGGTCGGGGGGAGATGAAGGGAAGGAATGAGGACATGACAGAGGTCTGTGAGTGGTGTGGAGAGAGGAAGGAAAAGTATTTAATTCCATCATTCTAAAATATAAAATGTTGGAGCCACCCACCGAGAGACTGGGGCAGCAGGTTTGACACAAATGAGAACAACAGCTTCCCAAACCTTTCCCCCGGAATAGCTTCCAATTAGTTTATCTATTTGTTACATTTATATCCCATCTTTCCTCCAAGGAGCCCCAGACAGGATACATGATCTTTCTCCTCTCCATGTTATCCTCACAACAATGCTGTGAGGTAGGTTAGGCTGAGTGTCAGTGACTGGCCCAAAGTCACCCACTGAGCTTCATGGATGAGTGGGGACTAGAACCCAGATCTCCCAAATCCCAGCCCAACACTCTAACCACTACACCACACTGGCTTATCCAACTGATTGCCACCAGCATTAATAGCTTTCTTATAAATACATCAAGGGATCATCGTTCCATGTTAGAATGTACCCCAGCCTCCCCCAACCTGCCACCCCCCCGATGTTTGGGGCTATAACTCCCATAAACCTTGGCCACTGGCCATGCTGGCAGGGTCTGATGAGAGTGAAAGCCACAAAACACCCGGAGGGCACCAATTTGGGGAGGGCTGACATAGAAGAACATAAGAAGAGCCCTGCTGGATCAGCCCAAGGGTCCATCTAGTCCAGCATTCTATTCACACAGGGGACAACCAGCTGCCCACAAGAAACCCACAAGCAAGACATGATTGCAAAAGTACCCTCCTACCCATGTTCCCCAAAAACTGTGCATTGCTTGCAGATGGTCCAAGGTTCAATCGTTAACCTCTCCAGTTAAAAGCATCTCAAGTAGCTGATGATGTGAAAGACCTCTGCCTCAAACTTTGGAGGAGACAATACGGATCTGTGGTATTTCTATGTTCATATATAATAGGAGTTATTACCGAAGCAATTCTTATTTTTCCTTAGGTTCAGTTGCCTCTCTCCAAAGGCCATATTACATGGCTGAGCAGGGTTTGGGACCTGTGCATCTCAATCCAAGATTGTGCTTAGTGCACCACACTGGGGCAGACTGAACCAAAGGAAGCCAGGCATTCTACTCCAACAGCAAGCACCTCAGCAAGAAGCTGCTGAATCACGGTTGTCCCCAGCTGCTCTAGTCCATCACGGAGGAAAAGGTCATTGATTATTGGCAACCTTCATCCAAGGAAGGGCCATCCCATGAGTTTGGAGGGGTGTCTTTGTCATCTCTAGCTTTTGCTGCAAAAGTCTCATTGTTTTGAAACAAGCAAGCATACAAATACATAAATAAATAAATAAATAAATAAATAAATAAATAAATAAATAAAGGGCTATTCAAAAATGAAGAGTGCCAATCCTTAACAACCGCTTGGAGTCAAGATCAAAAGCTTCCTAGTTGTATGTGTGAATATATGGATTAAACCCAAGGCTTCCACTGCCCCGCTTGCTTTTATTCCTTAAAACAGCCCAACCACACGAAAGTCAGGAACTAAAACTGGGTTATGGCAATGTCATTCCTGCTTTCAGATTTAATTTTTTGCAGATCCATAGAAAGGTGGCTGATTGAGTGGGCCCAACATCTTCACCATCATCAGCCAGTCCCTGGGTCTACCTGCAATTCTGTTGGCCCCTCCCTCCACAGGGAAGAACCTGGACTGCATCATTGACTACTGGGGCCAAAACAAACTGCCATACATACCTTCACATATCGTTTTTATAGCTGCACCTTTGTGTGCATTGTAACCAAGGTGGACAAATCTGTGAAGTTAGATTCTGTTCAGTTTCTCATTTTCCCTACATTAAGTTTATGCTGTGTCATTTCTGCATCAGTTTGCAAATTTACTTTTTAAAGTCCACACAAGTATTCATACATATTTTCATGCACATTTATCTAAATGTATGCATCTTTCTACACACATTTCCAAATATATGTGTTTTTGTATGTACTTTTTTTTTAATATGTGCATTTTTTTCAAGCGATTTCCCCTAATATGGTGCAGGTTTGAGCACATTTCCCCCTAATATACACATTTTTGTGTGTACTTTCCCCTTAGTTCCTGCTTCTTTTGAGTGCATCTTTTCATTTGCAAACTGCATTGCAAAATTCGGAATGTGTGAAGATCGCCATATCAACACATTCCACTTTGTGCATAGTTTTGAGAAGTGTAAATTCGGTAAGTTCACAGTAAAATTCAAATCCAACCAATTTCTCACCCATCTCTAACTACAAGCTATTTTGGGAGAGAATCTTGGTGGAAAGTGCAGTATAAATATCATAAGCTTTTTTCCTATATCCTATGGTGGAGGGAGTAACTTTCACCTTGGTTTTTAGGCAGTGTAGTGGTATTTCAATATGGATTCTTTTTAAAGTTAAAATGCCTAACCCTTTGGAGATTCTGAATGTGGCAAGAGAAGCCAACTTGGTGACCATGGAGTAACAAAGTTTCCAAAGTAGCCATTCTGGACTGATCAAGAACAGGTTATTTCAAAAGAACATAAGACAAGCCCAGATGGATCATGCCCAAAGATCCATCTAGTCCAGTACTTTGCTTCCCAGCTGTAGCCAAGCAGATTCCCCCCAGCAGGGCATGGAGGCAAGCCCTCCTCTGTTCCTGTTTGCCAGCAACTGGCATTCTGAGGCATTTCAAAAGGTTACAAAAGTGGGAAAGAACCTACACTGATCTCGTTATGTAATGTCAGAAGGAAGCCACATTCCTACCTATTGAGCAGAGAGAAAAACAAAAATATTTAATCATGATTTTGCATGCCATTCTTGAGTGGGCTCCTCAAACCATATAAATATTAGGTAAGGGGGGCAGAGTGCCTAAAAAGAAGAAAATTGTAATCCCAAGATCAAGAGAGACAGAAAAGCTACACAGCAACTTATTTTATTACAACCAGAAGCTACAAGCTCAGTATTACAACTGGCATCTTTGCCTCTCAAGAGAAGAATCCCCAGGAGGTCAATGTCTCTTTTAGCAGCTCCTTTTGGGACAAGTTCAATGTATATTTTTGTAACCCAGAAAACAACTCCTGGTCAACGTATTTTACCTTCAGAATGGTGCCCTCTGCACTTCTTCAGCGGCTGGTTAAATCTTTCCGATCAACATCAGCATCCGGCAATAAACGAGACTGATGCCGTTCATATGCTAGAGATTATAATATCAGTTTTCTGCCTAAGGGACAGAAGAAACTGGGTATTTTTGAACCTAATTTACCAAGACCATTGTCACCAACATGCAGCTATTTTTAAACCATCATAGCTGCCAAAAGGGGATCAAAATGTTAAGGTCTACATCGTGTAAATAAGTAAACAAACACATACATCCTAAGTATTCAAACAACTGAAGGACAAGAAACATACATGTTTTGTGGAAATATTCCATTACCACTCTACCATCCCCCCCTCCATCACAGAATAGAATAGTAGGGTTGGAAGGGGCCTACAAGGCCATCAAGTCCAACCCCCAATGCAAAATGACTTTAAAAAAAGGACCCATCAAATCACATTTCGATAGATCTTACAAAAAGCACCCAAGGAAAGCTTCGAATTCTGACAATACAGCGTAACATCATAGGAGAGAATTCAGAGAACAGGGAAGTTAAGCTTTCATGTGAGGCAGGTGGACCAAAACTCCCTGAAGCTGACGTGTGAGCTTTCATGAGCTCTGACATTACACTGATCATCTGGCATGAGCAGCTAAATAGCCAAGAGAGCTGGCAAATTTAATGTAAGAACTGTCCCATAGCCTTTGTCTGGAAAGCTCTAAAAACAAGATGGAAGCACTTCCCATTTCAATTCTCTGGTCATAAGAACATAAGAAGAGCTGTGCTGGATCAGACCAAAGGTCTATCTAGTTCAGCAATCTGTTTGCACAGTGGCCAACCATTCCTCTGGCAAGTCTACAAAGAGAACATGAGTGAAATAGCGCCTTCCCAGGAAGGGTGATAAAGGTGTACAAAATGATGCATGGTGTGGAGAAAGGGGAGATGGAGATGGTTTTCTGTCTCTCCCGTTATATTAGAACCCAAGGTCATCCCATGAAGTTGACTGTTAGGAGACTGAGGACAGATGGAAGGAAGTACTGGACTAGATAGGCTGTTGGTCTGATTTAGCATGGCTTTTCTGGTGTTCTTATGTCCTACTTGTCATCCTGGTCTTGAGAGGAATATTGCCTCTGGTCAACAGATTACTGTACTTTTCAGTAATATTTAATCATACCTGAGCTCTTAAAAAAAAAAAAACTATTTCCCTCAAGTGAGGGTGGTGAACTAAGCTTTCTACATGTTTCTCTGGTAGTCTGTAAAGCAAGGGGCAGAAAGTTCTGCTTCTTTTCTTGTTTCTTGAGATAAGCCATAGGCTGGGCCTAAGGTCTATCTACATCATGGTAAGAGTTCTTTCTCATGACCAAAGGAGAAGCTGACAAGGCCATAAAAACCGAAGCAGTGATGCCCGAGTAATGCTTTCCATCCAGCAATGGGGCATCACTGTCATGCCTGAGGGAACACTCCATTCTTTGATGGTTTATCGATCCCTAAACTTGGCCATATTTAATGGATTTATTCCATTTATTAGTTACTCAATAAAAGAAGTTCTCTGGATGACATACAGATATTTACACTCGAAACTGGAGCAAATAGAGGGCAGAAACAATGCTGCCTCGTGAAGCTACATGATTTATATGGAAGTCAACAATGACTTTTTAAAAGCCCACAAAATGCAGCTGTTTTTAACTCCACTAGTTCACTTTAATGATGACTGAAGCATGAAATGGTCTGCCAACTGGCTACTGATATGCTACCAAGCCCAATTACAGGTGTTGGTTATGGCCCTTAAATACCCTGAAAGGCCTAAATCCAACATACTTCTGGGAGCTTCTCCACCCCATGAACATCTTTGGTCTTTATGTTCTACTTTGGAAGCTGTGCTCTGCCTTGCTTCAGGGCATGGCATCTACATTGGGGGAGGGGGACCGGCACAGGTTATACCAGCCTTCTCCAACTTGGTGCCCTCCAGATGTGCATGGTCACTGGCTGGGGAATATTGGTATTGTAGTCCAACATATCTGGAAGGGGCCAGGTTGTAGAAGGCTGAGCAAGGCTCTCCCAGCTGCAACACCGCGGCTATTCTAGAGACATTTTTAAAGCTTCATATATTGCTGCTCTTTCGTGTGTGTGTGTGTGTATGTATGCTTCAGTACTTTTTAAGTGCTTTCTTGTACAATTTCTAGCTAAAGGCACACATATCACTGTGGGTGCTGATTGGCAGAAAGGTGACAAATGAATTTCATACATAAATTGGATTGCTGCGATGCTGTGGCTGGCTAGGAGAAGACGAGGCACAATTTTTGACAGAAAAGCTCCTGCTAACGAAAGCCTATGACCGATCACTGACACCAGACTCAAATGACAATGTAAATCCCTCCCCTCGTACCAGTGAATGAAAGCTTGCCTCTACACTTGCAGAATGAACGCTAGCAGGGGATAACATTTCATCTGGGCTTATAATTGTCACCAAGCCGTGGTTGTTTTTTTTTTTTTTTTACCATTCCCTCTTCTACGTGGGACTAGTATAGCACAACACCCCCTTTGCCTTTCTTTTCATGTAACCAATATGAATAGGGGAAAGATAATTACCCTTAAACATACTTAATGCCAACAGTACATTATCTCTGTCTGTGGAGTAGCATGCTGATAGTATTTTCCCCACAAGCTTAATCAAGCTGCTATCTTAAAACTCTCCAGAGTACTGTGAAGCAGTAATAGAAAGTCGTAGGCTGCTCAGGGAAGGAATTTTCATTTGTTTTGTTTGGGGAGGGGGGCTTGGAGAAGAGAGAATGGAGCATGCATGGCCGTTTGTGCACAACCCTTCAAAGAAAGACCGGTTTCCTATTCCCGAGTGTAACGGCACCACTACAATGGAGCTGTGTTCTGGATTGGCCAACAGCCGCTGAGAAACCACAAGCTGAGACATTGCAATCCAGCAGCAAATTTGTCACGCTGAAATGAGTAGTGATGTTCCCACCTGCTTGTTTGTTTTTAATAATTCAATACACTCTTGTGGTCCTACCTGAAGTCAGGTGTGGAGGCCAAAAAGCTCACTTTCACTGACAGTATCTCAACTGGTGTCAAGAGAGGATGCAAAAAGAAAGGTAATCTGAAATGAGCAGGGGACTGAAGCACCTTCCCTGTGCAGGAAGACTAAAGATTCTGGGCCTTTTTGGTTTGGAGAAAACACAACCGCGGGGGAGCAAGGGGGGAGAGGCACATGGAAGAGGTCTATAAAATAATACATGGTGTGAAGTAGTGGACAGAGAGAACTGTTCTCCCTCTCCCAGAACACTAGAGCTCAGGGTCACTTGGCAAAATTGATGGGCTGACAAAAAGGAAGTACTTCTTCACACAACACATCATTAAGTTATGGAATTAGCTCTTGCAGGATGTGGCCATGGCCACTAACTTAGATGAGCTTTTTTAAGGGTTAGACAAACTCTAAAGGATTAGGCAGATCCATCAATGCCTATTAGTCACAATGGCTATGCGGGACATCTATGACCAGAGGCAGTCTGCCAGTCAATGGGGGGAGAAGTGGGAAAAAGCCGTGGCCTTCAAACCTTTCTTGTGGGTTTCCCAGAGGCATCTGATTGGCCTCTGTGGGAAAAAAGAACGCTGGATTTTGGTTGGCCTGGGAGGGAGGTCCTTTTCTGTTCACCGAGGAAGTATAGAAATATAGACGAAGCTTTCATTGTCTCCTTCCAACTTCTTACTATGGTTAGGTAAACAGAGGTTGAGACTTCCAGATACACTTGTAATATCCAGCACTGAGAGCTGAAAGGAACTGTGCTGTTTGAATGCATTTTTGGCAAAGCTGAGGAGTGGCCCGTGAGTTTTTGGTGACTCTTTCACAAGTGTTTACCTATCCAGGAATCAGTGATTTTCCCAGGAATTGATGTTGTTTGCCCTCAAATGACATCAGCATGAAGCCAAATCCAACTGGCTGGATAGCACTGTGATGGCATCCTGATTGGCTGGGATTATGGGACCAATCCAGGAAGAAGATGGCAGTAGTTGGAAGGGGGAAATGGTGCCAAAAGAAAAGCACACTGTGTGTGTATGTGAGCATGTTCATGGGGGGGGGGGGAGTGGTGCGGGAAAGGCAGTGAACAGGATCAAAACATAAGATAATATTCTCACATTTAAGAGCTTTTGGGATAAAAATAGTTTTGTCTTTTGGAAAGCCCTACAAACTGAAAGAACATTCAAGACAGCCCTGATCCTGAGTAGCTGCTGTTGGTAGCCCCAGTCAGACCTTCTTCACATGTGCAATGAATTTATGGAGAGGGGCCATGGGCCCATATTGTGGTTTGCCCCACAACATCACTGCCTGACTCCCTAACCCTAACCCTTTGAGCATAAAGCCACCGATAGCCCTTTCCAGACCTTGGGCTCTATGCGTGAAAGTGAGGGGGGCGGTGGAACCAGCATCACAGGCCCCCCCCCCATTATTCATCCATGCATTTAGCGTATGAGGTTTTGAAACTGAAAGCTGGCAGTTTCTGTAAATGATGAATGAATCTAGCAGCCCAGTACCCATGAACCAGCATGCACCATGGGCAGAAGAAATATGTGGTTTTGTGAACTGGTTTTCAGGGTAAGGTGTGCAGAAAGCAGGCTTTTCGTTTTCCCCAGATTTGAAAAGATGTTTGAAATGTTCTTGATGCACTTTGAAGCAAGCCCACCCTCCTCCTCCTGGTGTAGTTCTGTTGCACAGAAGATGATATTCATTTTCAGGGCTGGGCCAAGGCATTTTGCTACCCAAAGCAAAGGACAAGATGGCACCTCTCTCCATTCCATGTCCAGAAGTCAACTGGACTGGTTGTTGAATCCTGTTTTAACAGTGGCAACAGGTTGTCGTCATCCGGCTACACCTGAGGGCAGCACAGTAGCTTAGGGGGCGCAAGACAGGCTGTATGGCACACACATCTCTGTCCTCCAACACCTTGCCGCTGCTCCCCACCCATCAACAGCTGCCACACTCTGCCTAATGGCAGAACCAGCCCTTTTCATTTTAATGCTTCCTGAAATGGTGCATTCAGAAAACTTTTTTAAAAAGTCATCGGCAAACTGGCTCATTGCAGTGAGAACGAGCCAAGCTAAAAGCCAAGTTGAAAGCCACCGACATGGTCAACTTTACTTATTCTCAACGACTGCTGCACTCATGCACGACTCCCTGCTTTCCCCCTCCTCGTACCTCCACTTACCACAATACTGTTTTGAATCTCTAAAATAATGTGACAACTTAATGATGGCACAATTATCTAAATGTTTAACAGACATGTTATCTAAGTGAATCGGATCGAGATTCCATCCCGCTGACAATAAACATCAATGGAAGCACAGAAAGTGATGGGCAAATTATCACAAACCCTGCAATTTCAATGCTATTAAATTTGGAAGAATAACAGCCCCAAGGCCTGTAAACGCTGAATAAAATAGACCCTTGTGTTTGTCCAACTATTAAATCAAAATGCTACCAACATCCTAGGGAAGGTGGTGGGGGGAGAGAGAAACACAAGACAATTTATAGCTTTTCATGTTTCAGTTACACATCGGTTTTATTAACTCCTCATCGCTGTTTGGGTGCTGGTGGGCAGTTTCTCCAGGGAAGTTGAGAGGCAGCATTACACCAAATGGCTTTTACCAAACATAGGTCAGTTTAAAGCTTAAGAGATGCAAGGGAAGGAGAAAACCCATTTTCTGCCAGGAACAGCAATGTTTTAACATGTTTACTAATGATCTGGGAAGATGGGGAGGGGGCAGCATAATAGAAGCTGCAGATGACACAAGTCAAAGGAAAAGAGGGCCAGGTAACTCTCCAGCAGAGCACAGTAACAATGGCAACAGCAGGAATGGGAGGCACATGGCAGCTGAGGAAATTCCACACTGCAAATGCACAGTGAAAACAATAAGTTGAACTACCCATGTGCAAGGCTGGTTCTTTAAATTAAACTGCCTAATTTAAATTAAACAACAACAATGAGGAACAATCTTAGTGTCAGTGAAAATGGGTTTATGTCCTATTCAGCGGTGGAAAACATCACAATTTATAAACTTTTTTTTCTCTTTTAAAGAGGAAACCCCCACCACAGAGAATGCTTTTATGGGTTTCCGTGGGAGGGCCCACTGCCCCAAATGGGGCAGTTCAGTTGGAAACTTCCCAGAGTTTCATTCATGGAAATAAAGAGAAGTGAAGAGTGTACTGTCTGGAAGACTGCCTCCTCCCATATAAGCCTGCCTGTTTCTTAAGATCTTCAGGGGAGGCCCTTCCGCCACCTTCAGAGGCATATTTGGTGGCAACAGAAGAGACGGCCTTTTTGGTGGCTGCTCCCAGGCTGTGGAACGCCCTCCCAAGGGAGGCTAGGTTCACTCCCTCTCTGCTGTCCTTCGGCCAGCAGGCAAATACCACTTTATTCAAGAAAACCTTTGGCCTGCAAGTGGGTCTGTTGGGTTGGGTTTATTAATTGGCTTTTTTTTGGTATTTAATGTATTTTTTTTGTTTTAATCAATTTTAATTATGAGTGTAAGCTACCTTGAGTGCCATTTTTGGTAGAAAGGTGGGGTACAAATCAAATAAATAAATATTGTCTAGCTCCAACCAAGGAAGGATTGTCCATAATCCAATAGACTACCTCACTTCGTTGGACTTACGATTTGCTATACTTATTTATTTTGTTTTAATTGTACCAAGATAATGGCACTCAAGGTAACTTACAATTATAGACAAATAAAACTTGATTAAAGCAACAATAGAACAAACACATTAAAACACAATTTAAAACACAACAGCAACAGAATAAAAACAGCACCCAATGCAACAGACCTGCTTACATGCCAAAGGCCTGCTTGAATAAAACATCATTGCTATAAGGAGAGGGGAGGAGAAACCTAGTTCCACACCACCTGGAGATGCCTGAATTCAAGGCACCCAGATCATTCAACCAAAGGTGTGTCAAGTTTCACAAAAGAATAAGTAGCAGAAGAAGAGAAATGCATTGTGATTTGGTGAAAAATCCCTTGCCCATCAATTCCAAATTGGACCGTAGGCATACAAGCAAAATTCACCCAGTGAGGGGTGATTCACACAATCGCTTTTTACAGGCTGTGAGGGAACAGCCATTGGTCTTTGCATGCATTTGCATGTA
The DNA here is from genome assembly GCF_057233095.1 of Heloderma suspectum. Classification (NCBI taxonomy): domain Eukaryota; kingdom Metazoa; phylum Chordata; class Lepidosauria; order Squamata; family Helodermatidae; genus Heloderma; species Heloderma suspectum. The sequence continues at coordinate 4,029,888 of NC_139463.1, read as the reverse complement.
CTGTGACAATTTTGTGAAAAGCAACATTTGTTACATGGCCGCACAACTCACAGCCAGTTCAATCCACTTGCCAAAAAGTTTACAGGATGAGCCAGCCACATCAGTCTCTGGACACACACTGATCTTCCAACAGCAAGCTTAGACATCTGCTTAAGTACATCCATCTTCATACACACACAAAGATACACATTTGTAAGTCTTTAGCCAAAATGTCCTTTCTCTCACACTCAAGCCGGTCCAAGGCTTAGATAAAATAGTCATAGCTTCTTTCACATTTGACTTTAGCAGGACCTGCTTGTGTCTTGGTCTTAAGATAGAAACAAGACAGGTCTTAAGATGCTGAAGTTGTATTACCTATGTGATATTTTTCTCTTTGTCTGCCTATGCCAAGCTCACGCGGAGGTACCGGATCTCAGCAGTCACATGGATCTACACTGCAGGAAAAAGAGAATACCTGGGGGAATTGGTTCACACGGCACCAAAGAGCATTACTTAAGCCACAAACTGAACTGTGTCATGGCAGAGAAAACATAGGCTAAGAAAATAAACTCTATATTAGGCATCAAACATGCCCGTGTAGTAGCAGAGAGTGAAATGAGGTCAGGAGTAAATCCATGCCAGAGTATTGACTGTACAAACACAAGCACACAACGACAGCACTTCCCAAGTGGGGGTGACGTTACACAGCATTCTGCTATAAGTCCTTTGCTCGTGTGAAATGCCTTGGCCCAGCCTGGGAAACCCTATACAGATCACCTCTGATATTTTTTAAAAGTCAATAGCTATTACAGTTTTTAAAAGATGAAGAAAAAGAATCCAGCTTGCACAAGCCCCATGTAACCTGAATACCACAGGCATGCTGCTCATGGCTGGCGGTGGTAGAACTCATTTCTTTTCTAATTTGAAAAGAATACAGTTTAATTTTTCCACCTTTCCCCCCCAGGCATGGCAAAGTGCCAAAATCTTTTCCTACTAATGTAATAGTCAGGCCAAGTGATGTGAATCCTTCAGAGCCAAAACTGCCTCCAAGACATTTACGGAAGTCTTGCTCTTTAAAGGAAAAATGGTACCTGGAGGCATTTTTCCCCACCTGGAGCCAAAGCGACACCTGTCACTAAAAGAAGAGAAGGTTTGTTTGGCAGGGGTCAGCATGGTGCACCAATTCTTAGAAAGAGTAAAGGAAGAGGGATCTTAGAAGATAATTTGCTCCAGTAGTGAGCACCCAGTAAGCAAAAAATCACTCGTCTACCAGACGTAATTCTTGATGATGCCTTCTAAGCATACCACATCATGGAAAGGAAATCCATATAGTGGCTGTCATTTTTAAATTTCAAGACCCAGTTTCAATCTTCTGACTGTTTATTCTCTCTCTTCCCAAGGAAGGAAGAAAAATGATGCTAGTGTGACCCAGTTTGGATGAGCTGTGGGTCACGATCCAGCAATTCAAGACCAATAGTGTAGAGAATCTCCCCATCATCACCAGCAGCTGCCAGAAATATCCAGCCATCCTGGAGAATCCCCATGTGGTATGGGAAAATCTAAGTGGTCAGTTACTCAAAGGTTATGCCAGGGGAATGGAACATTTGCCATGCAGAAGATGTTTCAGTCAGCCTCTGCAGAACTGATGTAAAATGCAGCCTGACCTAACCTTGGCTATTCTTCTTGACAGTCCTCATGATAAGGGCCAATTCAAATAACAGACATGTTGCTGACACAATATGCAAGCAATGCAATGTGTTTTTTTAAATGAAAAGTCCTTCTTTCAACAAACCAACTTCTAGCAGGATCTTGGTCTGATCTAACAAGTCTCTTACATTCGCTGTTATTGTCTTGTGTCCAAGTACAACAAAACCAAGGGACAAAATGGCTGGCGGGTTCAGCAAATCCAGACCCTCCAGAACCACACAACAGATTTGCTGGATTGCCACAGTAACACTCTTGAAGTTCTCAAATGGAAGACTAGGGACACAGCAAGGCCTTGAGCATTTTCTTCCAGACACGAGTCCTACAGAAGGCGTCTCCACGTCAGAAAATGCCCATAAGCTTCTCATGCTCCTTGCAGTGCTATTTCAAGCAGTGCTCAGCAAGAGGAAGCTATCAATTTCTTGGCAAAAGGGAGGCCCTTTTTGGCCATAAAGCCTGCTTCTGACATGTAACTGAGAAGCACTTGTTTACAGCTCGAGGAGGCGATGATAAACCTGTTCCACTCAGGTCGCGCTGACCCAGAGCCGCCTATTTTTGTTCCTCCATTCTGCGCTTTCATGTCACCCTCTGAGCTCTGGCATGGATGCAGCTCTTTTTGGCAGCTACTGACATTCTTGTCCCAAAGTTTTAAATCAAAACATACTTAATCTGTCTCAGGACTCCCCTCCCCCCTCCAACCAAGGTCATCAGCGAAATCTGGTAACTAGCAACTCTCTTTGACTTTATTTTAAGGGGGTAGACAGAGCTTGAGGCATTGCTGAAAGCGGTCTTCAAAAAAATACAAATTCTTTCTCAAAGAAAAGAATGGCATCAACAGGTGTGTGTTCTTTTCTTTCTCCCCCGGGATTGAAGAGGTGCGGAAGTCCCAAGAGAGACCACTCCATTTTGCCACGTGTCTTAAGCATTGGCCAACAATAATGCTTTGCTCTCAATCTGTGGCACCTCTGCTTAAAAGGAGCAGGGAGCAGGTGATGGGAAAGACTCCGGAGAGCTTCTCTCAGTCAGAGTAGACAATTCTGGGCTAATGGACAAATAGTCCGACCTCACATAAGCCTGCTTCCCATGTTCCGGCCAACTAATTTGTTTGTTTGTTTGTTTGTTTGTTTATTTAATTTCATTTCTAAACCGCCCAATAGCCAAAGCTCTCTGGGCGGTTCACAAAAATTAAAACCAAACTGCACACAATAAAACAATTTAAAATATATAGAACATTAAAACCACAATATAACAATACAACCACAATAAAACCTAGCAGCAGTGCAGGAGTTTAAAATACAAATTTAAAACAGCAAAGCTAAAAGTTTAGAAAGCTAAAATGCTAAAATGCTTGGGAAAATAAAAAGGTCTTCACCTGGCACCAAAAGGAATACAATGTAGGTGCCAGGTGAACCTCACCAGGGAGCTCATTCCAGAGCCGGGGTGCCACAGCAGAAAAAGCCCTCCTCCTAGTAGCCACCCGCCTCACTTCCTTTGGCAGGGGCTCACGGAGGAGGGCTGCTGACGATGATCTTAAAGTCCGGGCAGGCACATATGGGAGGAGGTGATCCTTCAGGTAACCTGGCCCCAAGTCATTAAGGGCTTTGAATGTTAATACCAGCACTTTGAATCGGGCCCAGAAATGGACTGGCAGCCAGTGCAGCTGGAAAAGTACGGGCGTAATATAAGCTCGCAGGCCAGTCCCTGTTAACAATCTTGCTGCCCTATTTTGGACCAGCTGAAGTTTCCGGACCGCTTTCAAAGGCAGCCCCATGTATAACACATTGCAGTAATCCAGACGAGAAGTTATCAGAGCGTGGATAACTGTAGCTAGGCTATCTCTGTCCAGATAAGGGCGTAGTTGGTATACCAGCCTAAGCTGATAAAAAGTGCTCCATGCCACTGAGTTCACCTGTGCCTCAAGTGACAGTTCTGGATCCCAGAGCACCCCCAAACTATGAAGCTGATCCTTTAGGGGGAGTGCAACCCCCTCCAGAACAGGTTGAATATCACCTAGCCGGGCAGACGAACCACCCACTAACAGTACCTCCGTCTTGTCTGGATTGAGTTTCAGTTTATTGGCCCTCATCCAGTCCATTACCGTGCCCAGGCCCTGGTTCAGAACAGCCACTGCCTCACCTGGATTTGATGAGAAAGAGAGGTAGAGCTGGGTGTCGTCCGCATATTGATGGCACCTCAGCCCACACCTCCGGATAACCTCCCCCAGCGGTTTCATGTAGATGTTAAACAGCATGGGGGATAAAATAGAGCCCTGTGGAACCCATGGCACAATTGCCATGGCACAGAGCAATAATCCCCCAGCACCACCTTCTGGAATCGGCCATCCAAGTAGGAGCGGAACCACTGTAGTGCAGTGCCTTCAACTCCCAACCCAGACAACCTATCCAGAAGGATACCATGGTCGATGGTATTGAAAGCTACTGAGAGGTCCAGAAGAATCAACAGGGTCGCACTCCCCCTGTCCCTCTCCCGGCAGAGGTCATCCCACAGGGCGACCACGGCAGTTTCCATTCCAAAACCAGGCCTGAAGCCCGATTGAAATGGATCTAGATAATCCGTTTCATTCAACAGTGCCTGAAGCTGTCCTACAACCACCCAAGTAAGAAGGTTGTTCCTGCCACAGTAGAGCTACTCAAGGGGTCCATCGAGCCCAGGACACACACAAAAGTCAGAACATCTGGAGCCGGCCCACAGTGATATGCTTAATGTTAATCACAACACTAGCTGTATCTGACCACACACCTTACGAAGGCTGCGACTGCCTAACTCTGCACTAGAAAGTGGGCAAGGCCCTACAAAGCAGCTGAATTCTGAGGTGGCAGCACGAACTGTACCGAATTTAGGCTCCAGGCGAGGTGTGAGGTTGTATCAGATTTCAAATGCAGGCCCAGCGTCAGCAGTCAGCATCCTCGGGCAACGGCAGAGGGCCTTCCACTGCTGATGCCATCACCCTGCCCCCCCCTTCCGGCACGTGGAGTGCTGTGCAGAAGCTGTCTGCCTTCTCTAGCTTCTCATCTACCTTCTCTTTTGTTGTCTTTGCAGGTAGGCTCCACCCACCCTCACATTTGGTGGCAATACATAAGAGGAGGAGGAGAAGGTCTATAGGGGCCCAACACCTGACCCGCAAACTGCAGCCAGCCTTGTCTGAATGCTCCCTAAATGTAAAACACCACCACACACTCCTTTCAAATATTTAACCATCAGTGCCTGTTTTCCTGCTGCAAGCCTGAAGCTCTGTGTCTGGAGAGCGCCATCTAGGCTGCAGTACCAGCCTGATCACCTGGTCAGCTGACACCAGGGGCCAATCTCAGCCCAGCAGGCCCTATAAAGCCTTCACCTCAGAGTTTGCTCCTCAGTCCAAGCAACTCATTTCTGGTATGAGGACACTGCCTACGCTCAAAGATGACTGATGCCTTGGATGTTATTTCCTGGTGTGTACCACACAGCCACATCTGTCCCACTTGGACCAACAGCAAACACTTCTGGGCCCTGGAACCCGACTGCCTGGAGCTCAGCCTTGGCCAAGACCTAACTCTAGGCTAGAACCCTATCCCTAACGTGCTAGCTTTTAAATTGTAGGGAGGAGGTTTTGAGAGGGAGGGGGGTTAACATGGAGAAGCATTAAAAACTGATATCCCCCCCGCACATACCTTCACCTGACAGGGGTACAATCCAGCTCACCACCTCAGGATTCTACCATGATGTTCAGTTGCACTGTAGAGCAGACCTCAATGGACTGCAATAGGTCCTGAGGAGAAGAGGATTGGGCTAGAACAGCTGAGGAGTTTGGCTGTTTCACCAAGGGACTCTCTGAAAAGAGAGGGGGGTGCGTGGGAACTGTCTGTCTCACCCAGAGAAAAAGCCTTCCCCATCAGCTTCTTCAGTCTGTTTCCCATCTCCCAGCTGAGCTGAGTAGAGCAGAGGAAGCTGCTCCAGCTGGTCCAGGGACTACAGAAGCAAGCAAGCTCCCAGACAGTGAGCGACCAGAGCGAGCGAACATGGGGAGCAAACAGGAGTTGGCCAGGGGAGTTGCAGTGGTAGAAGGGACAAAAGAGACAAAGGAGACAGAGGCAAAGAGGCAAAGAGGTAAGTGGGCTGCAGGAAGCCCAGGGGGCTGTCCTTTTTCCTTCTGAGTGGCTGTGAGCTCACCAGGAGGTAGAAGAGACAAAGGAGACAAAGGAGACAGAGACTAAGAGGTAAGTGGGCTGCAGGAAGCCCAGAGGGCTGTCCTTTATCCTTCTGAGTGGCTGTGAGCTCACGAGGTGCTCCTGAGAGCTCCATCTGAATTGGGGGTGTGTGCCCTGAGTACTCCCAGCAGCTGTGTGGGCAGGAAGCTTCAGTCTGTTTCCCACCTCCCAGCTGAGGAGAGCAGATGAAGCTGCTCCTGCTGGTCCAGGAACTACAGAAGCAAGCAAGCTCCCAGAGAGCGAGCTCCCAGAGCGAGTGAACGGGGAGAGCAAACAGGACTTGGCCAGGGGAGTTCGGAAAGAAGGGTGAAGGGGGAGGCCCCTAACATTTAAAAAAAAATATTTGTCTTGTAACACACACTTCCACACCAGTGGGACTCTGCTTTTAATCTCTAGTGAGTAGAGGAGCAGGCACAGGCTAGTTTAGAACAATCGCAAAGCTAGGCACAAAAAGGGGAAAGAGGCTATGGAAGGACAAGACTCTCCAGTGGTGGTGACCTGCAAGGTGTGTGCAGTGTTTGTTTTCTTGCCTGAGAACAACATGGCCTACACCTGCAACAAGGGCAAGTTGATCACGCTGCTGGAAGAAAAAGTAAGAGGACTGGAGCGGCGATTGTCGACCCTCTGGGGAATAAGAGAACACGAAGAGTTCTTGGACAGAACGGTGGAACTACAGCAGTAAAGTGAAGAACAGAAGCTTGAAGAGCAACAGAAAGCTGAGGCAGAAGTGGGAAATGCTGAGGTGAGGAAAAATGCAGTAGAGGATACTCCTTGGAAAAGGGTGACAGGAGGAGAACTAGACACCACTCTGCACCAGTGGAAGCAGTGGAGCTGTGGATAGGGATGGACAAAAGTCCCTTACCTGATCTCAACGCTTGCTTCGCGGTGAGGGGGAGGTGCTCCGTCCCTCCCCCTGAAATTCTGGCTGGGGGGGAGGCACCCCGTCCCTCCCCGCTGAAATTCTGGCCGGGGGGGAGGCGCCTCATCCCTCCGGCCGCGAAACCTTGTCTCCTGCCGGGATGCAAATGGCAGCGGCCATAGCCGCCGTTTGCGTCCCTGCAGTCAGCTGTGATAGGCTACGTAAACATTTACATAGCCTATCATGGTGTTTTTTAAAAATCTAGCCGTGATAGGCTACGTAAATCTTTACGTAGCCTATCACGTTTGTTTGTTTGTTTGTTTGTTTGTCTTACTTGGAAATGGCGGTGGTGGCAGCCGGTCGGAAGACTGGCCGCCGCCACCGCCGAACCACCGCTGGAGCTGCCACCGCCAGGGACATTCGAGCAAGGTAAGTCCCGTCCCGGGGGGGGGGGCAGGTGGGCAGACTGTTTCTCCACCAATTTCGGGAGGCTGAATGCGCTGGCATTCAGCCTCCCCGAGATTCGTGGAGAAATTCTCTGACATCCCTAGCTGTGGAACCGATTCCAGGTAGGGGTGCACGAAAATCACTTACCTGGTCTCGCAGCTTTTCGCGGTGGGGGGGAGGCGCTTCGCTGCTCTCCCCCCGAAGTTCAGGCCAGGGGGGGAGGCTTCCCACCTCGCCCGGCCGAAATTCAGGCCGGGGGGGAGGCTTCCCGCCTCGCCCGGCTGAAATTCAGGCCGGGGAGGAGGCGCCTCGCCCGGCCGCGAACTAAAAGGTTAAAAAGAAACACAACGCCCCCGTGATAGGCTACGTGACGATTTATTTTTTTTTTAGTTTTATTGGAATGGCAGCGGTGGCAGCCGGTCGAAAGATTTGCTACCGCCCCCGCCCCTGACGAAGACCCGATGAACTGCCGCCGGGACCCGCCGCCAGGAGGGACATTCGGGAAAGGTAAGTCCCGTCCCGGGGGGAGTGCAGGGGGGCGGGGGGGTGCGGAGAATTTCTCCCTGAAACGTGTTCAGGGGGCCGAACACGTTGGCGCTCGGCCCCCCCGAAGTTTCGGGGAGAAATTCTCCGCCAACCCTAATTCCAGGTACTTGAGGATGAGACTGGAGGACAGTCTGCAGAGGAAGAATCACAGGGGAACCTGCATGAGAGTGAGCAAGAGGCTGAAGGTCAGTCAAGCAGAGACCATGAAACCCAGGCCTACAACAAGCAGAGAAGAGTAGTAGTAGTGGGAGACTCCTTGCTGCATGGGATCGAGACCCAAGTATGTTGCAAAGACCCATGGACTCGCCAGGTATGTTGTCTCCCGGGAGGATGGATTAGAAATGTGACTGAAAGGTTGCCTGTAGTCATAAAGCCCAATGACAGGTACCCCTTTCTTCTCATCCTTGTGGGAACAAATGATACTGCCAAGCGGAGCTACGAAGAAATCATGTCAGACTTTGAAGCTTTGGGAAGGAAACTCAAGAACTTTGGGGCCCAGATAGTTTTCTTATCCACCATTACAGTAGTCCGAAGAGGGATAGAAAGGGAAAGAAAAATACTCCAGGTATATGACTGGCTATGAAGGTGGTGCCGGCGTGAGAGATTTGGATTCTGGGACCACGGGCTATACTTCCTGGAAGATTGGCTATTGGCAAGGGACAGGTTGCACCTCACAAAGGCTGGGAAGAATCTGTTTGGCCACAGCATGAAGAACCTCATCAGAAGGGCTTTAAACTGAATCCTACGGGGAAGGGAGATGTAAAGTTGGGGGTAACAATGGATGAAGGCTCATGCACTGCAACGGAGAGAACAGCTTTAATAGTGCCCAGTAATAGTCTTTAGAATCATAGAATAGTAGGGTTGGAAGGGGCCTACAAGGCCATTGAGTCCAACCCCCTGCTCAATACAGGAATCCAAGTCAGAGCATCCATGACAGATGGCTGTCCAGCCTCGTCTTGAACGCCTCCAGTGTGGGAGAGCCCCCCACCTCCCTAGGTAATTGGTTCCATTGTCGTATTGCTCTAACAGTCAGGAATTTTTTCCTGATGTTCAGCTGGAATCTGGCTTCCTGTCACTTGAGTGCATGATTCCGTGTCCTGCACTCTGGCATGATCAAGAAGAGATCCTGACCTTCTTCTCTGGGACAACCTTTCAAGGACTTGAAGAGCGCTATCATATCTCCCCTCAGTCTTCTCTTCTCAAGGCTAAACAGGCCCAGTTCTTTCACTCTCTCTTCATAGGGCTTTGTTTCCAGTCCTCTGATCATCTTTGTTGCCCTCCTCTGAACCCTCTCCAGTTTGTCTACATCCTTCTTAAAGTGTGGTGCCCAGAACTGGACACAGTACTCCAGATGAGGCCTAACCAGTGCTGAGTAGAGGGGAACTAGTACTTCCTGGGATTTGGAAGCTATGCTTCTATTAATGCAGCCCAAAAGAGCATTGGCCTTTTTTGCAGCCACATCACATTGTTGGCTCATACTCAGCTTGTGATGGACAACAATTCCAAGATCCTTCTCACTTGTAGTGTTGTTGAGCCACGTATCCCCCATCTTGTAACTGCGCATTTGGTTTCTTTTTCCTAGGTGCATAACTTGGCATTTATCCCTATTAAATGTCATTCTGTTGTTTTCTGCCCAGCGCTCCAGTCTATCAAGATCACTTTGAATTTTATTTCTGTCTTCCAAAGTATTAGCTATCCCGCCCAATTTTGTGTCATCTGCAAATTTGATCAGCATTCCCTGCACCACCTCCTCCAAGTCATTCATAAAAATGTGGAAGAGCACTGGGCCCAGGACTGAGCTCTGTGGTACCCCACTCGTTACCTCTCCTCAGTTTGAGAAGGTCCCATTGATAAGCACTCTTTGAGTCCGATTCTGAAGCCAACTGTGGATCCACCGGATCATTGTTTCATCTAGCCCACTTTGAGCTAGTTTGCTCATCAGGATATCATGGGGCACTTTGTCGAAAGCTTTGCTGAAGTCAAGGTATATGATGTCTACAGCATTCCCACGGTCTACAAGGGAGGTTACTTGATCAAAAAATGAGATCAGATTTGTCTGGCAGGACTTGTTTTTGACAAATCCATGTTGGCTTCGAGTAATCACTGCATTGTTTTCAAGGTGCTTCCGATGGATTCCTTTATCATCTGCTCCAGAATTTTCCCAGGGATTGATGTCAGACTGACTGGTCTGTAGTTCCCAGGTTCCTCCTTTTTACCCTTTTTGAAGATAGGGACAACATTAGCCCTCCTCCAGTCATCTGGCACTTCCCCAGTCCTCCACGAATTCTCCAAGAGAATAGACAGCGGTTCTGAGAGTTCTTCTGCCAGTTCCTTTATTACTCTAGGATGCAGTTCATCTGGCCCTGAAGATTTGAACTCATTCAAAGTAATTAGGTGTTCCTTGACCATATGCCTATTGATCTCAAGCTGCAATCCTGCCCCTGTACTTCACCTTTGCCAGGGGGGGTCATAGACCCTCTTTTGGGAGAAGACTGAGCCAAAGTAGGAATTGAGCACCTCTGCCTTTTCTTTGTCATCTGTTATCATTTTGCCATCCTTATTTAATAGCTGAACAATCATTTCTTTCCTCTGCCTTTTACTATGCACGTAGCTGAAGAAGGCTTTTTTGTTGCTTTTAGCATCCCTCGCTAACCTCAGCTCGTTCTCAGCTTTAGCCTTCCTGACGCCATCCCTGCAATTCTGTGCTACCTGCCTGTACTCTTCCTTTGTTACTTGGCCTTCTTTCCACTTCCTGTGTGTGTCCTCTTTTGTTTTCAGGTCATCCCTAAGCTTTTTGTGAAGCCACATTGTCTTCTTCTGTTGTCTTCCACCTTTTCTTCTTGTTGGAATGGTTTGTGATTGTGCCTTGAGAATTTCCTTTTTTAAAAGCTCCCACCCATCTTGGACCCCTTTTCTCATTAGCATTGCTTGCCATGGGATCTTACTGATCATTGTTCTGAGTTTATTATTAAAATCATTTATTAAAATCAGCTTTCCTAAAATCCAGGGTACGCGTTTGACTACACTCGGCTTTTGCTTCCCTTAGAACCAAGAACTCAAGTGCAACATGGTCGCTTTCCCCCAGAGTTCCTGTAACTGCTACTTTATCCACTAAGAAACATGTAGGAAGAAAGCCAGACTATGAAGCACATGGTCTTTGAGGTCTATATACTAATGCCCAGAGTATGGGAAACAAACAGAACAAACTTGAACTCTTAATACAAGATGGAAATTATGACTTGATAGGTGTAACTGAGACTTGGTGGGATGACTCTCATGATTGGAATACAGCAATTGAATGATAGAACTTGTTCAAAAAGAACAGGAGGAACAGAAAGGGAGGTGGGGTTGCACTATATGTGAAAAATACATCTCTCTGCACAGAAATACAGGAGGATGAGCTTGGGAGCCCCATCGAGAGCATCTGGATCAAAATAAATGGAGCAAAGAATAAAAGGAACCTGGTGGTCGGAGTCTACTACCGGCCACCCAATCAAGGAGAAGACGAGGATGAAACTTTTGAAAAGCCAGTAGCCAAAGTTTCAAGGAAGCATGATGTAGTAGTAATGGGCAACTTCAATTTCCCCGATACTTGTTGGGAGACAAATTCTGCAAAACATGGCCCCTCCAGTTAATTCCTGACTTGTGTGGCAGATAACTTCCTCCTACAGAAAGTAGAGGAAGGAACTAGAGGATTGGCTACCCTTCACGTGATCCTAACCAACAGAGATGACTTAGTGCACAAAGTAGCAGTTACAGGAACTCTGGGGGAAAGCGACCATGTTGCACTTGAGTTCTTGGTTCTAAGGGAAGCAAAAGCCGAGTGTAGTCAAACGCGTACCCTGGATTTTAGGAAAGCTGATTTTAATAAATGATTTTAATAATAAACTCAGAACAATGATCAGTAAGGTCCCATGGCAAGCAATGCTAATGAGAAAAGGGGTCCAAGATGGGTGGGAGCTTTTAAAAAAGGAAATTATCAAGGCACAATTACAAACAATTCCAACAAGAAGAAAAGGTGGAAGACAACAGAAGAACCAATGTGGCTTCACAAAAAGCTTAGAGATGACCTGAAAACAAAAGAGGACACACACAGGAAGTGGAAGGTAGGCCAAGTAACAAAGGAAGAGTACAGGCAGGTAGCACAGAATTGCAGGGATAGCGTCAGGAAGGCTAAAGCTGAGAACGAGCTGAGGTTAGCGCGGGATGGTAAAAACAATAAAAAGGCTTTCTTCAGCTACGTGCTGAAGAAATGTGAACCGCTTGTGGATTTTTTGTGCTTTTTGTGCGCACCGGACGTAGCGTCTATGCTATTTGCATTCCCCTTATTTTCGCCGTAGTCTACGTAAATGTTTACGTAGACTAGTCGTACCAAAATAAGGAACGCAAATGGCAGCGCCTATGGGTGCCGCCATTTGCATACATGTGGTTTTTTGTTTTTGTTTTTACTCAGCCGTGATAGGCTACGTAAAGATTTACATAGCCTATCACGGTATTTTTTTAAAAATCTAGCTGTGATAGGCTATGTAAATCTTTACGTAGCCTATCACATTTTTTTTTTATTTTTTACTGGAAATGGCGGTGGCGGCAGCCGGTCAGAAGACCGGCTGCCGCTGCTGCCGAACCACCGCCGAACCGCCGTCAGAGCCGCCGCCGCCAGGAGGATTCGCCCAAGATAAGTCCTGTCCTCGGGGGTGGCGGGGGGTGGCAGACCATATCTATTAAGGCAGCCCAAAAGAGCATTGGCCTTTTTTGCAGCCACATCAAATTGTTGGCTCATATTCAGCTTGTGGTCTACCACAATTCCAAGATCCTTCTCACTTGTAATGTTGTTGAGCCACATATCCCCCATCTTGTAACTGTGCATTTGGCTTCTTTTTCCTAGGCGCAGAACTTGGCATTTATCCCTGTTAAACATCATTCTATTGTTTTCTGCCCAGTGCTCCAGTCTATCCAGATCACTTTGAATTTTGTTTCTGTCTTCCAAAGTATTAGCTATCCTGCCCAATTTTGTGTCACCTGCAAATTTGATCAGCATTCCCTGCACGTCCTCCTCCAAGTCATTCATAAAAATGTTGAAGAGCACTGGGCCCAGGACTGAGCCCTGCGGTACCCTGCTCCCCATCTCCCCAGTTTGAGAAGATCCCATTGATAAGCACTCTTTGAGTCCTATTCTGTAGCCAACTATGGATCCACCGGATCGTTGTTTCATCTAGCTCACTTTGAACTAGTTTGCTCATCAGGATATTATGGGGCACTTTGTCGAAAGCTTTGCTGAAATCAAGGTATATTATGTCTACAGCAATCTAGGGATGTCAGAGAATTTCGCCACGAATCTCGGGGAGGCCGAATGCCAGCGCATTCGGCCCCTCGAAATTGGTGGCGAAATGGTCTGCCACCCCCCGCCACCCTGGGATTAATAGAAGCATAGCTTTCAAATCCCAGGAAGTACTAATTCCCCTCTACTCAGCCCTGGTTAGGCCTCATCTGAAGTACTGTGTCCAGTTCTGGGCACCACATTTTAAGAAGGATACAGACAAACTGGAGAGGGTTCAGAGGAGTGCAACAAAGATGATCAGGGAACTGGAAACAAAGCCCTATGAAGAGAGACTGAAAGAACTGGGCATGTTTGGCCTTGACAAGAGAAGACTGAGGGGAGATAGGATAGCGCTCTTCAAGGACTTGAAAGGTTGTCACAGAGAGGAAGGCCAGGATCTCTTCTCGATCATCCCAGAGTGCAGGACACGGAATCATGGGCTCAAGTTACAAGAAGCCAGATTCCGGCTGAAGATCAGGAGAAACGTCCTGACTGTTGGAGCAATATGACAATGGCACCAATGACCTAGGGAGGTGGTGGGCTCTCCCACACTGGAGGCATTCAAGACGAGGCTGGACAGCCATCTGTCAGGGATGCTCTGACTTGGATTCCTGCATTGAGCAGGGGGTTGGGCTCGATGGCCTTGTAGGCCCCTCCCAACCCTACTATTCTATGATTCTCCTGAAACATTGTCTATTTATTTATTCATTCAATATATTTCTAATCCGCCCAATAACTAATGTTCTCCGGGCAGAGTACAACCAGTTAAACTAAAATCCCATTTTAAAACACAGTTAATATATAAAACACAATGCAAATATTTAAAAGAATAAAATACAACATTCCCATTTTTCATTTTGCAAGCCTGGACTGATAAAGCTATCCAGGCTTGGTGTGATTTCCAGGGAGACAGGTATTCGTTTTGGTTCTGAATATTCTGAGGGCAGTTCTTGAAATAGACCATTTTGCTATTTGGTTCTGTGTCACTGCCAGATTAAACAGACACTTACAGGTGGTGTTAGTGTACACCTGGGGAGTCAAGGGGATCTGACAACACAGCCACCGCCATACGTACCACCTAGATTTCAAGAGCTCACCATAGACATTCTCAACCCCATTGGTGGTGAGCAGCTGACTCCCAAGCCTCCAACAGGAGGTTGCCCTGGGTTCACGTTAATGTTGTGTTGCGGCTGGCACCACAAAGCCACTTCCCCAGAGTTGGCCCCTACATCCCATTGGTGATGTGGCACTGAGTTGCCCCAAAGGCATCTGGGAGTCAGCCAGTGGTGGCACTGTAACCCACCTTACGCTGAAAGAACACACAGGCCTTCACTTTGCGCCTTCCGCTGACAGTTCAGGATCTTCATTAGGAGCCTTCAAGTAGGAACATAGAAAGCTGCCTTATACCAGAATGGATTCATCCATCCAGCCCCAGATTACCTGCCTGAATGGCAGCATCTCTCCAGGGTTTTCCCATTACCTGCTAACTCATCATTTAAACTGGAGATTCTGGGAATTGAATCTGGGAGCTTCTGCATGAAAAACATGTGCAAGCCCGCCACTGAGCGTTGGCCTGGAGGGTGTGTATGTTCAATAGCTTTGGCTTACAGCTTCCCCTCAGGCAAATGCTAACAGTTGCCTGAACTCCACACAGGGCGGAGCTTCACTACCAAGATAGTGGCTCCCCAAAGAAACCCGGGAGCTGGAGTTTGGTGCAGGTGCTGAGAATTGGCCATGACAGGTCCCAAGTCCCCTTCACAGACGTACAGTTCCAGGGTTCCCTGTGGAGAGGAGATGACTGTTAAACTAATGTAACTCTGTGGTTATGATATGCCAACAATCTAAAAGGCTAACAGGGTATATACATGAGGGGTGGGCAACTTACGGCTCTCTAGACGTCGTGGCCTACCACTCCCACCAACGTTAGCTAGCATAGCTAATGATGAGGGATGATGGGAGTTTTAGGCCCAAACACCTGAAGGCCACAAGTTGCCCACTCCTGGTGTACACCAAAGGTTATGACCCATGAGGACCAGCTGGATGGAACATCTTTTCCTTTTTCGACTGTAGTAATGCCTATTGAAACAAATGCAAGAGCACACACACACACACACACATTGTGGTTTTCACTGCACCAAGGGTTTTACGAGAATGATGCTAACATTGCCAAACATAAGTACAATCTCTGTTGCTTGATCTCTTGGCTCTGTAGCACACTCCAGCTCAAAGGCCTTCCTCCCCCATCCTGGACAAAGCACCTCTGCTATCACTTGCATTAGTAACACACAACTTTATCAGCTGTAATCATCAGCCAGCTAGCTACCTGGTCTTTGAAGGAGGAGGGCAATTATTCCAAAATCTATTGACTGCTACTTTGCCAACAAAGTTCCCAGATCGACTGGCACAGCAGCCATCCATTGTGCTCCATGATGCATGGGCACGTTACTATTGGCCATCCAAATCCTGTAGCCCCAACATCACCTCTTGTGTATTTTAAAGCCAAGATAGCATCCAATGTGTTCAGTTTCAACCTGCAGATGTCATTAAGGATGGAACATGTACATTTATTGGTTTATCAGTACTAAAAAGACGTGCTTGCTCTAATATAGTCCAGGAGGGAGCCAGTTTTCTCCTGCTTCAGTCACACTTTGCAGAACTACACAGCAATACTCAAAGTGTGAACGAAGTTCAGCGCACTGGTAGAGCACCTCCTTTGCATGCAAAAAGTCCCTGGTTCAGTCCCTGGCAACACCAAGTAAGGCTTGTCTGAGACCCTGGAGAGCCATTGCTGCCAGTCAATGTCAACAAGACTAGATGGGCTACATGGACCAAGGGTCTGAACTTCCTGTACTCCTAGGCAAGATTGCACCTCCACCATGACCACTGAGCCTGTAAAATGTTCAAACCATTCTGTACAACGGGATGCTCACAATACGAAATCTGCTACTATAAAATATTTGCCTCTGCCACAACCCCACCCACCTCTGCCAATGGAGATAACACCGTGGCAAAGTAAGGTGTAGAATCATAGAATAGTAGAATCATAGAATAGTAGGGTTGGAAGGGGCCTACAGTGTTAGGTGTAAAAATGCCTAACACTGTTTCCCAGAGAACTTCTTTCTATTGCCCTGACCACTGATTCAGAGACTTCTCGTATTCAGCAGCAGGAAAAATGCCTACCAAAGACAGGAATTTGCCATAAGTAGGGATGTCTGTCTCTGGGAAATCCATTTCTTTTGGGGCTCAACCGAGTTCTGCTGCATGCCCAACTGGGTTCACCTTTGCGGGCTGAGCTGTGGGTTTTTCCTGTACTCCAGGAACTTTTATTTGCATTATTTGTGCAAATTGCAGTCAACATTTGTGAAGATTATGCACATTTGCACAAAATTCAGCCATAATTTGCCCAAATTAAAAATATATATGGAAAATCTGCAAACTGGCGAGTTGTGCTCCTCAGCAGAAAATGGACTGAAGTTCAGGGGGCTAAACCAAGGGAAGCTTGTCAAGCTCCCCTCCAAAACAGATTCCTCTGACATCACTAGCTGTAACCACTGTCTCTCATATCTGGGTTGTACAAAAGCAGAATTAGCTTAAGCATAGGTTTGCACAGTACAGCCTTCCCCAAACTGGTGCCCCCCAGATATATGGGCCTGCAATGGCCATGCTGGCTGGGAATGATTGGAGTTGTGGTCCAACGCACCTATGGGATTAGTGCCCTGTGGTGTAGGCTGCCACCACCTCCGCCATCAACAATATACTGTCGAAAGCACATTTTGTTTAACAGAGGGTGAACCCGTTCACAAGAATAGCTCCCTGATGAGTCTCTCTGCTGCAAAGCAATTCTCCAAGAGTCTCCTTCTGGTGGAAAAATGGCTGAGCTCGCACATCGCAGCTTAGGTGAGCACAATTAAATAATGCATCGATCAAACCTGAAATCAGAAATTGAGCAACTCTCACTGAACAGTGGTTGAGCAAACTGTTTACCAGAAGATCACCCCACCTCCTCACCTGTATGATGATGATTAGAGGCCTGGCAAGCCTTCGCACAGCTGCAGAAGTAATGGAGATCCATCTCTCATCATCTTTGCAATGTCCTACATACACACCTCCTATCCGAGTTTTGCTACTAGGTGAACCGGTACAGATAAGACAACTTTCCCGATGGGCTTCTCATTACTTTGGTGAGGGCAAATGCCTTCTGTAGTTTATGTTTAGTGCATATAGCGATTTCCTGATTTTTATTTTCAATTAGGAGTGCTATATTTCAGGCTAGAAGAGCTCAGTTTGGGGGGAGGGCACAGTTGGACAAGTGTGGGCTGCCTCCTCCGTCCCTGCCCCCCCAAGTCTGCCTTTGAGGGCAGATTTATTTATTATTTATTTATAATACTTATATGCCATTTAATATAATAAAATCTCTAAGCGGTTCACATATAAGTATTAAAACTCACATTTAAAAACACTATTTAAAAAAACAATTCCAACTAAAGTAACAATAAAAATCACATTAAAAGTTGACTATTAAAAATAGTCATAGACTATTCCAGCTACAACAACACTATGAAGTAGTGCAAGGAGCAGTAAAATGGAGCAGCATATATTTGTTGTTGTTGTTGTTCAGTCGTTCAAATTTGTAATAATTCGTTACAAGCCAGAGAAAGCCTGGATGAACAAGTGCTTTTCCAGAAGGTGTTTGAAAAACCACATTTTCTGCCTCCCGATGCTCTCTCTCTCTCGTCTGCAAAGCGTAGCGGAAGAAACAGAAGCCAGCCAGGGGGTGGAATGGGTCCAGGATACAAGGAGGACCATTCGGAGGGGTGGGGAGGCAGGGGAGCTAGTTGCTATTAAACTACGCTGACTGCTACTAGCGTCATCCCTGTCCCAGGATCGATGGGTAAAATAGGCACAGCACATGAATAATTTTAGTCCCACCAGGTGCTTTTCAAACTTTTGAAAAGCAAATTCAAAGGAAGCATGATTTAGTAGCAAAGGGGGACTTCAATTTCACCGATATTTGTTGGGAGAGACAAATTCTGCAAAACATGGCCCCTCCAGGAAATTCCTGACTTGTGTGGCGGATAACTTCCTCCTACAGAAAGCAGAGGAAGGAACTAGAGGATCGGCTATCCTTCACTTGATCCTAACCAACAGAGATGACTTAGTGCACAAAGTAGCACTTACAGGAACACTGAGGGAAAGCGACCATGTTATACTTCAGTTCTTGGTTCTAAAGGAAGCAAAAGCCGAGTGTAGCCAAATGCATACCCTGGATTTCAGGAAAGCCAATTCTGGTAAACTGGGAGAACAATGATAAGTAAGGTCCTATGGCAAGTGACTCTAACAAGAAAAGGAGTCCAAGACAGGTGGGAGTTTTAAAAAAAGGAAATTCTCAAGGCACAATTACAAACAATTCCAACAAGAAGAAAAGGAGGAAGACAACAGAAGAAGCCAATGTGGCTTCACAAAAAGCTTAGAGATGACCTGAAAACAAAAAAGCACATATATAGGAAGTGGAAGGAAGACCAAGCTACAAGAGTACAGGCAGGTAGCACAGAATTGCAGGGATGGCGTCAGGAAAGCTAAAGCTGAGAACGAGCTGAGGTTAGCGAGGGATGCTAAAAGCAACAAAAAAGCTTTCTTCAGCTACGTGCATAGTAAAAGGCAGAGGAAAGAAATAGTTGTTCAGCTATTAAATAAGGATGGCAAAATGATAACAGATGACAAAGAAAAGGCAGAAGTGCTCAATTCCTACTTTGGCTCAGTCTTCTCCCCAAAGAGGGTCTATGACCCCCTGGCAAAGGTGAAGTACAGGCTGAAGGAGCAGGATTGCAGCTTGAGGTCGATAGGCATATGGTCAAGGAACACCTAATTACTTTGAATGAGTTCAAATCTCCAGGGTCAGATGTACTGCATCCTAGAGAAATAAAGGAACTGGCAGAAAAACTCTCAGAACCGCTGTCTATTCTCTTTGAGAAATCATGGAGGACGGGGGAAGTGCCAGATGACTGGAGGAGGGCTAAGGTTGTCCCTATCTTCAAAAAGGGCAAAAAGGAGGAACTTGGTAACTACAGACCAGTCAGTCTGACATCAATCCCTGGGAAAATTCTGGAGCAGATCATAAAGCAATCCATCTGGAAGCACCTTGAAAACAATGCAGTGATGACTCGAAGCCAGCATGGATTTGTCAAGAACAAATCCTGCCAGATGAATCTGATCTCATTTTTTGATCAGGTAACCTCCCTTTTGGACTGAGGGAATGCTGTGGACATAATATACCTCGACTTCAGCAAAGCTTTCGACAAAGTGCCCCATGATCTCCTGATGAGCAAACTAGCTCAAAGTGGGCTAGAAAAAACAACCATCAGGTGGATCCACAGTTGGCTACAGGATCGGACCCAAAGAGTGCTTATCAATGGGATCTTCTCAAACTGGGGAGAGATAATGAGTGGGGTACCGCAGGGCTCAGTCCTGGACTCAGTATAGGGATGGCGGAGAATTCCGCCACCGACTCCAGTGAGGCTGGATTCTTTAGAATCTGCCCCCCCCCGGAGTCCATGGTGGAATGGCCTCCCTCCCCCCTGCCACCCCATGAAATCCCCCCAGGACGGACCTACCAGGGGGTGGATGCGGCGGTGGCAGCGGCTCCGGCGGCGGCTCTGGCCGCAAATGGCAGCTGTCATAGCGGCCGCCATTTGCATCCCTATGCTAGCCCGTGATAGGCTACGTGTATATTTATGTAGCCTATCACGTGCTAGCGTAGGGACACAAATGGCGTCCCCTAGGCAGGACGTCATTTGTGTCTGCAGCAGCCCAGCAGTAGGTGGAGGCCCCGCTGTGGGTTGGCCCGGCCGACGCCTCCGTGGACTGGCCACAGAGTGGAGCCAGCCAGGCAGGATTCCGGGGGGGGGGAGGGAGGAACGGATCACCTCCCCCCATTGAGGATTCCGGGGGGAGAAGCGGATCACCTCCCCTCACCTGCGGACCCCAGCAGAGACAGGTAAGTGGGGTTTCGTACACCCCTATCCCAGTGCTCTTCCACATTTTTATTAATGACTTGGAGGAGGAGGTGCAGGGAATGCAGATCAAATTTGCAGATGACACGAAATTGGGCGGGAGAGCTAATACTTTGGAAGACAGAAACAAAATTCAAAGTGATCTTGATAGACTGGAGCGCTGGGCAGAAAACAACAGAATGACATTTAATAGGGATAAATGCCAAGTTCTGCACCTAGGAAAAAGAAACCAAATGCACAGTTACAAGATGGGGGATACATGGCACAACAACACTACAAGCAAGAAGGATCTTGGAACTGTTGTCTATCACAAGCTGAATATGAGTCGACAACGTGATGTGGCTGCAAAAAAGACAAATGCTCTTTTGGGCTGCATTAATAGAAATATAGTTTCCAAATCCCGAGAAATACTAGTTCCCCTCTACTCAACACTGGTTAGGCCTCATCTGGAGTACCACACTTTAAGAAGGATGCAGACAAGCTGGAGAAGGTTCAGAGGAGGGCAACAAAGATCATCAGGGAACTGAAAACAAAGCCCTATGAAGAGAGACTGAAAGAACTGGGCATGTTTAGCCTTGAGAAGAGAAGACTGAGGGGAGATATGATAGCGCTCTTCAAGTACTTGAAAGGTTGTCACAGAGAGGAAGGCCAGGATCTCTTCTCGATCGTGCCAGAGTGCACGACACGGAATCATGGGCTCAAGTGACAGGAAGCCAGATTCCGGCTGAACATCAGGAGAAACATTCTGACTGTTAGAGCAATATGACAAGGGAGCCAATTCCCTAGGGAGGTGGTGGGCTCTCCCACACTGGAGGCATTCAAGATGAGGCTGGACACCTGACACACATGTCAGGGATGTTCTGAGTTGGATTCCTGCACTGCACAGTGGGTTGGACTCTCCGCCACTCTGGAGGATTCCAGGGGGGAGGAATGGATCACCTCTCCCCCCATGGATTCCTCACCGGAACAGATGGTGGGGAATCCTACACCCCTAGCTTTTTCCAAAAAAATATCTCCCCTACCCAACCCCGCCACTTAACAGACACATTATTTGTTTTTTCAGTTAAATTCGCAATCCTGAGAAAGAACCCAGGCTTTGGCTTGAGATTAGGACTGGGTCAGAAATAGGAATAGCTAGATTTGCCCTTCCTAGGTCACCAGCCCCAATATTCTCCTCAAAGAGTTTACCATGAGAAGTAAATGAGAAGATGCTTCCTGGCTGTTTTGACTGTTCCATCTTACACTTCATAGTTTTTCATAGTCTATCTGGGTCTTCCCATTCCTTTCCTGGCAAACTCCGAGCACTGAAATAATGGGATGGATGGAACCTAAGAATGGAGGTAGGTTGATAGGCACAAGAAGACTTGATCTCCTCTCCAAGCCCAAGAATTCTCTAATTCCTTCACTCTCACCAGCCCCAACACAAGCCAGTATTCATGGAGCACAATAACAAGCCATTGATTTGAATGAAAACTATACAGTTATTACCAGCTCAAGATAAAAGCCAACACCAATGTCTACCAAGAAGAGGGAGAATCACTGGCTTATCTCCTTAAAGGGGCCTTTCCAGGAAGCCTGGTACAGCACTGCAGATGTGCAAATTAAATACATTTTTGAGAAATATGGAAGAAATTGCCCCAAAGAAAAACCTACCGGTATGTGTCTGCCTGTGAGTCTCCAAGGCATCTTCTTTAGAGAACTGTGCACCACAGTGATCACAGACAAAGGCTTTGGCACCTGCTATAAAAGAGAGAGAGAGAGAGAATGATAAAAAATGCTATATTTGCATGAAGAACAACGGATAAATCTTTAAAACATCTATTCATAAACAGATCGCAGTGGTAACATGGGCATTCCCAGTGAAAGTGAATGATACGCACCTATTTGAACAGAGAGAGATCCCAAAACAGGTCTGGGCATAGTCAGGGTCAAAACAAACCCACATTGTCCCAGAGCATGGTCTGAAGGCACAGGAGGCAGCCCCCTTGCTGAAGCTAAGCAGGTGTGCGTCTGGCCGGTGCTTGGAGGGAAGACCACCTAGGAACTGCATGAAGCCACCTTGAGTTCCATGATGGAAGAAAGGTGGGATATAAATATGTAATAATAAATAAATTAAATAAATTAAAAACTGAAGTCCATGGAAATGCATGATCTGCACTCAAAATAAACCATACCATTTCTAGGACAAGATCCGCAGGAAAGCCCTTTGTGCAAACCTCTTTGCTGCACAAGAGCACAGGATGAAGCAATTACCAATGGGGCAATAGCTCCTCTCTGGCATTTCCTAATCATAATGGTTTTAATTAGCAGTTATATACCACTGCAGAATGTTCAAAGTGAATCACATACTTTCAAGATACCTTACGAACTTTTTGTATGGATGTTTGGTGTTACTATCCCCATAATGGAGACAAGGGTGGTCCAAGAAGCTGAAGGGGGGGGGGGGGCTTGCCTAGGGACACCTAGTGAGTACATGGCTGATGCAAGACTTGTACTTTGGACTTCCAGCTAGGGATGGATGAATCTGTCATTTCTGGTTTCTTTCAGTTTCTCATGTTTCCAGGGTTACGTTGGGTTGTTCTCGAACTTTGTGAATTTCCACAGTATTCCGTTCATTCTGAACTTTGACAAACAATACATTCATAAAATGCATATTTCTCCTAATACATGCATTTTTGTATGCACTTTTGCCTAATATACAGACTTTTTGCAAACAAATTCCCTAATATGATGCATTTTAAAATATTATTTTCCTTTATATACACAGGTTTATAGGTATTTTATGATTGGAGAACGCCATTGCAAAATTTGGTGAAGTGCAAGCTTTGAAGAATAACTGAGTTTTGGTTTGCATGGTGGTTCAAAAGTATGAAATTAGGTAAGTTCACATTAAAATGCAAACTGTACGAATTTCTCTTTCATCCTTGTTCCCAGCTCACATGTTTGGCTAACATATGGCATATCAGAACACCCTCCAATTAGAGGTATACAAGATTCCCTCCGCCCCTGCACACACTCACACACACATTTTGTACTTCCATTTGTTTTTGGGATGACAAGACTCATTTCTTTGGTTATTCATTCACTCAAATCGCCTTTGTTTCAGTATTCATTTGTTGAGGCCACACGCGGAGGGGCAACTGAACTCAATGCTGCTGCCGGCACCACCAGAATAAGGGACCCTCCCCCAACCCCCAAAAGTTACAAATGGCCGTCCCAAATGGGGCTCTCGTCCATACATCTTCATTCCTCTTTGCATCTATTTGGGAGCAAATGAAAATGCAACCAAATGGGCCTCATTCAGCTCTATTTTTGTTTGTTCCAAAACCAACATACACCCCTGCCGCCAATAACTTGGGAAGGTTATCAGACCAGCAAAGAGCTGGAAAAGGTGGTGGAAAACTAACACAGACTTAAGAGCAGCATCTACTGAAACATCAACAGATTCCAACAATGCCAGAGGATGAGGCATCTTTCCGGCCCTTGCCCCAAGCCTGCACTTAACTGTACGCAGGTGATGTGACTCAGCAGCAGTCAATAGGGTTTGTAAACAAGAAAATGGTTGAATCCTCAATTGGATAAGGCTGGGGCACTTTGCACCTGATCGTTAGCTAGAGATTATGTGGTGTATAGCAGCAGCACAGCTCTTAACATCCTCTCTACAGAGAATTCTGCTGGAGTCCAAGGGATTCCTGTAGATCCTTTCCAAAACTACAATTCCCTTTTTCTCTGTAAAACCTTCTTTAAAATGGTCAGCACTCGGCTCTGGGGATGCCTCCCTGTGAACAGGGTTCATGAATGATCATACAAATGTAAGAAATCTCTAAAATGTGCCCTATAGTGTGTGTGTGTGTGAGAGAGAGAGAGAGAGAGAGAGAGAGAGAGAGAGACGGACAGACAGACAGACAGACAGACAGCGAGAGACAGAGACAGAGAGCATCAAATCATTCAGAATCCAGTTTTTACTATCACTGTGAGTTCTTTGCAATTAAGGGCTATTGCACACATATTCAGAGTGAGGGAATGCCTTTTGAAAACCTGAAGACGGAGAAGAAGAAAAAGTTCACTTGAACTCGGGGGATTTGGGGAGCTATGGCGTATTGGCAGCAAATGTCAATACTGCCCGTCCAAGCTGTGCCATCGATACAGAAGGAACACAGATCAGTACATGATCCCCAAGGAATAAAAAGGAATTTGGAATCAACATGTGGAAGAACATAATTAAAAAATGAGGATCGAAAGAGAGGCTAAATACCCCACCCAAGGGGTTTTGCCCCAATTTAGCTGTGGAAGGGTGGGGCCATGGCACACACTCATAGCTTTCCTATGTAGTTGGCAGGGGATAAGCAGGCAAAAATGGCAGCCAGCATGGGGGTGCTGGTGGCCATCAGAGGCAGGCAGGCAGGCAGGCAGGCAGGCAGGCAGGCAGGCAGGCATAAAAGGTGTGGGGCAACAGAGAGAGACAGAGGCTCTGACAGCCAGGCAGGACTAGGGACGTATGAATCAGCAAAGTCGGAGCTCACGGAAGTTCTCCAAATTCCATCTTGACGCTCATTCTGACTCGAGTCCAAATGAGATTGTGAGCTCTGTTTTGTTTTCTTTTTGCTTGAAAATCCATGCGTGTTTTCATGCATGTTTTTCCAAATGTACACATCAATTGTGCACATCTTTGAAATGTATGCATTCTTCTCCCATTGATTAAAGTGAAATTGTGTGCATTTTTCAAAAGTACAGACTTCTTCATGGGCATTTCTGAAATGCATGCATACTGTCAAACAATTTTTTTTCACTCCACGGATCACATTACAAGCTCTGATTTCGACCACAGATTGTGTCCAAGTCCGAGTTCAGTCCAGACGGTGCAAGCTGGGTGATTCCTGATCAAAAACAAACTGAAACAAATTTCTCATACATCCCTTGTCAGGACCATGAATGCATGATTTAGCACATGGGCTTCTAGCGTGCTACTTGATAGCTAAATGAAACCTCTATGAACAGATGCAGTATACCTTGGACTACTAGATGCTGGGGGCAGACAATGAGCCCTACCTGTAGACTCCGTGGAAGCACTGACTGATGATGATGACATGATGAGCTATGCTGCCCTGCTCATGGTGGTGCCAGGGAAGATCAGAGAAATAGTCAGGATGAATTGCAAAGGCAAGCAGAGCAAAGTCCAAATGCAGGGAGTTCCAGAGAAGACCTAGGCCAGCCTTCCGCAGCCTGGTGCCCTCAGCCTGCTGGGCGTGACGGGCATTGTAGTCCAACTCCTCTGGAGGGCACCAGTCTGGGGAAGGCTGGCCTAGGTTATTGGGAAATACAAAGCAGGAATGTGGGGGCTGGTGCACAGCCATTGCTATAGCTTCCTTTGCCTAGAACAGATGGCTTTTAAGCCTCAGCCCTCGGAATAAAGCTGCAGGCCATCAGTGTCCCCTGAGAAATGGTCTACTTATGAGGAGTCCTTATTCTTCTGGCAGGCAATTCTGCATCTGCAGCCAGTCAAGCCTGAGCCTGTAGGCGCCCGTGCTCCCTGGGGCTGGGTGTCCACTCGGCATCTGTCTCCAAGTACAAGCGGGGCTAAGTTTGCCTTGACACAGAGATATGACGACTGTCCCTGCCGAGGACCCTGGGACCCTGTAATCTGCTCCATGGTCCTTTGACACAGGTGCTTGGGGGGGGGGGGAGGGGTCCAGGTCATCCTAGGTAGGTCTTTGGTGTGGTCCAGCAAAGCAGTTCTGATGATGGACAGATATGAAATATTCTATGTATCATGGAAGGGTGGGGGGTTGGTGGTAAAAATAATGAAAAAGAAATGTTGCTTTTCCAACGAGAAAGGAGACGTTTGTTTAAAAATCATTAAACTGTCAGTGCCTTATCAGAGTGGTAACTAATCTCATTTTAATTGCCTTCCACCCTACCGCAACACATTCCCAAATTGTAATACACACCGTCTGTACACCGAAGAATAGAGAGTAAAAGACTATGACACTATCAGATAAGGAAAGTGGCAGAAACGGCGTAATGCACTGAGACTTAAAGATATTTCCACAACTATCAGTAAGGTGTGGTATTTGTGGTATTTCTTAGAATAATGCTACCAGCATATGCGGCGTCTGTTGGGTCACAGGCTCTAGTTATAATGAGGGAAACAAGCGTGCACAGGATGTCTAAACAGCAGATAAGTAACTTGCAGATAAAAATAGACCCCACGATGTAGACACAGGCACAGTCTTCTAAGCATATGCTGTTAGGCCAAAGCTGTGAACACAATTGTTAGATTCGGAAGTTTGATTCATCTGTTCCAAGAAACTGCTAAAGCATGGGATTTGGCGATGACAAAGTAACCTTGAATGTCCTTTTAGAAAGGAGGAAGAGAAGTGGGGAAAGACAAAGGGAGAGGGAAGTTACAAAATGGCCCCCAAAATTAAAATTTTGAGAGCTGTTTTGCACCTGAGCCTGGGAAAGAGACAAGGAGTTTGCAAAGCATCTTGTTAAGAAGCTTTGCTTAAGTTCTGGGGAGGAATCATGCTTGGCCTGCTATTCCAAGGCCGCACCTTTTCCATGTACTTGCTGCTTGGGATGATTGGCAGTACCCCAGGCCTGGGCCCTTCCCCCCAAAAGTTTAACTTGCATGCACAGCATCCCGAATAACCACAGACAGGCAACAGGAGCAGCAGGTGAAGATGCAAAAGATGTCGGGGAGCTCAGTGGGCTAGCTAGAGAGGCTGGGTGGGTCCGATTATTTACTGTGCTTATGTCTCACTTTTCTATAAAACAAACACATGTGAATGTGTGCGCATAACTGAAATCAATCCTTCTAAAAAACACACACCCTAAAAACAGCCATCAAGAATCACTCATTTAATGCTCAAGAAATCCAAGTTCCACGGGAGGTGTGGGGAAAAGTGGGGCAGGGCGGGGCGGGAGTCCTCTCAGAAAACACAACCTTCACCAGTTTCCCAAATCATGACTGAAGCAGGATGGTCTCTGCCACTTCCATCAGCCTGAAGTGCCAGGGGTTTGGTGTCAAGGCGGAAAAGGGCCAGAGCCTGCTTGCCACATGCTGAACCTCTGATGGTGGCAGCGGGCCTCTTCAGAAGATCCAAGGCAGCCTCCCCCAACCTGGTCCCCGCAGATATGTGGGTTGGCAACAGCCATGTTGGCTGGGAATGAACTGCAGTCCAAGGCTTCTGGAGGGCACCAGATTAAGGAAGGCAAATCTAAAGGGTGAGTTCACGTGCGTGCGCGTGTGTGTGTGTGTGTTTGTATATAGGGGAAGATGTTCTTTCAGCTACTCAGAGCCCAATGTGTTTAAGTGCTACAGTTTATCAGAACACCTTCTGACACACATGGCCTTCAAAGAAACAAACCAACTAACTCTCCAGGTCAGAAGGTGATAAGCTCATCCCATGCTTTGATTCAATGACAAGAAACTGTGCCTTGTTTTCAGGGCCTGTCTCCCAGAGAGGTAGTCATGTTAGGTCTGCTGCAGGAAAAACAACAGAGAGCCTCGCGACATCTTAAAGTCTAACAGATTCATCATGGCCAAACCTTTTGTGGGCCAGAGTAGACTTGGTGCAGGCACAGGCCACAAACGCTCAACAATGTCTTAGTCTTCAAGGTGTCACAAGACAGTTGCTCTTCCACTCTCCCACTGTCCTTCAAAAGTGTCCTCTCCCAGAAGCATTTCATCACCAGCAGCCCCCCTCCCAATATCACAGTATACCCAAAGAAGGCACAGAGACAAAGAGAGGTGATCCCACCCCCCTCTTTTCCATTGAAAAGAATTCCTTCGGCTTTAAATTGTCTCAGTAACGGCTGGCTCACAGGCAGAAATATTTGGCAGCAGTGAAATTAAAAGTGATAAATTTTCTCGCCAAGCTTTGATCGATAATAGAGGTCTCATCTGTTAATCAATAAGACAGTCTGCCTGTTTACTGTGCATACGTTGTTCGCGGCTGCTTTTCGGGGCGAAGTCAAGTTTGCATTCAAAACAACTCAAGTGTGCCTAAGCCAAATGGCCAGTTCCTAAAAAGAAAGCAGGAATGGGGGGAGGGGTGGGGGGAGGAAAAAAAGAGCGGGATGACAGCATCACAGGTCTGCTAATATATTAGAAAAGACAGTCCATGTGTTCCATCAGTCGCATGTATACTTTAATTTTATAAATATGCAAGCTTTTAAGTCACAGGAGACAGTTTCGCAAGAGACCGGAGGGCAACCAGGATGGGCCGATGTGAAGAGAGGACAGGCCTGATTCAAAAGCCGAGAGTGATGGAAAGAGCGGAGAAGGACCGTGGGCCAAGTGTCCTGCGCGTCTCCCCACTTCACCTTCTCCCCTCCCTCCTATGCACAACCAAGCTCTGCTTAAATAATAAACACAGCCTTATGACCAACATAATTAGAAAGGTCAGTTCTATTTGAGAACTATTACAGACGCGTCATGCCAGAAGCTGTTCAGGGAATGTTTTGTTCCAGAATCAGTGACCTAAAAGGCCAGTACAGAGCCGGTTGGTACCTGGATGACTCTGGGGGTGGGGGTGGGGAATTTGACGATTTCTCCTCTTAGCAGCCCCACTCGTTTTCTGTGTGAGTGGCACTGGGGGTAGGGAGAGGAGAGAGATTCCAAAGCACCCAAACCAGGAACCTAGAACAGGAGAAAACCAAGGAACACCCACTATGATGACTGAATTTGATTCCTAGAGCCCCACATGGAAGCAGGCTGCACTTAGCTACTCAGTGGGAAGAGAAAGACATTTTGTACATGGACCATGACCATGGACATAGCTTCCAAGACTAATTCTGGCTCTGGACCAAGCCCTGCTGATAAGAACTTTGTTCACCCCAGTCTTCCTCAGCCCCCTCCAGATGGGCTGGACTACAATGGGAGTTGTAGATTATGGGACTTGTAGTCCAACACATCTGGAGGGGCACCAGGTTGGGGAAGACTGGTTTACCCAATGACCCTCCAGCCATTCACCTAACTGACAAACTCAGAAGTGTCACAGTACCGTCTGCTTTGTGAGTCATTCTCCCCAATTTCAGATGCAGGGAGAGGAGTTGTGGTCCCTGGGGTGGGAGCACACCATACATGGCCAAGGATCCCCTGCTCCTTTTTCATACTTCACTAGCATGTTCACAGCTCTGCTGTCAGAGTGGGCATATGGGTGCTGTTGTTTTAGCTTCTCAGATGTCAGAAAAGGCCTGGGCAGAAGAGTGCTAAGGGACTCCTTGGAAGAGCTTAGCATTCACATCCCTAAAGGTCAAGGTGGAAAGTTCATCCATTTAAGCCGCATATGCACCATCCGAAGTTCCAAACTGCACCGTGCCAATGCGGACTGGTGGAGCATTTTCAAGCAGGACAGAAGCTGATGCATTGTGCTGGAGAGTGGCCACACATGAATTGCCAGAAAGGAGGAATGCATCAGCAAACATAAGGACAAAAGAGGACAGCAATTTGTATAACATTGGCATACGCTAATTTATATGTACTGATGCCAGTTTAGAAATAATCATTATAATTTAAGCAGAAATACAGTACTTCTCACCATGGAGAGGAAGGCTGGGACCAGGTGACCCATGGGCCTGCCTGTTCAGCTGGCTGCCCCGGGGCTCCCTGATGGTGCTTTACCTTTAAATTGGAGTTGGGCCCAACTGTCATCCCAACAGATGAGGCCTTCAAGCCGAGGATGGTCCCTTGGCAGCCCGAGGAATAGAGGACTGTCCTCTATGAAGTGGACACCTGCCCACCCCAGAGCAAGCTCTGGCATCCGCAATTGCTTGGAGCGCTAGGCCTAGCTGGGGAGGCGCAAATTGACACAACTCGGCTGCGCCAAAGTTCTCCACCTCAAAGCTCATTCCAGCTCGAGACTGTATCAAATTGTGAGTTTTTCCTCACAGTCGTTTTCCTTTCGCATGAAAATCTGTGCATATTTTCCCAAATGTACGCATCAATTCTGCACATCTTTGAAATGTACACATTCTTATCCCATTGATTAAGGTGTATCTGTGCACATTTCTCAAAAGTATGCATATTTTTCATGCACATTTTTCAAATCTGTGCATGGTGTTGGACACATTTTGTTTCGTCCACGGATCACATTGCAAGCTCGGAAATGGATGGGCTTTGACCGCAGACTGCGTCTGAGTCTGTGTTTGGTCTGGAAGGTGAGAAGTGGGTAAATCCTGATAAAAAATGCACTGAAACAAATTTCTCAGACATCCCTAGCCTTGGCAAGGAAGGCTGATTCAAGCACTGGAGCCAGCAACTTTGGGCCACCTCGTGCTTGGGATTTTGTATTTGGGCACAGACCCGCCAAGTGCAGTCAGCTGTGGAAAGCCAGACCCAGTGCAATCCCTGACTTGGAAGCCCCACTGTGCTCCATGTGGCTTACTCCACAGTAAGCGGGTAAAAGACTGCAGCTTAAGTGCATTGTTAGCCATATGTCCATCTGTCTAAAACCTTGTGGGGTGGGAGCAGTGCAGGAGAAACACTTCTGATTCTCATGTACCACTATCAAATTTATAGCTACTAGCTTTGCACAAGAATACCCCTTCTTTAGGCACTTGGGCAATCAGATGCCTGTTTTTACTACCCTTTTTTAAAAACAACAACAGCAAGCTGCATTTGAAACCCAGGTGCAGGATCTTACGTCTCCTGTGATTCACTTGTACATTAGCCACGCTTTTCTTGCTGGCTGCACTGCATAAGAAGGGAAGCAAGGACGGAAGAGGAGGAGCAGGAGAGGGTTGGAGCAACACGTTTAGTGCAGCCTGGAAGAAAAAGAGCTGCTCCATAAACAGATGCTGATCATGCAGCCCAACAGTGGCACAGAACATTTCCAGACAACACTTCAGGCTCCCCCCCCCCCCGCAGATAGAGTTGCAGGAGAGAGGAGGGACCTTGTTGGCCCCGCCCCCTCTATGGCATCCCCATTGCTCCGCTTTGTCGTCCTCCATGTGTTGGAAGAGCAACTTCTGCAGTGGGGAGTCTGCTGTATTCATGCAGTTTCCCTCTCCGATTTAGACCTCTGATCCCACGTTTCCAAACCGTGGGGGGAGCCCATGCAGCTAGAGTGGGGTTCACCCCTGAATGCACACAGGGAGACAGAGCCAAGTGATGGAAACACGGCCATGAGCACGGGGCCCTGCTCTCCCCCTCAGGTGATATTGATGGTGTGCAGGGTGAAGCCTGAACAGGGCTGCTGTGTTGTAATAATTATTAGGGCTCCTCACACAGGAGCCATCGGCTAAGGTTCCTGTCCTGAGGAGCTGATGATTTAAATGGGGGAGGCTGCAGGAGAGGGAGACGTGATAGGAAGCAGGGCTGTTCCATCAGCCCTGCCAAAAGACCGCTTGTGGTGTTGTATTTTTCCTCTTCCCTCCCTATTTCTGTTTCCTTTTGTGTCATGTCTACTTAGACCAGGGGTGGGAGCCTTCAGCCTAATACAGCCCCCAGACGATCCTCATCTGGCTCACGGAGGTTTGGGCGCCCCCCGTGCCTCCTCCCTTGCAAATGGGGGAAGCCTGCATGCACCGAAGCCAGGTCCTGGCCGATGCGCCAGGTGCCACATGCCCTGGCATGGTTCAGCCTGTGGCCCATCCTCCCCTCCCCCCCGAAACAGTCCCGCACCCCTGATTTAGATTGTAAGCCTGTGGGAAAGGCCTATCGTGTTTTCATTGATAGTGGGTAAGCTGCTCCGGGAGCAGTGGGATAAAGATGCTTCAAACAAAGAAATGAATGAACTAGCCACTGGACAGCACTGGGCGGTGTAGCCATCTACCTAATAATGTCCCTTGGAAGAATGTGTGGATACCTTCTACTCATTCCCAGGCTCTGACCAAACAGTGTATTTGTGGTGGCCAAGTCAGGCTTCCCCATGACCCTGTTTTGCTGTGACAAGGAGCGCTGACGTTTAGCCGAGCGGCTCAAGTTGTCTGGTGCCATTTCTTCAGAGAACACTTGCTTAGGCACACTGTGGATGGTGATTGCATTGGGTCAATTAGCAAGGGAGCTGATGGGTGGGAGATGATGAAAGGGGTTAGACTAGATAGTCTTTAGATTGCCTTCTTAATCTTGAAACCAAGAAAGAAAGAAAGAAAGAAAGAAAGAGAGAGAGAGAGAGAGAGAGAGAGAGAGAGAGAGAGAAAGAAAGAAAGAAAGAAAGAAAGAAAGAAAGAAAGAAAGAAAGAAAGAAGATTTTAATGAGAAGGCAGGGGGGAGAGGCCCCAGAAATAGTTCAGAACAACAAAAACAAGTCGAGCTTTGCCATCCATCTATCAGGGAGTTTTTTAAAAGGAGAAAAAAAATCCTAGAGATTTTAAAATAAACATCTTGAATGTTCCGATGAGACACACATGGTTGGTTACATAAGGGAAGTACAGAGTGTACCAAAACAGCCGACCCGCAAAAGCAAAAGCTGTCAGAACAATAAGTGCAGACACAGGGCATCTTACGACAGGCTACACTGTACAGTTTTATTTACAGTACCTCTTATCAGTCAGGGAACAGTACGCCGCCTGCCAATTTTCAAAGGCTAGAACTGGGTGTTCTTTCTCTCACTCAAGTAGATGCGTATTCCAGGCAGGGATATATTTTTTTTCTGCCTCTAAATCAAATCAGCAAAACAAAAAGTGATACCGAGCCAGAAATCCTGTAATGTACACATGCATAAAAGGACTTGCAGTGGCGGGAGGAGGGGGTGAGTAAAAGATGAGCTAGAAAACACGGCGATTGAATATGCAAATAGTTCAAGGTTAATTTTACTATGTGAGTCACCAGGAAAATGTCAGCCAACATCAGTGCTTATTACACCAGAGTTTCAGAAAAACAAGGAGAGATATTTATTAAAAGCGCAGAACATCAGGGATGGAACACTCAAGAGCAATACATCACGGGAGTGGTTATTTAGATTTTTTTTTATATAAAATCCATCCGCTGAAGCTAGCAGCTTCAGTGTAAACAGGATTTTAAAAAATGTTTGGGATGGAATGGCTGGTGAGGAGGGGAAAAACAAAAGACAGTATTTTTAGCAAGTTGTTTCGGCTTGCTTACAGTATAAAGATATCTTCCGATGATTGACCCTGGAAGGACAGGACCCCCATGTGCTGCCAAGAGTCAGCTGTGTGTGCAAGAACATGCCTCATTGCTGGCACCAAATCTTCAGCCGGCCTTCCTTTGGTGTTTGTACAAGCAAATTTATAGCCCCCTGTTTAATAAAGATACTTGCTCAACACGGCTGGCAAAAACAGGCAGCTTTTTCTATTCAAGCCAGATTCTGCAGAGTCACGTTGGCCCTCTGGAATGACAGCAAGGTCTCCCCATGCCCTACCCTCGTCCTCACTCACCCCCCAGCCCTTTACCCATAAGTCAGCAGGCATGACTGGAAGAAAATGCCCACCTACTTTTCTTACCACTTTTGCAAACACCCCAGACCAGATACTTGCACTTCCAAGCCCAACTTCCCTCTCTGTCGCAACGGGCCCTCGGTCCACAAATGCATGTCTTCATTTAAGTTCAGCCAGCTAGCTGTCCAGCCACTCCACTCCGCTTTGCAGATGGGGTGGCGGTGGCAGTGAAAGGCATGAGCTAGTCAACCCAGGCATAAGCATGGAGGGTGGTAAAGAACTGATTCTGGGAGGAAATGTTTCCAAACTCAACAGAAGGCCAAAGACCACCTCCACATCTCAAAGGACATTATTTATTAAAAGCTAGAGGAGAAGGTTTAACAGCTCTGCAGTCCTTGAAAGGGTGGCCAGCTGTCCTCTTTCCATCCCCTTCTTGAAGGGGTCCTCTAATTAAAGGGCTGCCCTGTCCAATTTCAGTTGAAAGACAAAGTTCTATCAGAACTGCTGCCCATCAACAGTTAGCAGACAGGCACACAGGTAACCTGGTGAGAGGCTTCCACACTATGGTGAGATGTACTATATTTCTATTTAAAAACAGAAATACTAATTTCTAACTCTGCAACTATACATACAAGTTAGGTTATACAAATGTTATGCAAATCACTGTCCTCTTTTCTCCTCTTTTTTGATGATGTCATTCCCTTTTTTGTTGGCAATTCATAAGTAACCTCGATGCTCAAGAGACCACTGGGCCCCTTGAAGCACCAGACAGGATTGGCTCCACTTGGAGACATTTGTCAAGCAGAAATTCCATGCTTCACCAGGGCTGGAGATTGTCATGCAGAGGAGCAGAGGGAAGCCATCCGCAAATCCAGATCTGGAGGGCATTTTCATCAACCCCATCATTTCTGCAGTTATTTCCTACAGCGGAAGATGAAGACAGAGTGAGGGGCTGAGCTGAAGCACTGCAGGCAGAAGATTCTGCTTTGCTCCATTGACCAGGGAAAGGCAGAAGGCCCAACAACTCATGTTTTTACCAGGCTAGGCCAATCCAGAGACTTTATACTGCCTGCAAACCACAAGGGCCGATGTTGCTTATCTCTGGGTCTGAAGAGGACACTGAGGCCTGCGCACGTTCAGTCCCAGGTTCCCACTCTGGGCCTGGCTCAAGTGCTTGATAGTAACCCTCACTCATGATTATTTTATAGTAGGAGCAACTGAATCAAGAAAATGCACACATCTCCTCTTCTGGTTGTTTTTCATACAACAGTCATTATCTACAGCTCAGCCATAGCTCAGAGCACTGAGAAAATATGATGGAAGGCTTGGTGTGATGAACAAGTGGACAAACTCTATGACATTCATATCTGTTTGGAAACAAGAGAAGAGTTTATGGAAGGATCCTATAAGAAGGTGCAGGGTTGGGTTTTTTTAGATGACGATGATGATACAATTAAAAAGATGAGAAGCAGCAATTCGGCCTGCTTACACAACCAGGAAGAAAGCCAGGCATTAAAGGCAGCCAGTGTGAATATGTGAAGTCCAACCAGGAAAGAAGATCTTCTAGTGGCTGAATTTGGTAGAGTCACACACAAGAATGAAAGACAAAAATCAAGGGAGCAAGAGACAGGAGGCAAGTGGTATGGCGAGGTAAACAACAAAGTCTTTGTGTTGGATGCAAATAAGCAGTAGGACCCTGCAGAGGAACCAGAGACACACCCAGTCAGCTCAGCTGCAACCACCAGAAGCCAGCAGAAGATCATATGGTCCAGGCTACCATATTTGTTCATTCAAGGGCTGCCCTGTTCACATCCAAAATGGGGCCTGGGGGTCCACTTTTTCTACAAAAAAAAGTGATGCACAGGTGAGGAGAACTGAACCCTCCCATCTCCTCTGCCTTCCTTCCATGTGCTGTGCGATGATGAGCATTTTCCTGCCCAGTCTACCCTCACTTCCAGTACCAGAGCCAGGTTGGGAGGAAAGAGCTTCAAGCAACGGCATGTGGTAAGGCTGGAGGACTGTCCAGTCTCTCTCCCTCCCCTTTTGGTCTCAAAACATAGGTCTCTCCAGTCCCATTTTGCACAAAAACAGGACAGACACATCAAGAGCAAGCATGGCTGCTCCTGTTGCTCCTGATTACACATTTGGTTTAGCCTTTGGTGAGTCTCCAAGGCAATGAAAGTCCCACAACTGTGGGGCAACCCCAGGGAGCATCTCTCGAGGCAACCTCACCATCTGAATGCAGCTCGCAAATTTGATGAAGAGGCACTCAGGTTTTTATGTGGTTACATCCCCTGATTTTTTTTTTCCTTTGGTGATTTTAGTGTTCCTGCAAATGGTCCAAAGTATTCCACAGTTACGACTCATCAGATCAGGCTCTGTCCATTTTTAGAAGGTTCCTTGGGATGGGAATCATCCAGATCTGGTCCCATTATTGGGGCACTCACAATATGAAAAAGCAGCAGCAGCGAAACCAGATACAGAGCCCAAGTCTACTGGACAGGGGAACAGAAAGTATTTGCTGGTTTTGGATATAAAACCGCCAAACTCCATCTGCCAAATCTTCCTAGGAGAAGGTTAGCACCTGGACATCCACAAATCCTTCTCCAAACTCTTACCTAGTTTGCATTTGTTTAAAGGAAGAAAAAAAAGGAGAGATTTTCTTCTACCTCCCATGGGCTTTTACACTGAAAAATGCAGAGGCAATTGATCAGCTGCCAGCTGTCTGCTTCAACTCCTTAGAATAAAGCAAGCACCAAGTCTTTAATGTCTGTCTGTATCTTCTGTAGAACATTCAGAGGGTCAGAAAATATGTAACTGCTTAGTGCATACCAGTCAGAGAAGCAACCAGCACACCCATCTCTTCCGAAAGCACAGCTTTGCTATTTTTAGACACCCAATAATACTCCCCAATACCTATTTAGTTTAATGGCTTTATTGAGAAGAACTGGGGCTTTCTAGTTTGTAGCACTTCTGATGTTAGGAAGTAGTAAAAATGTTCTAACTGGTTAAAAATGACACTCGCCCAATTGCCTGTGCTGTGTCTAAAACCTCAATTGTCATTCAAGCTGTTGGATATAAAGAACCTTGGTGATTTTCATAGCTTCGAATTCTACCTTCCCTTCTTCTTTCCATAAATTAGGTGTTACATTACACAATGCTGTGGCTGACATTTTGGAAAGAGGCAGGGGAAATATGCCCCCCCCACCTGTATTCACATATGAATTGGAAGCACTTACCAGTAGGCATTCATGTATTTTGTTTGTCTTACTCTCCTTCTTCATTTTAGGCCATGCAAGAAGCCTGTGTACTAAACAGCTTTTACTATATTATTACCTGAGTATTATTAAAGTGTACCTGACAACTACAGATGACATCCAAATTGCTGCCTGAGAAAGTGGAAAGATTTGAGCTGTAACAGAGGAACTGAAAATTGGTAATTCTGCAAATACACAACCGGCGATTAAGTTTCATACAACTATTTGCATTTGAAAGCTGAGGGGGAAAAGTGAGCTCAGTCTGCTTAGCAGAGCTGCTGGCTAACCACTATTAATTCAATTTTACAGGAGAACAACAAGCATGACGAAACAATGTGGAAGGTGGCGCAAGGGGCAATATTTGGTCAATTGCACCAACCACATTCTTCTTTCAACCGAGACCGACCCAAAATGTAATTCCAGCATCCCATCTTTAAAGAAGTCAGCCTAGATTTACCATCAATGTTATCAAGAGGATCACCAAAGAACATCTGTTCAAACACTAAAATGGCCTTGACGCTTTTCTCCCCTTTGCTTAGGTGTACAAATGCCTTCCATAAACTTGTTTTTCCCTACAAGGCTAGATAAGCGATGGCTCATTAACTTTCCAAACCTACTAATTCTACAATTTAGTAAGACACTGTTTTCCTGCACCCACTTCACTGTTCCTAAGTGTGGTAAAGTTTTAGGACTATGAGGAGGAGGGATGGATAAGGAGATGGAGAGAATAAGGGGCAGAAGGAAGCTAAGGGGGAAAGGAATGACACAGGGCCCCAAATAAGGGAGTCGCCAATGCGGACAGAATCAGGAGTCACCATATAAGATTTTCAGCCACTTTAATTTCAGGCAAGTCAATAGCTAGTGCATTTGAGTCAAGGAGTTGGATGAAAAGTGAGATCTGTATTTGACCATGCCTGAAGCAGTGGACTTCATGTTCCAGGAGTGATACAACACATATCACCTCCTATGCATAACAGTAAGACCCTTTCTCACTTATCCCACCAAGACATCTCAATGCAAAAGTACCCACTTCTCTGCTAGCTTCAGCACATTTTAGGAAGCCAGAACTTCTCTGCCTCTACTCCTGTTGTTGCATGTTCTGATGCCTTTCCTAAGTCCCAGTGATGGCCTGCCTGTCCTGCTGGTCTTTGGCCTGCCTGCTGAGCAACTGACTAGCACAAGGGAAATCTAAAATCTTGAGGTGACAATCAACAGAAATACCAATGGAAGACAAGGGACAGCCAAGGTCTTGAGGCCATTCTTTATTGCTCAAGCAGATTGTCTCCTTTTGCAGTGAGTGGGTTGTCAACCATGAGCAGTTGTTGGTTTCCATGCCAATCACAAGAGCAGTGATCCATCTCTCCCCCCCCCCCCAATATATCGGAAGAAATGAGAAGTGGAAGAGTTGCATGCTCCCAGCTTGTGCCTGGAGGACTGGTAACCCTGGACTGTCTTAAGCCCATACCAGTTATTATTAGGGGCGATCCATGCAGCCATTTTGTACATACTACAGTCAACAGGGGTTGCCATCTTCAACAGATTGGAATGACTAACATTGTTTTGCTAGTGTCCAGATTGAGTAATATCACCAAACCCTTTTCCTGATGGTTTTTCCACAGCATGTTGAGTAATACTTTCAAAGGAACCTGTCACATAAGACCAACTGATTAACACAGCTGATTCAGGCCTGCCAAAAACAAGCAAGCCCAAGTTGAATCTGGAGCCTCAGCTTTTCATGTCTCAAACACACCCACAGGGGTGGGGGGCATTTTGGACACAATGCCATCACACTGGAGGTCCACCTGAAGACATTTAGAACCAGAAAGCAAATCTTCCCCAGGTCAAACCAGCTAGTAGCTCTGGGTTTTATGTTGTTTTCTCCTACAATATGCAATTTGTGGCTTGCTTGAGTCATCTGGAGTGGTTTGTTGGGCATACTGTGGTGGTGTGGCACTAAACCTCTGCTTGCTGGCATTTTGTGGCTCCTGGTTTTCCGAATGAGGGGCATAATCTTCCAGGGAGTTTTCTCCTGCACAAGGCAAGCCCATTGGAAGGAATGGGCACAGACTATTCCCAGATGCAATCACATTTTAGTTTTGTATTTATTAAGAAGTAATAAACTTCTTTATCTATTACATATACCACCTCCGGATGCAAGATGAAAGAGTGCCCTTCTTCAAGAATATCAGAAGATTATTGACAATCTCCAGCTACCAATATTAAATGACATAACCTACTTGGAGCGAAACAGGCTAAGATCGAGACATCCAGCCATTTCTACCGCTAAAGCTCTTCTAGAACATGATTTTAATATCCACAGCACATGAAAACAACATTGGCTAGGAAACTGCCCTCCACCATGCCAAAGCTTGCCCTGCATCTTGGAAAAA
The DNA here is from genome assembly GCF_057233095.1 of Heloderma suspectum. NCBI lineage: Eukaryota > Metazoa > Chordata > Lepidosauria > Squamata > Helodermatidae > Heloderma > Heloderma suspectum. The sequence continues at coordinate 3,990,830 of NC_139463.1, read as the reverse complement.
CCACCTGGATTTGACCAGCCCCGTGCAATATGGACAACCTGGAACCAAATTCGCACAGGTCACGGTAGATGTGCAGATGCCCTTTATAAATGGGGCAAAATAACATCATCACATTGTGATGGTGGGGCTGAAAAACAAACTATCCAACACATAGTGACAGAGTGTCAAAACCAAGCCTACAGTGGAGACTTTGCTGATTTCCTGGCTGTGACAACTGAAGCAAAAAACTATATCTGTAACCTAGACATACGTTTGAGATCTTCCTGTCTATATTTTATATTTCATATTTATTATGCTCTATGTTTTTATTGTACCGCTCTGTGAATGTGCCATACGATAAATAAATAAATATTAAGAAGGAATTTCTCGCCCTTCAGCTCACCATTGAGTTTTCAGGTCGGCCCATGACAGAGAAATTAGTGAGACCAAGAAACTGAATGCAGGGCAGGACTATGCTAGATGGGGGACAGAGTTATGCAGTTGGGACAGTGGCAGCTCCAAGCTTTGGGGAACATGTGAAAAGATGCTCTCAGTTGGCAACTGCCCCTTCTCCTCCTCTGTGCTCCCATTGGCTCTCAACTCACCTGCTCTCACACTCTCTCTGGGCTAGAGGGACAGGGTGGTGAGTGGGGGTGGCAACAGGAGGAGGAGTGGGGTTGGGAGAGCAGCACTCCCCCTTGCTGGAGCAGAGTTCTCAGCAGGTACCCAACAATGCTGCCCCCCCCCCACTGGCCCAGAGAAGGAGCAGGCCCAGTGCTCAGAAACTTCCCCATCATCTCCCATGGACAAAGTCAACAGGATCCAAGGGGAGAAGGAGGTGGCCCTCACCCTTTTACTTTCTTCCTGCATGACAATGTCTGCCGTCGACTCGTATGGAGGTGGGACCATGGCTCTGGAGAGCACAGGCTTTGCTTACAGAAGACTCTGCCTTTGATCCTTGGCACCGATAGTTAAAAGGATCTGAGGGAGCAGGCAATGAAACTGGCTTCTTTGTGCCTGAGACCTGGACAGCCACTGCCAGTCAGAGTAGACAGTCCTCAGCAAGTTGGGGAAATATTCTGTCCTGGAATAAGGCAGCTGCCTGTGTTCTTAAAAGGGATGGATGGATCTGTCTTTTGGTTTTGCTCACTTTCTCATGTTCCTAACCGTAACTTCATTTCAGCTTGTTTCTGCATCAGTTTGAGAATTTGCCCCCCTCCCTCCCCCCAAAAGAAGCCCACACAAAAACGTGTAGGCATTTTCATGCACATTTCTTCTCATATGCATTTTTGTGCACATTTTCTCTACTGTGCACACTTTTGGCAAGCATTATTTTCCCCTAATAACTGCTGTAATATAATACACTTTTGTGCATACTTTCCCCTAATATACACATTTTGTGTGCACTTTTCTTTAATATGCATAGTTTTGTGTACATTTTTTGAGTTGCAAATTACATGGCAAAATTCTGGAAAGTATGGATTTGGTTGCAGAAGTGTGTTCCCGTTTGTGCATAGGATTGGGAGGTGCGAATTGGGTCAGTTTGTGTAAACATTCTGACCGAATGAATTTCTCATTCCTCCTCAATTCCCAAAAGCAGGGAACGTTTCAGGGGGTGCTTCAGACCTGACTCTGGACAGCCTGGCTCCTGCTGAGTTGGATCCCACAGGAGAGGCAAATGCGCGCACAGAGACAAACAGCACATTCTCCCTTCGAGCACACATCATCCTTCCTTCTACCCCCTATTCATCATAATGATGACCATTTTGTTCACAACATAAAACTGATCAGAGAGTAAAGACATGTCCACATACACTCCCCTTCCCCAATATATTTAGCCTGCTTACATCCAGAGAGACATGAAATGGAACAGTCACGTTTTGGGCATCAGCCCCCATTGCTGAGTTACGGCCAGCAGCAATTCCAAGCTCCATCCTCTTCCAACCACAGTTTCATAACTTGCATATTTTCTGACACTGCAATCCTCAGAAATTTCACAGGCACCAAATATTCCTTCCCTGCTAGCCAGAGAATACCATGTGTGATTAATTAAAATAAAATGTGGGCTGTATCATTATTACGTGAGTGTTGAAACTGATAAGAAAGAGGGCAGGGGGAGCAAGAGCGAGGGAGGAAGGGAGAGGCAAATATGGATTTGCAAAAAAAAAAATGTGGCAAAGCAAATTTATGCATTGCCGTCACTTTACAACCTAATTAATTCAGTCATTTCAAAAACAATTTTATTTATGTTCCATTTACCACATCAAAAGTGCAAAGAAAAAAACAACAACGCTCCCCACACACTGATGCTAAAATAATACCTCAAGGCATCTATTTTTAATCAGTCTAAAAAAACACAAAACCCTGGATTCTATACAATCTCTCTTGGGCAGACCACCAACCCTAGGAGAGAGGAACGGCCAAGTCTTCTGAGCGCCCTTGCTGGCTGCTGAAAACTGCTTGTCAAAAAAAAGAAGGGGGGGAGAGGGAAGAAAAAGAAAAAACCCCACAGAAATCCATAATGGCCCAAGGCTCCTCTCCAATCTATTTTCTGCTCAGCTGGTTTTAAATGAAGTTATTATGAGTCATTAAAACACCCGCAAGCTTGTGGAAGTCAGCCAATTACAATTTTAAATTTAGCCTGTTCTCTACCCCATTCCTTCGTTTTCTTCTGTTGCCCAGAAAAAAACCCACTAGGTTTAGTCTGGTTTTCTCTCCCCCCACCCTGCCCACCGCAAAAAAGGAAAGAAAAGAAAGAAAACTCCCCTCCACACCCAAATTTCTCCCAATAGAAGACACTTTCCCCTTGCAGTTTTACATACAGAAGGCAATCATTCAGTTTCCCCTGTGCACGTACACACACATACACATCAGAAGTACATATTAGGTTATTCTGTTTTTAAAAAATGGTTAAGCGATAGACTTCTAAATTGCGCATGAATATAATTGGGGTGAAGCTGTCAAACTGTGGATCTTATTTCATTTTAAAACCTACAAGGCAATAGGCTATGTTGGGCTAATGAAGCAATACAGCCACCCAAAAAACCTTCACATCAACGGAGGGCCCCCAACCCTGCACTACAACCATCACCAGTCACCACCTCTCTTCATGGTAGAATAAATTATCCAGGATAGCCATGTAAACCACAGGGGACCCCTGCAATCTTGCTGCAGAAATGCTGGACACAACCCACCTCCACAGTTGTCTTCTGCGTGAGCCCCACAAAAATGAACGGGACTTCCCATCACCCATTTTCAACCAGAAAAGCCGTGTAGACTATTCATAAAGCATGCACCTCCTTTGCTGAGGGAACTGCACTGGCTGCCTATTCACTACTGGGCCAGGTTTAAGGTTTTAGTAGTAGTGTACAAAGCCATAAACAACTCAGGACCAGGATACCTGAGAGAGCGCCTCTTTCTTTACCAACCTGCCTGGTCACTGAGGTAATCGGAGGGCATGTTCCATGTGGTTCCACATGGACCGATGGCCTGATTGGAGTCCACCAGGAGAAGAGCCTGCAGTGTGGTGGCCCCCTTTCTTTGGAACTCCTTGCCCCTGGAGGTCAGGTAGGCACCTACACTGTGTTGCTTCAAGTGCCTCCTGAAAACAGCACTGTTCCAGGAGGCATTCCTTAACTGACCAGCCACGGTTCTTACTGGCATTCTGTTTTTTTAAAGCATAATCTTAATATGGTGTTTTAATGTTTCTGTCCTTTCGCTATTTTACCTTTTATGTTCACCACTCCAAAATCTGTGTTAGATATGCAGTGGTATACAAATATTGTAAATAAATAAAATAAAGGTGTAACGTATAGAGCATACAGAAGGGTGGGCATTCGTGGTACAGAGCCCCTGCTTTGCCTGCAGAAGGTGCCAGATTCAATCGCTGGCATCCCCACTTAAAAGAAGAAGGGGGCAGGAGAGTGGGAAGAACCTCTCCCTGTCTGAGGCCGCGGAGATCCCCTCCCAATCAGGATGGACAATACAGAGCTAGATGGACAAATAGTCTGACCTCATATAAGGCAGCTAGATATGCTCATGTATGTCCATGCCCTTGCACGTGCCCCAGGAACGTCAAGGGATGGGGGGGGGGGCTTGAATAGATGTTGTATCCCCTCTGAATTGTGCCAAGACAGGTGTATTGATTTATCATTTTATATTTATTTATTACATTTCCATATCACCCAATAGCCGACATTCTCTGTCTAGGAAGATTCTTGTCTAGGGTGCATCAACACTACCAGACATCCTGGCAACTGCCATAAACGTTATGCCAGTATTAAGGGCATCATTCCCATGTTGCAGACGGGAGGGGAGGAGGCGGAAGCCTGCACTCACTTGGTGGCCTCTTGGCAGAGGTGAGGCTGGACTTGGGGCCTTCCCAGCTATTCTGAGCCAGTTGGTGAGGGCTGGCTGTAGCTGTTGCTGCTGGGGGTCTTGACCAAAGCTGGTCAAGGTCAACACTTCTTCTCTGGGCCAGCCTTGTTCCACGTGCTCACATGGCAGTGATGTGTTCCAGACCTATGCTAATGGGGGCCTGTGTGACCCTAAGGGAGATGAGCACTCAGGTGTCACTGATCATATAGCTTCTGTCTCTCACTTCCCTCCCCTCTGTGAGCAGACGGTAAGGGAGGCGGAGAGCTTTTGCAGCATGCCACCCTGACATCAATTCTGCCTCTTGATTTCCTTCAGACAAGCAAGAGTATGAGATACACACACACTGACATGCACGCACGCACGCACCTTCTTTAAACAAAAACATTAAATCCAAGAATAGGGAAGGGAGAAATGCACAACAAAACAGAAGATCGGCATCTGGAGCTAAAAACACACACAAAACAGGGTAAAGGCGATCCAGCCCAAAGAGCCATCCCATCGTATGAGGAGCGCAGTGAGCATGTTTCATGGATTCCCAATTGTCTAAGGGTGTAAGGAGAGGAAGTAAAAAGGGAGGGGAAAAACTATTTTGGGTCCATATATCATTTTGGTTTAGCAACCCCCACCAACAACAACAAAAAAGAAAACCACACAAACACATGATGGGGGGGAAGCAAAGTTATTACATAATTGCCGTTCCCCCTAACGTAATGTTCCATCCGACAGCCTGAGCTCAGAGGGGAAAAAATGACAAACCCTATCCAAAATTCAACAGCCTGCGTTCCGTTTCAGGAGGCACAGAGTGTACTGTACGGCCTATAAAACTCCAAAACAGCCTCCAGACACTTCTGCAATCGTCCTCCATCAAAACACTTTGCCTTGCATACAAAAATAAGATACAGTGCTGAACAGAATACACAATCAGCCCATTACAGTACAGGGGAGGCTGCTACTTAGCAACGAGGGGGCTTTAAAGCTGAGATGCACGACAGGAAGCAGAAATCTGTCGAGCCTGTTGGGCAAATGATAAACATTAGCAGGTTTTTGTTGGGTTGGTTTTCCTTTGTTTTTTGAGGTGTGTGTGTGTGGGGGGGGGACTACAAAAGCCATGCAAAATGGGAGGAAATGGATAGCACATTTTTGCACTGCGTATGTTAAAATAGCACCTGAGAGGTGAAAAGATGACAGAGGTTCAGGATAAATCCGCTCATTGTCACAAGCATATTTGGATTCCCATTGCCCCAGCCACCAAGAGGATGGGACTGGCGCGCGCGCGCGCGTGTGTGTGTGTGGGGGTCTTTTTAGTACTTTGATCTCTGTTGAACTCTTAGAACTTTCTCCTTCATGCAGAGGACTAGAAACTTTAAAAAAAAGAATTGGCTGGAGGATGGTGATCCCATACATTCAGGAACACCCCCTATCATCTATGGTGCTCTCCATGATTGGTAGGCTTCTCAAGATACAAAGGGTCTTCGCATCTCATTTGACACATAGGGGAGTTCATCATAACACCACAAGTAGCAGAAAGAAGGGAGCATTAAAAAAGCAAAACAGTGGCTAAGGATCAGGAGCACTGAGAAATAAAAGATATTTCATCAGGTGAAGGGCTGGGGGGCAGGAGGGAAGAAGAGAAACTGTCCGGCTGTGCATCAGCAGCAGGTGCTAGGACTCTTGCCAGAACAGGAGCCAAAAGCAAAACCATATTATTCTAGTCAGCTTAAACTCTTGAGGCTGAAAAAAAGAAAGGAGGGGTGGGGGGGGGAGAAAGAAATGTATTTTTCATCAGCAAGTGTATAATTTATAAACAGCATTAAACAGTTTGTGTTTTCTTTTTCTCTCTCTCTTCTCTCCCGTGTCTGAGGCTTGGACGGCGCTCAAGCCTGCATTAATTTCTGCTCTGGGTACAGTGTGTTCTTGGATGCACATCTGCCTGTGATCATAAACTCTCTGGAATGCTGGCAGAACATCCAGACCTGCCGGCAAGCCGATGACATCACTCTGGGAATAAATTTGGGACGGCAGCCAAAATTCAAGGCGGTGTGGAGGGAAGAAAAGGTTGAGATTGGGAGGGGGGGCACCCTAAACAATGTGAGCACTTCCTTTCCCCTCTTTTTTTAGTGGTGTCGATGTAACCAATCACTCAGAGGGGAAAAAATAATAGAATTTAACATCGGGGCAAAGGTTTGGGCACCCCAGCTTTAAACAAATTGAGGATGGTTTGGGGGCGGCAAGAGCAAAAGAAAGAGGAAGAGGAAGGAAACCAGTGCCAAAGAATAATATGAAAGAATGGCTGGGTAGATACCACAGAATATTCATAAACATTCTTACTCCTCTGGGAAAGTTTACAGTAACAGAATAATATGTGATGGGAAACACCAGATGGACTAAGGGGGAAGAGGGAAGAAAGTTATCACAGGACACAGGGTCAAGGAGGCTGGTCAGTGGCAGGGTGGTGGGGAAGGGGGGGAGCAAGGAAGGCAGGAAGGCAGGAAGGACAGGCAGCCAGTGCCTTCCCATGAGTACCTTCCACTTCTGAAACACATACTTTTTAATAAGAAGAGAGATAGCTGTAGTTTGGATGGGAAGAAGACAGCCCCAACTATATCACGAGGCAGACGAGACTTATGGGAGGCACACTCTGTCCCATTTGAAGTCTTGCATCAAAATGACCAGGCTGAGGAGGGTTGCCTGTGACTGGGGAGGGGGTCACTCTTCTTTTGTTGCCCAGTGCCTTTCGCCACCACTTGTTCGCTGGCAGCCTTGTCTGCTTCAGGCCCCACAATCCATCTGTCTGTCTGTCTGTCTGTCTGTCTGTTTAGCAGCACAGTTCTCAGTTCTTATTGCACCAGAGGCTGGAGTCAAAACGCAGCAGCAGCACCTGCCTCCCCACCTCAGAGATTACACCAAAGATGGAAGGGGAAGGGGAAAGCTAAGGGGAAGGTGGCCTCTCCCTCTCAGGGGGCCTTTGAAGGTGAAGGGCGAGGATAACAGCGAGAGGAGAGACCTGGGAGCCCCCGGGTTTCAACTGCACCCAGAAAATTCATGCCACAACATACCAGCTGGGAGTGTGCAGACGGTGCCCGCCCCCCTCCTAGACTTCACCGTTCATATAGTCAAACACAGGTCTCAAACTTACGCCCTGCATGGTTACAGTTAGACTGTATGCTTCCAGGGGCAGTGACCTGCATGGCCGCATTTGCTACCCTGGCAGCAAGTGCCGTGTCCACCAAAGGTTCTACATAGAGAAATAACCATCACCCTCATCCTTGTAGGAGTTAAAATGCTTCCTCTGTTCACAAAACAGCGTAAGATACTCTTTGGCAGGGCGGGGGTTGTTCATGCACAGCCCAGTTGGAGGGTTTGCCCCTGGGCGGCCCGACTTGACTTGAGCAGAAATGCCACACTGCATTATGGCAAATGACTACAGCCCATGACCGGGTTGTGTGTGTGTGTGTGTGTGCGTGTGTGTATACTGCCAATGTCATTTCCTCCCATCCCGCCCCCCCACATACATTTAACTACCTCTGCAACCCACCTCTGCAACTGCCAAAACACTCGTTGCAAGGGCAGAGATGGGCATAGGGCTGTGGGAAGCTGGCTTACGCTGAGTGAGGCCATGGGTCCATCTAGCCCAGTACTGTCGACAATGACTGGCAGCAGCTTTCCAGGGTTTCAGGCAGGATTCTTGGTGCTGGGACCAAGATTGGTGCTGGGACCTCCTGCATGCAAAGCTGGGGCTTTGCCACTGAGCTACAGCCCTCTCCCTTTGCACCTTTGTCTTCCTATATCAGCACCCAGGGTCAGCCCCTCCCTGTGCAAGGGCAGCTGCTGTAAGGAAGCTGGCCTGGTCTGAAGGGTCCTTTCTAGTCACTGCAAGTGCATGGGTCAGCCATGGGCCAAGAAGCCTGGCCGGATCTGGATCCAATGTAACTAGTTTTACTTATTTACTTACTTACTTACTTACTTACAATATTTGCATACCGCTCCTCATCAGAAGATTTTGGAGTGGTGGACAACAAGGTAAAAGAATAAAACAGCAGGTTTAAAGAGTTAGAACTCTTTTTTAAAAAAAAGACAAACCCCAACAAAGTGGAATTTAACAAACCGCGGCTGGTCATGCAAGGAAGGTCTCTTGAAATAACAACGTCTTCAGGAGGCGCTGGAAGGAATACAATGTTGATGCCTGCCTGACCTCTAAAGGCAGGGAATTCCACAGGGAGGGGGCCACCACACTGAAGGCTCTTTTCCTGGTGGACTCCAACCGGGCCATGAATCCATGTGGAACCACATGGAACATGCCCTCCAATGAACTCAGTGACCGGGCAGTAGGGAAGGAGGCGCTCTCTCAGGTATCCTGGTCCCAAGTTGTTTAGGGCTTTGTACACTAGTAGTAATACTGTAAACCTGGCCTGGTAGCGAATAGGCAGCCAGTGCAGTTCCCTCAGCAGAGGAGTTACACGCTGAAAAGGGGCAGCTCCCGACACCAGCCGAGCTGCTGCATTCTGCAATAGCTCCAGCTTCAGGGGCAGCCTTGAGGGCAGCCCCACGTACAGCACGTTCCAGTAATCCAGTCTTGAGGTTACTAATGCCTGTAGCACCATCATCAAGCTATCCCTGTCCAGGAGAGGCCATAGCTGGCAAACCAGCCAAAGCTGGTAAAAGGCGCTCTGAGCCGCCAGAACCACTTGGGCCTCCAGCAACAACGATGGATCTAGGAGTACCCCCAGACTACGGACCTATTCTTTCAGAGGGAGTGCAACCCCATCCAGAACAGGCAATGAGCCTATCTCCCGGACCCGGGAATACTCACCCACAGGGCTTCCATCTGTCCAGGATTCAGCTCCAGTTTATTGGCCCTCATCGAGCCTATTACTGAGTCAAGGCACTGATACAGGACTTGCACAGCCTCTCCTGATACAGATGTCACAGGGAGATAGAGCTGCATGTCATCAGCATACTGATGGCATTTAGCTCCACATCCCCTAATGACTGCTCCCAACAGCTTCATATAGATGTTAAACAACATTGGGGACAAGATGGTACCCTGAGGCACTCCATACCTCAATTGCCAAGGGGCCGAGGAACAGTCACCCAACGTTACTCTCTGAAATAATCCCCGTAGGTAGGACTGGAACCACTGTAGCACAGTGCCTCCAATACCCATCCCACGGAGTCGATCCAGGAGGATACCATAGTCAATGGTATCAAAAGCCAATGAGAGATTGAGCAGAATTAACAGGGTTGCACGCCCCCTGTCCCTCTCTCAATAAAGGTCATCCATCAGGGAGACCAAGGCTGATTGAGTCCCATAACGAGGATGAAACCCAGACTGAAATGGGTCTAGATAATCAGTATCCTCCAAGAGTGCCTGCAGTTGGTCCTCCATGACCCTCTCAAGTACCTTCCCTAGAAAAGGGGTGATGTCAGGGTGGAAACTGAGCCAATAGAGCCCCAGAGCAGTTCTGATTCTGAGGAGGAATAGCAATTCGTGGGAGAGGAGCTCGCTCATCTCTCACAAGCACAGCAGCTGGCAGAGATTCCTCCTGCCAGCATTCCTGGGATAGATAGTGACCCTGCCAGTGAGACAGCACTGGAGGGGGGCTTGCTGGATGCTCGGTGCAGATGCAGGGAGCGACGACAGATGGAGGGCGCCGAAAGGAGGCATAGCACTCGTTTGGCACGCAAACAACGGTCATGTCCCAAGGACCCATAAGTTCAGGGTCTTCCCGTGATTCTCCTTCAAACGGGGACCAACTGCCTTACCTGGAGCTTAGGCTACTCAGTTATCTTTCCCCAGTGCTATTCCTTGCTTTGGTGCTAGCTACTAGTAATCTGAAAGAGTCATAAAGGAATAAAGGAATAAAGTCTCGGAAAGAATTCCTTGTCGTCTGTGTCCTTAGTTGGCTATTGGTGGGGACTGCAAGAGGCAGCTAGGGTGCTCCTGACAGGTATTTGCGACTGGGCGGTAGTTGTCTAATACTGTTGGGTCCAGAGTGGGCTTCTTCAGGAGTGGCTGCACTACTGCCTCCTTAATGACAGCAGGGACCACCCCTTCCCATAGGGAAGCATTTATCACTCCCTGGACCCACCCTGTCATACCCCCTCGGCTAGCTTTTATTAGCCAGAAGGGACAGGGATCAAGAGGGCACGTCATCGGTCACATTAGTGCAAGCATCTTGTCCACATCATCAGGCCGTAACAACTGGAACTGATCCCACAAAATCGGGCAGATGGTGGTATCAGACACCTCAACTGGTACTGCACTAACAACAGCATCAAGTTCACTGTGGAGATAAGCAATTCTGTCCTCAAAGTGAGATGCAAAAAGGTCACAGCGGGTCCTCCATGGGGCCAGGGCCCCATTTACTGGGGAAGATGTTAACAACCGCTGGACCACCTGGAAGAGCTCCGCTGGACAGCTACTTGAGGACACAACGGAGGCAGCAAAATAAACCTTCTTTGCTGCCCGCACTGCCATGCAATAGGCACGATTATGCCTACTGTGTGCTCAGTCATCTTCACTTCAAGTCTTGTGCCATTTGCACTCTAGCCGACATCCAGCCTGTTTCATTGACTGCAGCTCCCCAGTATACCAGGGAGCAGAACGGCCGCCACAGTGCTGGAGAGGGCACTCAGGTGCGATCAAGTCGATTGCCAATCAGTTGCCAATCAGTGCCAGACACCATAGTCCACAAGTCACATGCCCAGGATAACAAACCAGAGTATGTGCCTGTGCGCTTTGGATAGCTATAATTATTCCATACGTACATGAAACAGTCACTAAAAACACCGCCATGAGAAAACACGCCCACGCAAACTTTAGACGTAAAGACAACAATAAAGGGATTTTATTGAAGGGTGGCATTTTTCCAAGGAGTTCCTCCTTCACTTGTTCCTCCAGTCTGTACAAAATTTCCCAACACTGCCTCAGCACACTTTGCTGTACCCATGTTGCTACTGTCTGCATAAGCAGCATGTGCCAAATACATCGCTTGTTCGCTGGCCAGGCAAACGAAACGCCTGGCAAAAAAGGGACCCATTTTGAGCCTCTTTGCTTTGCCTGGCAAAATGGGACACATTTCTGTTGCAGGGATGCTGATGAACAAATGCTCTTCTGAACAGCCACCCTGCCCAAACATTCAAGTATTGGGGGGGAAAGCAAGACAGGCAACATGTTAAGCAGCCACATGGAAGACATTGGGTGGAATCTGATGGTGGACAAGAACAATTGGGGATGGTTTGGTGCAACCTGTGTGTAATGAATCCTTCTAGCTCAAATCTCCAGGTGTGCTGCAAGCCCCTTTTAAAGCATCTGATAACCTAAGAAGCACCCTAGTGGAGATGACCAAAGGTCCATACAGCCTAGTTCCCCACGGTGGCCAGCCAGATGCCCCTGGGGATCCCACAAGCAGGGTATGATTGTGCTCCCACAGGAGGTGTGGTTGGGGATATGAGCCTGAGGGTACAAGTTCACTGGGGCCAATTCTCTCTTCCAAGCCACATCCACCTCCCACTCCAAGGTCCTTGAAATGGCAAGGGAGCATTTCATCTTATAGCTGTAGTGGGTGGGAGGGGAACTGGGACGGGAGGGTGTGCACATTACCCTGCAGTCCTCACATGCCAATTCCGGGCTGGAGGGGAGTGAGGCTCAGACTGAGCCCCCAACCAGCCATCACACGCAGAGCTCTGCTGCAACATTCACAAGACGGAATGTGAATGGTGGATTTGCTGCCATTATTATTCAGTTTTGGCCCAGAGGAGATGCACTGCAGCCCTCCGCTCTAGCAGGGCACGTCAAGGATCAAGCGGAAGGCCCTTCATGGACATCCCCAGAGCTGGATCCCTTATCTCATCCAGCTATCTCAGGGCTGCTGTGGATCACCTGTGCCAGCTACAGGTTTTGGGGAGCCCTTGAGCAAGACATCCTCAGTGGGTGCCTCCCTCAGTGAATGTACCTTCTCACCACCATTGTCACCAACTGCATTTGTTCCTCCTCTTCCTCATCATGGCTACTGCTTGCTCGCTTGACAGGCAGAGAGCCCGGGAGCCAGCAGGCCGTGGCATCTCCTGTTCCTCCTCCTCCCCGCCACCACTGTCATCTGGCCCAGAGTGAGAAGCAGGTGAACATGCAGGTTGCAACGGTGAAGAGGAGGAGCAACTCCAGGGGGCTCTTGTCAGCGGACCCCTGCTGGGGTGTGGGCCCTCAGCAAGTGCCCGACCAGGCCTACCCTCGACGCTGGCCGTGTGGGTCACTGGCTGAGTCAGGATCCGGAATGGGTGGTGAAACCTGATGGAACACGCTATCCACATGGCTGCCTTGCTTTCAAAAGGGATGTCCATCCCCATCCCATCAGGACTGCATTGGGATGCACTTCTGATGAGTGTGCGTTCCATTTATTTCATCTGTACCTGCCTTTCTACTTCAACATGGCAAGGCAGCATTGAAAGTGATGCTGAGCAGAGTGACTGTCATGGTAGCGAAATGGAACCTGAATGTTCAGAGGCAGAATGCCACTGAATATCAGTTGCTGGGGGGGGGGGTCTTGTCTTCATACCTTGGTTGTGGGATTCCTAGAGGAATCTGGTGGCCACTGTGCGATTTAACACATTTAGTGTCAGTGGTAGTCTGACACACAGAAATAAACTGAACTACTTTTAAAAATTCGGAAATGTCCCACTTTATTTCTGAGTCCCTCCCAGACTCTGAAAATACCCCCCCAACACCAAAGCACAGCTCACTTCGTACCCCTCACATTTGGTCCTTGCAGCGTCAGTATTCTACCCCTCATGCAAATTATCCTTTGTCTGAGGGCTTGTAAAGCCTGTCTCTGGGCTTTCTAAGCTCCAGACACTCAGATCTGAGCCCAAGCTTGGAAAACCACGCCAGCATCCCTAACGCCAGACCAGATGGGCCTCTGCTCCCAGTCAGCAGGACTCTTCTCACACTCTCATGAGAGCACGTGCATTCAGATGTGCATTTGGAGGTGGGTGCAATTTAATGATCCATGCACAGATCTCCAGAGCTGGATTGGGGCTAGGAAGTGTGGGTAGTGGAGATTGGACTAAGGAGGGAGAAAATACTTCCTCCTCTTTGTATTGTCCACCCTCCCGCTCCACCGCAAAATCTGTAGCCACAACTATACTGCTATTAATATTTATTTGTTTTTGTTTTTAAGTGATCATCTTGGCTGATCTGACTGGGGGGGCGGGGGGGAATCTTTCCGAGCCCAGAAGTATGAAAAACAGGATCCGTGAATGAACCAAAAACTGTCCACTAGGTTATACCAAAGGAAACTTTAACAGGTTGCTTCTGCATGGTACTCCCAGAATCCCAGTCAAATATGAGCTGCTGGTTCTTTGCTCTCCGTGGCAGGTTCACTCATGTTCTTTGGTGAATGCAGCCTCACCAGTGTCGAAAGAAGGCCTGGAACATGGAGTTTAGCCCTCAACTGCACAGGCATTGATTTGACTCTCACGCCACACATTCCCCACCCCCCGTCCCCACACACCCACCCTGCATGCTCTCCTGATCTGATGACAGTGTAGTGACCTCAATAGGACGCGTGGCAACCAGGACTGCCCTGATCAGTCCTGTTCTTTAATTTGTAGGTTTGTTGCTTGCTATTTTTTTAAAAAAATTATCTTTATAGTGCATCTCCCATAAATACTTGATTAGTTAACGCCCATCCAAAATGAATTTGAAAAACAACTTCAGCGAAGCTGCATGTTTTAGAGATACCAGCAGAAAGATCCAGGCACGAGAGCAGGAGCCTGTAAGCATGAGTGAAATGGGCCAAGCAGGGGACAGGAGGGCTGGCCAGTCCACCTAGGGAGCCAGTTTCTAATTAAACAAGTTGTGAATTTCTCTGCATGCCGCGCCCCAAACCCACCCCAAATAAACAGACACCCCCCCCTTTGTTCCAGCGTTCAGAAGAGGCCCTCGCTCGGCTGGCTCAGCATAAGCTTAGGTTGTGTGTGTGGGGTGGGAGGGAAAAAGCAGAAGGGGCAGAGAAGGCTGGGAGACAAATGTCCAAGGGGAGCCGGTGCTTTCATAAACCAGAGCACTGGGATTTAACGTGGCTGTTTTTGAGCATCAGAGCTGCTCCTCCCTCCCACCCAGGCAGGAAGAAAAAAATTAATCTTTCATGATGACAAACTTGGCTCAGCGCTGACTGTACATACTGTACCCACAAAGCAGGCAGGCAGGCAGGCAGCCAGCCAGCGGCTGGCACGGGGCCAAAACTACAACAACAAACAGAGGCAGCGTGCACCAGGAGAGGGGCGGAGGGAGGGGCAGAGGAGAGAAAACACAGCTGAGAGGCAGCGCGGCGTCACACGCGGCCGGCCTCCCCGCTGCCCTCGGACAAGGGGGGAAACTGCCGGTGAGCACCGGCACTTTGGGCCAAGCCCAGCTTTTCTATGCCTGTATCAGACGGTTAAGGTGATACCGGCACATCCCATGCTTTTGCTCCTGAAAATTCTGTCTTGAGCATAGCTAGCTATTTGCATGTCCCTGAAGGAAATGTGTATTAGGACTGAAACAATGTGTTCCCTCCCACTTTACTAGATGTTGAGCCCCATTTGCAGCATATGAAAGTGTGGGGCTGTTTTGGCTATCTTCAGGGATGGGATTCATTTAAGGAGGTGCCCTGAAATTAACCCCCCCCCAATAGCTGAAATGACCCCATGTTTTTTGTGGTGGTACCATTCCTCTCCCCTAAAAATTGAGATGCTGCTGCCAGACCAATGGAGCTTCAAGAATTTTGGGTAATTTTTCCAACCCGAGAAGCACAGAAAACATGAAAAATGCCCCCCCTTTTAATCACTGATCCCCCCAGTTCAGATCAAAAGCTCCATTTTTAGAACATTTTGCCTACCTCTACTGTACCTCCATTAATATCTATTGACCTCCCCAACCTGATGCCCTCTAGCTTCCTTGGATTACAACTCCCATCATCCCTAGCTGGCTGGGACTAAAGGGAGTTGTAGCTCAACATACCTGGAAGATACCAGGTTGGGGAAGGCTAATCTATAGTGAAATTTCTTCTGGTTGGAAACACAGGGTGCCATTCAAAAGACGTTTCCCCCTGGCATCCCTTCCTGTATTTCCTAAATTCCACATGTTCGTCAAAATTGGGTTGGCACCATCCACCCTGCTTCAGTGGAGTGCTCACCATTAATGTCACCATTTCCCATCGTTCTCTATTCCTGCAACCACCTGCTCTTCCACATGCTCACAATGTGGACAGGCGCCTCTCAACTAGAAATGAGCAAGTGGGAACCATCAATAAAAGCCTGCAGCATTGGCGTGCTGCTCTTCCAGAATCCACCCACTGATTCCGTTCCGTCCGTCCCCCCGTCTCCTCCAGTTTCCCATTCCCCTCTCTCCAACAGTCAGTCAGTGGTCCACGGCCCCTGAGCATACTCGAGCTTCACTGGCCAGGGTACAGGGGCAGATTCTGAAGTGCAGGCACTCATCAAGACAGTCCCCATAACCATGCCCTCAAGGAGAGTCCAAAGGTGAAGGCAGCTGCATGGATCCATATCAACAAACCAGTTGTAGTGGCTAGAGTGTTGGACAGGGAGCTGGGAGAATGGGGTTCTAGTCCCCGCTCAGCCATGGAAGCTCACTGGGTGACTTTGGGGCAGTCACAGACTCTCAGCCCAACCTACCTCACAGGGCTGTTGGTGTGAGGATAAAATGGAGAGGAGGAAGATTATGTATATGCATATTTTCCTTAAGGAGGAAAAAAGGTGGGATATAAATGCGATAAATAAATAAATAAATTTTCACATCCACTAGGAGCAGGTCTTTTGCACCCAACTTGCCTATTCAAGACCACCCCCAAATATTTTGCATTACAACAGGGAACACTATATTGTTGCTTGGAAAATTAATTCCCCCCTCCCAGCTACTGTGAGGGTTGCAGGTCAGCTCAGAGGGAACAGGAAATTCTGGGGGTGGGAGTGGGGGGGGCAGATGACATCAGTGTCCCTGCTAATCAGAAATGCTGGTGCTGCATCCCTGTGAGCCCTGACTCCACTACACCACTGATCACTGGGCTGTTTTGGGAGCTATCCCCCTGAGGTTCCCCCCCCAAATATCTTTTGCAAATCTTGAGGTTCCACCAAGCCTGCTGCTAAGCCTCTTGAGCATGGACAGCACTGTTTCAGCTAGGGATGTATGACAATTTTGTTTTTGCTTGCAAAACATGCGAGCCTACCATGTTCGCAACCCTGAATACGATTGTGAGCATGAGCATGCATCAGCCGAAAATGTTCGCAAATTGCAAAACATGTGCTTGAGTTAAATTTGTGCAACTTTCCCCATTTGACTTGTGTAATTTTCCCAATTTGCACAATTTTTCTCCACAGACTGAATTAGCCCCACTTTAGTCTATGGGGGAAATTTGCACAAATTGGGAAATTTGCACAAATTTGGGAATTACTGCACAACTTTCACGTTCAGTAGCTGTTCGTTTGAGTAATTTTCCTGTTTGCGCAAATGAGCAGTGATCACAACTGCAAGTGGTGAGCTGATATTCAGAGAATCATTGTGATCTCGAGCATTGCTTGTTCACCCATCCTAGTTTTGCCTACATAAGGAGCAGCACTCCAAGAACTGAATTCAATATTACTGTATGTGATGATTGCACATGGAGCTGCCTGTGCAAGGAAGTTTGGGACTAAATTAACTTGCAGAGTGCTATGTCTTCTCACTAGATTAGCATTCCACCCCCTATATACATTTAATTAAAGGGCCTGTATAATTTGAACCCAATAGTGAGATTCATTAGAGGCAGCAAGTGCCTAATTCTGCAACTGTTATACTAATGAAACTTTAGCGGATGCGCAAATGTACAGAATACAGTATTTGTAACACATACACAAAAATGCAAAATTCACTGGTGTCAAAGAAGACCAGGGGTGGGGGATGAAGCCACGTCTGTACATATTGGAAGCTGATGGACAGGACTGAACGGTGTCAGACGCTCAAAGGTGGCACGTGTACCTTAAGAATTCCTCTGTGGGATTTTGATGGTTACCGTTTTGTTCAGACACCTTATAACAAATGGTAACCAGGCATGTGGGATTCTATACCTGTAATTCAGGGCTGTGCTGAAACATCTGTGCTGTGAGGGAGCCAAGCACAAACCTTAGGAATGACAATATCTGACTCTGAGGACTCCTGAACATCTAGAAAAGGGTAGCCTAACTGGTTCACTCGCTGGAAAATGGCTCAGAGATTATCTCTTTGCAGGGCAGAATCTGGGATTTGGCTCATGCTTTGAAAGTGCATTTCACATAAAACAACCATGTTCCTAGCTCTGATGACCATGAAGAAGAGTCTGGCAGTGGATTTGGGTTCATGGAGAACTCTTAAGAGGAAGCCAGGTTGCATTTCCCAGTCAGGGGGTGCACCGTAGCTACCAGTCCTTGTGTCCGTCCGTCCCCACACACACACACATCTCCCCAATTAGTGAATTAATGCAGCCTAGAAAATCAAACTATGGAGTAGGAAGTAAGGATGGACAAATCTGTTTGTTACACTTTCTAAACAATTCACTATTTTTCAAGCATACATTCATTCTGTCCCATTTCTGCATCAGTTTCTGAATTTTTTAAAAGTCTCCAGGCAAGTCATGTGCATGGAAATTATACAAACTTTTGTACACATTTTTCCCTGTGCTACACATTTTGTATACATTTTTTTAACTGGAGAATTGCCAAGCTGCCAAATTTGGAGAAGTGTGAAAGCTGAAGGATAATGGCATTCCAGTTTGTATCTTAGTTTGAAAGTGCAAATTCAGTCAATTCATAAAATGCAAACTAAATGTTTTTCAGCCCCATCCTTACTAGAAGGTCACTGGTTCAAATCTCGCACAGGCCGCAAGCTTACAAGCTGTCATTCTTCTCTCAGCCTCTGCTCTCATCTGCAATAGGGGGAATAATACTAGCCTAGTTTATGGGATCACTGAGATACTGTATGTGAAGCAAGTTGGATGCATGTACACAAAAAGTGCTACCCAAATGCTTGGCATCAGCATCAACATGGTCACAATTCTTTCTACCCCTCATTCTTCAGAGAGCCCACACATCCAATTGTAGACAACAAATAATAGAAAAGATGTTTTATTCCTAGAAAGGGATGGCCCATTAAAAAAAAATTCCTAACTCAGGGTTGGGGCAGGGTACACAAGCTGTCAAGCTTCACAAGCATCTTCATCAGGCAAAGCACAGCAACATTTCAGACAGAAAGACAAAAAGCCAGGCTACAGGCAACTGCAAAAAACAGCTGATTGACAGCAAACAGCTCAGTCACTCTGAAAAATGTTTCTGCGTATATGCCTGTAACTTGGTTCCCATTCTAGCCTGTACGCCCAAGAGAGTTTTGTGAAAATGTGAATGTAAGAAATGCATACTTTTGAAAAATGAACACAAACTAGGGATGTCTGGATTTGTGAAATCCCTCCTGCATGTGTTTTGTGGATTGTGTGGTGTCATTTGTTCTGGCGTCCATTCAAAATAATTCCGTAAGAGGGTTCGCAACATTTACATAATTTACCTTAGTAGCGTATTGTCCCTCATTCCATTCAACCTCTCCCTGCGTATATTTACCAGTCTCAGCAGAAACGTGTGTATTTTGCTACAAATAAATTTGAGTGAATTTTGGGAAAGTAAAAAAAAAAGAAAAGATCCGAAAGTCCTCGGACTCTGCGTGGTCTGAGGAGGTCCATCCGCAGCGGATTCCACAGGTCAGATTCTTAGAAATCCAAACTCATTTTAGTCCATCTCGAATTTATTCAGCATCCCTAACACAAACATGCATTAATCAAGGGGAGAAAAAAATGCATACATTTCGAAATTGTACACAATTGACCTGTACATTTGGAAAAATACACACAGAAATGAATTTTCACATGGAAAGAAAAAAAGCAATTTGATTTGGACATGAGTTGAAACAACCTTTGAGGTGGAATTCAGAGAGACTCAGCAAGCTTGACTTTTGCTGACTCCACATCCCTACTTGGATGTTTCTCAAAGGCAGAAAAATTTTGTGCCAAAAATACCTTCCACATTTTCCCCTGGCTATTCTCATTGAATTTGATGGGAAATTAATTGTTTCTGAGGAGAAGCTGGCGGAATCAAACGAGAAGGAAATCTGAATGGAATTCCCATAGTGGGGTACAAAGTTCTTGTGCTTACCTTAGTTGCAAGTTGGCCGACGGGCATGCGTGAGCATCCTGTCTTTCACTGTATGCTCATCTCTCCCGCGGGCAGCAGCCTCCCTGGCTTCCTGCACTTCAATTAAAGCCCAGAGGAAGACATCCTGAGGAATCTCCTCCCATGGAGCTTTTTCAGATCAGGAAGCACAGGCAGCTGGGGAGGCTGCAGAGTGATGGAGAGATGTGTATTAGATAGAGAGAAAAACACGGTCCCTTGGCCACCTTGCAACGATAAGCTAAACTAAAAAACACCACCAGAAGACATTCAAATGTAAATTCTAAAATGCCCTGAGAATGAGGCAGAAAAACAGAAGCCTCTTTTGTGGGAGAAGGAAACTTTGGGAAATTGGAGGACAGATTTCAGTGCAGCACTAGCAGAAACCTCCAAACTCACCTCCAAATTTTGCTTTAGGTGAATCTGGAAGGCAAATCTTAACAATATCATCAACCCCAATCATCCAAAACAATTTCTGTATTTCATATAAGGGCCAAAAGAGACATGACATTAAATACTTGATCAATGTATCTGTGGGTTTTTCCCTGTAACAACAGCAACCGCTGGATATTAAGCCTTTCCCTTTTGCAAGCAGCGGTCCCTCTGAAAACCCCTTCAGCTGTTAGCACTGAGACGGAAGCTTCCTACCGGTCCCAGCAGAAGGAGGGATAGCGCAGGCGGCCCAGGGGGACAGTGTGGCGGAAAGGGTTAAAATTCCCTCCTCAGACATCATGGTCCCAACGCTGCCTCCCCACCTCCCTGACCGCCACCCAAGCTGCTGCTGCTAAAGGACCAAAAGAAGGCACTGAAAGCACTCAGCCATTCAGCGCCAGGTCCGCTTGGGATCTAAGGTCTGTCTCCTTGGATGCTCAACATTCAAACCCTCAAAAATCAGGGTTTCAGCAGATCCCTATTCCTGGCCAAGCTGGAAAGCATGAACTTGAGGAAGGAGGGGAGAAGAGGCCCACAACGTCTCCAACTTACCCGAATGAGCCAGTAAGTGCATCCGTAGGCGCAGGCTGTCAAGGAATCTTTTCCCGCACCGTTCACAGCCATATGTCTTCATCCCGCTGTGCAGTTTCCTAGGGGGACACAAATGACAGAGAGAGAGAGAGGTCAGCTACCTTGGTTCGCATGGCCAGAGATCATGGGTGGGTGCAGGGAAGTGTTCGTTTTAAAAGGTCAACACTCAAGACATGGGAACATTTCACAAAAACATCGCTATTACCCACAGATTCTCTCCAGCTCGGAATCACAGGAAGGGTTCTTATTAAGCGGGAGAAGCCAAAGGTAGAACATGGGACTTTCCCCAGTCCCAGGTATCACCCCTCCTCTGCACTGGATGCTGCAAAAGGGAGACTAGTCAAGGGAATCCTTGCTAACCAGGAGAGGAAGCAAGTGGAAGCAATGGTGCTTTTTTGACTACTGTGGGGAATGATTCTGACCAGTCTGTATTTCCAAAGGTGGATGTACAACCAAGGGAAATTCTGAACACAGACGCATACCCACTGGTGATGTGGTTTGAAAACTGGGTTTGGGCCTGCTTGCTAATTCTTGCTCAGCCACACGCTCGTTCTGTTGTAGCCTTACTCGACCCAGCCTCAGTCTTTCATCTGTAAAATGGGAGCTTTTTAGGACCAGAGAGGGAAAACCGTAGGTCTGGGAGACAAATGCTGGAATTTTAAATGTGTTTCCCTATCTATCGATGGCCCACCATTAAGGATTGCTGGCAAGGAGATCTGAGATAAGGAGTCATATGGTGCTTTTCACATTGATAAAGCATCATGGAAATGACTGGTGAAAAGATACAGCAATATATGAGCTCAAGGAGGGCAGGAAGGGGAGAGACGAAGGCGAAAAGGTACTGAATCAACACCTCAAGAGATTTATTTCCCTGCTTCCATCTCTACTACTAACCCCGGGCTGTGAATCTCGATGCTTCCCAAGCCAAGTCATAAAAAAAGCACCCATCCAAGGCATTTCTGGTGGGGAGGGCAGTCCGTCTCTTTTATAAAACAGCAGCTCACTTAAGAGCGAATTGACGAGTTCTAGAGCTGTTTGTCAGGCCCAAGTGATATTTGGCAGACTCGATTATATACAAAGGTGGGCAGCAGAAATCAGCAAAAGTACAAGGAGGAAAAAGCATCCAACCTTATCACCCCTATTCCCATTGCTGAAATATACCCACACCCACACACTATGTCAAGGGTACCTGGAACCCACACAAACCGTACTAAGGGCTTCTGCAGAAACATCTTGCCCCGAGGGGATGGACGAAGAAATAGATTAGGCTTGAACTCAGAAGAAGAGAAACTGCAGAAGTGAAGGAAGAAAGAGGAATGCAAGCAAGCCCCAAAGGACAATAGATGCTGTGCACACCTGAGATCAGTTAATACATTCCCATCCATCAGGGCCAAACCATCCTGCTTTTCTTTCCGTCTTTCCTCCTCCCTCCCAGCCCCTTTCCTTGTACTGTGTTTCTTTGTGTGTCACAGCTAGCCCAGCACCCCTTCATCAAGCAGATTCAAAGGGCCACAGACTATCTGCAGCACAGATGCCCTGAGATTAGGGGTGGGAGAGAGCAGCACCACCTCCCCCCGAATTCACTCAAACATGAGCAGATTTCTCTCTGAAGAATTTGGAGAGAAATTGGCCTGTTTCTCAGGTCAATCCAGGGGAGGCTGCTGGAAAATGAGTGTGTGTGTCAGGGACACACCCTGCCATCCCCAAAGCATTTCCAATGTCCCTTGAAAGTGCTACAAATCATAAGAAAGACCACTCTGGAAGCCCCGGCCTGCTGAAGAGATGGAGAGGGAGGACAAAGGAGAGAAAACACCCTCCTTCCTGCCCACTCATAGAATCATAGAATAGTAGGGTTGGAAGGGGCCTATAAGACCATTGAGTCCAACACCCTGCTCAATGCAGGAATCCAGGTCAGAGTATCCCTGACAGATGGCTGTCCATCTACATCTTGAATGCTTCCAGTGTGGGAGAGCCCACCACCTCCCTAGGTAATGGGTTCCATTGTCGTATTGCTCTAATAGTCAGGAAGATTTTCCTGATGTTCAGCCGGAATCTGGCTTCCTGTAACTTGAGTCCATTATTCCGTGTCCTGCACTCTGGGATGATCGAGAAGAGATCCTGGCCTTCCTCTCTGTGACAACCTTGCAAGTCCTTGAAGAGCGCTATCCTGTCTCCCCTCAGTCTTCTCTTCTCAAGGCTAAACATGCCCAGTTCTTTCAGTCTGTCTTCATAGGGCTTTGTTTCCAGTCCTCTGATCATCTTTGTTGCCCTCCTCTGAACCCTCTCCAGCTTGTCTACATCCTTCTTAAAGTGCGGTGCCCAGAACTGGACTCAGTACTCCAGATGAGGCCTAACCAGTGCCGAGTAGAGGGGAACTAGTACTTCACTCTCTCCTCAGCACTGTTGCCAGTGCTCTCTCCAGAGCTGAAGTAAAAGAGGAGGATGGTGACAAGCTGAGCTCTTTGTCTAGCCTTGACATTGATACAAGCTGGAGAAGGGTATACAGAAAGCTGCCTCATCTGGAGCCAGACCCTTGGTCCACTTAGCCCAGTATTGTTGACACTGACTGGCCACAATGGCTCTCCAGGGTTTCAGGCCAGAGTTTTTCCAATCAATCTCAACCAAGAGTTTCAAACATCTAGCAATATTTCAAAAGGAAAATGCCTGTCTATCTTTATCATGAGGTGTCCCCAGAAAATGGTTGGGACAAGGTAGCCTTAGTTTAAGGTACCATGTTTGCAATTATTTTAAAGTTGATCTGGCGTTTTTAAAATCAGGGTGGCGTTGTGGAAAGGGGGTCCAAAAATCTGGTAAAGATGGGGGGAAGGACTCTCAGTTTTATTCCAAAGGTATTTTGGAATCCCTAAAGGGGGGGGGGGGTCTGGGAGACACCTGCTAATGCAAGTGATGTCATTGTGGGTGGTGTCTGCTGAAAACCCAGTTTTATCCTTTAAAAGCACAATTTAGGGAAAGAAAGGGAAAGCCTGGTGCTGCTTCTGTCGCTTCCTGAAAGCCCAAAATTATGGAAAACTCTCAGCACCCGCCCCCAGCAAAAATTACTGGAATGGCTGCCCAATTTCACCACATGAGCATATGGCATCAAATCTGGAGTGGCCATTCAAGCCTATCTTTATTCAAAAAGAAACAAAGATTCTTTCAACAACAAAAGGGGACAAGTACCCTGGCTCTAAAAACAATGTGTTTTTTTTTAAAAAAGGAAGCAAAACGAGAAAAGGCTCATTTTGGGTTCAGCAACTAAGGAAGCTCCAACAGACCATGGAGCAGCAACCAAGAAATAAAAATGAGTTCTGTATCATCCGTAGAGCCACCCAAGAAGAGCAACATAACAAAAAAGAAAAGCCGGTTCATTGTTAACATGCAAGCCACAATTGTTTGGCAAGCTAAAATTTTGAAAAACATTAAGCAATATGAAAACAAAGAGTTCCATTTTTTGATTACTTCATAATGTCATATGATGATCCATTTATCATTTTTAGGCATGTCCAGGCTCCAAATCCGACACAAATATTTAAGAAACAAGAGCCAGGAAAGATCTCTCTGGTTTCTAAGAAGAGACCAAGATGTTGCAAGTGCAGGGCCAGCTCCAGTCGTAGGGGAACAGCCTTTCAAACAAACAACAAGGGGCAGGGCTTGGAAATAAGATCGCCTCCAAAGGGAGATGAAGATTACAAGGGAGACCTCAGGCCTCCACTATTATTGTTCAGCATAGTGGAACGGAAAAGACTGTGGATCAGTGAGGACCTCTGAGTGGCTATTCAAGATGACCACCTTGGACAGTTTCTGCCGCAAAACATCCACATTCTTTGCCTTTGAATAGTACTCAATATGTATATTTAAAATTGATCTCCTTTCACCCATTTTTGGGTTTGCCCAAGTGCGGGGGGGGGGGCATTTTGGGCAAGCCACAAAGTAGAGGGATAACCACGGTGTGTGTGTGTGTGTGGGGGGGTTCTTCCCCTTCCCCCTTACTTTTACCATTTAAATGACTTTTAAATGGTGAAAGGTGGAGAAAGAAAGAAACAAGGGAAGTGTCCCCTCATTGTCATGGTAAGCCTTTTCCTCAAACCATTTGGGGGTTGGATCAGAGCCCCCAAATGACCATCCCCACATGGGGTGGCCAATTGGGGTGGCCATTTCAGTCCACCCAAGTAACTTCCTCTAAAAAATCCCAAAGGATAGGAGATGGAAACACAGAGGTTGGCACACCCTTCAAATACTCCATGAAGCTAAGATTGTTGCTGTGTGGGTGGCACCTCAGCATTTTTGCTTCCTTATGATGTCCCTGGTTGGCTGGAGCAGGAGAGGAGGGGCTTGTGCTCTTGCCCCGCCCCTAGCAGAAAGGGGCCAATGTGGCCGCACAGCAAAACGCTTCCCACGGGTCACCTGTTAGAACTGCAGGCTCCTCTAAACAAGCACACAAGCGCTCAGCGACAAAGCCACTGCCTGGAACGACCGTCTTGCTTGTGCAAGGACCAGGAATGATCCAACTGCCTGTTCTGTAAAGGTTCTGTGAGGGGTCAGCCTCAGTCTGAGAAGCGTTTAACTTGTTAAAAGTGTATTATTCCACAATAACTAACCGTTAATGAATATGTGTGCTGTTTTTCTTTGACACTAGCATATGCATCGAATCTCTTGATGATTTAAGTATTTTTTGTTGTTCCAATTAAGTGAATGCTTTAAAAAAAAAACTTGACCATTATTTGACCAGTCAGTTGCCCACATCTTTTGGACTGGTCCAGTGTCCAGCCCTAGAAAACACACGCCCTTCCATTAGTCATCATTTGTCATTGGTGTGTATGCTGCCACCTTGATCCTCTGTGGGTAACCTGCCAAGCTTCTCCAACTGGCCCTTCAAGCCTCTTCCCATCCCATCTCCACTGGCACAGCACTTTTGGGGGGCTTCCTACAGAGGCTGCCAGTGTCAGAATTGGTAGCGGTCTTGCTCTCCTCTTATATGATATGACAGCATGCAGTGTATACTGCACCATGGAATATGGCAGCAGGGTTGCCTGGAACTATCAGGAACTGCATGCACACATACACATCCGGTTGTGGTGGCAGGCCAGAAAGTGTGGTGTCCCTCCCAGTGTGGTGGGAGGTACAGTGGACAGAATGCTGAGCTTGGTAACAGAAAAGCCTGGTGGGGGTGGGGATGGAAACCCAATCAACCATGAAGCTGACTGGGCAAATTTGGACCAGTTGCTCCTCCTCAGCCTAAACCCACTTCACAGATATGTTTCTGAGGATAGAAGGAGGAGAAGCAGCAGAAGCAGAAGAAGAAGCAGAAGCAGCAAAAGAAGATGCAGAAGAAGAAGCAAAAGCAGCAGCAGCAGCAGCAGCAGCAGAAGACAACCATCCTGAGCTTCTTGAAGAGCCATGGAGGCAAGAAACATGTTTATTAAACAAATCAGTCGCTCACCCCACAAATGATCTGCCTCCCCTCCACCCACCCCAGCCACAGGGTCATTTAACACCAACTGGAAAAGTGGATCGATGCTTGCTGCTGCTGCTGCTTTTGTTGGTTTTAATTTCATTTTTGGTGTGTGATTCTTGCTGTACCCTTTGTATGTTTATAGATGTTGTGAGGACTAAAGTAAAAAAAAAAGCAGGATATAAATTTACTAAATACACAAATCCATTCAATTAGGTGGTGGCTACTGATACCTTGCATTACAACTCCAAGCATTCCTCTGGAGTTGGCCCAAAACATTTGGAAGACAACATGTTGGGGAAAACTGAGCTAGACTACCAAGTAGGCCTGGCAAATTACTCACAATGTCAAAATGAAGTCATTAAGTCTCTCTCTCTCACACACACACACATACACACACACACAAGCACGCATACACACACGCTTTGAAGTCCTTCCAAAAACTGGCTAAATCACGGTTATTTTGCAAACAAATTGCATATGCATGACCTTAACACTTCCCCAACAAGAAACAGGTATGGTGTGTTTTTGTAACTTTTACTTAAGACTTTCCAGCTCAAAGCAAAACAAATCAGCAATATGAGTGGAAAGTCAAACAGACTGAGAACCTGAAGAGTCTGGTAATTATATAGACAGAAGAGAGTGTGCAATATGAATATCTAATTTGTGCTAGGATGTTGGAGGCAGGAGTGTTTATTAACATAGAAATGGCAGTGGAAAAACTCTCTGAGAGAAGATCAGGTAGATTTGGAATCAGCTTCCAACCAACCTCCCTCAACCAATAATAAGATCAGACATTGCAGTCTTGACATCTCATCGTCCCGCCATGGCCCATTTCTAGTCTCTCTTCCCAGCTTTCTCTTTTCCACAGTGCCTCTTCCTTGCTTTTCTGGTGGTCACAACTTCTCGGCCCTCCTCATTCCAGCCCACTGTTTTGCGTAACTCTGCTGACAGGGTGTCCTTTTTTCTCCTTATGTCTCACACCGTCATGACAATCTATTCAAGGCGTTGCCAGTTAACCAGAAGGTGGTCAATGCTGCCATAGTATCACCCTGTCCAAACACAACTGGGGTTTTGTCACATACAAGAGTGAACGGTAGATTGTGCCAATTTGGTAGTTTGTCATTTGCATGCATGGCACATGGTGTCCATTTGCACGAGCCGCTTCCAAGTTCATTGTTCTACCCCAGGGGGATTAAGTACAATGCACCAGTTCAAAGTAAAAAGGGTTAGGCCAATGCTGACTGGGGATGATGGAAGTTGTAGTCCAACACATCTGGAGGCTGCCCAGATGGGGAAGGCAAGTTTAGGCTCTGAAATGGATTTATCAGTCTTCTGCATCAAAACATGCAAACAGGTTTAAGCCTCTGTTGTCAATAGGTTGGCACAGTAAGTATTAAATGCTCAGGTTTATGTAGCGCTGAGCCAAAATGCCACCCCCTTTTTCTCTCTCCCCCACACAATTTTCCTGTTTTCCATTTGCAGGTGGAGAAAATAGGAGGAGGATGTTGTCCCTTTCTCAGGGGGGCTGCCAAAAATCTTTAGCTTTTGGCCTTCCATTCCCTTCTGTGGTAGCAGAGGTGGCAGCAATTCTGCCTCCCCTTTTCTTTAACTGTATTCTCCGGTGGCAGCATGGGAGCTCTTCCCAATGACCCTGCCATTTCCTCCACCCCCCACCCCCCAGTGCTCTTGGAGGGAAGCTACAGCACTGCGTGGGTGGGGGTGGGGCAGCAACCCCCAACTGATTCCCCTACTTGTGGACACCATTTTGTTCCAGAAGAACCCATGGAAGAAAATGGCCTCTGGAGCACTCTAGCCACAGGGCGACCACTGATGCTGCCAGTGGTGGTAAAAATGAGATGATATAATAATGATAATGATAGAAGCCAACACCACTGCCACCACAAAATGTAAAGGAGGGGCTAAAAGAACCTCTCCCCATTCCTTTTGACCCTGCCCTGCCCCCAGTGCCCAGTTTCAGAGCCAAAAGTTCTGTTCAAGTAAGTTTGGGCTCAGTAATAGATTTGAGTACATAATTTCGGAGAATATATGAGAACCACCCATTCTCAGAGGCCACGTCTCAGCCCAGCGCTTCAAAGGGCTGAGTTTGCTTTCTGAAGCACCCCAATCCATTCTGGGCCTTCTGAGCATAACGACACACAGGGGTGTTTGAAGCTAGCCACCATCCCAGCAAAGTGTTGGGAGATCTCTCCACCTCATCTCCACCCACCCACCACACACACTGCTGCTCCCTCCCATTCCCCCCCCACCACCACAATGAAGCATTTGAACAGGGTGTCAGAAAAGACAAAGGAACACATTAATCTTACTACACCCAACACCTCACCTAGAGATCTACATGGCAATCAAATTTCAGGCCCCAACATTTCCATCGGTTACATAACCAACCCATTGTTTTGTGTGTGTGTGTTTTAAATAACAGCGCTCCAGCTTTCTGCAAGTAATTTATTTCAAATATCTCTATCAACAAATTTCAGCAGGAACAAAAGTTTTCCATTTGGCACCTGCTTATAGGATGATGTTATCATGCCCAATCTCATACAGTCTCTTTCAGCAAGGTCTTAAAGCACTTTATCTCCTGGGCTCCTGGTAGCAAAATATGATTGAAATGTTCTATTTATGCTCACTGGATTAAGGCAATGTTACAAAAAAGAAAAAGAAAAAAGCCCTAGCAGATGTAAGCAAGGTATTATAGCCACTCGCGCTGTTAAGATCTGAAAGAGAAAGATCAATAGACAAGCCTGCCGTTTTCTCTAAAGTTGTGCTTTTAAGAAAGGAAAAAACAAAATACGTTCAAAGTACACAGATATTGATTCTCAATTATATTCTCCAAAAGGCAGAGCACAGAAAGATGAACTGTACTTTAATATTCAGCATCTGACTGACATCATAAATTGCAAATCTCTCATGCATCCTAAAAAAAAAAAAATGTTCCAGTAAGCAAATTAAACCCACAAGACTGATGCAGGAGGATTAGAGGGAGCCACTCACGGGAAATCGCCTTCTACCACAAAAGAACACAAGTTACATTTGTAAACAGATAGGTGCCACAATTTAATACTAACATATGCACAAAAGTATTCTGCTGTATAAGTGCAGACAAATAATCAGCAAAAAATTAGCAAGTCACCCGTCTACACCCTTCCCCTCCCAGAGCTGGAAAATATTCAGAAGTATGCTAACTGTTAACAGGAAAATAAATGGAATTCTGTGCAGCTGCTATGAGGGAGGTACAAAGTCAGTTTGGCGTGGTGGGGGAGAGTCTTACGGAGGAGCATCAGAGGTGGCATTGTGCTTCAGTGGGAGATGTAGGACAAGAGGACCACAGGAAGCCAGGGAGATCAGGGGACTGGTGGATACATATCATGAGAGAGTCAGAGACAGTGTGGGCCTACGGACTGGGTGGGTGGGAGAAGCCCATAAAAAACAAGTAAGTGGCCTCAACAACATTAGTCGAATCAACAAAATTGGTGATTTTGTTGAAATGACTGGTGGGAATCAAATTCAAATTCTGCCCCCTGGCCCAATCAAGAAACATAACAATTTGGCAGAGAGGAGTTTTGGACTCTTTAGGGTGTCCTTTTAGGCTGACGGTTTCACAACCATGATTTTAAGAAAATTTAACAGAAGTCATTACTCAAAACTATGTTTGCAGAGTCATGTGAATGTGTACATGAAAAAAAAACAGGGATATGAAATATGCCACAGTGAGAAATCTGAGAAGCTGAGGGTATTGTGGACAAGCAGCCCTGTTACCACACCCAAAATGAGAAGCTGTGGAAGAATTTGTGGACACTTCTAGTGAAAGAGTTTCAGCTCCCCCAAGGCCAAGAGCAGCCCCACTAGTCCTGTTGTAGGGAGGCCCAAATTCAGTTCCCTGCTCAGCCTCGGAAGCCCAAAGTGACTTTGGGCAAGTGGCTCTCAGTCAGTGACCTGTGCATAGAATGGCAATAAGCATCACTGACACCTGCCTCCGAGAATGGTACTAAGAAAAGGAGTGGGTTAAAGATCAGAGGGTAGGAATAAATACAGTTCTCATATTGGAGGGACATACATAGTGGGGTCCCACAAGGAACTATACTGGGACCAATGCCTTTAACTTGTTTGTAAACCATCTGGAGTTAGGAGCAAGCAGTGAGGTGGCCAAGTTTGTTAAGGACACCAAATTATTTAGGGTTGTTAGAACAAAAAGGGACAGCAAAGAACTCCAAAAGGATCTCTCCAAACTGGGGGAATGGGCATCAAAATGGCAAAAGCTGTTCAATGTATGCACGTGTAAAGTGATGCATTTGGAAGCAAAAAGTCCTAACTTTGCCTATTCGCTGATGCAGTCTGAGCTGACAACAACGGACCAGGAAAGGGCTTTTGGGGTTGTGGCAGACACCTTGATATAAACATCAACTCTGCTGCGAAAAGGCAAATTCTATGTGGGAGATTAGTAAGAAAGGAACCAGAAATAAAACTGCCAATACAATAATGCCCTTATACGGATCTATAATGCGACTGCATTTGGAATACTGTGTACCGTTCTGATCACCACACCTCAAAAAGGACATTGTGGAGCTGGAGAAAGTGCAGAAAAGGGCAACCAAAATGACTGGTAGGCCACTGTGTGAACAGAATGCTGGATTAGACAGGCTTTTGGTCTTATTATCCAGCGGGGTTCTTCTTATGTTCTTAAAGCGAGCAAAACAGACCATTTATTACATTTTCTCATGCATGAACTCTCAACAGCAGCTCAGATATGAAATTTGGCAGCCAGCGTTAAGGGGAGTTCAGGGATATGACAACAACTACAGGAACTCAACGTTTATTCCCAACTATTAGCAAAGTAAAGGTTGCTTTCCTCACTTGTGTCTGGAATCAATTTCAAGGGTTCAAAATGCAGTGGGCCTTGGAGTTCAACCCGATCACCAAGACACTGCATTTCATAGAAAGCTTCCCTGCAAGGAAGAACCCTGTGCCTCATTGCCCTTTTAGCATCCCCCTCCTCACCCTCTACCATGCCACCTCTTGAATTCATTGTTTCAGGAACTTTGCAAACCCTCTAAAACATAGCAGAGAATGTTTACACAAAAACATAGTGTCTTTGGAACTTCCCGACTGCATGATGCTATTATCCCAAAGGGCTTCGGAGCAGTGGCAGCTACTCCTAGCAGGCAGATGGTTTAGTGTGCCCTTGGACACACTTCTTGGCACCCACCAAAGTGCCCTGCCCCTACCCCCCCCTTTTTTTAAAAAGTTAACACATTTTCTTACTGGCAGCTGGGCTCACTTCAAAGCAAAGTGTGTTTGTGAACGGATGGAGGATGTATGGGTGGGGGTGGGGGTGTGTATGAGAGAGGGGGAACTGGGGGGGGAGCATCTATGGGTGGTGAGCCAGGGTAGGAGAGGAAAAGAGATTTTGTGGGGGGATGAGTTGGCGGGCAGAAAAAGAGGTTGGCTTCTGTGAACTAAGCTTCTGTTGGTGTGGAAAACTGTGGCTTCAAGGGAGTTGTTTAGTGTGTTGGGTCTCAGACTCCCATCTGTGCCTTGTACTCAGTCTTTTGGATGGGTTACCTGTCCTTTGTGACTAGTCACATCTCCTGTGGCAGCCATTTTGTGGTGGTTCAACTCAAAGTGCCAAATAGCAGAATTGCAGTGAAAGCCAGGGAGCCTTTCTATAGTTCAGGGCCTCTCCCCAGTCCCCACTGGAGCCTCTACTGGCTAGAGAACCGATGAGTACACTTTGAGGAGAAAATGCCTGCTTCCGCCATTCTGTGAAATAGGAAGACAAAGGGGTTAGGGGAGAGGTTCTGCCGTAGTAGCAAAGAACACAACTTACATGAAGATGGTCCCAGGTTCCACCCCCGGCTTCTAGATAGAATCTTAGTTAGCAGGGCTACGACAGTTCTCTACCGGAGAGCACGGAGATCCAGTGCAGTCAGTAGAGAGAGTGACTGAGTTAATGATCTGACTTGGTATTAGACAGACCCGTTAGTCTGGAAGGTTGGGAGGCTCTGCACCAGGCTATTTGCCACATGGATACAATTCTGGTCTTTATGAGATTTAGTCAGTCCAGTGGGTGGATGTTTTGCGACAAACCAGTATCTTCCTCCTTTGATCTTTAAATTAGCAGAACTGACTCGTAACACAGAAGAACTGCCACGGATTGCAGAAATTTCTACTCTCAAAAGAGGGGAGTCAGAAATATGCATGATTGTCCAATCAAGGCTGAACTCTAAGAGCAGTACTAAGAGTATGTAACTTAATGCTTCGGTACAAGGCCAGCTTTATATCAAAGTCAATCAGCCTGTTAAGAATGGCCATGTGATAGTTGAGAAGGGTTGACCTTTCCAGTGGATTTTCACCAACTGGTCTTGGATGGGGGTGGGCCAAAATCCATGGGAGAGGTCATGGTGTATGTGACTCATCATATCCTGGTTCAACTGGGCCACAGTGAATAGCAGCCACTAAACTTCTTGAAACATTCAGAAAGCCCACTGGAGGGTGGGGGAAGAGCCACAGTGTCTCGATTAGGCTGTGCAAACAACGTGGGAAACAACACACTCAGGTTTTGGCCAGTGACCCACACTGCAGGGTTCACCTGACAGGAGGGCAACACCCACATTTGTGTGTGTATGTGTGTGTGTGTGACATACTGTATACTGGTCCATGGAGACTGTAGATAATACCAACTGCCAGCAGTCACTCACAGGTTCTGTCCCCAGCATCGCTAACCAGTGGCAGGGCTGGGGAAAGTCTCCACCTGAGACCACAGAAATCAGTTTTCTCAATGCACCACCAACACCAAGCACCCTTTTTGCCAAAGAAGGCAAGCAGGTAACCCAGCCTAGGGAGATTCCATGAGTCGAGTTATTTCAAGAACCTAAGACTCTAACAACGGCACCTCTGAAGTTAGTGTGGCCGTGTGACCTTGTGGCCCAGTTCTCTATTTGAAGGGCTGTCAAAAGACCATCCTCTGCTTGCAGGTGTCCTCCGTTTGGAGGGCTGCCCCATCCATTTTAAAGACAAGGGACCCAAAGCAGTGAGATCTGCAGGAGGCCTTAAAGTTGCCCATGACCCATCCATAGCTAGCAGCACCTGGACAGCAGACGAGGCAGTGGGCACACAGGCCATGTGGCTACAGTCCCCACTAGGGTGAGAAGTATTGCATTTCTCTTTCAATGATGGTGATTATTTCTACATTTGCATCTAATGGCATCTGCCATTTTTATGTAAATCTGTGTCCACTTTCCCCCACCCTTTTGGCAAAAAGTGTTATTGGCCACCCTACTGAAAGTTGGCCATTTTTTCATGCTCCTTGTAGAGTACGTGACACTGGCTCTTCAAATGTTGGGAACTGGCTACTAAGAATTGGAGATATTTTCCTCCCATCCTGTCTCCTTATTGAGCAGGCCACTGTCCCAGGAACACACGGTGTCAGGAGGATGGGCTGTAGGTCTTTTGAAGGGGACCTGTCCAGAAAAGATGCTCTCTAAACAGGAAGCCTAGGGTAGGATTGCCAAGAGGTTTCTTTTCAACTATTGGGAAAGGCCAGGGTGGAGGGCGAGGGGGAGGGAGGGAGAGAATTACTGCACTCCTGCCTTCCGAACAGGCCACTGGAAAGAACAAACAATCAAAAGCTGGACTGGAAAGTAGGCCTCTCGCAAGCTGTAGGTAATTAAAAAGGCCTGTAAAATCTCCTGCAAAAAGCACTTCAAAGAGACAGTCATTCCAGCACTGACCAGTCAGGACGGTGTGGTGTAAAAATTATGAGTTTTCCCAACGGGGTGCTTGGTGTGAAGGAGAGAGGGGATTGGTGGCAAGTCATTCGGCACCATTCGGGAGAATTTTATGTTTGTGTGTGTACAATGGGTGTGCGCAGGCATTTGTCAATGCAGACCACATCCACCCGCACACAGGAACAGTAGGGGGGCGAGAGGAGAAAGGCTCGCACACACGGCCACCTCTCAGGCTCTCACTGAGGCCTTTGTTCCAGCCAAGCTGGGGGACTCACAGCTCCTTGGATGCTGTTCTGGCACAGCGAGAAGTGGGGCGCCGGCCTGGAACGTTGTTAACCCAGGACAGAGGTGCCAAATGCAAGAACAGCCGTGTGAGATCTGGCCAAAACAGCCCATCTAATCCAGCTTCCTTCTTCCCAGAATGGCCAGCCAGATGCCTCCAGCCTGCCCACAAGCAGTGCTGGGAGGCTGCAGACCCTCCCATTTGTCTCCAACGTCTGGTCTTCAGAGGTAAACTGCCCCTAGACACAGAGGCTCCATTTCCAATGGCTTTGAGACCTTATCCTCCACGAATGTCCAATTTTTTAAAAGACATCTAAGCCACCAGTCATCACCACACCTTCGGATGGCAAAGTCCATACACTCATTGTGAATTCTATTAAGTAATAGTGTCCCTTGCCCATTCCTGAACCTACTGCCCATTCATTTCCTTGAGCGACCCTGACTTCTAGGCACTGCATCATTTTGACAGAACAAGATGAGAAAGAGGATGAGCAAGAAGAAGAAGAAGAAGAAGAAGGGCCTTTAAATAGCAGTTGGCAACTTCTGCAGCATGGAGTTTACATTAAAAAACCTCCAGGTGCCAGAAGGTTCCAGATGGATCTAGAGATTTCAGTTGCATGCATTTAATGCAGTGTGTGAATCCTTCTCCTTAACACACAGCAGACACCAAACAATGGTTTGGACTCAACTTCTGAAAAAGAATATTGTTGTATGATGCCCCTCTCATGTTGGAAGGGTGGGGGTGGACGGGGATTAATAGACATCCCCCTGAAATATCTTCATCCAATCTCGAGGCATTTGGGTGCTGAAGGCTGTGTTACTCAGGAAAAGTATGGGCTTAATATGAGCAATAGATATTGCATGTGATGGAGATTACATGGTTCTCATTTCCTCTTTTAAATCTAGCCATAATATAAATTTGTATGCTGGATCTGTGTGTGCGTATCCATTTGTTGAGCCCTGTTGCATGCCCTGTTGGCAGGACAGATTAGAAATGCAAAAATATAAAAATATTTATTCTTAAGAGGTCACCCCCCTACTTCAGCTTGTCTATAAGACAGACTCAAAGGATTAGACATTTAGCAATACGTTTGCCACCCAATACGTTGAAAGGTGAAATCAAAGGCTATTTGCATCGATGACGAGTCACCAGGCTGGCTTTGGATGTTATGTCACATCCTGGGAGACGCTGGGGGACTTTCCCCATTTCAAATATCACACAGGAAGTGTGAGGAGCCACGGTAGGGTAGAGCACCTGCTTTGCACACAGAAGGTCCCAGTTCAATCCCCAGCATCTCCAGTTAGGGCTGGAGAAGACCTCTGCCCCAAACCCTGGAGAGTGTTGACAATACTGGGCTAGATGGGCCTATGGAATGTCTCCATATAAGGCAGCTTCCTATGTTCCTATGAGTAGCAGCACTTCCTCTGCTACCACACTCCCCAACCATGGCAGAATTGTGGTGGTTTTGCATTTCTGGGCAAACGCTTTATATTCTTTATGAAGTGCCCATCTAGAAGTGCTTTTCCCTCTGGTGGGTCGTTTTCTTTAAAACGGGGAGGGAAGAGGGAGAAGGAAAGAAAAAGAAAAGATAGGATCTGGACTTAGTCATGCTTAAAGGAGACCCACTGAAATAACTGGGACTTGTTGATTGTAACTAATTTGCCCCATTCATTACAATGGGTATATTAGCTACCAAGCCACGTTCAGGGTTTTGCTGCTGACGTTCAAAGCCCTAAACAACTCAAGACCAGAATACTTCGCTGACCGCCTTCCTCTATATACACCAAATCACCCACTGAGATCTTCCCAAGAGGCCTAACTGGCAGTTCCATGACCAACAGAGTGTCGTCAGGTAACGACATGTAAGCAGACCGTCACAGTAGTGGTGCCCACCCTCTGGAACACTCTCCCATGTGTGGTCAAAGAGGCAGAAACTGTGGCAAGCCTTAAACGCTTCTTGAAGAGGTATCTGTTTACTCAAGCTTTCCCTGACTTGTAATCTGTTATGGCACTGCTATGTTCTACTGTTCTTGGGGTAATGTTTTTAATGTTTTTATTATTTTATACTGTTTTTATATTGGTTTTTATAATGTATTATACATATTTTTGATGTAAGCCACTTAGAGATCTCAGGATATCCAGTGGTCTAGAAGTGGGATGGATGGATGGATGGATGGATAGATAGATAGATAGATAGATAGATAGATAGGGGGTCTAACTCTAAGCATTACTAACTCTGGACCCAACCCATAAAAAATCATTTCCTTGCAGGAGTGAAACAAATCCAGATGATTTGTCCACGCAGGCACCAAGAAATCCAATGTTAGCACCTCAGAATCTGTACTGTTCTTTCAGTGCCATGCAGCACTAGAAAGCGAAGCAGATGATGACAACTCCTAGGAGGTGGAAATCCTCCCCTTTTAGGTTTCTGGCCTAAAAGTCAGTTACTTTTGTGGTGCAAAGTGGTCCTTCCTTTGTCCCATTTTATCTAGCCTTGCCCCCAAAGCTGAAAAAGTAGGGGTGCAGTATGCCATCGCAGCATGCGGAAAATCGGTGCAAGTTTTATCCCATTGTAAACTAAGCCCATCCTCGTTTGCAGCCCCCACGCTCTAACTCTCCTGCTTAAAAACTGCACATAAAAACTCCTTTTATAGTATATTTATTTAATGAGCTCCCATTCCAACCCTTCCCCCCTTTCCTTGTTTAATGAGAAAGAAAAGGGTCCCTGTCGCACAGAAGGGGAGAGGAGGAGGGGGGGAATATAAAGCTCAAGTCGGCATTCAAAGCGGCCTTTAACTTAGCACACAGATCCTCTTC
The DNA here is from genome assembly GCF_057233095.1 of Heloderma suspectum. Classification (NCBI taxonomy): domain Eukaryota; kingdom Metazoa; phylum Chordata; class Lepidosauria; order Squamata; family Helodermatidae; genus Heloderma; species Heloderma suspectum. Next base: position 3,953,932 of record NC_139463.1, on the reverse strand, counting down.
CTCAAATGTGCTTGAAGAAATGCAAAGACGTATAGATTTTAGGACATTTGAGTATTTTTTAAAGTATGCATATAATTCTGCCCCCAACTCCTCAAATAGACTGAATACAATGGTTAGGAAATTTGACAGAAAACTATTCCCGGTCATTTATTGCCTTAATACGCACCTTTGTCCAACAGGCAGTTTTGACAAGAGCAATAAATTCCAAATTTATGTCAACAGAGCATATGTTGAACACCTCATTTCTGAGCTAAAACGGCATGCCGCCCCATAAATCACCGTTCTGTTTGAAATGAAAGTAGATTACAGGCCCGGGTTATTGAGCAGTTAGAGCTACAGTCATATAAATCAGAACTTTTAACTCTGGGCGATCCGTCGTGCAATTAACTAAAGGGTGCTTTGTCATTTCAAGGCTCGCGCACCGGCTTGGCAAGACGCACAGCGCTACTGGAGGAAAGACAGGCTGGTGGGGAGAGGGAGAGGGAGAAAAGTTTATTTGGCAACTGACAGATCTGGTACTCCACGGCTTTGCTAAATACCTGTTGGACCAGCTAATCTTACAGCCAACGAGTAACCCTTTCCAACATTTGCTATTAAACACAGGAATATGGTATGTGCGGGTGGGGGAGGGAACATGCCTGCTAGCTCTGCATTTAACACCAGTCTACCACCTGGGCTAACCCCACCATGCAAGAAATCTTGGGTTGCTTGCAAAGTGATATAATGCAGCAATTGTGGTCTGAGATGTGTGTACTTTCAGAGACATCCTGTCTATTACTACACTTCTACCCCTTTTAGCCCCAACAGCTTGCTACTACATGCCACATATTAGGACCCACTACAACCACCACCACCACCACCACCACTTTCCTCTTGTAGTTTAGACCCTGCAGAACGCAAAAAGGCCACATCAAGACTAAGCTGCCTCAACAAACCTGGAACAGTAGTTTGTCAAGGTTGCTGACAATTCTCCATTAGCATACCTCACAGGACTCTAGTTGCCAGGGATGTATGACAAATTCATTTCAGTTCATTTTTTATCAGGATTTACCCTGTTTGCACCTTCTGGACTGAACACAGGCTTGGATGCAACCTGTGGTCAAGGTCTGTACATTTCCAAGCTTGCAACGTCACTGGCGGACCAAAACAAATGTGTTCAACAGCATGTGTGAATTTGAAAAACGTGCATGAAAAATGAGTACTTTTGTAAAAATGCACACAAATATGCTTTCATCAATGGGAGAGGAATGTGTACACTCCAAAGATGTGCACGACTGATGCACACATTTAGAAAAATATGAACAAAAATATGCGTGGGTTTTCATGGGAATAGAAAACAAGCAAAGCTCACAGTATGATATGGACTTGGGTTGGAACAAGGTTTGAGACTGAATTTGGAGAACTTTGGTAAGCTCAAGTTTGGCTGATTTGCACATCGCTACTATTCAACCAGTTTTAAATATGTGGCAGAGATATGCCCACACTCTGGCTATTCTTGAGGCTTTGTATGTAGAAGGTTCCAGGTAGGGATGGGCAAATCCAGGGACAGGCAACCTGGTGCCCTCCAGATGTTTTGAACAACAACTCAGTATAGCCAATGGCCAGGGATTATGGAAGTTGCAGCCCAAAACATCTGGTGGCCACTAGTTTGCTTATGCCTAGACAAAGGTGTCAATTTCTGTTTCATTGAATTTCTCATTTTTCCATCCTTAAGTTTGTTTCATCTGATTTCCACATGAGTTTGCCATTTTTTAAAAAAAGTCTGCAAAAATTCATATGCATTTTTGTGCATATTTTTCCTAATATGCACATTTTTGTACGCAATTTTGCCTATTATATATTTTTGTAAGCAATTTCCCTAACGTAATGGAGCTTTGTATGTTATTTTCCCTAATATATACACTTGTTAACATTTTGTTTGATTCAAGAACCGTGTCACAAAATTTAGAAAAGTGCAAATATCAAAGGATAACTGCATTTCAGTCCACGTACTGGCTCAGGAAGTGTGAATAAGGCAAGTTTCCATTAAAATGCAAACAAGACAAATATCCCCCACATCCCTGGTTTTAGGTTCAATGCCTGGCATCTCCTGCTGCTGTTGTTTTTAAATATATATCAGGTAGCAAGTGATGGGGAAAACCTTCCCCAGGTTCCTTTGCCCAAAGCCCTGAACAGCAGCTGCCAGTCAGGGCGGACAACACTGGGTGAGAAAGACAAAACAGTCCGACCTAGTACGAGGCAGACTAGGGAGCTGTCTTATGCCAAGTGAGACTGTTGGTCTGTGTAGCCTAGTATTGTCAAGACTGACAGGCAGCAGCGGCTCTCCAGGGTTTCAGGCAAGGTTCTTTCCCAGCCCTACCTGGAGATGCTTCCAGGGGTTGAACTTGGGACCTTCCGCATGCAAAGCAGCTGCTCTGCTGCTAAGCCACGACCCTTCCCTGCTAGGAGCTTAGAATGTTATGGCTAAGAGAAAAAACAAAATAGACTGATGAAAAGTGAAGAATCTTAAGTGAACCAAGATCAGCTAGGGCCTTATATTTGCTTGAGGGCCGTAGCTCAGTGGTAGAGCATCTCCTTTGCATGCACAAGGTACCGAGTTCAATCCCTGGCATCTCCAGGTTGAGCTAAAAAAAACCTTGCCTGAAATCTTGGAGAGCTGTTGCTGCCAGTCAGTGTCAACAATACTTGCCTAGATGGACCCATGGTCTGACTCAGTAGAAGGCAACTTCCTATGTGCCTAATGCTGTGACCAGCCACCCCTGCATCATTGCAGGTTGCATCCTCCTAACTAGCCAGCTCTGTCCACAGAGGGAATCATTTCTCTGTTCCAGTCCCTGCACTCCAGACCTGCAAAGTTCAGCTCAGCAAACAATGGCCCCTGTCAGGAAATTAGGGTTGTCGGAGAATTTCTCCACGAATCTCCAGGAGGCCGAATGCCAACGCGTTCGGCTCCCTGAAATTAGTGGGGAAATTCTCCGACACCCCCCGCCCCCCCGGGATGGGATTTACCTCGTGTGAATGTCCCTCACGGCGGCGGGTCCTGGCGGCGGTGCGGCGGTGGCGGCGGCAGTGGCCGGTCTTCCGACCGCCTGCCGCTGCCACCATTTCCAAGTCAAGTAAAAAAAAAATAAAAATGATAGGCTACGTAAAGATTTACGTAGCCTATCACGTTTTTTTTTTTTTTTACTTTACTTTTTTCTTTCACAGCCGGAGAGGTGGGGCGCTCCCCCCCGGCCAGAATTTCAGCAGGGAGAGACGGGGCGCTTCCCCACATGCCAAGAATTTTGGGGGGAGAAACGGAGCGCCTCCCTCCCCCCGAAAACAGCTGCGGGACCAGGTAAGGGACTTTCGTCCATCCCTAGTCAGGATGCGGAACATCACCTGCTACCTTCCAATGGGGAATGCCTCCACATCTTTTCCCAGTAGCCTTTGCACTCTTTCGGTCAGGTGCTACGATGGCCCACCTAGATGTGTGGAAGCTGCCTTCTAGATACACCCTAGCAGAATGATCCACATACTTCACATAAATCCTGTTGCAATTCCTTGATGCAGTTTGCTGCCAGATCTTGACATATTATTGAGAGATATTCTTTAGACTAGCAACCCCTGGAGAATTCCTTGGCTGTCACATGCGCTACACACCTGATGAACGCCAAAGCACCCACGGCAATAACAAGGAGATACCATACCAGAAGAGTTGGAAGCCAAAGGCAACAAGCTCTTTTCAAATGGGCTGGCTGAGTCCTTGCAATGCATAAAAGCACCAGCATCTGCTGTGGAATACGTGTGTGTGTGTGTGTGTGTGTGCGCGCGCGCGCGCGCGTAGATATTTTAAACAGCAGTGACTGTGATGCTGGTGTGTAATCTGGAAGGTTACTAGCCGTACGAACAGCGGCACTATAAAAAGATTCAGATGCTAAGTATTTCCTTCCCTATAAAATATTCATTGCAGTATGTGAGAGCCAAGGAGTTGAAACCTCGAGCCTTTTCTAACTTTGTACTGCAGTAATAGCAGAGTTTTATAGGAACCTTCTGATTTTATTTATATCAGGCTATAAATATGTTGTTCTATCAGAGACAGAACCGCAGGCATGTACGTACCCTCCGTGGCTCTGCGGGGGCACAAGCATAAAAATGGAAAACGAGCAAAATTATGCATGGCAGCTTAAGATTCACATTTTAAAGTGAATAAATCAATACCATAATTTGCAAAAGAAAAATTAACTCCCTCATTTTTTAAAGTGCAAAACTAAGGTTTCCACAGTGCCTTTATGATGATTGGTGCAAATGTGGTACATAAACAACAGAACCTTAGCTTAAGCTCACTTATCCTAATAAAAGTTAAATAAGCTGTCAGCTCAGACTTTGGACTGAGCACATACTTAAGAATACATATTTTACTTCTGGGATCCAGGGAAGGGGAGAAGCCACTTGCAAAAAGATTCCAGAGCATGGAAATTATGGCCACATCTCCTTTGTGGTAAAATCCAGCTATTTCAGTCTACTGTTTGTAATGGTAAAAAAGGGACACGGATGTGGAAGATATTACAAGGCACACAGAGAGATCTACAAATACATCAACACGCCTTGGACACAGCTCTGTCCTCCTGCAGAGGGTGCCCTCCCAGCACATTCCATAAGATGTCAAAACCAGTCTCACCCAAGGATCTGCCATTTTTCGATGGGAAGCTGTTGGCTCTGATGTTAGTGGGGAGGTGATCAGAACCAGTCAGAACTCTACAGGAGCTACCTGGGGTACCACTGGAAACAGGGAAGGGAACCTCTGGCCCATGGGCCTGATCCAGATGGTGGAGGAACCCATACTGGCCCGTGGAGGGTTGGGCACCCTCTATGGGTTCCGCCCCCTGGTCTGGGTAGGAGGCGGGTAAGAAGAATCCCTATATTAATGCTCGTGGTCATCCAGCCCACCATCTTGGTCCAGAGGAGGGGGCAATCCAGCCTCTGAGCCAAAAGTGGTTGCCCGCCTGTGTTTTAAGACATGGAGATTCAAGCAACACACTGGGAAACACCGGAAAACACAACCCTTTAGTGGATACAGGTGAGAATTAAGCCAATTCCAAGGTCTGTTGACACTTCCCTGGGCCCTTTTCTTAGAAAATCCCCCCCCAATCCAAAAATCTGAAACATCCCCCACTCCCAAACTCCAAACACACAGGCTCCCAACAGCTGCCATTTTTTGTTTTTGACAAGGCTCTGGAAGATGACTCCTTTTGGGGGCCACTGTGGTGGTTGGGAGATGGCTGCCACCTTGATCCATTGGCATCCCCCAATATAAGCCTCCCCAGGGCCTCCATGAAACCTGGAGGGGCACAGGATGACCCTTTGCTAAGGGCCCTTTCACCCTGAAACTAGCCCTGTATATGGAACACATTCTTCACCACAAGGCCAGGCAATGAACATAATCCAGGGTCTGTGAGATTGCAACATGTTTTGCAGTGTAAACAGACAGCTCAGTTGGGAGCTTTCTTGCTACATTTGATGCCCATGGATGAATGCTGCTCCCCCAGGATGGTGGCCATTGGAGCCATCCCAACAAACCACATCATAATGGTGGAGGACTGAACAACTTTCATCATCATACAAATGCAGGTACTGTTCAGAGGTTGTCAAAGCCTGTGGAAACTGGACACAGACATGGCAAGTCCCAAGAGACCTTCTTGTTGATCAAGGGAGAGAATGTGGCATTCCCGAAGCAATGTTATGCAGCAGTAGAATCCAATGTTATGCAGTGGAATCCAATGTTATGCAGTGGAATCCAATGCTATGCAGCAGTGGAATCCAGCCTCTCCAGTAGCAACCCAAACTAAATCCAAAAGTTGGAGGCAAAGAACCAGAAGCAGCAGACAGGTTTTCCCACGAGGGAGCTGAATATGGAGACCTGAGTGAGGTGACCGGGCAGAGAGTGCAGTATACAGTGGAACAGCCAACCCCAACCGGGTGTCCTCCAGATGTTTTGGACTTCAACTCCATGGGCAATGCTCAGAAATGCTGGGAGTTGTAGTCCCAAACATCTGGAGGACACCAGGTTGGGGAAGGCTTCTACAGAGAGATGGTCAAGCTACATGTTATACACAGGTCCATGTCTTTCCTGACAGTTTGATTTTTTTTGCTGAAAGGCAGTTTCTTAGGCTGCAATCAAGAGCAGAGCAGCAACCAGCAGAGGGGTGCAGGTGAGTGGGAGAGGAGGGGTGCTGCTTAATGCATTCTCTTCCTGCTACTCTCAACTGCAGCCCTCAAGGATGCTCTATAGTTGCTGATTTTTCTTTAAAAAAAAAACACCACAAGAGAAAAATATGCAGCTTTGCCTAACATGAAATATGCCCCTGGGTTGTTTGCACCTTATGCCCCAGGGTGTTGCAAATGCTTCTGCAGAGAGGCTATGCGCAGGAGGAAAGCTGCCACACAGTCGATGCACCATCTGAATCCTTGAGGAAGATGAACATGGCCCTGCTTCTTCAAGGCGCATAGCCTTGCAGATGTTTACATGACAGAGCACGACAGAAGTAGTTTTCAACCTGTTCTGGATGGGACTGTGCTCCCTCTTAAAGATCAGGTTTGCATCCCAGGGTGCTTTCATATCTATTTCTGCTGATGGCTGCATGTGGCATCTGCAGCTCAGAGTGCCTTTCACCAACTGTGGCTGGTGTACCTGCTATGTTCCTTCCTGGAGAGCAATGCTCTGGCCACAGGTATCGATGCTCTAGTAACATCCAGTATAGCGTACCGTAATGCATCGTAAGTGGCACTTCCTTTGAAAAGTGTTCAGTAACTTGAACTGGTGCAGAACGCAGTGGCCAGATGGCCAACTGTTCTTGGCCAACGTGAACACATTACTCCAGCTTGCTTTTAGCAGTGGTAGTTGTTTAAACTTCACTGGCTCCTAGTTTGTTTCTGGGCTCAATGCAAAATGTAGGGGAGCTGCCCCCATCTGGGTATTCCCACAAATTTCAACCCTGGGCACCTTCTGGAAATACTCTAAAAACATCCAGCTGTAGCTCAATAGGCCAGATCGGGCTGCTCTTGAATGTGGCTCCCTTCTTGACAATATGCAGGTTGAATATTTGGAGGGTTGTGTGTGCATGTTTTGCTTTATTCCTGTAATGCTAAAATCCACTCAGAGCCCATTGGAATTGAGCAACCATTGGGGAACACAACAGCCATGAACCAACTTTCAAACCAGAACTATTAATTGCTGGCAACTTTAGGGGAGTTTAGAATAGCAGGCTTGGAAGAGTTTATCGCTGGCTTCAAAAGCAGTAAACTTATATTACAATCTACGTTCAGTTTCTGGAATTATTTCAAAATGTGACGTCGAGAGGGAGTTAGCAGCCTTCCCCAACCTGGAATACTCCAGATATGATGGGCCTAGAACTCCCATCACCCCACTTCTGTAGTCTAGTTGGGGTAGAGCAGGAATAAGGAGAACAAAACAAATGCATCCACACCAATTCAGGATGTTTCCTCAATATTCTGTTTGCAGAATTCCTGGCATTTGTTCCGATATTTGTGGCTCAGGGAATACCCAGCTTGACAAAGAATTCTGTGTAACCTGGACATGTGTATCCAGCATTTTTAGCACCAATTGTTGCAAATGTCTAATTGACTTGCTTAACTGTGCTTCTGTGGGACAAATGGAGTGACTAAGATTTTGACCTGCTCTGGAAAACATTTATTATATTTGCCTGAATCATTTTATTTGCATTTACATCATTTGTCAAGTGCCTTTCAGTCATGGCCCTCAGAACAGCTTACAGATAAACCCTTAAAATACAATAAAGATAAGAAAGAAAGAAAGAAAGAAAGAAAGAGAGAGAGAGAGAGAGAGAGAAAGAGAGAAAGAAAGAAAGAAAGAAAGAAAGAAAGAAAGAAAGAAAGAAAGAAATCACAGGCAGGCAATTTTTTTTTTTTTTAAATCTAGCATTAAAATGGAAACAAAACTAAAAGACCTGGCCAAACTTTAAAAAAATAAAAAGGAAAAGGTTGCACCTGGTGCTGACACCAGCATCTTTTGGAACAGAGTTCTAAAGGTGGGACGCCACATCCATAACAGAAGTGGCCCCGTCTACAGTCACCACCCACCTTACTACAATGGTGGGTGACAAAGAGACAGGGACCCGCCGAGACTGATCTTCGTGCCTGCACAACTTCATGTGACAAAAGGTGGCCCTTTAGATACCCTGATCCCAAGCCACTTACGACTTTAAAGGTGGTCATCTACCCTTTGAATCATGCCCAGAAACCGACAGCCAGCCCAGTTGTTTTAGAACAGCCAAGATGCATCCCCTGTTAACATGCCCCTGTTAATAAATCTATAATAAATCTGTTTTGCACTAACTGCAGTTCCTGACCGTCATATGTGGGGGCTGTTCAAAGGCAGCCCCACCCGTGATGCCTTCCAGTAGTCTAAATGAGAAGTTACCAGTGTGTGGATATATTTGAATTTTGTGATCCTTTAATTAAATTACCCCATACACACACAGACACACACACACATCCTGGGCAGTAACTTATGCCTCTCCTATGCTAGCCTGTCACTAAAACGGGGATAAATCCCACGGAACAGAAGCCCTCTCCGCTTCATAAGTCTTACAGTAGACACAACTAACTTCCCGCGCCACCTCTGATTCCGCAGCACCTTTGGCACATGCCATTAAGGGGAAGGGAGCTTGATTTGCCTCTCACTCACTCTTCTCCACCTGCGCTGTTTCGTGCTCCAGTAAATCAATATGAAAATCAATTCATCCACTGATATATTTTATCAAGATACATGCGGCAACGCCACATCTCATTTACAGTGCAGATACTGCAGAAGCCCAAGGTCATCAGAGAGAAAAACAGACTGACGAAAAAGAAATCCCCTGTTATAGATTGCCTGCAAATCAGAAGAACAAATGGAACACAGAGTGGGCTGAGAAGATGAGTCTGGGGAGGCAACAATCACAGGGCAGGAGGGAAGGCTTTGCTCATTGATATGTCTAAAAATGTGCAGTAACTGCTCCGTTTGGAAACCAAAGCCCTGTTCAGTTGTGCAAAGTGCGCTCGATGAACGTGCGAGGGAGCAGCGTCTCAGCTGCAACCACAGCCCCAGACTCTGCACATTCACTGACCAGGGATGCATGAGAAATTGGTTTCAGTCGATTTTTGATCAGAATTTACCCAATTTGCATCTTCCACACCAAACACAGTCTCAAACGCAATCTGTGGTTGAAGTCCATACATTTCCGAGCTTGCAGTGTGATTCACAGACTGGAAAAAAATGTATTCAACAGCATGTGTACAGTTGAAAAATGTGCATGAAAAGAATCCGTATGTACGTATGTATTTATTTAAAACATTTCTATCCCACCCTATATCATTAAGATCTTAGGGCAGCATACAGATAAAATCAATGTAAACAATATAAAACAATAAATAATTTAAACACCTAAAAACATATTAAACTATTAAACAAGCTAAAACCAGTTAAAATCTAAAATAATAAAACAGTTAAAACAATGTGCTAGGGAATACTTTTGAGAAATGTACAGAAGCATGCTTTAATCAATGAGAGAAGGATGTGTACATTTCAGAGATGCACACAACTGATGTGTACATCTGGAAAAATACGCATGGAAACATACACAAATGTTTATGCAAAAAGAAAAAAAAACTAAGATCACAATCTGATACTGACCTGAGACAAAATGAGGTTTGAGATGGAATTTGGGGAACGTCCATGAACTCAAGTGTTGCTTGAATGTACACACATCCCTATCACAGACCACCTCAAGAGACCCCCCGCCCCGCTTAGCTGATCAACAAATATACAAAGGTTAGGGGTGGAGCCTCCCCACCCCACTCCTCCACTTATGTTCACCGAAAGCGTTTTGAACCAAAAATCTCAAGAGTAATTCCCCCCACCCCCAAACCACAAAAAAACCCTGCAAGCCTCTTCAGCAACATTCCTTGCAGCACTAAGAAATTGCTGGGATCCATAGAGCTACATTAGTCACACTCAGCAGGCTATCGGATATTTTTCTTCTCTGAAACCACACATGACGGCTGCCAACTGTCATGATTTATTATTGTATTTTTAGGGTTAATTATATCGTGTGCCTTCTCACCAAGGTCTCAAGGCGGATAGCAGCAGAATGGGCAATAATGTTTAAAAATGCTGATAAACAGCAACAAGACATAAAAACAACTATATACAGCAGATAAAAACAAATGAACAGGCCAGCAGCCAATCCTGGAAAATCAGTTCCAATTTAAAAAGAAGGGAACATGGAGGGTGGGGTGTCTCCAAACAATTAACTGCCAGGAAAAGCGTGACAGAGCAGCATAGCCTTCCTCTGGCACCTAAAGAGAATAATGAAGGGGCCAGGTGATCAAGTCTCATGAGAAAAATCCACAACTTGGGGGCCACCACTGAGAAGGCCCTCTTTGCTCTGATAGCCCCAGCCTAATCTCAGAAGCTGGGATGCCAGGAGAAGAGTCTTTGATGAATGTTATGTATGTACGTATGTCTTTTATTTGTACCCTGCCTTTCTACCAAAATATGGCACTCAAGGTTGCCAGGCAGCTGCATGTGAAGAAAGCGGATCCTTCAGATCCTTTGGGTTCCAGGCCATTTAGGGCTTGAACAGCCCAAACCAGCAACTCGAATTGAGTCTGGTTGCAGACTGGGAGGCAGCCAAGCGTAACAAGCTCACGATGGTCAGCTCCGGCTAGCAACGTGGGTATCGCCACATTTCAACCCAGTTGCAATGACTGAACCACAGTCAAGGGCAGCCCCACGTATAATTCATCACAATCATCTTTACTCCCCAACACATTGCAGCTGTCAGAATTTTAGCTCTGATTTCCAAACTAGCAGCTCCCGTTGGCAGGGCCAGACTACAGCCCCATAAGAGAAAAGGAGACACAGTCATCATAAAGAGAATATTCTCTGCTATGGAGAATACAGAACAGTAGCCCTCAAGGAGAGTCTTCTCGAAACATGTCAGGCTCCCTTAATAAATTATACCTTTTCGGTGCACCTTTAGGGGTTGTCTCTCCTAGGCACTGAGTGCCCCCAAAGCTGCGGAAGATTGTGTAGAGAGAAACAGGTGTAGGGAACTGGTGAGGGAAGCACGGGACAAAAGAGGCCGTCTCCAGTAACTATAACGCAAGTCCGCGCTATCCAGATAAGAATGTTTTTCTGTCTGTGTCTACAGCAGTGCAAGAGGGTGGTGGTTGGTTTCTCCCCTTCAATGATCTTGACAGCACTTATTTACTACAAAACAATGACATCAGCCATCAGGCGCCTCAAATAGCTCTGGCAGGCACTGCTGCGGATCAAATATAATTTGTAACTGCACCGTCACTGTTGCTTTCTCACCTCTAAACTTAGACTATTAAAACAGAGCCTCAGCAATGGGGCAGAGGAGTCAGTTGCATGTTTTGGTTTTCTTTCTTTCTTAAAAAGAAGAAAATACAGCAAAACCTTGGGAGGGGGCAAGAGGAGCACAGATAACACTGATTTCTAAAGTTTACTTGCAGGGATATCACGGAGCATGATGTCTAGTTAACCAGCAAACTCAAATGAATAGATGATAGATTTGCACAACAGTGACAGCATCTGTGATGAGAGCCAGCGTTACGTAGTGTTTACAGCATCCTTCCCGAACCCGGTGCCCTCCGGATGTTTATTTATTTATTTAAAACATTTATATCCCACCCTATATCGTTAGGATCTCAGGGCGGCATACAGATAAATTCAATTTAGACAGTATAAAAAATAAATAATGTAGACATCTAAAAACAATATTAAAACATTAAGCAAGCTAATACCAATGTAAAAATCTAAAACAATAAAACAGTTTAAACAGTGTGCTACTTTAGGGAATGCATTTAGCCCTCAAAGGCTTTGATACAAAGATACGTTTTAACTTGGCACCGACATGAAATCAAAGTCTGTGCCAATCGGGCCTCCAAGGGGAGGACATTCAGCAATTGGGGTGCCACAGCAGAGAAGGCTCTCTCCCACGTCCCATAGTGCTGGACTACAGCTTCTCAAGTTCTCACCACATTATGTTTTAACACACATATTGCAATGCACCAAAGTTGTGGGACACCTTGCCACACAAAGAGTGGATGCCCCCTATTCTGGCTGACTTCTACTGGTTGTTACTGTCTTGAACAATTGCTAAGAAATGAATCAAACAAACAAGTAACACAGTTGCCTCACCAAGATCAGCCACAGCAGCCGCTTCTGGCATCACTGGCCATTCGAGTGCTCAAAGCAGGGCCTTCCTGGGGATGACCCCACAGATACGGAGCCCTGCAAGATCTCTAGATGGCTTCCATTGCCAGATTAAGGCCTTTAAAAAAAATCTCCCAGGCTTTTATTCTTTCATGAGTCTCTCTCTGCCTATATCTGGTCCTTGGAACTTCCACGGGTGTTCATGCATAAATCGGTTCTCTCCCATTTCCGCATTAATCTGTGATATTTTTCAAAAAAACTCTGCATGACATTTTCCATTTAAGTCTGTCTATTAAAACATTCTCTCATAATTTGCACTTGTAAACATATTTTGATATGCGTTGTGAGCCAAGAATTGTGCCAGATCATATAATATGTGCAAAGGCTGGTGGATAATTAAGTTCCACTCCAGTCCACATGTTATTCCACACAGTGTGTATCAGCTTGGTTTTTACTGAAATTAGTGGAGATCAGATTCCTCAAGCATCCCTAGGAGAGAGATTGAACTGCACTTCTTCATCTTCTTAGAGCTTCGTGTATGCGTGTGTTTGTGTGTGAGCTTTTAGAAGCTCACTCCAGCATCTAAGGAAAGACAGCAAAAGTGATTTTAATAAATAAATCCTCCGTTGAAGGAGTGGAAGATGAGGTTCCTACAGGAAAGGAAAGGTTCTCCCTACAAGTCATTCTATGGAAGGCTGACAAGCCATGCTGCTTGCACACCCATCATCACTCCCGCAACTGAGGTCCCTTTCAAGCAAGCAGGGAAATGAGTCGTAAGACAGAAAGCGTGTACCTTAGATAGGGATGCTTGGATTCTGCAATTCCACAGAAGCCTAGTGAAAAATGCACAGAATTGGGTACAGGCCAGGAGCTGCCATGTACCAGCTAACAGCAGCAACCCAAAAGGGCACCCGATTTATTTTTGGCCTTCTAGAACTTTTCCACCAGGAGATACTTGGTCCTCCTGACTGTAACCTCATTCACCAGGAAAAGGCAACTTGGCAGCAGTAAACAGAACTGCTTGGATTTCTCTGCTGCTAATGCAGTCTAATGCCCCAGTTCCAAAACAAATTTCTTTGTTCAATATTCATTAATTGCTCAGTTACCTTGAAATGAGAATTTTTGAGAGCTCGAAGGTTTGTGCTAAAAGGCCAAACCAATGGGAAACCAAAGAGTCTTTGCAAATGCAAAGGTAATCAAAAAAGGCGTCCTTTATGCCAGTCTTAGACAGACATGCTCTCCAAACCTTCTATATTTACTCCAGGAGATATACGGCATGGCAGAGCCTGCTTGCAGGGCTGGCTGATCTGAGGTGTAGGAACTGGTCCCAAATGAGCCATACATCTTCCTCAGAAAGTGAGGCTCAAAGGGGAGAGGCTGAATCCTTTTTCTAGTAATTTCCCAGGAGAATTAGAGATTTACACACACACACAGAATAGGAACCAGTAAACCTTCCCAGTAAAGACTGATTGAAAGAACCATGGAATTTCTGTTTGTTGGTGGTTGGGTTGCTTCATCTGGCACTTAGGTAGCACAATTATCATTCTATAATGTATTCTGTGCCAACAGACCAATGCATAAATTTTATTTACTGTGGCAATGCTAGATTACTATACTCCAAAGACTTCCTCTCAACAGGTACAAGCTGGAAAGACAGCCCCCTTTCCCTTTCAACCCCAGGATCATGTTTTTTGGGTGCCCAATCCTCCACTGGTGGATGGGCAAGTGCTGCAGTTCAGTGGCAGAGCACCAACTTTGCATGCAAAAGGTCCCAGGTTTGATCCCTGCCAACTCCAGGTAGGGCTGGGAAAGACAGCCATCTGGAAGCTTGGAGATCCATCGCCAGTCAGTATAGATGGACCCTGGGGCAGCTTCCTGGGTTTCTACTCCTACAGTGCATTAGGGAGCCTTTCAAAGCCAAAATGACAAATATTTGCTTCATCGGGGTCTTGGCTGACCAGGCTGTGTTGTTGGGGTGGTGCTACAGCTAGAACCCAGTTGCAGAAAGGTTAACCTCTGGGGCCAAAGAGAACTTGCTACTTCTCAATGAAAGCCTTCAGCTATGGAAGTGGAGATGCTTAAGTGCTAATGCATTTTATCAGGAGGACCAGAAGTGCAGTTAATGTACTCCAATGTCTGTAGACACACACCCTTGTTTAGAATAACCACTGTGAATTCAGCAGTCCACAGAAGCATCTTGGATGTTCTTTGGGCATCCAGCAATGCTGATATATTCAAGAGAGAGAGAGAGAGAGAGAGAGAGAGAGGGAGAGATTGCTTTCATGAATCGCTTTCATGAATCCCGGAGGGTCAGTGTTCATTTTGACAGGTAAATTGAGCAGACTTGACATGGATGTCATGGGCAACGAGAACTTTTTCCCCTGCAACTCCCCCCCCCCAAAAAAAAAAATTAAAGAGAAAACAAGATGCTCCCATAGCAAGACAAAAATGACCTCAGAAGTTGAAGCCTTCTGCCAGGGGCGCAATATGATTATTCAGATGTTTTGATTACTAATTCAGAAATAATAAGCAGTTCACAAATTCCAAGTTTAAAAATACACACATCGTCTGGTCTCCCTCACAGCACAGTCTCCCACTGCTACATTGACATATTCCACATGTAAGGAAAAGAGTTGTCACCTTAATTGTTTTAGGCACCAATAAAAGAAACCTCAAGAGCTTCTCATGTGAAGCTAAGGACACAAGAAGAGCTCTGCTGGAGGAAACCCAAAAGAGCCTTCTAGTTCAGCAACCTGCTTCCAGCAAGACATCTCCCTCCAGGCAGTCCCAAGCATGCCATGAAGACAATGATCATCCCCAACATCTGGTACTCAGAGGCATAAGGCTGAGAAACATGGAGGTTCCCCATTCAGCTGTTCCATCTGATATCTGTTGGGAAGACCTGTCCTTCAGGGCTTTGCCTTCTGCTGAGACAGACCATTGTCCCATGAAGCATCTCTTCTGAATGACCGTGTCTCTCCAAGGCCTCTCCTTGGCAGCCTTTTCACTGGAGATACCAGGGACATAACCTGGAGGATCCAGAGACCTTCAGCATGATGCAGAGCACGTACTCTACGATGATTCCTGCGTCTCAGTTGAGCCAAAAGCATAAATCAATTCAACCAGTGCAAATCCTTTCATTAAATTGCAGATTTTGGAAGGTGAAGCTTTTCATCAGGTGGCAGTATTTACATTTGACTGTTCCACCCCTCACCACACTACATCCTCTAAAGGCTTCCCTGCATTCTCCAGCAGCAGGTTTTCTGAATTTAACTAGATCAAAATGTTTGATGGTGGCCATCCCCAGATCAAAGAAGCAGCCAAATCACTAGACTTCACAATTTCGAAGCTCTTCTAGGAAATAATGCATTCATTGACAAGGAGTAGGTTAGTGACCGCTGGCAACAACATATTTGTTGTCGTTGTTGTTCAGTCGTTAAGTTGTGTCTGACTCTTCATGACCCCATGGACCATAGCACGCCAGGCCTTCCTGTCCTGCGCTCTCTCCCGGAGCTTGCTCAAGTTCATCTTCATTGCATCGATGATGCTATCTAGCCATCTCATCCTCTGCCGTCCCCTTCTCCTTTTGCCTTCAATCTTTCCCAGCATCAGGGTCTTTTCCAGTGAGTTTTCTCTTCGCATTAGGTGGCCAAAATATTGGAGCTTCAGCTTCAGTATCTGTCCTTCCAATGAGCAGTCAGGGTTGATTTCCTTTAGGATGGACTGATTTGACCTCCTTGCAGTCCAGGGGACGCGTAAGAGTCTTCTCCAGCACCACAGTTCGAAAGCATCCATTCTTCGGCGCTCAGCCTTCCTTATAGTCCAGCTCTCACAGCCATACGTTACTACTGGGAAAACCATAGCTTTGATTATATGAATCTTTGTTGGCAAGGTGATGTCTCTGCTTCTTACTATGCTGTCTAGGTTTGCCATAGCTTTCCTCCCAAGGAGCAAGCATCTTTTAATTTCATGGTTACAGTCACCATCTGCGGTGATCCTGGAGCCCAAGAAAATAAAATCTGTCACTGCTTCTATTTCTTCCCCTTCTATATGCCAGGAAGTGATGGGGCCAGATGCCATGATCTTAGTTTTTTTTAATTTTGAGTTTTAGACCAGCTTTTGCACTCTCCACTTTCACCCTCAACAAGAGGCTCTTTAGATCCTCTTCGCTTTCTGCCATTAGGGTGGTATCGTCTGCATATCGGAGGTTGTTGATAATTCTCCCGGCAATCTTAATTCCGACCTGTGATTCATCCAACCTGGCATTTCTCATGATGTACTCTGCATATAAATTAAATAAGCAGGGTGACAATATACAGCCTTGCCGTACTCCTTTCCCAATTTTGAACCAATCAGTTGTTCCATGTCCGGTTCTTACTGTTGTTTCTTGTCCCTCGTACAGGTTTCTCAGGAGACAGGTAAGGTGGTCTGGTACTCCCATCTCTTTAAGAATTTGCCACAGTTTGTTGTGATCCACACAATCAAAGGCTTTAGTGTAGTCAATGAAGCAGAAATAGACGTTTTTCTGGAATTCTCTTGCTTTCTCCATGATCCAATGAATGTTGGCAATTTGATCTCTAGTTCCTCTGCCTCTTCGAAACCCAGCTTGTACTTCCGGTAGTTCTCGGTTCACATGCTGCTGAAGCCTAGCTTGTAGGATTTTGAGCATAACCTTGCTGGCATGTAAAATGAGCGCAATTGTATGGTAGTTTGAACACTCTTTGGCATTGCCCTCCTTTGGAATTGGAATGTAAACTGACCTTTTCCAGTCTTGTGGCCACTGTTGAGTGTTCCAAATTTGTTGGCATATTGGGCACAGCACTTTAACAGCATCATCTTTTAGGATTTTAAATAGCTCAGCTGGAATACTGTCATCTCCGCTAGCTTTGTTGTTAGTCATGCTTCCTAAGGCCCACTTGACTTCACTCTCGAGGATGTCTGGCTCAAGTTCAGTGACCGCACTGTCATGGCTATCAGGGACATTCAGATCTTTCCTGTATAGTTCTTCTGTGTATTCTTTCCACCTCTTCTTCATCTCATCTACTTCTGTTAGGTCCCTGCCTTCTTTGTCCTTTATCATGCCCATCTTTGCACAAAACGTTCCCTTGAGATCTCCAATTTTCTTGAAAAGATCTCTAGTCTTTCCCATTCTGTTTCTTTCCTCGATTTCTTTGCATTGTTCATTTAAGAAGGCCTTCTTGTCTCTCCTTGCTATTCTCTGGAACTCTGCATTCAGTTGGATTTATCTTCCCCTTTCTCCCTTGCTTTTTGCTTCCCTTCTTTCCTCAGCTACTTGTACAGCCTGATCAGACAGCCACTTTGCTTTCTTGCATTTCTTTTTCTTTGGGATGGATTGAGTTGCTGCTTCCTGAACAATGTTACGGACCTCCATCCATAGTTCTTCAGGCACTCTATCAGGTCTAATCCCTGAAATCTATTCCTCACCTCCAGTGTATATTCATAAGGGATATGATTGAGGTCATACCTGAATGGTTTAGTGGTTTTCCCTATGTTCTTCAATTCAAGCTGAAATTTTGCAAGAAGCAGCTCATGATCTGAGCCACAGTCAGCTCCAGGTCTTGTTTTGACTGACTGTATAGAGCTTCTCCATCTTTGGCTGCAAAGGACATAATCAATCTGATTTCGATATTGACCATCTGGTGATGTCCATGTGTAGAGTCGCCTCTTGTGCTGTTGGAAAAGAGTGTTTGCTATGATCAGCGTGTTCTCTTGGTGAAACTCTATTAGCCTTTGTCCTGCTTCATTTTGTACACCAAGGCCATGCTTGCCTGTTATCCTGGTGATTTCTTGACTTCCTACTTTAGCATTCCAATCCCCTATGATGAAGAGGACATCTTTTTTTGGTGTTAGTTCTAGAAGGTGTTGTAGGTCTTCATAGAACCGATCAACCTCCGCTTCTTTGGCCTCAGTGGTTGGGGCATAGACTTGAATTACTGTGATGCTGAATGGTTTACCTTGGATTCGTACTGAGTTCATTCTATCATTTTTGAGATTGTACCCCAGTACTGCTTTTCCCAGCCTTTTGTTGACTATGAGTGCTACTCCATTTCTTCTAAGGGATTCTTTCCCACAGTAGTAGATATGATGGTCACCTGAATTAAATTCACCCATGCTTGTCCATTTTAGTTTGCTGATTCCCAAGATGTTGATGTTCAGTCTTGCCATCTCATGTTTGACCACCTCCAGCTTACCTTGATTCATTGATCTTACATTCCAGGTTCCTAAACAATATTGTTCTTTACAGCATCGGACTTTCTTTTCACCACCAGACACATCCACAGCTGAGTGTCCTTTCGGCTTTGGCCCAGCCGCTTCACTCTTTCTGGTGCTACTTGGAAATTCCCTCTGCTTTTCCCCAGTAGTATATCGGACACCTTCCGACCTGAGGGGCTCATCTTCCGGCGTCATATCTTTTAGCCTTGTGATACGTTCCATGGGATTTTCTTGGCAGGAATACTGGAGTGAGTTGCCATTTCCTTCTCCAGTGGACCACATTTTGTCAGAACTCTCTGCCATGACCTGTCCGTCTTGGGTGGCCCTGCACGGCATAGCTTATGGCTTCACTGAGTTATGCAAGCCCCTTCGCCACAACAAGGCAGTGATCCAAGAAGGGGAACAACAACATATTTGCCCTTTAGCAAAGATGTGTAAACAGTCAGAATCACTGCTGCCATCACCACCTACCACCACCTGCCACCACCACTATTTCCCCACCTCTGGTGAAAGAGCAGCAACGTTAGCTTCAGAAATGGGGGCAGGTCTCTTACACCCACTAACTCCTGCATGCAACTGCCACCCCTGATTATGTCCAGGGAGGGCTTTGCTCATTTTTCCTCCTAGGAGGAAGGGTGCAGGCCACGCTGGCAGCCTTAATGCTCCAGGGCTTCTTCTGCTCCCCAAATGTATTGCGCACTGATTTGAACCAACCTCCAGCAGGCTTCTCCTGAGGCCTATTTCCCCCTGACCCCCAGTGAGCTTAGATACTCCTGGAGTAATCCCCACCGTTTCTCCTCTTGGAGGGGTCTAGGCTTCCTTCCTTGCCACAGAGTGAAAATTTATTTATTTTTTTTATTGAAAATATTTCTTGGCCACCTTTCAGGGCAAAAACCCTCCCAAGGCAGCTTACAGCAATAAAATACATAAAAAAAGTTAAAATATTAAAAGTGATAAAAACATAAAAATAAAAACAACAATAAAAGCCAACAATAAAACCAACAACAATGTTAACAGGAGCAACAGCAACAGTCGCAGTCATATCAGTAGAAGGCCAATGTAAAATAGTATGTTTTCAAGGCCTTCTTAAAAGCCTGCAATGACGGAGCATGGCGGACCTCCAATGGCAGCTTGTTCCAAAGGCGTGGGGCAACTGCAGAGAAGGCCCTCTCACATGTGATCACCCATCTGACTGCTCTCACGGGTGGGCAAATGAGAAGGGCCTCTCTTGCTGATCTTAAAGTGCAGGCAGGCTGATATGGGTGTAGGCAGTTCTTCAAGTAACTTGGTCCCAAACCATTTAAGGCTTTAAAGGTCAAAACTAGCACTCTGAAAATTCCATCCGCTTCTTAGTTGCAATAGGCTGGAGTGAACATTTCGTTTGGTATTGACATGGGGAGATGTATTGTGGACTGTGGTTAAAGGATGGCATGCCTCCTCCCCTCCAGTACCAATTCTGACCTACACACACACACACACACACACACTTCTCCCACCAGCCTTACCTATGGTTAAGGGATATTTCTGTACTAACCTTAAACACAGTCAGCCCTAACCAGTTTCCCTCTTAACCAAAGTTTGCTAAACAACATCAGACTCTGAACTCTAGTTATTGCTAACTTTCAATGATCCACTGCAGTTGTAAATACCATGACTAAACTTATGGTAATGCTACCCACATTATATCTATACGTCAAAGATCTATAGGTCCTTCCGTCTGCCAGTTGAAGTTTGGACACTTATACTGTACCATATCAGCTAAATTAAAGGTCAGTGGACCTTAGACATGGAGGGGGTTTTCCTCCTCTTCTTCCCAAACCACCACCAGCCCTTCTAGTTTCACTTGTTTTGGTAACACATCATGTTCTTCTGTGTACCTCCACCCCCCACCCCTGCACACACAAAGCAGGTGACTTGAAACATTAACTGTATACTTTTGGTAAACAGGGGCAAGCATGCATGGCCCAGATCCAGACTTTTTATTTACTTATTTATTTCAAGGAAGGCAATCAAATATGCAATAGATTCCACAAACTAATTTCGTGTGCACACCTGGGGTCTTCTGATAACGTCAGTTACATCTACGCCACATGTGGATTAAAATTTCATAGAACCATGATTTCATCAGTCACTAAACTACAAAGGATTAATTAACAGCAAAGGAAGAGCTCCTGGATTGAAAATACAGTCTTACAGGGGGGGAAATTATCTATCTTTGCTCCCCAGATGTCAGTGTACACAGGAGGGGGGGGGGATATTTTGATGAGGATGGAACCCTCCCATTTACTATTAAAAGGTTTAAAATAGGTATTGTTTCTGCAGCTAGACTTTTTTTTAATGAGACAGTCTCATTCAGATTCTTTCTAGATTGCTAGAAACTGGTTCAAAGAGGCAAACAAATGGGGTCCCCCCACTTTCTTCCAAAGAGCACCAGAGATTACCCCCCGCTAAAATGTTTTTAGGGAGCTTTCATGAATGGAATAAAGCTTTCTTTCTTCAAAAAGGGCAGCTTAGTATATTAAAAAAATAACTGTTTCAGAGCAGCACAGGAGTTTAAACTTGTTGCAGGTGATCTGAAGCCTTCCCCAAAGCAGGTGTCTAAACAGAGCTGAGACAAAACTTCTCAAGATATTTTTTTTCTGACAAAACAGCTGAGAATTTTCTTTCTCCCCACCTCCAGAAAGACAGCCATTTTGCGGAATATCCTCTGCCATTTTGTGTGTGTGGTGGCCACCATTCCTCCCCCCCCAATGCCCCAGAATAATGCTAAGTATGAGGCGCAATGGAGGATGCAAAATGGTGGCTGAACTGCCAACGCAATTCCTGCTGCTTGCATTGGCAGGATAAAAAGAAACCTGGTGCGGGGAGGGAAGAAAGAAATTGCTCCACTGCTGTTGGGCAGCCCCACTCTCAAGAAATGATTGGAGAATATTTGGTGAAATGGTACCCCCACCCCCCAGTTTTGCTGCCTGAAAAAAGGGTTGACAATATTGAGAGGCCATTTTTGCTCAGCTCTAGACAATGAACACTGGCTTCAGTTTAGCAAACCTTTAAAAAGGCATCTCCCATACAGTGATACACTTGAAGGGAAAGGTAGCAGAGAAAAAAAAGGCTGTCCCTTCTGAAGTGAAATCAAAATTATGATGTAGGACTCTCAGCCCTTTCCAAAGCATGTGCCATGAGAAACAGATGAATTCACCTCTCACAGGATCTTCTAAGCACAAAGTAGCTACCAACAAAAAATGTTGCCCACTGCATGAGTCACTATGAAGCAGTCCCAGAACAGGGACTCACACAGAGACACACAGAAGATGGGGCTCCTCTAGAGCCCTGATACTCTTATGCAGTGTGCTGCCAATTTTAGTTGAGAGAAAAAGTATGCTTCAGCTATCAGAAGTCTGATAGCTGGTTGCCACTCTACTGTAGTTCCCTCTCAGCTATATGAGGCTGTGACAAGGTGGAACGGAGCTTATGAAAGGAAGTCACATTTATCATCGGCAGCTCCTCTCCTCTGCAGCAACTCATGTTTGTCCAAACTCTGAACCATGGGCGGGAGAGAAATTAGCTCAGAAAACAAAAAAGGCAGGAGGAAGGAGCAGCAACGTACACATTTTTTTAAGCATCGTTTTTTTCTGCCAGGTGGGGAAAGAAAAGAGGGGATGCCCCTTTGGTTCATGCAAAAATACACCCACATGCTGGACTTCGAATTCCTATAGAAAGAGCATGTACCTCATGGCACACATGGAAAACAGAGCCACTGCTGAATTTTGTGTAGCACAAGCGGCCGAGAGACAGACTTTTCTTTCTCCCTCTCGTCCCTGGGAAGATAAATTAACAAGCTGTCAGCTGAAGACAGCCAAAGCAGTTGTGTTTCTGTAAAGGGGCAGTGGAAGTGTCTTTGATTAATGAAACCTTAATACTTGGTCGTTAGGAAGCCTTTCTTCAGACAGGCCACGGAAGATAGATCCCTTCCAGGCAAGCGGGCCTCAAGAACTGGTCAAGATTTCCCAGGAACCTGGTCAAATAGAAGGGCGGTGACAAGATAGGAAGGAGGGGGATGGACAGAATTCCTTCAAGGGTAGAAAATGAAGCTCCTTACACAGGATTTCTTTGGCAAAGGCCCCAAAGGGTGCAGCAGTTACAGCCCAGCCCCAGGAGGAAGAATGCCAGTGTCAGAGTAAAAGCAACGTTCATCAACCAAGGACATGCCAACAGTTGGCTTGAAGTCCTGATGTTGCATCCAGGACTTGAGAACTGAAGGGAATTGCAAGGCAGGAAGATTACTTGTACAGGATAGCAACAGAGCCCATTTTGGAGAGGGGCTGGCACATATGTGCTCCAAGGCCATTACTGACCTCAAGGCGTCTGGGTTGGAGCACATACGCTTCAGGTCTGGGTTCAGGAACCTGACGTTCAGGAATCTTGTTAGATCAGGCCCTAACAACCATCACTGCGGCATTTAGCCCAACTCTGTGAGTTCCTCTGTGAAAGAGGATCACTGACTGATCAGACCTCAGCGATCAGATCACAACAAGCCGTAAGCAAAGGGCAAGCCATGCTATTGCAAAGGTAGGACTTGCAGAGAAAATGATCATTGATTGTATTTATATCCTGCATGGAGCTCAAGGTAGCGCACATGATCCTTCCCTCTCCCTATTTTATCCTCACAACAACCCTGTAGAATAGGCCAGGCTGAGATATAGTCACCCAAGGTCACCTGCTGAGGGGGATTTGAGAGGGCCGCTCCTGTGAGCAAGCCAAGCTGCACCTTGTGATGAAGGGAGAAGGCAGGGGAGCCATACTTCTCCGATTCCATGGGAGTCCATACATTGAATATATGCACTCATGCTCCAAAGAATCTTATTTAACAGCACACCTGCCCAAAACATAACTCAAAACATAACTGGATACCATTTTTGTTGTTCTGGTTGTCTTTTAATGTTTTAATATTTTTACAATTTTAATATTGATGATTTAATTATATTTTTAACTTTTGTACAGTTGTATTTATATTTCTATTTATAGGTTTTAATTGTAGCAGTTTTAACGTTGTAAGGCCGCCTTGAGCCTCAGTATTGGGAAAAAGGTGGGATATAAATAAATATAATGAATGAATGAATGAATAAATAAATAAATAAACAAATGCCCTGCTTTTCAAAAGCGCTGGGTGCAGGCGCTTTGCTCTTTCGGAAGAAACCAGGTCACTTACTCAAGCAAGTAAACAAGGACTTCCAGTGCCCAATTGTCAGCTCCCATCTCAGAAAATCTTGGCCCAGCACACCAGACGCAGTTGGCAATGCCAAAGTTCATGATGCAAGAATCTTGTTCTCTCTCTCCTCCCAAACAAGTTCTTGGATTGCAAAGAGAGAGAAACAAATTGCTTATGATTAATCACAGCAAGAACACTTCTCAAAAGACTCTTCCTTTAAAAGATTAGCGGGGGGGGGATACTTCACTGGCACCCTCATATCCTGGCTTATGTTAAACTCCATTATATGACAAAAGAAGGCACGGTTCCCCCAGCCCCCACCCTAAGTGAAACATGGGTTCAGGGCAAAAGACCCGTCAAATCAGGAGGTGTCGAACTGGCTTGTGTAAACTCTCTCCCTGAGGAGTTTTCAATATTACACGGTCCATGGTGGTCTCTGTAAAGCCCATTCATAATGTTTGATTTGGCTCCAGTTCCAAAACCACATTAACGCACACACACACACGCACGCACATCTGCAGAGGAGGAAGCAACAGGCTTGAGCGAAAACCATTCTAGAAACTTTCTCTTCAACGTTACAGCACGAGTAATTTCAGGAACTGAACAATACGGCGAATGTTTCTGCCTGGAAGGACACTGCGGTTAGCGAGCTGCGCCAGGACTTTTCACAGGCTCGCTAATGGGGGGATGGGGGTGGAGTTGGGGGAAACATTTAAGGAGTGATGCCAAGCACAAGGGGATCACTTGGATTTCTTAATGGTGGCTGTTTTTTATAGCATCGCCTGCAGAAATCTACACTGAACAAACCGGCTCACTTGATTTAAAACTTATTCTACTATAAACGAAAGCAGCAGGAAATGGAAGGCTGGGCGTGCGATGTGCCCCCCACCTTAAAATCCCGGGGATGGTGCAACCACAGGCAACCACAGCGGGGTGCAAGTCCCACACAACGGGGCAGCTTCTGGCACAAAGCCAAGACAGAGCTGGAAAAAAACCCAGCTACCAGGTCATCCCAGGACAAGGAACTATTTCTTTAAATACTAATTTAAAGGCAGTCCTAAGCAGAGCTGGCGAGTAAGGGCCCCAGTCCCACCTGGCTGTTCTCCAGTGCAAGACCCGCTTGAAATGAACGGGATCCCCTCAGGAGTGCTGCTTTGCTCCCGTGTGTCAACCACTTCCGCTTATTTTGAGAACTTCCCAGTGGATTGTGCTGGCTTCTGGGAATTCGGAATCTATTTTTCCAGGCCCAAGCTAGAGCTCTGTCCAAATGGCTTCCCATACAGACAGGCAGGCTTCGAAGACATTCAAGCTTCTGATGCATATTAGGAGCCTGAAACCACAAGCTGGGCTTCTTATTTCCAGCCAAGCACAGGAAGCCCACCTCGCAGCGGCGTAGCGGTGGAATCTGAAGTGCAGGTAAGCATCATGACAGTTCCCAAAGCCACGCCCCAAGGAGCGTCCCGAAACTGCAGGCAGCTGTGTGGATCCATGTCAACAAACCAGTTCTGGCAGCTTTCATCTCCAGCAGGAGCAGACATTTGGTCAAGCGAATGGGTCTTAATGGCCCATTGCAGACCAAGCCACCCCAAAATACTTTTGCAGAACAAAGTATTGCTGGGAAAATTCATTTCCGCCTTCTCAGCTACTGTGAGGATTGCAGCTAAGTTCAGAGGGAACAGGGAATTTGGAGGTGGGTGGGTGACAGATGACATTAGCATCCTTGCTAATAAGGAAGTTCTGTTGCTGTGTCCCTGTGAGACGTCGCTCCACTACACTCCTGCCAGCCACGATGCAGACCCTTTTGATCACTAGGATCATCAGCGGAGGTCTTGCTGGTTGTGCCAGATTCTGGGGGTTGTAGTCCAATGTCTACTGGGCTACAGACTTCCCCCTTGAAGTGCACAGCCCCTCCTGTCCCTGGGCCCAGAATGAGGTTTTTCCTTCAGCCAAACCAGATGCCCACTTTCATCACCAGAACTTCCTCCACGTTTCATGGCTAACCATCCCTCTCAGCCATTTCAAAAGCTTCATAAGCCTCACTGTGGCTTTCAAGATCGGGAGAGAATGTAGGCATGTAATGAACCCTCACCTTAATTACCTGCTTGTTCTACAGCCTTCTTTAAAGGCCTTCTCCCCACCCACCACCCACCCTACATGCACGGCACCATTAATTTTATGGAGTCACATGCGTGTGCACACAACGCACAGCCCAGCGCCCCTCCCCTGTCACCCAGCACAACAGGTTCCATGCAAATCCTAGAGCTTTTAAATTATACTGTTAATGAAAGCAAATAAAAGCAGTTAAAAGGCAATTTGCTCAATTGGTGTTAATATTTAAGCACAGCATGCACAAAGACAAGATCACAGAATTCGGGGAGATTTTTTTCCACTGAAGAAAAAACTTTTAGCCCCAGATTAAAAAGAAAAACAAAATCAAGTGTGTTTGAAGGGTGTGTGTGTGGTTTTCCCACAACAGGTAATGACCCTTTTTATTAAACTGAATTTTCTCACATTAGCCTCATCTGTTTCTATCATGCAGAAATCTCCATCTATAAAATAAAGTCAGCTGTATGGGCTGCTTCCTTGAGGCAAACTGAATCAACTCCCTCCTCTGCCTTGGAATTCAGCTGCTCACACTGCATGCCGGACAACCCTGAGATATGAAAAGCCCTTTTTGTTCACCTCTCCACTTCCTACCTGCTGGAATTCCCTTCCAAACATCTGTGCAATGTTTCATCTCAAAGAAAAAGCCAGATAAAGTTTTGTGGATGGGTTTGCATCATTCCTGTGCTGATGTGCTAATTCTAGCTCACTGCAGTTAAGGAAGATCCCCCCCGCCCTGCCCCACCCTGCCCCGCCCACAAGCTATGCAGATTTTCACCTCCAAATCTGAACTCATGTTCTGGGGCACCACGGCCTGGCTCAAACTGGGCCACAAAGTGTCACCAAGAAATGTACAATGTAGCTTCTTCAGGAAGATGGATCCCCCCACCCCCACCCACCCACGTATCCCTGGTTCAAGGCATGCATCTTGTTCATTGGTGGATTTTAGCGGGTGCCGACTCACAACCAGCGTCAACAAGCTCAGACAGCCAGCCATCTCCGGTGGCTTTTGGGACAGCCTGAGCACACCCTAACTCACCTCCCACCTCCCACAGCTCTTATGGCATTCAGGAAACCCATTGGGGGAGTGGATTATTCAGGTCTGAAAGATGACAGTGATTGGATCTCCCATCTCTCCAAATTTGATTTCTGTTCCCCATGGTGATTTTATTTTATTTTGAAACAGAATTAGAAATAAGAGGCAACAAAAAGAGTGGAAGTAATAATGCAACAAGATCATGATAGAAAAAACTCACTGATTATAATTCTTGGTTTATAATGGAGATGTTTGTGGGACAGCGAGAACAAAACAAAAAAAGAAGAAGCTCACTATCTAACAAAAGATTGCATGCAGAAGTTATATAGAATACATAAGGTTTGTGTGTGTGTAGAAAAAATATAGGCATCTGCAGTTCATTGGAATTTGATCAGACCTTTGAAGGGCATCTACATACCCTCTGATATCTGTCTTTAAAAAACCAACAACTACATAAATCAGCATAGATAAATTATTTGTTGAGTTGGAGCAGGCAGCCGGAAAGCGGGGAGGGGGGAGTATTGGTTCTGGGCCCAAGACAAAAAGATGCATTCTCCTCCCCTCCACCAGATGCCGCTTCCATTATAGGGTTCCACGATCCAAAGGGCCGAGTGGCTCTCCAGTCTCTTTCGACACTAACGAGTAGCGGCCCCGACAGCCCTGATTTGGACGGGGACCGTGGTGCTAGGGGAGGGGGAGTTAATTCTTCCCCATCCCTGTTCGTTTGTTTGTAATTTCTAGGCCCCCCAGTAACAAAAACATTTTCTAGGTGGCTGCACAATAAAATAATAAGATGAAGTGCAGCATAAAAACTACAGACAAGATCAGGTACAGCCCAAGAAAACAGAGGGCGAAGAGTCAAAATCAGCAAAGTTAAAAGCTGCAACGTGATTTTAAAGGCCTGAGACAATTAAAGGGGCTTTGCCTGGTGTTGAATGGATACTAAAGTGGCCACCAGGCAGAGGACATTCTGGGAAGGACATTCCACATCTGGGCTGCAATGACAGAACAACCCTTTCACTCTTAGCTGCCCACTGCAGCCTACCCACTTGATCGGGGCACTCAGAGAACGGCCTCGACTGGAGATCTCCAGGCCCAGGTGGATTTGTACTTCTGCTGAAGATGCTACTTGTGGTAGGGATGAGTGAACAAGTGATGTTCACATTCTCCAGACAGTAGCTTGATGTTCTCCTCGTCTCATTTACCACAGTCATTTGAGATCCCTGTTCAATTTGCACGATTGGGGAAATTGCACAAATCGAACACAACCAAATGGGAAAACTGCACAAAAAACTTGTGTATTTTCCAAAGTTGCTTGACTTCCCCATAGACTAAAGCATGTCATTGCGCAATTTTAAAATTATGCAATTGCAAACTGTTTGTTTGATTAAAAAAATTGCGCATTGGTTCGAACATGGTTGCACACGCCACAATTTGTGAACATGTTTGGGAAACATGTTCTCCTGCTTGTGTCTGTGTTCAGGGGTATGAATGGGGCTTGTTTGACTTTTTTGTGAGCACAAATGAAATTCTTGTACATCCCTAATTTACATGCACTCGTACACAGAGAAAGAGAGAGAGAGAGAGAAATGCGCCATGTTCCTTGCCCTGTGGAGGGGACACCATGGAACACTGCATGTCTGGGAGCCCCCAACACCACTGCTACCACCAAATCTGGCTGCCTGCTGTTATTCAACACTAAATTTCTGTACTCCAGCTTGTTTAATACCTTTCTTAAAAGAATTAAACATTCACACCACGGGTTCTCTACTGCCTACAGTTGGCAAAGGCTCAAACCCAAGGCATGTTTTTTGTGAGGATGCAAAAGAAAGAAGAAAAACCTGGTTCTGTGCTCACACTCACTTACACTCTCTCTCTCCCCCACTCCCACCCCCAGGAAGTACTTACAAACAAACCAGGGGAAGCAGTGGGGGAAATCCTGAAAAAAATCTAGGAGTAATGTTATAACACAAGAGCCAGAAATATTTATTCATTATTTATTGCTTATGCAGCACCATCAATGTACCCGCCACCATCAATGCGCGCGCACCATTAAAAGTGCTATAGAGGTTGTAAAAGGTTTATCTACAGGCTAGAAGTTCTCCTCGGCACGAACGCACACAGATCCAGCTGTTTATGCCAAGAGCCCCAGAGAGAATCCACACGGGGGAAGCTGCTCCAAGCCCCCTCCCAATTCCTGCGCCGCTTACATTCGACTAACAGGAACGAAGCTAAAAGGGATGTTTATGTTAGCCTAATTTTCAGCTGAAACCCATCCCTGGAGGATGCATTCCTGCCCCAAAGCAGGGCACAGGGTATGTGAAGCCTGCGGGAGAACAAGAATCAAGCTGCCCCCTCCAGACAGCAGGCACTGCTTCCGTTTCAGGGGGCAGAGAGAAGCTCAAATCAGCCTGAAAGCCAAATTCAGGTCCCCTCTGTCCTTGGTGGATGAGGGCTAGCTGCCAGTTCTCAGCAGTAAGAGGGAAATACTCTGCACATCCTTTGTGCGTAGCCTTCCTACCAGCCAACCTGAATGTGTGCAACAAGATACAAGTCTGACTGACGCGTGATATGGCAGGCTAACATTTTATATGTATGGTGTGGAACTTGGAACAGCCTAACTAAAGGAAGCAGAATGGGGTTATTCTGGGTCACAAGACCTAGAAGCAAATATAATACAGGAGTAGGACATTGTTGTTGTATATCTAGCACTCTACAAATAGTTTCCTCTCCAAACTCTGAGAACGTTTTACACACCTATCCTCCACCTAAAATCCACTCTGAAACTGTAACTTCCGTGCAGGATGGAATTTGAAATTCTAAAAAAACCTCTTATTTTAGAAGCAAGCTGCATAATTTTTAATATGTGCTAACATTTGGATGTTTAAAATGTAAAGCATCAAATTCCTGGGGATACAAGGAAACAAGTTGGAGGATTAATATTCCAAGATCTGATTCAGGGAAATCTACATGGCTCACTAAAACAACATTAACTCCTTGCTGCATTAGGAACAAGGGAACTCGTTTACCTTTGTCAGATATTGGAAGGCTTTAACAAAACAAAACAAAAATAGAAATAGAAAACTCTTCCAGCAGAGAGGCTATCCATTCAGTCAGACTTAAGTGATCACTAACTACACAAACTTCCCCTCGCCTCCCCCTCTCCTTGCTGAATCTAACCCCATGAGGTCATTTGCTCAGACAGTGGGAACTGGATTGTCCAATAAGACATCTCCACACCAGAGCTTTGCTAGACTGTTAGCAATGTTCCCTCAGCCGCATTATAAAGGGACATTTTTACAAGCTCCCGGCACACCAGTTCTCAGTTTGTAGTACTTACTGCTGCATAAGTGTTACAGTTTCCAACTAAATCTCCTAGAAGTTTTTTTTAAATTATTATTTTTTTAAGTTCCTTTGACCATTTTAAAAAAAATCATCAGAATGGCTGAATCTGATAAAATTGCACGTGGTGTGAGCAGGTTGTCACAGGGTGGGTGAATGAGTGACGTTTGGGCTCACCAAGATCCTCCACATATGCGCTCACTGCTCATCTCTCCTCGAGTTGCATAGGCGTTTGTGATCGCTACTCGTTTTGCGCAAACGGGAAAACTGCACAAAGTGAACAGCAATCGAATGTGAAAGCTGCACAAACAATTCCCACATCTGTGCAAATTTCCAAGAGTGCACAAATTTCCCCCATAGACTAAAGAATGCATGATTTAAAATGTGTGCATTTTGAGAAATTTGCGTCTTTTCAGAAAGTTGTGCATTTTGCGAAAGTTGTACATTTTTCAAGTACACATTTTGCAAACGTGATGGCAAATTTGGGAGTTTGTGAACATTTCTGGAGAAAACGCGCTCTCGTTCACATTCAGGACCGCATTTATGAGGGATTTGCAAACTGAAATGAAATTCTAACCCTGGCCAGGGCTCACAGGGACACAGCACCAGCATGTCTTTGTTAGCAGGGATGCAGACATCATCTGCCCCTTCCCCCCAAGACTTCCCTGTTCCCTTTGAGCTGCAATCCTCACAGCAGCGGGGCGGGGGTGAATTTTCCCAGCAACAATATACTATTGTAATGCAAAGTCTTTTGGGGTGGCTTGGTCTGGAATGGGCAGTTAAGACCCATTGGCTTTAGAGAAGACCTGCTTGCAGTGGGGATGAAAACTGCTAGAACTGGTTTGTTGATATGGATCGCCACAGCTGCCTGCATTTTTGGACTCTCCTTGGGGGCGGGGCTACAGGGACTGTGATGATGAGTGCCTGCACTTCAGAATTTGCCATGACACCACCAGGCCTGAGAAGAGAAATCACATTTTTAGTTGGAGAACACGGAGTAAGATACACACAAACCTGCATACACAGTCTGAAGTGACTCCGTGCAAATGCTCCAAGGCAGAGCCCCATATGTGTTTCAATGAATGCATGAAGCCCCTATAGGCACAGGCTGCTACATTCACTTCAAAGTTAATGTCCTTTCTGCACTTGAAGCTGCCCTTTCATTGGAATGATGAATAGAAAGCCCTGTAAGCAGCCTGGAGCTTCCCTGCCAACTGCAGAGGTTCAGGGTGAATGGTCGAACAGGCATCATTTGGAATCCCAAACACCCTGATTCTTACAAAATGTCCAACTTATTAGTGTGCAGAGGAGACCAATGTAAAAGTCACTACAGACAAATCCAGTGCTTGGACTTCCCACAGCTATGTAATAAGATCACATAGATCCACAGTATGCATTCTCCAGTAAGTTCCAGTACTGGTTTTCTCATTAGCTATCTTTAAAATATCATGTTAAGATTCCACCCCCCCCCTCCCGCCCCCAGTGACAGGAGCTATTGGCAAATGAGACCTGGTTTTCTAATGGCTGGAAATATTTTGTACACTCTGCTGCTCCCTCTGTAGACCCTTTGTCACAGCCAGGGTCTCCGAGCTAAAGCGTGTACCAAAAGACCATCTGTAGCTGCCGTCTTTACAGAGAAGTTTAAATAGAAGGATGAATGAACACAGGAATTAATGAATGACGAAGCCGTATGGTCCCACTCAGCTGCCCATGCTCACATGTGGCAGGCAAACCCTCCCAGCCTTCTGCTACAATGAGGGAGTTTCTAAGGTACAAAAAGAAAGAAAGACAGAGACAGAGACAGAGACAGAGAGAGACTGATTTAACAGATACACATGGAAAGAATAAAAAAGCAACTTGTGACAAAGTTCCCACATGATTAAGTCAGGAAAAGGCACATTTCAATCCAGAATAAAATAGTGGATTAGAACATTTGCTGTCTAGAGTCCAGATTTTCCATCAATGTAAAGATAAATCAAGAAGATAGTGCTCAGACATTGGAGCTGTGTCCATTTTTATCACAGATCTCTGAGAAGAGGAAAAAATAACGAAGATCAATATTACAGTACTACAAAAAGACAGACCTCCACACAAATGCTAAATGCTTATACTTAACGTTAGCATAATGTTGCATTTTCGCAGCCAAACTTTCAAGATGCTTCGTCCGAAGCACCTCTGCCATGGTGAAAATGAAGTTGGGATGGAAGCCACATTATACGCCCCTGCTCAAGTTTTTAAAATGTAAACAGAGCACATAGCCAAAGAAGTGACCTAAAAGATGATACTCCTTTGTAACAGTGGAAGGCAAAACCAAGTACAATGAATTCCAGAGATGTGCCCAAAAGCAGCCACAGAGTAACCGGGGTGTCATATTGTCATCGGACCCACCTGGCTTATTAAAAGAAGGTAAAAAGATATGCACCTGCCATCATATTCTGGCCGCTTTCCTAAGTGCTTTTTTACAACATACAAAGGAAAATGCGCCCTCCAAAGCAGCCCAAAGATTCAGGTTATACTGATGCAGAGGGGCACTTGCATAGGGGCACTTGCATAGGGGCAGGGCTGTGGCAGAGCCACCAGGGCTTGCAAGGACATGCAACAGCCTTCCCCAACCAGGGCCGCTCTGGAATGTGTTGGACTACAGCTCCCATCTGCCCCAGCCAGCATGGCCAATAGTCTGGAATGCTGGGAACTGTAGTTCAAAACTTCTGGACAGTGCAAGGTTGGGGGAGGTTGGCAAGCAAGGGCTCTGTGAGGGACCTGGACTTCCCTGGAACGGCTCCTGCTGCCCCTGGGTGCTCTCCTAGGTCCAGCGGTACTTGAGTGGCTGCCTTTCAGCCAGTCCTCTGCTGTCCAGTCTACTTCCTCGTCCTGTTGTGGTCCCTTTCAGACTTCCCCAGCAGAGTTTCACGGCTGTTCCCACAGATCTCTTCCCTCTCACCCATGCATCCAATGTTTCCTTCTGCAGACAGGTTTTTGAAATGTATACGTTTATTATTACTCCTATGGAAATATTTATACCCCACCTTTTTGTTCCAAAATCGAAAAGGTGGCCCACAGTTACTAAAAACTGAGTGAGGAGCCTGAAAGTATTTTGTTCAGGTTCCATCTAGAGCTGTGCACAAATGTCCTCTTGAGATGCTCCACCTTACTTGTGGGCAGAGAAATCTGGGAGACAATTTCACCGAATTTCTCCAGAGGGAGGAGAAATT
The DNA here is from genome assembly GCF_057233095.1 of Heloderma suspectum. Classification (NCBI taxonomy): domain Eukaryota; kingdom Metazoa; phylum Chordata; class Lepidosauria; order Squamata; family Helodermatidae; genus Heloderma; species Heloderma suspectum. Next base: position 3,920,552 of record NC_139463.1, on the reverse strand, counting down.
CTCGAGTTTCTCCCAGGTAGGGCTCCCCACTGGCAGGGCTTGAAGCACAGTTTCTTTCTTTTTTGGTGAGGGGTGTTTTTTTTGGGGGGGGGAGGGTGCTGCAACAGCATCAACTGCCTTAGCAGGCTGGCCCCCAGTTTGCATCCACCGCAATGCAGGTGGGGGCAGCTCCAGGGTTGAAGTGGAGCTGGTGTTCTGCCAAAATCTGTCCTCCAATTTCCTGAATTGTCTCCCCCCATGGAAGAGGCTTCCATTGTTCCAAGCTGAGAAGGCTATACGCTGCCGGAGAGATGATTGTACAACGAGAAACAGGACATTTGCACTCACTCCTCAGCCACCTCCTAAGTAAAGTAAGCCCAAGAAACTCAACCCCAACCCATGAGAATTTTTCCGAAATTTCTTCACCATTCAATTTCTTTTTGAAAGCAATTTCTCTTCTATCAAATTGAATGAGAATGGTCCAAAAAATGTGGGAGAAATTTTCAGCACAGCACTAGTTCCATCAGAAGAAAATCCCAAAAGACCATTGGGAAACCAGAACCACATTTGTAACGGGAGAAAACCTCCTCAAATCCACACAAATGGCCTGATCACAAAACATGGAGTTCGTGCAAATATTTTAGTGGAGAATCCTTGCTGGATGGGGCAAGAAATACAGCAGGAGATCTCGTTGAGGCAGCTGCATTTCCAAGGCTGGGCATTATGCACCCACCCCAACACATCATAGGACCACAGAGGGAACTGTGTACACTGATGATCAAAGAATGCTTCACTTTGACCACCATGGAAGGAAAATTGAAGGAAAAGAGATACAAGAGATGTACTAAGAAACTGTACCAGCAGCAGCAGAAGTGTTGATGGAGTTTTTAAAAGCAAAAAACCTTTTGACTGGGAGAAGAACAGCAGTAGCAGCTTTGAGATTCCCACCAGTTGAGCAGAGAATGGAAATCTTTTACATTCTATGTTCACCAGGAGATGTTTGTGCCTGTTTGTTGTCTCCAAAATTGCCAACTAAAGGTTAATGCAATACATGAAGCAAAGCAGTTTGCAATATTAGAACGCTACTTTTATTTTAAGAGCCATCATGTGTAAAAACGTTAGTGTTTTTGAAATTGCATTCTTGGAGTTAATTAAATGGACAATCTTTTACGCATAAAAAGTGAGAGAAAGCAATTAAAAGCTAAAGAGAGAGAAATGCTTTTGCAGAGAGGCGCGCTCCACCCCCACTCCCCACAAACCTCCTGCATTCCCTCTGTGCAAAAACGCAGGCCTCCATGGTGCAACGGATGTCCAAATGTGGCTCTTAATGGCACCCCCAGTGACAGTTTCGTCAGTACTCATTTTCCCTCTGAGTTTACCTGAAGGACTCACTGCAGCAAAAAAAGCCTTGCTTGGGTGGAAAACAGGCAGACCTCACAAGACAGAATGGCTGGCAGCTGGCAGATCCTGACTGAGAGAGAGAGGAGAGAGAGAGAGGCAAAACACAGGAGCAAGGAGTGACATCGGAGGACAGGCTCCACACACCTTTCCGGGGCATTCGGCTCAGAGGGGGTGCCAGCTGATTTCTATACAGTACAGCCCCTGGAATGCTGATGCCAATTTGGCAAAGAATGCAGCTTATGAATATCCAAGCAAAAAACATGTTAAGTAGAAGTTGCTGAACTACATTCTTAGTACAGATTGGCAGAACTGTCGATGCACTAATTGTCCTGGGTTACACAACATTCTTGTGTAGCCAGTGAAGCTGTTGTAACAACGGAGTCGTGTGCTCCCTGTAACCAGCCTCCATCAGCTGTCTGGCTGCAGCATTCTGGACCAGCTGAAATTTCTGAACAGTTTTTGAAGGCAGCCCCATGTAGGGCACATTACAGTAGTCCAAACAGAATGCAACTAAGGCATGTGTGACCGTGGCCAGATCAGATGTCTCTAAGAATGGGCGCAGTTGGCACGCTGGCCTCAGCTGTGCAAACACTCTCCTGGCCACTGCCAAGACCTGGGCTGGGTCTAGATGTACACCCGAGCTGTGAGCTTGCGTCTTCAAGGGGAGTGTAATCTCATCCAGCACAGGTTGGGATACCCGTGTAGGGTCTGCCTCTGAACATTCTATGCCTATATGCTACCTCTAGTACCAGAGGCAGTGAGCCTATGTACATGAGTTGCTGGGGAACATGGGTGGGAGGGTGCTGTTGAGCTCATGCCCTGCTTGTGGGTTCCCGGTCAGGAGCTGGTTGGGCACTGTGTGAGCAGAATGCTGGACTAGATGGACCCTTGGTCTGATCCAGCAGGGCTCTTCTTATGTTATATTCTTATCCAAGTGGGTGGGGGAAATCTTGGAGGAGGAGATGGGTCTGCCAGTTGGGAAAAAACTGACTGCAAGGAAGAAAAAAGAGAAGCTGCAGAGGGACCAAAAGAGCAGGTGGAGGTATCGAAGGAGAGAACTTTGTGGAGTACAATACGTTCCATGGATGTATCATTGAAGGATTTATCTTCTCCCCAGGGATACTTCTTAACTGATCCTTTTATCTAAGTGTTCCTATATTTTGCATGTTCCTATAAGTTAATTTGTATGTCTGAGCTGTACAAGCCTTTTAGTTCTATTCATTCATATTGATTCATTATAAAACTATTCCACCGTTCAAGTTGCATGTGGCAGTTTGAGTGGGAGTGTAAATGGAATCCAGTCCGTTGTGGATATGAAACAGGGAGCAACTCATCAATAGGGCTTAGACACCTGCACAGCAGCCCATCAGAGCCCAATGACCTGACGTGCCAAGAGAAATTATGCAGGCGCTGCGCTATTCAAATGACCCCCCTCCCAGCACAGCTCAACAGCAGGGCTAATACGCAGACACAAAAGCCACCGCCCCTTCATCGCTGCTGCCACACAACTGCAGCATCCAGACATGGGGCACAACTGTGCATCCCTTTGCAAACTTTCCTTACATGAGTGGAGAAGCAGAACAGAAGCAGAACACTTGGTCTGCACTTCAAAAAAAAAACAAAACAGTGTTCAGGCAAGCCAGGTTTGTCACCATTCCTGCTAAATATGGGCTGAAAAGGCAACAGTTGCCATGTATCCTCTGGGGCTGGAGGGCGGCTCACCCACCATAACCATCTTCTGGATTCATTTTCTGCTTACAGAGAAGTGCACAGCCCAAACCCCTGTGACTCCTAGTGGAAGGTGTGCGGTGCTTCCTTCCCCCTGTAAACTGGCAGGTTTTGTGCACGTCAGATGCTCTTCCAGATATTACCTATGGGGCACAACCTTATAATGTGGGGTAGGTAGGCATTGGTTCCCAAACCTGGGGGTGGGGTGGGGAATGACGCTTTTCCAGATGGTGGGGGGGGGACAGGAAATGCCAGAGGAAAGAGATTCAGGGGGCTTAGGCCCCAACTGACAGGCCATCAGCAAATCGGGTTCTCCAAAGGAGAGCCAGACAAGGAATGGACGGCCGCCAGGGAGCTTTGCTTTTCAGGGTTTTCCCCTGGTCTTTCAGCAAGGGCGTTGCTAAGAATTCTAACTCCATCTATAGCATCAGGAGAGTGTCTTGTGCAGCCAAGAGAAAGATGGTGACAGCATGAGAAAAAACAGGAAATGAAATGAAAGCAAAAAGGCCCAAAGGGTTTTCCCCCGATGCACATTGCACTGAGTAATTGTTCACTATGAAGTCCCGGCTCATTTTCTCACCACTGCAAAGCCTGCTGTCCACCGACTCTGAAGTAGCAAGATTAGCAGGTTCCCACCTCTGTCTTTTCCAAAGCTGTGTAATAGGTCAGGCTTAGTTTCCCGTAAAGTGTGTCATGCTCTCGGTGCAGAAACTGTCTTATCGCCACAAGAAAGCACGTTCGAGGTGACCCATTAGGCTACACAATCTCAAGGCATGGGATGAGTGACACAGGCGTAGGACCAGGGGCAGGGGGCTGCCTCTTGGGTCTTGTGCCATAGGTCAGGATTGCCGAATAATAAAGGACTAGCAAAAAGATATATCCTTCAAGACTCCTGGTCCAACAAGCCAACCAAGGAGAGAAGCCATGCAGATGCCCCCAGGCTTAATCCCCGGCATCTCTGGCTAAAAAAGGATCCAAGAGGAGGTGATGGGGATAGACCTGTTGTGATTGAAGCCCTGAAGCCTGGCCAACAGTCAGCATAGGTAATACTGGACTAGACGGACAAATGATATGTTCCTATGAAGAAAGGAGTAAAATAAACTAAAGAGGAAACTCTTGGCAAAACAGATGCAGTTCAAGACCCTAAATCCACAGGTCTGAACACTCACCTAACCCCCAAAAGTCCAGGGCTGCCTACACCTTATTATTTCCAGTCTCTCTTGGGGGATTTCTCTGAACCTGTGAATGCAGCTGATGCAGAATGTATCAGCAAAGACCTTTTAAAACTTTTATGATACTCCCAAGAAATGCAAAGCTTATGCAGGGTGAAGGAGGAACGGGGAAACAGCATCCCCCTTGCTGGATGAACAAGTCAGCTGAAGTTAGTCGGCGTGTGCCCCCAAGTCTGGGAAAGGAAGAGCAAGTTCAGAGTTCTCGGAATGACTGAACTAGCTCCCCTCCTAAGGCCCCACTAGTCTCCCTGCAAACCTGGCCCTTTCCGGTACAAGAGCATGAAGCACCCACAAGCAACAGATGAGGTAGTCAACTTGTATCTAGGCTGCGTCACTTCAGACTGCTGGCAGGAGCTCATGCGACTGAAGGCTCCACTACGAAATTAATTTCCTACCTACAGAGAACTAGCCGGTCAGCAAGAAGGCTAGATTCTCCCTGACAGGCTGATCTTTTAGAGGCATGGATTATTATTTTCTGTACAGAGGAGCATCCAATAGTGTGAGCCTTCCACTGCCTGCAGTGTGAAGTGGTATAGCTGGGATAGACAGATACCTTCATCTGCTGCTTATAAAAAAAACAGAGCAGCGGTGTTGAACATCAGGTTCATGGACCAAATCTGGCCCATCTGGGGTTTGCCAGATGGCCACACCCTTCCCTTGGCCCCACCCCTTGGCCCCACCCCCTTTCCCCCAACCACCAATCACTAGGTGGCTTCCTGACTTCTGTGCAGCTTTTTCCCCACTATAAAGATTTAAGTGCCTCCCCTAAGGCTTCATGACCGGCAGGAAGAGCAAAATACGATGGCATTCTTTGCCCCACCCTGTTTTTCCCACCACCACCACCACCACCACCACCACCACCACCACCACCACTGGAATGTGGCCCACAAGAGCATCTCCAAAATTGAATTTGGCCTCAGGCTGAAAGAGGTTCACCACCCCTGCCTCAGGATAATCGAAACCTCAGGTTTTCACAAACACCCAAATAACTGAGCCTGCATTTCTGGAAGATCCCAACGCTTAATTTGAATGAGAGCCTTGCTTGTTTGTCTACTTCCACATTTATTTATTCATCAATAAAATGTCTACCATGCCTTTTCTTGTAGACATTTCTACCATGTTCCTAGGTAGGGATGGCATGAGCACCTGATTCTGTCTGGGAATCTGGCAGAAACCCCCCTGCCCACACCCCTGGGCCCCGTTAACAAAGCCCCTGCCCCTGATTGCTCCCTGCCTGCACTCGGCAAGCAGCCTGCACTCACCACAGCAGCCTCGGTGACCTCTGCGGTTGCCATTTTTTGAAAAATAAAATGGTAATCGCAAAAATGCACATATTTGCGCATGCAAAAATGCACATTTTTGCAAGCTCGGGGGAGCTCAAGAGGGGGTGGTGCTTCAGTGGGTGCCCACCAATCCTGGACAAGGCTGGGTTCGCACGTCCCTACTTGAGACTAAGGCCTACAGAGCTCAATGGGGCTTACTCCTGGCTAGACGTGGATTAGGGCTGTACTGTAAGAGCAACAAAAACCTAAAAAACAGAGAAAATATAATAGCCAAAATGCCATCAGAGCAGGAGGCAGATGGAGGCTTTCTGGCTTTCCACCCACAGTACTTCTGTCTTTTTCTGGAATACATTTCAGCTTGTTGTCCTCATCCATCCCAAATGGCCTCTAGACAGCAGTTCAGGAGTTCCACAGGCTCCCTGAGACTGATAGGTGGCAACGCAAGGTAAAGCTGCATGTCATCTGCATCCTGATGACACTTTAGCCCAAATCTCCAGATGATTTTCCCCAGTGGCTTATGGTACCCCATAGGCTGTGGGGGGGCATGCAGCCCCCTAGTAAGGCCCTCACCACACCCTGAAAGTCGGGGAAACCCAAAAAATGTTAAAAAAACAAAAACAAAATGGCATCCCGGGGGGCTATGGAGCACCTAAAGGGTCAAAATTAGCTTGTTTTGTTTGTCATTATGTATTATACACCCCCCATATTTGGCACCCATGGGAGGGGGGTGCAGCCCACAGAGTGAGGGTCCTGGGGCAAAAATGGCCCCCAGACCTTCCAAAGTTGCCCACTCCTGCCATAGGTCAAAGGCCACAACACAGAACAGAAATCCCTAAGTACCACCAATTGAATACACCCAGCCAAGAGAGTCTGGACCTAGCCCAGTACCAGGCCATCCAGAAGGACACCATGGTCCATGGTGCTGAAGGCTGCTGAGAAGTCTAAGAGAACCACTGCCCCCATTCATTTCCCAGCATAAGTCATACATCAGACAGACTGAGGCTGTTTCCAGACCATAACCAGGAAGCCACATTGGAGCTGATCCTAATAATCCATATCATCCAAGATTGCACAGAGCTGAGACACCACCTCTCTTTCCAGGACCCTGTTCAAGAATAGAATGTTAGATGCTGGGTTGTCATTATCCAGGAACACAGGGGACAAGTTTTATTTTATTATGTCCCCTTTGTGAACCTCCCAGAGAGCTTTGGCTATTGGACGGTATAGAAATGAAATGAAATGAAGTAAATAAATAGAGATCTCATTGCTGCCTTTTTAAAAAAGGAAGCTGGCATCACACCTTTCCTCAAGGAAGCATTCACCACTTCTGAGGCCCATATACCCAGCCCAGGCCTGGCAGGTTGTGCTAGCCAGGAAAAGCAAGGATCCAAAGAGCCATTCTTCAAGCATCAACCTGACCATCCTCAGGTGTACAAGCTTAAATATATCCACTTACGGTATTGACTGGCTAGAGTTCTGGATGCATCTCCAACTCATCTCCAACTCTGACAAAACTATGGTGTTCAAGTCAGAAGAAATCCAAATTATTTTTTATCTACGAAGTGCAATTGGTCATAGTGGGCCACAAACTGACTCTGTGGGCAATATGCAAAAGGCCCTTCACCACATGCAAAAGGTATGCTGGATGGCATCCCACAGGTGCAATGGGATCAGAATGATGCTCTCTGGACCTTTTCCATCCACTACATACTCCAGTCATACACGGGTCCCACAAACAACAGAACAGTGTTGTGTGCCAAGTCAGAGCCCCACGCGCCTGTCGCTGGTGTGGATCCGCCTGCCACAGAAAGTCTCATGGCATTCCAGTTTGAGTAACAATCCAAGCTGGCAGGACTATATAGTCATCCTTTAGGAGAGAAAAAAAGCTCAGTTTTCCCTCATTATCTTTGTAATGACAAGAAGATGGAAGCCTATCTCAATGTCAATAAATACCGTAAGGCACTCACCAACCCACATTCCACCCGAGGTATTCAACTGCTCTAACAAGGGTGTGAAAATGAATGCCTGTTATCCTAACCCAATAAAACATGACCTCTGGTTTAGGAAAGACGTAAAGTTCACTATTGATTGGCCATTCAATAATCTGCTCATAATTACTATTATCTTGCTGACTTCATCTTGTTAAGAGGTCGACAGTTTTGCAAAAATCTTGCAAACCATGTGGTTTGCTTGCCAACTTCATATTTGGGCCAAAGGATCAATCCCTTTGGATGCCTACTTTTATAGTGTTATATTTTTTTAAGAGAGAGTGAGATTAGGAGTCATTAAATTTGATTTTACTTCACCTCTTGATCCTTAAGATTATAAAAAATAGAAGTCGATGAGAAGTGTGCTAGGGCCAGATTGCCCTTGAGTTAATTATGACTAAACACTCTGCTTCAAGCTTACATTTCAGCATCCCCTTAATTCTCTCACTGTGGGACCTCAGCCAGAATCAGTATACTCTTGTTACACTTTATAGAACCAAAAAGGCTCCCCTGGCATTGCAGATGAAACACTTTGCATTCCTGCAATCCTGCCATAACAGTGTTGCAGGTCAGCACAGAGGGTCCCAGAATGGTTCTCACAATGGATGATGAGTAGACAGGTCTACTCATCATCCAGGACCCAGACTAGGCATAGATGAGGGACACACAAACAGTGTAAATGAACCCCTGCTTTACAGCCATGGAGATGTGCCTGCAAAGAACTTCAAAACTAGGTTAATGATTGGCACCGAATTACCTACACAAATGCAAATCCTTGGGGGCATAGAACGCAAGGGCAAGATCTCCAAGCATGACTCGTTCAAATAGTAGCATGACTCCCTTACATTTGCTTATCTTATTTGGGTTTATGGCATGCCCCTATCCAAATTTCAAGGGAAGTAAATACAATGCTTTCTTATCGACGGTTTCCTCAGTGGCCTTTCATGGGTTACATATGAACATATGAAGCTGTCTTTTACCAGATTGGACCACTGGCCCGTCCAGGAGTAAACGACCGTGAAGCTAGCACTGGCTCTTCAAATCTCAGTTGCAAGTCCCCCCTATCCTATCGTTTTTCTCACCAGACATGCTGCTGGGGATTGAGCTTGGGTCCTTCCGCCCGCGATGCAGATGCTCTACCGCTATGCGACGGCTCCTCCTTGAAGCTCTCCACTAATGCCCTCCCCATGTCACTACACATGGGTTGATCGTCTGGCCCCATTTCCACATTAACATCTCCAGCTAATATAAACCGGTGGCACTCTGGAAGTGCATAGATACTTGATAATATATTATCCCATTCCTCATGCATTTTTTGAGGTTTGGAGAAGGGAGACACACACACACAGAGGACATAATATTACCTTATGTGGCCCCATAACCTGTTTCAAGCTAATATCCAAAATTAGGGCAAAAAAATATGGACTCCCCAATTTGCCCCTCCGCTTGCAGGTAGGTGGCAGATCTTTTTTGGGGGGGGTCCAACAGATTCAGTGGGGGCATGTCTGTGGCAGCAGCTTCCTCGTTTCCGCCTTTATTCTGAGCAGAAGGGTTGCTTCAATACTGCCTGTAGCCAAAGCAATGGAGTTCTTCCCCACAGCTGCTAGCTGATGGATCTCTCTCTCTCTCTCTCTCTCTCACAGACACACACATACAGAGAGAGAGAGAGAGAGAGAGAGAGAGAGAGAGAGAGAATATCACAGAATCATAGAACTGTATAATAGTAGGGTTGGAAGGAGCCTACAAGACCATTGAGTCCAACCCCCTGCTCAATGCAGGAATCCAACTCAGAGGATAACTGACAGATGGCTGTCCAGCCTCATCTTGAATGCCTCCAGTGTGGGAGAGCCCACCACCTCCCTGAGTAATTGGTTCCATTGTCATATTGCTCTAACAGTCAGGACGTTTTTCCTGATGTTCAGCCGGAATCTGACTTCCTGTCACTTGAGCCCATGATTCCGTGTCCTGCAGTCTGGGATGGTCAAGAAGAGATCCTGGCCTTCCTCTCTGCGACAGCCTTTCAAGTCCTTGAAGAGCGCTATCATATCTCCCCTCAGTCTGGTCTTCTCAAGGCTAAACATACCCAGTTCTTTCAGTCTCTCTTCATAGGGCTTTGTCTCCAGTCCCCTGATCATTTTTGTTTCCCTCCTATGAACCCTCTCCAGCTTGTCTGCATCCTTCTTAAAGTGTGGTGCCCAGAACTGGACACAGTACTCCAGATGAGGCCTAACCAGTGCTGAGTAGTGGTGGGGGACTAGTACTTCCTGGGATTTGGAAGCTATGCTTCTATTAATGCAGCCCAAAAGAGCAGTGGCCTTTTTTGCAGCCACATCACATGGTTGGCTCATATTCAGCTTGTGATTGACAACAATTCCAAGATCCTTCTCGCTTGTAGTGTGGTTGAGCCACGTATCCCCCATCTTGTAACTGTGCATTTGGTTTCTTTTTCCTAGGTGCAGAACTTGGCATTTATCCCTACTAAGTTTCATTCTGTTGTTTTCTGCCCAGTGCTACAGTCTATCCAGATCACTCTGAATTTTGTTTCTGTCTTCCAAAGTATTAGCTATCCCGCCCAATTTTGTGTCATCTGCAAATCTGATCAGCATTCCCTGCACCTCCTCCTCCACGTCATTAATAAAAATGTGGAAGAGCACTGGGCCCAGGACTGAGCCCTGCGGTACCCCACTCGTGACCTCTCCCCAGCTTGAGAAGGTCCCATTGATAAGCACTCTTTGAGTCCGATTCTGTAGCCAACTGTGAATCCACCGGATCGCTGTTTCATCTAGCCTGCTTTGAGCTAGTTTGCTCATCAGGAGATCATGGGGCACTTTGTTGAAAGCTTTGCTGAAGGAACAACACTATATTTTGGGGGTGGGGGTGGGGTGGGAGATGCTGGCAAGAGCTGCTGCTGCCACCACTGTGGCAAAAATACATTCCCCTGCCCCCCAGTTTAAAGAGGAAGCCACTACCAACATTCATTGCAGTGGTAAGAGCTCTCCTCCCACAAAACAATTTGTAAACATTTTAGGCTCCCACCCCAAAACACTCCCTGGTTTGGGAGGCCCAAGTCACACACTTGGCCTTAATCCAAGATGGTAGAAACCCGAATGGTCAATTTCCTCTTGCATTAATTTTATTGCCTGGAAGTATATAGGCAACATACCTCTGTATATATATTTGACTTTCAACTAGAACCAAAAAGGTTGCTATGAAATTACCCATTCTAGTGACAACCCAGAGACAGACGTGGCTGGGAAAATCCTCAGAACCTGACAGCCTGGGCTCCCAGAACATAGATGTGGCCATCTAAGATTCCAGGTTTTTGCTCAGTCCTGGGCATGGATGAATGTAGCAATATGCAGTAAATGTATAGCAATTTTATACTATTTAAAACTGTCATTTAACCCCCAACCCCAAGAATCCGAGGAATTGTAGTTCAACGTGGATGCAGAGACTAGGGTTAGACACCCGAGCCATCCCTTACAAAGCTACATTTCCCAGTTTTTCCTGCCAAAAAGGAATGCCTTTCAAGCCAGTTTAAATTGTTTAAGTCTGTCAGGTGGATATGGCCCGTGACACTGATTTGCAAAAGCCCAAGCTCGCTAGGGACATCTGAGAAATCCACAATGGATTCAAATGATTTTGGATTTCTCTGAATTTGACTTGTGGATTCCTCAATGGACTGGCTTTTTCAGAGTCATGTAGATTCCGCAGTCTTCTCCCAAAAGAGGGTCTATGACCCCCCTGGCAAAGGGGAAGTACAGGCTGAAGGGGCAGGATTGCAGCTTGAGATCGATAGGCATATGGTCAAGGAACACCTAATTTGAGTTCAAATCTCCAGGGCCAGATGAACTGCATCCTAGAGTAATAAAGGAACTGGCAGAAGAACTCTCAGAACCGCTGTCTATTCTCTTGGAGAAATCATGGAGAACAGGGGAAGTGCCAGATGACTGGAGGAGGGCTAATGTTGTCCCTATCTTCAAAAAGGAGGAACCTGGGAACTACAAACCAGTCAGTCTGACACCAATCCCTGGGAAAATTCTGGAGCAGATGATAAAGCAATCCATCTGGAAGCACCTTGAAAACAATGCAGTGATTACTCAAAGCCAACATGGATTTGTCAAGAACAAATCCTGCCAGACAAATCTGATCTCATGTTTTGATCAGGTAACCTCCCTTGTAGACCGTGGGAATGCTGTAGACATCATATACCTCGACTTCAGCAAAGTTCTCGACAAAGTGCCCCATGATACCCTGATGAGCAAAGTAGCTCGAAGTGGGCTAGATGAAGCAACGATCCAGTGGATCCACAGTTGTCTACAGAATCGGACTCCAAGCGTACTTATCAGTAGGATCTTCTCAAACTGGGGAGAGGTAATGAGTGGGGAAGAGCCTTATTCAGGAAAAATAACCAGCAGGAAATTTTAGGGAAGGAACCCCCCCCCCCAAAAAAAACCCAAAGAACTTTGAAACGATCAGCAGAATTGCTCAAATGTATTTTGTAAATCTCCAGGCGTGGTTTGTCAGGGCTGAATCATGAATTACCAAAAGTGCAACGTATTAAGTAGTCCTGAGCGATCCCCAAAGGAGTCAGACCTTTCAGCCTGGATTACTTATAGATGTGCCCAGCATTTCAGCAGAGTCAGGAGCATAAATTATCAGGCAGCCAAGTTCTTCCATTTTGGGGCTTCAAAAGGAGGAGGAATATAAAAATAAATGCTCAAATAACCATGTAGAAGGCATTTTACTTGCCACTATCTCACAGAGAGAGGAAGAAGTACGGCAGAAGAAATGAAACAATTTTACACAAGCCATCGACGATGCCACACTGATGATGCGCTGGACATGCTCCCTGAGATGATCTCCTGCCACTTCTGCTCATCTTCTCTCTACACAGGATAGCCTACTGAGAAGCAAGAGGACTCATGACCCATCAAGAGTCACTAGCACAAGATGATGCAGTGATGTCCATTAGCTTAAATGGCTTTGGAAAAAGGATTTCAATCAGATATCACCAACCTGGTACCCTCCCATAATTGTGGGAGATGACAGGCTCTTATCAGACATCCACATTTTCACTTGCTACACTCAGACATGGTGAGTGTGCTGCTCTGCTCCAGAGAGGGTAGCAAGCAACCTTGCAGTTGCAGAGATGGGAGGACATCATCCTGACACCTGTAAAGCAGCTGCTGCCTCCTCCCTGGCTTTGTGGTTGAGTGGAAGGTTGGAATTTCATTGCTGAGACCGCTGGGCAAGCCAGCAAGCACTCCATCGGCTCTTCCTGCTGCCCAGGGCAAGACCAGGTATTGGCAACCATAATTTTGGTCTTGGCTAGCAAAACCAACCAAAAATGGTGAATCCCTGCCTCTTACTGATGGCTCAATGGAACCACTGTGTAGAGAGATGGGATATTTTGCTGGCTGATTTTGCAAACAGAATGTTATAATAATCTACAGCCTGAGCCACTACAGCAGGTTTTTTTTTCTGTTCTTAACAATAGCCTTCACTGCAGCCATAACCTCCAAGTTCTTCTGCCATCCCATCATGCAGCCAACTGACACAGGGCCCAGCAACTTTGCCCTGATGCAATACCAACAGTGGATTCACACCTTTGGCCCTCCACTTGCAGGTTTCCTCGCTCCATAATTAGGTTACAAAGCGTTCCCTCAAACCAGCATATAATAGATAAAGTGGTTCTTTGGAAAGAAAGACATAAAGATTCATAGGTGGAGGAAGAAAGAAATCAAGGCAAAAGAGAAATGGGGAAGGACCCCCCCACACACACACACACACAAAGATAAACCAAGGCTGTGTTAAACCCTCCATTCTTGCCTGGCCACCTCTCCTCCCAATCTGGCTTGTGCATTGTAATTCAATCTTGCCATTCAAGTTTATAGTTTACACATTGTGTACCAAGGTGGAGAGCGGAAGGAAGAGGCAGACTCCTTCGACGCCAAGACATCAGTGTTCAAAGAACGCAATGCCATACTTAAGAAGGAAGAGAAATCAATAACTGTTGCACCTTTTCCCGGTAAGATCACGACTCTCTTTTAGGAGGAAGAGGAGGCAGCGGCTGCCTTTCTGAAATGTAGCCTTAACAAACAGAACATTGCTCAACCGTTCTAGAGGAGAGTGTCATAAACAAGCAGGCACATGGCAAACATATTGATTTCTTCAACCTTATCGCACAGCAACCACTGCTCAGTTACCAAGCTACTTTAATATGTAATTTACTGCAAGGAGAGAGAACAAGAAGGGGGATGTCTGAAATATTTACTGTAGAAACTGATGGGAGAAACGCTCAGCTCCCTGTGCGTAGCTTCGTTGCTGACATCGTAGCAGCAAAACAGAGGTGTGCTGCCGTTTGCCCATTTTTTCCATGGTTAAGTGTTTTCAAACTTAGGAGGTGAAAAATGGAGTTGCGTGCTCCCTTTCTGTGATGCCTTGACTTCAAAGATGCTGTTGATCTTCTTCAACTGTTTATGTTTGGAAAACCAATATATTGTGCACTCCCTTCATTTTGATGGGAGAATTTAATTTTGCTTCAGGAAAAATTTCAGTTTCAGTTGTTGCAGCCTGATGTGGGCAAGACACTTGAATCAGTCCATCCCACCACATGTAAGCTTCACCCTTGCCCATCCTGGCTAACATGATCTGGCAGGGGTGGATTGATTCGATGATAAATGCTTCCCTCTGTCAGGGGGTGGTGCTGGCTGCCTTGAAAGAGGCTGTAGTGTGCCCTCTCCTGAAGAGGACCTCCCTGGACCCAGAGGTGTGTGAGAACCATCACCCCATTGCTAATATCCCCTTTGGGGGCAAGGTGCTTGAGTGTGTGGTGGCTGGGCAACTTCAGACGTTCTTGGAGGAAACTGATTACCTGGACCCATTTCAGTCTGGATTCAGGCCAGGGTACAGCACTGACATGGCCTTGGTTGCTCTGACGACCTACTCCGGCTGAAAGACGGGGGAGTGCTACCCTGTTGACCTACCTGGATCTCTCAGAGGCTTTTGACACCATTGATCACAGTGTCTTACTGGATCAGCTCTGCAGGATGGGAGTTGGGGGCACTGTCCTACAGTGGTTCCACTCCTACCTGCGGGGCCAATTCCAGGGAGTGGTACTGGGAGATTCCTGTTCTACCCCATGGCTATTAAGCTGTGGCATGGGGGGTGCCACAGGGTTCTGTTCTATCCCCCATGCTGTTTAACATCTATATGAAGATGCTGGGTGAGGTTATTAGGAGTTTTCTCCTTGTCATCAGAGTCAGCTGGGGTGGTGAAGGTGCTGGACCAGTGCCTGGAGGCTGTAATGGGCTGGATGAAGGCCAATAAACTGAAGCTGAATCCTGACAAGATGGAAGCTCTGTGGACTGGCGGTTCCCAAGTCCAGGGATTGGGTAAGCAACCTGTGCTGGATGGGGCTGCACTCCCCTGAAGGAGCAGGTGCATAGCTTGGGAGTACTCCTAGATCCATTCCTACCACTGGAGCCCCAGGTGGACTCTGTGGCTTGGAGTGCTTGGGGCCCGCTTTGGCTGATCTGCCTGCTACAGCCTTTCCTGGACAGGGATAACCTAGACACAGGAGTGCACGTGCTGGTAACTTCCCGATTAGACTCCTGCAATGGGCAGGAGGCTGCCCTTGAAGACAACTCAGAAGTTGCAGCTAGGCTGTTGCAGTTGACCAGAACATCTCATAAAGATCATATAACACCAGTTTTAAAGGAATTGCACTGGCTGCCAATACACTTCTGGTTGGAATTCAAGGTGCTGGTGATGATATTTAAAGTCCTAAGTGGCTTGGGATGTCGATAGTTGAGGGAGCGCCTCTCCCTATATATGCCTGCCTGAGGTTTGAGATCTGTTGGAAGAGCCCTCCTCTGCATCCCACCAGTGTGAGACATACACTATAGTGGGGCATGGGAGAGGGCCTTCTCTGCTGTGGCACCCCGGTTGGGGAATGCCTTCCCCTCGGAGGCTCGATTGGCGCAGATGTTGGTTTCATTTTAGTGCCAAGTTAAAACACGGCTTTTCATCAAAGCCCTTGAGGACTAACTGAATTCCCTAAAGTTGCACACTGTTTTAACTGTTTTATTGTTTCAGATTTCTAATTGGTATTAGCTTGCTTAGTGGTTTAATATGCTTTTAACTGTTCACTTTTTATTGTTTTATACTTTTAAATTGATTTTATCTGTACACCACGCTGAGATCTTAATGATATAGGGTGGGATATAAATGCAATGCAATCAATCAATCAATCAATATCCCTCAGTCCTAACATGATGGTCCTCCTGTGTAAGCCACCTGAAAATTAGCGTTGAAAGGGAACCCAAGTGTTCAAGACAAGCAAGACTGAAGAAGGAGCACAGCTAATGGCAGAACATGTGCTTTACATGCAGAAGGTCTCACATTCAATACCCAACATCTCCAGTTAAGATAACCACAGCATAGACCTCTACCAGTCAGAGTGGTAGACAATATTGGATCCATAGATGGACTCTGTCATCTGTTTCTCAGTTCCCGTAGAGTTAAGGTGTGACTCAAAGCTCAACACTGACTGATGACATCCACACGATGGTGGGCCATTACAGATTTAACAAGACAGTTCATGTCAAACACAATGTTCTTCAACGGAGTCACTTCCGTTACCATAAGAACTTATCAACCAGGTGGTGAAGAAGAGTGGCTTATTAAAAACCACCACAAAAACATTTTCACACTGCTAGACTGATGAAGCTAGTCGAATGTGAACAGTTCACTATGACATAAGCTTAGTTTATTAATTTATACAACACTTTTCTGTATGCAATACACTCAAGGGCACATGAGTGCATTGATGCAGTTGGTAGAGTCTTCCAGGTACCTTTTCCTTTTGACCCAGCAAGGATGTGGGGTGGAGGGAGATGCAATTTCAGAAACATCAGATACATAAATATGAACATAAAAGCATACTAGCTAGCTACATCTATAGAAGGAGAACACAAGAGCGTAAGAAGTGCCATGCGGGATGAAACAAAGGGTCTATAGAGTCCAGCATTCCTGTTCACACAATGGCCAACAAGCTGATGGTGGGAACCCATAAGTAAATAGGACATGAGTGCAAATGCACCCTCCCTGTGGAACCTTTCCCCAGCAGCAGCAATATTCATATCCTACCTCCTGCTTTGAGAACATTCCAGGCAGGCTATTATGGGGACTATGTTTTGCTACCAGCTTTGCATGATATGGTTTTGGAGCCTTGGTCTTTGTCTGTTACTGGAGGGATTTCCTTGTGCCACAGATAGGGATGGAGGAGAAATCCACAATAGAACAAAATGAGTTTGGATTTTCATGAATCCAACCCACGGATTCCACAGCAGACCAGCTTTTCCCCTGTCCGGTGAATTCCATGGACTTCCAGACCAGTTTTCAAACTTTCACAAACTTTGTGCTACTTTCATCAAAGAAAAATACGCAAATAAAAAAACCCATAGGCTAAAGTGTGAAAATGTGCATTTCGTGGGAATTTGCGAATTTGTGTAACTGCATTTGCGCAAATGCGAATTTGCGCAAATTTGCAAACACCAAACATCCAATTCCATCGATGGTCAGATGATGGAATGAAAGCTGCCTGACAATTCGTGAAACACAGAGGGAATGGATTTAACACAATCCACACATCCCTAGCCACAGAGACCTTGTCCATTATCTCACTGGTCCCAGACAGGGACTGCTTCTGCTGTGCTGTGTTTTATTCTCCAGGAGAGGCAGAATGGACCTCTGTTTTACAAGATGGCTTCCTTGCACCATAATGGCTGAGGCCTGATCTCAGTCCTTCTCCAGGGCTCTTTAGCTTAGAGAAAAGATAAATAAGGGGAGCCATGATAGAGGTGTACAAAATTATGCATGCTGTGGAGAAAGTGGATGGTGAGACATTTTCCCCCTCTTTCATAATTCTAGAACCCCATGGGGTCCTCCCATGAAGCTGACTGGTGGGAGATTCAGGACAGATAAAAAGAAGGACTCCTACACACAGCGCAGAGTTAAACACTTCCGCAAGATGTAGTGATGGCCCCCAATTCAGATGGCCTTAAAAGGGGGTTGAAGCAATTCCTGGAGAAGAATGCTATCAATGGCTACTAGTCCTAATGGCTATGTGCTACGTCCAGTATCAGAGACAGTGTGCCTATGTACACCAGTTGCTGGGGAACATGGGTGGGAGGGTGCTGTGTCACTCATGACCTGCTTTTGGGCTTCCCATAGGTAGCTGGTTGGCTACTGTGTGAGCAGAATGATGGACTAGATGGACCCTTGGTCTGATCCAGCAGGGCTCTTCTGATGTTCTTAAGCAAACCAGCGATGGGTAATAACTGGTCACATATTTAACTGCAGCCATCAAGGGATGGTTCATATGAATTGTTGATCTCTTGATTACTGTGCACATGAGAACTGGCAGCTGAAGACCAAAGGGGATGTGATAGCTTGGCCATGTTTGTTCATTCATGTGTCTCTCTCCTTCACATATAAAGCTGGGCAAATGTGTCCAATTTTCACAGCCAAAAGCTACGTGTGGGTAATGGGAGCTGGAACATCCCAGGCCTTTTCTCCATGCACTCCACCACTTCAGACACCTTCAGCCGTGCTACAATCCCAGAAGCGAGCCGAACTCTCTGGAGAGAGCAACGCCTCGGGTGAAGGACCACCGGGAGGGACGGTGGAGTCAGGAATCGTTCAGCTCCACTCACCCGCATACATTTTTTTTGGTAAGGATTGGACCCAGGGGCATTGTCAGGCTTGGGCCCGTGGGACTCCAGCCCCTAATCTATTTACTAGGACCCCAGATCTGTTCCCCAGAGCCCTGGGTGTCTATTGGTGACAATACCGGAAGGTTTTTTTCTCAGCTGAACTGCCATTTGGGGGTTGGTTTTCAAGGGAGATCGTGGCTGGGGAGGGAAGGGTTCATTCCCCCTTCCCCATACGCTGGAACACCCCCTCCAAAAAATCTCTCCCTGCATGGGAATTAAGCCTAGGGCAGTGGGGGGGGGCATTTTCCAGTGATTTGGAATGATCTGGGGCAAAGTGCAAATTAGAGAGCCAGTGTGGTGTAGTGGCAAGAGTGTTGGACTAGGAGCTGGGAGATCTGGGTTCTAGTCCCCACTCGGCCATGGAAGCTCACTGGGTGACTTTGGGCCAGTCACAGACTCTCAGCCCAACCCACCTCACAGGGTTGTTGTTGTGAGGATAAAATGGAGAGGAGGATGATAATGTAAGACGCCTTGGGTTCCTTGCAAGAGGAAAAAAGGCGGGGTATAAATGCAATAAAATAAATAAAAATAAATAAAATTAATTGAAGAATTAATTTTCTTTGAGATTATTTGGATGAGAAATTCATTGGCCGGCTTTGCATCCTGTGAAATTTAAATAAATCCTAGTAATTATTTCTACATTTGCACATATAGATATAAATCAGCATATGCAAATTGTATGCAGATTTGTGTCCCATGGGCCTGAGCCCTGGACATTTTAATTGCCTGGCAACACCCCAGATTTACACCCCTCCAAGACATCTTCTTCTTTATATGTGAACATGGCAGATGTATAAACAAACATGGCCAGTAGCAGCAGTGCCCATCACATCTAGTTTCAAGATAAGCAAAAGAATCCTCCTGCCCATTTTGCCATCTCATTTGCAGGGGTGAGAAACTTCCAGGGGGCCATATTGCCCCTGTGGACCGCCTCCTGCCCCAGGGACCACATCCCTGCCCTGCCAAACCAATGACTTCCAGAGGCACCGCAGCAAGGAAAAATAGACTCATTTTAGAAGCCAACATGGCAGTTTGCCACCAAAATTCAGTGGTGCAATGACAAAATGGAGCTACTAGTCTAGAGCAAAATAGGCACTTTTTGCCACCATTGCTGCACCACCAAATTTTGGCAGCAAGCCACAGCTTTTGGCTTTGAAAAGGAGGCTATTTTTCCTCATTGCTGCCACCATGTTTGGGGGGCAAATTTAGTGGTGTGGCAGCAGCACGGACAGCAGGGGGCTGGGTGCAGGCCCACCCTTTCCCTGGACTGAGAACCTCACTGAGACCAAACAATGGGCATTTAGAAAAACTGCTCTGAGCCACTCGGAGTCCCTGGGGCAGAGTGGGAGATCTGCGAATAGCAGTGCCCCAGGGGGCGAGGACAAGGCAAGCCGAGGGCCTGGTCCCCATTTTTTGTCATGGCTCGCATGCTTGAAGAGGGAAGGCAGCCAGGCAGCAACAGCAAGATGGAGCAGCAGCCGGGCCCGGGTGCTTTGTGGGGTTGGCAGAGGGCCCCTTGCTGGACGGTGTCCCTTGTCAGGCACCCAACCAAGCCGACCCAGTGCGCGCCACTTGATGGGTGGCATGCAGGCCTTGCCAATGAGTAGAAGAAAAGAAGACGACCCCGAGGGCCGGCCCTCTTGGGAAAGGCCTGTGCCCCCCGGAGCAGGAAATGCAGGGCTAGCTAGAGCCTGATGACTTTCCTCCCATAGAAGGACCTTGTGGAAAGGAAGGGAAAAGCGTAACCATTTTAGCCATTTTACCTCGGCTTCCAAAAATCACCTCCATCTGTATCACGTCCACCCAGACTGAAAATAACCACCATCATAATAAAGAAAGAAAGAAATGGGAAGGAAAGACATGGCAGTTCATCAGCTGAGGAAAATAAGGCCCACGGACACAGCAGCGCGGCATCGCTAGCCAGTGACAACAACACACACGTTTCAAAAGCGCGTGTGTCGAAGGAGAGCTACAGCGGCGGCTGGAAATCCCTTACTGGAGCCAAAGTTCATGGGAGTTCAACCTCAGAAGCGTGCAGTAATAAATGATTCGTAGCGTATGGTAAATCTTGCTGAACAGTTTAATGGGAAAATTAATGTTTTAACCAAGCAAAGCCCTTTATGAGGCCAATGTGTTACAACACTCGGCCACATTCAACATTCAAGCATAATACGGCTCTTGGAGAAAAAATAGTTAGATTTCTGGTGCTCCAGGAATATACGGATTAAACAGAATAAACGGCCTTTCAGGCATCCAGGCCTTCAAAATGGGGAGATTATTTATTCTGCTAATAAAAACAAGCGAAACACAGTTTATGGCTTTTATTGTGGACATTAAAAACAAAAACAAAACAAAACCTTTGCCCACATGGAACAAGCTGTCTATGACTGGAGTGCCATTATGCTTCAAGTCCAACAAATTTGCCCAGCAATTGGTCTTTGTCAAGATCCAGAAACACAGTTCAATTGATAAGGCCCAGGCCAGGGCTTCTGTTCAGCCTGAGCTGAGATTCAGAAAAGGTTCTCGACATCAAGGCTTGGATCTAACATGCAACAGTCAATAAGGGAAAGGATACCTCTGAGGATGTGCAAAGTGCTCTTTCTTTACACTGACGAAGCACAGCCAGCCACAAAACTTTGGGAATGGCAGCAGAGGAACAGGTGTGTCTTCCAGGCAAATGTTAGTCCCAGGACCACGTTTTCAGAAACTAACCACTGACAGAGACAGAAGGTGCTTAGGAATTAAGTAGTAACGGCTGTTCTACTGACTTTACAGCATAATAACAGTGTAATATTAGAGAATTCTTTAGATGTTCAAAGCCATTAAGAGTTTACATTTTCATAGGGTAAACTCCCCCCCCCCCTTAAATCCTTTTTTATACAGCATCTTAAGTAGATCTTTTGGAATTTACAAGATAAATACTGGTAATTTGATTCTTATCTCCTTTAAATCCAATTCTAAGCCAATTCCATGTAAGGGACACTAATTATAGCCTACGGGGGAATGAAAAAAAGGTAACCTATCAGCGCGAATGCGCTTGGAACACTTAAAAGGGTACGGGATGCTGAAAAGTTAAATGGATTTCAAAGCTGCTCTCGTAAGGGCTGTAATTTGTTAAGTGAATATTATTCTCCACGCCTGCTTCCACAGGATCACGCGTGCATCGGATAATCTTATCAAGGCTGTATGGAAGACGCGGCAGGCTTCCCAGACGGCTAGTTGCACACTGCAGCATTTAAGCTGATCTCTTTAAGATTGCCTGATTATTCTGCAGAAGGTTGCAGGGGTGGGGGGAGGAAACCAGAACATTATGCTGACAGAACATCCTCCTCCTCCCCCACTTCACCCCACCCAATTTCCCTTGCCTCACCCATCATCTCCTCAAACAGAAAGGAAGTGAGGAGTTCTCAGCCAAGATAGTTAAACTGAACCTCCCTGTTTAAAGGCAGTGTATCATTGTGCTCTACTTATAACCTTCCTGGAGGCATCTGGATGGCCAATGCTGGAAACAAGATGTAGTTATGGATGTTGAAGTTGCAAGATTTTGACATTGTGGGGGGCGGGTGTTGTGGACCAGATAACCTCCAAAATCCCAACTCTAAAATGCTGTAACATGATAGTTCTGTGATCCGGCAACAGAGCTTGGGTGGGGGGACAAACTAAACTCAGTCTACAGAGTGTCAGGCTTGACAGTTAACTTTAAAAAGACACGACAGCAAACATGTTCGCCAGACACAAAAGTTCGGCAATGTTTATAAAACATTAGTAACCATAGCGATGGGTGAACCTGTTCATTTTGCTTTCTTCCAGATTCAGTTTTTTAAAAAAATCTCACGTTTTAAAAAGAAGTTTTCTTCCTTTCTGTGTATGAAGAAATTTGCATATTTTGGTAAATTATCAAAACTGAACTGAAATTAATCCCTCCCCGCCCGATCTGCACAGGCCAAATTCAACAGGTACAGCTGTTCCTAGCATGGAGAGGACCCTGTTGTACCTGCCTGCCATGTAGCTGTTAAAGATGAGGCACCTGTCAGAAAAAAAGAGATGGCCACCCCAATTCAGCACTAAGGTGTCTGGATACACAGGGATTCAAAGCCCGACTTTTAAGAGCGCTCAAAGCCCTGGGCCTCGATGGACTAATCTGTCAGTTTTGGTTTCTCCCAAATCCAGTGTTTTCAGATCTCAAGTTCTTTCCATCCCACCCAGGGAGAAATTTGCAAATTTTGGTAAGTTCTTATTTAAAAAAAAACCTGTTTTTCAGTTTTTTGAAACAAAAAAAAATGAAATTCTCACCCATCTCTAGTAAAATGCCAGTTACTGTGTGTCCTCTCGCCCAGCCACGCTGCCAGAAAGGGGGGAAGCCATTCTGTTCCCTGCTCTGGGATCCTTTTAATGAAGAGTGGTTAAGAAATATTTTAAGTAAATACATAAGAAATAAATAAGGGCACCACTGGAGGTTTAGATGGGAGCAGAAGACAGACATTACTGGATGCGGGATTTTTGCCTCTTCCTCACACTTACAGCATCACAGAGTGAAACTTGCACATCTCTCCCACACTAAAATGCACATTTCTTCACACACATGGAATCTGTGCATCTTGCTACAAGAGAGTGGCATAGATTCCCACTTCTTTTGTCACACACATCACCACTTGTCCACCCTTTACTGCCACTCGTTTGCAAAGTCTGGAGCAACCCCAGGAAGGGGTGAGGGCAAGGGAGAAGAGCAACACTCCCCTCCATTGGGGGAAACCACAGATATGCCGCTGGTTTTCCTTCTAACCTCATCTCCTTACTCACATCATAAAGGCGCATGCAGGGAAGTTTAATATTGATGTATTGTGCATTTCCAGTAGGGTTTAGCAAATACATTACATAGAAAGGTACCTGTCTGGAAAGCCTGCAATTTTGGGGAGGTGGGGAGAGCAGTGGGTGCAATATCCAGTGGAACTTTATTTGAAAATTGTTGTTCAGTCGTTAAGTCATGTCCGACTCTTCGTGACCCCCATGGACCATAGCACGCCAGGCCTTCCTGTCCTGCGCTCTCTCCCGGAGCGTACTCAAGTTCGTATCCATTGCGTCGGTGATGCTATCTAGCCATCTCATCCTCTGCCGTCCCCTTCTCCTTTTGCCTTCAATCTTTCCCAGCATCAGGGTCTTTTCCAGTGACTTTTCTCTTCGCATTAGGTGGCAAAATATTTGAGCTTCAGCTTCAGTATCTGTCCTTCCAATGAGCACTCAGGGTTGATTTCCTTTCGGATTGACTGATTTGACCTGCTTGCAGTCCAGGGGACGCGTAAGAGTCTTCTCCAGCACCACAGTTCGAAAGCATCCATTCTTCGGCGCTCAGCCTTCCTTACTGTCCAGCTCTCATAGCCATACATTACTACTGGGAAAACCATAGCTTTGATTGGACGGACCTTTGTCGGCAAGGTGATGTCTCTGCTTCTTACTATGCTGTCTAGGTTTGCCATAGCTTTCCTCCCAAGGAGCAAGCGTCTTTTAATGTCATGGTTACAGTACCCGTCTGCGGTGATCTTGGAGCCCAATAAAATAAAATCTGTCACTGCTTCCATTTCTTCCCCTTCTCTATGCCAGGAAGTGATGGAGCCAGATGCCATGATCTTCGTTTTTTTAATGTTGAGTTTCAAACCAGCTTTTGCACTCTCCACTTTCACCCTCAACAAGAGGCTCCTCTTCGCTTTCTGCCATTAGGGTGGTATCATCTGCATATCGGAGGTTGTTGATAATTCTCCCGGCAATCTTAATTCCGACCTGTGATTCATCCAACCCAGCGTTTCTCATGATGTACTCTGCATATAAGTTCAATAAGCAGGGTGACAATCTACAGCCTTGTCATACTCCTTTCCCAATTTTGAACCAATCGGTTGTTCCATGTCTGGTTCTTACTGTTGCTTCTTGACCCTCGTACAGGTTTCTCAGGAGACAGGTAAGGTGGTCTGGTACTCCCATCTCTTTAAGAATTTGCCACCGTTTGTTGTGATCCACACAATCAAAGGCTTTAGCGTAGTCAATGAAGCTGAAAATAGACGTTTTTCTGGAATTCTCTTGCTTTCTCCATGATCCAGCGAATGTTGGCGATTTGATTTCTAGTTCCTCTGCCTCTTCGAAACCCAGCTTGTACTTCTGGTAGTTCTCGGTTCACATCCTGCTGAAGCCTAGCTTGTAGGATTTTGAGCATAACCTTGATGGCATGTGAAATAAGCGCAATTGTACGGTAGTTTGAACACTCTTTGGCGTTGCCCTTCTTTGGAATTGGAATGTAAACTGATCTTTTCCAGTCCTGTGGCCACTGTTGAGTGTTCCAAATTTGTTGGCATATTGGGCACAGCACTTTAACAGCATCATCTTTCAGGATTTTAAATAGCTCAGCTGGAATACTGTCATCTCCGCTAGCTTTGTTGTTAGTCATGCTTCCTAAGGCCCACTTGACGTCACTCTTGAGGATGTCCGGCTCAAGTTCAGTGACTGCACTATCATGGCTATCAGGGACATTAAGATCTTTCCTGTATAGTTCTTCTGTGTATTCTTTCCACCGCTTCTTCATCTTATCTGCTTCGGTTAGGTCCCTGCCTTCTTTGTCCTTTATCATGCTCGTCTTTGCACAAAACGTTCCCTTGAGATCTCCAATTTTCTTGAAGAGATCTCTAGTCTTTCCCATTCTGTTGTTTTCCTCGATTTCTTTGCATTGTTCATTTAAGAAGGCCTTCTTGTCTCTCCTTGCTGTTGTCTGGAACTCTGCATTCAGTTGGATATATCTTCCCCTTTCTCCCTTGCTTTTCGCTTCCCTTCTTTCCTCAGCTACTTGTAAAGCCTCCTCAGACAGCCACTTTGCTTTCTTGCATTTCTTTTTCTTTGGGAGGGATTTCGTTGCTGCCTCCTGAACAATGTTACGGACCTCCGTCCATAGTTCCTCAGGCACTCTGTCTATCAGGTCTAATCCCTTAAATCTATTTGTCACCTAAAGTGTATATTCATAAGGGATATGACTGAGGTCATACCTGAATGGTTTAGTGGTTTTCCCTACGTTCTTCAATTTAAGCCATAATTTTGCAAGAAGAAGCTCATGATCTGAGCCACAGTCAGCTCCAGGTCTTGTTTTGACTGACTGTATAGAGCTTCTCCATCTTTGGCTGCAAAGTACATAATCAATCTGATTTCGACACTTACCATCTGGTGATGTCCATGTGTAGAGTCGCCTCTTGTGCTGTTGGAAAAGAGTGTTTGCTATGATCAGCGTGTTCTCTTGGCAAAACTCTATTAGCCTTTGTCCTGCTTCATTTTGTACACCAAGGCCATGCTTGCCTGTTATCCTGGTGATTTCTTGACTTCCTACTTTAGCATTCCAATCCCCTATGATGAAGAGGACATCTTTTTTTTGTGTTAGTTCTTCTAGAAGGTGTTGTAGGTCTTCATAGAACCGATCAACCTCAGCTTCTTTGGCCTCAGTGGCTGGGGCATAGACTTGAATTATTGTGATGTTGAATGGTTTGCCTTGGATTCATACTGAGATCATTATTTGAACATTATGGCACCTATAAAATAATAAAAATCCTACCTGCAATGCTGGGGGAGGGAGAGATCTATAAAGAATCAAAGGAGATTTCATGCTTTAAAAATAGGAGTTTAGCAGGTGCCAAGAGCTGTAACAATTCACCATCAGTACAGTCCAATCTGTCCCAGTCTTCTCAAAGTAAACTGGGAACAGCTACTTTTGATATTGAACAGGTATAAATGAAAATGTACGCAAACAAATCCTTTCAAAAATACATAAATTTGGCAACCCTGAGCCATAGGGCTGTGGCATAAACTCTTCTAGGTAAATAAGCCTAGTTGTTGTTTTTCTCTTCTAAACGCATGGACCGCCACCATCCAAGTAAATTCACAGATGCTGTTGCCTTGTCATTTGTGAGCTTCAAAAGGCACATCAACCTTTGTAAACCTTCCGTAGCTGGAAATCCTGATTCACCATGGGTGACCTACCAGCTCCAAGTGATTATTTTTGCAATCCTTGATTAACAGAGGATTGAAAACATGTTGAAATAAACATGCACTGTCTGCAACAGACACACTTCTGGTGATGCTTTAGCCATCTTCACTCTGTAAGCCATGGTAAGCCCGTGTGTGGCCCATGGATCTCCAGACCAGCACACTCCTGCTCTGGTACAAGGCTGGACATTCCATAGGGTAGCCTTCCCCAGCCTGGCACCCTCAAGTTGTTTTGGATTTCAGCTCCCATCAGCCCCATCCAGCATGGCCACTAGCCAGAAATTCTGGGAGTTGTGGTCCAAAAGATCCAAAGCACACCAGGCTGGGGAGACTGCTATAGGAGGAAAGCGAACAAGCTGCAGGTGTTAAAACAGTCTTCCCCAACTGGGCACCCTGCAGATGTGCTCAATGACAGCTCCCATCATGCTAGCCAGGGGTGATGGGAGTTGTCATCCAACACATCTGGGGGTCGCGAGGTTGGGAAGCCCATGTTGAAGTGCTGGGCTAAAAAAGGAGCCCAGGTTCAAATTCCCGGTGAGTCATGCATGACATTCACTGGGTCAGACTGGGCCAGTCCATTTCCCCCAGCCCCACCTGCCTCACAGAACTGTTCATCGGAGAAAATGGGCCCAGGAAAACAGGCTAGCTAACCTGAGTACCACAGAGGAAGGAGGAGCCTTTCTAGGGAAGAGGCCTTGGCATGCTGCCAAATATGAGCCACAGCCACAATACTGTATACTACTGGGCTTCTCCACAGCATCTTGGGTAGCATCTTGCAAATCACCTTGGAGAGCTCCTTTAGAGTTCTGACTGGTTCCCACTGAAACCCGGAGTGGATTGACCGCCCCACTGACATTGGAGCCACCGGCCTCCACTGCCTCTAATTCCATTTGGTCCCAATCATGGGGATGGCGATGGAGCATGGAAAACCTACACAGTTCTTCACCACTCGGAAGACCCATTCACATTAAAAAGGGGGATCACACAGGGGCCCAGCGCTCACAGAGGTCTACACACAGAGGCTTTCCCCCAGCAGAGGTCCACACTGAACCCCTGAATTTGGGGGGAGGGAGCCACTGACGTCACTGTAGCAATATGCGAGAATTTCGTTTCAGTTTCTTTTTGATAGGAATGTGTCAAAATCCACAAAGTTCTCCATATTCAGGACACAAAAAGGAATGTGAGATTTGAAAAACTGAATGTGGGAGAAAGCAAAACTGACAGATTCATCCATCCAGGGCCAGAACTTTGAGTGCTTTGCTCTTGAAAGTCTGTCTTTGAATCCCTATGTATTTAGCCATGTTAGTGTTTAATTAGAATGGCCACCTCTTTTTTTCTGGTAGGCTCCTCATCCTTAACAACTATGTGGCAGGCAGGTACAACAGGGGCCTCTCCGTGCCAGGAATAGCTGTGCCTACTGAATTTTGCTGGTGCAGATGGGCGAGAATTTCGTTTCTGTCCCTTTTTTATAAGAATTTACCAATATTCGCAAAATTCTTCATATTCAGGAGAGAAAGAACTTGAGATTTCAACCATTCAAATGAGGGAGAAAGTGAAACTCACAGATTCACCTATTCCTGCTTGTACATCTAGCTTGGGAAAGGCCACAGAGGCCTCTCATTTGCTCTACGCAAACTGTTGGGTTTAAATATTATTCTTATAAACAAACAAAACCCCCCGCTCAATGAGGAGCAGTACCAACAAGTTTGGATGACCAGGAATCCTTGCAGAACCTTCCATCAAAATTGACTGCGCCCGGCAGGAGTGAGTTGGATGCACTGATTCAAGTTATCATAAAATGGGCCAGTGACTGTATTCGATAGGAGAAAGGTCAGGCACATTGTGTCAGGAGAAAAGGGCATTTCTGGTCTCACCAAAAACCCCAAACCCACAGCTCTTATTTTAAAATATGCAAGAGAAGAGCTCGCTAACAGCAAAATAGAACCCTTCCTAAGGCAAGCAATGGTTTGAAACTCAGGCAGTGGCTTGCCCCCAACTCTTGTTAAAGGCACGGGGGGGGGGGGGAGAGACCTGCGTTATAACCTCCGCACTCAGCTCTGGGCTATAAATTAAACCCAGGGAAGTGGAGGCCATGTTTAAACAAGCCTAAAATGTTTGCAAAAGAACAAACAAAAAATTCTCACGCCACCCTCCCTTTTCTCTGTCAGGCTGCCTGTGACTTACAATAAAGACCCCTTGAGCCTCTGCAAAATGTGGTCGCTGTCTCCCCCTCCCGCTCCCCCCCAACCTTTGTGCCCTGTCCTCTCCAGCCTGGGCAGGCCTGACTGCACAGACACAGTGGCCTTTCAAGATGGCCTCTTGGGAGTCCTGCTTCCCTGGGCCAATGAAAGGGGCTACTGTAAATAAATGGGGCCTTCTGGACCTGGCCATTGTCTCTCACCCTGACCCCTTGCATCCAGCCTACTGTACCAGAGCGGCCTCCTGACAAAGGCCCCCTTCAGAGACACCTCTGAGAGCTGTGCCCTCATGGGAAAAAGTCACCTCTCAGTAAGATGACACACAGTGCGGGTTTTTGGTGTGGAAGGGAAGCATCTAGCAGCCTTCCCAAGTGATACATACAGAGCTAAAAGGGTACATCCTAGTATCCCTCCCAAGGAGGGAGGGAGGGAGGGATCTGCCAGTTTTGCTTTCTTCCACATCCAATTCTTTTTAAGCTCAAGGGTTTTCCATCCCCTATATGATGACATTTGCGAATTCTGGTAAATTCTTATCAGACAACTGAATGAAATTCTCACCCACCTGCACTGGCCATATTCAACAGATACAGCTATTCCTACCATGGAAAGCATCATGTTGTAGCTGCCTGCCACATACCTGTTAAAGACGGGGAACCTGTCAGAAAAAAAGAGGTGGCACACCTTATTCAGCACCACAGAGATGCCTGAATATACATGGATTCAAACCCAGACTTTTAAGACCTGAGCACTCAAAGTCCTCTGACAGGATGACCAAACCTGTCAGTTTCAATTTCTCCAAGATTCAGATATTCTAAATCACAACCTCTTTCATTGTGTTTATGGAGAAATCTGTGACTTTTGATAAGTCCTTAAGAAAATGTATACAAAAATGCATACATTAGGAAAAATGAATACAAAAATGCATTGCACTTTTGTGTGCATTTCTCCTAATGTATAAATGTTTGTGCACATTCCTCTAATGTGTACTGTTTTTTTAAGCATGCATTTTTTGATCGGACAGCTGCATCTCAATATTTGGAGAACTGTATTCTGGTTTACAGATTAGTTTGGGAAGTGTAAATTAGGTTCGCTTGTATTAAAATGTAAACCAAATTAATTTTTCCCCCAACCTAGTTTTCACCCATAACTCTGTTCCCTTCCAATGCATTAATCTACAATTTTTTAAAAAAAAAACCCTTCTGAAATACACAATTCAACTTACATATATTCTCTCAAAATATGCATTTAAATCTGTATTTTGATACATTTTTAAATGGCTGAGAACTGCATCAGAATATTTGGAGAAGCACAAAATCAATTCTACAGTGAAGTCCAGATCCACACATTAGTCTAGGATATTCCATATAGGAGGGAAGTCACCATGATTTAATTCCTCAAGAATCCCTATTCCAAAGCACCTTTGATGCACGAATTAAAAACAGCAGCTGGAGGGGGCAGGGAGGGACGTATCTGTAGGGCAGTAAATAGCTGCCCCACAGCAAATCTAGAAGGGCTTAACTGAAAGAAGGCTCAGTCCCCACACACCTACTTTATTTATCCATTAATTTATTATTTTATTAACAGGATTTATACACCACTCTATATCTAATAAGATTCCCAATTGGCAAACATTAAAAAGGGAGGGAGGAGAGAGAGTGAATCAAAATACAAAATTAAAACATTTAAAATCAAATTATGCTAATAAAACTGTGGCTGGTTGGTTGGTTGGGGAAAGCTTAATTATTTCAGCAGGCACTGAAAATGAAACTACTTCTGTGCCTGTCTGACATCAACAGGCAGGGAGTTCCAGATAGAAGGAGCAAATATACTTAAGACTCTACTCTGAGGGGACTCTAAATGGACTTCAGGTCTATGTGGAACCACCAGGAGTGCCTCATCTGATGACATCAGTGACCGGGCAGGTGGTAAGGGAGAAGGTACTCTCCCAAATACTTTCAATACCATTGCTCAGTCCTGAAACACAAAACAATGAAACAGTGCATCTATGAGCATGCACAGAGAGTCTTGCCACCTGGAGTCAGTTCACACTTATAGGTATATCACTCACTGATACCCAGAATCTGTGAACCAACTCCTTTTAGCAGGATCTGTGAACCAACTCTATCAAAACATTCTGTGTTTGGGGGGCACAGGCACATTCTCTCTCTGTCTTTCTCGTGCTTGATTTGTGTTGGCCCGTTCTCACGTGAGAGTCAGCACTTAAACCAGGCGATAGACATGTGTATCCGAAATAGCCCTGAGCAGGAAGAACACTAAAGGAGTCCTGAGTGAAAAATGCAACACGCAGCACAGCCTGGGCTGTACACCTTGCATTTGGGGGAGTTAAGCACCATCTTGGAAGTTCTCCAAAACATAAATCTCCAGAGTTCCTTTCCAAACCTCCAAGCCCCAGTGGCTTTCTTTTGAGGCCAAACGCTGGGCACCTTTACCGGATCGCCAATCGGTGCTTTGTCCATGCTGTGCCCCTCCCACCCATGTCGGCAACCCAACCATGCAATGCCTGCAATCCAAGGGGCACGTACTGCCCGCCTCTAAATTATCTCCCGGGGAGGCTGCGGTGGCTTTTACCCCTCTAAATAATGCATTTGCAGGCCCTAATTAATGCGAGGGAGAGGATGATATACATTTCTCTGTTGCTTTAAGTTACATCTGGTTAGACACTTTGAGAGAAGAGCAGCCTCTAGCTAAAGGGCCAGATAAGCTAAAAATCAATACGAGCAACGGGCTTAGAATCCTTTAAATCAGAAAGGCCCGTTCCCAAACTCTCCCTCGAGCAAGAGGGAAAGGTGCAGCAATAGTTTCCAATTCATCAGCACCATTGCTATGGAAATCTTAGCTTCACTTGGCGGGGGGGTGAGAAGCCTCAGACGTTGCCCACCTGCAAAGGTATTACCCCCCCCCCAGGCCACAGTCCTGCTGCAATTGGGCACACGATGCCGAGTGGCAAGGAGAGGGGGCCGGTCACTGTCCCCTTGAAAGGAGGCGGGGAGGCGCTCAGAAGCACTTTCGCCAAGTGCCTGGGCACAGCAGAAGGACAGGGCAGTCTCTCAGCTGCCGCAAGGCAATGGTGAGTTGGGGCTGGTGGCTCCAATGTCAGTGGGGCAGTGAATACACTCCGGGTCATCTTGGTTGGCTCCTTCAGAGTTCTGACTGAAACCGGAAGCAGATTCACTGCCCTGCTCACACCGGAGCCACCACCCTTGGCTGGGCTCTGGAGAAGGGCAGCACAGCAGGAGGCAGACCCATCTTTGACTCGTGGGGTCAAAATCTCCCAGGAAGCTGCCTGTGCGAGCCACACTGACACATACCACCACGTTCCTGCACAAGGGAACTTCCTGGTAGTAAATCAACATTAAGGTCCACCATCTGGATTTTCCATTGCAGGTAGGGATGGCAGAGAATTCCGCCACAGATCTCGGTGAGGCCGAATGCACTGGCCTTATCTACGTAAAAAGATTTACGTAGGCTAAAACGGTGAATCAAAAAGGGACGCAAATAGCGCCCGCTACACTATTTGCGTTCCCCTTTATTTTCGCCGTCATAGTCTACATAAATATTTACATAGATTCAGACGGCCAAAAAGAAGGAACGCAAATGGTGGCAGCCGTAGCCGCCGTCATTTGTGTACATAGTTTTTGTTTTTGTTTTTCCCAGGGCCCTCCGTGGCCGGAGATCCGGCTGCGGATGGCTCTGGGCTGGGCTGGGCCTGGCCGGCTGCTCCACAGAGCTGCCGCGGAGCACAGCCAGCCATCGAGGATTCCGGGGGGGAGGAACGGATCACCTTCCCTCCCATCGAGGATTCCGGGGGGAGGGACGGAACGCCTCCCCCCCCACCATCAACATAATCCACGCAAGGTAAGTCACTTTCGTACATCCCTAATTGCAGGTACCAACCCAGCCCTGTGGCCCAGCACCCTCGCACGTCCCTTTCGGTGTCCCAACTCTAAGGATGACAGGGATGTGAAAAGAGAAGTAGTCCAAGTTAACACAGCTTAGAATTTGATCCACATGCCTCAAACTGCCTTCTAGGACTGCTGTGAGATTCCAGCTCTCTTAGCCATTTATTTATTTGATCGATTGATTAAACACTTTGTAAAATGAATTTCCCTAGTCATTTTGCAATAATGACAATAACAGCAATAATAACAATAATAATAATACAAATACAATCACGATAAAATCAACACTATAAAACTAATCATACACTCAGAGTTGGAAGGGGTCTTGGAGATCATCTAGTCCAACCCCCTGCTCAATGGTGGATCTGCCATGCAGGGTGCAGCTACAGCATCCCTGACAGATGTCCATCTAGCCTCTGCTTAAATACCTCCAGTGAAGGAGAGCCCACCACTGCCCGAAGCAGAGTCTGTTTCTCCGTTGAACAGATTTCACTGTCAAGATGTTTCTCCTAATGTTTAGCCAAAATCTATTCCCCTGCAATTTCTACCCAATAGCTCTAGTCCTGCCCTCAGGAGCAACATAAAACATGCCAACACAGCATAAAATACAGTCTCAGGTACTTCCTTCAGATCCCCCCTCAACCCCCATCCCTTTCTCCAGGCTGCCTTTGGCACAAGTCCTTTGTCCCTTTGCCTGACTGTAACTGAGCCTAACCCCATGCAATGGAGACAACGGCATCATGCTTCCCTCTTTCCCTTTGCCTCCATTTCCCTTGTCTTTCTTTGTTGATCCCTATGTCAAATTGTAGAATGTAGGTGCCTTTGGGCACCATTTTGTCCCCATGTGCTTTGTAAAGGGCCGGACACATTAACAGTGCTATATTATTTATTATTATTTATTTATTTATTAAATTTATTAATTGCCCATGTGGCTGGTCACCCAGCCACTCTGGGCGATGTACAGCATATAATAAAACAGTTTAAAACAATAAAATTCTACAATAAAAACATTTTCTAAGATACCTTAACCCACCCTGAATGCCTGCCTGAACAACCACGTTTTTAATGCACGGCGGAAGCTCATTAAAGAGGGGGCATGACGGAGTTCCCTAGGGAGGGAGTTCCACAGAGTGGGGGCCACCACAGAAAAGGCCCTCTCCCTCGTCCCCACCAGTCTAGCTGTCCTGGCTGATGGGACAGAGAGAAGGCCATCCGAGGCTGATCTTGTTAAGCGGCCTGTCTGGTGCTGCTGGAGGTGCTCCTTAAGATAGGCTGGGCCGGAACCATGTAGGGTTTTAAAGGTCAAAACCAACACCTTGAATTTGGCCCGGAAAACAACTGGTAACCAGTGCAACTCCTTCAGCACTGGAGTGATGTGATCTCGCCGGTGGCTGCCTTTAATCAGGCAAGCCGCCGCGTTCTGTACCAGCTGAAGCTTCCAAACCGTCTTCAAGGGTAACCCCACATAGAGCGCATTACAGTAGTCTAAACGAGAGGAGACCAGGGCATGTACTACTGATGGGAACAGATGGTCGGGAAGGAAGGGGCGCAGCCGCTGTATCAAAAAGTGTGTCGCCAGGTAATAGCACACAGGCAGGCCTTCTCAGTGGTGGCACTTACCCTCTGGAATGCTCTCCCACGTGTGGTTCAGAAGACGGAAACTGTGGCGAGCTTTAAACATTTCTTGAAGTCATATCCGTTTACTCAGGCTTTCCCTGACTTGTAATCGACTAGGGCACTAGTCGATTACAAGCTCTGTTTTACTGCTCTTGTTGTAAGGTTTTTAATGTATTTATTATTTTATATTGTTTGTACATTGTATTTTACATTGTGTTTTATATATTTCTTATGTAACCTGCTTAGAGAAATAGTTTAAATTAAACAAAACAAAACAAATGAATAATTAAGCATTTGCAGAGGAGAGACCTTACAAGATGTTTATTCCTCTTGAGACATCTTAAGCAGCAGTTGTGTTTTGTTTTTTCCCCTCCAACGTCTCTGCACATCTTTCTCTGTGTGAATTTTCAAAGCTACAAATTAAAGGCCCTCAATACATTTGGCAAGTATTATCATTTTGCTTCCTATGCTGAACCACACAAGCAGAGAAGCAGGGCCGAAGAAGACGGCAGTAAAAGAGCTGGCCGACACCTCAGCAGAGTGAGCGTGGGGCGGCGGTGGTGGCGGGGGGGGGGGTATTGTGGGACAGACTCTTGCCTTGAGGTTAGCAGCTTTGAAGGAAACCCAGGGGGAAAGGAGCAGCAAAGGGCTGGCAACAAGCCAGATGACACAACATGCCTATCTGCCTTATCTCGCCTACACAACGGCAGTTTGCACATCTTGCAAAAAGTGTGTTACAACCACAAGCCCCTACCGCCAGGGACAGATAAGGCTCCAGCACCTTAGGCAGCCGGCAGCCAGCACCGACAACTCCCTAACAGTCAATCTGAACCGGAACAATTCATGAAAAAGAGCTGGTTGTGTTTTGTTTTAATCAAGACAGGATCATCAGTTCAGTTTGTTGTCTTTCCCTTCTAGTGTGCACAGAGCTGGAGAACGGCAGTGGAGTGAACTCTTTGTTTGTGGAGAGTGAGATGTGGACAGTGTGGTTAGCAGAGCGCAATCTTTGATCGCAAGAGGGACCTGGCACATCTCATTCCTTCAACTCCGCTGCACAGAACCACGAAGGTCACTGCTGAGTGAGGCTTGCTAAAAATTCACACGAAGTCCAGCTGACCAGAAGAACCCATTAGGGAGGGCATCAGACCCTTCTCCTGCCATTTGCACATCCAGTCCTCCAAGAATAAGGGTGACAACCAACTGCAACCACAGGTGTCCCTAGAACAGGAGAGTCCCAATTCATGCAGAGGGAGAAGACCCCCCCCCAACCCTCGCCAGGTGGTCTCACCTGATTTAGCGGCCAAAGAAATACATCCATCATCCCTAGTGTGATATGACCAGGAACTGAGTTCTCAAGTAAGAGACGTGTCAACCAGCTCTCCATTTTTATCATTCATACACACTTCCAAGAAAAAGGAAAGGGGGAGCTGGATTATTTTTAAACTGTAAAGAGCACAGCAGTTAAAATCAGTTCTCTTCTCTCAATACCTTCTATTTCACAGGTTTCAACTTTCACACTCCCAAATTAGCAGAACCTGCCCTTAAAAAGAAGTCACATTTTGTGTGGGATGTGTGTGTGTGTGTGTGTGTGTGTTTACTTAAGAAAACACATGCACCATGCGCTTTTCTTGTATTTATGTCATCAATGGTTACAAGAAAAGTGAATCATGCATCCTCCTTAACACTGTTCTCTTTTATGATTTACTATAAATAAATTTGTGAAAGGGGGAGTCTGGAAAAGTTCGTGGACCAATGACCACTCATACTGACACAAAGGAAAAAGATAATGCATCACAATTTCATTTGGCAAATATACGAACTCATACCGTGGGACAGAAGCAAAGATCACCCAGAAATCTCTGCCCATATTCCCTACAGCTCTGTAGCAAACAGGTTCAAAAAGTCCCCATTATACGTTGTATCACTTGAGCTCTGCCTGCTGTGGCTGACCTTTATTCAAAAAAAGAGAAGATGTTCTGAGGCTCGATAACTCTAGCCTGGCTTAGGAGGTAGGTGTATCTGGGTTTATATACTCCCTATTAACATCTGTTCTGCATGCACAATGAACAGCACATTAAGTAAAATTGCAGCATCCACTGTCCTAAATGTGGTACCTGATGCATTAGGAAAACATCTGCACAAACTGAAGATACAAAATTCATTCATGAATCTACATCAATGAGCTAGTCATTAAAAAGATATAGCTGATGGGAAGAACTCCAAAAAAATGAAAATGCAGTTATCAGTGTTTGCCATAAACCTGTTGGGTCATTGCTAAAAAAAAGTGTGTGTGCGCACACACACGTGTGTTGGGCTAGATGGAGCTTTGCTCTGATCCAGCATAGGCCATTCATCTTCATGTTACTTACAATCTGTTGCCAGTAACTTACCCAGACTAGTTCACCCATACAGAGACATTTAATTTATTAGCCGCCCTTTGGTACAAGTCTTAGAGGGTGCCTTACAGTAAAAGCATTACAGAACAAAACAGCAAACCACCATATGAAATCAGTACAAATCACGGAACAAGGAGCACCAAGAACTAGGAATAAAACAGAAATTTTCCTAGTCTGGCCTATATGCCATGTTTTGCAGTAGTGCATTGTAGAACAAGGGTGGGGAACCAGTGGCCCTCCAGATGTTGCTGCACTACAACTGCCATCATCCCCAACCATTGGCCCTGCTGACTGGGGCTGATTGAATTTGTAGTCATAGAGCTGGTTTCTTGTCCTGAATGGGAGTGCACTCCCACGAAGGTTCAGGTTCGTGGTCTGGGGATACTGCTCGAACCGTCTTTGTCTTTGGAGGGACAGGTGGCCTCTGTGGCTAGGAGTGCCTTTTGAGCGGTTTCTGTTGGTATATCAGCTGTAGCCATTCCTGGATAGGGATTGGATTGTCCAGCCACAGCAATCCATGCACTTGTAATCTCAAGACTGGACTATGCACACTCTTATGTGGGACTTTCCTTGAGATTGGTCTGGAAACTGGAGCTAGTGTAGAATTCAGTGGCTAGGTTGCTGAGGGGGCAGCGTACCATGAGCATGTTATGCCTTTGCTCAGAGAACTGCACAGGCTGCCAATAAGTTACTGGGCCAGGTCCAAGGTGAAGATGTTAACATATAAGGTCCTAAACACTTGGGAGCAGGTTACCTGAGGGAACTCCTCCTCCTATATCAACCTGCCCATTTACTGAGACCTACAGATCAGGGCCTCCCAATTGTCCTGTCCTGTCACCTCCACAGGAACAACTGACAGCAACCAGGGGGAGGGCCTGTTCTGTGGTGGCAGCACCCCGCCTTTGGAATTCTCTCCCTTTTGCAGTGCAACAGGGCACCATCCGTAATGGTGTTTCGCCACCTGTTGAAAACCTGGCATTTGCAGATTTTAATACCTACCTTGGTGGACTTTCTTTGTTGTTGGTTTTATCTGTGTATTTTCTTTTCATTATTTTAGTGCACATCATATACCACCCTGCAGTTTGATAATGAAGGGTGGCATCTAAATATTTTAAATAAATAAATAAATAGTCTGACTTCATCTGGAGGACCACACATTCCCCACTCTTGGTCTAGAGGTTGCTAGAGGATGGAGAGAGCTCTCTCATTCTCTCCAGGAACGGCCTCAGCTCTTCATTTGGAGTTGGCCAACAAGCAGTGCAATGTGGTTGCCATTTCCAGTTGCTGGGGAGCGGGGGAGAAGTCTTGGTGGACCAGGTGCTGTGTGTGAACCACAAACTACCCAGTACTATGCTAAGTGGCAGTGCACAAGCTTTGCACGCAGAAAGTCCCAGGTTCAATCACCAGCACCTCCAGATAGAGCTGGATATACAGTGTTGGTTTCTGTTGGTGCTGAAAACCGTGGATTCAAAGGAGCTGTTGGGGCTCAGACCCCACCTCCACCTTATACTCAGTCTTTGGGTGGGTTACTTTCCTGGGCCATGCCTCCTATGATGGCCATTTTGTGGTGGTGCCCAGGAGAATTTCTCAAATTGCCAAGTGGGCCTACAGCCCAAAAGGGTTGCCTACCCAGGGGCAGACAGTGCCAAGCTAGACGGCTCAACGGTCTGACTCAGTGCAAGGCTGGCGCTTCTGTTGCCATCCAATCTGACATCATTCGGAAGCATTCTCAATGGTCACGGAAGCAGGCAATCCTGCGCCGGCATTGTTAGACAGTTCCAGCTACCCAAAACCACAAAGGTGGTCACCTTTTTCCCGTGATGTCCAGAGTTCAGAGATGCAGTTCACAAAATCTCTCTCTCTCATTCTCTCTCTCTCTCTCTCTCTCTCACACATACACACAAATTGCCTGTGTTTTTTGCATGATGAGAACCACAGACAAAAGAATGGACTTTGAATGGTTTCTTGTTTGCTTCCCGGTACAATAAACTCTTCAAGGAGATACCAGAGTTCTTTAAATAGCTGGCTCAGTTCTGCAAATACCGCATGGCAAAGACAAGGGACAGCACCCAATTTAAATAGCTTCAACATTTTAAATAGCTTGCAAGGCAGATACCAAAAACTGATTGAGGAGCAGAGGCCTTGGCAGGGAGAGGGCTCCCCCCTCCCAAGTTATTTAACTCAGATTCTGGACACCAGAAAAAACAACCCTGTTATTCAGAATAATCAAATTCCCTCCTCCCACTAAAAAAAATTGCATGCCAAGAGCCACCAAGACAATTAAAGGTTATATAGCCAATACATACATACATACATTTGCAGAAAGATAAACGCACTTAATTCTGAAGTATTCTAGATGAGTTACATCATCCTCTGTGTACAAAACGAATTACGTTTTTGATATGATGCAGGCAAACCCACATACAACAAAGTATGCATGAATCTATCTATATTCAGCCTTTATGGAAATGCAGCATTCTGATTAGGAATAGATCTGATCTGCACCATGCCCACCCACCACCCGCTGGACTAACATGCAGATGGGAACTTAGTTATTCACCAGTCTGTACAGTTCCAATGCAGTTCTCATCTCAAAACCATGCATAAAAGTGTGCTTAAAAATTGAGACAAGAACATTTTAAAACATGTATTTTGAAACACACACACACACACACACACTTAAACATAATTCTTTGTAGGGATTTAAAGAGACAAACACAAATTAATGCAGAGACAGGATGGAACAGGCTTTTAAACAAACAGGTGCAAAAGTGACACAGGTAAGCAACAGGCTGATTCAAGCTAGAACAAGTGTCGGGGGCATGTGCACTTTGTTCCCCCTCCATCTCCCCCCCCCCCCGTGCAGATGCAAGGAGGAGATGAGAAGCTTTCATTTCCACTTTTAGACTAATCAGAGTCTGCCTGTTGCATTCAGACTAAGTGGAACTCTGATTAGTTTAAACCGGGGTGGGCAACTTCAGAGGGTTGGGAGGTGGATTATCTGCCCCCTAGAATCCAGCAGGGGCTGAACCTGTCACCCTTCCCCACTGGAAGTGGCTGTGCCACCAGAACCCCAGTGATTCTGATAGGAAATGAGGGCAGGGAACAGCAATTCTACCAGAAACCGCTGTTTGGCAGACTGTGGGAAGCCCCATTCTACAGGGACACAAAATGCATATGCCCAATGTGTCTCATTCCCCAGCAGATCTGCTAGGATTTCAGTAGTGTGGTACCAACGAGGGGGCACATAAATAGCCATGATAGATGGCGTGTGGGCTGCAAGCCATGCATTGACCAACTCTGGCTTAGACTATGTTTTCCTCAGACAGGCCAGCCTCAGCCCATGGTTGAGGATCCCACTTTGTCTGAACAAACCATGCTTCAAACCGGGAGTAGGAAGCCTCAGGCACAGAGGCCAAACCTGCCCCCACCCTGTGATGCCATTCCAGCCCCATGATGGGATTTCCCCCTTCCCCTGGCCTCACACTCTCTTACCCAGCCACTAGGCATGTACGAGAAATTCGTTTCAGTTCCTTCTTGACCAGGATCTACCCAGTCAGAATATTCCAGAGAAAACATGGACTTGAGTTGGAACGAGTTTCAAGATAGAATTTGGAGAACTTCAGCAAGCTCAGATTTTGCTGATTCATACGTCTCTACGCAACCACTGGTCTTTGGGGGATTTCACAGCATTTGTGTTGTTTTCCCCCATTCTAAATAGCTGAAATGCCTCTCCTAAGACTTAGTGACTGGTAGTAGGGATGCTGGAGAAATCTGCCATGGACTCAGATGAGGCCAGATTCCAAAGAATCTGACCTCTGGAGTCCACAGCGGACCAGCCGCACTCACAACCAAGTCTGCAAGAGTTCCTGCGGGATGGCTCTCCAGCTTTCTAACAGACATGATAGGCTAATGGCAGGTGCCATTAGCCTATCATGGGAAATGTACAGCGGTAATGGAATATTTTACGCCATTTGTGGCTGTAAAGCACTTACTTTTATGTAAATACAGCCATAAATGGCTGCAATTTATGTAAAAGTAAGTGCTTTACGGCTGCAAATGGCATAAAATACACCACTTATGGCGGTAATTTTTTTCCTGTGATAGGCTAATGGCAGTCGCCATTAGCCTATTGCATCTGTTAGAAAGCTGGAGAGCTGCTCCACAAATTCCAGCAGATGCAGATTTCCCAGATTTCCCCATGGTGGACTCCCCCAGGACCAGACATCAGGGGGGTTAGCCCATCCCGAACTGGCAGTAAGAACTTTAAGCCACAATATTCTGGTTTTTATTTTTTTATTTTTGGCCCCACCCCTCTGCCTTTGGACCTGCTCACCACTGGAATAAGGACACTGAGAGCTTCCCCAAAACTGAATTTGGCCTCAGTCTGAAAGTGGTTCTCCAGTCCTGCTTTAAACTAACCAGATTTCCCCAAGTTTGGACATAATGGGGAGCTCTAGCTGGTTTAACAGGGCACGCTTCTGACTTCCTCACAGCAGCTACATCAGCAAATGGCGGGGGACACCCAAGGCTTGTGCACATAATGCTAAACCAGCTTTCCCTAATCCGGCGACCTCCAGATCTACTGGACTACAACTCCCATCATTGCCAGTCAGCATGGACATGGATGATGGGATTTGTAGTCCAACACACCTGAAGATCAGAACATAAGAAGAGCCCTGCTGGATCAGACAAGGGTCCATCTAGTCCAGCATTCTGTTCACACGGGGCCAACCAGCTGTCGACCGGGAATCCACAAGCAGGGCATGAGCGCAATAGCATCTTCCCACACATGTTCCCCAGCAACTGGTGTACATAGGCATGCTGCCTCTGTACTGGAGGTAGCATAGAGCCATCAGGACAAGAGCCATTGATAGCCTTCTTCTCCAGGAATTTTTCTTTTAACACCTTGCAAATTGGTGGCCACCAGTTTGGAACCACAGTTGAGTGTTACATTTAACTTGCCCACTTTGTATCTATAAAGATATCATTTTTATACACACACACATACACAAATGTGCACACACACACACAGCACTGCCGAAGTCACACAGAAGTAATCAGTTCCTTTATTTCTTACTGCTTGAACGCGATACCCAATTTTCATCCATCCTGCCCCTCCTGAGATCTTTCTCTTAATCTGAAATCATTTCCTACTTGACAGTTTGCCTTCGTATATCAGCAAAACCTGGCGTTTTAAACAGGTAATCAGCTTCTCATACATAGCTAAACAGACCACAAGGTTATCAGTAAAACTGAGATATACGCAGATAAAAATGGCAAAGCCCTTGTACCAACATGGCCCAAGAACAGTCTGACTCTCTCCTACCCCACCCATCAGCTGCAAGCCAAACATTCCATCTCCCATTTTGTGCCTTGAAGCTAGAAAAATCTCTGGGAAAATAGGACAATACTGAATCCCTTAGGGCACAATCCAGACAGCACTTTTTAGTCCCACCAGTTTGAATGGGAGAAGTTACACCTGAGTCCGACTCTTTTTCTGAAGTCAGTGAACTTCACAGTGCTTAACTCTGGAGCTGAATCATGTCCAGAGACTGCCATGTTGATGGAATGCTCCTTGAACCAGCAACCCTCAATTTATGAAACCCAGCAAAGCACCATACGCATGGATGTTGCCTTAAATTTCTTTATTTATTATAGGATTCATAAACCACTCCACATCAAAAGATATTGGAGTGGTGTGCAACAAATTAAAATACAAAAGATTTACACCACGAACGGGAACCTCAATAAAACAGTGGCTAGAATTTAGTCATGAGTCAGGAAATGCTTGCCTGAAAAGAAAAGTTTTCAGCAAACGCCGAAAACGAAGTAACCTAGATCCATGCCTGATTTCAGCTGGAAGGTCATTCCGTAGGGTAGGAGTCACACACTAAAGGCCTAACTCTTGGTGTTTTTAGCATAACTATATTCCAGGATAATTATGATTATATTCCATGTAATTGTATATGTATACGACAACACTTTTGACATAACAGCATCAGAGAGAGCTTGAATCCAGTTTTGTTAGGTATCAAAATGTAATATTATACTAACTGCTTTAGCAACAAAAAAATCAGTTTAAGTTATGATATAGGATGCTATTATGAATCACTACTTATATCCTTCTCTTCCTCCATGATGCTAAGGGCAACATTCATGGGGGTTATTCCATTCTATGCTCAAAACAGACCTGGAGATACTGGCTGACCCCAACTTACTCACTGACCTTCACATCTGAGAAAGGATTTGAACTCAGGCCTCTCCTACCCAAGACTAGCACTGTATCTACTAAACCACCCTGGCTGAGTGAGGTGGAACTCAGCC
The DNA here is from genome assembly GCF_057233095.1 of Heloderma suspectum. NCBI lineage: Eukaryota > Metazoa > Chordata > Lepidosauria > Squamata > Helodermatidae > Heloderma > Heloderma suspectum. Next base: position 3,877,692 of record NC_139463.1, on the reverse strand, counting down.
ATATCCAAGAAACACCACCAGAAGGTCTTGAAAAGACAACAGCTGCCAATGCATCTTCAGGGCACACTGCACCTATACAAAATGTCTTTGAGATGTTCTTTGAAGGTGACGCAGGCCCCTGGGCACTGGGCAACATGACATGTTCCCAATCCTCTTCTGCAGCTTTGCTTCACGTGAGTGCCATCATGTTCTGTTGTCTATATCTGATAAATTAAAAAATCCTTCTGATTATAAATGTGACCCTGATTAATCAAGGAGCAGACTTTTTAAAAACTATTTTTAATACGAGTATCCCCAAAGCCTGTGGGTAGACCCTCGCTTTTGTCTTGTCCGACGCGTGAAGGTGATATCTGCTGCAACTAGTGCATGCAATATCTAGATTTTGCCACGTTAGGCTGGAAGTTTCTGATCTAAAAACAAAGGATGTGTACTCTCATGTCAGAGCCATCATTTTAGTCACATGCATAGTTACAGATTTAATTTATTTAATTTATTTAAACTCATAAAACTATTCATGTAAGATGTCTTCCATAGGGCAATGCCACTATTTCAGATGCATTTTCTCCCCAGTTGGTCAATGTAAGAGCTTTGCTGGATCAGACCAAAGGTCTACCATGCAGCATTCTGTTTCCAACTGAGGAAAGCCAGTTGTCTCCAGGGACTCTACCAGCAACCCATGAACATAAGAGCTCTCCCTTATTTTTTTGTTGTTGTTGCTGCTATTGTTGTCCTAAGCATCTCTTATTCTGAGGGATACACCCTCTGAACATTTGTATATTTAAAACATTTCTATACCGCCCCTCAATTCAAAATTCCCAGGCTGGTTTTCAATAACTAATAAAAACACGGTGAAGGCTCCATTTGGCTAGCATAGCCAGGAGCTATTAACCTTTCCTTTACTGCAAGAAAAGAAACACTCATGTTGCTTCCAAGTACGTGAAGTTTGTGCTACACCCCAAAAGACCAGAGGGATCCTGACATCTTCAGCGCTGGCTATTCAGGCTTTGCCTAAAGCTCTGTAAAAATCGATTTTTGGAATTCTTCACCCTATTTGTGGGAAGAGAAATTGGGGCGGGGGTAGGGGGACTTCACCAAATTTCTCCTCAGCCACCATTTTGCTTTCTCTACCATGTCCAGGACCTAGCTTCGTTCCTGGGCATTGTGCAGAGGGTAGGGGGTGGAAAAGTGGACACCACAAAAAATCATGGAAATATTCTGAGAAAGTTCTGCAAACTGGCCCTCTTTGTGGGGGAAGGGGAAATGTTGGCCTCAGCTTTAGTTTCACCATAAGGTAAGACTCAATCTCAGAAGTCAGGCCAAGCGTGTTGCACCTGTGATAACAGCACGTGGCATCGTTAAGCGGCACCCGGAGTCCCAATTCCCCAGAAGGACCTGGGCAGGACTGATGTCAAATGTAGGTACAGTTGGGCACCTGCCAAGGGCCCACCCCCTGCAAGGGCCCAGTGACAAGCGCCCCTACAGCAGCTCCTCTTTTTCACCATGGCAACCTGTTTGTTCACCTGCCTCTTGCTCTGGCCCAGACAATGGAAGTGGTGAGGAGGAACAGCAGGAGATGCTACGGCCTACTCGCACCCTGGCTCTCTGCCTCTCAATCAAGCATGCGGGAGCCATGAGGAGGAGGATAAGGAGGAAGAGCGGCTGGGGACAACAGTGCTGAGAAGGTAGATCACTGAGGGAGGGGGCCCATGGAGGGCATCTCGCCCAGGGGCCTTCCAAAACCTGGAGCCAGGACTGACCAGAGGGCTCACCAAGCCAGCCCTGCCTGGAGATTACAATACACGCACACTACAACAAGTAAAGGGAGTCCCATGAAGAATCAAGGCTATACAAACCATTTAGCTGCCTCACACCAGGGCAGGGGAGAGAGAAAAACTTGCAGCAACAATGACACAATCCAGGTCTGGCCGGTATGAATGGAACAAGCTAATTTACACAGGAAGTAAGCACTTACCAGACCCTTCATCCCAACACACAAAAACTTCAGCCATATCTGGAAGCAATTACAGCCAGTTAACATGATCGGCCTGCCACTAAAATTAACTGCAAACAGAATTTTTTTCCCCTTCACTTCGGCAACAGGCGATGGCGCGGCCCCCGTGTTTGACTGATGGGAAATATTTGGTAATTACTCATTTTTAGAAGTCATTCCTTGAAACCGTCAGGGTGGGTGAAACAGTTGCTAATTATGAATGAAAAGGAGAATGTCGCTCATCTTGCTAGATGCAAAGGAAGCAAAAGGAAACCACTCACACGCCGGGATAAGAAAACTACTCTGCTCCACGCCTGCAAAGAAAAGACAATTACTCAGACTTCTTAGAAGTTTGGCGTCATTCTGACACTTGTACAGTTTTCTGTGGCATCTCTGGGCAACAAGGGAAAAAACCTTTGCACTAATATTTCCATGTCCTTCACTCATTCTCTCCCTCTTTTCTCCTAACCTTGCAACAAATTAGTGTTGTGTTTGACTCCAAAGCGGATTTATTTCCTAGTTTTAAAAGAGAGAGAGAGAGTCATTAACTTTTATCAAGGTTAAGCCAGGTTTGTGAAGAGAGGGTGGGAGCCAACACAGAAACCAGGTAGCTGATACCAAGAGCGCAACGCTGTGCTTATTTCAATCCATTCAAATATTTCTCATTTCAGTCTCTCAGAATACAATAAAGCACATGGTGAACCGGTTGGGTTGATCTTCCACATCCCCAGCACCAATGAAATGTGAAAAACACACATGACGCCATTCATTCAACATGGGGCAATTATTTATGCCCATGATGGCCGATTCATACAACCCATTCACTCATCTCCCACATGTTCAAGCTGGACTTTTAAAAAAAAACAGCAACCAAAAGTGGATGCACAGATGAAAATAAATCAATCTATGATCACATGATATGGCCCCTCAATTTCCAGAGGGTGGTTTCATAAGAATGTGGGTCATTTTCAAATATTAATGTGGTGAAAGAAACAGCAAGGCTATTGTGTGTGTGTGTGTGAGAGAGAGAGATTGTTGTTGTTATCATTATTATTATTATTTTAAAAAATTATTATTTTATACATGTTTGCATCAAGTCATTTTATTTAACACAGGGGGTGGGCAACTTTGGAGGATCCAGGGGCCAATTTTTGCCACCCAGACCCGACCAGTGGCTACACACACACACACACACACAGACAGCAAAAATCACCACCACTGAATTGCTACCAAATGTTGGAGGTGCATGGGGCAGTGGCAGCAAAAAGCCACATTTCCACTGTCAGTCAAGGTGTGTGGTAAGCACGTACCTCGTTTTAAAGGGGAAATGTGTCTTTTTGTCACCACTGTGCCCCCAAGATTTGGCAGCATGTTGCTCCTGCCCTGATTTAACAGATGCAGGAAATTCAGACTGTCAGTGTTGGAATCATTTACCAAAACACCCTCTGCCTTTTGCACAGTATATTAAAAAAAACACCCAGCTTTGTGGATTTCAAAAGCATGAATCAAATGGCAGAACTGGGGCAAACAGATCAGGGTAAAATACTGATCACTTAACTATCAACATTCTCGTAATAATGAAGTCACCTCTATTATTCACTCAGATGATCACTATTTTTAAATTGGACAAAAGGAAGAAGCCCTCCTTTGCTGACACCCACCCATATCCCAAAATCACATAAGGCTTCTTGTCAGTTAATATCCACAGCAAATCCGTGTTCCCAAATCCCTTTGCTGCAAGAAGCATCAGGAAGGAACAGACCATTGTGGTGGTAGCGCCAGTATCCCTTCCCAATGACGCTTGCAGAATACCTAACCGGTTTTGGTTTAGCCGTTTAGGAAGTGCAAGATTTCCCTTTCACACTTTCAACTTCGTAATTTATTGCTGGATGGGGTTTATTACCATTTGTTTTGGATGGTTTTAAGTTGGGGGTTCTTTTATCAGAAGAGATGTATATAAGAAATCAATACCTATCAAATGAACCTTAAAAATGTGAAGGGGGGGGGGGGAGAAACAGACTCCTTAGATGAGAGAAGTGATATTTTAACCAAAGAAGCCAAAGGAAGAATTGTGAGCGAAATTAACATTGTTGTTGACCTAGTGTTATAAACAGTAAAACTGAACAACAGAGGAAAACATTCAGTATATCACAAAAGTAAACAAAGACAAATGAAACACAGATCAAATAAAATGTCTAATAATTTGGAACTAACAAACTGAAGTTAATGATAAAATCCCATGACACTAATTTCCACCTTTTCTAAAAGTGTCTCATTTAACCTTAAATCTGCCCCCCGCCCCACAAAGCAGGGTCTCCTGAAAGGGCAGAGCGCATTGTCCGAGTAAGTGGCGCAAGCGTTCCTTTCTCTTCCCACCTCCAACTTACATTCCACGCATGGTAACAGTTAAGTCCCCCACAGGATAAATCAAAAAGTTCAAGGCTGTTATACTCTACAATGTAGTCCCTCTTTTCCCAGTGACAAGAAACAGAGAGCACTGAACTGGCCGCCAAACTTCCTGAGGAGGGTTCTCATTGGTGCTCACAGGTTACACGATCGGGGTCAGAGCCGCAAACCTTAACGGCAGCATTCATTTCCTGAATGGGGGGCGAGTTCTCTTGGCCATAAAGCTAATAAGAACTTCCTCGCATGGCAAGCGCTGGCTGACAGAGCTACTTGTCAGGCAGCCTGTAGTGGGAGAATGCTGGTTTCCATTAACGGGTTACGATGCCAGGTGCCACTAATAGGGTCCATCAGCGAGAAACAAGAGACCGCTAAGCTAGCCAGCAAACTCTGGAAGCAATCATTGTCAAGAGGTTTTTCGGGGGAGAGGAGGGGGGAAGAAGAGAAGAGATATCTAGAAGTTTAGGTTGCAGAGAATTCAAGTGTAGATAAACCGCTGGGTGGTTCACAATATTAAAAGAATAATAAAGGGTGCCTGTATCAACGCCACTAAAAGCACAAAGCATCAGACGGGGCAGATTCTTCACGTAAAGCTCCAAATGCAGGCAACACACTGAAAACAGCACTGATGGAGCAATCCCGAGCTAAACTACCCTAAGAAGACCAACGAAGGCAAGTTGACCCAAGGAAGCAACTCAACCCTTGGCCACGATCCATCTAAAGTGAGGCACTTTGTTACTTTTCATGTCCACAGGGTGATTAGGCACATGCTGGTACTTTCCCACTAAATCAATCAGACTTAAAAGGTGCTCAGCTCTGGCAGGATCATGCCCCTTGTTTCTTGGAATGTGGGTAATACCCTCATTAATATTGCTGAGTTTAAGTGTGTTTGAGCTATAGGGTTTCTTTCCCCACCTGCAATTGAAAGCTATAATCAATACCAACATTAGATTAAGTTTGAACTTTCCTGAACCTCAAAGGAAACCTTTTATTAAAAAAAAAAGTACAGTTGAAAACTCAATATGTGCTCAATTAGTCAAAATCATAAGCTCAGTTTAAAAGAGAGAGAGAGAAAAAAAAATGGGTCTTTTGTAATGGCAGTATTCTTATTTAAAGAGGCAGCTTGGCCAAGATGTTAAATCTACATCCCTGTAGAGAGCTTTCTCAGACCTTTGGGAAAGTCAAAATGAGAACCTCTTGTTTAACCAAGCATATCGCAGGGCAATCATATTGACGAGAAAAGAAGCATTGGCATGGCTGTGGCAATCAACTCTGAAGATCTACCACTATACATTTTTATTAAGAAGCTCATCTTCGGAGTCTTATATTTGCACCCCACCCCCCTCTGCTCATCAGAAGCTTGGGAAATTCATATATATGCTTCTCCTTTGGCTAAAGTCTAATTAAATCCTCCAAAGTTTTCTGTTAAGAGCATCAGAAGAGCCCTGCTGGATCAGACCAAAGGCCCATCAAGTCCAGCATTCTGTTCACACAGTGGCCAGCCAGCAGCCCCAACAAGAAACCCACAAGAAGGACATGAGCACAACAGCACCCTCTTGCCTATGTTCCCCAGCAACTGGTGTACTCAGGCTCACTGCCTCTGATACTGAAGTTAATATACAGCCATCCTGACTAGTAGCCACTGATAGCCTTCTCCTCCATGAATTGGTCCAATCCCCTTTTAAAGCCATCCAAGGTGGTGGTCATCACTGCATCTTGTGGTAGCAAATTCCATAGTTTAACTCTGCACTGTATGAAGGACTTCCTTCTACCTACATTATTGATTTATTTATTCATTTATTACATTTCTATACTGCCCAATAGCTGAGCAGTTCACAGCCATTTAAAACCATAAAATACAACACAATAAAATACAATATAAATGTTTAAAACTACAGTATAAAATAAAAAATAATAACCAAATAAAACATAGTAGTGGTGCAAAGATTTAAAATACAATAACATTAAAACAACAAAATACAATAAAACAATAAAATAAAACAATAAAACAACAATACAACAATACAGTAAAACAACAAAACAACAAAAATTGAAAGTCTAAAATGCCTGGGAAAATAAGAAGGTCTTCACCTGGTGCTGAAAAGAACACAATGCAGCTGCCAGGCGAGCCTCTCTGGGAAGCTCGTTCCACAACCAGGATGCCACAACAGAAAAGGCCCTCTTCTTAGTAGGCAGCCACCTTACTTCCTCTGGTGGGGGCTCCTGGAGAAATTCTGGACATTTCTCAGCAGGCCTTGGTTAAATTAGCAGCAGCAAAACAACAACAACATGTACAAGTAAATGATGGAAATGGGAATGAATCAGAGTCATTCACTGAAGATACCTGGATAATATTCAGATTTACCAGGGAATATAAACAAAGTTTGTATCATCAGACTTGTTTGGGACATTACTCGGCATTCTTTGGTAAATGTCAATATTTTCTGATTAATGGGGATTAAATTCAGTCACAGCCAAAGGCGTTAGGCAATTGAAATTTACCAGTAAATTTTCTGCCGTTTCCTATTGCCCTCTGAGAATGTTGAGACTTATTATTAATAACCATCATCACTTATAACGCACCTAAAATTTCATAGGTGTTCTATATCAAGATTTGTTTAAGAGACAGTCCGTGCCCACCAGTTTACAATCTGATACACATGACACAAAAGAAAAAAAGAAGGAAATGGAGAACAAGAAAACTCAAGCACCGATTGCCAGTAAATATCAACATTTGCCACTCATTTAACATTTACTGTAACAATATAGGTTACAATGGTAAAAATGCTGTAAGTGTTGACACTTCCACATGAAGCTTTCTACGATAGATATGAGCTGATCTCTAGCCAGGTTTAAATAAGTCCAGCACTTGCATCAATGGTTATAACTGGATGATAGAAATGTTGGTTCCACATACCTGGACGTTTACTGACCAAACTAATGCAGGTTCAAAACTAAGTTAGGAGCATTCAAGATTTAGCAAAGATGATTTGCACCTAAGTCCAAATAGATACCACTAGATTCCATTCCATCACCTTCAATGGAACACAGTCATGATTCATTTCTGCTGGATCGTGCCCACCAATTTTAAAGCTACACCCTTCATAGCTGTATCCTCATGTTTATCACCTAGTTCCAGGGTGTGTTCTTTTCCCGGAGAAAATCAACCAGACTGTCTTAAGAGCATCATAAATAAATAATTCCGACAGCCACAGTTGTTGCTTCGATTACATCTTAAAAGAGTGCAGAACATGGAGCTTTTTAAAAATTCTGGCTTCTTTAGACTGAAATGTCCTCTGCCTTATTCATAATTTTCAGTAATTCACAGTGGACCTGGCAGCCGCTCCATTTGGTAAAATGAAGAAAATCTTAGCCTGACAGTGAACTTGGCTCAGATGAAAAAAACGATTATTGATCAGCTCTGGCAACTCGAGGGAGCCTTGGCATTAAAGAATTCCCTGCACACAGCCTTTGCCAAGTTGCCAAGGCTTGGCACTGTAGCAAATACATATGAAAACCCACAACACTTTGAGCAAAGGTGAGAAGCAGTTTAGCAACGAAGAGAGAAAAGAATCACCCTTGACATTCCAGGACAGGTTACATACCCTACCTCACCTTCAAACAGTGATTATTATTTTACAGCCAAACAGTATTATTCATAATTTCCACAAGACTTTTAAACACATGTGCTTTCCTGTCCTTCTACCATTCATCTCTATTTAGTACAACTACCTAGGCAGATAAGCAACCAGTATTTCCATTTTACAGGTGGGAAAACAGAGGCTGAGACGTAGCAATTGGCCCAAGGACACCCCAGGATGTATTCAGATGAGCAGCCAGCATCTCCCAAGCCAATTCACCCTTCGTGCTCTGTCACCCCATCTTTCTCTCTCTCTCTCTCTCTCTCTCTCACACACACACACACAGGTCTTATTATACATGTGTTTGGTCAATGCCATGTGAGAAATCCCCCTCCCCAAAATTTAAATACAGAGAGAGACAGAGAGAGAGATCGTGTGTGTGTGTGTGTGTGTGTGTGTGTGTCTGTGTCCCTTGTAAATTGTAAAGACAGGGTTGTGCCCATATTTATGCAGCACGTGACACATCGAGGAGCTAAATAAGTGTTTAACAGTGGCAATCCCATATATGACCATCCAGAAACAAGTCACACTGAGTCCAATGGGGCTTTCTTCTGAAAAATTGGGTACAGGATAGCAGTCAAACAGTAGTTGCTATGTGGCTCAACATTCTTAATACACTTTGCACTGGTGACCCTCCCACCGTTCCAGGCCATGTCAGGAATTTCACAAACAGCAGATGAAGGCATGAACCTCTTTCTTGGCTATGCCACTTCTGACTTCAGTGGGGGACAGGATACTCCTCCAGTCAGAAGTGGGGGATGGGGGATCCCTGTGCATAGAAATCTAGCAAGTCAGAAGAAATAATAGGTTAGAACCCTTCTCCCTGGCAAGCTAGATTCCTATAGGCAGGGAATTGTGTTTTTATTGTGATGGAAAAGCTTTCCATCATTGGATACCTTGCCTGCAGTTTGAAGTGGGCCAAAGTCCAGAAACTGGTTAGCCACCTGATCTGCTCTTTGCGAGAATGAGGCTAGGACCTCTTACCAAGCACTCAAGTCTAAGGCTCCATGGGCCAGACTGGGGAGCCCAGTGGGCTGGATTAGGCCCCACGGGCCAAGGGTTCAGCACCCTTGCATTAGAGATCCAACCCAGGAGTCTGTTTCTACACCAGTGACAGAATTTGACCAATTGCCAGAGATGAATTACTAACAGCATGAACATCACATCTTCACTGTGGAGTGGGCCCTCTCAGAGGGCACAGTCCTGCTCACATTTAAGGTGCCCAGGCCCCACTGATCTCAATGGCCATGACCAGTCTTGTGTGTATTGGGCAGCAGTCTGAAACGGCCCTCAAAGTGTGGAAAGAGGAATTGGGCATTGATCAGGGCAGGAGATGAGAAGAGATAAACTCCTGTTAGCCAAATATCATATCAAATTTGGTTCTGATGGGCAATTTCTAAAAGCAACTAAGAAGACTTCCAACGGATTATTGATGTCTCTCTCCTAGACACAAATGCACTGCCTTTCCTGATCGGGTGCCCTTCAGATGTATTGGCCTAGAACGCCTATCAACCCCAGCCAGTCAGTAATGCCATATTGGATAGGAATGATGGAAGTTGTAGCTCAAGACCCCTGGAAGATGCCACATTGGGGAGGGCTGTGCTAGCACAAATGGACAGAGAAAAAGCACATAGTGCCAGAACCGTCTCTGTACATTATGTACATTTGAACTACAGCAATTAAACTTGTTGGTTCATTAAAACACTTCAGAGCATCTCCGGCATTGTTGCCTCAAATCCTATTAGCGGACTGCCTTGTAATATGTTTACACAGTAACAGATACACAAGAAATATGCTTAACTCTACATATCCAATACAAATGTTTGCCCACGGCTAAACCAAGGTGCTCACAGGCGCAAGTTTCGGTTTTCTTCCACTACTGGCAATGCCAGGCTTAAACAGGGGCACTCCAAGACTGTTTTCACCTACTAGACCCAGAGGCCAATTTGCCAGGTTGCTTCCCACCCACAGCCTAGAAAATAAATGCCACAAGAACCAGATTCCCAAAGCAGCCATCAACAACAAAAGGAAAGACTTTCACTCAAAGCAACAGTGCTTTACTAGGATTATTTCCTAGGGTTTGTCCCCAAAGGTATAACCAGAAGTTTGCTCAAGAAACACAAAAGATCAATTTTGTTCTGGGACCAAAGACATGCATTCACTAAAACTGCTGCGGCTAAATTCAGTCACTGCAAAACAGATATGGAGGTGTGTCTTTTTAAAATCCACTGTTTTAAAAAGTGCTGTCCCCTGTCAAAACTGGTTCATACACTGCCAAGTCCATTTAATTTTACTTTTTTAAATGGTACATCTCTCAATTTAGGCAACATAGTTCAAATGAAAACAACACTCAAATTTGCAAGTTACTTCAGTGAAGCTCATCATATTTTCATTTATTATCCCCCCAAATATCACTGAAATACTTAATAGGTCAATTTGCTTTTAATGCGTTCATCTATTTAAATCAGCTATGAATGCTGACAGCCTAAATGGAGAGCAACCATTTTTAGACCGCTCTTTTCAGAGAGAATGTGATCAACAGGTCCAATAACCCAAAAATTAAACTGGTAATCCTGAAAGCAACATAAGGGTGCATTAAACAGACTATGGATTTTTAATTGATTTTGATGTATTTAAAATATTTATACCCGGCTTTTCCAGCTGTTGTGTCCAAAGCAGCTTACAATAAAATATACTACTGTATAACAATTGCAGAATGGGCCAATGTCAAAAGTAAAAACGACTGCACAAACATGACACATGACACTTGCTTGGCAGGGATAAACCTATCAAAGAGACATGATGGAAAGAAAAGAAAATTACAGGCTCCAAAATGCTGGGATGAGGTGAAAGTAACAAGATAATAGATACTAGCATAGCAAATTTTGCGGGCTTAACTATAGCCCAGGTTGGTAATAACTAACGACACAATCCTATACAGAAGTCAGTGCCATTGAGTTCAGTGGGTTGGTTATACAGGATTGCAGCCCAACAGAGGCATATCCTTTTAAGCAAGCTGGTAGGACCTCATTAATTTATTTCCCTGAAAACACACACAAGCCCATCACAAGCTACTCCAAACCATCAACCCTTCCCGCATATAGCTTTTTAAAGGTTTCTCAAATGATCAAATGTTAAAGGGTGCCTGCTTCATAATAAAGTGCCATCCTGAATGGAATGAATGCCTCTTGCTACCCATCTCAAACCATGAGGGCTACTCTGGGTATCAGCTGATAGGGACACTGTGTTTTCTACAGGCCCCTTGCACCACTTTCGTGTGCTGACATCCACTGGGTGATCATCCTTTATTTTTTCCTGTTTGTTTTAGTTTTACTTTCGCTAGCAAGAGTTACATGTGAAATTGCACTCATCATGCTTCTAATTTTAAAACACACACACACACAACATTTGGGTCCATTAGAAGAAAATTCAGCTTGGCCTGCTGAGGTCTAGCTGACAAAGAACAAAAGACACAGCATGGTGTAGTAGTTACAGAGTGTTGGACTGGGATTCGGGAGACCCGGGTTCTAGTCCCCACTCAGCCATGAAGCTCACTGGGTGACTTTGGGCCAGCCCCTGACTCTCAGTGGATTGTTGTGAGGATAAAATGGAGAGGAGGAGGGCCAGGTAAGCTGCCTTGGGTTCCTTGCAAGAGGGAAAAAGGCAGGATGTAAATGTAATAATAACAATTTTTTAAAAAGGAAATAAAAAGGTCATTCAGTTAGGGATGAGAAGAATGCAAAAAACTAGAAACTGAACGCAAGGGCTGACTGTGAATCTAGAGAGAGGCCAGAAGCCAGACAGGACCTACCGGTGTTGCTCTACTGTCTCGTTGTCCGGCAGCTCTGCCCCACAGACGCTGCACTGTTCGCCAATGGTTCGGTTTTCGGTTTTTATGCCCACAGCCAGTTCCCCGAGCTTGCTGAACAGCTCTCTCTGGATGAAGCCCTGTGGGAGGAGGCCCCCGTAGGCGCTGAAGTCCATGGACACCGCAAGTGCCGGCTGCACGTGGAGAGCAGGTGCCATGGAGGGTGGGATGCCCAGCAGGGAGTCATTTTTGTGATTGGGCAGCACTGAATAGATGCCCATCGGCTTCTCCCCATGGGAAGCCAGGAGCTCTGGCCCAACCGGCGGGCCCTGGGCCGCCTCGCAGGGCTGCTCAGCATTTTCGTCACGGGGGTAATGAAGCTCGCGGGCACTCGTGATGACGCTGCTCCGCGTGGGAGTGCCGGGCCCTTGCTTGCTCTTGTCCTCGGCTTTGTCCCCCATGGAAGTGCTCGGGTCCGCCGTCCTCGGGCTGTCGTGGCTGGAGGCCTCATCGACCTGCATCGCTTCCGTTTTCACTTCGGACATGCTCGGGTGACGGCTGCCAGCAGAGGGCAAGTCCTCGAGGGCACTGTGCTGCAAAGCCCCTTGCAGCAATGACTGGCCGATGGTCATTAAGCTGTCGACGGCGGCCTTGGTAGGGCTCATGGCTGAGAGTCCAAAGGAGGTGGAGACCGAGGGACTCTGCTCCACCATTGTCCCCGTTAGGCTCTGAGAGGCCAGACTTGAGTAGCCGCTCTCTTCGCTGGAATGCTTGGAGATGAGTATATTCTTAATGTATTTCGATTTCCGGTCCTCTTCCTCTTCGGTGCTGCCATCGGCCATGCTGACTTCGCCGTCATTGTCTTCCGACGCCTGGATAGTCTCCAAGATCTTCAAGCATTGCTCCTCTAGGTATTCAATCTCAAGGATCTCAGCAGCATAGAGAAGATCGTCCAGATCTTCTACTTTAGCTTGCAAGGTGGCAGTGTAGGCATACTCCAGGATCTGCTGGAAGGTCTTTGGCGAGAGGAAGTCCAAGGTGTAATGCTGACTGTTGCGGTGGAACAGTATTTCAAACATTTTGCTAGTGCAAGCCAAGACAGTCCGGTGGGCGTGAAACTCCTGGCTGTCCACCAGGATGACCACGTCACACAAAGTCCCCGCCAGGCGCATCTGGTTGGCTTTCTGCAGGAGCCCCGTGGCATGGCTGGGGTTCTGCAGCTGTATCATACCCATCTTAGTCAAATCCATAGCGCTCCCAGGGTGCAGGCATGAGGAGGTCTTTCTGCTGCACTCTCCAGAACTGGCTTCTTTGTGGGTCAGATATCTGGGGGGGGGGGAGAGAGAGACAGAGAAAGATATTTTTAGGGAGGGAAACCAGGAAGCATTGTGAAAATGAACTGAGAACTCCTGGAAGTCAAGCAGAGACCTCCAAAAGCCAAAGACAACTAAACTGATCACAATAATATGCAAGAGAGGAGTGTGTGTGTGTGTGTCACTCTGCATGTGGACTGAAAAGGGCACAGGATGTGAAGGTGGGGCTTGAACTCCAGTCTGCTTTGCTTTGCTTTCACCACTGTCCAACGAACCACCCTTTGACAGAGGGACAATGGAAGCAGGGGGCGGGCGGGCTGCACTGGACATGCTGCTAAATGGGGGAGGGGCATGCAGTCTAACCTGCGAGCAAACTAACTCCCCATTTCCAGGGCACTAGAACCTCTCCAAAGGAGTTCCCCACCCCACTACTTGAAAAGAGGTTGGGGTGGCTCATCATGTATCCTAGCCCCCTATCTGTGGCACTCTGCAGCCTGCACTTCACCTCTCCCACAACACACACACAGTCTTTGCCAGGAGTGCAGCTGGCCACACTCAGTGCCTGGCCAGGGGCTTTTCTCCCCTTTGTCTCTGGCAAAAAGTTCCATGAGGCCGAGAGTGAGCACACTGAGAGTACTCCGACACGGAGGAGCCAAGACTATACCAGCCCCATGAACCCGTCACCATCAGCCCTCCCAAACCCATGGCTGCTCTCCTCGGGAGGAGACAAGGGGGACGTCCACCCACTCCCCACAGCAACCACCCTCCGTGAGGGCAACCTGACTGACACGTATACAACAACCATCCAACATTACACACACACTCACACACACACCCCTCCCTCTCAAGGAAAAAGAGCTTCTAAGCCTCCCACCCCCTTGCAAAAGCAAACCTGGCATTAAACAGTTAGCCCTATTGGGGGGGGGGGCAGAAAGGGGTTGCAGCAATGTGCAAGCCTTTGTTCACACTATCCCCCCCCCCCCGGCCACCAATTATAAGCACTGACACACGCCTCAACTTTCTAGAAGCAATGCAGCAGCTGCTGCGCTTACGGAGTCAGGGAACCCCACACTGGCCCATCTCCTCTCTTTGGCGCCTCTAGCCGGGAACCTCAGCTTTTAGGACTGTCCTTCCTTGACAGGAAAAGCTGCCACCCACCCGCCCCAAGTGAAGTCCCTGGCATTGTTTCTCCCCCTCCCCAACTGAATCATGAAGAGAAGGCCCTCCTAACTCTCACCCGGTTCCAGCTCTGTCACTTATGGGGGGGGGGGTCACGATGAACAGGATGCAGCACTAAAAAAAAGGGCGGCAGCGGGTCCCTGCCCCAAATCCAGCAACTGACCCGCGCCCCACAAGAAAATAAGGGCTTAGGGGAAGATTCTGGTCCCGACCTACAGGATGTAGACCCTTCTGGGACTGGTCCCACTCGCTTTCCCCCAGCCGGGCAGGACTAGGGCTATTCTTTACAATCTGCGGCACGTCTGAATGGGTCGCTCCAGCTCGGAGTTTCTAAGCAGCGCTCTCGCTCCATCCTTGTCCAGATAAACAGAAGCAACGGGAGGGGGAGGAGGAGGAGAGAAGGGCAGTGGGCTGGAGGGGCGCGTGGCTGCTTTTGGGCGGAGGGTGTTGCGGCGCAAGACTGAGCGCGGCGCGCTTCCTGGCGAGGAGATGTTCGTGAGCTCCAGACGCCGCGACTTCACCCGGCGGGGGAGAAGACAGCGAGCGCATATCCAAGAGCGTTTCGCAACCCCAGGAGGAGATGGGGCGGGGGACACACTCACGCGCGCGCGCTCCAGACCGACAGTCGGACCAAGGCGCCCAGAACATGCCCTTTCCTGCACCTCCCTCCGCAAGAGCAACCCGATCCAAAGCACAGCGACGCCAGGAAACCTCCTTCTTCGCATGTACAGTTATTTCAAAAAGTCTTGAGGAGAACTAGACCCAGCGCTTCCGTTGGGCTATAGGGGTGCGCGCGGATGCCCGTCTAATGCCAGCCGAGACAGCTCCTTGGAGCTGTTGCTGGAAGTGTCCGAAAAAGTGGCTGGGGGAATTCGATTTTCTTGCCCGTTTGTTTGTTTTCGTTCCTCCGCTTCGCCAGTCCCGTTGCACTGATTGCGCTGTACAGACTCCCCCAATCCGCGCGCGCGCAGCAAAAATACAATTATTATTGCACGGGGAAATGGGCCTCGTCTTCTGCCCCCTCCCCAAATAATTTGCCTTGGGAAGTTCCGACTATTATGACCAACCGCTGTTTTGCAAATCACCCTAAGAATGCATCTGGCCTCGCCCCCCCCAACAAATTTTCTTTGGCAGACCCCCAACGCACGAGGCTGTTGACTCCGCGACCGAGAAGGAGGAGAGCGCTCTGCTTGTGCAGCCTCCGCGCACGCGGGAGCGCCAAGCGGGCGCGCAACGGCCGCGGCTCCCGGCTCACACGACCTGAAAACAAGCCCCCCAGAAAGTCGGGCTGGAGCCAAGCGCGATCGCGTCTCATCGCACACGCACCACGGTAACCCCTGCTCCCCTTTCCCCGAAAGGGAGAGCAAATTCACATTCCCACCAACATCCGCCTCCCGCAACGAAGAGCCCCGAACCCATTATTGTGTATTCTACTCCCTGGATTTCGTTCCCTTTGGAATTGCGCAGGAGCGCACAGCAGGGCGAGCACGCCCTCGATGCCTTCGAAAAGAACTATTTTATTTCATTGACGAGGGAATTTCTACGCCCCCCCCGCCGCCGCCGCCTTTTCAGTATCATTTGTTGCTGTTGTTTAGAAAAGCAGCAACTCGAGTCGGCGCAAAGGCTTCTTCCCCGAGGGCCCGCACGTCCCCTGCCCTCTGCAGTCCCCCTGGTTTGCATGTCCACCCCGCCTCCAGAATAACAATAATAATAATAATAATAATAATAATACCGCCGCCGCCGCCAGCCAAGAGCGGAGCCTGGCGACACCGCGCCCCCGTGCGCTCTGAAACTGCCCCCGGGGCTCAGTCCCAGGCGCCCGGCGTGCTGCCCTCCACAGAAGGGAACACTCCCGCTGGAGCCGCCGCCGCCCCGAGAGGCCGTCCGCCGGGGCGCACTTCTGCGGTCCTCCTCCCGGCCAGCCTGTGCGCGCCCGGCGCGGAGCTGCGCACTGCCGAGGAAGGGCGCAAGTTTGGGCCGAGGCTCGCGCCCGCCCCGCCCGCCCCCCCCGGGACTCACCGGGCTCTGCCCCGGGAAACTGCGGCCGGCTGCTGAAGCGGCGGCGGCGGCGGCGCGGCGGCCGGAGGAGCAGCATCGCCGGCGCGGCGGCACGCGAGTTCGCAGCGCCCGCTCTCAGCCTCTCTCGCCGGCCTCGGCGGCGCGGCCAGCAAATCACCGCCAGCCGCGGCCTGACGTGGGGCGGCGGGCGAGGCGCGTCGGGGCCGCCCCTCCTCTCCCCCCCGCGAAGCCCCAGCCGGGCACCATCTTGAGTGCTGGCACCGACGGCGCGGCTGCCCGCCCGCCCGCGCCCGCGCCCGCGCCGCTCTCCCGGCCTGGCCGCCGCGCGCGCGCGCGCGCGAGCCGGGCTGCCGGGCGCCGCGGCCGGGAACGGCCCGGCCCCTAGCTGCCGAGGCGGCGCTCTGCGGGCAGCGGCGGCCGGGGGGCCCGCCGGCCAGGCAGCGCTCGGGGGCCGGGCTGACGGCTGACCCGCTGGTGGCCAGGGCGCGGCGCCTCTCGGCTTGACGGCCGGCAGGCAAGCCGGGTCGGGCGAGCTCGCCCGCCGGAGCTGGCCCCCCGCCCGCGCGCCGCGAGCGCGGGCTTCCGTGAGGGCAGCAGGGGGCTGGCTCGCGAGTCGCGGGCCAAGGTTTCACACGCGCGTCCGGCGCCACGCGTGCGAGGACCCCGGCTGGCCGGCCACGAGGTTGGCTGCTGTGAGGCAGAGTAAGACATCTCCGACCCGCAGGTCGGCGCGGATGGCGAGGGAAAGGGGACGTGCCGGGGCGTAAGTGGGCCTGCGCTTCAGAGGGAGGGGCTGCGACCCTGTGTGTGGCCGCTACTCTGGGAGATAGAAAGGCGCTCGACACGTGCTCAGAGGCACTCTGCTTTATTCTCTTTTCCAGAGGAGCCCCGACTTTCTTAAACTTCCGGGACTGAGCCTGGCCTCAAATTCAGGGGCCTGCCCGCAGCCCCCTTTCCGTCACTAAACGCACCCACACCGTGCAGTGCAGGGCCCAAACATCCCATCGTTCGCCCGCTAACCCAGCCCCCCGTCAGGGGGACGGGGGAGGGAAGCGCGCGGAGAGGGGGCGCAGTGGGGATGGCGAAGAAGGCAGAGATTAAAGCCCCCCCCCCACATGTCGATTGCTGTCTTTGCTCCGACCCATTTGCGCACACACGCGCCCTCCCGCAGCTTGAGGGCAGCGGGATGCTCAGCTGGAAAGACGGGGGGGGGGGCGCACGGCGGGTCAGTTGTGATGAAGGAGGGGGCTGCTGGAGAGATGCTGCGATGAAGGGATCGGCCGAAAGCTGCCAGGCAGCGGAGCTCTGAAGCGCCGGCCCAGAAGTTGCGCGGAGCGGAACGTCCGGTCCGGAAATTTGGGCGGCGGGGGGGGGGCATGGATGAGGCGAAAGGCTCCCGGCTCCCGAGGTCTGCCTCCGCTCCTGCTGGACAGCGCTTTCCCTTTGCCCTGATCAAACATGGAAGCGGCGGCCGCAGCTGCCGGAGGGAGAAACCAAGCGCCCCCCGCCCTTCTCCCTCCGCCCCGCCTCCAGCTGGCACCTGCTGCTGCCCAAACTCTCCGAAGAAAAGGCGGCCTGAATCCCCCCCCCGGGTACCCTTTAAAAAGAACAGCAGCCCTGCGCTCCTCTGCCACGCACCCCAAATTAGGACAAAGACTCCCCAATCCACACCCCTGTTCTACTGGCTGCAAACCACGCAGGTTGTGCGCGCACACACACACGCCTTTTGGAGTTTTGACCTGTTGCCGCCTTGCTTCTCCCCCTTCCCAGGATGCATTCATGCACACGCACAATTTCTTCGCACACCCAGGTAGATGATCCACAGAGAGAGTCTGCAACGGTCGTTAAGCATAACAGAAAAAGGGTGGGGGGCGTCGAAACAAAACTAATATAGCCATGCTTGTCCATGTGGGGGGGAATCCAAAATCCACAGCTGGGCAATACCCTTATCAGGACCAACCAAAATGGCAAAAAAGATTTGCAAGCTTACAAGTTCTTTAGAACTCTTCATCGGGATAGATGGTTCAAAAGGTGGGATGGGGAAAGAAACAGAAAAGTACCACAATATGGCCAGATGTTGTGGCCATGAGGACTGCAGTTTAGACAGACCCAGTTTCAAAGTGGAAATTGCTGACTGAATTAGTCCATGGTTGAGGGAGGGAACTTCTGATTCCTCCTCAGCAAGGATTTACAGGTCAAAAACAGGGCAGATTCTTCACAGGTCAAAGCCCCCCTCAAACTCAACAGAGTGTGTCGTGCTCTACAGAATGGCATTTATTCTTATGTCAGATTTGCATCTAGTTCCATCCCTGGGATGAGGCAGAAAGGTGGCTGCAGGAGTGAAAGGGTTAAAGAAGTCCTGAGCATTCAATCATTGTAAAATCAGTAATTTTAAAAGTACATGTGCCATAAAAGAGCTAGTAGCAAGGATAGACAGATCATAGAATAGTAGGGTTGGAAGGGGCCTACAAGGCCATCGAGTCCAACCCCCTGCTCAATGCAGGAATCCAAGTCAGAGCATCCCTGACAGATGGCTGTTCAGCCTCGTCTTGAATGCCTCCAGCGTGGGAGAGCCCACCGCCTCCCCAGGTAATCGGTTCCATTGTCGTATTGCTTTAAGAGCCAGGAGGTTTTTCCTGATGTTCAGCTGGAATCTGGCTTCCTGTCACTTGAGCCCATTATTCCGTGCCCTGCACTCTGGGATGATCGAGAAGAGATCCTGGCCTTCCTCTCTGTGACAACCTTTCAAGTCCTTGAAGAGCGCTATCCTATCTCCCCTCAGTCTTCTCTTCTCAAGGCCAAACATGCCCAGTTCTTTCAGTCTCTCTTCACAGGGCTTTGTTTCCAGTCCCCTGATCATCTTCGTTGCTCTCCTCTGAACCCTCTCCAGATCTGTCAGTTTTACTTTCTCCCACATTAAGATTGTTTAATCTCAAGTCCTTACTGTCCCAAATATGACAAAATGTATGAACCTTGGTATATTCCTATCAAAAACTGAACCAAAATGAATTTCTCACCCATCTGCACTGGCCAGATTCAACAGGTACAGTTGTTCCCAGCATGGAGAGGACCCTGTTGTTCCTGCCTGCCATGGAGCTGTTTAAGATGAGGCGCCTGCCAGAAAAAAAGAGGTGGCAACCCCAGTTCAGCACTAAGGTGGCTGTATACACAGAGATTCAAAGCCAGACTTTTAAGAGCTAAGCACGCAAAGCCCTGGACTCGGATGGATGAAGCTCTTGTTTTGGTTTCTCCCACATTTGAATTTTTTAAAAATCTCAAGTTCTTTCCACCCAATTTATGAAAACAATGTATGAATTTTGGTAAACTCTCATCAAAAAAATGAACTGAAAAAAAAATCTTGTTATCCGTCTTTGGCTGACAGCAGCTTGCAAGCTCTACAGTTAAATAACTGGAGCTGCAATTGTAAGCACACTGACTTGGCTTCTTTGACCTCCGTGGGACTTCCTTCTGAGTAAGCACACACAGGTTTGCTCTGCCAGTGCTTCTGTCAGCACAAGGTACCCATCAAAGGAGAGGCCTCACAACTGCTCCTTGGCATGCTCTGTCCTGACCATTTAAGAATCATACTCAGAACAGAGACTCATATAAAGCAGCAGCAGAGTTCAGGTTACTCTTACTCATGCTAAAAGCAACCCTTTTTAGAGGGTAAGAGTGAAGAGGCCCCTCTGTTTTTGATTCATGAGGGATGGGAGGTGTCACTTTTCCAGTTATCCGAAATCTGGAAATCACCAGATTAATTGATTTAATTGGGGGTGGGGGATAGCTGCTTAAGGGCAGTGAAACTGACAGTATCAAGTGACAAGGAAGAAGCATTTTCATTGGCACAAGTCCCAACAAGTTGAAAAAGTAGAGACTGCTGCTCTCCTTCGCTTCCTTCCAAGGATTTCCATTCTCAGCTAGCGCAGAAGCAATTGTGCCTTCCCAAAATGGGGAGGAAAAGACACAATTAACCCCCAGATCTTAATCTCCAATGAATCGCCTGGTGAGAGAGAGAAGAATACAGCACAACACTTGAGTCATCAGCCAGAATCACAGCCCCAAATGGAAACAAACCCTCTCCCCCTGTCTTAATCATGGCCACATCATGGCCCCAATCTAGAGAAAATGTCACTTAAGTTCCACTGAAGACAACAGGATAAGTTAGAACCAAATTAGTCTCGATGTTGGCAGATCTGTGTGCTAAACCTGGATCCACCTTGGCTCCGTAGGAAGTTATGTGGTGGAGGGGTGTCTGATTTTAAGGGCAAATGACCTGTGTGGCTCAGAGGAGTGCAGTATCTTCCCATACCCTCAGGTTATCTCCTTGTGGTCTATATACCACCATCGCCATAGATTAGAAGTCAACATTTGAAAAATGCATATAACAAAATTAAAAAATTGAATCAATCTCCAAATAGCCACAGAACCATTATTAGAATTAAGGCTGCTATTCAATTAAAGAAACCTCCATCAATTAAGATGCTTCCAGGTGAGGCTTTGATTGTGCAATCTCCCTGCCTCATTCGTGGAATTTTACAGGAGATTCAGACCACATTGCTTCCATTTGTAACCCTCCCATGTTTTCCCACCACTTCTTCTGTCTTTTTTTAAAGTTTATTTCTTACTGCAGAAAACCCATTAAGGAAAAAAAGATGGAATAGCTGCACAATGCCTCCTAATTGGTAGCGTTAGGAGCTGTCCATTTAGAAGCACACTCAATCTCTTCAGTTTGTATCAATTAAATGTGCATATGAAAAAAAGCCTTTGGTTCTGAAACAATATTTATTTATTTGTTACATTTCTATACTGCCCAACAGCTGAAGCTCTCTGGGCAGTTCACAACCATTAAAACCATAAAATGCAACAACATTATAAAACTTTTTAAAGTATAAAGCTACAGTATAAAACCAGGGTAGAAGCCACCAACAGTGTAAAGATCTAAAAATACAACGCCATATTTTTAAAAAGAAACAAAGAAAAAAACTGAAACCGACTCACTGTCTTTAGGTGATGTGTTCATTCACTACAGGCACCATCTTCTCTCTTGAAGGAGAGAAAAGAGTTGAAAATGGCACTCCTAAGATGGAGCATGCCATCTTTTTCTTCTTTTTTTAAACCACTGCCCAGCTATTATTCAGGGTACCTTTCTAATTAATCAGAGGTATTTTAATCATCATTATCATCAATTAATTTAAAACATCAATCAATCAAAAGTTGTAGACCCACCTAAAAGCAAGATCACTGCCTTGTTGTGGCGAAGGGGCTTGCGTAACTCAGTGAAGCCATAAGCTATGCCGTGCAGGGCCACCCAAGACAGACAGGTCATGGCAGAGAGTTCTGACAAAATGTGGTCCACTGGAGAAGGTATGACCTAAATCATATCCCTTATGAATATACAGTGGAGGTGAGGAATAGATTTAAAGGATTAGACCTGATAGACAGAGTGCCTGAGGAACTATGGACGGAGGTCCGTAACATTGTTCAAGAGGCAGCAACTAAATCCATCCCAAAGAAAAAGAAATGCAAGAAAGCAAAGTGGCTGTCTGAGGAGGCTTTACAAGTAGCTGAGGAAAGAAGGGAAGCGAAAAGCAAGGGAGAAAGGGGAAGATCTATCCAACTGAATGCAGAGTTCCAGAGAATAGCAAGGAGAGACAAGAAGGCCTTCTTAAATGAACAATGCAAAGAAATCGAGGAAAACAACAGAATGGGAAAGACTAGAGATCTCTTCAAGAAAATCGGAGATCTCAAGGGAACATTTCGTGCAAAGATGGGCATGATAAAGGACAAAGAAGGCAGGGACCTAACAAAAGCAGATGAGATTAAGAAGAGGTGGAAAGAATACACAGAAGAACTATACAGGAAAGATTTTAATGTCCCTGAGAGCCATGATAGTGCAGTCACTGAACTTGAGCCGGACATCCTAGAGAGTGAAGTCAAGTTGGCCTTAGGAAGCATGACTAACAACAAAGCTAGCGGAGGTGACAGTATTCCAGCTGAGCTATTTAAGATCCTAAAAGACGATGCTGTTAAAGTGCTGCACTCAATATGCCAACACATTTGGAACACTCAACAATGGCCACAAGTCTGGAAAAGGTCAGTTTACATTCCAATTCCAAAGAAGGGCAACGCCAAAGAGTGTTCAAACTACCGTACAATTGCGCTCATTTCACATGCCGGCAAGGTTATGCTCAAAATCCTACAAGCTAGGCTTCAGCAGGATGTGAACCAAGAACTACCGGAAGTAGAAGTGGGGTTTCGAAGAGGCAGAGGAACTAGAAATCAAATCGCCAACATTCGCTGGATCATGGAGAAAGCAAGAGAATTCCATAAAAACGTCTATTTCTGCTTCATTGACTACGCTAAAGCCTTTGATTGTGTGGATCACAACGAACTATGGCAAATTCTTAAAGAGATGGGCGTACCAGACCACCTTACCTGTCTCCTGAGAAACCTGTACGAGGGTCAAGAAGCAACAGTAAGAACCGGACATGGAACAACCGATTGGTTCAAAATTGGGAAAGGAGTACGACAAGGCTGTATATTGTCACCCTGCTTATTTAACTTATATGCAAAGTACATCATGAGAAATGCCGGGTTGGATGAATCACAGGTCGGAATTAAGATTGCCGGGAGAATTATCAACAATCTCAGATACGCAGACAATACCACCCTAATGGCAGAAAGCGAAGAGGATCTAAAGAGCCTCTTGTTGAGGGTACAAGTGGGGAGTGCAAAAGCTGGTTTGAAACTCAACATTAACAAAACGAAGATCATGGCATCTGGCCCCATCACTTCCTGGCATATAGAAGGGGAAGAAATGGAAGCAGTGACAGATTTTATTTTCTTGGGCTCCAAGATCACCACAGACCATGACTGTAGCCATGAAATTAAAAGACGCTTGCTCCTTGGGAGGAAAGCTATGGCAAACCTAGACAGCATAGTAAGAAGCAGAGACATCACCTTGCCGACAAAGGTCCGTCTAATCAAAGCTATGGTTTTCCCAGTAGCAATGCATGGCTGTGAGAGCTGGACTATAAGGAAGGCTGAGCGCTGAAGAATCGATGCTTTTGAACTGTGGTGCTGGAGAAGACTCTTACGAGTCCCCTGGACTGCAAGGAGGTCCGATCAGTCAATCCTAAAGGAAATCAACCCTGAGTGCTCATTGGAAGGACAGATACTGAAGCTGAAGCTCAAATGTTTTGGAATGGCCACCAAATGAGAAGAGAAAACTCCCTGGAAAAGACCCTGATGCTGGGAAAGATTGAAGGCAAAAGGAGAAGAGGACGGCAGAGGATGAGATAGCATCACCGATGCAATGAATATGGACTTGAGCACACTCCGGGAGAGAGCGCAGGACAGGAAGGCCTGGTGTGCTTTGGTCCATGGGGTCATGAAGAGTCGGACACGACTGAACGACTGAACAACAACAAAATCAGTGGGCATATTGCAATCCTGTAAGGTCCCTCATCAGGACCCAACAAGCTATCCTCTAACATTAAAACCAAATACTAAAATTACAATTTCCCAATACATTTCAGCCACAAGAGTCCTCTTTAGCAGCATGCCAATGGGCTGCAGGGAGGTATGCAAGGGGAGAGAGGAAGGGTTCTGCATTCATTATCCATATGCCCTGTTTGTAGTTAATACTGAATCACCCATACCCATTAATCTCAATGGGACTTAAACATTCTTTGGTAATAAAAGCTAATAAGCATGTTGAATGTTCAGACATGGCTCAGACATTCTAATGCTAAAGGCAGAATGACCTGTCTCCCATAGTGGCATCTCCCATTCATTTCAATGGAACTTATGCTGGAGAACTTCCTGGTGCATTGTGTCCCATGTGTGAGCCGGTCTAGTCTCTCATTCTGCTCCTCTCCATGGAACACCAGTATCAGACCCCCAAAGCTACCATCATACTCAAGGTATTTTGTCACAAGGGTGTGTGCGCCCCCCAATTCAAGATCTGTGCCATGCAACGCACGGTGCACTGTTTCACTTGCACCCCCAAAGATGCTGGCATTCCAAGCAACCTACCGCTGCTTGGCTTGTCTGATCAGGCCAGCCCTGTTAAGAGCCCAGGTGGAGAAAGGCCTCAGGGTGGGTTGGAGGCTCTGGCAAGTTAGAACATGCAGCTGCATACGCATGCGCACTGGTGTGATAAGGTTTTATTAAATTTGTTGCAGTTAAAGTACCAGCCAATTAAGCCTGGTTTATATAGGGACAGCAGGGCAGCTTCTCACAGAATGGCCATGAAAGACTTGAGGGCAAAGATTTACTGCCAGCCTTTATAGAGAGGAGGACAAGAATTGGAAATGGCAACAGTACAAGGGAATGGGCAGGGGGGTGGGGAAGCTGGAGAAATAATTGTGGCCTGCCGGCTCTCTCCTTAAAAAGGTGCTCCTCTGAATGGAGGGAGGCAGCAAAGATGCTGCAGTGTTTCCATACTGGGTAGCCAACTCTGACCCAGGATGGAATGAAACAGGGCTTAATTTAAGGCAAGACCCAAGCCCAGGGCCTGGTTTTCAAGCTTGGAGCATATTGAGTGATGACATTGAGCATGTGCAGAAGGCCTTTACTTTGTGAGCTCGCACACAGGTGGGATTAGAGGCTGAGGCTCAAGGTTGAACTGACCAAGGGCTATTCCACATTGGAATCCTGTTCCTGAGAAGACCAGTGGGTGATGTCTAGCCACACTGCGAAGAGGTGTAGCACACAGGACTCCCATACATGGACTGTGCCCCAGGAGTTTGCAATTTAATCATTACATCCTCCAGGCAAACAAAACTCCAGCTTCTCCTGATATTTGCAAAGGAAGCAAGCCGTGGGGTTGGAGGGAACAGACCCTCCACCAGCCCCACTCTGTGAAAAGTGTCCAAAACACACAGCGGAAAAAAAATCAGATTTCCAACCTACAGCAGAGATCTCTCTTTTGCAGAAATTACTCACCTTTTCTCCTCCATGCCCCTTGCAAAGTTGCATGCTACAAATAGGCCATGACCCAATATTATTACCAGTTAAAATAGCAAAATAAGAAATGCATTAAGTGCAGAGATGCCCTGAGGCTCGTTGTCGGGGCGAATGTAATGTTCAGAGGGAAAGTGTGTTTATAATTATAATGGGGTTTAATGTATGTGGGACCCAATAATGATGGTGTTCATTTAGCAGGAACAGCCTGATATCAAAGGCCTCACAAAAGGCGATGGAGCGGGGGTTAGTAGATGCCATCCGAATTGGTGGCCATTAGTACCTCTTGTGGTAGCAAATTCCGTAGTTTAACTCAGCATTGGGTGAAGAAGCCCTTCCTTTTCTCTGTCCTGAATCTCCCACCAATCAGCTTCATGGGAGGACCCCACTGGGCTCTAGTATTTTGAGACAGGGAGAAAAATATCTCCCAAACCACTTTCTCCACACCAGGCATACTTTTGTACACCTCTGTCATGTGTGCACCCCTATCTAGCATTTAAGAAATACACTAGGTCTGCTCAGCCAGCCTTTTCAGATGAGCCATGACTTCTCACAGGAAATGTAAGAGCAGCCCAGCTGGAGCAGACCAGAGGTGGGGTGTCGTGGAAAGCCAGTGTGGTCTAGTGGTTAGAATGTTGCACTGGGACTTGGGAGACCCAAGTTCTAGTCCACACTCACCATGAAGCTCACTGGGTGCCTTTGGGCCAGTCCCTGACTCTCGGTCTAACCTACCTCACAGGGTTGTTGTGGGGATAAAAAGGAAAGGAGGAGGACCATGGACGCTGCCTTGGGCTCCTCAGAAGAGGAGAAAAGGCGGGATATAAATGTACTAATAGAAATAATTTTCAAGTAGGACCATCTCAGTCCAGCATTCTATTTCTAACACTGGCCATTGTGATACCTATGGAACATCCAGAGGCAGGACATGGAAGCAGCCGTGCTCTTCCACTGTCACTCCCCAGCAACATGCAGCATCAAACTGTCTCTGCATATGGAGGTGCCACATTGCCATGACAACAATATGATGGCAATATAGCTCTTGGCCTGTAAAGATGTTTTTCCCAGCATCCTACCTCGCAGCACTACAACTCTTCTGCCCTTATTTTCTTCACCTTCCGCCTACTCCACTCTTCTGTTTCCACCATCCTTCTGCTTCCCTCAGATGGCCCCCCTTCTCAGCTCACTGCTTACTCTGCCCCCTCTTCCTTCCACCACTCTGCCTCATTGCCTGCTTCCCAATCTCTCACCCTTCCTGCCTGTCCAGAACTCCTGCCTCCATGCTGCCAAACCTCTTACTTACAGTACCTCCCCCAGCCCTTGTCCCCGCTCAAACTGACTTTTCACTTCCTTGTCAAAGCTGTATCATTTGTCTGCATTCTGTTGATAAGATCTTTCCTCTCGAGACTTAGAATGTTATGAACATTCTGTGATGTCACCACATCACAGCCAGTGGCTAGATCAGGCTTGCAAGTAATAGGAAAACCGGGAAACAGCCAGTCCTTAGTGTCCTACGCAGTCCCAGAAACAGGCAGTGCTTAGTGTTCAATGCAATCCCAAACACATTTACTTGGGAGTAAGCTCCACTGAACTCGGTGAATCTTGCTTACAAGGTAAAGATCCCTGGGAGTGGCCCTGCCTATGTATTAGGGTCCTGTCAGCAGCCTGCACTGCAGGCCCCATTTTGTTTTTTTTAAAGAGAGAGTCTGTCGAAGCGGACTAAAACCCAGGCAGAAAGTGATTACAGTGAGTTTTGCTCACCTACTAACTTTCAAAAGCTGCAACCAAGAGCTGAAATTTTGTAACTAAGGGGGGCATTTTACTGCAGCACCTATGAAATTAAGCCCCATGAACCCCATTAGCAGTAATGGAAACCCCATAGCTAAGTCACTGCTGAAAGTTAATTCGCTGGAGCATTTAACCTTTGTTTGTTATATACACTGTTAAAGTATATCAGGAAGTTTGTTTGCATGTTTGTTTGTTTTAAGTTAGTGATTTTCTTGAGGAAATCGGAACTAGAACTAGAGCAAAGGGCCTCTCAACATTATCCACCCTATTTTGTGGACAGAGAAATTGGGCAGGGGAATTTCACTGACTTTCTCCAGTGGGAGGAGAAATTCTCAACTGTTTCTCACAGTAGGGCTCACCACTGATAGGGGCTATAGCATAGTGTTTTGCTTCCTTCTTAAGGGTTTTTGGTTTTTGTGTGTCCTCCCGCTGCAAGGCACACACAGCTCTGTTCTCAGGCCACTCTTGCAGCTACTCCCTTGCCCCAGCTAAGGATGGGGGAGAAATGTGTTCAGTTCACGTTTAATTTTAATACGGACTTACCTCATTCCACACTTCCAAACCACTATGCGAAACGAAACTAATTTATCCATTGAAATTCACACTCCTCTGGATTTTATAATGGGGTTCTCCAAACAAAAGAAATATATATGGGAGAATAACATAAAAATGCATTATAGTAGGAAAACTGCTTATATAAAATGTGTATATTAGGCAAAAATGCATCCAAAACGCATGTATTAGGAGAAATGTGCATAAAAATGCTTATGAATTTTCATCCAAATGTTTTTTGAAAATGCTTAATGTTCAGGATGAACCAAACTTTAAGACTGGAGAAATGTTCAAGGTTTGAGATGAACCAAACTTAAGACTGAAAAAAATGAGAAACGGAGAGAAAGAAAAATTGACGGATCCATCCATCCCTGACCCCAACATCTGCTTCCAGAGGTGGCTTCCTCACCCTGCCTAATGGTAGAGCTGGCCCTGATTTTACAAACTGCGTTTGCTGAGGTATATTTTGAATCCGTGGCAACCTCCTTTTGGACAGTTATGTTTTTCAGTCGTATCTTTAACTTAAAGAACAAGCACCTTCTTGGGTTTTAAAGCGTTGCCACACAGGCTGTTGTAGACAAGGGAAGGCAACAGTGAATCTGCTCCAGCTATCTCCTTTAGAATTCTGACTGGTTCTGACTGAAGCCTTGAGCAGATTCACTGTCCCACTAACATCAGAGCCACCAGCCTCTACTGAATGGGGGTGTCCCAAACATGTCCCCATTCTTAGTTGTGGGTTGGAAGGTAACTGGAAAGGCATGAGCAGTAACAATAGGGCTGTTTGTGGCTTACGGACCTAAGCCCACAAACACCCTGAAGACCATTGTAAGACGTGACTCGGGATTACTTTGACAGCCCAGGCCGGCCAGCCCATATTCCCCAACCCCCCAACACAGCTCAGTAGAACTGGAAGAAGAAATATTTTCGGCAGTGACTCAGCTATAGAAGGCAGGCTTTATAGCACTGCAAACCGGGCGTCCAAGCTCTGAGCTGTCATGTTTATTTTTTCTTCCCTTTCTCTCTGACAATGCATGGTTTGGTTTGTAATTGCATTAAAATGTCTCCTCTAGCAGCCTATGACCTAATCATCTCTACGACGCCTATATTTAGAAGCTATCCTTTGTAGTCTAGAGAACCGAAGGCAGAAGTAACAAGCGCTGTTCTTGATGTCTTAATAAGCACAGGGAATTTTTTTTTGCTAAATTTGTTGCATAATTATTTATTCCCCTCCATCTTCCTGTTTTCTTTCTCAACTCCCTAGCCTAAAAGCTTTGACATTTTACAAATGGGACAAGGAGTAAAATCATGGTTACATTTTATGTACATTTTTTCCAAAGGGCTGCCATGGGACTGTGTACAGTTTTCGACTCCTCTGTAAATGGAGGAGGCCAACCTGAGGTGAAATTGGCAAAAAGAAGTAGTATCAATTAGCAACATAAGAATAAATGAATTTAATTAAAAAATAGCTCAGTGGGAGAAAGAGAAAGAGAGGTGGAGAGAGCAGACACTCACTGGTAAATGTTTCTTCAGAAATGCTACTGATGAAATAATAATTTTAGTTAGGGTGATAACATATTGGGTATGATTTGGGGTATTCTGGTAAGCTGTCAGACTGCATGATGGGAGATGTGGTTGTCCAAAGAGAAAAGAAGGAAGTGACAAGGTAAAGCTGCACCTTACATTGCCCATTTTTCATCAGCATGGACACTTATTATTTATTACATTTATATCTCAAAGAAACTCAGTGTTCTCACTGCCACTGCTACCTTTTATTTATTCCAACAATAACCCTGTGAGGGAGGTTAGGCTAAGACATAGTGATCGGCCCAAGGCCGCTCAGTAAGGTTCTTGAATAGGTGGGAATTTGAAACCAAGCATTCACTCTCCTAATCTATGGATGCACAATCATGCAATGTTTCAATTCATTGAGGTTCTTCAAATTATTCTGCAAAGCCCGTTTTGAGGAATTTTCATTCCTGAACCCGAGTGTCTTTTTTTCCCCCCTCCAGTAAGGAAAAATATGGATTTTTTGAGCTGGGAAAACTATGCATTTTTAAAAGTGTGCAATGTTTCCCAATTGTAAAAATACACATGTTTTAAAATGAATATTTGTCCTGACAAAAAGTGCAAATTTCTCCACATAGGCTACTGTGCACTATTGAACGTGAACACAAACTCAGGAAATTTCTGAGAAAATGATCTGAGAAAGTGCTGAGAACATTTCTGAGAAAATGTCTGAGATTTTTCTTCTTTTTTTGTCAACCCCCCTTCCCCCCAGATAAGGAAGACACCTTTGCAGAATTTCCACCAACAGATTTTTGAGGGGTGGCAACACCATTCCTGCCTTCAATGTCCCAGAATGATGCTAGGTTCAGGGCATTGTAGAAGATTCAAAATGGTGGTCAGGCTGCCAACACAGTAGCTGCTTGTGGTGGGGGCGGGACTTGCGGGGGGCTGGAAGGAAGACGCTGTGCTACTGCCACTGCTGATGGTGAGCTCCATTCACGAGCAACTGCTGGAGAATTTCTCCTCCCTGTAGAGACATTTCTTGAAATGGTCCCCCCAATTTCTCTGCCCATAAATATGGTGGAGAATTTTATGAGGCCATTTGTACACAGCTCTGGGATTCTCTCTCTTTCTGAGATCAAGGAACTGAAAATCAGCAGCATCCCACTCATGTTCCAGTTGTGAGCCATTAACTACGAAAGTGTCAAGAAGCAGGTGATCGCATTTCCCATTGGCTCCCACTCAAAATACACACCTTGTACTTTCCTATGGCCCCATTCCATATTGACCTAGATGAGTGAAATTAAGAAGCCATCTTGCACTAGCAGGGAGCGGGGCGCCAGTCTCCACCCTGAGAGGTGCTGAACAAAAAACCACAGAGATGTTGCAAGTCCAGTCAAGAAGCCACACCCAAATGTTCCAGGCTGGTTGCCAAGTTATCTATTAACCCACTTTATTTCTTTAATATTTGCAGGAGATACAACCACAAGCCCTCAGTATCTTATCTTCTGGAAATGCCTGTGCTGCTGGGACTTCTGATAACATTTGTGGATCGAGACAACTGGCAGATTCTCCTGGCTCTAAAAAATATATCAGAATGGGGTTTTATGGATACCTCATCCAAGTCAGGAGAAAGAGTCTGACATCATGTCATTGTCTTTGTCAGACTGCTGGAAATTTGGCTTATTTCTCGGGTTCACTTGTATCCTGTCATCCTCCCAAGAAACCCGGTGGAGCACCTTTGGGGTGCAATTCTGCAGCAAGGCATCCTCCTGCTCCAACCTGCACGACCTGAAGGGCAGCTTCATGACACATCTTGCGTTCATTTCAGGAAGGCTCATGCAGGCGTGCAGTGGGTTTTGTCCACTCTGTTCTCAGAACTTCTCCCCTCCTCGTTCTGACCAGGACCTGGTCTGTCCTGCTTTACAACTGGAACCACATCATCTGCTTTAAGACTCGTCTCCAGACTCTGCTTAAATTTCTTGCTGGACTCCATGCAGCCACGGGAAGGTCACTTGCGTGACTAATCAGATTGCTTACTCACCACCCCACTCCAGAGTACAGTAGGCTGTATCCTGATTGCGGACTTCCAACCTGGTCAGATGGCCAGCCTCGCGGGCTGTGGCCCTTGTTTCTTTGTAGTCAACCAGTGCTACGCTCTCAAGTCAGACTGCAAATCTGTTTGCCCCTGTCTAACTTCAGCTCTGCTTTAAGAAAGCAGTATTGATGTGTGACTGCACCAAATGTGGATGGAGATGTGTATTCAAATGCACATTGAGACGCTCATTGCACTGAAAGCAGTACAGTGTGGATAGTTGCTATGCATACTCTGGCGCATAGTCAGGGTGGATCTAGCATGGACGCACATCAGTTTATGCCCATGGTTCCTGATCCAGCAAGTGAGGTGCAAAAGGGTGGATCTCCATAGCTGGATTGGGGCATCTGTTTTTCTAGAGACAAAAGCATTTCTCTGCCTTAAGTTGTAATCATGCACATACTGTATGCACACACATGCACACACCATATCAATATACAATATCAGGTGCAATGCAGAAGACAAATTCTGCTCACAGTTAGAGCACTATGTGTAAAAGAGAGAGAGAGAGGCTAATTTATCAGTTCAATACTGAAGCTGCAATCCTAAACACACTTATTAGGGAGTAAACTCCATGGAACATAGCATGGAACTTACATGTGAGTCCCACTGAGCTCAATGGTATTCACACCCTGGTAAGCCACTTAGGATTGCTTTCTATCTGTAGTTTCAGGATCCCTGTTATGTACACTTTCTTCAAAATATTTCTGTGGCTTGACTTTAGCGTTCAGTTATCCTCAGTCCTATTGGCCATTTCTTCTTTATATTGATATTGCTAGAATAGTTTTCAAATTGTTGTGTGCAGGAGGGAAACCCAAGAACACATTTTCTGAAGGCCCTGGAGAATTAAAGTACACCAAAAATTATTCTCCCTGTTACAACTTTGTTTTGAATTCTGGTAGGTTTTTAACATGTAGGATTTTAACTTATACTGAACGAACCAATGTGTCATTTCATACTCTTATACTAATCCTTTGTCTCTTCATCTTTTGGGCAGGGTAGGTGGGTAGCTTATTACTGGCGCCTGGCATACTTGGGAACAAGTATACAAGCTGAAGATGGTGGATCTGGCTGCTGGATCTGATACAACCACAAGAACACACAACCATTGTGATCCAGAGAAGAGAATGAGAGAGATTGGAGGGCTGGAAATAGATCGACTGCCTAGCTATGCCTGTGATGGACTAGAAGAGGGGTCCCCAACTGTGGTTTTTGGATCTGTGCTCACATTTAGGAATTTGCGAAACTGCTGTGGGCACCACAACAAAATAGAGATGTGGCTAGTCACATATTGGCTGGCATGGAGGTCTGGAGAGACAAAAGTAAGCTAAAGAGGGGCAGGGGGGAGAAATTGTGAGGCTAGAGGCTGGGATGGGTGTGGGTGGGGAGAGAAACAGCAAGGCAAAGGGGCAGAGAAAGAGCATGGCTAAAGGCTAGAAAGGGGGAGATAGGAGACTTCCCTAAGATTTTCCAAAGTTTTTCTTAAAACAATTTTTTTGAAGGGGCTGGGGGGGGGGAGCTTTGTGGGCACCCTTGGAAGTCCACACCAGTGTGATGGTGCCTGTGGGTGCCTTGGGAGCCCCTGGATTAGAATCCCAGAGAACAATGGCCAGAAACCAATTTCATGGATGCAGCATTGGAACCAGTATGCAGCGGGGGTGGGGTGGAGTGGGGAGATGACTATATGTGGGTTTTCTAGGCTAGCAGTGCCATTTTTCTTGGTATAAAGGTGGGGTACAAATCAAATCAATAAATAAACCCTACTGAGAGTTTGACCTTTGGACTGGGCCTTAGAGCAGATGAAGATCCACCAGCCTCAAGGATTTGGGCAACTTAAACAGCAGGCTTCTCCAACCTGCCACCCTCCAGATGTGTTGGACTGCAGCTCCCATCATTCCCAGCCAGCATGGTCAGAGTTGCAGTCCAACACATGTAGAAGGAGCCAGGTTGGAGGAGACTGCCTTTCAGCCTGGGGAAGGACTTATTTTCATCCTGAACTTGTACATCATGGCATCGGAAACCACCTTATACCAAGATTCCTTTACTCAGCACAGTGGTTCTCTAGGATTTCTGGAAGAAGTCTTTCCCATTATCTGCTACCTGATCTTTCCTTTATTTACTATTTATGTATTTATTACATTTTTAAATGCCCAATACGAAGTTCTTTTAACTGGAGATGTCAGGGATTGAACTTGGGGCCTCCTGCATGTAAAGCAGGGGCTCTGCCACTGAGCCGCGGCCCCACCCCTTGCTGTCATGATGCCTAAAGATGTGTCACTGAAAGAACCGCATGGGCCTCCCCCACTCACCCAGTGCTTCCTCCATCTCCCTCCCCTTCCTCTACTATCACCCTGTGTCAAATTTATTTAATTAATTGGTTTATTACAGACAATATTTCAATCCTGCTTTTCAGCCATAAGCTCCCCAATGGAGGTTGTACATCAAAACATTTGTGAAATTAAAGGTAGGGTCAGGGTAGGAATGGCAAAATCCCTCGATAAGGTGTTGCTAAATGTCTGGAAAAAATTAACTTGGTGTCACAAGGTCCCAGCTGTTTTGACTCTTTTGGTGACAGAGATAGCAGCAAAATGCTGTTGCTGCTGGTGATGGTGGGGAGAATGAGGAGAAGGTCAACTCACTCTCATCTCCACCCTGATGATCAGAGGCTGCACTGCTGATCTTTCTTCAGGACCAATGGCAAACCTTTTAGCTGGCGAACTTCTTGGGGCAGGGACCTGTCCTCTCCTGTACTTTTATAAAGCGCCATGGACACTGATGGCACTGTATAAATGACAGATGGCACCATCTGATGCAGTCAGTTCAATGAGGCCTACTTCCAGGTAAGTGAGCACAGCAGGGTCAACCTTTTCTCTGACGCAGGCCACGTTCCCTCAGCGGTGAGCAGGGCCAAAGCCAGCAGCACAGACCTGTATAAAACTGACATACATTTGTAAAGTAGATATGCCTCCATTTCATAGGGTGGCCAGGTGTCCTTTTTATAGAGGACAGTCCTCTAATTGAAGGGCTGCCAGGGGACAGTTCTCTATTTGCAGGTGCCCTCTACTGGAACGGCTGTCCAGTCCAATTCCAGTTTAAAGATAAAGAACCACGAGAACTGCTGTCCACCACCCGTTAGCACCTGGACAGCACGCTGAACAGGTAGGTACACAAGTCATCTGGCCACCATCTCTCACACTGTGTATTGTGTTTCTATTTAAACTCTAGTAGTTATTTCTAAATTTGCATCTCTGCATATGAATTAGCTTATGCAAATATGTATGCAAGTCACTGCCCTCTTTTATCCTCTTTTTGGGGGATGCATTGCCTTTCTTTTGGTGATTCATAAGTGGCCACCCTAACCATGTCCAATCCAGGTGGGAAAGCCCTCTGCAAATGCTTCTGAGATATATCAGGTCACTTCCATCCTTGGAATTCTCCAAGCCACTCCTTTCACCGATTTAAGCTGGCAGGGAGAACACCTCAGGGACAAACAGAAGGAAATCAGCCAAGGTTGGTCAGGCCCCGAAGAATAAGCCTGGTTCCTCAACAAGTGTAAAGTGTTGTGATCCCAATTCCCAACTGACCTTGGCAGAAGCTGTTAAAATCCAGAATCATCCACAGGATGAGGCCCCCTGCGTCTTGCTTTCCTCTAATGCAACTAAACAGCCTTGGCTCTAACACCTGCTTATTTTTAACTAAGGGGGAGCAAAAGGATAGATTATTTATTTTTAGACCCACTTTATGGGAAAGGAAAAAAAGAAGAGCTAGCAGCTAATTTTCCTCCTTTTCCTTTGGACTCCTGCCCAGTCCTCTCGTTGCACTCGCATCGCTCCAAAGCCCACAAACTGGCGGTTACCAAATGCCAAGTCAAGCTTGGAACAAAGAGAATCATCCCAAGCGCAAGATGCTGCCAGGGTTTGGGTTGCAGCAGAGCTCCGATGGGCTTCCGCTCACACTCCCTGCTGCTCACTTCGCAGTGGCCGCTGCTGACCTCTGGTGGTTCCTGAGCAGAACGCAGCCCTCGCGTAAGACTCCGCGGCCAACGTCAGCGCAACTTGGGAAAGGTCTCCTTCTAGCTGGACGGAGATGACTCCCTGAGAACACCCTTTTGCCCGGCGCCAAAGCAAGCACCGTCTGCATCGTGGCTGCGTTTGCATTTTCTTTGTTTGTTATGGATTTGGTCATAGTGTCTGCCGTAATGAATGTGTTCGTCTTTACGGTGCTGCAAGACACTCTGTGCTTTTTGCTGCAAGGGGCTAACGTGGCTACCCCTCTGAGAAATCTCATGGGGCTGGATTGTTCGTGTTTTGTTCTTGTAGGCTCCCGTATGCAAGACACCTTGCATGCCTCCATTTTTGCAGGCCGAAAGTCATGGTAAAGCTATCGTAATAAATAAAATGCAGCAATAGATGCCGCCTCTGAAAGGCCATCAAGGGTGACCAGACGCAAAGGAGTACAGCTGGGCTGAGTTCCCTGTAATGGCTGTATAGAAGAGTCATTCTTGCCTGGTGCAGCGTCTCTCAATCCCGTGATGCAACAAGCAGTGCAGATGTCCCACTCAGCCTCAGACCAGTGGCCGCTGGCATGTCTTTGATTCCATGTTTGTCCTGCTCTCCCCCTAAGGAGCACAGGGTGTTGAAAGCGGGGACATTCCATGTTGTCCTCACAACGACCCAGTGAGGTACGCTAGACTGAGAGAGAGTGCCCAGCTTTAAGGCTGGGCAGTGGTTTGAACCCACATTCCCCCAGTGGAGAGTGGGGATGCAACACGGAGCTTGGAACAGGTTTGAATGGAGCCTTGAAGCTGCTGCATGCCGAGCGAGAACTTTGCTCTGCCTAGCTGACTGCTGCCCACACAGACTAGCCACAGCACTCCAGGATTCTAGACAGTCACTTCCCCAGCCCTGCCCGGAGATGCTGAGGAGGAGCAGACCCGGGATCTTCTGCGTGCGCTACCAACATCACCCGCGCCACCAGGTTGGTGATTTGGGTAGAATTTTGAGTTTGGGGGGATGGCTGCCCACCTCTGGGCTTATTTTAAATGCCTACCACCAAGTCGGGGAATGGTGCACTCCCTGGGGAGGAGATGAGCCAGTATGAGGGAGAGGGCAATGAAACAAGCCATCACCTCCAGCGAGCACTGAGGAGCCCATCATGAGCATGCATCACGCTCCCGCTTGTGCTGTGCAAGCTCAGGATCCCGTCTGTCTGGAGGAATTCTTTACCTCCTCCACGGAAGGCGTTCCACCCCCACTCCCCACCCAATATTCCTTCCTGCCGCTCCTGACCTGCCAACCTGGGGAGCCCTTTTGCCCCCGAGAGCCGTAACGGTATTTGTTCACATTTTTATGATGCCAAATGGCCTGTGCTAGAGCGGGTGCCATGCTTTAGCTGGGGAACCATATGGCACGCCGAGTAATAAATAAGGTATTGTGATAGTTAATGAACCTAATTGCTAGCAAAGGCTTTAATACAAAGGCTGTGCTGCTGAGAATTTAGCACCGCATTAGGGATGCGACGGAGCTCCCCTGACTTCTGAGGCTTAATTTAAGTTCTATATTGCAAACTCCAGAAAATAATTCCAAACCCTCCTGCTGGAAAAGCAACCTGCTGCTAGACTGTGATTATACTGAATTACTAAAAATTGCAATCCATTTTATACACACAGTTAACCCTTGCTAGGGCACCCTCCTTGGGGTTATTTGATTTTTAGCCACTTAAATCTAACCTTGGAGACAGAGACATAAGCAAGCACTGGGCAACTTCCCCCCAAACACTCCATCTTTGGGTGCCACCCTCGATTTTCCTTTCCAACCAAACCCCCAGTCTAGCCAGAGACAGGAGCTGCAAACACCTTGCAAGTGTGAAAACTGGTGCTTTCAACTCTCTGAACTCCAGGCTACCCAGTGGCAGCATGCGGCATAATTACAAGTAGCTGCGACGGAGGCAGGGACAGAAATGGGTCGTCAGCGGCTAGAAATAATAATAGAAGATAGATAAATTTGGCATTTGTAACTTGGTTAATAAAGATATTTATACCTGGAAACTGCTGGTGGTCCTGGATAGCAATTAGAGGTGCCAAGATGCAGGCCCAAAGAAAGGGACAGAGGAGGTGGTCTGAGGTGCTGCTCTCAGGTATCGCTCCGCGTGGACTGCAGCATTTGCTCACAGCCCACCAGGATATCTCTCACCTGCCATGTGAACAGACGCACAGTAAGTGGGCGAGCTCCGTACAGGCACTGTGAAGCGAGTGGGTATCTCACGTGGTGCAAAGATGATGCTCTGTGAAAGTTCCCTGACCTCTTAAGCATGTTGCACACAGGCAACTCCTCTTTGAGATAATGGCATCAGAAATGCATCGCAGTCTCTAAAGAGGCGTGGACTTCAAGCTCAAGAATGCTCGTAGGAACAGGCCCTCAGGGGCAGGGCAAGGCCTGCTTGGAAAAGAGCAGGATGATGTACAAAGGTTGAGGAGCGTTTGCAAAATTAGGTGGGAGGTTTGGTATGTATTTGTTCTCTTATAGGAAACAGAAGCCATTAAAAAAAAAAAAACCTTCTAAGAAAAAATTCTGAGACTGATCAATGCCTTGCTGGGATTTCAGAGCCCAGGAAGCATCCTAAATAAAACCCATGAGTTTCCATATACAGCCAAGCAACAGGTAAGCTAGCAGTGGGTTAAATCCAAATCTGTCTTCCTACATGCTGACTTGTTCACCTTACACTGGGGTCCGTCAAATGTTTGAATCTTTGTCTTGAGTGCTGGAGACCAAGATCTAGGACCTGTTTATTATGGGTCTGGTGAAGAGTTTTGTGTACTACCAGTGGAGGCTCCGATGTCAGTGGGGCAGTGAATCCACTCCAGGTTTCAGTCAGAACCAATCAGAACTCTGCACCTCGGATAGCTCTTTTAGAGTTCTAGCTGGTTCTGACTGAAACCTGGAGCGGATTCGGTGCCCTACTGACGTCAGAACCACCAGCCTCCACTGTGTACCACTGAGTTTGTGTACTACTGATTTTGATTGCCCAATTGGAGGTAACTTGAAGGGCCTGACTTTCAGCTGGAGGACGTTGTGATGACCTCTGAAGAACCAGACTGCTTCTACAGAGTCGGGCTGCAGAAAAGTCAACCACAGCTAGCTGGATGTATGATGGAAAGCTTTTGCTTGGTTCGATGGGTGTGTTGCTACTTGATCTAGCTGCCAAGTATGGGGTGGTTTCTTAGGGAGCCTAAAAGAAGACTCTCCTGCACGTGCAAGCAAGTTCCCATAAGCCTTACTGACAGTGATAAGGCCCTGGCTGAGCATTCACAATAACAATTAAGAACCAGGAAAAGAATTGGGACAGCAGCAACCACAAAGCTAGACTGCAAATGACAAGCAGAAACACATGGTAGCTTGCTTCACTGTACTTTCATCCTCCCACTGTCCTTTCTGCTCATGCATTGCATTGCTGAGTTTCGAGGGAACAGTCTTCGCCCGTTGGGGGTGTGTCCAGACCAGACCAGACCAGGCCGCCACCACCACACCAGATTTCATTACGGTGAAATGTTATCCATCCCAGTCTCTGCCTGCTCTAAGCTTTATGTGTTCCCTGTCCATGTGCACTTCTACCTCCTGGTTCTGAGAATAAAGAGAAAGCAAAATGTGGACTGAGAGACTAAAGGAGGAACTGCGTGGAGATGGGTGGAACTGTCTGGTTCTGCTCAAAGAAGAAGAAGAGGAAGAGGAAGAAGTATGGCAGACACAGATTTTGGGGTCTAGCTTCCCCACTGTATTCCAGAATCTGTTGGATTCTGGCACGGCTGTCCCTGGGTTCCCAGAATGGCCATTTGATGATGGCGCATAAACATGGAGGCCTCTGGTCCATTGTGAATTGTGCACATTGATGACTTGCTGGCAGCTTTTGACCATGTGTCAGAACAATTATTTATTTATTTATTTATTTATTTCATTTCTATACCACCCAATAGCCGAAGCTCTCTGTTGTTTCAGAATGTGCTGTAGTGTACCCACAGAGAGATCTTTGTTTTGGTCCATTTTGATTTTACCAAAGATAGAAACAGATTTTCATAGCAACTTGAAAACTGCTACAGGTCACTTCTGTTTTTGAGTTCGTTAATACATCTGTTTTCTGATTGCACGGTTGTACTAGCATAAGACGGGTTTGTGGTCATGTGGATAGGATGGCCCTTTTCATACATGCCTCAAATCACTGAAAATCAATGGGCTGTTTACTTAGGCCCCATGCTAAGTGCAGCACTGAGATATACGATGCTACAAAATGCTTTTCCTGTGTCCCTGTCCACTTTTTCCCTTATCCAGGGGAGCACAAGACCATGCTGTCAGGGACATTTGTGTTAGGGGCTTGTGGCTTCAATCTGCATACAGCCAGGATAAATTTGATGCCTGTGCTAATTATGCCAAGTATTGTTGCTGAGATGGAAGGCGGCCGAGATGGTCTAACTGAGGCTGGAGCGTCAAAAGAGGGAAAGTGCCAAGATAGAGAACTGTGTCGGGTGGATTTAATATTGTACATAAATACACTTTACAATCACAGAAAGGCTGTGTGCAAAGAGAAAAAAAACCCATTGGAATATTTTATAGTGATGCAGATTGAGTGAAAAGGCTGTGAATAAAAAAAGGGGGAAGATAATTATTTGATGGAGTTCTCTTAGGATACGCCACAGCAGGGAATACTTACGGAGAATACATATTACTGAACAGACACAGCTATTCAAGCATCAAACTAACCTATAAATTGTCACAGGAGAAAATTGGAGGAGAGAAATGGAGAGGGGCTGAAGTGTTGGCCACATTATTAACATCGGGTTCCGCTTCCTACCTCGCTTGCTGCAGTTGTCTGAAGCTATGGAGCCCTGCGAAAAAAGGGAAGACGGCATCTAATAAATGTCTGGTACAAATTATGGCTCAGGCTCTACAGTAAAAAGATGGCATCATTTATCTCTCCACCATCTGCGCAAGATCATTTGGCCGGGTGGCGGAAGCCTGTGCTGGAAAAGTTTTATTTCACAGGCCCTGTTTGGTGGCTTGATACTTATTAGAAACAAGGCCGTTTGCTAAGAGGCCCCTCCACCTTCAACCCCTGGCATTGCAAAGTAACTGTTGATCTTGTCATCTGGAGTCCCACCAGAGCCAGCTGTAATCATCTGGGGAAAGTAGAATGAGCCCTGCTTGACTCACGGCTGGTAAGACCTTTTTTGAAAAAGCCAAGCTGCACAATTGCAAAGAAGGCCATGATTTCCCCTTCTTCTCATGATCACTAGCCATGATCACTTCCCAACATCACTAGCCATTTGGACTAAGGTAAAATGTTCTTCCTGGCACAAATCAGGTGATCCGTCAAACCCTGAGTACAAGAGAACCCTTGAGGAAATCCCATGCATCTCTGTGTGGGTTATGGCCTCAATGATTAATTCTCCTACACCTACGTGAATGGAAACTTTAAAGCCACTGAAAATGCACAGACATCCCACTACCCAGCAGGATCAATGGGCTCTTAAGGGAAACAAGAAGCATCCTCATCTTTTTGCCTTCTCCACCACCTCTGAGAACAGGCAGAAGCCATTCATTCCTTTCTCATCTCTAACTCAGGAGGACTAACTCACGTCACCACTATTGCTGGCCAATGAGACCAGCTACAGACACTTGTAGCTGTCCTGACTGGGAAGTGGTTCCAGGATAATAAGCTACAGTATTTGCTGTTTGGATGCCTGCCACTTTGTGGATTCTTTGAACAAGGAAACCTGGGTCTGTTTGGCAAGTCCAGATGGATTTTTCAGGTCTGTCGGCTTATTGTC
Source organism: Heloderma suspectum (assembly GCF_057233095.1). Taxonomy (NCBI): domain Eukaryota; kingdom Metazoa; phylum Chordata; class Lepidosauria; order Squamata; family Helodermatidae; genus Heloderma; species Heloderma suspectum. Next base: position 3,836,617 of record NC_139463.1, on the reverse strand, counting down.
TTGAATTCATTGGTGAAATATTTGCAGAAGAGGTCAGTCTGAGCAAACTCACAGCAGCCTCTCTACAGTGGGAGTTCCCTTGCCTGCTTCCTCATGTGCCCCTCACCTCCACACAAATGCGAAGGCCGTTAAGGACTGCCCTGCACATTACAGTTTCCCTACATGGAGAAGAACTAAGTGAGTTAAGGAGTTAAATGCTCCAGCAAGATGGATTGGGGAAGGGGGAGGCTGTAGCTCTCTGGAAGAGCCCCCGCTTTGCATGTGGAAGGACCAGGCTGAATCCCCAGCAGCGTCTCCATCTAAGAAGGCATCTGCAGAAGCCTTGTAGAGAAGCTGCCCATCACAGTGGTCACCACTGAGCTAAATGGGCCGGTGTGGTGCAGCAGTTACGGTGCTGGACTGGACTGGGGAGTCCAGGCTCTAGTCCCCACTTGGCCATGAAGCTCACTGGGTGCCTTTGGCCCAGTCTCAGCCTAATCTACCTCACAGGGTTGTTGTGAGGATACTGAGAAGAGGAGGACCATGTATGCTGCCTTGGAGGAATGCTTGTCGGTGGAAGCAGCGGGATATGAATGTAACAAATAAATAATAAATGGTCAGACTCAAAGTAAGGCAGTCTCAGACATAGCATCAATCATGAGAGGAGTGGCGGGGAGCAAAGCTCCCAGGTTACCTCAGTATCAGGGGCAGTCTGCCTCCGTATGCTGGTTGCCGGGAACGTGAAGAGGAGGGTGCTGTTGTGCTCAAGCCCTGCTTGTGGGCTTCCCATTGGGGCACCGGGCTGGCCACTGCAAGAACAGAATGCTGCCCTCGCTGGGCCCTTGGTCTGATCCAGCAGGGCTCTCCTTACGTTCACATGCTTTGCTTGCAGAAGTACTCAGGCTCATCTCTCCATTTAAAAGGGCAGGGCTGGCAAAGGCCTTTCTCTGCATGAGTCCCTAAAAAGCTGTGGCCAGTCAGAGTAGGCATGGGGGGAAGGCCTTGATGAAGTACAAGTTAGCTCTGCATGCAGCCTTTCCAGCAGGGTACAGGGGGAGAAGAGAGGGGGAAGTGGGGCTGTTCCACCAGCCCTGCTAAAAGCCTGCTTATTTTCCCCCTCTTCCCTCCTCACCCCTTTGGGAGCCTTTGGGACTGAGGAGCAGGATACAAATACTTTAAATACATCATCATCATCAAAACAAAGGGAAGGAGCTTGGAATCAACAAAAGACGACTGCGCCAGTGAGATGGTTCCCCTGGTTCCCCTGATCACACAAAGCAAAATGGGTTTAAGAGAACTTGTGAAGTGGAAGATTAGGATGGCGCTACCATTAAATAAATTTTAATAAAATTAGATAAAATAGCAAAACTGTAATACAAAGTGCAAAAATTAGTTATAAAAATGTAATTATATAGCAACCCATATAAAATTGTACCAAAACAAAAAATCGACAGTCCAAAAGCATATTAACATTCCTGATTTGTAATAATCATACAGTAGGTTATATTAATACACATCAACCTGTCCCAGACATGTCTTCATCAGTGGGATGAAAAGTGTTATTTATTTATTAATTAAATTTATTAATCGCCCATCTGGCTAGTCACCCAGCCATTCTGGGCGATGTACAACAAGAACAATTTAAAACAATAAAATACTACATTAAAAACATCACATTTCTAAAAATACCCTAACCCACCCCAAATGCCTGCTTGAACAACTGTGTTTTCAGTGTGTGGCGGAAGCTCATTAAAGAGGGGGCATGGTGGAGTTCCCTGGGGAGGGAGTTCCACAGAGTGGGGGCCACCACAGAGAAGGCCCTCTCGTCTTCATCAGCCTAGCTGTCCTGGCTGATGGGACAGAGAGAAGGCCATCCAAGGCTGATCTTGTTGAGCGGCCTGTCTGGTGTTGCTGGAGATGCTCCTTGAAGTAGGCTGGGCCGGAACCATATAGGGGTTTAAAGGTCAAAACCAACACCTTGAATTTGGCCCGGAAAACAACTGGTAACCAGTGCAACTCCTTCAGCACCAGAGTGATGTGATCTCGCCGGCGGCTGCCTTTAATCAGGCGAGCCGCCGCGTTCTGTACCAGCTGCAGTTTCCGAACCGTCTTCAAGGGTAACCCCACGTAGAGCGCATTACAGTAGTCTAAATGAGAGGAGACCAGGGCATGTACTACCGATGGGAGCAGATGGTCGGGAAGGAAGGGGCGCAGCCGCCATATCAGATGGAGTTGATACAGCTCTGTCCGGCTCACAGCTGACACCTGAGCCTCCATGGACAGCTGGGAGTCTAAAATGACCCCCAGGCCGCAGACCTGGTCTTTCAAGGGTAGCCGTACCCCATTCAACACCAGGTCAACATCCCCCTGCCTCCTCTTGTCTCCCACCAAAAGTACCTCGGTCTTGTCAGGGTTCAACTTCAGCTTATTCCTCCCCATCCAGCCACTCACCGTCTCCAGACATTTGGTGTTACCATAACTATAATTCCCAAACACTCCGTTTTATTAAGTTAATTTTCAAAATCAGACCAGAAAATCACTCTTCTTTAGCTTGTCTGTTTCGTCTACTTCGGTCAGTTACTGGATACAACAGGAGGAGAAGGGAGAAATACCATTCCCTCCTATCTCATAACTAATGACTTGCATATGCTGACTCAAAGCATAAATCAAATTTTAGATAAAATCCTGCATATGAAAAGTATATACACTGCAGGTTTGGGTGCTGCCTCTCCTCTCCTCTCCCCACCTCACCTCTCTGTCCTGGTGGCCCAGTGAATAAGGAGACAACGAGACATACTGGGTGAAAGCTAGCTCACCATACACCTAGATGTCCACACATCAACCTTGAAGCATCCACAAGTGGACTGGGGTTGGTTTGGGAAATAGGCGGTGAGCTTGGACATGTTGTCCTCAGCACCACAAGCAATATGTGACCACCACAGGCTGAATGGCAAGGTGGATGGAATCCACCTATACATGGAAATACTTCCTTCACCAGTTCCATTCCCCTGTGCCAGCCATGGCACCTCTGTTATAGTCATTCCTTATCAAGATTCCTGTTCAGACTTTGCCTGCTAACAGAAATCAACCAAGGGCCGTTATTCTTACTGCCTTATATCAGTGCAGAAGCCCTTGAGACATTTCCTTTAGGAATGCTTTGAAGTCAAGAAAAGCCTGCAAAGTTTGTTTGTTTGTTTATTACATTTCTATATGGCCCAATAGCTGAAGCCCTCTGGGTTGTTCACAATTAAAACCATAAAATACAGGACAATATAAAATATGATATAAAACATCTAAACGTTTAAAACTACAGTATAAAAATAATAATAATAACCAAATAGAACCTAGCTGCAGTGCAAAGATTTAAAATACAATACCAGATTTCAAACAGAAACTGAAATACTAAAATCCCTGGGAAAATAAAAAGGCCTTCACCAAGTATAGCCTGATGGGATCTGAGCTAGCGGTGACTGACCAGGAAAGACATCTTGGGATTGTGGTGGACAGCTCAATGAAGATGTCAAGCCAGTATATGGCCACTGTAAAAAAAAAACTCCAGTTTAGGCATAATTAGAAAAGGAACTGAGCATAAAACTGCCAATATCATACTGCCCCTAACCAAATCTATGGTGCAACCACACTTGGAATACTGTGTACAGTTCTGGTCACCACACCTAAAAAAAATATTGTAGAGCTGGAAAAAGTGCAGAAAAGGGCGACTAAAATGATCAAGGGGCTGGATCATCTCCCCTGTGAGAGAAGGTTACAACAGCAGGGATTGTTTAGCCTGGAAAAAAGAAAAGTCAGGGGAGACATGATAGAGGTGTACAAAATCATGCATGGTGTGGAGAAAGTGGAGAGGGAGACATTTTTCTCCTTCTCTCAAAATACTAGAACCCAGGGTCATCCCCTGAAGCTGATTGGCGGGAGATTCAGGACAGAGAAAAGGAAGGGCTTCTTCACACAGTGCATAGTCAAACTATGGAATTGGCTACCACCGGAAGTAGTGATGGCCACCAATTTACTAAAGGTACAGTGAGCCTGAGAGTTTTTGCCCCGTCCTGAGTGGTTGCTGTCCATGCCTCTGGCTGCTTCTTGAAGAGCCGCGCCTGTTCGTATTATCGAAAGCTTGGCATCATGGTTGTTAGCAAGGGATTTCTGCAGCTTGTAGGAAGGAAGTGGGAAGGGAACTAAGGCACTGCATTCTGGAGCTCCCTGCTCCAGCCACTGCAACAAGCCAGACAGCCCCATCCGGGGTTCAGGCAGCCATCGGGATTCATGCTGACTTCTCGTGCCAAGCAGGAGTGACGCGTGGCAGCATCTCAGTAAACAGCGCTGAAAAGCATGTTGAAATGTCTTCCACAAGGCTGTGCCATGAAGGCTCATGCAGAAAGGCCAGTGTGCGACCTGTTGGAATGCCTCATATGGTCAGATAAACATATTATTATAACTCAGTGTGCTGCTGCTGCTGCAGCAGCAAAAATCGAAATGGGTTTCCCTGGCACCAGCATTGAACAGCATTTGCAAGGAAGGAGATGGGCTGGGGTGCCAGGCCTGTCGGCTGCTCACTGCAGAGCATTGGGGAAGGGACTGGAAATAAAACTGCCTGTTCTCACATGGTCTTTATGGAACTCTGTGGTGCTGCCAGTTTTGGAATGTTTTGCACTAGAGCTGCGCTGAAATTCCTCCGAAGACTCTTTTCTCTTCCTCAACCTTCTTCTGCAAAAGAAGGTCACTTTGCAGAATGTTCTCTGAGAATGGTAGCGGACACTCATGGGGAATTTCTCTCCCCCTGAAGAAATTTGGTGAAATGGTCCCTCCTACCCCCACCCCCAAATTTCTCTGTTCACAAATAGGGTGGAGAATTTCAAGAGGCTGCTTGCGCACAGCTCCGTTTTGCATACGCCCGGTGACCCCTTCTCACAGAGGAGATTGTGGAGCTCGAAAAGGACAAGCAAAATGTTCAAGGAGTCAGATAATCTTTCTTAGATGGAAGGGCTAAAGTGTCTGGGGCATTTTCAGCTTTTTTAAAAATGGCTCAGGCTGCCTGCAACCCAATGGAGTATGCCCCATTGACCTCAAAGGGACCTATTCTTGAGTAAACATGCACAGCTTGTGCTGCATGGGTTGGGTGTACATGAGGTGTATAAAGTTACTCAGCGTGTGGAGGAAGTGGACTGTCTCTCCTGCCTGCCCCCTCTAATAAGACTGGAACTTGGGTCATCTAGTGGAATTGAGGGGCACTGGATACAGGACAGACAAAAGGAAGAATGGCTTCAAATGCACAATTAATTTAGGGAATTTGCTATCGGATCCGTTTAAACAGGGACTAGGCGAACTCATAGAGGAGGAGCAGGAGAGAGAGGGCCAGTCTAGCAGTGGCAATTATCCATTAGGGATGACGGCGCCTCCATGTTCAACAGCAGTGTGCACCTGAATGCCAATTGCTGGCATGGTCTGGCGGTGGGGTGGCCACTTATGCATCCCCCCCCAAGAGACGACAAAAGAGCATGCAAGATGTGCATAATGTTTGCATGTGCTGACGCATAGGTATCGATGCAAATTTAGAAATAATTGCTGTCATGTAAAAGAGGGGTCCACAGCCCTTTTGGCCAGATGAAGAGTCTGTCCCTTCCAGCTGGGCAAGGCCTGAGAAGGAGGGTCTGCCGCTCGCTGGTCTGTGGGTGCTGAACTGGCCATGGATCTCTGGGAAGCCTGCTTGGAGCTGGCAGTGTTGCTGATGGGAGAGGGCACCCCTTGAACTGCACTGAGTCCTCTACTTGTCAGGAGCGCCCTAGCTGCCTCTTACAGTCCCCACCGATAGCCAACTCAGGATTCAGACGACGAGGAATTCTTTCCGAGACTTTATTCCTTTATTACTTTATGACTCTTTCAGATACTAATCACTAGTGCCAAAGCAAGGAACAGCCCTGGGGAAAGATAGCTGAGTAGCCTAAGCTCCAGGTAAGGCAGTTGGTACCCGTCTGAAGGAGAATCACGGGAAGACCCTGAACTTATGGGCTAGGGAGAGATCCTCCCTCTTTCCCTTGAGTCCTCAGGATACGACCGTTGTTTGCGCGCCAAACGAGCGCTATGCCTCCTTTCTGCACCCTCCATCTGGCGCTGCTCCCTGCGTCTGCGCCAAGCATCTAGCAAGCCCCCCTCCAGCGCTCTCTCACTGCCAGGGTCACTATCTATCCCAGGAATGCTGGCAGGAGGAATCTCTGCCAGCTGCTGTGCTTGTGAGAGATGAGCGAGCTCCTCTCCCACGGATTGCTGTTCCTCCTCAGAATCAGAACTGCTCTGGGGCTCTATTGGCTCAGTTTCCACCCTGACACTACTGGAGAAGGGGTGTGTGGTGAGCACCCGGGGCTTAGGACCCCTGCAGAGCTGCGGGGCTGGCATGTATCTGTGTATGTGTGTGTCATAGCCACAAGTGGCCAAACGTATCTGCTAGAGAAGCAGGTTGTTGACTCCTAGAGATACTGTTTTTGCAGTCACTGTCTGTTTTGTGCAAATTGTGGAAAACAAACATCTATCAAAGGTGAGAATTGCACAAACAATCCCTGCATCTGTGCAAATCCCCCCCCCCCAACTAGAGCGTGCGTGACTTAAAAATCTGTGCATTTTTGAAATTTGCCCAAAATTTAACAGGGAAATTTGCACAAATCGAACTCAAGCACATGTTTGAGAATTTGCTAACATTTTTGGCAGCTGCATTCTCCTGTTTGCATTTGCATTTGGGGTCACAAACAGGGCATGCTCGCATACTTCTCTATAGAATTTTTTTTTTAAAAAATTAAAATGTCCATTCTTTGTTTCCTCTCCAAAGGAGACAATTATTTTGCTTCCCCCTCTCTCCCATTTTGTTCTCTTTTATTTTATGCCTTTTGCAGGTCTGGGTGCATTTGATAACATAGATTGTTTTATTGTCTATTTCTAAAAATGTGTGCGCTCTCTCTCTCTCTCTCTCTGGGTAATTTGTGGCCCTCTCGATGTTTTGGCCCGTCATAGCCAATGGTGAGGGATCATGGGAGTTAAGGCCAAAACATCTGGAGGCCACAAGTTCCCCATCCCTGCCACAGATGTTTGGGTTGGATCCAGGATCTGTCTTCTGCAAGGGGAAGGGCTCTTCTTGTAGAAGGTCCCCCTGCCGAATTTTAGGAGGTCTCCCCTCCCATACCACAGCTCATCCCATTCAGCAGGGTCTCCTGACTCTCTGTGTAAGATTTGGGGCTGGGGGCTGGCTGGAAGTGCTGCCGTGGGGAGGAGGAGGCAGAGAAGTCCCCTTTCACCAGCACAATTGATCCAACCCCAGATCAGGAAGCATCATCACTCAAAAATGACTTTGAGGTGATGGAGGACTTGTGGAGGGGTGGAGGAGGCCTGTCCATTTTGTTTCTGCTCAGCCCAGCTATGACCTCCTGATCAATATTATGCTATACATTCTTCCCAAGAAGCCGTCTGCTTCTATTGAGATACTGGTTGGATGCTGCAGATGTAGTCCAGGATGGAGACTTACTTGATAGGAATGACTGAAAGATTTATAGGCAAAGATCCATTATTGAAACTGCTCTGGGCCACTGCGGCTTCTCAGGCAAGTGCTGGAGAGATGAAAGCCTTTATTTATGTGTAAGATATATCTGCAGAGGGAGCCGTAAATGGCAAAGCAAAGTATGAAGGTTTGCCGCAAACACGGTAAAGTTTTATATTCCTGAAAACTAGGAATAAAAGACGGAACAATTTTAAAGTGGATGAAAGGGACTTCCGTGAAATTGTAAAATTGTTAATTGCTGATTTCTTGTTACTGCTGAGATGAATTCAAACAACAACAACAAATCCTTTAAAATCACCACCATGGGAGGATGTGAGAAAGATACAGATAAATAAAACACTAAGCGAGCCTGGTTCCTAGCACAGCTGAAAGCAGTTTGGCATGGTAATTCGAATCTGACTGTGTATGCTGACATGCAATGTTACTTCATATTTACTCATTTCATATCTGATATGCATTAGTGTAAAGGATTTGATAAGTGACATGCAATGGTATTTCATATTTGACAGGTTATTAGCTTTCATAAATCAAAGCAATTAAGAACTCAAATTTTGAAGAGCAAAATCATTTAAAAAGTTTCAATTCCATATCTGAAATTTCAATCCAGAATTAGATATTTAAATATATATGTGTGTGCGTGCACACATACACACACACATATATACAAATATTAGGTTGGATGCAGGTTTTGATATTTAGATAGAGCCACTGAAATCAAAGACGCTTAAGTTAGTCATGACGAAATTCTCCCATTGATTTCAATAGGTCTACTCTAAGCACTGGGTAGCTCAAAATCCCACTCTGAAGTTGGAGGAGGAGATCTGATCTTGGATCTCACACACACACACACATACACACACACTCCTGTGGAAAGATCCGTGCCCATGATCTCTCTGAAGTCAAAGCCCTGACACTGAGGAGGGGGAAAGGGGAAGGATTGTGGTTGTGCTGTGGCTGGAGTGGTGGTTGCTCTTGATCTGAAGGCCCCAAGGCCCCTTGAGCCCCAACCATGCTCCCAATATGGGGAAACATTTCTAAACCAGCCCTAGAACTGGACTAAATGACTTTCCTCCCATTGTTTGCAATAGGAGGGAAATGGTTAAGAAAAACCATGGAGGAAGAGCAGCAAACTCTCCTTCTCCTTCACTTCTGTCCTGTCCGCAGGAGCCTGCAGCACTGGAAATGTCAGAGTGCTCCAGCACAAAGATAGGCACGAGCGATTTATTGCACACTCGTGATTAGCCGCTCATGGAATTTTGCGGGTCCTTTACATGATGTCGTCAGCCTCCCTTTATCCTGCTTTCAAAAACATCGGAGATAAAGTGACAAGGGATATTCATCCATTCTATCAGCTGTGTGTAATGACGGCAAAGCGCTATTATCACAGCACCATCTAGCGCTTGTAAAATGAAACGTATGGAAACATGTAGAACTTGCCGAGGAAGGACTTTCCTTGATGCAACGCATGTGTCCACTCATGTAAAGGAGCTGGTTGTAATCCCACAAAGAATCCAGAAGCAGAAAACCCCAGCAAGGATGTGGGATTTCAGCCTCGTGTGATTAACTTTAGGATTGTGCCTTTTGTCTGGATCCAGCCACTGATTTCAGCTCTAGCTCCCTGGATGCACACTTTCAGTTGCACACTGCCTCCTTGGCATGGTCCAACATTGTTGCCCAGAGTTGCACCAACAGGCGGGCTGGCTGCAAATGTGCCTTTTTAGCATCTGACTGCAAGCAGAGCGGGGATGCGGCTTTTCACCAGCTCATATCGTTAGCTACCCACCGGCTTCTGCCAAATCCCGGAGGAGGAATTCAAGAATGGCACTTGAGAAAATAAAGTGGATTTTAGCCCTTAAGAGCTCCATTGTCTCATTTTACTTTTTAACAAATCAGTGTGGGTACTCAGCCCAGAGCTGTTAGTGTTCTCCTTCCCCAAAGGCGGAATTAATGGAAACATTGGATTTTAAGGAACTTTTAGCTGCACTTATGGGTATTAATAACTCCACAGACCACATCCACTTTTGCTAAACTTCTAATGCTGAAGGTATCTTTTGCCCACAACATCATTTCTTGCTGTTTGCCTTCCATGTACTGTGACAAGGTGCATTTCCCCAGTGGAGAGGGAGGGACGAAACATAGTGAGGAGTATCATGGCATGAGAGGGGGCAGTAAGAAGGGACCTTTGTTCAGAGCCCCAGGCTTGCACAGTGTGTCAGTGCACCACCTGGCACTTCCTGTACAGCCAGATATCATCTCACAGAATCGCAGGGGGTGGGGGGGCTTGTAGAGGATCTGGTTCAGCTCCTGCTCCAAGCAGGAAATCCAGAGCTAGAGCAGACAGGACAATTGCCATGGGACTCTGGCCCCAGCCATTGGACAGGGGACTGCAGGCTACCGGGACCATGCACCTTCTGCCTCCTCCCAGGAAGAACGTCATGGCAAGGGGGAGACCAGCCTGGCCTCAGCCACCAGCCAGAGAAGCAACAGCAGCAGAGAGCTTCCTTTGCTCTTCCCTACCAGAAAGAACCCATATCAGAACTGTGACCAAGGGGGGCCCCTCCATCAGCAAGTGCTCACTTCCCTCTGCCTTCCCATTCCCATTCCTTTGTCTCTTGGCTATTAGATCGTGAGGGCAGGGGCTGTCTTATCCTTCGATATCTGTACAGCACGCAGAAAATTTTAGGTGCTTTATAAGGTCATGATGACGATGACAATGATGATGATGATTAGTTGGACTTGATGGTCTTATAAGCCCCTTCCAACCCTACTATTCTATGATTCTATGTTCAGGAAAATCTCCAGCTACAGGGAACACCTCCCCCAGTAATTGGTCCCACTGGCAAAGTGCTCTTACCATTAAGAAGTTTCTCCTAATGTTCAGCTGACATCTATCTTCCGGTAATTTAAGCCCATTAAATCTGGTCCTGCCCTTTGAGGCAGCAGAGAACAAGTCTTTGCCCTCTACTATGTGGCAACATTTCGGGTCATGGAAGAGTGCTATCAAGTCCCCCCACCTCCGTTTTCTCTTCTCCAAGCTATACATATCCAGTTCGCCTACCATCTTTCCTCATAGGACTTGTTTTCCATACCCCTGGCCATCTCTGTGCCCTCCTCTGAACCTGTTCCAGTTTGCCTACCTCCTTCCTAAAGTGCACCACCCATAACTGGACCCAGGTGAGGTCTGAAACACAGTGTAAGTATTATCATAGAATCATAGAATAGTAGGGTTGGAAGGGGCCTACAAGACCATTGAGTCTAACCCCCTGCTCAATGCAGGAATCCAAGTCAAAGCATCCCCGACAGATGGCTGTCCAGATTTATCTTGAATGCCTCCAGTGTGGGAGAGCCCACCACCTCCCTAGGTCATTGCTTGCATTGTCCTATTGCTCTAACAGTCAGGAAGTTTTTCCTGAAGTTCAGCCAGAATCTGGCTTTTTGTATCTTGAGCCCATTATTCTGTGTCCTGCATTCTGGGATGATCAAGAAGAGATCCTTCCTCTCTGTGACAGCTTTTCAAGGACTGGAAGAGCGCTATCATATCTCCCCTCAGTCTTCTCTTCTCCAGGCTAAACATGCCCAGTTCTTTCAGTCTCTCTTCATAGGGCTTTGTTTCCAGTCCCCTGATCATCTTTGTTGCCCTCCTCTGAAACCTCTCCAGCTTGTCTGCATCCTTCTTAAAGTGCAGTGCCTAGAATGGACACAGTACTCCAGATGAGGCCTAACCAGTGCTGAGTAGAGGGGAACTAGTACTTCCCGGGATTTGGAAGCGATGCTTCTATTAATGCAGCCCAAAAGAGCATTGGCCTTTTTTGCAGCCACATCACATTGTTAGTTCATATTCAGCTTGTGATCGACAACAGTTCCAAGATCCTTCTCGCTTGACGTGTGGTTGAGCCACGTATCCCCCATCTTGTAACTGTGCATTTGGTTTCTTTTTCCTAGGTGCAGAACTTGGCATTTGTCCCTATTAAATGTCATTCTGTTCTTTTCTGCCAGCCTATCAAGATTACTTTGAATTTTGTTTCTGTCTTCCAGGGTATTAGCTATCCTGCCCAATTTTGTGTCATCTGCAAATTTGATCAGCATTCCCTGCACCTCTTTATCCAACTCATTAATAAAAATGTGGAAGAGCACTGGGCCCAGAACTGAGCCCTGCGGTACCCCACTCATTACCTCTCCCCAGTTTGAGAAGATCCATTGATAAGCACTCTTGGAGTCCAATTCTGTAGCCAACTGTGGATCCACTGGATCGTTGTTTCATCTAGCCCACTTCGAGCTAGTTTACTAATCAGGTTATCGTGGGGCACTTTGCTGAAGTCGAGGTATATTATGTCCACAGCATTCCCATAGTCCACAAGGGAGGTTACCTGATCAAAGCATGAGATCAGATTCGTCTGGCAGGATTTGTTCTTGAAAAATCCATGTTCGCTTCGAGTAATCACTGCATTGTTTTCAAGATGCTGACAGATGGATTGCTTTATAATCTGCTCCAGAATTTTCCCAGGGATATCAGACTGACTGGTTCCTCCAGGTTCCTCCTTTTTGCCCTTTTTGATGATAGGGACAACATTAGCCCTCCTCCAGTTCACCCATCCTCTATGATTTCTCAAATATATTTGAGCACCTCTGCCTTTTCTTTGTCTTCTGTTATCATTTTGCCATCCTTATTTAATAGCTGAACCACCATTTCTTTACTCTGTCTTTTACTATGCACATAGCTGAAGAAAGGCTTTTTGTTGCTTTTAGCATTGCTCGCTAACCTCAGCTCATTCTCAGCTTTAGCTTTCCTGACACCATCCCTGCAATTCTGTCCTACCTGCCTGTACTCTTGTAGCTTGGTCTTCCTTCCACTTCCTATATATGTGCTTTTTTGTTTTCAGGTCATCTCTAAGCTTTTTGTGAAGCCACATTGGCTTCTTCTGTTGTCTTCCTCCTTTTCTTCTTGTTGGAATTGTTTGTAATTGTGCCTTGAGAATTTCCTTTTTTAAAAACTCCCACCTGTCTTGGACTCCTTTTCTTGTTAGAGTCACTTGCCATAGGACCTTACTTATCATTGTTCTCCCAGTTTACCAAAATTGGCTTTCCTGAAATCCAGGGTATGCATTTGGCTACACTCGGCTTTTGCTTCCTTTAGAACCAAGAACTGAAGTATAACATGGTCGCTTTCCCTCAGTGTTCCTGTAAGTGCTACTTTATCCACTAAGTCATCTCTGTTGGTTAGGATCAAGTCAAGGATAGCCGATCCTCTAGTTCCTTCCTCCACTTTCTGTAGGAGGAAGTTATCCAACATACAAGTCAGGAATTTCCTGGAGGGGCCATGCTTTGCAGAATTTGTCTCTCCCAACAAATACTGGGGAAATTGAAGTCCCCCATTACTACTACATCATGCTTCCTTAAAACATTGGCTATTTGCTTTTCAAAAGTTTCATCCTCGTCTTCTGCTTGGTTGGGTGGCCGGTAGTAGACTCCGACCACCAGGTTCCTTTTATTCTTTGTTCCATTTATTTTGATCCAGATGCTCTCGATGGGGCTCCCAAGCTCATCCTCCTGTATTTCTGTGCAGAGAGATGTATTTTTCACATATAGTGCAACCCCACCTCCCTTTCTGTTCCTCCTGTTCTTTTTGAACAAGTTATATCCTTCAATTGCTGTATCCCAGTCATGGGAGTCATCCCATCAAGTTTCAGTTACACCTAGCAAGTCGTAATTTCCCTCCCGTACTAAGAGTTCAAATTTGTTCTATTTGTTTCTCATACTCTGGGCATTAGCATACAGACATTGAAGACCATGTGCTTTATACTCTGGCTTTCTTCCTACATGTTTCTGAAGACTATTATTGGGCGCTATTAGAGCTCTTCTCTCCATTGTGGTGCATGAGCCTTCATCCATTGTTACCCCCAACTTTACGTCTCCCTCCCCTGTAGGATTCAGTTTAAAGCCCTCCTGATGAAGTTCTTCATGCTGTGGCCAAACACATTCTTCCCAGCCCTTGTGAGGTGCAATCCGTCCCTTGCCAACAGCCCATCTTCCAGGAAGTATAGCCCGTGGTCCAAGAATCCAAATCTCTCTCGTCGGCACCACCTTCGTAGCCAGTCATTTACCCGGAGTATTTTTTTCTTTCCCTTTCTATCACTCTTCTGACTACTGGAAGGATGGATGAGAAAACTATCTGGGCCCCAAAGTTCTTGAGTTTCCATCCCAATTGTTCCCATATGGATGAGAAGAAAGGGATACCTGTCAGTGGCTTTATGAGTGCAGGCAACCCTTCAGTCACATCTCTAATCCATCCTCCTGGGAGACAGCATACCTGGTGAGTCCATGGGTCTTTGTGACATACTTGGGTTTCAATCCCACGCAGCAAGGAGTCTCCCACTACTACTACTCTTCTCATTGTTGTAGGCCTTGGTTTCATTACCTCTGCTTGACTGACCTTCAGCCCCTTGCTCGCTTTTATGTGGGGTCCCCTGTAATTTGTCCTCCGTGGGCTGTCCTCCAGTCTCATCCTCAGGTACCTGGAATTGGTTCCATAGCTCCACTGCCTCGACTGGTGCAGAGTGGCTTCTAGTTCTTCTTCTCCTAACTGTCCCCCTTTTGCAGGGGGTATCCTCTACTGCATTTTTCCTCACCTCAGCATTTCCCACTTCTGCCTCAGCTTGCTGTTGCTCTTCTGGCTTCCGTACTTCACTTTGCTGCTGTAGTTCCACCATTCTGTCTAAGAACTGTTTGTTTTCTCTTATTCCCTGGAGGGTTGACACTCGCCGCTCCAGTCCTTTTACTTTTTCTTCCAGCAGTGTGATCAACTTGCACTTGTTGCACATGTAGGCCATATTGATCTCAGGCAAGAAAACAAACACTGCACAGGTCACCACCACTGGAGACTCTTTTCCTTCCATAGTCTCTGTTCCCTTTATGTTTCTAGCTTTCTGATTGTACTGGGATAACCTGTGCTTTGTCCTCTATTCACTGGAGGTTAACAACAGCGTCCCACTGGTATGGAAGTGTGTGTTACAAGAAAAAGAAATTTTAAAAAAGTTGTTAGGGGCCTCCCCCTTGACCTCTCCTTGCCAAACTCCCCTGCCAAACTTCTGTTTGCTCTCCCAGATCACCCGCTCTCTGGGAGCTTGCTTGCTTGTATAGCCCCTAGACCAGCTGGAGCAGCTTCCTCTACTCTGCTCAGAGACAGGAAACCGACTGAAACTCCCCACCCACACAGCTGTTGGAAGTACTCAGGCCACACCCCCTTAATTCAGTTGGAGCTCTCAGGAGCACATGGCGAGCACACAGCAACTCAGAATGGAAAGTCTCTTAGGCTTACTCCATTACTTCTCATGACTTGGGAATGATGGTTCTGTTGATGCAGCCTGCCCTCACATTAGCCGTTTTTGCAGCCATGTCACACTGCTGACTCCTGTGTACTCAAAAGTAAGACTGTATCCTGTGCACATGTACCTGGGAGGGAGCTCCACTGAGCACAATGGTTATGGGACTTACTTCCAAATAGGGATGCTGGAGAAATCTGCCATGGACTCATGAGGCTGGATCCCAAGGAATCCGACCTCTGCAGTCCATGGCAGACTGGCCGTACTTACCTACGGGTCAGGAGGAGTTCCCATAGGGCAGCTCTCCAGCTTCCTAAAAAATGCAATATGCTAATGGTGGCTGCCATTAGCTTATCACAGGAAAGTTACAGCCATAA
Organism: Heloderma suspectum; assembly: GCF_057233095.1. NCBI lineage: Eukaryota > Metazoa > Chordata > Lepidosauria > Squamata > Helodermatidae > Heloderma > Heloderma suspectum. Next base: position 3,821,387 of record NC_139463.1, on the reverse strand, counting down.
ATGGCATATTGTATGCCAGCGGTGGCTGTGAAGCATTTACTTTTACCTAAATACAGCTGGAAACAGCTGCAATTTAGGTAAAAGTAAGTTCTTTACTGCTGGAAATGGCATAAAATACGCCATTTACAGCTGTAGTTTTCCCACGATAGGCTAATAGCAGCTGACATTAGTGTATTGCATTTTTTGAAGGCCAGAGAGCCATTCCACGAACTCCGGCAGATGTGGCAGGGCTCCGGAGGACTCTGCAGCGCCCCAAGTGGCCTGAATTGCCCCGCAGTGGAGTCCCCCCACCCCAGACCGGACAGTGGGGAGTTTGTTGTTGTTGCTCAGTTGTTCAGTCGTGTCCGACTGTTCGTGACCCCATGGACCATAGCACACCAGGCCTTCCTGTCCTGCACTCTCTCCCGGAGTGTGCTCAAGTCCATATTCATTGCATCGGTGATGCTATCTAGCCATCTCATCCTCTGCCGTCCCCTTCTCCTTTTGCCTTCAATCCTTCCCAGCTTCAGGGTCTTTTCCAGGGAGTTTTCTCTTCACATTAGGTGGCCAAAATATTTGAGCTTCAGCTTCAGTATCTGTCCTTCCAATGAGCACTCAGCATTGATTTCCTTTAGGATTGACTGATTTGACCTCCTTGCAGTCCAGGGGACTCGTAAGAGTCTTCTCCAGCACCACAGTTCGAAAGCATCAATTCTTCGGCGCTCAGCCTTCCTTATAGTCCAGCTCTCACAGCCATACGTTGCTACTGGGAAAACCATAGCTTTGATTACACAAACCCTTGTTGGCAAGGTGATGTCTCTGCTTCTTACTATGCTGTCTAGGTTTGCCATAGGTTTCCTCCCAAGGAGCAAGCATCTTTTAATTTCATGGCTACAGTCACTGTCTGCAGTGATCTTGGAGCCCAAGAAAATAAAATCTGTCACTGCTTCCATTTCTTCCCCTTCTATATGCCAGGAAGTGATGGGGCCAGATGCCATGATCTTCGTTTTTTAATGTTGAGTTTCAAACCAGCTTTTGCACTCTCCACTTTCACCCTCAACAAGAGGCTTTTTAGATCCTCTTCGCTTTCTGCCATTAGGCTGGTATCGTCTGCGTATCTGAGGTTGTTGATAATTCTCCCGGCAATCTTAATTCTGACCTGTGATTCATCCAACCCGGCGTTTCTCATGATGTACTCTGAATATAAGTTAAATAAGCAGGGCGACAATATGCAGCCTTGTCATACTCCTTTCCCAATTTTGAACCAATCGGTTGTTCCATGTCCGGTTCTTAGTGTTCCTTCTTGACCCTCATACAGGTTTCTCAGGAGACAGGTAAGGTGGTCTGGTACTCCAGGTAAGATAGGTCAGGTGGCTTTAGCATAGTCAATGAAGCAGAAATAGACGTTTTTCTGGAATTCTGGGAGTTTGTACATCCCTACAAATCAACATCCATCAGATTGTGTTGCAATTCTACTCCTCTTGGCTTAATTCCAGCTAAGTGGACAGAAGACTGCAGTTGCTAGCTAATCCGTGGTTTTGCCATTGCTCGAGAGGGCTTGTGGCACAAGTCAGCCACTGAGAAGGAGCAGCCTCTTCCCTCACCGGCTGGCAGACTGTCTCTCCTTCCCCTCTGGAGCCCTAAATAAGCCATGGAGCTTTCTCATGTTGCTTGCAGGTGAAGAAGATCCAGTAAAGGGGAAACTGGATGCACTTCACACTGCTCCTTGCAGGAAATTGGCCAGTTATTAGTGGGTTGCTGGCAAACATGAGTGGGAGGTGGCTGTTGCACCCATTTATTTCTTTAAAATATTTCTTGGCCGCCTTTCAGAGCAGAAGCCCTCCCAAGGCGGCTTACAGCAATAAAATATATAAAAATAATTAAAATATTAAAAGTGATAAAATGTAAAAACAATAAAAGCCAACAATACACAATTAAAACCAACAGTAAAACCGACAACGATGTTAATAGCAGCAACAGTAGCAGTCATATCAGTAGAAGGCCAAGGTAAAATAATATGTTTTCAAGGCCTTCTTAAAAGACTGCAGTGAGGGAGCATGGTGGACTTCCAATGGCAGGTTGTTCCAAAGGTGTGGTGCCACTGCAGAGAAGGCCCTCTCACATGTGTTCACCCACCTGACTGCTCTCACAGGTGGGCAAACGAGAAGGGCCTCTCCTTCTGATCTTAAAGTATGGGCAGGCTGATATGGGTGTAGGCGGTCCTTCAAGTAAGTTGGTCCCAAACCGTTTAAGGCTTTAAAAGTCAAAACCAGCACTCTGAAGTTCGAACTGGGCTCAGAAATGCACCGGTAACCAATGCAGCTGGTGCAGTATAGGCATTATATGATCGAATCGGCTTGCCCCCACCAATACTCAGGCGGCCGCATTCTGCACAAGCTGGAGTTTCTGAACCATCTTCAAAAGCAGCCCCATGTATAGTGCATTACAGTAGTCCAGGCTGGATGTGACTAGCGCGTGGATAACTGAGGCAAGGTCCATCATCTCCAGATAGGTCTGCAGTTGGCGTACCAGCCTAAGCTGGTAAAAAGCACTCCTGGATACCAAAGCCACATAGGCTTCCCCAGTTAGCGCAGAGTCCAGGAGGACTCCCAGACTGCACACTTGGTCTTTCAGAGGGAGTGCAGCCCCATCTAAGACCAATTGTAAACCTCCATCCAAAGTAGTTGGTTTCCCAGCCCACAGTACCTCTGCCTTTTCTGGATTAAGTTTGAGCTTGTTCACCCTCATCCATCCCAAAACAGCCTCCAGACACTGGCTCAGGAGTTCCACAGCCTCCCTGGGATGTGCAGATGAAAGTGAGAGGTAGAGCTGAGTACCATACGCATACTGATGACATGTCAGCCCGAACCTCATGTCCTGCTTGTGGGTTTCCCAGGGGCAGCTGGTTGGCCACTGTGTGAACAGAATGCTGGACTAGATGGACCTTGGCTTGATCCAGCAGGGCTCTTACATTCTTATGTGTGTGACTACAGGGCCCTTTGGCATCGAAGCCTGCCAGTCCACACATGCCAGCTGTTCTCCAAGTGTCTGGAGTACTCAGCACAGAGAAATAATATAGGTTGTGCATGCCATGTCCCTCCTAGCAGACCTTAGACTTGATTGCCATCTAGTGGAAGCAGTTTAGATCTGCATAGCTGACTCTCTTGCCATGTTGGACTAGTGCAAAGGGAAACATTTTCATATGAAAACATTTGACTTGAATTTTGGAGATGAGAGAGAGGGTTAGGTCCAAAACATCCCGGCAAATTTCAGAGAGGTGTATTTTGGAGATGGGAGCTTACTAAGTAGAGGCTGTAAATTCAGTCCTGTTTAACTTTGGAACCCACACCAACTGAGTTCTAAACACCCATGTGTAACCAAGCTATATCCAAACAGTCAAACATCACCGCAGACAAAACTGTAAATTGCACTCTATTTAATGCTTTATTTAAGAAAATGACAAAATTAAAGAAAGTAGCATGGTGATTATATGAGCATTAGAATCTTTCTCTGTTTCTAGAGGGAAAGAAAATGCAACAAAAATATTAGATTAATGAAAAAAATGCAATGCTGGTACTACAAATGTAGCTAGCAAGGTAACAACTTGCATTTCTAACAGTGTTATGATGCCTCCTTCTTATCCTCCTGATTACAACTGGGCATGTTTAGCCTTGAGAAGAGATGACTGAGGGGAGATATGGTAGCGCTCCTCAAGGACTTGAAAGGCTGTCACAGAGAGGAAGGCCAGGATCTCTTCTCCATCAGCCCAGAGTGCAGGACACAGAATCATGGGCTCAAGTTACAGGAAGCCAGACTCCGGCTGAACATCAGGAAAAACTGCCTGAATGTTAGAGCAGTATGACAATGGCACCAATGACCCGGGGAGGTGGTGGGCTTTCCCACACTGGAGGCATTCAAGACAACACTGGACAGCCATCTGTCAGGGATGCTCTGACTTGGATTCCTGCACTGAGCAGGGGGTTGGACTTGATGGTCTTACAGGCCCCTTCCAAACCTGGTATTCTATGATTCTACTTGTGGTTTAATGTTTAGTTAAAACATACTAAACATTTGTTAACTCTCCCTTTACTGCCTCCTGCACATTAGTTGAATATAAAAAGATAAGCTAAAACAGTGCTAAGTTCCTCTAGGCATGTGAAGAATTACATTTAGTTAAAAATAGAAGCTAGAGTGAAAGGCAGGACTTGGAAATAATAAGTTCCATCTTCAGAATTAATTCTAAGTCCTATGCTCTGAAAACACCCTAAGTCCCAATCTCAGAAATTCTGGAGTCCTAACTTCAGAAATAAGTCTAAGAGCCAACTTCATAAAGTACAGGGTTAAACTATATGCAAGTTCTAAAGTCTATGGGCACAATCCTATGCATGTTTAGACAGACAAAACCCTTACAACTCCCAGCATACCCCAGCCAGCATGACCCAGTCCATAGTTACCCAAATCCTTGGGTCCGGTAGTCCAGAGAAGATCAGAGGTGAAGGACTGAATGAGTGAAGTGAGCAGCAGCCCTCGCTACCTCGGCTTTCATACACTTGTTCTGGTCAAAGGTAGGGGCCATAAGGAGTGATGGGACAACCATCTTCCAATAAAAAATGGGGTGCATGAGTGATTATACCACCCATTCACCAATCAGGTGTCTATCTACTCCCTCCAATAACATGATATTTTATGCTCATGTGGTTTGGGAATATTTTAGGCACTGTCGGACATGACTGGTTGGGGACACCTTTACCTTTACCTTTTTATCAAAGCGTTAATTGGAGACCTGGGCATGTTGTCTTGATCATGTCTCTCTTGAGCTCATGTTCATCTTTGATCATATCCACCCCAACACCTCTGTTCTTGCTTTCGTTATGATTTCTTAACCAACAGGCGTTGAGCCTCAGCATTTATTATCAGCATGTGCACAACACGAGATGTCGAACAGTAATTTTCCTCCTTCTAGTGGGCATTTGAGCATGTTCAGTTGTTCTGTTCTTACACTCATATCAGTTTGTCTGCCAGCACAGCTCACCATGTGATTACTTGAAGCCAACATGGATTTGTCAAGAACAAGTCCTGCCAGACGAATCTGATCTCACTTTTTGATCAAGTAACCTCCCTTGTGGACCGTGGGAATGCTGTAGACATCATATACCTCGACTTCAGCAAAGCCTTTGACAAAGTGCCCCATGATATCCTGATGAGCAAACTAGCTCAAAGTGGGCTAGATGAAATAATGATCCGGTGGATCCACAGTTGGCTACAGAATCGGACTCAACGAGTGCTTATCAATGGGACCTTCTCAAACTGGGGAGAGGTAACGAGTGGGGTGCCGCAGGGCTCAGTCCTGGGCCCAGTGCTCTTCCACATTTTTATTAATGACTTGGAGGAGGAGGTGCAGGGAATGCTGATCAAATCTGCAGATGACACAGAATTGGGCGGGATAGCTAATACCCTGGAAGACAGAAACAGAATTCAAAGTGATCTTGATAGACTGGAGCGCTGGGCAGAAAACAACAGAATGACCTTTAATAGGGATCAATGCCAAGTTCTGCACCTAGGAAAAAGAAACCAAATGCACAGTTACAAGATGGGGGATACGTGGCTCAACAACACTACAAGCGAGAAGGATCTTGGAATTGTTGTCTATCACAAGCTGAATATGAGCCAACAGTGTGATGTGGCTGCAAAAAAGGCCAATGCCATTTTGGGCTGCATTAATAGAAGCATAGCTTCCAAATCCCGGGAAGTACTAGTCCCCCTCTACTCAGCACTGGTTAGGCCTCATCTGGAGTACTGTGTCCAGTTCTGGGCACCACACTTTAAGAAGGATGCAGACCAACTGGAGAGGGTTCAGAGGAGGGCAACAAGGATGATCAGGGGACTGGAAACAAAGCCCTATGAGGAGAGACTGAAAGAACTGGGCATGTTTAGCCTGGAGAAGAGAAGACTGAGGGGAGATAGGATAGCACTCTTCAAGTCCTTGAAAGGTTGTCCCAGAGAAGAAGGCCAAGATCTCTTCTTGATCAGCCCAGAGTGCAGGACACGGAATAATGGGCTCATGTTACAGGAAGCCAGATTCCAGCTGAACATCAGGAAAAATGTCCTGACTGTTAGAGCAATACGACAATGGAACCCATGACCTAGGGAGGTGGTGGGCTCTCCCACACTGGAGGTGTTCAAGACAAGGCTGGACAGACGTCTGTCAGGGATGCTCTGACTTGGATTCCTGCATTGAGCAGGGGGTTGGACTCGATGGCCTTGTAGGCCCCTTCCAACCCTATTATTCTATGATTCTATGGCCTTGAGCTTGCTCTGTGAAGCCACTTGTAAAGACAACTGAACTTCTTCTTCTTCTTCTTCTTCTTCTTCTTCTTCTTCTTCTTCTTCTTCTTCTTCTTCTTCTTCTTCCCCAGTCCTGCTAGAGGTATTATAATGTCATGACATCAATCAGCATAGAATCAAAATCTCGAAGCTTTCTTACTCATGGGTCAGGGGGTTGGAACATAAGTATGAAGTTCTCTTAAATATGAGTCTGGGGTCTTTTAGGGGGTCTTCTTGTAGGTCTCCCCAAAATCCTCATTCAGATCATTCAACCATTCCAGATCAAATTAGCTATCTTCAGTTTGAAATAGCCTCTTCAGTCTTTTGTTAACAAAATTATTTAACCATTTTAGTGCCAGATTAACAGCAGCAGAGGCTGTTCCTTTCTCATTTAAAAAAAGTCCCTGCAAAACTATATGTATATGTATATATCTATATCTATATCTATATCTATATCTATATCTGAATGAAAAAAAGAAGAAAAAGCCACTGTAAGCCCCTGGGTTGGAAGCTCTCTCTCTCTCTCTCTCTCTCTCTCTCTGTCTGTCTGTCTGTCTCTCTCTCTCTCTCTCTCACACACACACACCACTACCACCACCATCTTTGAATGGGGCAAATTGGGTGGCAGCACTTTCTCTCAGCCCTCTTTTGGACAGGGAGGTTGCATCTGACTAAGGAGTTGTTTCCAGCCTCTGTCTCACCCAGGACGGAGGGCTCCCAGACAAAAAAATGTTCCACTAAAAGAATTAATCTGAGAGGGGGGAGTCTAAAAATGCAGTATGAGTAAATGGAACCTGTATATTTTGTATTTGCTGGTGGGGAGGCAGTGTGTCTGTGCATGGGCAGGTTGTCCCTTGGGTCCTTTCGGACCCTTCACCCTTCTTCTTAGCCCAGCAACCCAGAGGGTCACCAGTAAGCCAAATTAGACGGATGTCTAGTTGCTCCAGCTTTATTACTAGGACTACATACACCCTAAAGCATCCAGTGGATTCAGAGCTGCCGCCACCTGTTGAGCTAAGGAGCAGAGGGCAGACCCCTTTGTATTAAGGGGAAGTGGGGAGGTGACTTAAATGAGGATAGTCAGTTGCAAGCACGCCCATTTCTAGTCTCTGCCCACTGAACCTACTTCGGGATTAGAGTTTAGACCACACTTTTGTTGCAGCTTGGCCAAGCAGACCAATGCTGTCTTAGGTCCACGTCTAAAACCACCCAGTTGTAGCCCTGGGTGCAAAGGTTGCAGACTTCACATGCCATCTAGAGAGGCTGATAGCTAGTGCTGGGGAGGAGTCAGTGACTGTGGTGGGGAAAAACACCTCACTGGTGTTCAAGGGAACTTGAGCGGAAGCAGCCTAAGACAATGATGAATGCAAACCTTTCTGGGCCAGAGCCCCCTCTATGAAATGCATGAAGTGATCTCCTAAGCAGTGGCTATATTTATGCCCTGAGTACACAGAGAAAGCAGAAACGTTTTGTCTTGTTTGTTTTAACAACGCGAGGCCCGATGGTGAACCAACATGAGATAGTTGCAGCACGGTACTATGCAAAACACAAATGAATGAAAATGGAAGCCGCTTACAGTAAGCGAAAGCAAGATCACGGGCATGGCCACACCCATCTGAAGCTACTGACGGTTAATAAGCCTTTCAAGGTGACTTGTGGATAGAAAAAGTATAAATTATTATCTTTAGGATAAACGTGGCACATTGCTTTATGTACGGAGCCACTCCCAGGAATTGCTGGGGCAAAGTTCTTTATTTGTTCCATGACTGCAAACAAAACACAGGATCTCAAGCACCTGAATGAATGGTGATTTATGTCTTATTTGTTTGCTGGATGCATCCTGCTCTTTAAAAGGCCCAAGTTCACTTGAATTTGCTATGAGCACAGCTTGGCTGGGATCCAGCACACACAAATGAATGCCAGTCCTTCATGTCCACAGCCAAGCAAGGAAATGGTCTCTTCTTCATGTGAAACTGGGCAAAAAACAGATCTTCAGGGGACCACAGGACAGGACACAGGAGAACTATGTTGCAGATGAGGGGTCTCCACTTAATGTGGGTAAGAGGGCTTCCAAGGAGGAGAAGTTACTTGAGCAAACTGTGAATTATACTAATTAAAATGAGACGGAGGGTTCCATCTCTAGAACGTGAGTTGCTGGAGTTTGAACTTGCTTGATAGCTCTGCCATCTGAAAATCCCAGATATATGAGGGATGGTTGTAATTAGGAGTGAAGAGAAGGCACTCTGTATATGCTCAGAGGTATTAGTTCACCCCTAAAAAGAGTGGGTAATGATCCCTTTATTGCAAATAAAGACTTGAGTGAATATGCTCGGCACTCTTGGGCATGGAAACAACAAGCATCACATGTTCACATTCCCTGTCACAGTCTTTTAAGTTTGGGTTTTAAAAAGAAAAAGCACAAAAGAAAGTCTATTTTTTTACATTTCTATACCACCCTATAGGTGAAGGTCTCTGGATGGTTCACAACAATTAAAACCATAAAACATGATAAAACATAATTTAAAAATTAAATTATCAAACCAAAATGAAAAATATAAACCAAAATAAAACCTAGCAGCAGTGCAAAAACTTAAAATACAGAAAGATTTAAAAACAACAGAATCTGAAAGACTAAAATTGGGATTGTTCCGCTTGGAAAAAAGGACGGTCAGGGGAGACATGATAGAGGCGTATGAAATTATGCCTGGTGTGGAGAATGTGGAGAGGGAGACATTTTTCTCCCTCTCTCAAAATACTAGAACCCAAAGGGGTCCTCCCATGGAGCTGATGGGTGGGAGATTCAGGACAGAGAAAAGGAAGGGCTTCTTCACACAGCGCAGAGCTAAACAATGAAACTCGCTACCACAGGATGTAGTGATGGCCACCAATTTGGATGGCTTTAAAAGGCGGTCGGACAAATTCCTGGAGGAAAAAGCTATCAATGGCTACTAGTCTTGATGGCTATGTGCTACCTCCAGTACCAGAGGCAGTGAGCCTATCTGCATCAGTTGCTGGGGAACATGGATGGGAGGGTGCTGTTGCATTCATGCCCTGCTTGTGGGTTCCCAGTTGACAGCAGGTTGACCACTGTGTGAACAGAATGCTGGACTAGATGGACCCTTGGTCTGATCCAGCAGGGCTCTTCTGATGTTCTTAAAAATGAAAAATGAACGACTTTGCTGTTTGGAAAATGTGAAAACAATGGCAGCTTTGCTGGATCGTGCCCAGTGTCTCCACATGCCATTCAGTGTCTCTTCCTTGGTGGAGCTCTTCTAGCATATGTGCTGTGGTAAGCTGCATCCAGATAGTGAGACCCATCGTCCATGCTGAGTCGGGGACTTGAAGTCTGGAAACATGAACGAAAGGAGCTGTTTTTGTGAGTGGCGGTACTGGGAAAACCCTGTCGGGTATGGAAAGAGCAAGAGGACCCGTTGGATGAGAACTTCCAGACATGAGCCATCCTGAATTCCTTCTGAGAAGAGCTTGGCGTTCAAAAATAAAGGTATTACAGTGGTTCCAGTCCTTCCTTGATGGTCAGTGCCAGAAGGTGGGTGATTGCTATTCTGCCTCATAGCCTTTGACGTGTGGTGTGCCACAGGGCTCCATCTCATCCCTCATGCTCTTTAACATCTATATGAAGCTGCTGGAAGACGTCATCCCGAGGGATGGCTTAGAGAAGTCCCTAGTATGCAATTAGCATGCAGCTCCACCTCTCTTTTCCACCTAAGAATCCAAGGGAAACTGCAGTGTTCGTTTTGCTGTTGCATAATTTCCATGTTTATTGTTGCTGTTATTATTTTAAATTTGTATTTTTAATCACGGTGAACACCCCTCTTGGGGTGTATAAGTTTTAAAGTCAATAAATAAAACAGAAAATGCATAGATGTGTTTATTTTTATTTAATGCCTTTACATCCCACCTCATCAGAACCATGTTATGGTGGCTATGTAGCAGCGAGGCTCTTAAGCAGTGCTTTAATTAGTAAAATTAGAGACTCAGAACTCCAAATGCCTACAAGTCATACCCCTAACCTAGAAACCCATCTCCTAACATCATGTAGGTAGATGTGTTACTCTCTGCAGAGGGAAAGGCACTCTGCACATGCCCAGGAATATTCTCTTCAGCTGCTTGCAGCTGTATTGAGGAAAGGGCCTCCCCTTCATTGTGTTCCAACCCCCTCAAAACAGCTGGGGCTTAAGCCTGGGCTAATTATGCCTCCCCCACACCATCCTTTAGTCCTGTAAAGTGTAATACTTATTTTTCTGCAGTGAGAGGAGCTGGAATTTAAGCCCGTCTGCCCCTTATTTCTTCTTCAGCCCTAATCCCAGATTTCTTTGGCTGGTGGGTAGGCTTGACAGTGCTTGCTTGCGTACCATTTTATTCGTGAGCAACAGACACTCAGCACATGCTCAGAGGACTGTATATTAGGGATGGGCAAATTTGTCAGTTTTGCTATTTCCCACCTAAAATGCTCAAGTCCTTTCTGTCCCAATGATGAAAACATTTGTGAATTTTGGAACATTCTTATCAGAACTGAATTGAAGTTCTTTTCACCCATCTGCACTGGCCCAGTTCAATAGGCTCAGCTATTCTATTATACCATGCTGTAATCTCAAGCTCTTTCTGTCCCGAATATGAAGAAATGTATGTGTGAGTTTTGGTGAAGGCTTATCAAAACGAACCAAAACGAAATTCTCACTCATCCCTACTTGCAATGAATGAAGACAAATAGAGCAGTTGTTTCTCTACCCACTCCTCCCCCTGAGGCCCAACCTATTCCTGAGGTAACTACGGTAGGTCTGTGTAGTTCAGTTTTTTTCCGCCTGCATTTCTCACCTGTCACTGCTGACATCGAGGGGAAGAAAGAGCAAACAAGAAAGAAAGAAAGAAAGAGGCGGGAGAAAGAGAGGAGCTTTGGGAGCAGGCCAGGTGAGAATGAACTTGCTGCCTTAGGTGGCTCAGCACAGGATCCGACTCCAGAGCCATTCCCCACACCTTGTGTGGCAACCAGGTAGGACCACTTCCACATTTTCCCTTCTGTCTCGGTAAGCAAAGGGGCTAGGGACTTTTTAAAGAAAAATGCTAGCTATTCAGAGAGGAAGCCTGGGGTCTCGCTGAGGGGCTATGCACCTCCTTTCATGCCTACGGCATTCATGTTCCGTTAGCCATCTGTTTAAGCCCCATGTACAAAAAATCTCCTTAGCCAACTTCAGTCTGGTTTGTGTGGTGTACAGGGAACTGTTGAAAGCAGGGGTGGGCTTTTATGAAGGTGGGCTGAGCCCAGAGAGAGAGGGGGGCAGGTGGGAAAAACAGGGAGGGGGACTTGAAGCCGAACAGACAGAATGATGGAAGGGGAGAAGGGAAGGCTTCTGCAAGTGCTCAGTTCAAGCCTCTGGCAACAGGGGTGGGGTGGGGGGGGTGGAAGGTGTGAGGGACGCGAGAGAGCCAACATGAATGAAGCAATGGAAGGAGGGAAGGAAGCCCTTTGCAACTGATCAATTCAGACATCGGGAAAGAGCCATCTGTCCCTCCAGTTGCAGCCTACTCAGTGGGGAGGGAGAAAGAAAAGGAGGTGGCTGAGAGGAAAAGAGATAGAAGGGGTGGCAGAAAACGAGAGAGAGGGAGAGAGAGAAAGGGGGCATCACTTTTGGCTCTGAATCCACTTACCACTGGCATGTGACCCCCAACAGATTACCCCCATGAGAATGTGTCTCTCAACATGGAAAAAAAGGTTCCCACCCCCAGGGTGCTTGGGCCTTTTGACCCCCACTGCAGTCTAGCGATGGGTGCTGATTTCATTCAGTTGGGTTTTTTTTATAAGAATGTAGCAAGATGCATGGAGTTCATCATAAACAGGATGGAAAGGCCTTGAGATTTAAACAAATCAAATGTGCAAGAAAGTGAAAATGACAGATTCATTCATCCAGGCAGAAGGCGCTTAGCTTGTAAAGGTCTGGCTTTGAATCCCTGCTGTTCTGCCACGTTTTTGGTGCTGTGCTGGCATTGCCACTCCTTTTTTTCTGGCAGGCTCCTCATCTTTAACAACTACATGGCAGACAGGTGTACACCATGGTCCTCTACATGCTGGGAATAGCTGTAGCTGTTGAACTGGGCTGGTGCAGATGAGTGAGAATTTCATATTGGTTTGCTTTTGATGAGAATTTTCCATAATACCCACATGTCTTTATGTAGGGAATGGAAAGCACTTAAGATTTTAACAGTTTGGGGCAGGAGGGCCCCAGTCTCAATTGGGACCACAGTGGGGATAAATGTTTAACCCCCGCAACCCACCATGCTATGGTCTCAGTAGAGATCTCCCCCCCCCCGCTTACTTTTGAGTAGGAAAAAAGAAGATTCCTAGCTGCTAACAAGGCTTTTAAAGTATCTTGCATTTTGACCCTCAGTTTCTAGATGCACACTGACTTCCGGATCCTTCAGAGCCTTTATTTTTTAGCCCAATGTCTAACCAGCAAAAAAGAGTCAACGCAGAGCTGTTGTAAACCACTGTCACACACTCACACACCTGAACTATGGAGATCAAGGACTGTATTGACAATGGCAGGATGATTTTTGAAATGTTTAACAACTCAAAAAAATGAACTTTTGCCACATGAAATAAGGGTCGTTGGGTTTTGTGGAGGGTTGCAAAAATGTGACACAGATGAAATGGAGGAGGTAAATAAGAGAGAAACAGAGTGAGTGAGTCTTGGCTCACAGAATCCCAGGTAAGAAATGCTGTTTGTACGCTTTGCTGAGATTGCTTTACCCAGCTCTGCAGAGTACTCAAGTAGAGGAGAGACATTGCTTCCATGGAGATGTGTGGCAACTGAAGTTGGGATTTTCTGGAGGTGAACATCTACGGTTTCGCTCTAATTCATCTGATATGAACAGTTATAAACTGCTCTAAATAGCCCTACTTCCCTTAAGTGAAGGGTGAATTGTGATATTAATGGGAGCAAAGGTGAAGATACTTTGACCTGAATTTTTTTAAAAAAGCCTGGAGGAGAATGAATAATATATCCCACAGTTAGATAAAGAGTAGGTGACGGGGATTGTTATAGACTATTACTCCTATGAGAAGCATAAATCAAGGAGGATAGAATGGATCCCTAGAATGGATCTTTCTTCTTTCAGGGCCTTTTAATTTCATTTTATTTTAGTAGGGGAGGTGGAAGCCACCATTGTCATCTTTTCGGTGCCAGGTTAAAACGGCCCTCTTCTCTCAGGCATCTGGCAGCATATAATGAGTCTCTTGATTGTCTCTGGTGGCTTGTTTCAAATTGTTTTAGATATTTGTTGTCATTGTGTGTGTTATTTGTTCTATATCATTACATGAATGGTTTTATATTGTATATAATGTACATTAATGTTGTTGTTTTTTAATTTTTGTGAACTGCCCAGAGAGCTTCAGCTATGGGGCGGTATAGAAATATAATGAATGAATGGATGGCTGTGTTTTAAACTGAGATAGATTTATAAAGAATTTTGGTAAAGCATTATGGATGAGAGGAAAAGTCTTTGGGCTGAGTCAGAGCAACCTAAATTCCCAGCTCCTAAGCAGAGTAGATTAGACACTTTTTTCTCTACTAAGAATTTTTTGACCCCTTGTATCGAGTTCGTTGAATAGATTTGAGGTTTTAAGACAGACTATATATGGAGGAGTGAAGGAAATAGTAGGCAGTTGGGTGGGGTATTCCAGCTGTAATGCTTTGAGCCAAAGTTGGTTTACCTTCTATCAAGGCTAGAATACATAATAAGACACTGTTTATGTACTATCTAAAGGTGAAGCAAATGCCTGGTTATGCGCTACCAAAGCTATGCTTTCAGGAACAACTAGACCCAAAAAGTTGTAAAGAGAGATGTGAAGATATGTTTGAGGAGTATGAACTCTCATCTGAAACATCATCATCATTATTATTATTATTATTATTATTGGTGGTGGTGGTGGTGGTGGTAATTACATTTCTATACTACCCAGCAGTATAGAGTATGAGGCTCCCTGGGCAGTTCACAACAATTAAAACCATAAAAAACAACACAATAAAACATAATCTAAAATTTTAAAGGTTTAAAACTTGCATGTAAAACCAAAGTAAAACCCAACAACAGTTACAACCCAGGGAAAGCCTGGGTGAAAAGGTACGTTTTAGGAGGTGCTTGAAAAATGCCACATTTTCTGTCTCCCAAACTGCATGGGGGAGGCTTTTCCAGGGGGTGGGTGCTGCTACAGAGAAGGGCCGCCGTCGAGGTTCTTCATGGCAACATTCCGTTCTTTTTGGAATGACCAGCAGGACCTCCTCTGAAGACCCTAAATGTCACCAGGATACATAGATATCTAAGGAAAGGCGGTCTGCTAAGTGTCCCAGTCCCAAGTTGTTTAGGGCTTTGCGTGTCAGCAAGATAACCTTGAACATGGCTCTGTAGCTCATAGGCAGGCAGTGCAGTTCTTCTAGCACAGGTGCTGTGTGACCATAGCTGGGTGTCCCAGACTCCCAGTGAGCACCCTGGCTGCTGCATTCTGCACTAGCTGCAGCCTCTGAGCCCCCCACAAAAGTAGCCCCACATTGAGTGCATTGCAGTAGTCTAATCATGAGGTTAAGCTACTGCAATTAGGTACAATTGACTTTGGAGGGATAAAAACGTGATTATGGATAAGGTGTTTAATAAAGATTGTAACTGAGATAAGCAAAATTTAGCGAATCCCAGGCTTTCTTTGTGGTATAGGAATATAAAGCCTAATTACGCTCCGCAGCAGTATTTACATGAGTGTACAGGTCCTATATTAAGAAAGACTGTTATGAAGCTGCACTTTCAAACTATGCCTACTGCGTATTTGGGAGGAAGGTTCCTTAAAGCTCCACAGGACTGCTGTCTTTGTTTGTGGGCACGGGGAGGTGGCGGGTATCAGCCATTGTCTGTTGTGTTCTCCAGAGTAAAGGGCAGCCCCTAAACACAACTGTTATCCAGTCTTCTTTCTTGCACTGAGATGTCAGATTTTGAGAATAGGTATCAGGTTCCATTGTTTACAATGGCTGCTTTTATAGACGCAATTATATATAAACCTATGGTGGAAATAATCTGATCTGACCCTTCGTTGTGGATTTTTTTCTCCTATTTTGTGATTACCTTTGGTTTTAAGCAAATAAGGATGGATTGATTGATTGATTGGCTAATCATTCAGTTCCTCCCTGAGTCTTCTACCATTTTTTTATTTTTTTTAATAGTGGGCATGTGCTTGTAAGGCAGCAACAGCAAGAACTCTGGGGTGGAACTAAGTCTTGCCAGAAAGAAAAGTACAATACTTGTACATACATATATGCATAATGTATGTAGTTATGTATTTCCCTGCAATGCAAACAGCTCTGACAAATATTCAAAAGTCAAGGAAATGTATCATGCTAGTCTCAGAGGCAACAGTCTAATGCACAACAGGTCCACCTTTGCCAACCGAGAGTGAAACTAATCAGCATTTGTTATCCCAAATGAATTCACACTGAAAAATGATGAACAATGAAGAGAATTACATTTTTGCATCTCATCAGTCTGATCTCTCCCTCTGATGGCTGGGTCTTGATTTTGATAGAACATTTGTGACATTTTGGTGATGTTTTAATTAAAATACTGCCCTACTGCGGTTTGGGATTTTTTTTTTAGGAATGGGCGAGGATTTCCTCCAATTCATTTTTTGATAAGAACTTATCACAATTTGCATTTTTTTTCATAAATGGAATGGAAAGAACCTGATATTGATATATATATACACACACACACACACACACACACATATACAGACACACACGGGGGCGGGGGAACTGCCAGATTCGTTCATCTCTATTCCCCATCTCCAAGCATGTTTTTTGTCTCCTTTTCAAAAGAATGAAGGGTCTTGATGTGGCAGCTTTAAGGCTAACACAATTATTGGTATAAACATTTGTGGACCAGGAACTACTTTGTCAGACGCATGAAAAAGTTCACAAAAGTGGGTGCGTATTTATTGAAATACCTGTGGCAGGAGATCACTCCCAGAGAACATTTCACCACAGGATTAATTTGTTCTTTTGAAACCAAGTAAAGTTTACTTTGCCAAGCCTTCATTTTGTGAAGTCAGCCAGAGACCTTTCTAGGTATGCAGAAGATACAGAGCCCTCGCCCAGAGACAATCAAAGCATATACTTTGCATTTAGAATTACTAGAATTTAAATTTTACAAAGGCAAGTCAACATCCCATTCAAATCACCCCAAATTCCTCAATTTGTATTCTAAAACAGTTCCTCTTCAAATAAATTCCCCTTTAATAACTCCCCTTCAGTTAAAATTATTTATCTTAATTTATTTCCACAAATTAATATCCTACCCAGTAACCCCACCCAGATCATGAGTGGATTAATTACAACACAGTTTTCACAGAGACACTCTTTAATAAAAGTGCAGACAGATGGCTAACATTAGGAGGAAGTGAGTGGTCTGGTCTGTCCAAAGAGCAGGAAAAGGACCCACAGTCACATTGCACCTCAGGGGCAAAACAAATGGAGTATCGGGATGGATAAATAAGCACCTTGTCTGTTTGGGGCGCCTGCGTTTATTAGCCATCATGTACAAGGTGCAGCACAAGGCCCAGTGTGTTTGCGGCCCAGGCATTGCATTTGTGTCTTGAGTGGGGCACCCTTTCCCGAGGAGAGGTGCCCAATGCCCATGGGGAGAATCGATGTGGGGTGAAAGACCAGGAAATGTATGTAGACCTACACAACGCTGGCAGCTTCACAACTGGCCCCTGGTCCTCTGCCTTTACAGATAAATAATAAAAATAATAAAAATAATAATAATAATTTACCTGACCTGCAGATGTTAGCAGGGCAAGGGGGGGAGAAGACAGCCGGCACGTGCAGATTTCTGCACATCTCGTTGCTCCTTGAAGGCACAGGCAGACCCAGAGGGAGGGGAATTTCCCCATCATAGCAACTGTTCACCAAATCCTTGATGTCTGCCCGTTAAAGGCAGCCTGCTGCAGCCCATCTTGCAGCCTCTTGGATCTCGGCTTCCCACCCCACCCTCAGCCATGCACAGCAGTTCATCCAAAGTGGGGATGGCTCAGGGGTGCCTGGCCCAGTGGGGCCCAAGAGATTTAGGGCCAAGATCAAGAGATTCAGGGCCACGCTGGCCCAGGCCCAGCAACATCCTTGGACTTGGTTATTCAGCCACTCGTGCTAACAGGTTATGGGCCCCGGAATGCTGCTGCTGTAGGCCCAGTGGCACAGCTAGGGGTGGACCTCTGAGCCAAGGTTTAGGGCCCCTGCAGCCCAGGCTCCCCCAAATGACCACCCAGAGAGTGGCAAGTGAAGGGGGCCGGCATCAACCCCTAGGCTGGCGTGAGTATGCTGAGGCCCCAAGGGGTATGATGCTGCTTGCCATGGCGTCCTTTCTTCCTTAATCGGGGCAGATGGCTGGGCGTGCTGTGATTTAAGTGAGTCTAAAATGTGAAACTGCACATTTTAAAAAATGCAGGGCTGGCACAGTTTTTAATTTGTTCTAATTTTTGCTATAACTTATCAGGAATGTAGAAGTGGTTGCAAAAAGTGGAATGGCAGCTGGGGTGGGGGTGAGAAAATAAATGTTAGTTGCATGCTTCTCAGTGAGGCATGGGGCCATTAGGTGCAGGGTCTCAGATTACCTAAGCGGCACCACTGGCTGTAGGTGGTGACTGAATCCAAGACAAAGATGGCTCAGAGAAGCCCCCTGGGGAACAGCTCAGACTGCAAATAGCGAACACAATAGTAAAGCCGAACAAAGGAAAAGACGAGCTCTGGACATTCAAGATGGGGATGCTTCTCTCCAAGGACGATCTCTGGGAAGTGCTTAGCACAGACAGGCCTGCCGATGACCCAGGGCACTGGGATAAAAGCCACAGGCAAGCAGAGGCACTCACCAGCCTGCTTGTGGAAGCCGCTTGTCCCTCTCAGAAAGGGAGACGCAGCACAAGGCATGTGGACGGCTTTGCGAACCCACATGAATGCACAAGCGTAAGCAGCAAGCTGTGCCTGCTGCACAAGGCGTACGGGGTGAGGCTGCAGAGGGGTCAGGAGATGCAGGAGCCTGTGAATTCATGCTGGACATTGCAGAGCAGCTACAGGGAGAGGGGAGGAAGTACAGGACACCCATGCTGCTGCACTGTTGTTGTGCAGCCTCCCTGAACCCCCTGGGGCCCTGATGAATGTCCTTGAGGCCAGACCAGAGCACGAACAGACTCCAGAATACGTCAAAGGCAAGCTGACGGATGAGTACAGCCACAGAAAGGAAATCTGGGTGGGCAAGGAGACGGAGAGACCAGAGACAGCTCTCAAGGCAGGTGAAGACACCAGGCAGAGGGCAGACACCAGGGTGTGCCTTCGCTGCAAGAAAACCAGGCACCTAAAGAGGGACTGCTCAGTCTGGAAAGCTGAACGACGCCCCCAGAGTGGCTGAGGAAAAGGCCAAGGCGGCTAAAATGAAACCACCGATGTGGAGTGGAGCGGCTGCTTCAAAGTTACTCCTGGAATAGAAATATAACTTCAGGCTGCTGCATTGGCTCAGGGGCAACCGGCCACATGACCAGCAACAAAGAGTTTTTCACAGAGGTTGACTACAGTGCAAAAGACAATGCTTGGGTTGCCACTGGGAAGAGCGTCGTCATGGAAGCGGCTGGGCAGGGATTTCTAAGCTGCAGGCGGCCCTCCTGCCAGTCAGATGCTGGGAGGTGGCAGCAAGGTGCTGGAGGAGAGAGCTGTGGGCCACGCGGCCTGCCTGGCACCCCCTAAGCTAGCCGGCTGCTTTCAGGTGTGGCGGAGGCTGCTGCCCCGTCGCCAGTCTCGAAGAAATGCCCATCTGCCAGTCCAGTCGGCTTTTGTGGACGGGAGGGGAGAGGGCGCCATCTTGTCCTTTGCCTCAGGCAGCAAACAGTCTTGGGCTAAGCTGTGCCAGACCATTCAGAGGCAGAGACAGGATGTTTTGCACATGCCTGACCTAAAGGGAGGCCTGCTGTCAGTGCAGCAGCTGGCCGGCAGTGACCTCTCAGTGCCCTTCCACGAGAAGCGTGCGCTATTCCGGAGGAGGGAGAAGCGCTAGCCAGGGAACTGCAGACAACTAGCTGCACAGGCTCATGAGTGGGGAGGAGGAAGTCAGGACAGCTACCCAAGCCTCCCACAAGAAGCGCATTCAGCTTTGGCACAGACACCCAAAGCCAATAAAAGCACGTGCAAACAAAGACCTGGGAGAGGACCTGGTGATACCCGCGTGCCCCATTCAGACGAAATGCATGTGCTGCATCAGATCCAAGGCACCTTGCACTCCCCTGCTTGAGAGGAGCCAAGCATCCACTGGAGTTTATCCACATTGACCTCTGTGCGCCAGCCCCCGCTGGGAACAAGTATTTCAGAACTGTTATTGACGGCTCCCGCAGATACAGCAGCACAAATGAAGCACAAGAGTAAGACATCGGACAACCTCAAAGAATTCAGTGCGGCAACTAGTAACAAGTTCCAGCAGAGACCTGGAACCCAGTTCAAACAGACACTGGGGGAGAGTGCATGGGCAAGGGAATACAACCATAGCTCAAGCAAGAAGGCACTGAGCACCACACTGCAGTCATACACCCCTGAACAGAATGGAGCAGCAGAACAAAAGAGCTGGACCCTGGTAGAGATGATGATAACTATGCTACTAGATGTCACATTTCCATAGAAATGCGGGGAGAAGCACTCATGACAGCTACCTATCTACTGAACCAGCTGCCATCAAAGGTAATTGAGACCACTCCATATGGGATGTCACACGGAACAAAGCCCAGTAGAAATCACATCAGAGTCTTTTGTTGCAGAGCCTATGCACGCATCCCAAGCTTCAAAAAAGCAGAAAACGGGGGGTGGGGGTAGAGGTGGGGGCACAGCAGTAGGAGGCATGCTGGCAGGATACAGTGTGAGGGCTCCAGAATCCTCCAACCCAAGATACGCAATGTGGTAGTAAGCCACAGTGTTTACCTTGATGAGAGCCCCAGATCAGCACCACAAAACCAGCAAACCTCGAAAGAGGCCGACCAGAAAACATGGAAATGGATGAAAGCCAATGCAGAGGCACAGAGCAGCCAACTGAAGCAGGGGCAGAAATGGCAGTGAAGAGCCCCGACACCAGTAAGTGCATGGAGCCCCTCCAGGAACAGACAGTTGTTGGCATCCCATCTACGGAGGCAGAGTCCGCAGCTGCAGCCCACGTGTGCCAAGAGGCGATTTGGCGACGGCCATTATCTTTTGAAACGGGAGGAAATGTACACGAAGCGGCGCCTCTTCCGGAGGACGAGCGGGGCACATGCAGTTGGTGCAGGCTGCGGGATCAGTCCTCACACCACGCGCGCTGAAGTGAAGCGCCACCTGCTAGGAGACCGGCAGGAGAGAGCGAGGGGTCACCGAGCTCCAGAGATGATATAGGGCGGGATAGAAATGTTTTAAATAAATGAATAAAATAAAATATTGCCCTTCAGAGGAGATGGTCAGAGATGCACTGCCTAAACCAGTGCTGAGCAGACAGCACCTTTGTCTCCTGAAAGGAAGGGAGAATCTTGGAGAGCGATCCATATGCCATTCAGAAGGGCTGTTGGAGCAGCGATGGCAGGAGAGCTCGCCAAGAGACAGTTTCACCAAAGGATTAATTCGTTTGTTCTTTCAGCATTTTGCAACCAAGTAAAGTTTGCTTAGCCAAGCCGTCACTTTGCAGGCCCAGTTATTCAGCCATTAATGCCAACATATACACCCTGCAAAACGTTGTTGTTTTTATGGAGTGAAGCCAAGAAAGGTCAAGCAATTCGTTCACGATATTGTTGTGAATGCAGAATCCAGTCAAAAGAATCCAGAATCCAGCAAGAACAGGTGTGCCCTACTTCCTTCTGCAGGGTTCAGGTAACGAACAGGCATCACAAGCTGAGTAGCATAAAAAAAAAAATCTTTTAGGGCAATTAACGTTTGGTAATGAGTTAGTCATTCTCGGAATAGTCTTAAATTTCTTGTTCTCACAAAAAACAATAGTGTGTTCAGTAGAGACACTGGGCTCCTGGTACAGTGCCAGTGCCAAGTTCCAGGGTTCCCTTGGGCAAGACCCCCTCGGTGGGCCCCTCCCTCAGGGAGCCTGTCTGCTCACCGCCACTGTCACCAGCTGCTCCTCTCTCTCGTCGTTGCCACCACTTGGTTGCTCGGCAGGCAGAGAGCCCGTGAGCAAGGAGGCCAGGGCATCTCCTGCTCCTCTTCCTCACCACCACCATTGTCTGGGCCAGAGCCAGAGGCGGGCGACAAACAGGCTGCAATGGTGAAGAGGAGGAGCAAGCCCGGGAGCGCTGGTCACTGGGCCCCTGCTGGGGGATGGGGCCTGGGCAGGTGTCTGGCCATGCACACCCTTGACTCCAGCCCTGCCTGGGTAACTGCAACATTCACTAGCACTTTAGTGGTTAGTGATTCATCACAGCTATTTTGAAAGACCAGGTGCAGGTTTTGAGCCACCCTCTGAAATGTCCTCAATCTTGCATTTCTGTTCTTAATAAAGGAACCAAGTAATGGACCCAAGTGCTGAAAATCTCCATGTGTTGGCAGACCACACCACATGGCAGGGGTGCGTCCTGAACATTTCCCTTTGTGCGGCCAAGAAACCCCAGTGTGGCAGGTTGTCTGGGGGCGAAATGCACACGCATGTGTCTCTCCTGGATACCTCGTGTGGGCAGAGACTTGGGTCTATTCTAAGGAATCAGAGCGAAGCCTGATGCCCCTAGGGCAGGGGTGGGGGACTGCCGGCCCGAGCACCCAATGCAGCCCTACAGGAGTCCCACTCTGGCCCTGGGGTCCCCCAGATGGCCACCCCTTCCTCTGGCCCCACCCCCTCTCTCCCAACCGTTCGATGGTTTCCCGGCATTTGTGCATGGCTTTCCCATTCTAAAAGATCAAAATGCCTCCCCAAGGCTGACTTACTGGCAGCAAGCACTTCAAGCTACAACACGCTGGCATTTCTGGCCCTGCCCCTTTGCCTTTGGCCCCTCCCACCCCTGGAACACAGCCCCCAAGAGCTTCTCTGAAATGGAATTTGGCCCTTGGGGCAAACAAGGCCCCCCACTTTCCCCCAAGGCTATCCACAGTGACGGTACAGCTGACCCACTGGATGAGCCATAACCTCCAGATTCCCAGCTTTCATTTAAAACAACAACAACAAAAGCGTCTAGCTCTTGTAGAATTCAAGGTATGATATGAACCATGCGGCCACTATTTTCCTATTCATCTGTGAGAGACTAGCCTGCTCCACCTCTCAGTGTTCGTAGCCAATGAATGATGTCAAAGGCAACTCTTCCGGCTGTGTTAAGCCTGGGCAGAGGGGGGGTCTTTCATGTTGGAAGGCAGCTGCAGCCTCATAAAAACAGTTTGTGAATCCAGGGGTTTCCTGTGCCTGGATTTGGGCAGTGGTGTGTCTACCCCAAAACAAAAGGAAGCAGCACAGACAGGAGTTTGTGATCTTTCTAGCGCAGGTAGGGAAGGGCGGACGCACCTCCATCCACTCCTTCCAGGCAGTCGGTGAGCTGTCCTCGCTGCCCGCCCCTGCTGCCCGTCCCAAAAGCACCGCAGGGCCAGCCGGCCCCTTACCGAGCTGTGATTCTGTGCAGAAATCGCTGCTCAGGTTTGCTTGGCCTACCTCAAGTTGAGTATGGCTGCCTTAAAGGGGCAATAACTCAAGATTAAGGGCAATAACTCAAGGGGCAATAACTCAAGCTGCTGGTGCCAGCAGCCGCACCGGGTGGATCCTGAGCCTGCTTCTGCCCCCGCCCACAGGTGCTTAAGGCGGGGCTGCCAGAGGCTGCTAGGGAAGAAGCCTGGGGAAGGAGGACCAGCCAGCAGCTGCACCGGGTGAGCCTGAGCCTGCTTCTGCCCCCCCCCCCGCCCACAGGTACTTAAGGCGGGGCTGCCAGAGGCAGCGCCTCGGCATCGCGCCAAGTGCGCACTTAGCGTTGCACTTGGAGTCGCGTAAGATCTGAAGACCTACCCACCTGCCTCTCCAGAGACACCAGCAGCCACAGTACCAGCAGCAAATAGCAGCAGCAGCAGAGGGCAGCAGCTTTAAAGACAAGGGGAAAGGGGCAAACGTGGACTATTTGCTCCTTCTTAGCTGCTGTTCTCTTTTATCTCTTTTATCTTTTATATTCTTTTAAACTGTTGTACATTTTATATCATAACATTTTAATATGTGCCTGGGAGGACTATTGGGCAACTCAGGGGGTCGGGGAGGTGCCACCATAACTGTGGTCACGGGCAGGGGGAGGTATGGCATTGGGGGATTAACAGGCCAGCTGAGGAGAAGAGGGGCTAGGCACCTTACAGCTGTCCCCTCTTCTGGTTCTTCCCCCAACCTGATGGTTCCTGGCAGCCTTACCAGTCTGCCCTTGGGTCTGGTGGTGCTGCTGCTGAATGCCAGGTTGGCCCAAAATAAAATCTCCCTCATCCATGATTTGATTGTGGATGAGGGGGCTGACCTGGCATGTATTACTGAGACCTGGGTGGGGGAACTGGGAGGGGTCACTCTCTCCCAGGTGTGCCCTCCTGGGTACTCGGTGCAGCACCAACACCGACTTGAGGGTCGGGGAGGGGGGGTTGCCGTGGTCTATAGGAATTCAATCTCCCTCTCCAGGCTTCCTGCTCATTCGAGTGCAGATCTTGAGTGTTTGTACCTTATGTTGGGTACCCGGGACAGATTGGGGATTCTGTTGGTGTACCGCCCACCCCGCTGCCCATCAGACTCCCTGCCTGAGCTGATGGAGGTGGTCTTGGACTTGGTGTTGAGGACCCCTAGGATGATGGTCCTGGGGGATCTCAACTTCCATGCCGAGGCCGCTGTATCCAGGGCGGCTCAGGACTTCATGGCCGCCATGACAACCATGGGGCTGTCCCAACATGTCATCGGCCCAACGCATATAAAAGGACACATGCTTGATCTGGTTTTCTCGACTGGGCAGGAGGATGGTGATCTGAAAGTGGAGGACTTAACATCTGTCCCTTTGTCATGGTCAGATCACTTCCTGCTGAGGTTTAGACTCCTGGTGGCCTTTCCCCTCTGCAAGGGTGGGGGACCTATTAAAATGGTCCGCCCCCGGAGATTAATGGATTCCGATGGATTCCAGAGGGCTCTGGGGGATTTTCCTGCTGGTATGGCTGGTGCTCCTGTCGAAGCCCAGGTCGCTCTGTGGAATGCAGAGATGACTCGGGCGGTTGACACGATCGCGCCCAAGCGCCCTCTCCCTCTGAGCAGAGCCTGGCCAGCTCCTTGGTATACACCTGAGCTGAGGGCAATGAAGCAAGAGGGGAGGTGGCAAGAACGCAGGTGGAGGAAAACTCGTGCTGAGTCTGACTGAACACAGGTAAGCGACCACTATCGAGCCTACTCTGTGGCGGTGAGGGTGGCAAAGAGGCAGTTCTTTTCCACCAGCATTGCATCTTCTCAGTGTTGTCCGGCGGAGCTTTTCCAAGTGGTTCGTGGCCTGTTACATTCTGGGCCAGGGAGAGAGACGGTGGAACCCTCAGTAGCATGCTGTGACAAGTTTGCACGGCACTTTGAGGATAAAGTCGCTCAGATTCGTCATGAATTGAACACCACCATTAATGCAGTTCCATTGGTATTTATTTATTTATTTATTTATTAAATTTATTAATCGCCCATCTGACTGGTCACCCAGCCACTCTGGGCGATGTACAACCCACCATAAACAATTTAAAACAATAAAATTTTACCATAATTTTTTTTTTTAAATACCCTAACCCACCCCAAATGCCTGCCTGAACAACCACGTTTTTAATGCACGACGGAAGCTCATTAAAGAGGGGGCATGACGGAGTTCCCTAGGGAGGGAGTTCCACAGAGTGGGGGCCACCACAGAGAAGGCCCTCTCCCTCGTCCCCACCAGTCTAGCTGTCCTGGCTGATGGGACAGAGAGAAGGCCATCCGAGGCTGATCTTGTTAAGCGGCCTGTCTGGTGTTGCTGGAGGCGCTCCTTAAGATAGGCTGGGCCGGAACCATATAGGGTTTTAAAGGTCAAAACCAACACCTTGAATTTGGCCCGGAAAACAACTGGTAACCAGTGCAACTCCTTCAGCACTGGAGTGATGTGATCTCGCCGGCGGCTGCCTTTAATCAGGCGAGCCGCCACGTTCTGCACCAGTTGCAGTTTCCGAACCGTCTTCAAGGGTAACCCCACGTAGAGCGCATTACAGTAGTCTAAACGAGAGGAGACCAGGGCATGTACTACCGATGGGAGCAGATGGTCGGGAAGGAAGGGGCGCAGCCGCCGTATCAGATGGAGTTGATACAGCGCTGTCTGGCTCACAGCTGACACCTGAGCCTCCATGGACAGCTGGGAGTCCAAAATGACCCCCAGGCTGCGGACCTGGTCTTTTGAGGGTAGCCGTACCCCATTCAACACCAGGTCAACATCCCCCAGCCTCCTCTTGTCTCCCACCAAAAGTACCTCGGTCTTGTCAGGGTTGAGCTTCAGCTTATTCCTCCCCATCCAGCCACTCACCGTCTCCAGACATTTGGACAGGGATTCTACGGCCAACCTTGGTGAAGATTTGAATGAGAGGTAGAGCTGCGTGTCATCCGCATATTGATGACACTGCACCCCAAACCTCCTGATGATAGCCCCCAGTGGCTTCACATAGATGTTAAATAGCATCGGGGAGAGGATGGAACCCTGTGGCACCCCACAAGTAAGTGGCCACGGGTCCAAAACCTCCTCTCCCAGTGCTACCCTCTGGTACCTGCCGGAGAGGAAGGACCGGAACCACCGCAATACAGTGTTTCCCATGCCCAACCCCTCCAGGCGGTCCAGGAGGATACCGTGGTCAACGGTATCAAAAGCCGCTGAGAGGTCGAGGAGAACAAGGAAGGAGCATTCACCCCTATCCAGAGCCCTCCTCATATCATCCACCAAGGCGACCAAGGCCGTTTCTGTCCCATGCCCAGGCCTGAAGCCCGACTGAAATGGGTCTAGATAATCAGTTTCTTCCAAGTGTGCCTTCAACTGCACCGCCACCACCCGCTCAATCACCTTGCCCAAAAATGGCAGATTTGAGACTGGGCGAAAGTTGTTCAGAACTTGAGGATCCAAGGAGGGCTTCTTTAAGAGCGGTCTTATCACTGCCTCCTTGAGGGCTGTTGGCATCACTCCCTCCTCAAGGGAGGCGTTCACCACCGCCCTGATCCCTTCACCCAGTCTCTCTCTGCAGCTCATAATGAGCCAAGATGGGCAAGGATCAAGTAAGCAGGTGGTTGGCCTTACAGATGAAAGCACCTTGTCCACTTCATCAGGAGGAAGAAGCTGGAACCGATCCCACAAAACCGGTTTGCCACAGGCCGCCTCTTGCTCACTAACTGTATCCACAGTGTGCAGAGTAACACACCTAATCTGATCAATTTTATCTGCAAAGTGCCTTGCCAAAGCCTCACAGGAGGCCTTAGAATGCTCCAGTGGTTCCGGAGCCACAGGACCGACCAGGTAGAGGCATTCAGAGCACCGTCTGGTCCAGTTTTATTGGATGAGTTTCAGTTACTGAGACCTGAGGATGCGGACAAGGTGCTTGGCCAAGTCCAATCGACCACTTGTGTGCTTGACCCTTGCCCTTCATGGCTTATTAAATCAAACAAGGAAGGGATGTCTGGCTGGGTCCAGGTGGTTGTAAATTCCTCCTTGAGAGAGGGAGTGGTGCCTGCCGCTTTAAAAGAGGCGGTAATTAGACCGCTCCTGAAAAAGCCTAACCTGGACCCAGAGGATGTTAACAATTATAGGCCAGTGGCCAACATCCCCTTCCTGGGCAAGGTGCTTGAGGGGGTGGTTGTAGGACAGCTCCAGGCACTCTTGAATGAAACGGATTATCTAGATCCATTTCAATCGGGCTTCAGGCCTGGTTTTGGAACAGAAACTGCCTTGGTCGCCCTGTGGGATGACCTCTGCCGGGAGAGGGACAGGGGGAGTGCGACCCTGTTGATTCTCCTGGACCTCTCAGTGGCTTTCGATACCATCGACCATGGTATCCTTCTGGATAGGTTGTATGGGTTAGGAGTTGGAGGCACTGCACTACAGTGGTTCTGCTCCTACTTGGATGGCCGATTCCAGAAGGTGGTGCTGGGGGATTATTGCTCTGTGCTATGGCAATTGTGCCATGGGGTTCCACAGGGCTCTATTTTATCCCCCATGCTGTTTAACATCTACATGAAACCGCTGGGGGAGGTTATCCGGAGGTGTGGGCTGAGGTGCCATCAATATGCAGATGACACCCAGCTCTGCCTCTCTTTCTCATCAAACCCAGGTGAGGCAGTGGCTGTTCTGAATCAGTGCCTGGGCACGGTAATGGACTGGATGAGGGCCAATAAACTGAAACTCAATCCAGACAAGATGGAGGTAGTGTTAGTGGGTGTTTCGTCTGCCCGGCTAGGTGATATTCAACCTGTTCTGGAGGGGGTTGCACTCCCCCTAAAGGATCAGGTTCGTAGTTTGGGGGTGCTCTTGGATCCAGAACTGTCACTTGAGGCACAGGTGAACTCAGTGGCACAGAGCACTTTTTATCAGCTTAGGCTGGTATACCAACTACGCCCTTATCTGGACAGAGATAGCCTAGCTACAGTTATCCATGCTCTGATAACTTCTCGTCTGGATTACTGCAATGCGTTATACGTGGGGCTGCCTTTGAAAACGGTCCGGAAACTTCAGCTGGTCCAAAATAGGGCAGCAAGATTGTTAACAGGGACTGGCCTGCGAGCTCATATTACGCCAGTACTTTTCCAGCTGCACTGGCTGCCAGTCCATTTCCGGGCCCGATTCAAAGTGCTGGTGTTAACATTCAAAGCCCTTAACGGCTTGGGGCCAGGTTACCTGAAGGATCGCCTCCTCCCATATGTGCCTGCCCGGACCTTAAGATCATCATCAGCGGCCCTTCTCTGTGAGCCCCTGCCAAAGGAAGTGAGGCGGGTGGCTACTAGGAGGAGGGCTTTTTCTGTTGTGGCACCCCGGCTCTGGAATGAGCTCCCTAGTGAGGTTCGCCTGGCACCTACATTGTATTCCTTTCCGTGCCAGGTGAAGACCTTTTTATTTTCCCAGGCATTTTAGCTTTTTAGACTTTTAGCTTTGCTGTTTTAAATCTGTATTTTAAACTCCTGCACTGCTGCTAGGTTTTATTGTGGTTGTATTGTTATATTGTGGTTTTAATGTTCTATATATTTTAAATTGTTATATTGTGTGTTGTTTGGTTTTAATTTTTGTGAACCGCCCAGAGAGCTAAATAAAATAAATAAATAAATAAATAAATAAATAAATGAAATGAAATGAAAGAAAGAAAGAAAGAAAGAAAGAAAGAAAGATTACAGGCATAAAGGGCCCTTTGCACCGTCATCTTGAGACATTGCCCCTTAAAGGCAGCCATAGACTCAACTTGAGGTATGCAGAAGTAACCGAGCTGCGATTGTGTGCACAACCACAGCTCAGTAAGGGGACGGGCAGCCCGCAACGCCACCCGCCAGTCAGTGAGCAGGGAAGCGAGCTCCCTGGAGCCTGGCGAGCGGTGTCCGGGAAGCTGGATGGGGGGAGTCTGTCTGACTCCAGCCCCTCCCCAGACTCCCACACCATCCCCAAATGCAGGTCTTGTTAATATTTTTTTCTGTGTTTATGCACATTACCTTGGCAATGTGGACTGTTAAAGTTAATCATTATTATACCCATGTTGCAGGAGGCAGGACTGTGGCTAAAGAAGTGTGGATTACACAGTCTTGCAAAGTACTCCAGTGTCGTTATTCCCATGTTGCGGGCGGGCGGGTGTAGAGTAGTGCAGTCCGACATTGCAGTGTAGTTCGACGTTGCAGTGTAGTCCTGGTGTGTTGGTGTTTTAGGGAAATGCAGGTGGGGCTGTGAAGTTGATCGTAGCAGCAGTGCAATTTATTAAGGGGTAGAGCAGGATGTTGTTATGTATATAGCTGTAAGACAACCTGCCATTTTTATCTCTTGTAGGAATCCCAAGTGGAACCTCTCCCCATCTGTCTCTTAGTACAGGCCTTGGTTCTCACAACACGACGGTGTGGCTTATTTCACTTGTGTTGTGCTGGGCAGCCGTGTGTGCCGTCTTCGCATGGTGCCTGCAGGCACCCAGCTTGCTCCAGCTTGTCATGTCAGGTGAGCCCAGGCAGCACGTCTTCGTTGAGGGTCAAACAACCCTCAAAAAACCCATGGCTTATTTTAGAGTTATCTGAGGGGTGTCTAGCCTTCAAACAACCCCTGTCACCTGGGTTCGCATGGCATGACAAGCCACGGCAGGACACAACAGCCTCTTTGGGTAAATCAAGACACGATGGGCTGTCATGTCTGCAAGCAGGCCCATTACGCCATGCAGCTCCCACCCCCCCAGTGACCACACCCTTTACCACTGTAATGGGCCTTGCCCCAATGCCATTACTGGGGTGAAGGGAATCAGTGAAAGAAGGCTGTAAATTGCTCCTTGAGAGAGGGAGTGGCGTGGGCCACTTTACTGGAGGCGGTAATTAGGCCTGTGACACATCCACCCTTTCCCCACTTGTCATTATTGTTTCATCACCACTCCTCATGAAAATCGTCACAGCATCAGGTACAAATTCCAACTCTAGAATCCTTAATACCTTTATATTCCCTCAACTTCTACCTTTAGGGAAAAACAGAGAACAAGTGCGTGAAGAAGGCATGCAACAATAATCACCTCAAAATCCACCACAGAGGTGTTTTTCTCCTACTGCCCAGAAAAACCTGTTTTCTTTTTCAGACCTTTAAAACCGTCACGGCCATCACTCTTCCAGAGTGGTTAATTGTTGTGAACTCCCCAGAGAGCTTCGTCTATTGGGTGGTATAGAAATATAATAAATAAATAAAAGAATTGAGGATTTTAGCTGTGGGTGGAAAGATGTTGTCTGGACACCAGGTCTACCCACGGAGAAACAGAGAGGTAAACCTGGTGTACAAATTTATCTTGGCAGACCTGGTGCCCAGGCCTTGTAGCTGCTCAGTCACCAGATCTACTGTACCAGAAGTAGTAAACCTCCAATACTATTAGGGCTTTTTAAAAATGTGCAACCGTGCACAAAATTAGGGCTGTATGGTGCTGGGAATTCCATTCAGTTTAAGCCTGATGGGATTCTGCAGCATTTCTGTTCCAGTAAGCAGTAAGCTGTAGCAATTCCCCCCTGCCCCCATTCCAGAAATATATTGTGCATTTTGGGGGGTCCCACAATTCGGGCAAATTATTATTTGCACAATTTGGGGGTCTTGAAATTTGCACAAATACTGTCATAATTTTTAAAAATATTTTGTATTGGCAATCTTGCGCAAGTCCACATAATCTCAGGTCCGCTTGTTCTCTATGTAGCCCCACAGAGGCATATTCCCCTCTTGTCAATATCCTTTTCAGTTCCATTCTCTCCACACGCTGCTTCACATATCCCAGCAGAGACATATTCTATACTTGTCAAAGAACGTGTAAATTTCATCCTCAACTTCAGTACCTCCCAAGAAAAGTGGGGGTGGGGTGGGGGCTGACAAGTTATTTGACAAGTATGGAATATGGCTCTGCTGGGCTAAAAGAAATAGTGTGTGGAGAGGATGAAACTGACAAGGATATTGACAAGAGGGGAATATGCCTCTGCAGGGCTCGGTAGTGGACAGGTGTGGACTCGGAATCATGTCCACTTGTGCAAGATTGCCGATTTTATTTTTTATTATAACACCATTTGTGGAAATTTCAAGATTCCACCCTCAAAGAATATTACACAAATTGCCGCCATTAAAAACAAACTGAAATCCGCATATTGGCTTGACTTACTACAGATCAAGTCGACAACCATGGAGGGGAAACAGAATGAAATCCACAGGACCGAACTTGAAAAATCTGTCAGGTTTTCACCACCCCTCAATGGAATTCTCTCGTGCATCCCTACATATAATGGGCAGTACCAGGAAAAATATGCAATTCCAAAAGAAAGTTGCTGTAGTTCAAAATTTAAGACATGCAAAAGTTGTATTGTGAGCTGATATAAAAAGTGGCTAATACCAATGTGAAAAGAACAGTGAATTGTCCAGGCTCCTGTAGAATCCTAAACCCTGATCAAGCATATCCATTTCTCTTCCCACTGTCAAAGACACTCCCCACAGACGCCCCACAGACTCCACTGCTATTCTCCAGATGCGCCTTCGCCAACCCGGTGCCCTCCAAATGTTTTGGACTTCAACTCCCATCAGCCCCAGCCAGCATGGTCAATGGCCAGGAATGTTGGGAGTTGTCATTCAAAACATCTGGAGGGCATCAAACTGGGGAAGGCTGCTCTAGAGAGTGTTCACCAATGTTTCCAAGCTGAAGGAAATCATTCCGGGCAAGCCAGTGTGTTATGAGAAGGGCAGTGATGCCATAATATCTGATACCATATTCTTAAGACAGCTGTACTGCACTTGCGCATTTGGTTTTGTTTTTTTTCTCTTGCTCCTAAACATGTGTGTTTTTTATCCCTCACTCCAAATAAAGTTTTGTTGGAGTTCATGATGCTTATAGCACTCTTCTGCATTAGCTAGTGCTGTTCAGTTTGTAGGAACTTCTACTGCTAAATGTCATAGAATGTGACACAAAGCAACAAAGTGCGCACACAAGGAAAATGAAAAAATGTGTTGTAATGGCACATGCTATGCATGCAAATTGCAACCAGAAACTGCTGTGCAGCTTTATGCCTTCCCCCACCCCAAACTGGAAAAATTGCTGCAGATGCCCTTGAGTGTCCAACCCATATACATAGAGCAGGGTTGTTGTTTTATGGAAAAATTTGAACTGCACAGTGGTATGTGATTGTCATGTGCATGCATATCACACACCCATGCATTTTTCTTGTTTATGTGTGTGCACATGCCGTGTTGCTTGGGGTCACAATCAATGACATGAGGCTTTTACCCCACCACGTTATCAAGGGTTGTGCTTCCAGATTTTTTGTGGAATTAAGATCAGCTCCTTTACACATTTTTTTTTCCTGGGGGTTTCTTTCTCTTCCTTTCTATATATTCCATTACACAACCACTACGTGGTGCTGTGGTTATGGTGGAATTGCACAAATACACCAGGTTTTTTTGCAACATTCATAGGAATACCAGACTTTTCTTGTTAGGAAAAAGAACACTAATGGTTGCAAAGAATGGGAGAGGCCCTGGAGGATGACGATGTTGTGTAAAGCACTCGCAAACTACAATGAGTGTGGAATCATGACCACACAATAAATGCCTTGTGTGGAAAGGCTCTTAGAAGCCTTCACAGAGTTGCAGAAAAGCCTCAAACTAAGAATGCAGAAGAGTATTATATTCAAAGCTTCACACACAAAAATCATGAACTCTAACAATACTTTCATGGTTTTGAAAACAATTGTTCTGTTTTGAACTGCTATTTTAAAGACACTTTCCCCCACAAAATACACATTTTTATATGCATTTTACCTCAAAACTTGCATTTTTATATGCATTTTGGTACTCTTTCTTTTTTAAAGCCACTAACTCCATCAAAACACTTGGATAAATGTACCATGCAAAGGATAACTGCATTCCAATCTGCACATTCCTACAGAAGATGCGGATCAGAGTGGTTCACTTCCAAATGCAGACCGAACGAAATCTGAGAGCATCCCTAGTTCCAACACTATACTGGGGTTTGAATACTTGGTGATGTCATCCTGGGCATGTGTGTGTGGTGGGCCCAGAATCAATAGTGGTAACAGGGAAATTCTCTGTGTCTTTCACAGGGGTAGCAAGAACATCCTTCTAGGATCCTGTCATGAAGGTGAGAGCTTTCCTGGTCCTTGTGCTTTCAGTAGTCATCATCCTCAGCTATACTCTCCACAGAACTGAGATCAAGGTAGAAATTCCCAGCCTGTTTTCCATAACGAACTCATTCATAAAGCTAAAAAGTGGCATCTGTCTGTCTGTCTGTCTGTCTGTCTATCTTGTGTCGCTCTGGTGAAATCATTCCATATGATGTTGTATTAGTATCTGATGACTTCCACTGAAACCCCAAAGGTGTGTTGGTGAGGTGGGGAGCAGAGCTCAAGACAGCTGAATATTAAATTAAAAATTAATTTTCAACTCTACTAAAAATATATAGTTCACAAATGCTATAGAGTGGGAGAAGAACTAGAAGCTCACTGTTCAGGGCTCTGCCTCCTCACTCTCAATGTCAGCTCTGTCTCCTCTTTTTCTCTGAGTCAAATTAAAACATTATGTAAGATGCAGGAACATCCATTTGCTTTCATTGTGCTTACTGTTATCTTTGGAATTCTCCCATTCCATTGCATCAGCAAACCTGTTTGAGCCAAGCCCTAGTATGCTTCTAAAGCCTTTGCCAATTCGAGAGTGAAGATCGCCAGGATTTTTGTCTGTTTTTTAGCACTTCCTCATATGAATTCAGTTGCATTTTAGATTTCCATAGAAGAATGGAACAAAAGAATACCTGAGATGGAAAACAACGATCAATGCCTGCAGCAAAAGATACAGGCACTGAAGTGATAGGATGTTGATTTTATCCTTCCTCCATATACCAGGGTCCTGAGAAATACCCTGCCTCGCCCTCCCACAGCTAGGGTATTTTGCAGAAAAACCCTCACATTTTTATTTCAGCATCTTCACAAAACTCTCTCTCTCTCTCTCTCTCTCTCTCTCTCTCTCTCGTAGGGATGTACGAAAGTCACTTACCTTTTAGCGAAATTGATTCGAGGTGGGGGGGAGGTGCTCCGTCCCTCCCCCCAAAATTCTGGCCGGGGGCAGAGGCGCTCCGTCCTTCCCCCCCGAAATTCTGGCCGGCCGGCTCCGCTCTGCAGGGATTCTGCAGAGCTGCTGGCCAGCTCCGCCAGCAGCCGGACATCTGGCCGCTGGCTAGCAGGGACGCAAATGGCAGCAGCCGTAGCCGCCGCCGTTTGTGTCCCTGCAGTCAGCCGTGACAGGCTACGTAAATGTTTACGTAGCCTATCACGGCTGATTTAAAAGAAAAAAACAAACAAACGCGCGTACGCAAATGGCGGCGCCCATGGGCGCCGCCATTTGCATTCCTTATTTTGACACGTCTTAGTCTACGTAAACATTTACGTAGACTAAGACGGCGAAAATAAGGGGAACGCAAATAGCGTAGCGCTATTTGCGTTCCCCTTATTTTCGCCGTCTTAGTCTACGTAAATGTTTACGTAGACTAAGACGTGCCAAAATAAGGAACGCAAATGGCGGCGCCCATGGGCGCCGCCATTTGCGTACGCGCGCTTTTTTTTTTCTTTTAAATCAGCCATGATAGGCTACATAAAGATTTACGTAGCCTATCACGGTGTTTTTTTTAAAATCTAGCTGTGATAGGCTACGTAAACCTTTACGTAGCCTATCACTTTTTTTGTTTTTTTTTACTGGAAATGGCGGCGGCAGCAGCCAGTCGGAAGACCGGCCGCCAGAGCCGCCACCACCGGGAAGATCTGCCCAAGGTAAGTCCCGTCCCGGGGGGGGCGGGGGGCAGACCATTCCGCCACCGATTTTGGGGGGCCAAATGCGCTGGCATTCGGCCTCCCTGAGATTCGTGGCGAAATTCTTTGACATCCCTATGTGTGTGTGTGTGTGTGTGTGTGTGTGTGTGGTCTCTGCTGATCACCTCTCAGGCTCTCATGCATGGAGCCAATTCACCTGTTTGAGCTGGGAAGGCAGTTATTTCCATGTGTTCAGAGGAAGCAGCCTTTACCTTGGTCAAGACAAGGGTAAATTTAGCTGAATATTGCATATTTTGACTGGCAGTGGCTCTCCAGGTTCTCAAGCATAGGTCCTTTGTAGCTCCTGCCACCATACCCTTTTTTAAACTGGAGATACCAAAGTTGGAACCTGGAATATTCAGTATGCAAAGCGTGTTCTAACATTGAGCTATGGTCTCTCTTTGTAATAATTCTTTCTCTCTGTATGCTCAAGGTTACCATCTTCAGAGGTCTCATGAGGCACCTAGGAACAGTTGAACTTGCAACAGATGCTGGTAAGAACTTGTTAATCTTCATAACCAAATTGGGTATTACTTCAAAAATATATCTGAGAAAATATAACACATTGCAAACAAGGCTTATTATTGAAATAAAAGAAGTACCATTTGTAACCTATTTTCTTGCTGTCCTACCTGGAAGATTAAACATATATCGCACGTTTTACAGGAAAAAAGGAAAGGTTCCTCCTGTGCAAGCACCGGGTCATTACTGACCCCTAGAGGGACGCCACTTATGTTGGCGTT
This sequence comes from Heloderma suspectum, assembly GCF_057233095.1. Classification (NCBI taxonomy): domain Eukaryota; kingdom Metazoa; phylum Chordata; class Lepidosauria; order Squamata; family Helodermatidae; genus Heloderma; species Heloderma suspectum. The sequence continues at coordinate 3,785,763 of NC_139463.1, read as the reverse complement.
TTCATGGCAGACTATAGCGGGGTGGTTTGCCATTGCCTTCCCCAGTCGTGACTACCTTTCCCCCAGCAAGCTGGGTCCTCATTTTACCGACCTTGGAAGGATGGAAGGCTAAGTCGACCTGAGCCGGCTACCCAAGACCCGGCTTCCACTGCGATCGAACTCAGGTCATGGGGAGAGTTTCAGTTGCAATACTGCCACCTACCACTCTGCGCCACACATTTTACAGACATTTCTATTATTCAAGTTGCCACCCGCTAGATGAAAGCCTTTGAGATTGAAGGCTCCCAAGATTCCTGTGCCCTACTGGGCTGCTGCAGACCAGCCAGGGGAAGAAAGAGAGCTGATTTTTCACTTCTGGCCTCCTTTAAAAATGTCCCCACTAGATGGGCCTCTGCACCTATCTAGTAGAGTTATGCTGGTGGAGGCAGGGATGGGACTGCAGAGACAAAGGACATCTTGGCCTCCTCTGCTCCCTGCCCACTGGAACGCCCCTTTCTGACCTATCCAACATAATCTGAGGCCAGTTTTGTGACCTTGGAAAATAACCATGATGGTTCTTTCCATGGCAGCTGCAAAGGGGTGGTGTATGGGTGGTGGGAGTGATTGGATCTTGGAGTCCCCCTTCTGGAGTTGGAGCAGTGTCTATGGCTTCAGGAGGAGAAATCCAAAAAATCCTATGGTCCCTGGGATGTTCTCAGGGACCATACGGTTGTTTCCTTATTCAGATAAATTATGAAGTAATCAGTTTTTAACAAGAATATTTCAATCAAAGATACCAGGAGCAGAATTTGGCTAATGAATGAAGACAATACAAGCCATACTAGGGTGGAATGGGCAAAAAAGGAGAAAGAAGTTACAGACATCCTTACAAAACTGGACCAGCTGATGCCAAGTGTCAATTTCATGCAAATACAAACCACCACAAGTGCCAAGAACAGTAAGGCTGCCGTAGTGAACCATCAGGATTCTTACTGTGTTGGAGACCACTTGATGGTTCGATTGGATTTGTATGACTACTTGGGGAAGAAGAAGGAATATGGAGGGGACTTCTTACGAGCGAGGATCTATTCATCAAGTCTGAAAGCTGCAGCTTCAGGGAATATCGAAGACTGTAGGAATGGGACGTACCTGGTCAATTTCACCCTGTTTTGGGAAGGTAATGTCAGTGTTTCCCTCTTGCTCATCCACCCCAGCGAAGGGGCTTCTGCACTGTGGGCAGCAAGGAAGAAAGGCTACGACAAAATAGCTTTCACAGGCAGATTTTTAAATGGCAAATCAACTGTCCTCACCCAATGTGGTTTTAACATAACCACAAAGGCAGAACTCTGTGAGTATCTAGATGAACGAGACCAGGAGGCCTTCTACTGCGTGAAACCAAACAATGTGCCATGTGAAGCTTTCATCTCCCTGAAGTCCTACAACACACCCATCTCATATCTAACAGACGTGGAACGAAGCCTTTTAAAGAGGTATTTATGTTTCTGTTCAGTCTGCAAAAGTTTAACTTTAGGACAGTGTTGAGCTGTGCATTTGCTCCATTCAGCTTCTGAACAATCAGAAGGCCCTACATAACCCCTGGGGTAGCTAAATACTGACAAGGATGTTCTCAGACATTATTTGAGAACCAAGTCAGAATGGGAGTGCCTTGTCACCTTTTCTTCCCAGCACTGGATAAACATGTTTCCCCTTCATTTTCTTCTCAAATCATAAATCAGTGGCATGATGGTGCCATGATGTGTCCAGGGAGCTCTGTCTCCATTTCCATTCCTGGGGTTTTGAGGGTGGAATGATTGCAAATAGGTGAAGGCACCCCTTTCCCCTGCCATTCATTCCACTCCTTGCTGCTTCATCAGCCTGGCTTGGTTAAAAATGGGGTGAGACTTTAAATTGTGTGTGTGGGTTCATATTTCAAACTTCCCCAACTGCATATTTGCCCCATCACTAATAAAAACAATATATGAGGAGGAGATGGGATCCCAGCAATACTGGGGCCACTTGAGCAAGATGAGCTGAAGAGAAGCTGTATCTGCTCAGTCCACAGCTTTCAAGCCAACCTGGCGGGTGTCTCCACCAGCGATCTACTCCGAGCTGGCTGCATGTTGAGGCCATTAGAGATACATGACGTCGTGGCCATCCAGCAGCCACCTGCGAGCTTATCAGAGAAAAACTGGATTTCCTGAGACAGCTTAAAGTCTGATTCTTTTCCTTAAGTCGGGCTCTCCATGGCATAGTTGTTGTATGCCCCAACCCCCACATTTAGCTTGGGTATGCTAGCTCTGCCCAGGGGTGTGCCTTTCACCATGACCCCTGTCAAGGGGCATTTCATCCCATTGTGCTAAATGAGGCTTGCCCTCTGAATGACCACAGAAATGACAGAGAAGCCCCTCAACTGACATGGCACATTTGAAAGCCCAATTCCTTAAGTGCGATTAAGCACGATCTTGAGGCTCTGATTCATTGCCTTAGGAAGTAACTACTTCACAGCTTCCTTATAGAGATCCTGTGTGTTAAAATGGGGGCTGGTTTCCATCTCTTTCCCACAACAAACCCATTAGTGACTCCTCAGAAGTAACTTCCATTGTGGTCAATGAGGTACTGCAGGTTAAAATGGGGGCTGGTTTCCCTCTTTGTGTTCTCCCCTGCCTCTTTACCAGCGCAAGCATATGTGTGTCTACTCGGAAGTAACTCCCATTGTGCTTAATGAGGCTTGCTCCTGAAATGCAGGTGCATCTGAACTTTCAGGGAAAAGGAGAAAGGGGGGAGAGGGGGGAAGCCTCTCTTACTGGTTGAGCAGCCCCTGCCAGTCAGATGACATTCACTCCCACCCCCACTGGGAAGTATGTTCTGTGAAGCGATTTTTACTGCTGCAGAGAACCTGCTCGTGGAGCCCTGCTCACAGCAAAGCCAGTTCCTTAAAAAAAAAAATCCAGTACTCCTCCATTAGCTTCTCCTTCTGTTGTTATGAAAACATGGCCCTGGAGTTAGGGATGGCGGAGAATTCCAGCACGGGCCCCAATGAAGCGGATTCCAAAGAATCTGGCCTCCAGAGTCCATGGTGGAATGGGGCACTCACCTCTTCCTCCCTCTGGAATCTGTCCGGGCCAGCTCCTCCGTGCAACGATCCTGTGGGGCTGGCCGCTGGGTCTGCATTGCTGGCGATACGGCCAGCCACCTTTGCCATGCCATATCGCTGAGCTAACTCCAGACACAAAAGGTGCACACTGTGCCATTTGCGGCTGTAAAGCTGTTAGATTAACCTAAATACAGTCGTAAATGGCTGCATTTATGTTAACCGAACAGCTTTACGGCCACAAATGGCGTAGTGGATACCATTTGTGTCCAGAGTTAGCCAAGCGATATGGCATGGCAATGGTGGCCAGCTCCGCAGGATTGCTGCGGAGTGGAGCCGGCCCGGACAGATTCTGGGGAGCGGGATGGATTGCCTCCCCCCAATGGTAGATTCCCACCTGGACCAGCAGGTAGGGAATCCACCCATCCCTACCTGGAGTTGTTTTATAATGAAACCATATCATGTTGCAAAAGCATAAACATAGCAACTGCTTATGGCAAAAATAGTGTCCCTGTGACTATTAAGCCCAACACAGCACCAGTTAGAGTAATAGACAAAATATTGTGTTACAAAACGTTGGGGCTCGACTGCTGGGAGAGGCAAAGAGTTGGAGGCAATTAATTTCCACCTAGAGAGGGGATGGTCCTGTTCAGGGTTGCCTTCCCAGAAAGATTGTACAGGGATGTGTGAAGAGTGCCCTGGCAGCCTCTTCCAGTCTACTCCAATAGCCAACGCAAGACACAGACGAAAGGATTCTTTTCAAGGCTTTAATCCTGTCACAACTTAATGACTCTTTCAGATGCTAATCACCAGCGACTAAGCAAGGAACAGCAGAGTAGCCTATGCTCCGAGTAGGCAGTTGGTCCCTGTTTGAAGGAGAATCACGGGAAGACCCTGAACTTATGAGCTAGGGAGAGATCCTCCCTCCTTCCCTTGGGTCCTTGGGACGCGACCATTGTTTGCACGCCAAACGAGCACTATGCCTCCTTTCTGTGCCCTCCATTGCTTGTCGCTCTTTGCGTCTGCGGTGAGCATCTAAGAAGCCCCCCTCCTGCACTCCCTCACTGCCAGGGTCACTATCTATCTCTGGAATGCTGGCAGGAGGAATCTCTGCCAGGTGCTGTCTGAGCCTGTGAGGGATGAGCTGGCCCCTCTCCCACGGATTGCTGTTCCTCCTCAGAATCAGAACTGCTCTGGGGCTCCATGGGCTCAGTTTCCACCCTGACAGGATGGTTGCACCACGGGAGGGCCAGTGTCTCGGTAGCTATGTGGTGTTTGGCTTTTAAAATGTGTAGTCCATTTTTGTAATATGCTCTTATATATTTAAGAGAAGTTTCTCCAGCTTTTTCACTCCATTAAATGAGTTGCGCAAAATGGCTTACAAATTTTAAAAACATAAAACCAATAACTAATAATTAAAACACATTAACAAGTTAAAAGTAGCAGCAAACACAAACACACACACAACAAAAAGCCAGTAAATAAAATTAAGCAACAGCGGAGTCAAACCCTCGCCGAAAGAGATGAGTCTTCTCCTGCTGGCAGAACACAGATAAAGAGGGAGGGGATGTAACCTCCTGGGGCAGGGAGGCCCCACTTGGGCACTGCCCCAAGACAGCCCTCCTGTGCGTTGCCACCCCCACGCCTCTGATGGCCACGACACGCGCAAGAGGGGCGCCGCAGCTGATCCACAGGTGCCCTCGGGAGGAGCTGGAATCTGCATGCTGTCCTCCGGGTTTTCTACCAGGTGCACGTTATGATGTTCTCTTGCTCCACAGCTGGAGCATGCTGGGATCTTTCCTGGGCCATCTCTATGCAGTTTGCCATCTGTCTCCAGTCAGAACATAGGACTCATCTTACTAGATCAGACCAAAATGCTTCTAGCCAAATTTCCGATAAGTACCACTTAGATGCCAAAATTAGGTGTGACAAAACCAGTAGCACTGGTTGCTGGTTGATGTTTTCTGAATTCTTTTTGATTTAACGACCATTTTCTCTCTGTTTTGAAGGTCCAACATTGGAGTTGAGATTCCTCAGACATTTGGGGACATTCGTGTTGTAACCTGTGAAAGTGACTTGGATTTTCTGTTTTTGCTCCCAACATTGGTGGCATCTGGCCCAGGGTGCTTCCAGGTGGAGGGCAATGAGAACTAACAGATAAAAGGCTGATAAAAAGCTATTCCAGCATTCCTTCTTTAAAGGATTTTTTTCTTAGAAGGAAAAATTGTGGGAGAAGTGGTGGGAAAACACGGGAGGGCTACAAATTGAAGATAACGTGTCTGGACCCACGTAAAATTCCATGAATGGGTCAATGGCTTTATAAAAGCCACATCTGGAAGCACCCAAGGACAGCCTGGTAATATTCCCCTCCTTCCTTCAATCTTGCCTCTGCTTGGGAAAACTGGCAAGAAAGTCTGTGCTGAAGCCCTTCTTATTCCTCCAGCCCTCTGAGGTCACTGAGTCTTCTCCTTCTCCCTCTGTGCATGGACACTTGGGCTGCTCTGCTGGTTTCAGTTCTTTCTTGTTCTTTTTACTTCCTGTGAGCCATTCTGAAAGTTATTAGAGTGGAAGCAGGATACCAAACAACTGTAAGAAATATATTAATATTCTGGTGCAGTTCCATCTTGGGACATTTCATTCCTCCTTCAGAATTGGCAAATGGCTCCTCAGAGGTAGAATTGATGGGCTATGTGAAATGTTACCTGTGAGGTGGCTACTTTTCTCCTTCCTGGGGCTTTGGGATTCCCACTGATTGTCCCGGGCACTGTCCAGCCATTGGCACCTTCCTTCAATGCTGCTTCTCGCACAGTGCCCAAGTCACAGAGTTTGTTGCCAACTGCTTTTTATTTGTTTCCTTTTACCAGGCAAAAACAAGACAACGTCGAACGAGAGGTGCAGGTTTAGGATAAATTCCCCATTTCCCAGTGGCTTTGCATTACAGAACCAATGGCGCCCTGTTTTCTGCAACATGGCCAGTTTGAACACCTTGGACCAGATTTACACTTGCTTGAAAGGAAAGGTGGTTTACCTCCTGGGAGACTCAACGTCACGGCAGTGGATAGAGTATCTCACAAAGAATGTGAAAAGTACGTATACAACATAGATTTGTTGCCAGAAAAATGTAGCCGCTTCTTTCCTGGTGTCCGCAATCCTTTCTGTTCCACAACAAGATCTTTCCAGTCTTACAGAATTAGGTTTAGGACAGCTCTTTGACCCATCGGGGCTTGAGTGTTGACATTTCCTGAAATCGATTTGGTTACTGAAAATATGGTTATAGAAGTTTGCCTTGGATGGTGGCAAAGCTAAGTGAAAGGTTTTAGTGAAGTCAATGCAAGGACGACTAGCAGAGATCACTCTAACCGGGTGCAGCTGGTATCACTCAGATTGGATGGTCTGCAAGAAATCAGTGTATTTCCTCAGTACCCTGGTGCCACTTGAATATATGCAGGGATGAATTAATGTTGTTGTGCAGGTATTTGCTTGCTCATTCATGCATTTCAATTACGCACAGAGCAAAGGGAAGTTTTGATGGAGTCCTGTTTGGGGTTGGCTCATGCTGGGTGGTTTTGTGTAAGCTGCCCATCCTCCCTCCCTCCCTCCCTCCCTCCCTCCCTCCCTCCCTCCCTCCCTCCCTCCTCATGATGTTCTTGCTGGGAAAGGAGGAGCACCAGCTCCCACTGGCTTTGCAGCTCCTTGGTCTGCTGGGTGGACCGACGCTGCCCTTTCCTGCAACCCTGTAGCCCTCAAGCAAGTAACAGTATTGGAGACTAGAGGCTCTAGCCAAGAGGAACTCCCAGAAGGGATTTGTTCTCTAGATACATGACCCTAGATACGTATCTAGGGTCAGATACGTGAAGTCCTGTAAAATACTCAGAAAGAAATTAGTGCGATCGCTATAGAATGAAACTCACTGCTAATCAGGGCGTGGAAAGAAATCTTGTCCTGTAGCAGATGGAAGTCTATGTATGTTTCTCCATAAAACAAACAACCTTGTTGGATCCAAACACATAAACTGACTGTTCAGTAGACTTTTCTCCGCAACAAGTAGCCCAGTAGTTTTTAGAGGACTGTTACCAAAACCCTGTATTGATTTTGTGTCTATTCCTACCTTAGCACTTAAGTATCTTGAAAACCATGGAACTGGGAAGCACCCAAATTTAATAGCTGTGGATATGGCCAGAAACATAGAAATCCAGTGGAAAAAACACAACCACCCCTTAGTCACTGCTAGTGAATACCTGGTAACAGATCACAACTACGTCACTCGGGAGATAGACAACATAGGAGGAAACAAAGACACGGCTGTTGTCATCGCCTTGGGCCAGCACTTCCGCCCCTTCCCCATCGAGCTCTTCATCCGCAGGGCGATTGGTGTCCGGGGAGCCATCCAGCGCCTTCTCCTGAGGAGTCCAGACACACGAGTCATCATCAAGGGAGAGAACATCCGGGAGATGGATGTGGACCAGGAGCGATTCAGTGACTTCCATGGCTACGCTCAGTACCTTGCAGCAAAGGACGTTTTTCGGGATCTGGATGTGGGTTTTATTGATGCATGGGACATGACCATTGCCTACACCACAAGCAGCGTTCACCCACCAGACCATGTGATTGGAAATCAAATTGATATGTTCTTAAATTACATTTGTTAATTCAATCTGAGTGCTGCTCAGTGGTTTTTTTTTGAGTCAATTAAAACCCTGCTAAATGGGGTGGCCTAAAGGGCTACTCCAAATACACTTTTAATTGCAGAATCTACACAAAAGTAGACCTACAACATCGTCCTCACACAACACTGTTGTTTCCTGTCCCCTGCATAATGTCCCCAAATTTCAGCCTCTTACCACTTCCCATTTTCATTTTGGAAAAAACCCTGGGGCATGGGCATAAAGTAAGCCAAGAACCTATTGATTTTGCCTATACGGTATATTTATGTCCCCCAAAAGCAGGCAACGTACCTCGGGGTATAAAAATGTCCCATGGATTTTCCAAAGGAAACTGGTCTATGGCAGCAGGCTTAACTACCTTGGATGTCAGCAGGATGGCACAAACCCTGGGATTTCAGACGGGAACATTTACCTCACCAGAGACAGACATTAAAATGTTAAGGGGTAGAAAAATACCCCACAACACTGAGAAACATTAGTTGTTAGTAATAACAAACCACCCCTTTAACGTGGGCTCAGAAATGCACGGCAATATGTACTGCAGTGCTGGTGTCACACGAGCCAACGGCCCAGCCACCACCAGCATCTGGGCAGCAGTATTCTGCACTAGCTGAAGCTTCCAGACAGTCATAGAATCATAGAATAGTAGGGTTGGAAGGGGCCTACAAGGCCATCGAGTCCAACCCCCCTGCTCAATGCAGGAATCCAAGTCAGAACATGCCTGACAAATGGCTGTCCAGCCTCGTCTTGAAGGCCTCCAGTGTGGGAGAGCCCACCACCTCCCCAGGTAATTGGTTCCACTGTCGTATTGCTCTTACAGTCAGGACGTTTTTCCTGATGTTCAGCCGGAATCTGGCTTCCTGTAACTTGAGCCCATTATTCCGTGTCCTGCACTCTGGGATGATCAAGAAGAGATCCTGGCCTTCTTCTCTGGGACAACCTTTCAAGGACTTGAAGAGTGCTATCATATCTCCCCTCAGTCTTCTCTTCTCAAGGCTAAACATGCCCAGTTCTTTCAGTCTCTCTTCATAGGGCTTTGTTTCCAGTCCCCTGATCATCTTTGTTGCCCTCCTCTGAACCCTCTCCAGTTTGTCTGCATCCTTCTTAAAGTGTGGTGCCCAGAACTGGACACAGTATTCCAGATGAGCCCTAACCAGTGCTGAGTAGAGGGGAACTAGTACTTCCCGGGATTTGGAAGCGATGCTTCTATGAATGCAGCCCAAAATAGCATTGGCCTTTTTTGCAGCCACATCACATTGTTGGCTCATATTCAGCTTGTGATCGACAACAATTCCAAGATCCTTCTCACTTGTAGTGTGGTTGAGCCACATATCCCCCATCTTGTAACTGTGCATTTGGTTTCTTTTTCCTAGGTGCAGAACTTGGCATTTGTCCCTATTAAATGTCATTCTGTTGTTTTCTGCCCAGCGCTCCAGTCTATCCAGAACACTTTGAATTTTGTTTCTGTCTTCCAAAGTATTAGCTATCCCTCCCAATTTTGTTTCATCTGCAAATTTGATCAGCATTCCCTGCACCTCCTCCTCCAAGTCATTAATAAAAATGTGGAAGAGCACTGGGCCCAGGACTGAGCCCTCTGGTACCCCACTCGTTACCTCTCCCCAGTTTGAGAAGGTCCCATTGATAAGCACTCTTTGAGTCCGATTCTGGAGCCAACTGTGGATCCACTGGATCGTTGTTTCATCTAGCCCACTTCGAGCTGGTTTGCTCATCAGGATATCATGGGGCACTTTGTCGAAAGCTTTGCTGAAGTCGAGGTATATGATGTCTACAGCATTCCCACGGTCTACAAGGGAGGTGACTTGATCAAAAAATGAGATCAGATTTGTCTGGCAGGACTTGTTTTTGACAAATCCATGTTGGCTTTGAGTAATCGCAGCATTGTTGTCAAAGTGCTTCCAGATGGATTGCTTTATGATCTGCTCCAGAATTTTCCCTGGGATTGATGTCAGACTGACTGGTCTGTAGTTCCCAGGTTCCTCCTTTTTACTCTTTTTGAAGATAGGGACAACGTTAGCCCTCCTCCAGTCATCTGGCACTTCCCCCGTCCTCCATGATTTCTCAAAGAGAATAGACAGCGGTTCTGAGAGTTCTTCTGCCAGTTCCTTTATGACTCTAGGATGCAGTTCATCTGGCCCTGGAGATTTGAACTCATTCAAAGTAATGAGGTGTTCCTTGACCATATGCCTGTCAATCTCAAGCTGCAATCCTGCCCCTTCAGCCTGTACTTTGCCTTTGCCAGGGGGGTCATAGACCCTCTTTTGGGAGAAGACTGAGCCAAAGTAGGAATTGAGCAACTCTGCCTTTTCTTTGTCATCTGTTATCGTTTTGCCATCCTTATTTAATAGCTGAACCACCATTTCTTTCCTCTGCCTTTTACTATGCACGTAGCTGAAGAAAGTCTTTTTGTTGTTTTTAACATCCCTTGCTAACCTCAGCTCATTCTCAGCTTTAGCCTTCCTGACGCCATCCCTGCAATTCTGTGCTATCTGCCTGTACTCTTCCTTTGTTACTTGGCCTTCTTTCCACTTCCTATATGTGTCCTTTTTTGTTTTCAGGTCATCCCTAAGCTTTTTGTGAAGCCACATTGGCTTCTTCTGTTGTCTTCCACCTTTTCTTCTTGTTGGAATTGCTTGTGATTGTGCCTTGAGAATTTCCTTTTTTAAAAGCTCCCGCCCATCTTGGACTCCTTTTCTCGCTAGCATCGCTTGCCATGGGACCTTACTGATCATTGTTCTGAGTTTATTAAAATCAGCTTTCCTAAAATCCAGGGTATTTTTATCCAGTGTACGCGTTTGACTACACTCGGCTTTTGCTTCCCTTAGAACCAAGAACTCAAGTACAACATGGTCGCTTTCCCCCAGAGTTCCTGCAACTGCTACATTATAAGTAGTCTTCAAATAATAATAATAATAATAATAATAATAATAATAATAATAATGTATTATTATTTTATAATACTCTTCAAAGTCACCCCACATACACCGCTTTACAGTAGTCCAGCCTGGATATCGAATACTGTCACAACTGGTGTACCAGCCTAAGCGGGCAAAAACGTCCTCCAAGCCACCACGGCCACTTGAGCTTCTCCAGTTAGCACCGAGTCCAGGAGCACACACAGACTCTGCACTTGGTCCTTCAGGAGGAGTGCACCCCCAGGAGGAGTGCACCCCACATGTAATCCTTTGTCCATGTTAGTCATTTTCCCTCCACACGGTGCTTCTGCCTTTTCTGAGTTAGCCCTCATCCATCCCAAAACCACCTCCGGACACCCATTCAGGAGGTGGTCTTGGGGTCATTCGATGGAAACAAGAGGTAGAGCTGAGTGTCATTCACATACTGGTGACACTTCAGCCCAACGCTCCAAATGACTTCCCTCAGCAGCTCCATGTAGATGTTGAAAAGAAAATGGGACAAGATGGAACCTTGTGGCACACCACAGACCAACGGCCATGAGGTGGAGCAGAAGTCCAAAAGAGCCGCCTACCAGGACTGTTCATCCAGTAAGAGTTGAAACCACCATAACTCTGTGCCTCCTATGCCCAACCCAGATAAAACAATGCAGAAGGATACTGTGGCTGATGGTATCAAAAGCTTTCCAGTCTTTCTTTGCTGGGTTAGATTTAGGGCAGCTGTTTGACCCAACATGGCTATAGGGTTGATGTGTGTTACAATCGATCGAGTTACTGGAAATACTATGATAGAAGGCTGCTTTGGATGGTGGTAGAGCTAAGTGAAAATGGCAAGGTTTCATGAAATTAATGAATGGATGAATGGCGGAGATCGCTCTAACCAGCTGAAGCTGGTATCATTCTGATAGGATGGTCAGTAATAAATCAGTGTATTTCCTCAGTCTCCTGGTGTCACATGAATGTATGCAAAAATGAATGAATGTTTTCATGTATGTATTTTCTTGCTCATTCACTTGTCCCAATTGTGTAAAGGGAGCTTCTGATGGAGTCCTGTTTGGAGATCAAGCTCCTTGCAGTGTTGGCTCATGGTGGGTAGGTTTGTCTAAGTCGCCAATCCTCTCTCCCTTCCTCTTTGTGAAGTTCTTGTGGGGAAAGGAGGAGCACCAGCTCCCAGTGGCTTTGCATCTCCTTGGGCTGCTGGGTGGACCGACGCTGCCCTTTCATGCTACCTTGTAGCCATCAAGCAGGCTCTAGCCAAGAGGAACTCCCAGAAGAGATTTGTTCTTTGCTCTGGGTAAGTTCCATGTAGTCCTGTAAATATTCAGAAAGAAAGTACTAGAATCACTGTAATATGCTAATCAGGGAGGAGAATGAAATGTAGTCCTGTAGCACATTGAATAGTGTGCATGTTCCTCCTTAAAACAAAGAACTTCAGTGGACCCAAGCACGTAGACCAATGTTTCAGTAGACTTTTCCCCACAATGAATAGCCCAGTAGTTCTTAGGGGACAATTATCCAAACCCTGTATTGATTTTGTCTCTTCCTACATTAGCACTTCAGTATCTTGACACACATGGAGCGGGGATACATCGGAATTTGCTCGCTGTGGACATGGCCAGAAACATTCAAATCCAGTGGAAAAAGCACAACCATCCCTTAGTCACTGTGTATGAATATCTGACAAGAGATCACAACTACGTTGCTCGGGAGATCGACAACATAGCAGGCGACAAAGATACTGCAATTGTCATCGCCTTGGGCCAGCACTTCCGCCCCTTCCCCATCGAGCTCTTCATCCGCAGGGCGATTGGTGTCCGGGGAGCCATCCAGCGCCTTCTCCTGAGGAGTCCAGACACACGAGTCATCATCAAGGGAGAGAACATCCGGGAGATGGATGTGGACCAGGAGCGATTCAGTGACTTCCATGGCTACGCCCAGTACCTTGCAGCAAAGGACGTTTTTCGGGATCTGGATGTGGGTTTTATTGATGCATGGGACATGACCATTGCGTACGGCACAAGCAGCGTTCACCCACCAGACCATGTGATTGGAAATCAAATTGATATGTTCTTAAATTACATCTGTTAAGACACGAAAGCAAGCCAATGGAAAAACTCTCATCACGCAAAAGCTGATAATTTTGGATAAATAAACTAAAGAGTCAATTAAAACCCTGCTAAATGGGGTGGCCTAAAGGGCTACTCCAAATACACTTTTAATTGCAGAATCTACACAAAAGTAGACCTACAACATCGTCCTCACACAACACTGTTGTTTCCTGTCCCCTGCATAATGTCCCCAAATTTCAGCCTCTTACCACTTCCCATTTTCATTTTGGAAAAAACCCTGGGGCATGGGCATAAAGTAAGCCAAGAACCTATTGATTTTGCCTATACGGTATATTTATGTCCCCCAAAAGCAGGCAACGTACCTCGGGGTATAAAAATGTCCCATGGATTTTCCAAAGGAAACTGGTCTATGGCAGCAGGCTTAACTACCTTGGATGTCAGCAGGATGGCACAAACCCTGGGATTTCAGACGGGAACATTTACCTCACCAGAGACAGACATTAAAATGTTATGGGGTAGAAAAATACCCCACAATACCGAGAAACATTAGTTGCTGGTAATAACAAACCACCCCTTTAACGTGGGCTCAGAAATGCACGGCAATATGTACTGCAGTGCTGGTGTCACACGAGCCAACGGCCCAGCCACCACCAGCATCTGGGCAGCAGTATTCTGCACTAGCTGAAGCTTCCAGACAGTCTTCAAAGTCAGCCCCACATACACCGCTTTACAGTAGTCCAGCCTGGATATCGAATACTGTCACAACTGGTGTACCAGCCTAAGCGGGCAAAAACGTCCTCCAAGCCACCACGGCCACTTGAGCTTCTCCAGTTAGCACCGAGTCCAGGAGCACACACAGACTCTGCACTTGGTCCTTCAGGAGGAGTGCACCCCCAGGAGGAGTGCACCCCACATGTAATCCTTTGTCCATGTTAGTCATTTTCCCTCCACACGGTGCTTCTGCCTTTTCTGAGTTAGCCCTCATCCATCCCAAAACCACCTCCAGACACCCATTCAGGAGGTGGTCTTGGGGTCATTCGATGGAAACAAGAGGTAGAGCTGAGTGTCATTCGCATACTGGTGACACTTCAGCCCAACGCTCCAAATGACTTCCCTCAGCAGCTCCATGTAGATGTTGAAAAGAAAATGGGACAAGATGGAACCTTGTGGCACACCACAGACCAACGGCCATGAGGTGGAGCAGAAGTCCAAAAGAGCCGCCTACCAGGACTGTTCATCCAGTAAGAGTTGAAACCACCATAACTCTGTGCCTCCTATGCCCAACCCAGATAAAACAATGCAGAAGGATACTGTGGCTGATGGTATCAAAAGCTTTCCAGTCTTTCTTTGCTGGGTTAGATTTAGGGCAGCTGTTTGACCCAACATGGCTATAGGGTTGATGTGTGTTACAATCGATCGAGTTACTGGAAATACTATGATAGAAGGCTGCTTTGGATGGTGGTAGAGCTAAGTGAAAATGGCAAGGTTTCATGAAATTAATGAATGGATGAATGGCGGAGATCGCTCTAACCAGCTGAAGCTGGTATCATTCTGATAGGATGGTCAGTAATAAATCAGTGTATTTCCTCAGTCTCCTGGTGTCACATGAATGTATGCAAAAATGAATGAATGTTTTCATGTATGTATTTTCTTGCTCATTCATTATTTATTTATTTATTTATTGCATTTATACCCCGCCTTTCTCCCTCTCGCAAGGAACTCAAGGCGGCTTACATTATCCTCCTCCTCACCGTTGTATCCTCACAACAACAACCCTGTGAGGTAGGTTGGGCTGAGAGTTTGTGACTGGCCCAAAGTCACCCAGTGAGCTTCCATGGCCAAGTGGGGACTAGAACCCGGATCTCCCGGCTCCCAGTCCGTCACTCTCACCACTACACTACACTGGCTCTCAATTTGTCCCAATTGTGTAAAGGGAGCTTCTGATGGAGTCCTGTTTGGAGATCAAGCTCCTTGCAGTGTTGGCTCATGGTGGGTAGGTTTGTCTAAGTCGCCAATCCTCCCTCGCTTCCTCCTTGTGAAGTTCTTGTGGGGAAAGGAGGAGCACCAGCTCCCAGTGGCTTTGCATCTCCTTGGGCTGCTGGGTGGACCGACGCTGCCCTTTCATGCTACCTTGTAGCCATCAAGCAGGCTCTAGCCAAGAGGAACTCCCAGAAGTGATTTGTTCTTTGCTCTGGGTAAGTTCCATGTAGTCCTGTAAATATTCAGAAAGAAAGTACTAGAATCACTGTAATATGCTAATCAGGGAGGAGAATGAAATGTAGTCCTGTAGCACATTGAATAGTGTGCATGTTCCTCCTTAAAACAAAGAACTTCAGTGGACCCAAGCACGTAGACCAATGTTTCAGTAGACTTTTCCCCACAATGAATAGCCCAGTAGTTCTTAGGGGACAATTATCCAAACCCTGTATTGATTTTGTCTCTTCCTACATTAGCACTTCAGTATCTTGACACACATGGAGTTGGGATACATCGGAATTTGCTCGCTGTGGACATGGCCAGAAACATTCAAATCCAGTGGAAAAAGCACAACCATCCCTTAGTCACTGTGCATGAATATCTGACAAGAGATCACAACTACGTTGCTCGGGAGATCGACAACATAGCAGGCGACAAAGATACTGCAATTGTCATCGCCTTGGGCCAGCACTTCCGCCCCTTCCCCATCGAGCTCTTCATCCGCAGGGCGATTGGTGTCCGGGGAGCCATCCAGCGCCTTCTCCTGAGGAGTCCAGACACACGAGTCATCATCAAGGGAGAGAACATCCGGGAGATGGATGTGGACCAGGAGCGATTCAGTGACTTCCATGGCTACGCCCAGTACCTTGCAGCAAAGGACGTTTTTCGGGATCTGGATGTGGGTTTTATTGATGCATGGGACATGACCATTGCGTACGGCACAAGCAGCGTTCACCCACCAGACCATGTGATTGGAAATCAAATTGATATGTTCTTAAATTACATCTGTTAAGACACGAAAGCAAGCCAATGGAAAAACTCTCATCACGCAAAAGCTGATAATTTTGGATAAATAAACTAAAGAGTCAATTAAAACCCTGCTAAATGGGGTGGCCTAAAGGGCTACTCCAAATACACTTTTAATTGCAGAATCTACACAAAAGTAGACCTACAACATCGTCCTCACACAACACTGTTGTTTCCTGTCCCCTGCATAATGTCCCCAAATTTCAGCCTCTTACCACTTCCCATTTTCATTTTGGAAAAAACCCTGGGGCATGGGCATAAAGTAAGCCAAGAACCTATTGATTTTGCCTATACGGTATATTTATGTCCCCCAAAAGCAGGCAACGTACCTCGGGGTATAAAAATGTCCCATGGATTTTCCAAAGGAAACTGGTCTATGGCAGCAGGCTTAACTACCTTGGATGTCAGCAGGATGGCACAAACCCTGGGATTTCAGACGGGAACATTTACCTCACCAGAGACAGACATTAAAATGTTATGGGGTAGAAAAATACCCCACAACACCGAGAAACATTAGTTGTTAGTAATAACAAACCACCCCTTTAACGTGGGCTCAGAAATGCACGGCAATATGTACTGCAGTGCTGGTGTCACACGAGCCAACGGCCCAGCCACCACCAGCATCTGGGCAGCAGTATTCTGCACTAGCTGAAGCTTCCAGACAGTCTTCAAAGTCAGCCCCACATACACCGCTTTACAGTAGTCCAGCCTGGATATCGAATACTGTCACAACTGGTGTACCAGCCTAAGCGGGCAAAAACGTCCTCCAAGCCACCACGGCCACTTGAGCTTCTCCAGTTAGCACCGAGTCCAGGAGCACACACAGACTCTGCACTTGGTCCTTCAGGAGGAGTGCACCCCCAGGAGGAGTGCACCCCACATGTAATCCTTTGTCCATGTTAGTCATTTTCCCTCCACACGGTGCTTCTGCCTTTTCTGAGTTAGCCCTCATCCATCCCAAAACCACCTCCGGACACCCATTCAGGAGGTGGTCTTGGGGTCATTCGATGGAAACAAGAGGTAGAGCTGAGTGTCATTCACATACTGGTGACACTTCAGCCCAACGCTCCAAATGACTTCCCTCAGCAGCTCCATGTAGATGTTGAAAAGAAAATGGGACAAGATGGAACCTTGTGGCACACCACAGACCAACGGCCATGAGGTGGAGCAGAAGTCCAAAAGAGCCGCCTACCAGGACTGTTCATCCAGTAAGAGTTGAAACCACCATAACTCTGTGCCTCCTATGCCCAACCCAGATAAAACAATCCAGAAGGATACTGTGGCTGATGGTATCAAAAGCTTTCCAGTCTTTCTTTGCTGGGTTAGATTTAGGGCAGCTGTTTGACCCAACATGGCTATAGGGTTGATGTGTGTTACAATCGATCGAATTACTGGAAATACTATGATAGAAGGCTGCTTTGGATGGTGGTAGAGCTAAGTGAAAATGGCAAGGTTTCGTGAAATTAATGAATGGATGAATGGCGGAGATCGCTCTAACCAGCTGAAGCTGGTATCATTCTGACAGGATGGTCAGTAATAAATCAGTGTATTTTCTAAGTCTCCTGGTGTCACATGAATACATGCATGCATGAATTAATGTTTTCATGTATGTCGTTGCCTGCTCATTCATATGTTTCAATTATGCACAGAGGAAAGGGAAGTTCTGATCGAGTTCTGTTTGGAGAGCAAGCTCCCAGCTCATGGTGGGTAGGTTTGTCTAAGTCGCCAATCCTCCCTCCCTTCCTCCTTGCGAATTTCTTGTGGGGAAAGGAGGAGCACCAGCTCCCAGTGGCTTTGCATCTCCTTGGTCTGCTGGGTGGACCGACGCTGCCCTTTCATGCAACCCTGAAGCCCTAGGGATGTATGAAAGTCACTTACCTTCTCGCAGGGGTGATGATTCGCGGTGGGGGCGAGGCGCTCCGCACCTCCCCCCGAAATCCTAACCAGGACGGCTCCACTCTGTGGCAACTCCGCGGAGCCGCTGGCCGGGTGCATTCGCAGGCGTCTGGAGCCTGCAGAAGCAAATGGCGGCGGCTACGGTGGCCGCCATTTGTGTTCCTGTTTTTGGCCGTGACAGGCTACGTAAATACTTAGGCTACGTAAATACTACGTAAATACGTACGTAGCCTATCATGGCCTAAATGAGGAAGTGAATGGTGGCTGCAGACACGGCCGCCCTTCACAAAGCAGCGCGAATGGCATCAGGTAAGTGCTTCGTTTCGCGCGCCTTTCACGGGGTGGTGGAGCGGGGGGCTTCGTTCTGCCACGGATTTCGGGTGGCCTAATGCACTGGCATTCAGCTTCACTGAGATCCGTGGCGGAATTCTCTGACATCCCTATGTAGCCCTCAAGCAAGTAACAGTATTGGAGAGGCTCTAGCCAAGAGCAACTCCCAGAAGAGATTTGTTCTCTGCTCTGTGAGAGTTCCATGAAGGCCTGTAAAATATTCAGAAAGAAAGCAGTGAAATCACTGTAATATGCTAATCAGAGAGGAGAAAGAAATGTAGTCCTGTAGCACATGGAAGTCTTTGCATTTTTCTCCATAAAACAAACAACCCCATTGGATGCAAGTGCATAAACCAACCGTTCACTAAATGGTTGGTTTATGCGCAAGTATCCCAGTCATTTTTAGAGGGTAGTTATCAACACCATGTATTAATTTTGTGTCTATTCCTACCTTAGCACTTCAGTATCTTGACACACATGGAACTGGGAAACACCGGAATTTGATCGCTGTGGACATGACCAGAAACATTCAAGTCCAGTGGAAAAAGCACAACCATCCCTTAGTCACTGTGCATGAATACCTGACAAGAGATCACAGCTACGTTGCTCGGGAGATCGACAACATAGCAGGTGACAAAGACACGGCTGTTGTCATCGCCTTGGGCCAGCACTTCCGCCCCTTCCCCATCGAGCTCTTCATTCGAAGGGTGATTGATGTTCGGGGAGCCATCCAGCGCCTTCTCCTGAGGAGTCCAGACACACGAGTCATCATCAAGGGAGAGAACATCCGGGAGATGGATGTGGACCAAGAGCGGGGTAGTGACTTCCATGGCTATGCCCAATACCTTGCAGCAAAGGACGTTTTTCGGGATCTGGATGTGGGTTTTATTGATGCATGGGACATGACCATTGCCTACACCACAAGCAGCGTTCACCCACCAGACCATGTGATTGGAAATCAAATTGATATGTTCTTAAATTACATATGTTAATGTTAAAGGAAATCTAATCTGAAAACTCTCATCATATGAAGCAGATAGTTCTGGATAGAGAAGAAAAAGGAAAAGAAGATTTCAAAGTGGTATACGGAAAAATCTAATATTTGATACAATGGAAATGCATAAAACCTAAGTATCAAGATGCTAATACTGCCAGCATAAGTACTATTACAACCAGTGAAAAATGAGAATCTGAATTTTAAATTGAGAGCCTTCATCCCATTGGAATGAGGTGGCCTGGCAGCGCGAGCAGGGGGATGTTCATTGCATTCATGAAGTTGCGGCCCTGGTTTGCCCCACACCTGTTGTCCGCCTGCTCATTTTGAGTTAGGTCACAAGCTGCTTTTGCTCCATGGGGTGCTCCTCCAACCTGGGCTTGGGGAAACTTGGGGGCGGTGGCCATCAGTGGAAGGTGAAGGTGAAAAGCCCCTCTGTGAAAGCTGCACACTAGCATTGCTTTGGGTCCTGGCCATAATGTCCAGAGATTGATCTGGGCCATTTTGGCAAGGCAAAAAATGGGTGGGAGCAGCAAACCTCAGATCAAAATCTTCACATGACCCTGAGGAAAAATAGTATCATTGCTCAGTTGTTCAGTCGTGTCCGACTCTTCGTGACCCCATGGACCATAGCACGCCGGGCCTTCCTCTCCTGCGCTCTCTCTTGGAGCGTGCTCAAGTCCATATTCATTGCATCGGTGATGCTATCTAGCCATCTCATCCTCTGCCATCCCCTTCTCCGTTTGCCTTCAGTCCTTCCCAGCAAAAAATAGTATAGTCTTATATTATTATGCCTAATGAATTTGAAGTGTAGCAGCTCTTCTGCGGAGGCAGCTAATTCTTTGCGGGGTAGGGAAATGCCAACCAATGCTTAATAAAATTCATGACTGTATGCAGACTCATTATGATACACACACGCACACACACACACAATGTTGTGCATAAAAAGAAGGCTTATGGGACTTTAGTGCACTCATGTATATTAAACAGTGTTCTTTCATACACACCAAAGTGCTGTGCACCACTATTTTGCTACTATCATGGTTAACTTAATGAAGGTGTGTGTGCCAACTCAGTTCCTTTAATGCTGTAGTCAACTGCGTTAGT
The DNA here is from genome assembly GCF_057233095.1 of Heloderma suspectum. Classification (NCBI taxonomy): domain Eukaryota; kingdom Metazoa; phylum Chordata; class Lepidosauria; order Squamata; family Helodermatidae; genus Heloderma; species Heloderma suspectum. Next base: position 3,765,700 of record NC_139463.1, on the reverse strand, counting down.
ATTATTTTAGGAAGCAAAGATCAATGTGTTCTTTAAAAGTACTTCAGTAAAGAAATGAAGCTACTATATTCCTCCCTCTTGATCTTATCTCCTGGATGAGGGCTTCCTTGGCATTTCTTACCCTCAGACCTCGCAGCTCACTTTTTCCCCCTACTCCCTGCCAGTTTGGGAAAAAGTTTCATGCATCTGACAAAGTGGACTTTAGTCCACAAAAGATTATCGCATGCTACGTTTGTTCAGGAACTATTACCAAACTCCCCGAGAGTCTGCTATTTTTGACAGAGTAGTTTGTGCTTGGAAAAAAGACGCCTCATTCAAGTTTGGGGAAAGAACGGGAGAAGCTGTTTTCGCCCTTTGAAGCCGGGCCAGGCAGAACTGGGTATGTAACATAAGAACATTCCCTCCCCTTTCCCCCTGAGCCACTGACTTCATGGTGAGCCACTCCAGCCTGGGGTTGGGGGAGCTTTTTGTGGGGGTCATCAAGAAGCAGTCATCACTGGAAGGTGGAGTTGAAAACTTCTCAGTGAAAAGCCCCTCTGTGAGCGCAGCAATGCTTTGAGTCACAGCTATATTACCTAGAGATGGACCTGGGCTATTTTGGCATGGAATAAATGAGGGCAGCAGCAAACGTCGGACCAAAAATCTCATGTAGCCCTGAGGAAAGATACTATACTTCATTTACAAAGCATTCCAATTATTTTATATTATTATGCCTAAAGTACTGCAAGTATAACAACTGTTCTACAGATGCAACTAATTTGCGGGGAGCAGGGTGAGGGCGATGTGATGTAATTCAATCAATGCCTCATAAAATTCACGACTTTGTGATTGCATGCAAGCACATCATGGCGCGCGCGCACACACACACACACACACACACACTGCTGAGCACAGAAAGTGTTTCCATGGGACATCAGTGCCAACATGCATATTACACTGTTCTTTTACACACACACATTCTCTGCGCTCCATTATTCTTCGTTTGTTTAGCCTGAATCACAGGTTTCAGGATGGGGGAGGGAGGGTTGACAGTATTTCCTTATTCTCTCTGCGAGTGAAAGGCATTTGGCACATGCTCAGAGGATGAGCAATTACAAACAGGGGGCTGGTTCCTCTCCTGCGGCCCTCCCTTTCCCCTGGCCCAGCCCGCGCCTGCGGCAAGCTCCCCCCTGCAAAAGGAAGGGGGAGATGCACAAAGACAGCAGGTCCACGTAGCCCTGCTACTCTGCCTGCTGCTCTCACCTCTCGCTGCTGACATCGGGGAGGAGAGGAAGGAAGGAAGGAAGGAAGGAAGGAAGGAAGGAAGGGGGCAAGAGAGAGAAACGGTTCTGGGGCAGGCCAGCTGAGAGCGACTCGGTGGGTTGTGGCTCAGGGCAGGCTCCGGCCCCAGAGGCATTCCCTGTTCCCCATGTTTCTGGGTCCTCCTCACTGAGAAGAAAATACAAAAGGATTTATTGATGTTAAGCAGAGGATGACAGTCCACCACTATGTTTGAATTCACGTCTCTCAGGTCTACACACATGCGGATGGTGCCATCAGCCTTCCTTGCTATGACAATGGGAGAGACCCATTCTGAAGCATCCGTAGGCTCTATGATGTCAGCTTTGCAAGGTTTAAGAATCTCTTCTTTGAGAAGCTTCCTAAATGCAATAGTACATTCCGCACTTAATTATTTTGTATTTTCTTCTCAGTAAGAAGGACCTAGAAACAACATCTGGATGTAATGAGAATTACACTTCATTTCTAAACCCTTATTTTCTATCTATTTCTTTTTCCTCACTTCCACCTTTCTTCCCCTTTTCTCCCTCTCCCTCTCTCTTTCTATCTTCTTCCTGGGGCCCTCTAGCGACAAACCTCTTCACAACTCAAAACAAGGAAGAGCACACAACTACTAGAATACAACAAACTTTTTATACAGGTTTACAGGTTTTAGGAGTGTTTTAAACCTTTATTAATATTCTGCAATGATATTTCTATAGCAGCCCCCGAGGACGGAAAGTCCTTTCGAAAAGGCGTTGGGCATAATAAAAAGTATATTCAGGCACCTGAGCTTGTTCTGTCTTCCATTTTGGGACACACAAGGGCCTTCCCCTCTTGCTGTTCCCCGCTGCTGTGGATATGCTCAGAGCTGGTAGGACACCTGCCAAGGGCCCCCACCCTAGCAAGGGCCCACGGACAAGAGCCCCCTGGACCTGATCCTCCCTTTCACCACTGCAACCTTCATGTTCCCCTGCCTCTGCCTCTGGCCCAGACCACAGTGGTGGTGAGAGGGAGGAGCAGCAGATGCTGCGGCCTCGTCACTCCCTGGCTGTCTGCCTGCCAAGCAAGACAGTGGCGGCAAAGATGAGAGAGAGGAGGAGGAGCCAGAGCAGCTGGTGTCAATGGCGGTGAGAAGGCGGACTCCCGGAGGGAGGGGGCTCATTAAGCCTGTCTTGCCCAAGGGCCCTCAAAAACCTGGATACATCTGTCCTCCCCCATGATGTTAGCTACTCCTTTTGAAAAGTTGTCCCCACTAGCAACTCCTAGCATTTGGGGGGACCTAGTCCCGCATTTGTTCTACTCTTACAAGGAAAGGACAATAATGTGAGTATACCGCTGGTGCAGTGTCCTTGGGTGCAATAGGCTTGAAATCAAAGGTGGTGACAGGAAAACTCTGTATCTTTTGCAGAGGTGACTGGAATGTCTTTGGCACCTCTTAGAAGGCCATTTGCTTTCCTGGCCCTTTTGCTTGGAGCGATCATGATCCTCACCTGCCATCTCACAACCAAGACTAAGGTAGGAATCCCTGCCCTGTTTCCGATAGCAAACTCCTTCATAAAGCTGAAAAGAGGCATGTGAATGCCTCCAATTAACTGATCAGTTAGAGTCCCTCTCATAAATTAATCAAAGCTGACGTTTTGCTAATACTTGATCATTTCTACAGGATTATGACCACAACCCATGTGTAGGGAAAGTTTAAACCTTCCCTGCCTAGCCAATTGTTTTCTTAAATTTGCCTATCTGGAGGGACAGGGGGATATAATAGCGCCCAATAATAGTCTTCACAAACATGTAGGAAGAAAGCCAGGCCATGAAGCACATGGTCTTCAGTGTCTATATACTAATGCCCAGAGTATGGGAAACAAACAGAATGAACTTGAACTCTTAATACAAGAGGGAAATTATGACTTGAAAGGTGTAACTGAGACTTGGTGGGATGACTCTCATGACTGGAATACAGCAATTGAAAGATATAACTTGTTCAAAAAGAACAGGAGGAACAGAAAGGGAGGTGGGGTTGCACTGTATGTGAAAAATACATATCTCTGCACAAAAATACAGGAGGATGAGCTTGGCAGCCCCACTGAGAGCATCTGGGTTGAAATAAATGGAGCAAAGAATAAAAGGAACCTGGTGGTCGGAGTCTACTACTGGCTACCCAATCAAGGAGAAGACAAGGATGAAACTTTTGAAAAGCAACTGTTTCAAGGAAGAATGATGTAGTAGTAATGGGGGACTTCAATTTCCCCAGTATTTGTTGGGAGAGACAAATTCTGCAAAGCATGCCCCCCCCCTCCAGGAAATTCCTGACTTGTATGTTGGATAACTTCCCCCTATAGAAAGTAGAGGAAGGAACTAGAGGATTGGCTATCCTTGACTTGATCCTAACCAACAGAGATGACTTAGTGGGTAAAGTAGCAGTTACAAGAACTCTGGGGGAAAGAGACCATGTTATACTTGAGTTCATGGTTCTAAAGGAAGCAAAAGCCAAGTTTAGCCAAACCCATACCCTGGATTTTAGGAAAGCTGATTTTAATAAACAATCAGAACAATGATAAGTAAGGTCCCATGGCAAGCGACTCTAACGAGAAAAGGAGTCCAAGATGGGTGGGAGTTTTAAAAAAAGGAAATTCTCAAGGCACAATTACAAACCATTCCAACAAGAAGAAAAGGTGGAAGACAACAGAAGAAGCCAATGTGGCTTCACAAAAAGCTTAGAGATGACCTGAAAACAAAAAAGGGCACATATAGGAGGTGGAAGGAAGGCCAAGCAACAAAGGAAGAGTACAGGCAGGTAGGACAGAATTGCAGGGATGGCATCAGGAAGGCTAAAGCTGAGAACGAGCTGAGGTTAGCGAGGGATGCTAAAAGCAACAAAAAAGCTTTCTTCAGCTACGTCCATAGTAAAAGGCAGAGGAAAGAAATGGTGGTTCAGCTGTTAAATAAGGATGGCAAAATGATAACAGATGACAAAGAAAAGGCAGAAGTGCTCAATTCCTACTTTGGCTCAGTCTTCTCCCGAACGAGGGTCTATGACCCCCCCTGGCAAAGGCAAAGTACAGGCTGAAGGAGCAGAATTGCAGCTTGAGATCGATAGGCATGTGGTCAAGGAACACCTAATTACTTTGAATGAGTGCAAATCTCCAGGGCCAGTAAATATGCCAGTAATTAAGAAGATGAGCTAGCTGTAACTCTGCAGGTTTTGCTTGTACAATGAAGGAATGTCTGTTGCTTGGAAATCTAGTTCTTTGGGGTTCAGTGGAGTTCCGTGGTGTGCTCCACTCAGCTTGCATTTGTGATCTGAGTCGTGGGTTTTCCCTGCCTTCCAGGGACTTTGTGCATATTTTTTTTGTGTTAAGCCTTAATTTGTGCAAATAGAGATGTGCACAAATTGTGGCCAAAATTTACGTAATTTGCGCAAATTGCAGTCATGCAAAATTCAGCCATAATTTGAGCAAATGATAAAACATGGAAAATCCATGTTTGATTTGCTGCAGACCAAGTCAGGCCAGTTAGTGGAAAACAGATCGAAGTCTGCGGTGGGGGGGGGGGGGCTGGATGAAAGCTCATCCAGCTCCACCCCCCAAACAGATTCCTCTGACATCCCAAGTTCATCGGTCAGACTTCTTATACATAATTATCTAAGGACAAAGAACTGTGACTTAACAGGGCAGGGAGAAATATTTCTGCCTCTTGAACTCCGCTTCTCCCAAATATAAAGGAAAAAGGAATCCATTCCTTCCTAATCTGTCTTTGTGATCTGGAGATGTTCTCAGCTGTACCAGAAGTCTTGACTGTCACTGAAATCAATGGGCATTGACAGGGATCTGTGGCAGGTCGGAGATGAAACTCAGGTCAGGTTATATCTTTGATCTTTAAACAGAAAAAAAGTCTTGGCAGTTAAGAAAAGAAAGTTGATTTCAAGGCAACCTTGCAGATTGGAAAGGCCTTGCAGATTGCCTCTCGGAGGCTTTCAAGTTCTGTTCTTGGAATCACAACTCTGATGCTTTCAGGAGGGCAAAAGAAGCAAAAAGTATGCCATGGGGGGCATGGATGCAGTGTAGCAGGGGTCTGCGTTAGCCGTGATAGACTACGTAAGTATTTAAGTAGCCTATCACGGCTATGAAGACGAAGGATGGCCGCCATTCGCAAAGCAGCGTGGACGGGAGCAGGTAAGTGCTCCGTTTCGCGCGCCTTTTGTGGGTTGGGGGTGGCGGGGACTTCGTCCCGTGTGCATTTCGTGGGTTGGGGGGCGGGGGCTTTGTTCCACGATGGATTTCGAGATCCATCACAGAATTCTCTGACATCCCTACCACTGTATGGCAAGCTGCACTGGTGAAATTCCCTCTCTCGCACAAGTCTTAATGGTGCGGGAGCTCTGGGCTCTTTTGCATCTGGTCACGTTAGGTCCCTATAACCCTGCACTCACTTTCCCACAGTGGACAGCAAGATGTTCGCTGTGAAGACCACAGGGGCCAAGACTGGGACAGTCATCCCCTGTTGCTGGTGCCTGACATTTGGAAATAATTTGGAATAATCCTGATAGGCCTACTAAAATGGGCATATGGCGATATTGAGAATTGCCAATAATTCCCACTGTAAGACTTGTGAGAGTCTGAAGAGCCATGATGGCTGTGTGTGTGAGTATATAGAGTGTGTGAGTATATAGAGAGTGGGTGGGTGGATGGAAATCTGGGACCTAGTCCCTTTCATCTCTGTACCTCGTGACTCGTTTTGTGGTCCACAAAACAAGGACTGGAGATCTAAATTGGGTCAGACAACAGATATTTTGGCCCACAACTGTGATCATCTCTCACCATTAGCTATGCTGGCCAGGGCTGATGAGAGTTGTAGGGCAGGACACCTGGGGGCCACCAGTTGCCCACCCTCAATCTGAACCAAAGAAATCCTGAACAACATCCAGGAATGAAGGGAAGAGGTTTCCTGGCCAAGTGGCATTACTGAAGCATATCCCCCCCCCCCCCGCGTGCCATTTGGCCGTATTCAGACAAGATGCAGTGTGACAGGCTTTGCCATATTAGATCTCCTAACTCCGTGTTCTCTGGTGCGGATGTAGGCTGCTGTCTATTCTTCCACGTTTACGGATCTTTGGGATGTGGAGCCAAATCCTAAAGAGCCAGCAATTACGCCAGTGTTGTGTATGAAAGGAGAAATCACCCCTGGCAGCTGGGGTGTTCAAACATCCTGAAGGGGCAGAGAGAAGCATCCCAGATGGAGAATGCTGATCCTTAAAGCAATGCCAGGTCCTGCACACCACTAAGCAAGCAACTTGCAGCTCTCCCAGGCTCCTGCTTGCTAACCAGCTGCATGTATTCAGACTTCTATCTCCTTTTCTGGATACATCCCCAATTCAAAAGGATTCGCTGCAGCTCTTGCCCAAGCAAATGGGACATTGATGGCAGCCAGCAGCTATCACGAGGCATCAACGGCCTGCATACAAAAGGTTTGAGAGCCATTTTTGGTAGAAAGGTGGTACAAATCACATCAACAAAAGTCTAGAGATGGTTCTCTCTTTATCTGACGCAACACAATAGCATTCTCCCTCCCATATAACGTTTTGGATCATCATCAGATGCAAGCAGTGGAAGCTGGTAGTTCCGATGTCAGTGGGGCTCTCTGGGTGTCAGTTAGAACCAGTCAGAACAATTGTGCACATCTTTGAAATGAATGCATTCTTCTCCCAATTATTAAAGAGCATTGGCACACATTTTTCAAAAGTTTTTGTGAACCGCCCAGAGAGCTTCGGCTATTGGGCGGTATAGAAATGAAATAAATAAATAAATAAATAAATAAATAAGTACCTTTTTTTCCTGTGTGGATGCAAGTTTTAGGGTCTACAGATCACACTGCAAGCTCAGAAATGTGCAGACTTCAACCACAGATTGCTTCCGAGTCCGTGTTCAGTCTGAAAGATGTAGACTGGGTAAATCCTGATAAAAAATGAATGGAAACAAATTTATCATCCATCCCTAATCTGGGATTAGGGTTATTCTTTAAAAAACAATCCTTTATTGTAAAATTTCAGCAAAACAAAAAAGGAAAAAAATGTAGCTACATAGATTTGAAAATGTCAGTTTCAATGCATGCCTATGAAATGTGTGTATATATCTATAACTCTATATATGAACATACACCTTTCTAAGAATTACCCATAAACTTCAACAAAAGCAGGCCAAATATCCATATAAGTGTTCATTCAAAAACGAGATCTATATACCACCTGTTCAACTCTTGAAAGCATTATTAGGTCCTCAATCCATTGTATTATAGGATGTGAGCATTTATCCTTCCAATGTTGCAATATCAGTCTTTTCGCTGTGAAAAGGGCATGGAGAATCCATTTGTGTTGACTATGCATTTACTTCCAGGAAGCAGGCAGATAATTTAAGAGAATGTGTACAACAGTAAATATTAAAGAGTGTTCCATACAAGGTTTATCCATATAATAATTGCCTCCCCAAAAGATTTTTGAGCATTGCCAAAAGATATAGTTAAAAGAAGCATTAGCTATATTACACCGCCAGCAATTAGCCAACTTAGAAAAACTCTTATTAAAAGACATTGTGGTGTCCAATAGACATGGAACAAGTGTTTTTATTGAATAAGGAATAACCTGAGATCCAAAGACACTTCAGATACATAGACCTGAGATCCACAGAGGCTGAGATCCATAGACACGTCACCTAAAGTGGTGATCCATTGATTAGGCAAAATGAAACAATCTAATTCCCTATTCCATTCCTGCTTGAGACCCTGTATATCACATTTATTCACCAATAATAAATATTTATAAACATGGCTCATGGGTCAATATAACTGATCGGCCCCAATAAGTGCTTCCAAGAGCAAAGGAAGCTCTGAAGATGCAAAAGCAGCAGTGATGCCATCAGCTCTCAAGGAGGCAGTGATAAGACCGCTGTTAAAGAAGTCCCCCTTGTAGGGGTGTCAGAGAAATCCGCTGTGGATTCAAATGAGGCCAGATTCTTTGGAATCTGGCCTCAGGAATCCGCAGCGGATCGGGACCACTTACCTCTGCTCCAGGAGGACTGGCGGCGGAACGGCACTTGGCTGCTTCTTGCCAGCCAGAGCCATTCGCCTCCTCCCTGTCCCTGCCAATTGCCATATCTTAAAAAAAAAAAAAAGGCGATCGGGAGGATGTGCCCATAGACTTAGACACAAATAGAGTCATGAATCTTGCGTCTAAGTCTATGTGTTCATAGGCTTATACACAAGATTCACGGCTCTATTTTGCATATAAGGCTATGCGTACATCCTGCCAAATGCCTTTTTTTTTTTAAGAAATGACATGGCAATCAGCAAGGACAGGGAGGAGGCGAATGGCTCTGGCTCACAGGAGGGAAGGTAAGTGGTCCCCAAGCTAGTTCAGCGGAGCTGCTCTGCAGGATTCCAGGGGGGAGGAACAGATCGCCTCCCCTCCCATGGATTCCCCACCAGAACAGACAGTGGAGAATCCATACACCCCTACCTCCTTGGATCCCCAAGTCCTGAACAACTTTTGCCCAGTTTCGAATCTGCCATTTTGGGGCAAGGCGATTGGGTGGTGGCGATACAGTTGAAGGCACACTTGGAAGAAGCCGATTATCTAGATCCATTTCAATTGGGCTTCAGGCCTGGGCATGGGACAGAAACGGCCTTGGTCGCCTTGGTGGATGATATGAGGAGGGCTTTGGATAGGGGTGAATGCTCCTTCCTTGTTCTCTTTGACCTCTCAGCGGCTTTTGAGACCGTTGACCATGGTATCCTCCTGGACCACCTGGAGGGGTTGGGTATTGGAGACATCATATTATGGTGGTTCAGGTCCTTCCTCTCCAGCAGGTGCCAGAGGGTAGCACTGGGAGAGGAGGTTTCGGACCCGTGGCCGCTCACTTGTGGGGTGCCACAGGGTTCCATCCTCTCCCCGATGCTATTTAACATCTGGCTTCTGGGGGCTATCATCAGGAGGTTTGGGGTGCAGTGTCATCAATATGCGGATGACACGCAGCTCTACCTCTCATTCAAATCTTCACCAAAGTTGGCTGTAGAATCCCTGTCCAAATGTCTGGAGACGGTGAGTGGCTAGATGGGGAGGAATAAGCTGAAGCTGAACCCTGACAAGACCAAGGTACTTTTGGTGGGAGACAAGAGGTTGGGGGATGTCAACCTGGTGTTGAATGGGGTATGGCTATCCTTGAAAGGCCAGGTCCGCAGCCTGGGGGTCATTTTAGACTCCCAGCTGTCTATGGAGGCTCAGGTGTCAGCTGTGAGCTGGACAGCGCTGTACCAACTCCATCTGATACGGCAGCTGTGCCCCTACCTTCCCGACCATCTGCTCCCATCGGTAGTACATGCCCTGGTCTCCTCTTGTCTAGACTACTGTAAAGTGCTCAACATGGGGTTACCCTTGAAGATGATTCGGAAGCTGCAGCTGGTGCAGAATGTGGTAGCTCACCTGATTAAAGGCAGCCGCCGACGTGATCACATCATGCTGAAGGAGTTGCACTGGTTACCAGTTGTTTTCCGGGCCAAATTCAAGGTGTTGGTTTTGACCTTTAAAACCCTATATGGTTCCAGCCCAGCCTACCTTAAGGGGTGCCTCCAACAACACCAGACAGGCCGCTCAACAAGATCAGCCTCGGGTGGCCTTCTCTCTGTCCCATCAGCCAGGACAGCTAGGCTGGTGAGGACGAGGGAGAGGGCCTTTTCTGTGGTGGCTCCCACTCTGTGGAACTCCCTCCCTAAGGAACTTTGCCATGCCCCGTCTTTAATGAGCTTCTGCCACGTGTTGAAAAGTTGGTCGTTCAGGCAGGCATTTGGGGTGAGCTAGGGAAATTTTAGAAAATGATGTTTTATGTGTAATTTTATTGTTTTTAAACTGTTTGTATTATTGTATATTGCCCAGAGTAGCTGGGTGACCAGCCAGAAGGGTGATTAAGAATGAATGAATGAATGAATGAATGAATGTCGCAATTGCAAGAATTGCCACTCAGCCATAGCTGGCAAGTCATATTTGGCACAAAAAGCAGAGACTGACAAAAACTCATCATCAGCACCTGCTAGTTGACTTATCAACTTATCCGTCCAAGTCCACCACAAAAACATTTTCTTGCCAGGTTTTCATAGAATCATAGAATATTAGGATTGGAAGGGGCCTACAAGACCATGGAGTCCAAGCCCCTGCTCAGTGCAGGATTCCAAGTCAAAGCATCCCTGACAAGTGGCTGTCCAGCTTTATCTTGAATGCCTTCAGTGTGGGAGATCAGATTCACTGGTGGGATTTGTTCTTGACAAATCCATGTTGGCTTCGAGTAATCACTGCATTGTTTTCAAGGTGCTGACAGACAGATTGCTTTATAATCCACTCCAGAATTTTCCCAGGGATTGATGTCAGACTGACTGGTCTGTAGTTCCCAGGTTCCTCCTTTTTACCCTTTTTGAAGATGGGGACAACATTACCCCTCCTCCAGTCATCTGGCACTTCCCCCGTCCTCCATGATTTCTCCAAGAGAATAGACAGCGGTTCTGAGAGTTCTTCTGCCAGTTCCTTTATTACTCTAGGATGCAGTTCATCTGGCCCTGGAGATTTGAACTCATTCAAAGTAGTTAGGTGTTCCTTGACTATATGCCTATCGATCTCAAGCTGCAATCCTGCCCCTTCAGCCTGTACTTCATCGTTTTAAATCCGGGTTTCCCCATAGAGTCAATTTAGCACGAAAAAAATGGATCAAAATGGAATTCACGTGATTTGATATGCCACACATCTGTAACAGCTGTAACCATGGGAGGAACCCTATGTGGTTTAATATGCTGAGAATCTGATGTTATCTATTTAGAGATTGGATCCAGACAAGAAAATTCAAAAACTGTCCAAGGTGGAAAATCTGATCTAAGTGGAAAAGACCAAAATTTAGCACTGGTCAAAGCATAGGCCTAATGTTATAAAGCAAGATCCAAAAAGCCAAACCCATCTTCTTTCATTGGAAGTTGCATTCTTTTCAAGGATATTCATGGCCAGGAGGGACCCCTCCCCCCCAAAAAAAAACCATTACAAAACAGAGCCTTGAGTTTTTGGAAATATTTGCCAGGTATAGATAGAGGAATCGCACATATAATATAAACAGTTCAAGGGACAATATTCATCTTGAGTAAATTTACCATGCCCCTCAAACTCAATGGATCACTGCCTTGTTGTGGCGAAGGGGCTTGCGTAACTCAGTGAAGCCACAATCTATGCCGTGCAGGGCCACCCAAGATGGACAGGTCATGGCAGAGAGTTCTGACAAAATGTGGTCCACTGGAGAAGGAAATGGCAACCCACTCCAGTATTCTTGCCAAGAAAACCCCATGGAAGGTATCACAAGGCTAAAAGATATGATGCCGGAAGATGAGCCCCTCAGGTCGGAAGGTGTCCAATATACTACTGGGGAAGAGCAGAGGGAATTTCCAAGTAGCGCCAGAAAGAGTGAAGTGGCTGGGCCAAAGCCGAAAGGACATTCAGCTGTGGATGTGTCTGGTGGTGAAAAGAAAATCCGATGCTGTAAAGAACAATATTGTTTAGGAACCTGGAATGTCAGATCAATGAATCAAGGTAAGCTGGAGGTGGTCAAACATGAGATGCCAAGATTGTACATTGACATCTTGGGAATCAGTGAACTAAAATGGACAGGCATGGGTGAATTTAATTCAGGTGACCATCATATCTACTACTGTGGGCAAGAATCCCTTAGAAGAAATGGAGTAGCACTCATAGTCAACAAAAGGCTGGGAAAAGCAGTACTGGGGTACAATCTCAAAAACAATAGAATGATCTCGGTACGAGTCCAAGGCAAACCATTCAACACCACAGTAATTCAAGTCTATGCCCCAACCACTGAGGCTGAAGAAGCTGAGGTTGATCGGATCTATGAAGACCTACAACACCTTCTAGAACTAACACCAAAAAAAGATGTCCTTTTCATCATAGGGGATTGGAATGCTAAAGTAGGAAGTCAAGAAATCACCGGGATAACAGGCAAGCATGGCCTTGGTGTACAAAATGAAGCAGGACAAAGGCTAATAGAGTTTTGCCAAGAGAACACGCTGGTCATAGCAAACACTCTTTTCCAACAGCACAAGAGGTGACTCTACACATGGACATCACCAGATGGTCAATATCGAAATCAGATTGATTATGTCCTTTGCAGCCAAAGATGGAGAAGCTCTATACAGTCAGTCAAAACAAGACCTGGAGCTGACTGTGGCTCAGATCATGAGCTTCTTGTTGCAAAATTTCGGCTTAAATTGAAGAATGTAGGGAAAACCACTAAACCATTCAGGTATGCCCTAAATCATATTCCTTATGAATATACAGTGGAGGTGAGGAATAGATTCAAGGGATTAGACCTGATAGACAGAGTGCCTGAGGAACTATGGACGGAGGTCCGTAACATTGTTCAGGAGACAGCAATGAAATCCCTCCCAAAGAAAAAGCAATGCAAGAAAGCCAAGTGGCTGTCTGATGAGGCTTTACAAGTAGCTGAGGAAAGAAGGGAAGTGAAAAGCAAGGGAGAAAGGGGAAGATATATCCAACTGAATGCAGAGTTCCAGAGAATAGCAAGGAGAGACAGAAGGCCTTCTTAAATGAACAATGCAAAGAAATTGAGGAAAACAATAGAATGGGAAAGACTAGAGATCTTGTCAAGAAAATCGGAGATCTCAAGGGAACATTTTGTGCAAAGACGGGCATGATAAAGGACAAAGAAGGCAGGGACCTAACAAAAGCAGATGAGATCAAGAAAAGGTGGAAAGAATACACAGAAGAACTATACAGGAAAGATCTGAAGGTCCCTGATAGCCATGATAGTGCAGTCACTGAAGTTGAGCCAGATATCCTCGAGAGTGAAGTCAAGTGGGCCTTAGGAAGCATTAGTAACAACAAAGCTAGCGGAGATGACAGTATTCCAGCTGAGCTATTTAAGATCCTAAAAGATGATGCTGTTAAAGTGCTGCACTCAATATGCCAACACATTTGGAACACTCAACAGTGGCCATAAGACTGGAAAAGGTCAGTTTACATTCCAATCCCAAAGAATGGTAATGCCAAAGAGTGTTCAAACTACCGTACAATTGCGCGCATTTCACATGCCGGCAAGGTATGTCTGCTCAAAATCCTACAAGCTAGGCTTCAGCAGTATGTGAACTGAGAACTACCAGAAGTACAAGCTGGGTTTCAAAGAGGCAGAGTAACTAGAAATCAAATTACCAACATTCGCTGGATCATGGAGAAAGCAAGAGAATTCCAGAAAAACGTCTATTTCTGCTTCATTGACTACGCTAAAGCCTTTGATTGTGTGGATCACAACGAACTGTGGCAAATTCTGAAAGAGATGGGAGTACCAGACCACCTTACCTGTCTCCTGAGAAACCTGTACAAGGGTCAAGAAGCAACAGTAAGAACAAGACATGGAACAACCGAGTGGTTAAAAATTGCGAAAGGAGTTCGACAAGGCTGCATATTGTCACCCTGCTAGGGATGGCGGAGAATGTCTCCCCGAATCTTCGGGGGGCCGAGCGCCAATGCATTCGGCCCCCCGAAATCGGCGGTGAAATTCTCCGATAAGCGTTGCCCTTATTTTCGCTGTAGTCTACGTAAATCTTTCTACGTAAATATTGGTTCCAAATTGGGAAAGGAGTACGACAAGGCTGCATATTGTCGCCCTGCTTATTTAACTTATATGCAGAGTACATCATGAGAAACGCCGGGTTGGATGAATCACAGGTCGGAATTAAGATTGCCGGGAGAATTATCAACAACCTCAGATACACAGACGATACCACCCTAATGGCAGAAAGCGAAGAGGATCTAAACAGCATCTTGTAGAGGGTGAAAGCGGAGAGTGCAAAAGCTGGTCTGAAACTCAACATTAAAAAAACGAAGATCATGGCATCTGGCCCCATCACTTCCTGGCATATAGAAAGGGAAGAAATGGAAGCAGTGACAGATTTTATTTTCTTGGGCTCCAAGATCACCGCAGATGGTGACTGCAGCCATGAAATTAAAAGACACTTGCTCCTTGGGAGGAAAGCTATGGCAAACCTAGACAGCATAGTAAGAAGCAGAGACATCACCTTGCCGACAAAGGTCCGTCTAATCAAAGCTATGGTTTTCCCAGTAGTAATGTATGGCTGTGAGAGCTGGACTATAAGGAAGGCTGAGCACCGAAGAATTGATGCTTTCAAACTCTGGTGCTGGAGAAGACTCTTACGAGTCCCCTGGACTGCAAGGAGGTCAAATCAGTCCATCCTAAAGGAAATCAACCCTGACTGCTCATTGGAAGGACAGATACTGAAGCTCAAATATTTTGGCCACCTAATGTGAAGAGAAAACTCCCTGGAAAAGACCCTGATGCTGGGAAAGACTGAAGGCAAAAGAAGGGGACAGCAGAGGATGAGATGGCTAGATAGCATCACCGATGCAATGAATATGAACTTGAGCACACTCCGGGAGAGAGTGGAGGACAGGAAGGCCTGGCGCTATGGTCAATGGGGTCACGAAGAGTCGGACACGACTTAACGACTGAACAACAGCAACAACAACTATCTAAACCCTGTGAAGTCTCACTAGTCAACTTAAATTCAGTGTGAAAAGTTGAGATATGTCTCTGAGAGTAAGTATTCCCTAATAGCTTAAAACATCCAGGCACGATCAAAATTGCCAGCCAGCTAATACACTACGAGATCTAGTCTTCCATTCAGCATCACTTCAGACTTTGACCAGTTAACTCAACAGCCAAACGAACCGCCAAAAGTACCAGTCAACTGCCTCAAAGCCAGAACAGATGACTGGAGTTCCCAGATAAACAATACAAGGCCATCATCATAAAGAATCCCTTTAAAATGCTAAACAATCGTGCACAAAGCGGTGATGCTACTATTCTGCCTAATAGCACAAGCCAGAGGTTCCAAACACATGTAAAATATCAGTGGGGGAAGTGGATGTCCCCGTCCGGTTCCTCTCCCAAGTGAAAAGAAAGCTGAAAAGAGACCATTGCTCATAACCCTGACTCTTGGGGCTGAATATAAAATTCTGACCCATCTCACAAGTTTTACAGGCGAGCCAAAATTACTCAGCAGACATAAATTTCCAGTGAATTTTGTCAAAGGCCACAACACGTTTGCTGCAGTGATTGTGCAAACCAGGCCAATGGGATCCACTTCTGTGCATGCAAGGCCTATGTTGTGCATCGTGACCATCAGCATGGTGGTCATTTTTTTAAAAAATGTGAATGGGAAAGAGACAGTGTTTGAAGTGTTACTCCACTGTCTAACTGATCACACCTAGGACTTTATGCTTTGTTGAAGATTGGCACAGGGGGACATTTTATTAAGTAACTTTCAATCTATAAGACATTTGCAGTTTCACTGAGCATGTGCAAAGTGTTTCTCATCTCTTCAAACTGGGATCAACATGTGAGTAAACATACTGAGGGAAAAGTTTTGTGGCTGTGGCCAAATCCCATTACATGTCAATATTGTTGGAATGCTGGCATTTTTTTTTTGTAACAATAGGGAAAATATAAGATGCACATCAGTGTCAGCAAGCTATGCCTGTAACGTTCTTAATAGGTAGATCTCTCTTTCTTTTTCTCCCACCCCCCTTAACATAACAAGGCTTAAGACTATTAATTGTTGTGAACCGCCAAGAGAGCTTTGGCTATTGGATGGTATAGAAATGTAATAAATAAAATCCTCAATGCTATTAACAACTTGTTAATAGTCCAGGATGGCTGACTGCTGGGCAAACTCTGTTGCATTTGAATGTTGCTCTGATTCGACTCCCCCCAAAAGAATTTTGCCTTACATTTTAAAACATAGTGGAATTATTTCAACCATGTGAGAAACAAGAGAGAATTAGGGTGCAATCCTATGCATGTTTAGAAAGAAAAAAGCCCTACAACTCCCAGCATCCCCCTGGCTGGGGCATGTTGGGAATTGTAGGGCTGTTTTCTGTGAAAACATGCATAGAATTGAACCCTTAGTCTTTGTCAATTTGAGCCAGCCCTACTTGTAACTCGGTCTTTCTCCATTCATTCTCAAGTGTACCTTCTTCAGAGGTCTCATGAAGCAAGTGGAAGCAAACGAAGTTCCTGGAGCTATTGGTAAACACTTTTTAATTTTAACTTTCCTAATTGTATCGAGAGTTTTTTCTTAATAATGTCAGAAAAACACACACGTTGACAACAATGTTTATTAAGGCAATAAAGAAAATACTATGATCTGGTTCACATATAACAACATGCCAGAGTACAGGTTCACTACAGTTGAGTATGGGTTGTCATTGAATCGTGGGTTGTTGTTGAATCATGCATTGTTATTATGTGTGTTTAAGTAACCAATAACAAACTATAGGTTCTCTTCCTGGGTTGTTCATGGTTAACAACCCATAGTTAAACCACAGTGAAGGGTTTGCACATAAAAACAACCTACAATTAAACAACAACCCATGATTCCTATTTAATACTATTGCATGTGTCAGGGTTCCCCTTATGACCTGGAGCCCCTGATTTACAGAATAGAGCTGATTGATACAAAATGCATTAAGAGAGACAGAAAAGGGTTTTGGTTTTTTTTGCAAAAATGCAAGTTCCTCTACCCTAGCTGCACTTAGACTTCTCCAGGCTGCTTCTTCCTGCTCTTTCTTCCTGCTCTGGTCTTCATCTCTCTGTCATTGGATCTCTCTCCCTTTTTAGTCCCTCCTTCCCCCAAAATGAAAGTACTGTTTCGAACCTGGAGAAATGAAACATAATTCAGGAAAATGAAACTTAACCGGGTAAATGAAACTACTCTTCTCAGGGCTGCCCTCTCCCAACACGCCCCCCCCCTTGCAGGCTTCTAGGCCTGACTTTTTAAATTTTCTTTGCCTCTGTAGACCTCAAACCTTCAGAACATGTTAGAAACGTACATTTCTTAAAGGATGACAGGAGCCAGATTTGGCCAGTGAAAGACAACAGTCGTAGTAAGATGGCATGGATAAAAAAGGAGGAAGAAGTAAAAGACATCCTTACACAACTGGACCGGCTGATGCCCAGTGTTGCTTTCACCCATATTCAAAACACCACAAGTGCCAAGAACAGCAAAGCCACCATATTGCACCGCAAAGACCCTTATTGCGTTGGGGAGCACCTGATGGTTCGGCTGGAGTTGTACGACCACGTGGGGAAGAGGAAGGAGTACGGAGGGGACTTCTTACGAGCAAGGATCTACTCATCGAGTCTGAATGCCGCAGCTTCTGGGCTTATCGAAGACTATAGGAATGGGACGTACCTGGTCAATTTCACCCTGTCTTGGGAAGGTAATGTCAGTGTTTCCCTCTTGCTCATCCACCCCAGCGAAGGGGCTTCTGCACTGTGGGCAGCGAGGAAGAAAGGCTATGACAAAATTTTGTTTGCGGGCAAATTTTTAAATGGAACATCAGCTGTCCTCACTGAATGTGGTTTTAACATGACAACAAAGGAACAACTCTGTGAGTATCTAGATGAACGAGACCAGGAGGCCTTCTACTGCGTGAAACCAAAGAAAGTGTCTTGCGAAGCTTTCGTCTCCCTGAAGTCCTACAACACACCCATCTCATATCTCACAGATGTGGAACAGAGCCTTTTAAAGAGGTATTTACTTTCCTGTTCAACCTTCAGACATTTCAGTTTAGGACAGAAACTGATCTGTGCATTTGCTCCCTTGAGCCCCTGGGCAGTCTGAAGGCCCTAGATAACTCCAGGGTAGATGCACACTAACATGGATCCTCTCTATCAGTGTCTGAGAACCAGGTCAGCCTTGTCCCCTGTCTTGGCCTTGTGCCTTGTCCCCTGTCTTGGCCATCAATGGGAGAGCATTTGTTCTCGTTCTCTTCTGCATTCAGAAACCGTCATAAAGTTGCATGGCAGTGTCATGTCGTGTTTGTGGTGAGGCAGTGGTATTGAGGTATTTGAGGTATTTCAAAGCAGGGTCCTGTGAGTTGTCGCTACATCTCCATTCTTGGGGGCTGGAATGATTGCAAAGAGGTGAAGCCGCTGCCCCATTTTCTTCCAGTCCCACCCCCCACCCCTGCTTCACAAGTGTGGGTTGTTTGAAATCAGATGGAGGTGTTGACATTGGTAGAAATCATGTTTAAACTCCACCAGTCTATTTGTATTTTTTGAAATGGGTTTAAAGCCTGTTTTCAGCTTCCAAAGAGGGAAACAATGTTTTGCGAAACTGAGTTTGCTATTCAGCTGTGGCCCAAGTTTTGGGCCAAGGGTCCATCTCATATGACTGATGCAACATCCCGTAAGCTTTTTGCATAGGAATGGGGCTGCTTATATCACAGTAAATAAGGGAAAAGCCATGCCAGCTGCCCCATCAGCTACGTTCTGGATTCACCTCCAGTGGCATTATACCAGGGTCACATTATTTTCAGTTGAGTTTAATTTACTTTAATTTCTTCCATGAATGAAAGGGGGTGACAACTTTTCAATTAATAAAATGGAATTCAGTTCAGTTTCCCCACATCTGCCACCCCCTGGGATCATGGGCTTGAACCCAATGTAAATCCTACCTAGAGTAGACCCTCACCATGGGGTGAACATTGCCCTTTCTCTTCTGGATTCAAACCCAGGACAGTTTTCTTCTCAAATGGTGGTGTCATGATGCATTTGGAGGAGACGGTGGAGATATACGAAAAACAGGTCCAGTGATGTATATCCCCATCTCCATTCCTGGGGGGTTGTGGGCTGGAATGACTGCAAACCATTAAAACTCATTAACAAGTTAAAAGTAGCAGGAAACACACAAGAACCAAAACTACCCTTTGACAGATAGAATTAAGCAACAGCAGAGTCAACCCCTCGCCGAAACGAAAGAGATGAGTCTTCTGCTGGCAGAACACAGATAAAGAGGGAGGGGACATAACCTCCTGGGGCAGGGAGGCCCCACTTGGGTGTTGCCCCAAGACAGCCCTCCTGTGCATTGCCACCCCCACGCCTCTGATGGCCACGACACGTGCAAGAGGGGCGCCGCAGCTGATCCGCAGGTGCCCTTGGGAGGAGCTGGAGTCTGAACGCTGTCCTCTGGGTTTTCTACCAGGTGCACACTATGATGTTCTCTTGCTCCACAGCTGGAGCATGCTGGGATCTTTCCTGGGCCATCTCTAAGCAGTTTGCCTTCTGTCTCCAATCAGAACATAGGACTCATCTTGCTAGATCAGACCAAGATGCTTCTAGCCAAACTTCCATTTCCGATAAGTACCAGTTAGATGTGAGAATTTGGTGCGATAAACCAGTAGCCGTTTTGCTGGTTGATATGTTATGAGTTGTTTTGACACAATGGCCGTTTGCTCTTTGTTTTGAAGGTCTAACATTGGAGTTGCAGTTCCTCAGACTTTTGGGGACATTAGTGTTGTACCCTGTGAAAGTGAGTTCGATTTTCTGTTTTTTCTCCCAGCCCAGGGTGCGTCCAGGTGGAGGCTTCTGAGTACTAACAGATAAAAGGCAGATAAAAAGCTATTCCATCTTTCCTTCCTCAATGTAAGGAGGAAAAAATTCCTCAATGGATTGAGAAAAAAATTCCTCAATGGATTTTTTCCTAGGGGGGAAAAAAAACCATGGGAGAAGAGGAGGTAAAGCAGGGGAGGGCTACACATTGAAGATCACATCATCGGGTCCTCTGTAAAATTCCATGAATGGGGCAATGGCACTATAACAGCCACATCTGGAAGCACCCAAGGACAGCCTAGCCATAGTCCCCTCCTTCCCTCGATCCTGCCTCTGCTTGGGAAAACCAACAAGAAAGGCTGTGCTGAAGCCCTTATTCCTCCAGCCCTTCGAGGTCACCGAGTCTTCTCCTTCTCTCTCTGTGCTTGGACGCTTAGGCTGCTCTGCTGGTTTCAGTTCTTTTACTTCCTGTGAGCCATTCAGAAAGTTCTTGAGGTGGAAGCAGTATACCAAACAATTATAAGAAATGTATTAATATTCTAGTGCTGTTCCATCCTAGGACCTTTCCAAAAAATGGCTCCCCCTTCAGAATTGGCACATGGTTTGTCAGGGGTAGAATTGATGGGTTTGGGATCTCAATATTTTAGGGACTGCTTCTCCCTACGTATGCTTGCCCGAGAACTTAGATCTGTTGGAGGGGCCCTCCTCTATGTCACACCAGTACGAGATATACACTATGGTGGGACAAGGAAGAGGGCCTTCTCTGCTGTAGTACCCCAGTTGTGGAATGCCCTCCCCTTGGAGGCCCGATTGGCACAGACATTGGTCTCATTTCAGCACCAGGTAAAAACATGGCTTTTTACCAAAACCTTTGAGGGCTAAATGCATTCCCTAGCACATTGTTTTAACTGTTTTATTGTTTTAGATTTTAACTGGTTTTAGCTTGTTTAATAGTTTAATATGTTTTTAGGTGTTAAATTATTTATTGTTTTATATCGTTTACATTGAGTTTATCTGTATGCCGCCCTGAGATCTTAATGATATAGGGCGGGATAGAAATGTTTTAGATGAATGAATGAATGAATGAATGAATGAATGAAATGTTACCTGTGAGGTGGCTACTTTTCTACATCCTGGGGCTTTGAGATTCCCACTGATTATCCTGGGCACTGTCCAGCCACTGGCACCTTCTTTTCAGTGCTGCTTCTTGCTTTTTATTTGTCTTTTTTTACCAGGCCACAGGACAATGGAAAGAAAGATATGTAGGTTTAGGGTAAATTCCCCATTTCCCAGTGGCTTTGTGTTAAAAAACCAATGGCACCCCGTTTTCTGCAACATGGCCACTTCCAGCACCTTGGATCAGATTTACACCTGTTTGGAAGGAAAGATGATTTACCTCCTGGGAGACTCAACGTCACGACAGTGGATAGAGTATCTCATGAAGAATGTGAACAGTATGTACACATACCTTTGTTCCCTCTAACATGTATCTGCTTGTTTCTGGTATCCAGAATCCATTCTGTGCCCTCATCCTAATCCGAAATCTAAATTTAAAATTATTTAAATGACACCTTTAAAGGTAGAACCCCCTCAAGACAGCATACAAAATAGAAACCACACAAAGTGGATACATTTTTTCAAAAGTCTGTAAAACATGTCTCAATACAATCAAAACCTATTGCTAATTAAAATCAACAACTTAAAAAAGACAACTTACCAGTAATTACCACTGGCCCAGACTTAAGGGAAGGCCAGGGAGAATAGATGGGTCTGCAGAGCTTTCCTGAAGTCCTCCAAAGAAGGGGTCTAATGAACCCTGCTGTAAAGATTCCAGAGGTGTAGGGCCACCACTGAAAAGGCCCTCTCCCTTGTACTCAACAGCCTAACCACACTTGGCAGTGGGCACGTGAGAAGGGGCTCTGTTGATGACCTCAAAGTGCATGCAAGGTGGTACAGGAGAAGGCGGTCCTTGAAATAACTTGTGCCCAAACCATGTAATGCTTTAAAGGCTAAAACCACCACTTGAAATTGGGCTCAGAAATGCACTGCAATACATGCTGGTGTCACATGAGCCGCCCGCCTGGCCACCACCAATCTCTGGCTGACTGTGTTTTGCACCAGCTGAAGCTTCCGAACTGTCTTCAAAGGCAGCCCTGCATACATTGCATTACATTAGCCCAGGCTGGCTGTCACCAAAGCAAAAATAATTCAGGCAAGATCCTTCCACTCCAAATAGGGTCACAACTGGTGACCCTATTTGGTCACCAGTTGTGACCCTAGGGTCACAACTGGTGTACCAGCCTAAGCCAGCCACCACTGCCACCTGAGCTTCCCCAGTTCGCGCCGGGTCCAGGAGCACACACAGACTCTGCACTTGGTCCTTCAGGAGGGGTGTGCCCCCTTGTAGGACCAGATGTGATCCTTTGTCCATATTAGTCATTTTTCCTCCACACGGTGCTTCTGACTTTTCTGGGTTCAGTGTCTGCTTGTTAGCCCTCATCCGTCCCAAAACCACCTCCAGATACCCATTCAGGAGGTGGTCTTGGGGTCATTCGATGGAAACAAGAGGTAGAGCTGAGTTTCATTCGCATACTGGTGACACTTCAGACCAAAGCTCCAAATGACTTCCCTCAGCAGCTCCATTTAGATGTTGAAAAGCATACAGGACAAGATGGAACCCTGTCGCGTACCACAGACCAACGGCCATGAGGTGGAGCAGAAGTCCCCAAGAGCTACATCCTGAGACCATTCATCCAGGATGAGCTGGAAGCACCATAACACGGTGCCTCCTATGCCCAACCCAGATAAACAGTCCAGAAGGCTACTGTGGTTGATGGTTTCAAAAGCTTTCCAGTCTTTCTTTACTGGATTAGATTTTAGGCAGCTGTTTGACCCAACATGGCTATAGGGTTGATGTGTGTTAACAATCGATCTAGTTACTGAAACTACTATTATAGAAGTTTGCCTTGGATGTCAGCAAAGCTCAGCAAAAAATGACAAGATTTTGCGAAATTAATGAATGGATGAATGGTATAGATCATGCTAACCAGCTGAAGCTGGTATCATTCTGATAGGATGGTCTGCAAGAAATCAGTGTATTTCCTTAGTCTCCTGCTGTCACATGAATATATGCAAAAATGAATGAATGTTTTCGTGTATGTATTTTCTTGCTCATTCACTTGCCCCAATTGTGCAAAGGGAACTTCTGATGGAGTCCTATTTGGAGATCAAGCTCCCAGCTCATGCTGGGTGGGTTTGTGTAAGCTGCCCATCCTCCTTCCCACCCTCCCTCCCTCCCTCCCTCCCTCCCTCCCTCCTCATGATGTTCTTGCCGGGAAAGTAGGAGCACCAGCTCCCACTGGCTTTGCAGCTCCTTGGTCTGCTGGGTGGACCAACGCTGCCCTTTCCTGCAGCCTTGTAGCCCTCAAGCAAGTAACAGTATTGGAGACTAGAGGCTCTACCAAGAGGAACTCCCAGAAGGGATTTGTTCTCTACTCTGTGTGAGTTCCATGAAGGCCTGTAAAATATTCAGAAAGAAAGCAGTGAAATCACTGTAATAGAAACTAAAAGCTAATCAGGGAGGAGAAAGAAATCTAGTCCTTAAAATGTTTATCCATAAAACAAACATCCCTGTTGGATCCAAGTGCATAAAGCAACCATTTGGTAGACTGTCCTCAAAACATATATCCCAGTAATTTCTTATAGGACAATTATCAAAAACCTGTATTGATTTTGTGTCTGTTCCTACCTTAGCACTTCAGTATCTTGACACACATGGAGAGGGGATACACCGGAATTTGCTCGCTGTGGACATGGCCAGAAACATTCAAATCCAGTGGAAAAAGCATAACCATCCCTTAGTCACTGTGCATGAATATCTGACAAGAGATCACAACTACGTTGCTCGGGAGATCGACAACATAGCAGGTGACAAAGATACTGCAATTGTCATCGCCTTGGGCCAGCACTTCCGCCCCTTCCCCATCGAGCTCTTCATCCGCAGGGCAATTGGTGTCCGGGGAGCCATCCAGCACCTTCTCCTGAGGAGTCCAGACACACGAGTCATCATCAAGGGAGAGAACATCCGGGAGATGGATGTGGACCAGGAGCGATTCAGTGACTTCCATGGCTACGCCCAGTACCTTGCAGCAAAGGACGTTTTTCGGGATCTGGATGTGGGTTTTATTGATGCATGGGACATGACCATTGCGTACGCCACAAGCAGCGTTCACCCACCAGACCATGTGATTGGAAATCAAATTGATATGTTCTTAAATTATGTATGTTATGATTCGAAAGCAAATCCAATTTGAAAACTCTCATCATACAGATCAAAGAATGTTAGACAGAAAAGTAAAAGTGAAGACCCTGTTAAAAGCGGGTGGTCAAAAGGGCTACTCCAAATGCCCTTTTAATTGCAGGTTTCAGTATTCAGTGTCAGGAGGGTGGCACAAACCATAGCATTTCAGTTGGAAAAATATCCATCACCAAAGACAGAAATTTAAATATCGTGGGCTAGAAAAATACCCCACAGGACCAAGAGACAGAAGTTTTTAGTAATAATAAAGTTCTACCTAAAGTTTTACCTTGACATTTTATGATACTTTTCTAATATTTTGTTTTGAATTTAAAAGATACTTGTTCTGACACCAGAGACACATTTCTGGTTGTGAGGCCTTTTATCACCCAGGATCCATTGGGAAATGGCTTGGGGTAATAAAATACCCCACAGATACCCCATTTGGGTATATTTTTATGGCTCTGAAATGAATGTTAAATACTATGGGACATTATCAAATACTGGATTTCGATTTAATTTTATTATTATTTCAGTAGCTTTTTGATTTGTACCTCACCTTTCTACCTAAAAATGGCACTCAAGGTGGCTTATAAACACAATTAAAACTGATTTAAGTAATAAAAGAATATGTTCCTTATTTTTTCTACACATAATTAACACGTTGCGCCATGTCGGACAGGGCCCTGTGCGCACTGAGGGCTTTGGGCCGTCCAGGCCTCGGCGCCAGGCCACAGAGCTCGAATGGCTCCATCAGTCCACTGCTGACATCGGGGGGGGGGGCGAGAGAGAGGGTTGAGGCGCAGGGCAGAAGAGGGGGAGCTTCCCAAGTCAGGGGTTGAGTGGGTCTGCTAGGGAGCCCTCCCCCACCCCTTGTGGGTCGGTTGGATAGAATCCCATATGCACGTTTCCCCTTGCCTCTCTGTACGGGAAGGGCTTGTTTTTCTTTTCAGGAAAGGGGCGCTGCAATTCGGAGGGGGCCTGCAGTCTCCCTGAGGGGGCTGATCTCCAAGAGGTCCTCTCCTGGATGCAGCCCTGCCGTCCCTGTCCTGGCCGCCTTCAGGAGATGTCTGAGTGCTGTGTTTATGAAATTCTATTCATTCATTCATTTATATATTTATGGAATGTTTATGGAATTCATTTTTCATTTATATGTTTATGGAATTCTAGTTAGAGAGCAATCATATGGCCCCTAGACAGCATCTGGGGGACCATAGGATAGTTCAGATTCCTGGATCCAAGGTCTGAGACCGTGGTCCAACCTCGGGCCCAGGACTCCGAGCTCCCCGCCCCACCCACCCCCTCACAGTGGGGGATGACCCTGGAGAGGATTACCTCTGTGTTCAGTAACTCTATATTCTCTCAACCTCTTCCTTGAGATAGTAAAGTGAGTGCTTGTGGAAGGAATGCCTCAAGTCTAGCTTCAGCAATCACTACTGATGGGGTTTCCTCTTCTTTCTTTCTTTCTTTCTTTCTTTCTTTCTTTTTTTAGAAAATCTTTTTCTAAACCTTTATTGGGATGCTGCCACCACCCTCCTCCTCATGAGGCCAGAACCTTCCATTTGTGTGTGTGTGAGTGGGTGTAAATTCATAGGCTATGGCTGGTTTCTTTCATAGTTTCATCTAACCCTTTTTCTGGAAACAAACGAAACTCAGAGTGGTGTGACTTGAAGGAACAAATCAAAAATGAAAGTTTATTTACATGGTATAATATGTTTCAAGGCAGTTTGAGTTCTATGTCGTAGAATTTGTGTTTCAAGTTTTTATTGATTCCTTGCCTACTCTACGCTTTCTAATAATAATGCATCAAAACCATAAATATACTTCCCTCCACCTCCCAGGGGAATCTAATCACCCAGAAAGCTGGAGCCCAGGGCCCTAATTCCACCTCTCAGAAAGCCCATCCCATTCTCCCCTTTAAAGAAAGCCAAGTCCCACGTATTCCCTCTCTCTTCCAACTGAAAAAGCAACTGCCGATCAGGAGACACCATTTAAATTTAGGGGTTGGACTCGATGGCCTTGTAGGCCCCTTCCAACCCTACTATTCTATGATTAAATCTGAACATCCCAACTCGCCCCCCCCTCACACACACATTTACCATAGCCTTTAGGAGAAAGGATATGTCAGCTGGAAAAAGTGCAGAAAAGGGCAACTCAAATGGTCAAGGAGCTGGAACATCTCCCCTACGAGAGAAGGTTACAACAGCTGGGATTGTTTAGCTTGGAAAAAAAATGCGGGTGAGGGGAGACATGATAGAGGTCTACAAAATTAGGCATGGCATGGAGAATGTGAATAAGACTTTTTTCTCTGTCCCATGTAATACTAGAACCTGAGGTCATCCAATGAAGCTGATTGTTGGGAGATTCAGGACAGAGAAAAGGACGCCCTTCTTCACACAGCGCATAGTTAAACTATGGAACTCGCTACCACAGGAAGTAGTGATGGCCACCAATTTGGATGGCCTTAAAGGAGGTTGGACCAATTCCTGGAGAAGAAGGCTATCAATGGCTACTAGTCTTGATGGCTATGTGCTGCCTCCAGTACCAGAGACAGTGAGCCTATGTGCATCAGTTGCTGGGGAACATGGCTGGGAGGGTGCTGTTGCACTCATGCCCTGCTTGTGGGTTCCTGGCCGACAGCTGGTCAGCCACTGTGTGAACAGAATGCTGGACTAGATGGACCCTTGGTCTGATCCAGCAGGGCTCTTCCGATGTTCTTAACACATCAGTCAAGCAAACAAACCATAAGATGTACCATTAAACAACAAAACAAAAATACCATTTCATCACATCTTCCTATAGAGCAGGTGTGGGGAACTGAGAGCCCTTCAGCCAGCTGCAGCTTCCCCAACTGGCCCACTGCCCCCTCCACACACTCCCCACAGCAGCTGCACATGAAAAACCCCCGCTCACTGGATCCAATGGGAGGCTTTTTAAAAGCCTAATTGCCATGCTGGGTGGGTATTTTCAGGGGGGTTGCAGTGTATGAGGAGGGTTAACACTTCCCTTCCCAGCTGTGACCACCTCCAAATTGTCCTCTCATTCTACAATTTAGCTGGTGTGTGTGTGACTGTGTGTGTGTGCGCATGTGTCTGTGTGTGTGTGTGAAAGCATATGGCTGCGGCAGTGCCCACTTTTAGGAGTCCAGCCCCCACTACATGTGGCCCATGGATGGTTACTCATAAGGGACTGAAGTTTCTGTATCCCTCCTGTGCAGGAAAGTATGAATCGAGACTAGAAAATTCTCTATGTCTTCCACAGAGGCAGCTGGGCTGCAAGGGTGATTTCTCTTTAAGGGCAAGGGAGATGAAGTTGCCCTTCCTTCCACCATTCACTCTCTAGGGCAGACTTTCCCAGCCTGGTGTCCTCCATATGTGTTGGACTACAGCTCCCATCATGGCTGGGTATGATGGGAGTTGCACTCTGACACATCTGGAAGCCACCAGGCTGGGGAAGCCTGCCCTGGAGAGCAGGTAATGCATTTATTGTGCAACCTCCTCCACAGCCTCTGTTACTGTTGCTGGCGGTGCCAGGTGCAAGGCAGGGGCATCTGAGCATGCCTGGCTGCTCTCCATTTCTTCCTTCCTCCTTCTGTCCTGGCTCAGGCATTGTCAATCAATAATGAGTTTCTCTAGGAAGGAAGGAAGACCTTCCTTCCAGGCAGGCGGTTCTTGGTAGGGATGTATGGATTGTGCAAAATCCATTCTGTGTGTGTGTTGTAGATTGTCAGGCATCTTTTGTTCCATCATCTGCCCATCAATGAAATTGGATTTTGTTTTGTTTGCAAATTTGCGCAAATGTGCATTTGCACAAATCCCCCCAAAATGTTATTTTCACAGTTTAGGCTATGGGGGAAATGCACATTTTTGGCTGGGTTTTTTAATTTTGTGTATTTTTCACCAACAAAATTTGTGCAAAATTCGAGAAAGTTAGAGATCTAGTCCACAAGTCTGCAGAATCCACCCGACAGGGAAAAAGCCAGTCCACCGTGGAATCCATCGGTTGGATTCATGGAAATCCAAACTCATTTGGATCCATTGCGGATTCCTCCGATGTCCCTAGTTCTTGGGGATGCCCTGCCAGTTTTCCAAATATGGTTTCCCCACAGCCAATTGGGGCCCTTCAGGATGCCCACAGCCAATCAGTGTGCTTGGTTGCTGGGCCCTGGAGGGAGAGTGGAGGACAGGGGGGCAGTCCTAACCAATGGCATTCTGCCTGAAAGGTGGGGGGCAGGCATTGTATAATGGAAGAATGATTGGAGGAAGGACTGGGGGGAGGCAGAATGTGCAGAATTAGGCATGGCCATTGGAAGTGTCTGTTCGTGAGGAGAGTGGGAGGAGGGTGGAAGAAGAGAGAGGCAGGGAGGTGGCAGAGGGCACTAGTGACATGGGAAACAAGCTTCATTGCCATTGGTCAGACTACTGTTTGCTCCAAATGTGGACCTGTTGCACTAATGAATATGTGTTTATTCTTTTAAATAAGTATATTCTGCTCTGGATGGATTTGAACATTGGCATCTCTCACTCCACATGCTCAGGATACAAAGTGAAGAGTCCTTCTGCTCTCTACAAATCAGGAGGGTGTAGTGGTGGCAGCTGGTATTTTGCGGGGTCCTCCTACGTTATTGTGTTTTATGCTGTCTTGGCACATATACTACTTTTATATTGTTGGTTTTATTGTGATGTTGTTGTTGTAAAATGCTTGGAGAAATTTATTGTATGAAGTGTTTAATTTAATTAATCAATACATAATTTAATAAACAAATTGGAAGACTTTGTTACCTCTGGACTCAGTAACCTCTTGGGCAGAGTCTTATAGAGGGCTATACTTGCATCTGTCAGGAGTGCCCTGGCAGCCTCTTTCAGTCTACTCCAATAGCTAACTCAAGACACAGACAAAAGGATTCTTTTCAAGGCTTTAATCCTTTTACAACTTAATGACTCTTTCAGATGCTAATCACCAGCGACTAAGCAAGGAACAGCAGAGTAGCCTATGCTCCAGGTTAGGCAGTTGATCCCTGTTTGTAGGAGAATCACAGGAAGACCCTGAACTTATGGGCTAGGGAGAGATCCTCCCTCTTTCCCTTGGGTCCTTGGGACGTGACCGTTGCTTGTGCGCCAAACGAGCGCTATGCCTCCTTTACGCGCCCTCCATCGCTCATCGTTCTTTGCGTCTGCGTCGAGCATCTAGCAAGCCCTGTTCCCGCACTTTCTCACTGCTAGGATCACTATCTATCCCAGGAATGCTGGCAGGAGGAATCTGTGCCTGCCTGTGAGGGATGAGCTGGCTCCTCTCCCATGGATTGCTGTTCTTCCTCAGAATCAGAACTACTCTGGGGTTCTTTCGGCTCAGTTTCCACCCTGACAGCATCACATATACAGGGCTGTGGGGCCATTTCCAACCCCCCTTGGATTGACCCAGCAGAGGCATGCCCTGTCCCACAGATCAATAGGAAGAGTGTCGAGGCCCATAAACACCCTCCCCACCAGCCAATCAGAAGACAGACAGCCAGATTTGATAGAGGCAGCCATTTTGCTTGCTGAGGCCTGTTCTGAGGAGACAATGTGGAAGTGTTGAGCACCCCTTTGAGACCCATGATTTTTTCCCTCGCCCCAAGCACCCTTGAACATTCAACCCAAAAGGCATTGGGCAGATTCATAGGTCATAGCCAAGCAATGCCTAGCAGCTCAGCATTTCCTCTGCTACAGCTCCTGAAAATGTAAGAAAAAATATTACGCTGTAACAGAGAACTTACCTGTAGCCACTTTTACAGAGGGGCAAGTTCTTGTCCCTGAAACCATGAGAATGGAAAATTTCGGATGGCTTTTCCAGTGCAGCCTGAAAGCAGCCTGTTAAAAAACACACACACATCGGTTCCTCACTTTGTCACCAATAACAAAGTCAAGAGCAAGGCACGAAGCAGCGTAATAGAACTTTAAAAACAAAAATGTGTGTGTTTGTGTGGGGGGGGAATTACAGCTCAGAAAACCTTCAGCTATATAGATTCCTAAGAATTCCTAAGAAGTTATAATTGCAGTTTTCACAGAATTATCGGTTCAAGCCTAGAGGTGTTAGCCATGCCGTTGCTCTTTCACCCAGGAAAACACCTTCTGTAGCCAGGAAAAAGCAAGCTCTCTCTTGTTCAGAAAGGACACGATATGAGTTGATAGTGAGTTTTTCATTAACCTTATCTAGCAGCACCTGTTGTTTTTCTGCAGAACACCAGGTTTATTTGGAGAACTTACTCTTTGGTTTACACAGGCCCTCGCATTGCGGAGAAAATTGTTATATCGTGATTTCAGTGCTTTCATATTCTATATTGTTTTATCCTACACCCAGAGAGCTTCGCGTATTGGCCAGTATACAAATGAAATGAATGAATGAATAAAAATAAATAAATAAATGCAATGGAGTGAAGGCTCTGTCCTAAATGCTTGCAGGTGAATTTGTAACAGACTCAGGCCTGCTTTTAAAGAAGTGTTCTCCAGAATAATACCAGCATAGATATTGCTCAGTGGGTTCATGTAAAACTCTACTATCGACCCACAAAGGGTTGATAATACTTTCCGAAAACTCCATTGCTTCAGCTGTGACTGTTTTTCATCTAAATGGGGATTATTTAATGATACAAATGCTACCTTATACAGTTGTTGTACATGGTTAAATAATGGAAAGCTTGCTTGATTTAATTCAATTCAGGTGTTCCATTATAGAAGCATGATTTTTAGAAACCCCAGTTGTATCTTAAGTGTGATGAGGGTGATGGTCCAGATTACAGGTAGTTCGTAATCTGTTCTGAACTATGTTCTCCAAATAAACCTGGTGTTCTGCAGAAAAACAACAGGTGCTGCTAGATACAGTGTGTCCTTTCTGAACAAGAGGGAACCTGCTTTTTTATGTCTCCATAAGAGGTTTTCCTGGCTGACAGAGCAATGGCACTGCCAACATTTTCTGTATCTTTCACAGAGGTGACTGAAATGTCTTTGGCTCGTCTTAGAAGGCCATTCACTTTCGTGGTCCTTCTGCTTGGAGCAATCATCATCGTCACCTGCCATCTCAGAACCAAGACTAAGGAAGGAATCTCTGCCCTGTTTTCTGTAGCAAACTCCTTCATAAAGCTGAAAAGTGATCTGTGGATGCCTAATTAACTGATAAATTAGTGTCCCTTTCATGAAATCCTTAAAGCTGATGCTGTGCTAGTACCTGATCATTCCTATAGGGTCAGGACCACAACACATGTATAGGGGAGGTTTAAACCTTCCCCTCCTAGCCACTTGTTTCCCTAAACTTGCGGGGCGGGGGGATATTAGGGGGAAAAGCAGCTGGGAAAGAAAGGTTTAAACCTCCCATACCTATGGTGGTCCTGAACTGGAGCAGGGCTCCATATGCTCACTTATGAGTAAAAAAAAGAAAGAACAGGTAAGCTGGACTCATATGTATTTAACTAATTGTGTAGTTTAGCCCTGTCACTCTCTGTTTGCTGAACAAACAGTTGAACCCTTGTAACTCTGTCTTTCTCCATTCATGCTTAAGAATACCATCTTAGGGAATCACATGAAGCAATTGGCAGCAAGCCAAGTTGCTGCAGGTATTGGTAAGGATATTTTCCTTGTAATTCTCATATCTATAACAAGGCCTATTTCATAATAACATCAGGAAAAAAGCATCAGTAGTTCATACTCTGGTCTCCTCTCACTTAGACTATCATAATGTGCCCTATATGTAGTTGCCCTTGAAGACGGTTCGGAAATTGCAGCTGGTGCAGAATGTGGTGGCCCACCTGATTAAAGACAGCTGTCGCCAAGACCACATCACTCCAGTGCTGAAGGAGTTGCACTGGTTACCAGTTGTTTTCCGGGACCAATCCAAGGTGTTGGCATTGACGTTTAAAACCCTATATGGTTCTGGCCTAGTCTATCTTCAGGAGCGTCTCCAACAACACCAGGGATGCCACTCAACAAGATCAGCCTCAGTAGGCCTTCTGTCTGTCCCATCAGCCAGGACAGCTAGGCTGGTGAGGACTAGGGAGGGGGCCTTTAGTGTGGTGGCCCCACTCTGTGGAATTCCCTCCCTAGTGACCTCCGCCGTGCCCCCTCTTTGATGAGCTTCTGCCAGGCTTTGAATACCTGGCTGTTCAGGTGGGCATTTGGGGTAGATTAGGTTTGTTGGTTTGTTTTTTAGAGCAATGTTGTTTTGTTCAGTTGATTATGTAAATTTGTGGTATTTTGTACTGTTATTTGTATTGTACGCTGCCTAGAGTGGCCGGGTAGCCGGCCAGATGGACGGCTAATAAGTCTAATCAATCAATCAGTCATGTCAGTTTGTGAACAATGCTTATTAAGGCAATAAAGAAAATACAATGTGTAGCTTATATTCCCTCCTTGTGTTTCCCTGAAGTTGATAAATGAATCCCAAGCTTTTCAGATGTTTTGACTAGTCACATTTAGCTTTTCTTTTTATTCAGATGTATTTGGAAGGACTTTAACTCTGCTTTGCATACAGAAGGATCTGGGATCCATCCCCAGCATCTCCAATTAAAAAACTTGACAGAGACTATGGAGAGCTGGTGGACAAATAGTGTGATGTCATATAATGCAGCTTCCTTTTTCCCATGGTTTAAACAACCCAGAGTTCACAACCCAACAACAAACCATGAGTTCCCTTTCTGGGTTGTTCATGGTTAACAAACCATGGTTTGTTAGTGCAGCCAGGTTCCCACATCACGACAACCCAGAATTCAGTAACATTTGGGTTAAATAAACCACGGGTTAGTATTATGTGCAAGCAAGTCATAATATGAAATGGTATATAGCAGCTTCCTATTTCATACTGTCATGTGTTAAACTCTTAAACTTGTTCAATCAAAGATGGCAGGAGCATAATCTGGCCAATGAAAGATGGCAATGCAAGCCATACCAGGATGGCATGGGCAGAAAAGGAGGAAGAAGTAAAAGACACCCTTACACAACTGGACCGGCTGATGCCCAGTGTCGCTTTCACCCATATTCAAAACACCACAAGTGCCAAGAACAGCAAAGCCACCATATTGCACCACAAAGACCCTTATGGCATTGGGGAGCACCTGATGATTCGGCTGGAGTTGTACGACCACGTGGGGAAGAGGAAGGCATACGGAGGGGACTTCTTACGAGCAAGGATCTATTCATCGAGTCTGAATGCCGCAGCTTCTGGGCTTATCGAAGACTATAGGAATGGGACGTACCTGGTCAATTTCACCCTGTTTTGGGAGGGTGATGCCAGAGTTTCCCTCTTGCTGATCCACCCCAATGAAGGGGTTTCTGCACTGTGGGCAGCCAGGAAGAAAGGCTACGACAAAATAGCTTTCATGGACAAATTTTTAAATGGAACATTCAGCTGTCCTCACTGAATGTGGTTTCAACATGGCAACAAAGGAAGAACTCTGTGAGTATCTAGATGAACGAGACCAGGAGGCCTTCTACTGCGTGAAACCAAAGAATGTGTCTTGCGAAGCTTTCGTCTCCCTGAAGTCCTACAATACACCAATATACTCCTTTGAGCTCCAGGCCAATCAGAAATCCCTAGACTAGCCCTCCCAATCTGATCTTCTCCAGAAGTATTTGACTACAACTCCCAGCCAGTATGGTTGGCTAGAGGATGCTGGGAGGTATAGTCCTACACATCTGGAGGGTGCCAGGTTAGGGAAGGCTGCCCCAGGTAAGTCCTTGTGGAGGTGTATCCTAACTTGGATCCTCTCCAATATTATTTGGAAAATAAGTCAAAATAGGGGTGCCTTATCACCTATCCTTCCCAGCAGTGGGTTGTTGTTGTTGTTGTTCAGTTGTTCAGTCGTGTCCGACTCTTCGTGACCCCATGGACCATAGCACGCCAGGCCTTCCTGTCCTGCGCTCTCTCCCGGAGTGTGCTTAAGTTCATATTCATTGCATCGGTGATGCTATCTCATCCTCTGTCGTCCCCTTCTCCTTTTGCCTTCACTCTTTCCCAGCATCAGGGTCTTTTCCAGAGAGTTTTCTCTTCGCATTAGGTGGCCAAAATATGTGAGCTTCAGTTTCAGTATCTGTCCTTCCAATGAGCACTCAGGGTTGATTTCCTTTAGGATGGACTGATTTGACTTCCTTGCAGTCCAGGGGACTCGTAAGAGTCTTCTCCAGCACCACAGTTCGAAAGCATCCATTCTTCGGCGCTCAGCCTTCCTTATAGTCCAGCTCTCACAGCCATACATTACTACTGGGAAAACCATAGCTTTGATTAGACGGACCTTTGTCGGCAAGGTGATGTCTCTGCTTCTTACTATGCTGTCTAGGTTTGCCATAGCTTTCCTCCCAAGGAGCAAGTGTCTTTTAATTTCATGGCTACAGTCACCGTCTGCGGTGATCTTGGAGCCCAAGAAAGTAAAATCTGTCACTGCTTCCATTTCTTCCCCTTCCGTATGCCAGGAAGTGATGGGGCCAGATGCCATGATCTTAGTTTTTTGAATGTTGAGTTTCAAACCAGCTTTTGCACTCTCCACTTTCACCCTCAACAAGAGGCTCTTTAGATCCTCTTCTCTTTCTGCCATTAGGGTGGTATCGTCTGCATATCGGAGGTTGTTGATAATTCTCCCGGCAATCTTAATTCCAACCTGTGATTCATCCAACCCGGCGTTTCTCATGACGTACTCTGCATATAAGTTAAATAAGCAGGGTGTAGGGATGTACGAAAGTCACTTACCTGGTCTCGCAGCTTGCTTCGCGGTGGGGGGGAGGCGCTTCACTTCTCCCCCCGAAGTTCAGGCGAGGGGGGAGGCATCCTGCCTTGCCCAGCCGAAATTCAGGCTGGGGAGAAGCGCCCCGTCTCCCCGGCTGCGAACTACGAAAGTAAAAAAAAAACAAAAAAACCCTGTGATATGCTACGTAACGATTTACGCAGCCTATCATGGCTAGATTTGCAAAGTCAGCCGTGATAGGCTACGTTAATCATTACGTGGCCTATCACGGGTGACTTTGAAAAAAAAAAAGCGCATACGCAAATGGCGGCCCCCATGGGGCGCCGCCATTTGCGTTCCTTATTTGGTCCCTGTAGTCTACGTAAAGATTTACGTAGACTACAGCGAAAATAAGGGCAACGCTTATCGGAGAATTTCACCGCCGATTTCGGGGGGCCGAATGCATTGGCGCTCGGCCTCCCGAAGATTCGGGGAGACATTCTCCGCCATCCCTAGCAGGGTGACAATATGCAGCCTTGTCGAACTCCTTTCGCAATTTTTAACCACTCGGTTGTTCCATGTCTTGTTTTTACTGTTGCTTCTTGACCCTTATACAGGTTTCTCAGGAGACAGGTAAGGTGGTCTGGTACTCCCATCTCTTTCAGAATTTGCCACAGTTCGTTGTGATCCACACAATCAAAGGCTTTAGCGTAGTCAATGAAGCAGAAATAGACGTTTTTCTGGAATTCTCTTGCTTTCTCCATGATCCAGCGAATGTTGGTAATTTGATTTCTAGTTACTCTGCCTCTTTGAAACCCAGCTTGTACTTCTGGTAGTTCTCAGTTCACATACTGCTGAAGCCTAGCTTGTAGGATTTTGAGCAGACATACCTTGCCAGCATGTGAAATGAGTGCAATTGTACGGTAGTTTGAACACTCTTTGGCATTACCATTCTTTGGGATTGGAATGTAAACTGACCTTTTCCAGTCTTATGGCCACTGTTGAGTGTTCCAAATGTGTTGGCATATTGAGTGCAGCACTTTAACAGCATCATCTTTTAGGATCTTAAATAGCTCAGCTGGAATACTGTCATCTCTGCTAGCTTTGTTGTTAGTAATGCTTCCTAAGGCCCACTTGACTTCACTCTCTAGGATATCTGGCTCAAGTTCAGTGACTGCACTATCATGGCTATCAGATGCCATGATCTTCGTTTTGTTAATGTTGAGTTTCAGACCAGCTTTTGCACTCTCCGCTTTCACCCTCTACAAGATGCTGTTTAGATCCTCTTCGCTTTCTGCCATTAGGGTGGTTTCGTCTGTGTATCTGAGGTTGTTGATAATTCTACCGGCAATCTTAATTCCGACCTGTGATTCATCCAACCCGGCGTTTCTCATGATGTACTCTGCATATAAGTTAAATAAGCAGGGCGACAATATGCAGCCTTGTCATACTCCTTTCCCAATTTGGAACCAATTGGTTGTTCCATGTCCGGTTCTTACTGTTGCTTCTTGACCCTTGTACAGGTTTCTCAGGAGACAGGTAAGGTGGTCTGGTACTCCCATCTCTTTAAGAATTTGCCACCGTTTGTTGTGATCCACACAATCAAAGGCTTTAGCGTAGTCAATGAAGCAGAAATAGACATTTTTCTGGAATTCTCTTGCTTTCTCCATGATCCAGCAAATGTTGGCGATTTGATCTCTAGTTCCTCTGCCTCTTCGAAACCCAGCTTGTACTTCTGGTAGTTCTCAGTTCGCATACTGCTGAAGCCTAGCTTGTAGGATTTTGAGCATCACCTTGCTGGCATGTGAAATGAGCGCAATTGTGCGGTAGTTTGAACACTCTTTGGCGTTGCCCTTCTTTGGAACTGGAATGTAAACTGACCTTTTCCAGTCTTGTGGCCATTGTTGAGTGTTCCAGATTTGTTGGCATATTGAGTGCAGCACTTTAACAGCATCATCTTTTAGGATTTTAAATAGCTCAGCTGGAATGCTGTCATCTCCACTAGCTTTGTTGTTACTAATGCTACTATGTTGTTATTAATGCTACTATGTTGTTACTAATGCTAATGCTTTGTTGTTACAGCAGTGGGTAGGATAGGTGATAAGGCATCTCCTGTGCATTGCCACCAACCATGCTTCTGAAGGGAATGGCACATGCAAGGGGGGTACAACAGATGACCTGCAGGTGCACATGGGAAGAGCTAGAGTCTGAATTCAGTTCACCTGATTTTCTACCAGGTTCACACTATAACGTTTCTTGTTTCACATCTGGAACATGCTGGGATCTTTCCTGGGCCATTTCAGTACACTTTTCCATCTGTTTCCAGTAAGAGCATAGGATTCATCGTGCTAGATCAGACCAAGATGCTTCTAGCCAAACCTTCCATTTCCAGTAAGTACCACTTAGATATGAGTATTCGGTGTGATAAAACCAGCAACACTCTTGCTGATTGGTATGTTCTCAGTTGTTTTTACTCAATGGTCATTTTCTCTCTGTTTTGAAGGTCAAGCGTTGGAATTGAATATCCCTCAGACATTTGGAGACATCCATGATGCACCCTGTGAAAGTAACATGAGTTTTCTGGTTTTCCCCCCCATCTGGCCCAGGGTGCTTCCAGACAGAGAACTCTGAGCACTAACAGATACAAGGCGGATAAAAAGCTAATCCATCTTTCCTTCTTCAATGTTTTTTTGTTCCTAAAAAGAAATTACATGGGAGAAGTGATGGGAAAGCATGGGCGGGGGGGCTACACATTGGAGGTGATGCCTTCTGGACCTCTGTAAAATTCTGTGAATTGGGCGATGGCACTATAAAAGCCACGCCTGGAAGCACCCAAGGACAGCCTAGCCATAGTCCCCTCCTTCCCTCGATCCTGCCTCTGCTTGGGAAAACCAACAAGAAAGGCTGTGCTGAAGCCCTTATTCCTCCAGCCCTTCGAGGTCACCGAGTCTTCTCCTTCTCTCTCTGTGCTTGGACGCTTGGGCTGCTCTGCTGGTTTCAGTTCTTTTACTTCCTGTGAGCCATTCGGAAAGTTCTTGCGGTGGAAGCAGTATACCAAACAATTATAAGAAATGTATTAATATTCTAGTGGTGCTTCATCCTGGGACATTTCCAATAAAATGGCTCCTCCTTCAGAATTGACACATGGCTCCTCGGGGGTAGAACCGATGGGCTATGAAATGTTACCTGTGAGGTGGCTACTTTTCTAATTCCTGGGGCTTTGTGATTCCCACTGATTGTCCCGGGCACTATGCAGCCATTGGCATCTTCCTTTCAATGCCGCTTCTTGCTTTTTATTTGTCTCCTTTTACCAGGCAGCAGGACAACGGTAATCAAGACATGCAGGTTTAGGGTAAATTCCCCATTTCCCAGTGGCTTTGCATTACAGAACCAGTGGCACCCCGTTGTCTGCAACGTGGCCACTTCCAACACCTTGGAACAGATTTACACTTGCTTGGAAGGAAAGATGATTTACCTCCTGGGAGACTCAATGGGCATCTCTACCCCAGCCTAAAATCCTGTTTTAAAATGGGGCTTTCTGCTTCCGCCTTAAATGCATGATCACAATGACTCCCTCTTTCACCAGCTTCCTTTCCCCCCTCCCATTCCCCCCTCCTTCCCCCCATATCTGAGTCTTCCATTATCTTTCATTGATCTGGCTCCTCTACTTGCTGCTTTTCCTCTTTTCATGGGGGAAACTCAAGCGGAACACCACAGGGTAATTTGATAGCTCATTATCTGCGATCTATTTAAAAATGGAACAAAGGGCATTTAGTGCAGAAGACGCCCTAGAGGGTCACGGCATCATGTAAAGAGCCCACAAAATTCCGTAAAGGAGCAATCTCATTCATAGGATAAAAGCTCCATGTAAAGAAAACCAACGATATGACGGTGAATAGAGTATCTCACAATGAATGTGAACAGTATGTACACACAGCTTTGTTCCCTCTAATATGTATCTGCTTGCTTCTGGTATCCAGAATCCTTTCTGTGCCCTCAGCCTAATTCTAAATTTAAAATTATTTCTATGACACCTTCCTGGTATCCAGAATCCTTTGTGCACCCTAAACATAGTTCTTCCAGTCTTTCTTTTATGAATTACATTTAGCAAAGCTGTTTCACGCAACATGGCTATAGTGTTGATGTGTGCTGTAATCGATCTGGTTACTGAAAATACTATTTTAGACATTTGCCTTGGATGGCAGCAGAGCTAAGCAAAAATGGCAAGGTTTAGTGAGGTTGATGAAAGGATGGAGCTCACTGACTGGATGGTCTTCAGGAAGGCAATATACTTCCCCAATCTCTACTGACAGTATTAAAGAGGATCTACCTGAGAGGGAACTGCCAGACGAGGTTGCTGTTTGCTCTGTGTGAGTTCCGTGAGGTCCTGTAAAATGTTCAGAAAGAAAGTAGTGAAATCAGTTTAATAAAAACTAAATGCTAACATGGCATGACATGACATGACATGACATGACATGGCCAGAAACATTCAAATCCAGTGGAAAAAACCCCCCACCCCTTAGTCACTGTGCATGAATACCTGACAACAGATCACAACTTTGTTAGTCAGGAGATCAACAACACAGCAGGTGACAAAGACATGGCTGTAGCCATTTCCCTGGGCCAACACTTCCACCCCTTCCCCATCGAGATCTTCATCTGCAGGGTGATTAATATTCGGGGAGCCATCCAGCGCCTTCTCCTGAGGAGTCCAGGAACGCAAGTCATCCTCAAGGGAGGGAACATCCAGGAGATGACATAGACCAGGAGCGATTTATTGATTATATCAAAAATAAGTGGCACTTTTTGGAAATCGAAGGTTTGGCTACAAGTGTCTTGGTCTGGTCTAGCAAGATGAGTCTTATGCTCTTACTGGAAACAGACGGAAAATTGCATTGAAATGCCCCAAGAAAGATCCCAGAGTGTTCCAGATGTGGAACAAGAAACATAATTGTGTGAACCTGGTGGAAAATCAGGTGAACTCAGTTCAAACTCTAGCTCCTCCCATGTGCACCTGCATAGAATCATAGAATAGTAGTAGGGTTGGAAGGGGCAAAAATCCAAGTCAAAGCATCCCTGACAGATGTCCAGTGTTGTCTTGAATGCCTCCAGTGTGGGAGAGCCCACCACCTCCCTAGGTAATTGGTTCCATTGTCATACTGCTGTAAGAGTCAGGACGTTTTTCCTGACGTTCAGCCGGAATCTGGCTACCTGTAAATAGGGATGTACGAAAGTCACTTACCTGTTCGCGGATTATGCTGATGCTGGGGGGGAGGCGCTCCGTCCCTCCCCCCCTCCGAATCCTGGCCGGCCATCTCCGCTCTGCAGGGATTCTGCGGAGCCACTGGCCGTCTCCGCCAGCGGCCGGACATCCGGCCGCTGGCTAGCAGGGACGCAAATGGCAGCAGCCATAGCCGCCGCCGTTTGCATCTCTGCAGTCAGCCGTGATAGGCTACGTAAATGTTTACGTAGCCTATCACGGCTGAGTAAAAAAAACCAACGCGCGTATGCAAATGGCGGCGCCCATGGGTGCCACCATATGCATTCCTTATTTTGGCACGTCTAGTCTACGTAAACATTTACGTAGACTATGGTGAAAATATGGGGAACGCAAATAGCGTAGACGCTACGCTAT
This sequence comes from Heloderma suspectum, assembly GCF_057233095.1. Lineage (NCBI taxonomy): Eukaryota > Metazoa > Chordata > Lepidosauria > Squamata > Helodermatidae > Heloderma > Heloderma suspectum. The sequence goes on along the minus strand of NC_139463.1, from coordinate 3,725,363 downwards.
TTGCGTTCCCCTTATTTTCGCCGCAGTCTACATAAATGTTTACGTAGACTAAGACGTGCCAAAATAAGGAACGCAAATGGTGGCACCCATGGGCGCCGCCATTTGCATACGCGCGTTTTGTTGTTGTTGTTTTTGTTGGTTTTTTTAATCAGCCGTGATAGGCTATGTAAACGTTTACGTAGCCCATCACGGTGTTTTTTAAAATTTAGCCGTGATAGGCTACGTAAATCTTTACGTAGGCTATCACGTTGTTGTTTTTTTAAAACTTGGAAATAGCGGTGGCGGCAGCCGGTCGGAAGACCGGCCGTCGCAGCCGCCGCTGCCAAACCACCGCCGGAGCTGCTGCCGGAGCCGCCGCCGCCGCCAGGAAGATCTGCCCCAGGTAAGTCCCGTCCCGGGGGGGCGGGGGGGGGCCGTTCCGCTACCGATTTCAGGTGGACGAATGCGCTGGCATTCGGACTCCCCAAGATCCGTCGCGGAACTTTCATACATCCCTACCTGTAACTTGAGCCCATTGTTCCATGTCCTGTACTCTGGGATGATCGAGAAGAGATCCTGGCCTTCCTCTTTGTGACAACCTTTCAAGCACTTGAAGAGCACTATCGTATCTCCCCTCACTTTTCTCTTCTCCAGGCTAAACGTGCCCATTTCTTTCCATCTCTCCTCATAGGGCTTTTTTTCCCCCATGGCTATACCCAATATCTTGCAGCAAAGGACATTTTTCAGGATCTGGATTTGTGTTTTATTGATGCACGGGACATGACCATTGCCTACATCACAAGCAATGTTCATCCACCCGATCATGTGATTGGAAATCAAATTAGTATGTTCTTAAATTATATATGTTATGACACTACAGCAAATCCAATCTGAAAACTCTCATCATACAAAGCAAAGAATTTTGGATTGAGAAGCAAAGGCATCAATTAAAACCCTGTTAAATCGGGGTGGTTTAAAGGGATACTCTAAATGTACTTTTAATTGCAGAATTTACACAGAAGTAGACCTACAACACCATCCTCCCACAACTTTGTTGTCTTCTGTCACCCGCATAATGTTCCCAAATTTCAGCCTTTTACCACTTACTATTTTCTTTCTGGGGGGGGGGGGGAACCTGGATGTGAGACATAAAATATCTCAAGAACCTATTGATTTTGCCTTTGGGGTATACTGTCTTCTTCGGAAGGGAGAGAGAATCCTCCAGAAAAGTGTCTATGAGTTTTTCACCTGATAAAGACCCATGTCGAAAAGCTTTGGGAACTTAGTTGGTGCAGCTGTTCCTTTTTGGTTTTTTGTATTTATGTTTCCAAAACTAGGCAACGAATCTTGGGGTATAAAACTGTACCATGGATTTTCCAAATTAAACTGGTCTAGCAGAGCAGGCATAAGTACTCCGAGTTTCAGTAGGATGGCACAAACCATAATATTTACTGCACCAGAGACAGAAACTTAAGTGTTATGGGGTAGAAAAATATACTGCAACACTAAGAAAAATTCACTTTTTAGTAGTAATAAAGTTTCACCAAAAGTTTTACCTTGACAGTTTATAATACTTTTCTAAAATTTTGAGTTAAAAGATACTTGTTCTGACACCAGAGACACATTTCTGGTTGTGAGGCCTTTTATCACCCAGGATCCATTGGGAAATGGCTTGGGGTAATAAAATACCCCACAGATACCCCATTTGGGTATATTTTTATGGCTCTGAAATGAATGTTAAATACTATGGGACATTATCAAATACTGGATTTCGATTTAATTTTATTATTATTTCAGTAGCTTTTTGATTTGTACCTCACCTTTCTACCTAAAAATGGCACTCAAGGTGGCTTATAAACACAATTAAAACTGATTTAAGTAATAAAAGAATATGTTCCTTATTTTTTCTACACATGATTAACACGTTGCGCCGTGTCGGACAGGGCCCTGTGCGCACTGAGGGCTTTGGGCCGTCCAGGCCTCGGCGCCAGGCCACAGAGCTCGAATGGCTCCATCAGTCCACTGCTGACATCGGGGGGGGGGGGGGCGAGAGAGAGGGTTGAGGCGCAGGGCAGAAGAGGGGGAGCTTCCCAAGTCAGGGGTTGAGTGGGTCTGGCTAGGGAGCCCTCCCCCACCCCTTGTGGGTTGGTTGGATAGAATCCCATATGCACGTTTCCCCTTGCCTCTCTGTACGGGAAGGGCTTGTTTTTCTTTTCAGGAAAGGGGCGCTGCAATTCGGAGGGGGCCTGCAGTCTCCCTGAGGGGGCTGATCTCCAAGAGGTCCTCTCCTGGATGCAGCCCTGCCGTCCCTGTCCTGGCCGCCTTCAGGAGATGTCTGAGTGCTGTGTTTATGAAATTCTATTCATTCATTTATATATTTATTACATTTCTATACTGCAGAATAGCTGAAGCTCTCTGGGAGGTTCACAAGCAGAAGTGCAAAATACAGCATAAAATACAATACAAAATTTAAAAGTGTAAAACTATAGTATAAAAGTAAAACCAAAATAAAACCTAGCAGCAATGCAGAGATTTAACTACAATAACAGAGTTTAAAAAAACAGCGTTAAAAGACTAGAATTCCTTGGGAAATATAAAGGTCTGCACCTGGCGCTGGAAAGAGCATAAAGTAGGTGCCAGGTGAGCCTCTCTGGGAAGTTCATTCCACAGCTGAGGTGCCACAGCAGAAAAGGCCCTCTTCCTGGTAGCAATCCACCTCACTTCTTTTGGCAGGGGGTCCTGGAGAAGGACCACTGAGGATGATGTTAGGGTCTGGGTAGGCAAATATGGGAGGAGGCGATCCTTCAGATAACCTGGCCCCAAGCTGTTAAGGGCTTTGAATGTTAGTACCAGCACTTTGAATCAGGCCTGGATATAGACCGGCAGCCAGCACAGTTGGAAAAGTACTGGCATAATATGCCATCTTGGCCAGTCCCCATGAACAGTCTCGCTGCCCTGTTTTTGTCCAGCTGAAGTTTCCAGACCACTTTTGAAGGCAGCCCCATTTAACAGATTGCAGTAATCCAGGCTGGAGGTTATCAGAGCATGGATAACTAGGCTCTCTCTGTCCAGATAAGGATGTAATTGGCATATTGGCCTAAGCTGATAAAAGGTGCTTCATGCCACTGAGCCCACCTGCGCCTCAAGTGTCAGTTCTGGGTCCAAGAGTACCCCCAAACTAACAACCTGATCCTTTAGGGGGAGTGCAACCCACTCCAGAACAGGTTGAACATCACTTAGCCAGGCAGATGAACCACCCACTCAGTCTTGTATGGACTGAGTCTCAGTTTATTGGCTCTCATCCAGTCCATTAGCATGTCCAGGCACTGACTCAGAACAGCTGCTGCCTCACCTGGATTTGATGAGAAAGAGAGGTAGAGCTGGGTGTTATCTGCATATTGATGACACCTCAGCCCACACCTCTGGATAACCTCCCGGCCCCCCGCAGAGGTTTCGTGTAGATGTTAAACAGCACAGGGGATAGAATAGAGCCCTGTGGAACCCCATAGCATAGCTGCCAAGGCACAGAGCAATAATCCCCCAGCACCACCTTCTGGAGTCGGCCATCCAAGTAGGAGCAGAACCACTGCAGTGCAGTGCCTCCAACTCCCAACCCAGACAACCTATCCAGAAGGATACCATGGTCGATGGCATTGAAAGCTGCTGAGAGGTCCGGGAAAATCAACAGGATCAAGCTGCCCCTCTCCCTGTCCAAGCAAAGGCCATCCCACAAGGTGACCAAAGCAGCTTCCATTCCAAAACCAGGCCTGAAGCCTGACTGAAATGGATCTAAATAATGAGTTTCATTCAAGATTGCCTGGAGCTAGGGATGTACAAGAGTCACTTACCTCCCCGCAGATTATGTTGATGGTGGGGGGGGAGGCGATCCGTTCCTCCCCCCTGGAATCTTCCATGGCCGGCTGTGCTCCACGGCAGCTCCGCGGAGTAGCCGGCCAGGCCCAGGCCAGAGCCGTCTGCTACTGGATTTCCGGCTGCGGAGGGCTCTGGGTAAAAAAAACAAAAAACAAACCGCGTATGCAAATGGCGGCGGCTACGGCCACCGCCATTTGCGTTCCTTATTCTTGGCCGTCTTAATCTACGTAAATATTTACATAGACGATGACGGCGAAAATAAAGGGGAATGCAAATAGCGTAGCGGGCGCTATTTGCGTCCCTTTTTGATTCACCGTTTTAGCCTACATAAATATTTTTATCCGGAACATCCGCCCCAGGTAAGTCTCATCCCGGGGGGTATCCACGGGGGGTGGGGGGGGTGGCAGGCCATTCCACCACGGAGTTCGGGGGGCCGAGTGCACTGGCATTTGGCCTCACTGAGATCTGTGGCGGAATTCTCTGACATCCCTACCTGGACAAGTCTGACAACCACCCACTCAAGCACCTTGACCAGGAAGGGGATATTGGCTACTGGCCTATAGCTGCTAACAACACCTGGGTCCTGGTTAGACTTTTTCAGGAGTGGCCTGATTACCGCCTCCTTTAAAGTGTCTGTCACCACCAGTCCCTCTCTCAAGAAGGAATTTACAACCTCCTGCACCCACTGTAGTGTCCAATTTGTGACAAACTTTAGCATCTTTATCTTCAAAGTGCTGTGCAAGTTCGTCACAGCGTACTACTGAGGGTTCACCATTTCTCTCCCTGGCCCAGATTCTAGCAGGCCATGAACCACTCAGGAAAGCTACACTGGATGGCACCAAGAAGTAGGGATGTACGAAAATCACTTACCTGTTCACGGATTATGTTTATGGTGGGGGGGAGGCGTTCCGTCCCTCCCCCCGGAATCCTGGACGAGGGGGGAGGCGCTCCGTTCCTCCCCCCGGAATCCTGGACGGGGGGTGAGGCACTCCGTTCCTCCCCCCCGGAATCCTCGATGGCTGGCTGTGCTCCGCGGCAGCTCTGCGGAGCAGCCGGCCAGGCCCAGCCAGGCCAGAGCCGTCAGCAGCCGGATTTCCGGCCACGGAGGGCTCTCAGGGGGGGGGGGGGAATGCGTACGCAAATGGTGGTGGCTACGGCCGCCGCCATTTGCGTTCCTCATTTTTGACGTCTTAATCTACGTAAATAATTACGTAGACTAAGACGGCAAAAATAAGGGGAATGCAAATAGCGTAGTGGATGCTATTTGCGTTCCCCTTATTTTCGCCGTCTTAGTCCACGTAATTATTTACGTAGACTAAGACAGCCCAAAATAAAGAACACAAATGGCGGCGGCCATAGCCGCCGCTGTTTGCATACGCTTTTTTTTTTTTTTTTACCCAGACGTTTTAGGCTATGTAAAAACTTACGTAGCCTATCACGTGTGTGTAAAAAAAACAAACTGCAAATGGCGGTGGCGGCAGCTGGTCGGAAGACCAGCCACCGTTGCCACCGCAGCCGCTGCCGGAGCCGCCGCCGCCCGGAAGATCTGCCCCAGGTAAGTCTCGTCCCGGGGGGATCCGCAGGTGGTGGCGGGGGGGGTGGCAGGTTGTTCTGCCACAGATTTCGGGGGGCCGAATGCACTGGCATTCGGCCTCCCCGAGATCTGTGGCGGAATTCTCTGCCATCCCTACCAAGAAGATGCAATGGTGGTGGAAAAGAAACCTCTCTTTGCCACCCTTACTGCTGCAGAGTAGGCACAATAATGAACTCTCTGACCTGTGTGCAGTCAGCCTCAGCACGGGTTTCGCTCCACCTGCATTCTAGCTGCCTTCCCTCTTGCTTCATTGCCTTCAGCTCAGGTGTATATCAAGGAGCTAGCCGGGCTATGCTCAAAGGGAGAGGGCGCTTGGGCACAATTGTGTCAGCCACCTGAGTCATCTCTGCATTCCACAGAGTGACCTGGGCTTTGACAGAGGCACCAGCAGGAAAATCTCCAAGAGCCCTCTGGAATCCATCGGAATCCATTAGCCCCCAGGGGCGGACCATTTTAATAGGTCCCCCATCCTTGCAGGGGGAAAATGCCACCAAGTGTCTAATCCTCAGTAGTAAGTGATCCAACCATGACAAGGGGATAGATGTTAATGCCCCCAGTTTCAGATCACCATCCTCCTGCTCAGTCAAGAAAACCAAGCATGTGTCCTCTTACATGTGTTGTGTAGGGTTGGCGGAGAATTTCTCCCCGAAACTTCGGGGGGCCGAGCGCCAACGTGTTCGGCCCCCCGAACAAGTTTCGGGGAGAAATCCTCCGAACCCCCCCACCCCCCGCACCCCCCCCCCGGGACGGGACTTACCTTCGCCGAATGTCCCTCCTGGCGGCGGGTCCGGCTGGCGGTTCGGCAGGTGTTCGAGCGGGGCGGGAGCAGCGGCCGGTCTTTCGACCGGCTGCCGCCGCCGCCATTGCAATAAAAGAAAAAAAAAACGCCCCCTGATAGGCTACGTAACTACGTAAAGATTTACGTAGACTACAGCGACTAAATAAGGAACGCGAATGGCGGCTCCCTATGGGGGCCGCCATTAGCGTACGCACTTTTTTTTTTTTTTTTAAAGTCACCCGTGATAGGCTACGTGACGATTGACGTAGCCTATCACGGCTGACTTTGCAGATCTAGCCGTGATAGGCTACGTGAATCGTGAATCATCTACGTGAATACGTGAATCGTCACGTAGCCTATCAGGGGGCGTGTTGTTGTTTTTTTGGTAACTTTCGCGTTCGCGGCCGGGCGAGGCGGGAAGCCTCCTCCCCGGCCTGAATTTCGGCCGGGCGAGGTGGGAAGCCTCCCCCCCGGCCTGAATTTCGGCCGGGCCGAGGCGGGAAGCCTCCCCCCCCGGCCGGAACTTCGCGGGGGGAGCAGCGAAGCGCCTCCCCCCCACCGCGAACGTCCTTCGAGGACAGGTAAGGGACTTTCGTCCACCCCTAGTGTTGTGCCAAGGACATGTTGAGAGAGCACCATGGTTGTCATGGCAGCCATGAAGTCCTGAGTAACCCCAGATTAGGGATGTCAGAGAATTCCGCGACGGATCTCGGTGAGGCCGAATGCCAGTGCATTCGGCTCCCCGAAATCTGTCGCAGAACAAAGCCCCCGCCCCCCCACCCCATGAAAGGTGCACGGGACGAAGTCCCCGCTGCCCCCACCCCACAAAACGGAGCACTTACCTGCTCCCGTCCACGCTGCTTTGCGAATGGCGGCCATCCTGCAGCTGCCATTCGCTTCCTCCTCTTCATAGCTGTGATAGGCTACATAAATACTTACGTAGCCTATCCCAGCTAATGCAGGGATGCCATTTGCATCCCTACAGAGGCCATGATAGGCTACGTAAGTATTTACGTAGCCTATCATGGCGGGGGGGGAGGGAACCCAGCGTACACAAATGGCGGCGGCTACCATTTACGTAGCCTATTATGTAGGGTTTTTCCGCCTGCCGTGATAGGCTACGTAAATATTTAAAATATTTACTATCACGGCTCAATACAGGGACGCAAATGGCAGCTATGACAGCCGCCATTTGCGTCCCTGCAGGGCTGCCAAGTGGCTGGATGTCCGGATATCGGCGGCCGGAGCCAGCCGGCAGCTCCACGGCTTGGCCGTGGAGTAGAGCCGGCTGAGCAGGATTCCGGGGGGAGGGACGGAGCGCCTCCCCCCTGTCGAGGATTCTGGGGGGAGGGATGGAGCACCTCCCCACCACCACGGATTGCCTGGCGCAGAGCCAGGTAGGTGTTTCGTACATCCCTACCCCAGATACAGCAGCCTTGGCATGGAAGTTGAGATCCCACACAGCCATCATCCTAGGGGTCCTCAGCACCAAATCTGAGACCACCTCCATCAGCTCAGGCAGGAACTGTGATGGATAGCAGGGTGGGCAGTACACCCAGGGAATCCCTAATCTGTCCTGGGTACCCAGCACAAGACACAGTCACTCAGGTTTTGCACTCAAATGAACAGGAATCCTAGAGAGGGAGATCGCATTCCTACAGACCACAGCAACCCCCCTTTCCTAGTGTTGGTGCTGCACTAAGTACCCAGGAGGGCACAGCTGAGAGAGATTAACCCCTCCCAGTTCCCCCACCCAGCTCTCAGTAATTAGGGATGTCAGAGAATTCCGCCAAGGATCTCGGTGAGGCCGAATGCACTGGCATTCGGCCCCCCGAAATCCATCGCGGAACGGCCTGCCCCCCATGGATCCCCCCCAGGACGAGACTTACCTGGGGTGCATGTTCCGGAGTGCGGCGGCTCCAGCGGTGGCTTTGGCAGTGGCGGCGGCTCATCTTCCGACCGGCTGCTGCCGCCGCCATTTGCTGTCTGTGTGTGTGTGTGTGTTTTTTACATTGATGTGATAGGCTACGTAAAGACTCACATAGCCTATCACGTTTGGGTTAAAAAAAAAAAATGCGTACGCAAATGGCCGCAGCTACAGCTGCCACCATTTGCGTTCCTTCTTTTTCGCCGTCTTAGTCTACGTTAATATTTACGTAGACTAAGATGAAGAAAAGAAAGGGGAATGCAAATAGCGCCCACTACACTGTTTGCATTCCCCTTTCTTTTCTTCGTCTTAGTCTACGTAAATATTGACGTAGACTAAGACGAAGAAAAATAAGGAATGCAAATGGCCGCAGCCGTAGCTGCGGCCATTTGCGTACACGTTTTTTGTTTTTTGTTTTTTTACCCAGAGCCCTCCACGGCTGGAAATCCGGCTGCGGACGGCCCTGGCCTGGGCCTGGCTGGCTGCTCCATGGAGCCACCGCGGAGCACAGCCGGCCATGGAGGATTCCGGGGGGGAGGACCGGATCGCCTCCCCCCCCGTCGAGGATTCTGGGGGGAGGGACGGAACGCCTCCCCCTCCACCATCAACATAATCCGCTGAAGGGTAAGTGACTTTCATACATCCCTATCAGTAATACATACCAGGGGCCAATCTAATGGAAATGCTTTGTGAAGCGATTTGGGTGAAATCCACATTTTCACAGAATCAAATTAGCTCTTTCCACAGTACACACAGTGCTGCATTCCTCCGCTTTTGTAGTCTATATGGAAACTGAAGCCGCATTAGTTGGGGTGGGGTGGGTGAGCCCCGCCACAAGTAGAAATGAGCATCAGCCATTGCGTAGGTGTGGGGTAGCTGATGAGCACAGGCTTGCTCCCCTTCCCTTGTGTGTTCAACCAAGTGCAATGGAGGACTTGCTTATGAGTAGACATTCATGACAAACCCCACATACCCCACATGCCCACACACATTTATGAGGCGGGCAGGCAAGCAGGCAGCCACTGCCCACTGGAGACTGGGCAGAATGAGCGGGAGTGCAGGAGGCGCTGAGAGCAGAGAGCGCGGAGCCGGCGAGGAGGGAGAGCGACTAGCGCGTGGTCTTTGAGGTCTATTAACTGCCCAGTCAACAGGCTTCCCCCCACTCCCCAAACACAGGCTCAATGAAGTTCTTCTGAGTACACTTTCATGAAAATCATCCACCCTTGCATCCACCCTTTCTTAGCTGCACAGCTTCGAATCAACAGGCGTCCACCATTTCTCAGCTCTGCTCCTTCGTAGCTGCAGTTTCAAAACAGCAGGGCTGGCTCCCCCCACCCCCCGCCTCCACACACACACACTCTCCCAAGCTCAATGACTATTTAAAGTGAGCGGCAGTGACTGAGCCCATGTTCACAACAGCGCAGTTTCAAAGCAGCAGGGCTGCTCCTGTACTCAGCAAAGTGGAACTGAAGGCAATGAGTTACTTTGGGGTAGACATGTTTACCCCTCTGCTCTCTCCATGCCCCCACCCCATGCTACTTTCCCTTCTGCCAATCAGCGCCGCTTCTACCAGCCTGCTCCAAAGCCAGCTGAGGTCACACAGACTCCTGAACAGCACTGAAGCTGCTGTGATAGGAAAATCTGACACAAGATGAGTTTGGGGGGAAAAACAGATTTAGGGCAAGAAATGCCAGGCTAGCTATGGAGGGCTGCGTGTGTCAACTGACACTATCAATTTGGGGTGGAGTAGAACTGGAGTAAAAGCCCCATATAGATGGGGCCCAGGTCAGGACACGAGGGCAAGCTGGTAAGGCAGCCAAGAACCATCTAATTGGGGAAAGAACCAGAAGAGGGGATAGCCGTAAGGTGTCTAGCCCCTCTTCTCAACTGGCCTGTTAATTCTACAGTGCCATACCTCCCCCTACCATGACCATTGTTATGGGGACACCCTCTCCCTCCCCAAGTTACCAAAGGAATTTCCCAGGCACGTATTAAAATATAGAAGTATAACATAATATAAATCAGTATAAAACAGAGAGCCCTCAGTACAACAGCTAACAAGGAACAAGTGAATATCCAGGTTTGCTCCTTTGTTCTTCCAAGCTCCTGCCCTCTGCTCTGCTATTTGCTGGTACGGTATCCCCTGGAAAGGTGGTACAGCGGGTCTCATGTGCACTCCTGTGTGCATCTCCAAGTGCAATGCTTAATGGGTACTTAGTGTTGCACTTTGCATGATGCTGAGGCTTGCTCAGAGGCGCTCCTTCTGGCAGCCCCACCCTTTTGTACCTGGAGGAGAAGGAGGGGCTGGTCCACAGGTATAGGCCGATGTCAGGCAGGTGCAGGAAGTAGGGATGTATGAAATGACTTACCTATTTCGTTTTGTGACATGTTCCATTGTGGGGGGGAGGCGCTCCGTCCCTCCCCCTGAAATCCTCGCCAGCCGGCTTCACTCTGCAGCGACTCTGAGGAGCTGCCGGCTGGGGCCGCCCGCAGCGACATCCGGCTGCTGCTGGGCTGCACAAGGACGCAAATGGCGGCCACCGTAGCCGCCATCATTTGCGTCCCTTTTTTTCGCCGTGATAGGCTACGTAAGTATTTACATAGCCTATCACGGCGAAAAATTGTGAAGTGAATGGCGGCCGCAGATGCGGCCGCCATTCGCAAAGCGGCGTGAACGGCACCAGGTAGGTGCTCTGTTTCGTGCACCTTTTGTGGGGTGGTGGGGCGGGGGGGCTTTGTTCTGCCACGGATTTGGGGGGCCCGAATGCACTGGCATTCAGCCTCACTGAGATCCATGGTGGAATTCTCCGCCATCCCTAGCAGGAAGGCACAGGAAAGCTGGCTTCAGCAGTAGCAATTCCCAGCCCAAGCACATTCCAGCTCTCTTGTTAACCTTTATTCACTTCAAATAAATACCAGCAATTCTCACTTTTGCCAGACAAATGTCAGGGATTATGATTAAATTGCAGAGATTAAAGCTCCACTTTCTTTAAATATGAAGAAGTACTGGTTTTAAGCAGACCAATCTCCACCTAAGAATAATTTAAAAGCCTTCCAGGGTCAGCCTATCTTTCTCTCTGCTGAACCAGTTTGCACAAGACTCACAAAATCTGCCCATTTTCATTTATTCTGATTCTGACCTCACAATTCCAGGGTTTGAGCTTTGGCGGAAACCTTGGTTGAAAATAAACGAATGGTTGAAAACAAATACATTGAAAAATATGGCACAGTGCTAGTAAAAGGGTCTACATCATTGGGGATTCGACGTTGCTTCAGTGGCTGATGCCCCCTCCCAAGAGCATGACAAGTACATCCTTCCTGGGCTTGGATTTTCATGCTCATGCCTGGGCTAGGGGTGCACGGAAGTCACTTACCTGGTGTCGCAGCTTGCTTCGCGGTGGGGGGGAGGCGCTTCGCTGCTCCCCCCGAAGTTCAGGCCAGGGGGGGAGGCTTCCCTCCTCGCCTGGCCGAAATTCAGGCCGGGGAGAAGCGCCCCGTCTCCCCGGCCGCAAACTTCAAAAGAAACAAAAAACAAAAAAAACGCCCCTGTGATAGGCTACGTAACGATGAACGTAGCCTATCACGGCTAGATTTGCAAAGTCAGCCGTGATAGGCTACGTTAATCGTCACGTAGCCTATCACAGGTGACTTTGGGGGGAAAAAAAAAGCGCATACGCAAATGGCAGCCCCCATAGGGAGCTGCCATTCGCGTTCCTTATTTGGTCCCTGTAGTCTACGTAAAGATTTACGTAGACTACGGCGAAAATAAGGGCAACGCTATTTGCGTTGCCCTTATTTTCGCCGTAGTCTACGTAATCTTTACGTAGACTACAGCGACCAAATAAGGAATGGGAATGGCGGCTCCCTATGGGGGCCGCCATTAGCCGTACGCACTTTTTTTTTTTTTTTTAAGTCACCCGTGATAGGCTACGTGACGATTTACGTAGCCTATCACGGCTGACTTTGCAAATCTAGCCATGATAGGCTACGTTAATCATCATGTAGCCTATCATGGGGGCGTGTTTTTTTTTTATTGGAATGGCAGCGGCGGCAGCCGGTCGAAAGACCAGCTGCTGCTCCCGCCCCGGACGAAGACCCACCGAACCGCCAGCCGGACCCGCCGCCGGGAGGGACATTCGCCAAAGGTAAGTCCCGTCCCGGGGGGGGCGGGGGGGTGGAGAATTTCTCCCCGAAACTTGTTCGGGGGGCCAAACACGTTGGCACTCGGCCCCCTGAAGTTTCGGGGAGAAATTCTCTGCCAACCCTACTTCATACTAAAAAATACCATGAGAGTCAGTCGACCAACCCAGAACAAGTAAACATCTTCCTGCAAAACTTCTTCACCCCGCAGCGGAAGGCCATCACAGATGGGGCAAAGTGGGGCTCCCGATGCAGGGAGCTCCAAACCCTTGGTGCCTTGAAAGAGATGATCCTCCACTGGGTCCTACCCAAATATGCATCAGACAGTGAGAGACACCAGAGGGCCTCCTCCACCCATCTGAGTAGGCAGACAAGCTAATGTGGAAGACAGTGATCCTTTGGCTCTCCAGGTTCCAAACCCTAATGAGCCATAAAGGTCATAACCAGCATTCTGAACTGGGCCCAGAAACAATCCAGGAGCCATGATGCTGTTTGAACACAGAAGCCACATGCTCCTGCTATTGGTCCACAGGTAGTGGCCTCAGAACTGTAATAAAAATGTAACCTAAAAGCCATTGTATGTGTCTTAAGCAGCACGTAGTATTGTGAGAGCTGCACATGCTTGGAATGAGCAGACAGTAACCCTAAGATAAGGTTGCCAAGCAAACTGCTAGCAACCAATCAAAGTGACACGCTGGCTGAGGAATGCAAGCTGAGGTGATAAAACTGTAACGCGGGGGTTGCCCAGGGTCGACTCTGCTTTTGAGCGTGAGCTCCTTTGTCGAACTGTGCAAACAATAAAATCGAGTTGGACCCAGCCTGAAGTTGACTCTCTTCTTTGGGGCAGATTGGACTAGGGTTGGCGGAGATTTTCTCCCCGAAACTTCGGGGGGCCAAGCGCCAACGTCTTCAGCCCGCCAAACAAGTTTCGGGGAGAAAGTCTCCGAACCCCCCCCCCCGCACTCCCCCCGGGACGGGACTTACCTTCACCGAATGTCCCTCCCGGTGGCTGGTCCGGCGGGTGTTCGAGCGAGGCGGGAGCGGCAGCCGGTCTTTTGACCAGCTGCCGCCACCGCCATTGCAATGAAAGAAAAAAAAACAAAAACGCCCCCTGATAGGCTACGTGACGATTCACGTAGCCTATCACGGCTAGATTTGCAAAGTCAGCCGTGATAGGCTACGTCAATCGTCACGTAGCCTATCACGGGTGTCTTTAAAAAAAAAAAAGTGTGTACGGATAATGGCGGCCCCCATAGGGAGCCGCCATTCGCGTTCCTTATTTGGTCGCTGTAGTCTACATAAAGATTTACGTAGACTACGGTGAAAATAAGGGCAACGCTATTTGCGTTGCCCTTATTTTCGCCGTAGTCTACGTAAACATTTATGTAGACTACAGCGACTAAATAAGGAACGCGAATGGCAGCTCCCTATGGGGGCCGCCATTAGCATACGCGCTTTTTTTTTTTTTAAAGTCACCCGTGATAGGCTACGTGACGATTGACGTAGCCTATCACGGCTGACTTTGCAGATCTAGCCGTGATAGGCTACGTGAATCGTCACGTAGCCTATCAGGGGGCGTTTTGTTTTTTTTGTAACGTTCGCGTTCGCGGCCGGGCGAGGCGGGAAGCCTCCCCCCCAGCCTGAATTTCGACCGGGCCGAGGCGGGAAGCCTCCCCCCCAGCCGGAACTTCGTGGGGGGACCAGCGAAGCGCCTCCCCCCCACCGCGAACGTCCTTTGAGGAAAGGTAAGTGACTTTCATCCACCCCTAGATTGGACTAGCCTCCAGAGGGCGAAACTAGCATTTTGTGCAACAAACTGGTGAGCAGCCAGGAGTCCCTTGGACCACCCTGGGGTCAAACGACAGAACCGGCAAAGGTGACTGTGGGGTGCGCCGGACCGCCTTTGAGGTCTGCCACGGCACCAGAGAACGGGGGTCGGGACACCCAGGAGGTTAAAGGCGTGGACTCCATTGATTGAGTCAACCAGGCTGAACGGGTCTGAAGAGACGGCACTAGGGTGCTGGGCAGAGTAAGTACTTGATTTCCCTTCTGTCTTTCTGTTTGAGTTGCCTTCGGAGCGTCTGAGGTTTGTCAGACTCCGTGTAAGTGTCGGAGGTTTGTCAGGCTCCGTGTATGGTTTCAAATAGAGGTAGGCACAATGGGGGCGGGTAGCGCCCGTTTAGAAAGCTCTGCCACTGCCTTGGGATGCATGCTAAAGAACTTTAGCAAAGTCAAGCGTCTGAGGTTTGCCAGACTCCGTGTACTAAGATGTCGAAAGGCAAGCTGGTTACACTCTGTCAATTGGAATGGCCAGCATTTGGAATTAGTTGGCCAGACATAGGATCCTTTGGTGTAAATCTTGTAAATGCTGTATATAAAAATGTGGTGAATAATGGGCAATGGGATCAATTCGCCTATATTGAAGGTTGGTTGAATTGGTGCGGAAAGAATCCCCCTTAGTTACAGAAGTGTAAATGTGTAAATGTGTTACTGGCAAAGGACCACAGGGGCAAGAGACCCCGGGTGGTGTCTGAATCAAGTAGTAAGAAATAAATTTGCCTCAGGGAAAGTGAGGTTATCAGCATTTGGATGAGTGCCAACCAAAATCCACTGAAGGCGAGAAAAGGTTGAATATAAAGTTCAATATTGTAAAGTCATGATGGTATGTTCCGAGGTGAAGCCCAAAGCCCCTGTTCTCCCTGATTCAAGCCCCACGGAAGGAGCTTGAAGACTGGGAGACCCTGCCCAAGGTGCCCTGAGCTCCCCCCGGTCTTATTCGGTCTGTTAGGTTGGGAGGAGAGGTTGTTGGGGGAGGGAGGGGGCCCTCCAGAGACAGTTTGTCTGCCACCGTATCCAAGTTTGTTAGAAGAAGCAAAAGCAGTTGAAAAACGTTGCAACTTCTGAAGAAAGAGATTTGTTTGACATCTTAAAGACTGTGGCAAAATCAAGAAACAAAGACAGAACAAGTTCTTAAAATATCAGGGTCTGTGTAAGCTTATCTCTGTCAGCCTACTCAGAGCAGAGCCAAGGGGGACTTGCCTAACCCCCCTTCGCCATGGCTGGTTTAGCCTTAGCAAGCAGAGAGGCTGGAAGGTGTCTGTGAGGACCTGACAAAAGAGTGAGATTTGTAAAAAAAAAAACAAGAAAAGCATCACAGCTGAAAAGCTGAGCAGCACTGCTCTGTTCTTATCTGTGGAGGAATCTAGAAGAGGTGTAAGGTTACACCTTCCCCATTCGAACTGATGAAGAGACACAGAGCTTTTGTTAAAAACATCCCTTCTTTATGGCCCAAAGCCTTCTTTGTTAGAGGCACTCTGCACATAGACTGCAACTTTGGACAGTTAAAGACTTGCCATAAAAAGTACTGTGAGGCTTGTCATAGCCTTAAACTCCCGTTGTTGTAAATTGTGTGTTTGTTTGTGATCAGCTCAGTGTACAGTTTAATTTGTGATTTCAACACTCAGATAAAAAGCTGCATTTGACTGAAAGAAATGGGTATATTTAGCCTTGAGAAGAGAAGACTGAGAGGAGATCTGATAGCACTCTTCAAGTACTTAAAAGGTTGTCCCAGAGAGGAAGGCCAGGATCTTTTCTCGAGCATCCCAGAGTGCAGGACACGGAATAATAGGCTCAAGTGACAAGAAGCTGGATTCCAGCTGAACATCAAGAGAAACGTCCTAACTGTTAGAGCAATATGACAATGAAACCCATTACCTAGGGAGGTGGTGGGCTCTCCCACACTGGAGATGAGGCTAGACAGCCATCTGTCAGGGATGCTCTGATTTGGATTCCTGCACTGAGCAGGGGGTTGGACTCGATGGCCTTGTAAGCCCCTTCCAACCCTACTATTCTATGATTCTATGATTTCCAAGGCTTTGATTTCATTTACCCTAATGAAGCATACAGATACAAATTGCTAGAGATTTACAGACTACAAAAGAAACAGCCTTCAAAAAGTTCAAAGAGAAACTACGAAAGTTAGTTTCCCTTTAAAAAGGGGGGCAGCAAATTCTCTTAACTTAAGAGGTGAGAGGGAAAGAGTCCCCCACTCTCCCGTGATACTTCTAAGCCCAGCTGTGTTTCTGAAGCCTAAGAAAGTTCCTGCCCCATGTGTTCCAGCTCTTTCTCAAAATCTGAACTGTTCGACATTCCATTTGCTCAGAGGCAAACCTGACACTCTGCCAAAACTCATGCAGTGTAGAGTTGCCAATGCAAAAATGGTGGCTTGGAACTCTTTGCATGTATGAGAACGCCTTTCCCTTAATTTTGATGGGCCCTGACCATGCAGTCAGAGGGGCAGTATAATGGTTAGATCTGCTCCACCATGCCCTACTATACAAAACAAATGTTTTCCAGTCATGGTGTTAGATTTTAATGATATGAAAAAGGTATAAAAGAAGGCAGAAGAAAGTAGCAGACAAAAAAGCTTAAAAAAGAAAGAAAGCTTATCCCAAATGTGTGTCATTGAGATGAGTAAGAAGATCTAAGCAAGCGAGTCTCTGTCGAAGCAATGGCAAACAGCCTAACTTGCAGAGAAGACAAAGAGTTAAAGCTGGTGCATGGCACAGAGAGTTTGAAACATGATCTGCAGAACAGGCAAGCCAAAAGATAAGTGTGCCTGTTACAAGAGGGAGGCTATAGTAGCCATAAAAAGGGGTGAAGCCCCCGTATGAAGCTTTAACAAAAATATTACCCACTAGAAGTGGACAATTAAAATAAAAAAGGCTTTTCTTAAATTGAAGCAAGCCTTAATATCACTGCCTGCTTTAGCCTTATCAGACCCCAGATCATGAAGTTTTTAGAGCTATGGTGCACATGAGAGCACATGAAAAGAGTGCCATTCCTAGAAAAAAGAAAAGACAATGCTGGCAGCCACCATGGGCGGAGATATAAACCGCAGCTTGAGAGCACAGAAGCGACCAGAGGAGGGGGGCAAAAAAGAAAAGGGCCGACCGGGGCTCAATAAATGTGCGTATTGCCGAGAGAAGAGACATTGGAAGAAAGATTGTCCAGAGCTGAAAGAAAAGAGAAAAGAGACTCACCCTGAAGGCTGCCAAATGCTGGCAGGGTCCTCCAGTGGGGGGGAGTCTAGCTGAAGGGCCACCACCCTACGAACAAACGCTCGGGAGAATCCCAAGGTAAAAGTAAGGGTTGGTGGCAAGGACTGTAAAGCCCTAGTAAGATACTAGAGCCACATTTTCTATGATCCCTATGAAGCCCCCCGGCGAGAAAAAGTGGAAAGCATGTAACTGTAAAAAGAATTAAAGGGGAAAAAAAAAAACTAAATTGCCCATTTGTAAGCCCTTCCTCACAAAGATTGGAAATAACATACTGGAACATGCCTTTGTAGTTTCATCTGCATACCTGGTTGCCCTCTTGGAGCGGGACTTGTTAACAAAACTGCAAGCTAAAATCCTCTTCCCTGATTATCAGATTGTAGTACAGCTGCCAGCAATGCAGGGCTCAAATTAGCAGATAGCCCTTCAAGCAATCGAGATTGTGTCAGAGGCCAAAGAGACTGAGATTTTAGAGAATGTTAATCCATGTGTGTGGGCAGACAGAACCCCTGCCCGAGCAAATGCATAACACCAGTTAAAATCTTCTTTAAAAAGGGAGAGCCCTGTGTGCGTAAGGCAGTATCCTCTGAAAAAAGCCACCTGTGCAGGCTTGAAGCCGCTCATTGAGAAGTTCAAAAATTATGGTTAGCTAATAAAGGGGTCATCCCCCTTTAACACCCTGATTTTGGGTGCGCCCGAGGCAGATAGCACCTCCTTCAGGTTACACCAAGACCTGAGAACAGTGGCTGACTGCCCTTTGTGCCTCAAAAATGATTCAAAGATGTTTGAGCCCCCAGCTCAAATGAGAAGTCGCCCATGCGCTTACTATCCTTTTCAGAGATTTCAAATTGACTTTTCAGAGTTGCCCCAGACTCATGGCTATCGGTACCTGCTAGTAATGATAAAAGCAATTGACTGCACCGCACAGACAGTAGCCAAGATCCTGTTAAAAAGTAATCCCTAAGCTCTTGTTACCTAAAGAGAGTGAATCAAATCAGGGGCCCCATTTTGTTGGACAAGTGATGCAAGTAGTGTCCCAGGCATAACAAACTAACTAGAAGCTACACCCCCCTTAGAAACCTCAATCCACAAGTCAAGTTGAGAAGATGAACCGCACCTTAAAGACAATGCTCACTAGAATTTGTTTAAAGATTAAGTTGAAAGGCCACAGGCCTTGCCAATCACCTTGACTCGAGTACGGTGCACCCCCAAGGGAAGTATTAAATTGACACCCTTTAAACGTTCCATAAGCGCCCACCCCGGATATTACCTATGGCTGACAGCTTAAATGTAAATTTAGAAGTAAGAGTTTTAAGATTCAAGATTGTGTTACTGCCTTGCAGTCTGTTTTGTTTTCACAGGTTTGCGACACCGCACCAATCCTGGCCTTTAGATACTCCAGTGCATAATCTCAATCCCAGCGATTGGGTGCTAATCCAGTCCTAGAAAGATGAACCACCTACCAAGAAGCAGAAGGGTCTGTTTCAGATCCTACTTACCACTCCTATTGCTATGAAAGTCGCCAAAGAAAAGAAGTGGATTCATCACACTGAATAAAGGCATCACCTGCACCAGAGAGGGTCACACCGGAAGCTGACCCACCTGAAGGTCACCGTTGGAATAATGAACCCCTGAAAGGACTCAAGTAGCTCTACAGAAAGGGGGCGCTCTCGTTTCAAGGGTTCCTGATGAACGGAACAAAACTGAGTTCCAAAAGTTCAAAAAAAAAGTGTTTTTGTTGTCAACATTCTAGTAGCTAGAACAAAGGCGTCCCAGGCCTCACTTGCTGC
The DNA here is from genome assembly GCF_057233095.1 of Heloderma suspectum. Classification (NCBI taxonomy): domain Eukaryota; kingdom Metazoa; phylum Chordata; class Lepidosauria; order Squamata; family Helodermatidae; genus Heloderma; species Heloderma suspectum. Next base: position 3,706,225 of record NC_139463.1, on the reverse strand, counting down.
TTAGAGAAAACCGTCAATGCCACAGCGATAATAGTTTGCGCCTTTAAGTGCATAGTCCACCGCTGGACCAAAGAGAGTATAAATTTGAGAAAAGCTTTTTGAGGGGGGAATTGTAGTAAAAATGCAACCTAAAAGCCATTGTATGTGTCTTAAGCAGCACGTAGTATTGTGAGAGCTGCGCATGCCTGGAATGAGCAGACAGTAACCCTAGAATAAGGTTGCCAAGCAAACTGCTAGCAACCAATCAAAGTGACACGCTGGCTGAGGAATGCAAGCTGAGGTGACAAAACTGCAGCGCGGGGGTTGCCCAGGGTCGACTCTGCTTTGAGCGTGAGCTCCTTTGTCGAACTGTTTGCAAACAATAAAATCGAGTTGGACCCAGCCTGAAGTTGACTCTCCTCTTTGGGGCAACTTGGACTAGCCTCCAGGGGGCGACACTAGCATTTTGTGCAACAGAACCACCAGTGGACAGAGCTGGGGCCTGTCTCCCCCCCCCTTTCTCCAGCCACCACCTTTTCCTCCCCACTTAATGGGCTGCCAGGGGACAGATTGCTCTTGCCGGGGGTCTGAACTGATCACACATAGAGCACTTTTAGGCCAAAAGCTGCATGAAGCTAGGCTGAGGGTGCAGGTCGCCCACCCCAGTTTTGGATCTCATACCATGGGTAGGCAGCCTTTTTGGCCCCGTGGACGCATTCACCATTTTTATTCGGGCCTGAGGGCACATTTGTCCCCAGGTCTTGTGGGCCTCCGCGTACCTGATTTTGAGATTCTCTCCTTTCTTGCCCCCCTTTTGTTGGATTCACTCTTCTCTTCTCCTCACTTGCTTGGGTTGTCTCTTTTCATGCCCCCCTTTCCTCTAGAATTCCTTTCATGCTCACTCCCACCCTCCCTCCCCTGCCCAAAGTGACCTTCCTGCTGCCACGGTCATCCTCTCTTCCCCCTACCCATGACCTTCTCCTTCTGCCACTGCTGCCTCTCTGGAAGAGATGGGGGGATGGGGTCAGGAGGGGCACTGGGGCACTGTGGGGGAAGCAGGTGCATGCCAATTGCTGCCTTATACCAACTTCCATTTGCTTTTTATTTTCAATGGCATCCAACCCAGGAGGAGGTGGATGAGAATATTGAACAGACAAAAGATGTCGTGATTGCACAATTAAATCATGGGTCTTTTTTCGACAGACCCTGGGCTTTTAGTGTTTTAAAACACTTGGGCTCCCTTTGAATCCAGCATCTGCTTTTCCAATGGAAGACTGAACTCATGCATAATGCATAATGTGAAACACTTGTAAATAAATAGCCTAATCCAGCTCAGGACAAGACAAACTTCTGCTGGGCCAAGGCAGATATCTTGGATCCACAGCTCTTTCTGCTAGAGGTTCAACTTGGAGAGAACTGCACATATCAAACGGGCTGGAAACCAGAAGAGGGAGCTAAAGGCATAAGGAGAACCAAGACCCTTTCCAGAGGCTTAAAATAGAAACCTGCCTTCCATTCCCAGTGCGATTCTTGTACAAATCCCAAAGCAGCCCTTTGCTGTCCGACCTGAATGAAATGGGTTGGGCATGCGAGACGGGTGTCCTCATTTCTGTGCATCACACACGACTCCACAGGCATGATCCAATATGCACTGTGACACTCATGCAGCCATTGTCCATGCAGCTTTGGCTGAATGCTTCTTCTGAATGCTTCCTCGCCTGCCTGGAGGAGGTTGGGCTGTTCTGTGGGCCCCTGTACCTGACCATCAGCCGAATACCCAGAGGCTGCACTGCCCGGGAGATGCTTTGGATGAGAGGGTGGTGGCACTGGTGGGCCATCATTTGATGGGAGGGACGGCCTCAAAGGCTCTCCTGGGCTTCTTATTTATTTGCTTCTTGATGAAGCAAATAAATAAGAATTTGATGGGAGTCCTATGTTCTGAGAACATAAGAAGAGCCCTGCTGCATCAGACCAAGGGTCCATCTAGTCCCACATTCTATTCACACAGTGGCCAACATCCTGTGGTAGTGAATTCCAGTTTAACTATGCACTGTGTGAAGAAGTACTTCCTTTTATCCGTCCTGAATCTCCCATCAATCAGCTTCATAGGATGACCTCGGGTTCTAGTATTTTGAGAGAGGGAGAAAATGTCTCCCTATCCATATTCTCCACACCATGCATAATTTTGTAGACCTCTATCATGCCTCCCCTCCCCTCCCCTCCCCTTTTTCCAAGCTAAATAATCCCAGCTGTTGTAAAAAGGGAACTCAAATGGCGGCACACCCCACGAAAGGTGTGCAAAATGGAGCACTTACCTGCTGCTGTTGGCGCTACTTTGCAAATGGCGGCCGCATCTGCGTCCACCATTCACTTCTTCATTATAGCCGTGATAGGCTACGTAAATACTTAGGTAGCCTATCACGGCTAACACAGGGACGCCATTTGCATCCCTGCAGAGGCCATGATAGGCTACGTAAGTATTTACGTAGCCTATCACGGCAAAAAAAAGAAAGAAAGGGAACGCAAATGGCAGCAGCTACGGTGGCCGCCATTTGAGTTCCCTTTTTTTTTTGCCGTGATAGGCTACGTAAATATTTATGTAGCCTATTACGGCAAAAGACAGGGGCGCAAATGGCAGCCGCCGTAGCCGCCGCCATTTGCTTTCCCTTTTTTTCCCCTACGTAAAATGGCCACTACGCCATTTGAGCCCCTGTCTTTTTCCGTAATAGGCTATGTAAATATTTACGTAGCCTATCACAGCAAAATAAAAGGGAACGCAATGCGTTCCCCCCCTTTTTTTTTCCGTGATAGGCTACATAAATATTTAAAAATATTTATAGGAATCCAAATCAGAGCATCCCTGACAGATGGCTGTCCAGCCTCGTCTTGAAAGCCTCCAGTGTGGGAGAGCCCACTACCCCCCTAGGTCATTGGTTCCATTGTCCTATTGCTCTAACAGTCAGGAAGTTTCTCCTGATGTTCAGCCGGAATCTGGCTTACTGTAACCTGAGCCCATAATTCCGTGTCCTGCATTGTGGGATGAATGATAAGAGATCCTGGCCTTCCTCTCTGTGACAACCTTTCAAGTATTTAAAGAGCGCTATCCTATCTCCTCTCAGTCTTCTCTTCTCAAGGCTATACATGCCCAATTCTTTCAGTCTCTCTTCATTAGGGATGGGGGAGAAATCCGCCATGGACCCCAATGAGGCCGGATTCCAAGAATCTGGCCCCATTGGGGCCCATGGCGGAACAGAGCACTCAACTCCACCTCTGCGCGGAATCCTTCCGGGTCAGATCCCTCGCTGCCTTGATCCTGTGGAGCCCACCACATCCCTGGCGAATGTCGATACGACCAGCAGCCATTCCTATGCCGTATCGTTGTAAGTCAGGCTCTGGACGCAAATGGCATAGTGGGCACCATTTGCGGCCATCAAGCTGGTAGATTAGCCTAAATGCAGCCATTACGGCTGCATTTAGGCCAATCTACCAGTTTGACGGCCGCAAATGGCACCCACTACGCTGTTTGCGTCCGGAGCCTGACTTACAGAGATACGGCACGGCAGTGGCTGCCAGCCGTATTGACATTCGCCAGCGAAGTGGAGCTGGTGGCCAGCTCCGTGGGATGAAGGCAGAATGGATTGCCTTCCCCCCCGCGGACCCCCCCACCCGGAACAGGGTAAGTGATCTGCCCATCCCTACTCTTCATAGGGCTTTGTTTCCAGTCCCCTGATCATCTTTTTTGCCCTCCTCTGAAACCTCTCCAGTATGTCTGCATCCTTCTTAAAGTGCAGTGCCCAGAACTGGACACAGTACTCCAGACGAGGCCTAACTAGTGCTGAGTAGAGGGGAACTAGCATTTCCCGGGATTTGGAAGCTATGCTTCTATTAATGCAGCCCAAAAGAGCAGTGGCCTTTTTTGCAGCCACATCATATTGTTGGCTCATATTCAGCTTGTGATCGACAACAATTCCATGATCTTTCTCACTTGTAGTGTTGTTGAGCCACATATCCCCCACCTTGTAACTGTGCATTTGGTTTCTTTTTCCTAGGTGCAGAACTTGGCATTTATCTCTGTTAAATTTCATTCTGTTGTTTTCTGCCCAGTGCTCCAGCCTATCAAGATCACTTTGAATTTTGTTTCTGTCTTCCAAGGTATTAGCTATCCTGCCCAATTTTGTGTCATCTGCAAATGTGATCAGCATTCCCTGCACCTCCTCATCCAAGTCATCAATAAAAAATGTTGAAGAGCACTGGGCCCAGGACTGAGCCCTGCGGCACCCCGCTTGTTACCTCTCCCCAGTTTGAGAAGGTCCCATTGATAAGCACTCTTTGAGTCCGATGCTGTAGCCAACTGTGGATCCACCGGATCGTTGTTTCATCTAGCCCACTTTGAGCTAGTTTGCTCATCAGGATATCATGGAGCACTTTGTCGAAAGCTTTGCTGAAGCCAAGGTATATTATGTCTACAGCATTCCCACAGTCCACAAGGGAGGTTACCTGATCAAAAAATGAGATCAGTTTGTCTGGCAGGATTTGTTCTTGACAAATCCATGTTGGCTTTGAGTCATCACTGCATTGTTTTCAAGGTGCTGACAGACTGATTGCTTTATCATCTGCTCCAGAATTTTCCCAGGGATTGATGTCAGACTGACTGGTTTGTAGTTTCCAGGTTCCCCCCTTTTGCCCTTTTTGAAGATAGGGACAACATTAGCTCTCCTCCAGTCATCTGGCACTTCACCTGTCCTCCATGACTTCTCAAAGAGAATAGACAGCGGTTCTGAGAGTTCTTCTGCCAGTTCCTTTATTACTCTAGGATGCAGTTCATCTGGCCCTGGAGAGTTGAACTCATTCAAAGTAATGAGGTGTTCCTTGACCATATGCCTGTCGATCTCAAGCTGCAATCCTGCCCCTTCAGCCTGTACTTCACCTTTGCCAGGGGGGTCATAGACCCTCTTTGGGGAGAAAACTGAGCCAATTGGTTCAACATTGTTTACATCTCATACTAGGTCCTGGGTGACAACTCTTAGGATGAAATCCAAGGTCGCCTCCCCTCTGTTCAGTTCCATGACCAACTGTTCTCGGGTACAATAATTTAGGGCATCGAGAAATTTAACCTCTTTCTTGTGGCTGGAACATGCATTTATCCAATCAATGTGGGGATAATTGAAGTTGCCCATTATTACAACACTTCCTCATTTGGAGGCCTCCCTGATTTTGTTTTCCATCTCCAGGTCACTCTGAGCATTCTGGTCTGGGGGACAATAGCATGTTCCTAGCACTAAATTAGTTTTGGAGCCTGGTATTGTCACCCACAGAGCTTCTGTGAAAGAGCCTACCTCTTTTAGGTGTAACAGCAAAGGTCTTAGGCAGCAAAAATCAGTGTTCTTCAGTAAAGAAATGAAACTTCCATATTATTCACTTGACATCTCTTTCCCTCAGACCTTACTGCTCACTTTTTTTCTCTGCTTCCTGCCAACTTACTAGGGATGGGCAGATTCCCTACCATCTGGCCCGAGGGGAATACGCCCATGGGGGGAGGTGATCTGTTCCTCCCCCCGGAATCCATCCAGGCCAGCTCCACGGCGATTCCGCAGAGCCACCAGCCAGCTCCGAAGCACCAGTGATACAGCTGCATTTACCTTAAACTAAGTCCTTTATGGCCCCAAATGGCATGCTGGACGCCATTTGCGTCTGCAGTCAGTCCCCTTCAGCCAGCGATATGGCATGGTGGACATATTGCTGGCAATCCGGAGCTGTAGGATCCGGCCGAAGAGGATTCCGTGGGGAGGCGGAGGTAAGCGTTCCATACCACGGACTCCGGGGGGGCGGCGGATTCTTTAGAATTCTCCACCATTCCTACAACTTACGAGAACGTTGCATGCATCTGACAAAGTGGACTTTAATGCATAAAAGAGTGTTGCATGCTATGTTTGTTAAGGTACCGATACCAAACTCTGCTATTTTTGACACGGGATTCAGTGCTGGGGGAAAAGAAGCCTCATTTCAGTTTGGGTAAAGTACAGAGGAAACCCCTCCTTTTTAAAAAAAAAATCTTAGAGGCCTCACCAGGGCCTGTTTCCTTATCTCACTATGAGGAGTACTGCTGTCTTCAACTTCAAAAGTGTATGAGGCCGAAAGCTTCTGCACCACCCCAAACAGGTTAACGCCTTCAACTGTTTGTTACTGTGTTCATCCCCCGTGTTTTGACTCGCAAAGCCTCTTTCTCACTTTCTGTTCCTCCAGAGGCCCTCCGTTGCCTCCACCTTCATCTCACTCAAAGCAACCAAACCAGGGTAGGTACTATAACCTCTTCTCTTCCCCCACCCCAATTTCTCTAGCTTGCTGGACCCCCCTTTTCCCCTGCCATTATTCTGGCCACAACAAAGAGGTAACCAGTCTCAATACCCTAAATGCCTGTGCCCTGGAATAGTTGGTGACAGAAGCAGAGCAGAGGCAACCCTGGATTTAATCCTAAGTATTGTCACCCAGGACCTTGTGTGAGATGTGAGGGCTGTTGACTCAGTCGGGAAATTGCTAAGGAAATCCAACAAAATCACATTTGAGTGACTTGGAAAGAGGAAACCTCTCTGAAATTAGGGCAGTGGCAAAGAGGAGGTTGAAAGGGAAAGTCACAAGGGTCCAAATTCTCCAAAATGTATGGGGGCTACTCCAAAGCACACTGACTGAAGCTCAGCTCAAGTGTACATCACCAGTCAGGAACTGGTGATGTACAATGGCAGCCCTTGCTGTTGAGAGAAGGAAAATTGGGTGGGGAGGGGGGAGCCCAGCAAAGTGCAAACCCTCTTTTCCTTTCTCACATTTTTCTCATGCAGCACATCTCACAGATGTGCTGGATGCCACCTTCCCATTATTTCTTTGGGGCCTGCCCTGCTTGAAGCACAGGTTAATGCCGGGAGGAAGGTGGATGGCGTGATGTTTCTTCAGAACGATTTGGGGCTGGGAGGGCAGTAGGAGCCATTGGAGGGGGCGAGAGTGTGGTCTGGCTGAAGGAGCAGTGCTGTGACGGGGAATCATCAGGCCTGAGAGGTGTGCCAGGTCTGTCAGGCCTGCTGACTTTTGAGTTGGGGTTTCTTTGCTTGGCCCTGCAGCTTGAGTGCCCTTTCTGGGAAGAGAAATAGGTATCCACAGCTGACTGTGACGAGGAGGGCTCCTTGTTGAAGGGGAGACCAAGTGCAGTTCAGGGAGCTCTTTGTCTCATTGATAATGAAGTTGTGGCTGTTGAGGCAAGACACTGTTAGAGTTATATCGTGTAGTGCTTTGTGTCTGGAGGGAGATCAGATGCATAGGTTGTCCAGGTGCACATAAATGAACACCCTTCAGTCGTAGATGAGCCACCAGGGCCATTCTTATTTTGGTGAGGACTCAAGGAGCCGAGGTTAGGCCAAAGGGCATGGGTCTGTATCGGAAATGGTGCTGCTGCTGTGGGATCCAAGAGATCCCATATGGTCAGGCTGTCATTCCTCCTCTCCCCATCAGTGAGCTTGATCCAGTGGTTGAGACATGCCAGCTGCCACTCACCGGGTTGCTCCGTGCGAATGCAGGCGACAGAATCGTGCTCCAAGAGGGAGGTGAGGCTGAGCCGCTTGGCTTTGAAGGGTTCCTGAAAAAGCTGACATGGCTTCATCTTTTTTGCAGGTTTGCTACCTACTTTTGTTGTTGCTGTTGTTGGAGGAAGAGGAGCCATGAGGGGGGAATGAAAATGAAACAGTAAGGGAGGATAAAGAAGGAAGGCATTTGTTTCGGTAGAGAAAAAGCTTTGAGGACTGAAGTTAAGGAGAAGAACGATAAGAATTCAGGTATTGTAATAGTAAAAGCAGAATCTTGAATAGATGAGATGAGAAATTCCTCTATCCTGGGCAAAAAAGCAGAGTTGAATTGGAGTAAGGAGGAGCCTGGGACTGGTATATCATTCAAAAATTTGTCACAAGGTCCCCGATTTTCCTGGGCAGTAGAGGGAGTAAACCCATTATTGGATGCCTTCCTCACACCAATCTGGAGAATAATTTGTTTTATCAGCCAAGGGAGTGTACTGGATTAGGTCCACCTCAGATGCGCATGCAAACAGCAGTCTCATAAAAGGGAAGCTTTTCCCCCCCAACATATGGGTGTGTTTTACTACATCAGCAGGTAAAGGCAATAAATTAGAACTTTTATTGAATATAAGCCAAATAGGGATGTCAGAGAATTCCGCCACGGATCTCGGTGAGGCCGAATGCCAGTGCATTCGGCCCCCCGAAATCTGTGGCGGAATGGCCTTCCACCCCCCGCCCCCCTGCGGATCCCCCCTGGGATGAGACTTACCTGGGGCGGATCTTCCGGGTGGTGGCGGCTGCGGCTGCGGCGGCTGCGGCGACCGGTCTTCCGACCGGCTGTCGCCGCCGCTGCCATTTCCAGGCTGGTGTAAAAAAAAAGACAAAAAAGACATGATAGGCTACGTAAATCTTTATGTGCCTATCATGGTTGGGGGTGGGTTTAAAAAAAAAAACGCGTACACAAATGGCGGCGCCTACGGCCGCTGCCATTTGCGTTCCTTCTATTTACTATCTTAATCTACGTAAATATTTACGTAGACTATGACGGCGAAAATAAAGGGGAACGCAAATAGCGTAGCGGGCACTATTTGCGTCCCCTTTTGATTTGCCGTTTTAGCCTACGTAAAGATTTACGTAGGCTAAAATGGTGAATGAAAAAGGGACACAAATAGCGCCCGCTACGCTATTTGCATTCCCCTTTATTTTCACCGTCATAGTCTACGTAAATATTTACGTAGATTAAGACGGCCAAAAAGAAGGAACGCAAATGGCGGCGGCCGTAGCCGCCGCCATTTGTGTACACGGGGTTTTTTTTGGGGGGGGGGGTTACCTAGAGCCCTCCACGGCTGGAAATCCAGCTGCGGACGGCCCTGGCTGGGCCAGGCCTGGCCAGCTGCTCTGCGGAGCTGCCTCAGAGCACAGCTGGCCGTACGAGGATTCCAGGGGGAGGAACGGAGCGCCTCCCCCCCGGTCAGGATTCCGGGCGGAGGGACGGAACGCCTCCCCCCCACCACCATCAACATAATCGCGAAAGGTAAGTCACTTTCATACAACCCTAAAGCCAAAGCAAACGTCTTGTTTAGTGGATATTAGGGATGTGTGAAAGTCCCTTATCTGATCCCGAAGCTTGATTAGCAAATAGCATTCCCCTTATTTTCGCCGTAGTCTATGTAAATGTTTACGTAGACTACACGTGCCAACATAAGGAACGCAAATGGCGGCGCCCATGGGTGCCGCCATTTGCGTATGCGCGGGTTTTGTTTTTTTTTACTCAGCCGTGATAGGCTACGTAAACATTTACGTAGCCTATCATGGTGTTTTTTAAAAATTTAGCTGTGATAGGCTACGTAAATTTTTACGTAGCCTATCACGTTATTTTTATTTTTATTTAACTTGGAAATGGTGGCGGCGGCAGCCTGTTGGAAGACCGGCCGCTGCAGCCGCTGCCGCCGAACCGCTGCCGGAGCCGCCGCCAGGGACATTCGCACAAGGTAAGTCCTGTCCTGGGGGGGCAGGGGAGCAGACCGTTTCTCCACCAATTTTGGGGGGCCGAATGTGCTGCCATTCGGTCTCCCTGAGATTCGTGGAGAAATTCTCTGACATCCCTAGTGGATATGGCTTATAAATGTTATAAATTGTGGATGCATCTGAGTATATTATTTGTTGTAACATTTTATACATGTTTACATATTTTAAGGGTGTTTTAAACCTTTATTAATGTTCTGCAATGATATTTCTATAGCAGTCCCCGAGGATGGAAAGTCCTTTCGAAAAGTCATTGGGCGTAATAAAAAGTATTCTCAGGCACCTGAGCTTGTTCTGTCTTCCATTTTGGGACACACAAGGGCCTTCCCCTCTTGTTGTTCCCCGCTGCTGTCGATATGCTCAGAGCCGGTAGGACACCTGCCAAGGGCCCCCACCCTAGCAAGGGCCCACTGACAAGAGCCCCCTGGACCTGATCCTCCTCTTCACCGTTGCAACCTTCATGTTCCCCTGCCTCTGCCTCTGGCCCAGACAAAGGCGGTGGTGAGAAGGAGGAGGAGCAGATACCGCGGCCTCCTCGCTCCCTGGCTCTCTGCCTGCCAAGCAAGCAAGTGGTGGCAATGCTGAGGAAGAGGAGGAGGAGCCAGAGCAGCCGGTGACAATGGCGGTGAGAAGGTGGACCCCCGGAAGGAGGGGGCCCATTAAGCCTGTCTTGCCCAAGGGCCCTCAAAAAATCTGTCCTCCCCCATGATGTTGGCTACTCCTTTTGAAAAGTTGTTTCCACCAGCAACTCCTAGCTTTTGGGGAGTCCTAGTCCCACATTCATTCTACTCTTACAAGGAAAGGACAATAATGTGAGTATACTGCTGGTGCAGCGTCCTTGGGTACAGTGGGCTTGAAATCAAAGGTGGTGACAGGAAAACTCTCTGTATCTTTTGCAGAGGTCACTGGAATGTCTTTGCCTCCTCTTAGAAGGCCATTTGCTTTCCTGGCCCTTTTGCTTGGAGCGATCATCATCCTCACCTGCTATCTCACAACCAAGATTAAGGTAGGAATCCCACCATTACTTGGGAGGAAGTCCTATAATGCAGTGCTATAAGTCCTTCCAATGTTGTAATATCCGTCATTTAGCTGTGAAAGAGGCATGGAGAATCCATTTGTGCTGACTGTGCATTAACTTCCAGGAAGCAGGCAGATAATTTAAGGGAACATGTACATCAGTAAATATTAAAGAGTGTTCCATACAAGGTTTATCCATATAATAACTGCCTCCTCAAAAGTGGCAATTATTGGGCATTGCCAAAAGATATAGTTAAAAGAAGCATTAGCTATATTACACCACTGGCAATTAGTCAACTAAGAGAAACTCTTATTAAAGAAATGTTGTGGTGTCCAATCCTGGTGCCCCTTCATGGATCCCTGCCTTGTTGTGGCGAAGGGGCTTGCATAACTCAGTGAAGCCATAAGCTATGCCGTGCAGGGCCATCCAAGACGCACAGGTCATGGTGGACAGTTCTGACAAAATGTGATCCACTGGAGAAGGAAATGGCAACCCACTCCAGTATTCTTGCCAAGAAAACCCCATGAAATGTATCACTAGGGATGTACGAAACCCCGCTTACCTGGCTCCGCCAGTTTCCACTGGGGAGGGGAGGTGCTCTGTCCCTCCCCCCGGAATCCTGGCTGGCCGGCTTCGCTCCGTGGGGATTCTGCGGAGCCGCCGGCCAGCTCCACCAGCAGCCGGACATCCGGCCGCTGGCTAGCAGGGACGCAAATGGCGGTGGCCATAGCCGCAGCCGTTTGCATCCCTGAGTTCAGCCGTGATAGGCTACGTAAAGACTTACGTAGCCTATCACATCTGGGTTAAAAAAAAAAAAAAAGAGTATGCAAATTGCGGTGGCTGTGGCCGCCGCCATTTCTGTTCCTTATTTTTGGCCGTCTTAGTCTACGTAAATATTTACATAGACTAAGACGAAGACAAGAAAGGGGAATGCAAATAGCGTAGTGGACGCTATTTGCGTTCCCCTTTATTTTCACCATCTTACTCTACGTAAATATTTACATAGACTAAGACAGCAAAAATAAGGGGGAACGCAAATAGCGTCCACTACACTATTTGCGTTCCTCCTTATTTTTGCCGTCTTAGTTTACGTAAATATTTACGTAGACTAAGTTGGCCAAAAATAAGGAATGCAAATGGTGGCGGCTTTACGTAGCCTATCACAAATGGGGGGGGGAACAGACTGCAAATGGCGGCGGCGGCCGTCCGGAACATCCGCCCCAGGTAAGTCTCATCCCGGGGGAATCCGCGGGGGGGGGGGGCAGGCCATTCCACCAAAGAGTTTGGGGGGCCGAATGCAGTGGCATTTGGCCTCACCGAGATCCATGGTGGAATTCTCTGACATCCCTATGTATCACAAGGCTAAAAGATTTGACGCTGGAAGATGAGCCCCTCAGGTCAGAAGGTGTCCAATATACTACTGGGGAAGAGCAGAGGGAATTTCCAAGTAGCGCCAGAAAGAGTGAAGCGGCTGGGCCAAAGTCAAAAGTAGGGATGTACGAAAGTCACTTACCTTTCTGCAGATTATGTTTATGGGGGGGGGAGGCGTTCTGTCCCTCCCCCCGGAATCCTCGATGGGGGGGGAGGCGCTCCGTTCCTCCCCCCCAGAATCCTCGAATGGCCAGCTGTGCTCCGTGGCAGCTCTGCAGAGCAGCCGGCCAGGCCCAGCCCAGGCCACAGCCGTCCGCAGCCGGATTTCCGGCCGCGGAGGGCTCTGGGTAAAAAAAAAAAAAACAGGTACGCAAAAGGCGGCGGCTACGGCCGCCACCATTTGCGTTCCTTATTTTTGGCCGTCTTAATGTACGTAAATATTTACGTAGACTATGACGGTGAAAGTAAAGGGGAACGCAAATAGCGCCTGCTACGCTATTTGCGTTCCCCTTTATTTTCGCCGTTATGGTCTACGTAAATATTTACGTAGACTAAGAGGGCCAAAAATAAGGAACGCAAATGGTGGCGGCCGTAGCTGCCGCCATTTGCGTAGGCTTTTTTTTTTTTAAAGCCTGCTGTGATAGGCTATGTAAATACTAACGTAGCCTATCATGGCCTCCGCAGGGACGCAAAAGGCATCCCTGCATTAGCCATGATAGGCTACGTATGTATTTACGTAGGCTATCACGGCCATGAAGAAGAAGCGAATGGCGGCCGCAGGGCGGCTGCCATTCGCAAGTCAGTGCTGACAGGAGCAGGTAAGTGCTCCATTTCGTGCGATTTTCGAGGGGTGGGGTGGGGCGGGTGCTTCGTTCTGCCCGACTTTCGTGGGTTGGGGGAGGCGGGGGCTTCGTTCCGTGATGGATTTAGGGGGTTTCGGGGGCCTCACCGAGATCCGTCGTGGAATTCTCTGACATCCCTAGCCAAAAGGACACTCAGCTGTGGATGTGTCTAGTGATGAAAAGAAAGTCCAATGCTGTAAAGAACAATATTGTTTAGGAACCTGGAATGTAAGATCAATGAATCAAGGCAACCTGGAGGTGGTCAAACAAGAGATGGCAAGATTGAACATCGACATCTTGGGAATCAGCGAACTAAAATGGACAGGCATGGGCGAATTTAATTCAGGTGACCATCATATTTACTACTGTGGGCAAGAATCCCTTAGAAGAAATGGAGTAGCACTCATAGTCAACAAAAGGGTGGGAAAAGTAGTACTGGGGTACAAGCTCAAAAACGATAGAATGATCTCAGTACGAATCCAAGGCAAACTAGTCAACATCACAGTAATTCAAGTCTATGCCCCAACCACTGATGCAGAAGAAGCTGAGGTTGATCGGTTCTATGAAGACCTACAACACCTTCTAGAACAGACACCAAAAAAAGATGTCCTCTTCATCATAGGGCATTGGAATGCTAAAGTAGGAAGTCAAGAAATCACCGGGATAACAGGCAAGCATGGCCTTGGTGTACAAAATGAAGCAGGACAAAGGCTAATAGAGTTTTGCCAAGAGAACACGCTGATCATAGCAAACACTCTTTTCCAACAGCGCAAGAGGCGACTCTACACATGGACATCACCAGATGGTCAATATCGAAATCAGATTGATTATGTCCTTTGCAGCCAAAGATGGAGAAGCTCTGTACAGTCAGTCAAAACAAGACCTGGAGCTGACTGTGGCTCAGATCATGAGCTTCTTGTTGCAAAATTTCAGCTTAAATTGAAGAACGTAGGGAAAACCACTAAACCATTCAGGTATCACCTCAATTATATCCCTTATGAATATACAGTGGAGGTGAGGAATAGATTTCAGGGATTAGACCTGATAGACAGAGTGCCTGAGGAACTATGGACGGAGGTCCATAATATTGTTCAGGAGGCAGCAACTAAATCCATCCCAAAGAAAAAATGCAAGAAAGCAAAGTGGCTGTCTGATGAGGTTTTACAAGTAGGGATGTCAGAGAATTCCGCGACAGATCTCGGTGAGGCCGAATGCCAGTGCATTCGGCCCCCCGAAATCTGTTGCGGAATGAAGCCCCCGCCACCCCCCGAAAGGCACACGAAACGGAGCACTTACCTGCTCCCGTTCGCGCTGCTTTGCGAATGGCGGCTGTCCTGCGGCCGCCATTCGCTTCGTCATCATAGCCGTGATAGGCTACGTAAATACTTACGTAGTCTATCATGGTTAACGCATGGACGCCATTTGCGTCCCTGCGGAGGCCGTGATAGGCTATGTAAGTATTTACGTGGGTAGGGGGGGGGGAAACCCAGCGTACGCAAATGGCAGCGGCTACCGCCATTTGCATATGCTGGGTTTTTCCCCCCTGCTGTGATAGGCTACGTAAATATTTACATAGTCTATCATGGCTTAATACAGGGACGCAAATGGCGGCGGCTACGACAGCCACCATTTGCGTCCCTACAGGGCTGCCCAGTGGCCAGATGTCTGGCTGTGGGCGGCCGGACCCGGCCGGCAGCTCCTCAGCTTGGCTGCGGAGCGGACCCGGCTGGGCAGGATTCCGGGGGGGAGGACCGGATTGCCTCCCCCCCCACTGAGGATTCCGGGAGGAGGAACGGAGCGCCTCCCCCCCACCGCGGATTGCCCGGCACGGAGCCAGGTAGGTGTTTCGTACATCCCTATTTACAAGTAGCTGAGAAAAGAAGGGAAGCGAAAAGCAAGGGAGAAATGGGAAGATATATCCAACTGAATGCAGAGTTCCAGAGAATAGCAAGGAGAGACAAAAAGGCCTTCTTAAATGAACAATGCAAAGAAATGGAGGAAAACAATAGAATGGGAAAGACTAGAGATCTTTTCAAGAAAATCGGAGATCTCAAGGGAACGTTTTGTGCAAAGACGGGCATGATAAAGGACAAAGAAGGCAGGGACCTAACAGAAGCAGATTAGACTAAGAAGAGGTGGAAAGAATACACAGAAGAACTATACAGGAAAGATCCTAATGTCCCTGATAGCCATGATAGTGCAGTCACTGAACTTGAGCCAGACATCCTCGAGAGTGAAGTCAAGTGGGCCTTAGGAAGCATTAGTAACAACAAAGCTAGCGGAGATGACAGTCTTCCAGCTGAGCTACTTAAAATCCTAAAAGATGATGCTGTTAAAGTGCTGCACTCAATATACCAACAAATTTGGAAACCTCAACAGTGGCCACAAGACTGGAAAAGGTCAGTTTTAGGGATGGCGGAGAATTTCTCCCCGAAACTTCGGGGGGCCGAGCGCCAACATGTTCGGCCCCCCGAACAAGTTTCAGGGAGAAATCCTCCGAACCCCCCCCGCACCCCCCCCCCGGGACGGGACTTATCTTTGCCGAATGTCCCTCCCGGCGGCGGGTCCAGCCGGCGGTTCGGCGGGTGTTTGAGCGGGTGTTCGAGCGGGGCGGCTATTTGTGTTGCCCTTATTTTCGCTGTAGTCTGCGTTAAATCTTTACGTAGACTACAGCGACCAAATAAGGAACGCGAATGGCGGCTCCCTATGGGGGCCGCCATTAGCGTACGCCCTTTTTTTTTTTTTTTAAGTCACCCGTGATAGGCTACGTGACGATTGACGTAGCCTATCACGGCTGACTTTGCAAATCTAGCCGTGATAGGCTACATTAATCGTCATGTAGCCTATCAGGGGGCGTTTGTTTTTGTTTTTTTAAACTTTCGCGTTCGCGGCCGGGCGAGGTGGGAAGCCTCCTCCCCTGCCTGAATTTCGGCTGGGGTGAGGCGGGAAGCCTCCCCCCCGGCCTGAATTTCGGCCGGGGCGAGGCAGGAAGCCTCCCCCCCCGGCCTGAACTTCGCGGGGGGAGCAGCGAAGCGCCTCACCCCCACCGCGAACAAGCTTCGGCGAAAGGTAAGGGACTTTTGTCCACCCCTAGTCATTTTACATTCCAATTCAAAAGAAGGGCAATGCCAAAGAGTGTTCAAACTACTGCACAATTGTGCTCATTTCACATGCCAGCAAGGTTATGCTCAAAATCCTACAAGCTAGGCTTCAGCAGCATGTGAACCGAGAACTACTGGAAGTACAAGCAGGGTTTCGAAGATGCATATATTGTATATAGTGAAGAGGCATATATTGTATATTTTCGCCCTGCTTATTTAATTTATATGCTGAGTACATCATGAGAAATGCCAAGTTGGATGAATCACAGGTCGGAATTAAGATTGCTGGGAGAATTATCAACAACCTCAGATTCGCAGATGATACCACCCTAATGGCAGAAAGTGAAGAGGATCTAAAGATCCTCTTGTTGAGGGTGAAAGCGGAGAGTGCAAAAGCTGGTCTGAAACTCAACATTAAAAAAACGAAGATCATGGCATCTGGCCCCATCACTTCCCGGCATATAGAAGGGGAAGAAATGGAAGCAGTGACAGATTTTACTTTCTTGGGCTCCAAGATCACCGCAGATGGTGACTGTAGCCATGAAATTAAAAGACGCTTGCTCCTTGGGAGGAAAGCTATGGCAAACCTAGACAGCATAGTAAGAAGCAGAGACATCACCTTGCCGACAAAGGTCCGTCTAATCAAAGCTATGGTTTTCCCAGTAGTAATGTATGGCTGTGAGAGCTGGACTATAAGGAAGGCTGAGCGCCGAAGAATGGATGCTTTCGAACTGTGGTGCTGGAGAAGACTCTTACGAGTCCCCTGGACTGCAAGGAGGTCAAATCAGTCAATCCTAAAGGAAATCAACCCTGAGTGCTCATTGGAAGGACAGATACCAAAGCTGAAGCTCAAATATTTTGGCCACCTAATGCGTAGAGAAAACTCCCTGGAAAAGCCCCTGATGCTGGGAAAGATTGAAGGCAAAAGGAGAAGAGGACAGCAGAGGATGAGATAGCATCACGGATGCAATGAAGATGAACTTGAGCACGCTCCGGGAGAGAGCGCAGGACAGGAAGGCCTGGCGTGCTATGGTCCATGGGGTCACGAAGAGTCGGACACAACTGAATGACTGAACAACAAGTGGTGTCCAATAGACACGGAACAAGTGTTTCTGCTGAATAAGGCATAACCTGAGATCCAAAGACACTTCAGATTAGGGATGTACGAAAGTTCTGCCACAGATCTCAGGGAGGCCGAATGCCAGCGCATTCGGCCCCCTGAAATCGGTGGCAGAACGGCCTGCCACCCCCCCCCGCCACCCCCCCGGGACAGGACTTACCTGGGGCGGATCTTCCTGGCGGCAGCAGCTGTGGCAGTGGTTCGGCGGCGGCAGCTGCGCAGCCGGTCTTCTGACCAGCTGCCGCTGCCGCCATTTCCAGGTTTAAAAAACAAACAAAAAACGTGATAGGCTCCGTAAAGATTTATGTAGCCTATCACGGCTAGATTTTAAAAAAACATCGTGACAGGCTACATTAAACTTTACGTAGCCTATCATGGCTGACTTAAAAAAAAACAAAAAAAGCGCGTACGCAAATGGCGGCGGCCATGGCCACCACCATTTGCGTTCCTTATTTTGGCACGTCTTAGTCTACATAAACATTTACGTAGACTAAGACGGTGAAAATAAGGGGAACGCAAATAGCGTAGAGGACTAAGACGTGCCAAAATAAGGAACGCAAATGGTCTCACTAATCAACTTATTTAAACCCGTGAGGTCTCACTAATCAACTTATTTAAATTCAGTGTGAAAAGTTGAGATATGTCTCTGAGAGTAAGTATTCCCTAATAGCTTAAAACATCCGGGCACCATCGAAATTGCCAGCCAGCTAATACACTACAAGATCTAGTCTTCCACTCAGCATCACTTCAGACTTTGACCAGTTAACTCAACAGCCAGACGAACCGCCACAAGTACCAGTCAACTGCCTCAAAGCCAGAACAGATGACTGGAGTTCCCAGATAAACAATACAAGGCCATCAGCATAAGGAACCCCCTTTAAATGCTAAACGATCATGCACAAAGTGGTGATGCTACTATTCTGCCTAATAGCACAAGCCAGAGGTTCCAAACGTACATAAAATATCAGTGGAGGAGGTGGACATCCCTGTCCAGTTCCTCTCCCAAGTGAAAAGAAAGCTGAGAAGAGACCATTGCTCATAACCCTGACTCTTGGGGCTGAATATAAAATTCTGACCCATCTCACAAGTTTTACAGGAGAGCCAAAATTACTCAGCAGACATAAATTTCCAGTGAATTTTGTCCAAAGAAATAATGGCAGCCTGGTGCGTCCTATCAGTGTTTAAAGCTATCAGATCAATGACTGATCTAATGTTATCAGTGCCCTGTCTATGTTTAATTAATCTCACCTCATCCGCTTGGACCAATGTTGTCATAATTTCTTGCCATCTATCAGACAGAATTGCACTTAATATTTTAATATGTACATTAATGAAATAGGCTGATAGTGCAATAAATATGATCTTATTTATTGCCAGGCTTAGGAATCACAGTAACATAAGCATCATTTAATGATAAAGGAAGGCAGCCTGAATCAAAAATATGATTATAAAGATGATGAAGCTTTGCAAGTCTCAGGCTGGAAAATGTTTTATACCACTCAACTGGAAACCTGTCCAGACCAGATGATTTTTGGAATCATTTTAGAGAATTTATCAGACCTATCTTTATTTTGATGAATAAATTCTAGGCTGATTCCCTATTTCTGAGACCAGAGCCTGGTGGCAGGTATGGCTAACAAAGAATTGTGTAATTAGGTGCTTTCTCCTTCTGTGATCTTTGTTCACTGCAACTCCTCTCTTTGCGTAACAATAAATGGGTCAAGCTGTTTTGCAGGCTGAAGAATGCAAGTGGCTAGAATGATTCAGAGTCACCATCTTTACTTGGGAGGAAGTCCTGTTGGACTCAATGTGTGGCTGGGTGGCTGGGGTGGTATGCGAACCACCCAGCAACCCTAGAAGAAATGATGGATTTTAGGGTGGTTTGCAAACCACCCCAGCCACCCACCCTCACCAGGTTCAGACATCACAACAATCCTCGCCCAGCAAGGGTACTTATGCTAATTAGATGGCTTGTGACCAGCACCAGCAGAGAAGGGGGTGGGTAGGGGAAATTCCCCAAGAGACTCCAGGAGTCCGGGAAGAATCTTCCCAAAGGCAACATAATCATTTGGGCCGGGTACAGATTCCGCTTCTCCCTTCTTTGGCAAAGCAACAACTCACAGAGGGGGAGGGGCAGGACTTGGCGGACGAAGGAGCCTACCGTCACTCAAAGAGGGCAGAGCGTATGAGAAAACTGAGGCGCTCTGCCAGAGTAGCCACTCACCAGAGTCAATGGAGGGAGGGTCTTCCCCTGAGGGAGGGACTGAGGAAGCCCGTTGAGTTCTGTGTAGGTCGCTTAATGTTAGTTTAGCAGCAACTCTTTTGCTCCACTGAAGGGAGGGGAAGGAGCTCAGTGGTAGGGATGTATGAAAGTCACTTACTTTCCAGCCCTTTGTGTCCTGCAAAGCTGCTGTGATAGGCTACGTAAGTATTTACGTAGCCTATCATGGCAAGCTAAAAAAAAAAACACACAGCGTAGGCAAATGGCGGCGGCTACGGCAGCCACCATTTGCATTCCCTATTTTTAGCCATTTTAGCCTACGTAAATATTTACCTAGGCTATTACGGCGAAAAAAAAGGGAACGCAAAGAGCGCCCACTATGCTATTTGCGTTGCCCTTTTTTTCGCCGTAATAGCCTAGGTAAATATTTACATAGGCTAAAATGGATAAAAATAGGGAACGCAATTGGCGGCCGCTGTAGCCGCCACCATTTGTGTACGCTGTTTTTTTTTTTTTTGGCTTGCCGTGATAGGCTACATAAATACTTATGTAGCCTATCACGGCCTCCGCAGGGACGCAAAAGGCGTCCCTGCATTAGCCGTGATAGGCTACGTAAGTATTTATGTAGCCTATCACGGCTATGATGAAGAAGCGGATGGCGGCCGCAGGGCAGCCGCCATTCGCAAGTCAGCGCGGACGGCAGCAGGTAAGTGCTCCGTTTCGTGCGCCTTTCGTGGGTTGGGGGGGCAGGGGCTTCGTTCCGCCACGGATTTCAGATCCGTGGCAGAATTCTCTGACACCCCTACTCAGTGGTAGAGCAGATTCCAGGTTCAATCCCCAGCACCTCCAGTTAGGGCTGGAAATAATCCTACCTGAAACCCTGGAGAGCCGCTGCTGCCAGTCAGTGTCAACAGTAACGGGCTAGATGGACCCAGGGTCTGACTCAGCATAAAGCAGCTTCCTACGTTCCTAAGTCTTTCTCTATTAGAGAGCTCAGGATTAGCTAATTAAACCCAGGGCAGTTTGGGCAAGTACTGAGTCTGGAAGACTAGCTGTTAGCATATTAAATTTGGTGAGCCACCCAGAAAGCTTTGGCTATTGGGTAATATAGAAATGTAATTAATAAACAAAATAAAGGACTATTGACTTGGAGATCAGGTTTCCGCCTGGTGATTGCACAGTGGGAGGGCTCGCAGTTCTGACAGTACCTCAGCCCACCACTCCAGAAAACCTCCCCCAGTGGTTTCATGCAGATGGTGAACAGCATCAGGGATAGAACAGAGCCCTGTGGAACCCCATAGCATAGCTCTGAAGGCACAGAGCAATAATCCTCGAGCACCATCTTCTGCAATCAGCCACCCACATACAATCGAAACTACTGCAGTGCAACGCCTCCAACTCCCAGCCCAGAAAATGAATCCAGAGGGATACCATGGTTGATGGTATGAAAAGCCACTTAGAGATCCAAGAGAATCAACAGGGTCACACTCTCCCTGTCCCTCCCCTTGGTCATCCCACAGGGCGACCAAGGCAGTTTGCATTCTAAAACCAAGCCCAAAGCCCAACTGAAACAGATCTAAATCATCAGTTTCATTCAAGAGTGCCTGGAGTTGTCTGGCAACCACCTGCTTGAGCACCTTGCCCTGGAAGGGGATGTTGGCTACCAGCATATAGTTGTTAACTTCTTCGGGTCAAAGTTAGGCTTCTTCAGGAGTGGCCTAGTAACTGTCTCCTTTAAAGTGACCAACACCACTCCCTCTCTCAAGGAGGAGTTGACATCTACCTGGACCCAGCCGGACATCCCCTCCCTATTATATTTAATAAGCCTTGACAGGCAAGGGTCAAGCACACAGGTGGTTGACTGTCTGCATCTTCGAGCCTCAATAACTGAAACCCAGGCAATAAAAATGAACCAGATGGTGCTCTGGATACCCCTGCTAATAGGTCAGCATTAACTGTGGTGTGCAAATCACCACATTTACTTGCAAGTAAGACCTGCTCCCTTGTAACGAGAAGACACCATGAGTGAATTTCCCTGTGGGGCTTCTTGCTGTGATAGCAGCCACCATTTTCACTATTCAGGGCACAGTGGAGTGTGTGAACCTGATGAGGACGGGTTCTGGGGTGGCTGACAAGCTGCCCGCAATCCAAAAACTAGGGATGTCCAAGAATTCCGCCACAGACCCCATTGGGGCCCATGGTGGAACAGAGCACTCACCTCTGGCTCCCCTCGGAATCTGTCCATGTCGGCTCCCTCCCTGCGGCAATCCTGCGGAGCCGGCCACCAGCTCTTCAATGCTGGCGATATGGCTGGCTGCCATTGCTGTGCTGTATCGCTATGTTAAGTATCCGGACGCAAATAAAGCTGGTGGATTAGCCTAAATGCAGCCATTAGACATTTAGGCTAATCCACCAGCTTTACGGCCGCAAATGGCACGCAATATGCCATTTGTGTCCAGATACTTAACATAGCGATACGGAATGCCAATGGCAGCCGGCCGTATTGTCAGCATTGCGGAGCCGGAGGCTGGCTTTGCAGGATTGTCACAGAGCGGAGCCAGCCTGAACGGACTCTGGGGGGAGGGACAGATTGCCCCCCCTCTCCGCAGATGCCGCCCCGGACTCGGAGGTAAGCCGTCCACCCACCCCTACCTAAAACAGATCAAGGGTTCTGGGTGGCTTGTCAGCCACCTCAACAACCCATCTTTGACAGGTTCTCACATAATGAGAAACCTCAGTGGCCTGAATTGGTAACTTGTTGCCTGCGGACACCACAAAAGGTTTGCTGCGGCGACTGTGCAAACCATTTCAATGGGATTTACTTCTGCGTATGCAAGGTCTGTGTTGTGGATCCTAACTATCATCGTGGCATTCATTTTAGAAAATGTGAATGGGAAAGAGAGTGTTCAAATCTTACTCCCCCCCCCCACAAAAAAGCCCCCTCATCACACACAGGACATTATGCTTTGTTGCAGATTGGCACAGCGGGTCATTTTAAAATTATCTATAAAACATTTGCAATTCCACTGGGCATGTGCAAAGTCTTTCTCATCTCTCTTGGGATTAACATGTGAGTAAACATGCTTAGGGAAAAGTTTTGTGGCTATGGCTGCAATCAAAAGAACATTCTCTACAGGGAGCAAGATACTAAATCGATACTAATATCTGTCAATATTGTTGGAATGCTGGCATTTTTTTTAACAATGGGAAAAAGATCTAAGATGCACATCAGTGTCAGCTAGCTATCCCTGTAATGTTCTTAACAGGTAGATCTCTCTTTTTTTTTCTCCCACCCCCCTTAACATAACAAGGCTTAAGGCTATTAATTGTTGTGAACCGCCAAGAGAGATTTGGCTATTGGATGGTATAGAAATGTAATAAATAAATAATATCCTCAAGGCTATTAACAGCTTGTTAATAGTCCAGAATGGCCAACTGCTGGGAAAAACTCTCTTTCAATTGAATGCTGCTCTGATTCGACTCCCCCACAAAGAGGGGAGGCGAATCTGATTCCTTCTCATTTTGACCCTGCCCTAATTGTAACTCCGTCTTTCTCTGTTCATTCTTAAGTGCACCATCTTCAGAGATCTCATGAAGCAAGTGGAAGCAATCAAAGTTCCTGTAGACATTGGTAAGCACTTCTTCATTTTAACTTTCCCAACTATATTGAGAGGTTTTTTCATAATAACATCAGGAAAAATAAACACTTTGGCAAAATGCTTATTAAAACAATTAAGAGAATACAATGATCTGGATTACAACTAACAACAAACCAGAATATGGGTTCAGTTTATGTTGAATATGGGTTGTCATGGAAACATGGGTTGTCAACCCAGATTTCACAACCCAACAACAAACCATCGGTTCTCTTCCTGTGTTGTTCATGGTTAACAACCCATAGTTAAACCATAGTGCAGTGTTCAAACATAATGACAGCCCACAATTAAACAACAACCCAGATTCCTATTTAATATTATTACATGTTAAAAACTTACATTTCTTCACAGATGGCAGAAGCTCAATTTGGCCAATGAAAGATGGCAATGCAAGCCATACTAGGATGGCATGGGCAGAAAAGGAGGAAGAAGTAAAAGACATCCTTACAAAACTGGACCGGCTGATGCCCAGTGTCGCTTTCACCCATATTCAAAACACCACAAGTGCCAAGAACAGCAAAGCCACCATATTGCACCGCAAAGACCCTTATTGCGTTGGAGAGCACCTGATGGTTCGGCTGGAGTTGTACGACCACTTGGGGAAGAGGAAGGAGTACGGAGGGGACTTCTTACGAGCAAGGATCTATTCATCGAGTCTGAATGCCGCAGCTTCTGGGCTTATCGAAGACTATAGGAATGGGACGTACTTGGTCAATTTCACCCTGTTTTGGGAAGGTAGTGTCAGTGTTTCCCTCTTGCTCATCCACCCCAGCGAAGGCGTTTCTGCACTGTGGGCAGCCAGGAAGAAAGGCTACGACAAAATAGCTTTCATGGGCAAATTTTTAAATGGAACATCAGCTGTCCTCACTGAATGTGGTTTTAACATGGCAACAAAGGAAGAACTCTGTGAGTATCTAGATGAACGAGACCAGGAGGCCTTCTACTGCGTGAAACCAAAGAATGTGCCTTGCGAAGCTTTCGTCTCCCTGAAGTCCTACAACACACCCTTGTCATATCTCACAGACATGGAACGGAGCCTTTTAAAGAGGTATTTACTTTCCTCTTCAACCTTCAGATATTTCAGTTTAGGACAGAAACTGATCTGTGCATTTGCTCCCTTGAGCCCCTGGGCAGTCAGAAGGCCCTAGATAACTCCGGGATAGATGCATGCTAACATGGATCCTCTCTATCAGTGTCTGAGAACCAGGTCAGCATGGGAGTGCCTTGTCCCCCGTCTTGGCCATCAATCGGAGAGCGTTCGTTCTCTTTCTCTTCTGCATTCAGAAACCATCATAACGTTGCATGGTGGTGTCATGCCGTGTTTGTGGTGAGGCAGTGGAGGTATTTCAAAGCAGGGTCCTGTGAGCTGTGGCTACATCTCCATTCTTGGGGGCTGGAATGATTGCAAAGAGGTGAACCCCCCATTTTCTCCCAGTCCCACCCCCCACCCCTGCTTCACAAGTGTGGGCTGTTTGAAATCAGATGGAGGTGTTGACATTGGTAGAAATCATGTTTAAACTCCACCAGTCTATTTGTATTTTTCGAAATGGGTTTACAGCCCGTTTTCAGGTTCCAAAGAGGGAAACAATGTTTTGCGAAACTGAGTTTGCTATTCAGCTGTGGCCCAAGTTTTGGGCCAAGGGTCCATGTCATGTATGACTGATGCAACATCCCGTAAGCTTTTTGCATAGGAATGGGGCTGCCTATATCACAGTCAGTAAGGGAAAAGCCATGCCATCTGCCCCATCAGCTACATTCTGGATTCACCTCCAGTGGCATTACTAGAGTAATAAAGTTACTGTAATAAAGTTAGAGTAATAGAGTAATTATTACTAGAGTAATAAAGGAACTGGCAGAAGAACTCTCAGAACCATTGTCTATTCTCTTTGAGAAATCATGGGGGATGGGGGAAGTGCCAGATGACTGGAGGAGGGCTAATGTGGTCCCTATCTTCAAAAAGGGTAAAAAGGAGGAACCTAGGAACTACAGACCAGTCAGTCTGACATCAATCCCTGAGAAAATTCTGGAGCAGATGATAAAGCAATCCATCTGGAATCACCTTGAAAACAATGCCGTGGTTACTCAAAGCCAACATGGATTTGTCAAAAACAAGTCCTGCCAGACAAATCTGATCTCATTTTTTGATCAAGTAACCTCCCTTGTAGACCGTGGGAATGCTGTAGACATCATATACCTTGACTTCAGCAAAGCTTTCGACAAAGTGCCCCATGATATCCTGATGAGCAAACTAGCTCAAAGTGGGCTAGATGAAACAATGATCCGGTGGATCCACAGTTGGCTACAGAATCGGACTCAAAGAGTGCTTCTCAATGGGACCTTCTCAAACTGGGGAGAGGTAACGAGTGGGGTACCACAGGGCTCAGTCCTGGGCCCAGTGCTCTTCCACATTTTTATAAATGACTTGGAGGAGGAGGTGCAGGGAATGCTGATCAGATTTGCAGATGACACCAAATTGGGCGGGATAGCTAATACTTTGGAAGACAGAAACAAAATTCAAAGTGTTCTGGATAGACTGGAGCGCTGGGCAGAAAATATCAGAATGACATTTAATTGGGATCAATGCCAAGTTCTGCACCTAGGAAAAAGAAACCAAATGCACAGTTACAAGATGGGGGATACGTGGCTCAACAACACTACAAGCGAGAAGGATCTTGGAAGTGTTGTCGATCACAAGCTGAATATGAGCCAACCATGGGATGTGGCTGCAAAAAAGGCCAATGCTCTTTTGGGCTGCATTCATAGAAGCATCGCTTCCAAATCCCGGGAAGTACTAGTTCCCCTCTACTCAGCACTGGTTAGGCCTCATCTGGAGTACTGTGTCCAGTTCTGGGCACCACACTTTAAGAAGGATGCAGACAAGCTGGAGAGGGTTCATAGGAGGGAAACAAAGATGATCAGAGGACTGGAAACAAAGCCCTGTGAAGAGAGACTGAAAGAACTGGGCATGTCTAGCCTTGAGAAGAGAAGACTGAGGGGAGATGTGATAGCGCTCTTCAAGGTTGTCTTGAAAGGTTGTCCCAGAGAGGAAGGCCAGGACCTCTCCTCGATCATCCCAGAGTGCAGGACACAGAATAATGGGCTCAAGTTACAGGAAGCCAGATTCCGGCTGAACATCAGGAAAAACTTCCTGTCTGTTAGAGCAATACGACAATGGAACCAATTACCTAGGGAGGTGGTGGGCTCTCCCACAGTGGAGTGTTCAAGACGAGGCTGGACAGCCATATGTCAGGGATGCTCTGACTTGGATTCCTGCATTGAGCAGGGGGTTGGACTCGATGGCTTGGTAGGCCCCTTCCAACCCTACTATTCTATGATTCTGTGATTCTATTATACCAGGGTCACATTATTTTCAGTTGAGTTTAATTTACTTTAATTTCTTCCATAAATTAAAGGGGGATGACAACTTTTCAATTAATAAAATGGAATTCAGTTCAGTTTCCCCACATCTGCCACCCCTTGGGATCATGGGCTTGAACCCAATGTGAATCCTACCTAAAGTAGACCCTCACCATGGGGTGAACATTGCCCTTTTGTCTTCTGGATTCAAACCCAGGACAGTTTTCTTCTCAAATGGTGGTGTCATGATGCATTTGGAGGAGACAGGGGAGATATACGAATAACAGGTCCAGTGATGTGTGTCCCCATCTCCATTCCTGGGGGGTTGTGGGCTGGAAACACACAAGAACCAAAACTACCCTTTGACAGATAGAATTAAGCAACAGCAGAGTCAACCCCTCGCCGAAAGAGATGAGTCTTCTCCTGCTGGCAGAACACAGATAAAGAGGGAGGGGACGTAACCTCCTGGGGCAGGGAGGCCCCACTTGGGCGCTGCTCCAAGACAGCCCTCCTATGCATTGCCACCCCTACACCTCTGATGGCCACGGCACGTACAAGAGGGGTGCCGCAGCTGATCTGCAGGTGCCCTCGGGAGGAGCTGGAGTCTGAACGCTGTCCTCCGGGTTTTCTACCAGGTGCACACGATGATGTTCTCTTGCTCCACAGCTGGAGCACGCTGGGATCTTTCCTGGGCCATCTCTATGCAGTTTGCCATCTGTCCCCTATCAGAAAGGGAGGAAAGCTGGCAGGAGCTGGGAAGCATTCGGTTTGGGTTAAATCATCCCAAAGGGATGAAGATGAGAATGTTTCTGATTGCCCAAATGTAGAAGGGGAGGAAATAAGCCAGGAGAACATTGTAGTAGAACATAACAGCCCATCAAAGGGGCCAGTGTCCCATAGCAAAAGATGTACATGCCAGAGGAATCTGGGGAGGGGCACCATGTATAGGTGTTTTTATGCAAATGCTAGAAGCCTCCGAGCCAAAATGGGAGAACTGGAGTGCTTGATTTCAGAGGAAAACCTGGATATAGTGGGCATTACAGAAACTTGGTGGAGCAGAGAGAACCAGTGGGATGTGGTCATCTCTGGATATAAATTCTACAGGAAAGACAGGGAAGGGCATACTGGGGGAGGTGTTGCCCTGCACATCAAAGAGGGCATAGTGTTGAGCGGACTAGAACACCTAAAAGGGGTATGCTCTTCCACAAAAGCACTGTGGGGGACAATAGAAGGCTCCAAAACTAATTTAGTCCTAGGAACATGCTATCGTCCCCCAGACCAGAATGCTCAGAGTGACCTTCATATGGAAAATGAAATCAGGGAGTCCTCCAAACATGGAAGTCTTGTAATAATGGGTGACTTCAATTACCCCCACATTGATTGGATAAATGCATGTTCCAGCCATGACAAAGAGGTTAAATTTCTCCATGCCCTACATGAATGTGCCCTAGAACAGTTGGCCGTGTAACCGAACAGAGGGGAAGCGACCTTGGATTTCATCCTCAGTGGTGTCACCCAGGACCTAGTATGAGATGTAAATGTTGTTGAATCACTTGGAAACACTGATCACAGTGCTATCAGATTTAATATATATTTAAGTGGGAAATTGCCCAGGAAGTCCAACACAGTCACATTTGACTTCAAAAGAGGAAACTTCTCCAAAATTAGGGTGAAAAGGAAGTTAAAAGGGGAAGTCAAGAGGATTAAATCCCTTCAGAATGCTTGGAGATTACTCAAAACCACAATAATAGAAGCCCAGCTAAAATGTATACCAGAAGTTAGGAAAGGTAGCATCAAGTCCAAGAGGTCACCAGCATGGTTAACAAGCAGCATTAAGGGAGCTCTTAGAGAAGAGAGAGCTTCCTTCAGAAAGTGGAAGTCTTGCCCAACTGAGGAAATGAAAAGGGAGCACAAGCTTGCACAAGGACGATGCAAGCAGACAATAAGAGATGCAAAAAAGATTTTGAACAGCATATCGCTAACAACATCAAGGCCAGCAATAAAGACTTCTTTAAATATATCAGAAGCAGAAAGCCAGCTAGGGAGGCAGTTGGACCACTGGAGGACAATGGAGTTAAAGGAGTACTGAAGGAGGACAAGGAGATTGCAGAGAAGCTGAATGAATTCTTTTCATTATCTTCACTACAGAAGACATAGGGCAGATACCTGTGCCTGAACTGATGTTTTCAGAAAGGGAGTCTGAGGAACTGAGGCAAATAGTGGTGGCAAAAGATGAAGTTCTCAACCTTCTTGATAAATTGAAAGCAAATAAATCACTGGGCCCAGATGGTATCCTTCCTAGAGTTCTCAAAGAACTCAAATATGACATTGCTGATCTTCTAACCAAACTATGCAACATGTCCCTACGATCAGCCTCTATACCAGAGGACTGGAAGATGGCCAATGTAACCCCAGTTTTCAAAAAGGGATCCAGGGGGTATCTGGGAAATTACAGGCCAGTTAGCTTAACGTCTGTTCTGGGTAAATTGGTTGAAGGCATTATTAAAGATAACATTAGAAAGCATATAGAAGGACAAGCCCTGCTGAAAAAGAATCAACACGGCTTCTACAAAGGTAAGTCCTGTCTCACTAATCTTTTAGAGTTCTTTGAGAATGTCAGTAAACATGTAGACAGGGGTGATCCGGTAGACATTGTTTACTTGGACTTCCAAAAGGCTTTTGACAAAGTCCCTCCCCAAAGACTCCTGAGCAAACTTAGCAGTCATGGAATAAGAGGAGAGGTCCTGTTATGGATCAGTAACCAGTTAAAGAGCAGAAAGCAGAGAATAGGAATAAATGATAAATTCTCCCAGTGGAGGGAAGTAAATAGTGGGGTCCCACAGGGATCTGTATTGGGACCAATGCTTTTCAACCTGTTTATAAATGATCTGCAATTAGGAGTGAGCAGTGAAGTGGCCAAATTTGTGGATGACACCAAATTATTTAGGGTGATTAAAAGAAAGGGGGATTGTGAAGAGCTCCAAAAGGATCTCTCCAAACTGGGAGAATGGGCATCTAAATGGCAAATGCGGTTCAGTGTAAGCAAGTGTAAAGTGATGCATGTTGGGGCAAAAAATCCCAACTTCAAGCATAGTCTGATGGGATCTGAGCTAGCAGTGACTGACTGTAAAAAAGGTAGGGATGGCGGAGAATTTCTCCATGAATCTTGGGGAGGCCGAATGCCAACGCATTCGGCCCCCCGAAATTGGCGGTGAAATTCTCCGCCCCCCTGCCCCCCCCGGGATGGGACTTGCCTCCCTCGAATGTCCCTCTCAGCGGCGGGTCCCTGCGGCGGTTCAGCGGGGGCGGGGGCGGCGGCCGGTCTTCCGACCGGCTGCCACCGCCGCCATTACAAAATAAAATAAAAAAAAAACACCCGTGATAGGCTACGTAACGATTTACGTAGCCTATCACGGCTAGATTTCCAAAGTCAGCCATGATAGGCTACGTAAATCGTTACGTAGCCTATCACGGGTGACTTTGGGGGGGGGGGAAAGCGCATATGCAAATGGCGGCGCCCATGTGTGCCGCCATTTGCGTTCCTTATTTGGTCCCAGGTAGTCTACGTAAAGATTTACGTAGGCTATGGCAAAAATAAGGGCAACGCTATTTGATTTGGTCCCGGGTAGTCAACGTAAAGATTTACGTAGACTAAGGCAAAAATAAGGGCAACGCTATTTACGTAAATCTTTACGTAGACTACCCATGGGCGCCACCATTTGCGTACGCGCTTTTTCTTTTTTTTTCCAAAGTCACCCGTGATAGGCTACGTAACGATTTACGTAGCCTGTCATGGCTGACTTTGGAAATCTAGCCGTGATAGGCTACGTAAATCGTTATGTGGCCTATCATGGGTGTGTTGTGTTTTTTTTTCACTTTTGTATTTCGCGGCCGGGGAGACGGGGCGCTTCTCCCCGGCCTGAATTTTGGCCGGGCGAGGCGGGGCGCCTCCTCCCCCGGCCTGAACTTCGGGGGGAGAACCGAAGCACCTCCCCCCCACCGCGAAGCAAGCTGCGGGACCAGGTAAGTGCCTTTCGTACATCCCTAAAAAAAGGCATACTCCATGTTAGGCATACTTAGAAAAGGGATTGAGAATAAAACTGCCAATATCATACTGCCCCTGTACAAATCTATGATGCAGCTACACTTGGAATACTGTGTCCAGTTCTAGTCACCATACCTAAGAAGGGATATTGTAGAGCTAGAAAAAGTGCAGAAAGGGGCAACTAAAATGATCAAGGGGCTGGAGCATCTCTCCTATGAGAGAAGGTTACAACAGCTGGGATTGTTTAGCTTGGGGAAAAGGAGGGTAAGGGAAGACCTCATGGTAGAGGTCTACAAAATTAGGCATGGTGTGGAGAATGTGGATAGGGAGACATTTTTCTCCCTCTCTCAAAATACTGGAACCTGGGGTCATCCTATGAAGGTGATTGGTGGGAGATTCAGGACAGATAAAAGGAAGTACTTCTTCACACAGTGCATAGTTAAACTGGAATTCACTACCACAGGATGTTGGCCACTGTGTGAATAGAATGTGGCACTAGATGGACCCTTGGTCTGATCCAGCAGGGGTCTTCTTATGTTCTCAGACCATAGGACTCATCTTGCTAGATCAGACCAAGATGCTTCTAGTCAAACTGCCATTTCCAATAAGTACCACTTAGATGAGAGAATTTGGTGCGATAAAGTAGCTATTTTGCTGGTTTATACGTTCTGTGTTGTTTTGACACAATGGACATTCGCTCTCTGTTTTGAAGGTCCAACATTGGAGTTGAGATTCCTCAGACATTTGGGGATATTCGTGTTGTGCCCTGTGAAAGTGAGTTCGATTTTCTGTTTTTTCTCCCAACTTTGGTGGCATCTGGCCCAGGGTGCTTTCAGGTGGAGGCTTCTGAGTACTAACAGATAAAAAGGCTGACAAAAAGCTATTCCATCTTTCCTTCCTTCTTTAATTAATTTTTTCTAGTAAGAAAAAAGATGGGAGAAGCGATGGGAAAGCAGGGGAAAGGTACTAAGTGAAGATGGCATTGTCTGGACCTTTGTAAAATTCTGTGAATGGAGTGATGGCACTATAAAAGCCAAGCCTGGAAGCACCCAAGGACAGCCTAGTAATGTTCCCCTCCTTCCTTCTCACCTCTGCCTGGGAAAACTGTCAAGAAAGTCTGTGCTGAAGTCCCCCTTATTCCTCCAGCCTTTGAGCTTACTGGGTCTTCTCCTTCTCTCTGCTTGGACGCTTGGGCTGCTCTGCTGCTTTCAGTTCCTTCTTGGTCTTTTTACTTTCTGTGAGCCATTCTGTTATTTATTTTATTATTTAATTTATTAATCGCCCATCTGTCTGGTCACCCAGCCACTCTGGGCGATGTACAACATACAATAAAACAATAAAATTCTACAATAAAAACATTTTCTAAAATACCCTAACCCACCCCAAATGCCTGCCTGAACAGCCAAGTTTTTAATGCACGACGGAAGCTCATTAAAAGTTCTGAAAGTTCTGAAAGTTCTTGCAACAGAAGCAGGATACCAAACCATTATAAGAAATACATCAATGTTCTGGTGTTGTTCCATCCTAGGACATTTCCATAAAATGGCCCCTCGTTCAGAATTGGCACATAGTTTATCAGGGGTAGAATTGATGGGCTACAAAATATTACCTGTGAGGTGGCTACTTTTCTCCTTCCTGGGGCTTTGGGATTCCCACTGATTGTCCCGGGCACTGTCCAGCCATTGGCACCTTCCTTCAATGCTGCTTCTCGCACAGTGCCCAAGTCACAGAGTTTGTTGCCAACTGCTTTTTATTTGTTTCCTTTTACCAGGCAAAAACAAGACAATGTCGAATGAGAGGTGCAGGTTTAGGATAAATTCCCCATTTCCCAGTGGCTTTGCATTACAGAACCAATGGCACCCCGTTTTCTGCAACGTGGCCCGTTTGAACACCTTGGACAAGATTTACACTTGCTTGAAAGGAAAGGTGGTTTACCTCCTGGGAGACTCAACGTCACGGCAGTGGATAGAGTATCTCACAAAGAATGTGAAAAGTACGTATACAACATAGATTTGTTGCCAGAAAAATGAAGCTGCTTCTTTCCTGGTGTCCGCAATCCTTTCTGTTCCACAACAAGATCTTTCCAGTCTTACAGAATTAGGTTTAGGACAGCTCTTTGACCCATCGGGGCTTGAGTGTTGACATTTCCTGAAATCGATTTGGTTACTGAAAATACGGTTATAGAAGTTTGCCTTGGATGGTGGCAAAGCTAAGTGAAAGGTTTTAGTGAAGTCAGTGGAAGGACGACTAGCAGAGATCACTCTAACCGGGTGCAGCTGGTATCACTCTGATCGGATGGTCTGCAAGAAATCAGTGTATTTCCTTGGTAGGGGTGAATGAATGTTAAATACGCAGAAAGAAATATAGTGCGATCACTATAGTATGAAACTCATTGCTAATCAGGGTGGGGGGAAAGAAATCTTGTCCTGTAGCAGATGGAAGTCTATGTATGTTTCTCCATAAAACAAGCAACCCTGTTGGACCAAGCACATAAACTGACTGTTCAGTAGACTTTTCTCTGCAACAAGTAGCCCAGTAGTTTTTAGAGGACTGTTACCAAAACCCTATATTGATTTTGTGTCTGTTCCTACCTTAGCACTTCAATATCTTGACACACATGGAGCAGGGATACACCGGAATTTGCTCGCTGTGGACATGGCCAGAAACATTCAAATCCAGTGGAAAAAGCACAACCATCCCTTAGTCACTGTGCATGAATATCTGACAAGAGATCACAACTACGTTGCTCGGGAGATCGACAACATAGCAGGTGACAAAGACACGGCTGTTGTCATCGCCTTGGGCCAGCACTTCCGCCCCTTCCCCATCGAGCTCTTCATCCGCAGGGCGATTGGTGTCCGGGGAGCCATCCAGCGCCTTCTCCTGAGGAGTCCAGACACACGAGTCATCATCAAGGGAGAGAACATCCGGGAGATGGATGTGGACCAGGAGCGATTCAGTGACTTCCATGGCTACGCCCAGTACCTTGCAGCAAAGGACGTTTTTCGGGATCTGGATGTGGGTTTTATTGATGCATGGGACATGACCATTGCGTACGGCACAAGCAGCGTTCACCCACCAGACCATGTGATTGGAAATCAAATTGATATGTTCTTAAATTACATCTGTTAAGACACGAAAGCAAGCCAATGGAAAAACTCTCATCACGCAAAAGCTGATAATTTTGGATAAATAAACTAAAGAGTCACTTAAAACCCTGCTAAAATGGGGTGGTCTAAAGGGCTATTCCAAATGCACTTTTACTTGCAGAATTTACACAAAAAGAGATCTACAACATCATCCTCCCACAGCATTGTTGTCTTCTGTCTGCTGCATAATGTCCCCAAATTTCAGCCTCTTACCACTTCCCATTTTCATTTTGGAAAAAACCCTGGGGCTTGGGCATAAAGTAAACCAAGAACCTATTGATTTTGCCTATAGGGTATATGTATGTCACCCCAAAGCAGGCAACATACCTCGGGGTATAAAAATGTCCCATGGATTTTCCAAAGAAACTGGTCTATGGCAGCAGGCTTAACTACCTTGGATGTCAGCAGGATGGCACAAACCCTGGGTTTTCAGACGGGAACATTTACCTCACCAGAGACAGACATTAAAATGTTATGGGGTAGAAAAATACCCCACAACACTGAGAAATATTAGTTGTTAGTAATAACAAACCACCCCTTTAACGTGGGCTCAGAAATGCACGGCAATATGTACTGCAGTGCTGGTGTCACACGAGCCAACGGCCCGGCCACCACCAGCACCTGGGCAGCAGTATTCTGCACTAGCTGAAGCTTCCAGACAGTCTTCAAGGTCAGCCTATTGCGGGAAAAACCACAGACGCAAACAGTGTAGCGGACACCATTTGCAGCCATAAAGCCCTTAGTTTAAGCTAAATGCAGCCATTTACGGCCGCAGATGGCGTCCACTACGCCATTTGCATCAGGAGTGAGCCCTCAGCCAGCGATGCGGCATGGCAATGGCGGCCGTATTGCTGGCAATACGGAGCCAGCCAGGGAGGATCCGGCCAAAGAGGATTCCGAAGGGAGGCGGAGGTAAGTGCTCCATTCTGCCACAGACTCCAGAGGCCGGATTCTTTTGAATCCAGCCTCATTGGGGTCCGTGGCGGAATTATCTGGCATCGCTAGCTGGAACACTGCCTTGACTAAGGGAGGCATTAACCACTCCCCTCATGCACTCGGCCAGTCTGCTTTTGGCTACTTTTATGAGCCAGGGAGGGGAAGTATCTAGAACACACAGTGGTGGTGGACGGTACACCAACAGAATCCCTGTTCTGTCCTGGGCACCCACCTTCAAATCCACACACTCGAACCCAGCAGACTGTGGGATAGGGCACCTGGTCAGCAGGATTGAATCCCGCTAGACCACTGCCACTCCACCTCCCTGCCCCCCAGGTGTTGCCTGCTGCTGGACAGAGAACCCTGGAGGGCATTGCTGAGAGAGATTAACTCCCCCCCCCCAGAATTTGCAGGCAGCCATTGGGCAGCTCCTGCCTGCTAAGCCTCCCTGACTGGTCTGCTGCCCCTTCCAAGCCCTCCCTGCAGCAGCTGGGCACTATTCAAGCAGGGCCTCAGGCATGACTGGAGAGAGGTCAGAGCAGATATATGTGGTGATGCATTTTGTGGGTTTAATTGTTGTGAAAGGCCCAGAGACCTTTGTCCACTGGGTGGTATAGAAATATAATGAATGAAAGAATGAATGAAATGAAATGAAATGAAATATATGGGACAGGAAAACACTTTCAGTTCAAACAAAAATGATCAGGAACTTCAAGCCAGGTCAAATTCCAAATCTCCCATCATTGGTAATTCTGGGGTATTTTTAAGAGGGTTTCAAAAAGTGTCATTGTATATTTATTTATTTACAACATTTGTATGCCGCTCCCCATCTAAAACCGATTCCAGAGTGGTGAACATGAGAGGCTCAATAGTAAAAGATTTTAAAAATTATTATTTTTTTTTTAATTTTAAATGTTATATGTAAAATAACATATTAAAGTTATTAAAATCAGAATGCCAATAAAAACTGTGGCTGGTCATTCAAGGTATGCTTGCTGGAATATAACTGTTTTCAGGAGGCGCTGGAAGCAATACAGTGCTGGTGCCTGCCTGACCTCCAGGGGCAGGGAGTTCCACAGGAAGGGGGTCACCACACTGAAGGCTCTTTTCCGGGTGGGCTCCAACCGGACCATAGGTCCATGCTCACCAGGAGTGAGCCCTCCAATGACCTCATTGACCGGTTTGGTAAAGAAGAAGGCGCTCTCTCAGGTATCCTGGTCCCGAGTTGTTTAGGGCTTTGTACACCAATACCAAGGCCTTAAACCTGGCCCAGTAGCAAATAGGCAGCCAGTGCAGTTCCCTCAGCAAAGGAGTTGCTGGCTGAAAGGGGGCAGCTCCCGACAACAGCCAAGTTGCTGCGTTCTGCACTAGCTCCAGCTTCCAGAGCAGCCTTCAGGGCAGCCCCACATAGAGCACATTGCAGTAATCCAGTCTTGAGGTTACTAGTGCCTGTACCACCATGGTCAAACTACCCCCTGTCACATTCACTCCCAGAGAATCGCCACTCGCCTCGTGCCCGTGGGGCATGGTAGGCTTGCAATCAAAGGTAGTGGCAGGGAAGTCCTCTGCATCTTGGTTATGTGCTTGGTTGTGCTTGGTTCCTGAGCCCTGGAGGGAGACTGGAGGAAAGGGGGCCACCCCTAGCGAATGGCATTCTGTCTGAAAGGTGGCAGCCGGGTATTGTGTAATGGAAGAATGACTGGAGGAAGGACAGCAGGAGGGGCTGGAATGGGCAGGCGTGGCTGCTGGAAGTGTCTGTTCATGAGAGTGAGTGGAGGGTGGAAGCGGAAAGAGGCAGAGAGGTGGTGGAGGAGCCTAGAGATGTGGCCCCTGGAAGTCTCTGGGAAACATAATTCATTGCCATTACTGTTTGCTCCAAATGTGAACCTGTTGCACAAATGAATACATGTTTATTCTTTTAAATATGTATTTTCTGCTCTGGGTGGATTTGAAGGTTGGCATCTCTCACCCAACTTCCTCAGGATACAAAGTGAACAGTCCTACTGCTCTCTACAAATCAGGAGGGGGTAGCAGTAGCTGCTGGTGCTTGGGGGGTCTTGGGATATTGTTTCATATCGTTGGTTGTATTGTCATTTTATTTGTTTTATTATCATTGTAAAATGCCTAGAGAAATGTATTGCATGAGGTGTTCCATACATTTAATAAATACGTAGGAAAAGTCTGGAGTTGGTGATCTCTATGGGCCAGGGTCTTATGATCCCTAGACACATCCTAGGTCAGTTTACATTCCAATTCCAAAGAAGGGCAACACCAAAGAGTGTCCAAACTACCGTACAATTGCGCTCCTTTCACATGCCAGCAAGGTTATGCTCAAAATCCTACAAGCTAGGCTTCAGCAGTATGTGAACCGAGAACTACCGGAAGTACAAGCTGGGTTTCGAAGAGGCAGAGGAACTAGAGATCAAATCGCCAACATTCGCTGGATCATGGAGAAAGCAAGAGAATTCCAGAAAAATGTCTCTTTCTGCATCATTGACTACGCTAAAGCCTTTGATTGTGTGGATCACAACAAACTGTGGCAAATTCTTAAAGAGATGGGGTACCAGACCACCTTACCTGTCTCATGAGAAACCTGTACGAGGGACAAGAAGCAAAACTAAGAACCGGACATGGAACAACCGATTGGTTCCAAATTGGGAAAGGAGTATGACAAGGCTGCATATTGTCACCCTGCTTATTTAACTTATATGCAAAGTACATAATGAGAAACGCCGGGTTGGATGAATCACAGGTCGGAATTAGGATTGCCGGGAGAATTATCAACAACCTCAGATACGCAGATGATACCACCCTAATGGCAGAAAGTGAAGAGGATCTAAAGAGCCTTTTGTTGAGGGTGAAAGAGAAGAGTGCAAAAGCTGGTCTGAAACTCAACATTAACAAAACTAAGATCATGGCATCTGGCCCCATCACTTCCCGGCATATAGAAGGGGAAGAAATGGAAGCAGTGACAGATTTTATTTTCTTGGGCTCCAAGATCACCACAGATGGTGACTGTAGCCATGAAATTAAAAGACGCTTGCTCCTTGGGAGGAAAGCTATGGCAAACCTAGACAGCATAGTAAGAAGCAGAGACATCACCTTGCCAACAAAGGTCTGTCTAATCAAAGCTATGGTTTTCCCAGTAGTAATGTATGGCTGTGAGAGCTGGACTATAAGGAAGGCTGAGTGCCGAAGAATTGATGCTGTCGAACTGTGGTGCTGGAAAAGACTCTTACGAGTCCCCTGGACTGCAAGGAGGTCAAATCAGTCCATCCTAAAGGAAATCAACTCTGAGTGCTCATTGGAAGGACAGATATTGAAGCTGAAGCTCAAATATTTTGGCCACCTAATGCAAAAACTCTCTGGAAAAGGTCCTGATGCTGGGAAAGACTGAAGGCAAAAGGAGAAGGGGACGGCAGAGGATGAGATGGCTAGATAGCATCACCGATGCAATGAATATGAACCTGAGCACGCTCCGGGAGAGAGCGCAGGACAGGAAGGCCTGGCGTGCTATGTTCCATGGGGTCACGAAGAGTTGGACACGACTGAACGACTGAACAACAAGACACATCCTAACTCATAGTGGTGGTGGTGAGGAAATGGTGGTATATAGGAATGTAGGTGTGAGTGAGTTCGTTTGCGAGTTTGAGTTGTGTGTACATAAGTATTTATTTATTTATTTATTTATTTATTAAATTTATTAATCGCCCATCTGACTGGTCACCCAGCCACTCTGGGCGATGTACAACCCACCATAAACAATTTAAAACAATAAAATTTTACCATAAATTTTTTTTTAAAAAAAACCCTAACCCACCCCAAATGCCTGCCTGAACAACAACGTTTTTAATGCACGACGGAAGCTCATTAAAGAGGGGGCATGACGGAGTTCCCTAGGGAGGGAGTTCCACAGAGTGGGGGCCACCACAGA
Organism: Heloderma suspectum; assembly: GCF_057233095.1. Classification (NCBI taxonomy): domain Eukaryota; kingdom Metazoa; phylum Chordata; class Lepidosauria; order Squamata; family Helodermatidae; genus Heloderma; species Heloderma suspectum. Next base: position 3,667,918 of record NC_139463.1, on the reverse strand, counting down.
GAAGGCCCTCTCCCTCGTCCCCACCAGTCTAGCTGTCCTGGTTGATGGGACAGAGAGAAGGCCATCCGAGGCTGATCTTGTTAAGCGGCCTGTCTGGTGTTGCTGGAGGCGCTCCTTAAGATAGGCTGGGCCGGAACCATATAGGGTTTTAAAGGTCAAAACCAACACCTTGAATTTGGCCCGGAAAACAACTGGTAACCAGTGCAACTCCTTCAGCACTGGAGTGATGTGATCTCGCCGGCGGCTGCCTTTAATCAGGTGAGCCACCGCGTTCTGTACCAGCTGCAGTTTCCGAACCGTCTTCAAGGGTAACCCCACGTAGAGCGCATTACAGTAGTCTAAACGAGAGGAGACCAGGGCATGTACTACCGATGGGAGCAGATGGTCAGGAAGGTAGGGGCGCAGCCGCCGTATCAGATGGAGTTGATACAGCGCTGTCCGGCTCACAGCTGACACCTGAGCCTCCATGGACAGCTGGGAGTCCAAAATGACCCCCAGGCTGCGGACCTGGTCTTTCAAGGGTAGCTGTACCCCATTCAACACCAGGTCAACATCCCCCAGCTTCCTCTTGTCTCCCACCAAAAGTACCTCGGTCTTGTCAGGGTTGAGCTTCAACTTTCCCCATCCCTTCAAAAAAGGTATTGTAGAGTTGGAATAATTGAAGAAAAGGGCAACTAAAATGATCAAGGGGCTGGAGCAGGTTCTCACATCTGGGACTGTTTAGCTTAGAAAAAAGGCGAGTAAGGGGAAACATGATAGAGGTGTACAAAATTATGTATGAAGTGGAGGAAGTTGAAAGGGAGACATTTTTCTCCCTCTCATAATAATAGAACCCAGTGGGTTCATCCCATGAAGCTGATTGGTGGGAGATTCAGGACAGATCAAAGGAAGGACTTCTTCACACAGCACAGAGTCAAACTATGAAATCCACTTCCACAAGATGTGGTGATGGCCACTAATTTGGATAGCTTTAAAAGGGAATTGGACAAATTCAAGGAGGAGAAGGCTATCGATGGCTACTAGTCCTGATGGCTATATGCTACCCCTAGTATCCGAGGCAGTATGCGTATGTACACCAGTTGCTGGGGAATATGTGTGGGAGGGTGCTGTTATGCTCGTGTCCTGCTTGTGGGTTTCCTCTGGACACCTAGTTGGCCACTGTGTGAACAGAATGCTGGACTACATGAACCCGTTGTCTGATCCAGCAGGGCTCTTCTTTTGTTATGCATGGCTGATGGGGCAGAGTCCTTGGAGTTGGCACAAGCCTCTGTGAGCCAGATGAAGAGTCTCTGTGGGCTGAATTAGGCCTACAGAATGCAAGTTTTGCTCCCTGACCTGTAATATTAGACTGAAAACATGCCCTTTCTGGACTCCAAGGACAGTGGGGTTTTGCTTTGAATGATCTTTTTTTGGAACGAAGGAGTACCAGATTTCTTTCGTGGGGCACATGCTACATAGATGGACGTGGTTTGCTTGGTTGCTTGCCATATTTTTTATTAACCGTTATTCACTTCACGGTAAATACCAGCAAGTCTCATTTTTGACCAGCTACATGTCAAAAATTATGATTAATTTCCAGTGTTGAAATCACCACTCCCTTTAAATATGAGAAAGTACGGCTTTTAAGCAGACAAATTTTCACCTACAAATAATTTAAAAGCCTCTGTCCTTCCAGGGTCAGCCTAGCTTTCTCTCTGCTGAACCAGTTTACACAAGACTCACAACATCTGCCCATTTTCATTTATTCCGATCTCACACATTCCAGTGGTTCAGCTTTGGCATTAGTACTGGTCCAGAATTAAACTCTGTGGTATGTATGTATTTATATAGGACCATCAGTGATGTTTACAGCATAATGCTAGCAATTACGATGGGTGGCTGCACCAAGGAGCTTCTAATCTGGAGTCAGGGACAGACAGCAAAGGGGTGGGGGGGACAGAAAGGCCAAGGCCATCAACAGCAAGGAAAGGGGAAGCCAGTGGGAAGCCACAGTATTAAGGGAATTATACAGGGTTGGACAACGCTGGAAAGTCTGGCAGCCCCTTGTACCCCTTGGATCTCCTGCTCTCTGCAGACACACAGCTGTGGACACCGGAAAATGTTAAAAATGGCATCTGTGGCACAAAATTTGACCCTTTGGGCACTCTGTAGCCACTACAGATGACATTTTTTTAAAGAAATAAATCTGAATTTTGAGGCAGGGGGCACATGTAGCCCATGGCCTCGTGTTACCCACTCCTGGAATGATGTGGGCAAAAGAAGCCACACATACTTACTGGCTTTGTTTCAATGGGATCAGCTCAAGTCCTCTTGGAAGAGGTGGGTTTTGAGTAGGCAGAGAATTCCGCCACGGATCTCGGTGAGGCCGAATTCCAGTGCATTCGCCCCCCCCGAACTCCGTGGCGGAATGGCCTGTCACCCCCCTGCCCCCCCGCGGATCCCCCCGGGACAAGACTTACCTGGGGCGGATCTTCCGGGCGGTGGCAGCTCCAGCGGCGGTGGCGGCTGCTGCCACCATTTCCAGTGTTTAAAAAAAGAAAAGAAAGATGTGATAGGCTACGTAAAGATTTACGTAGCCTATCACGTCTGACTTTAAAAAAAAAACACCACGCATACGCAAATGGCGGTGGCTACAGCCGCTGCCATTTGCGTTCCTTATTTTGGCTCAAGGAAAAGACCAAGGAGGGCAGCAGCAAACCCCAGATCAAGAGCTTCACGTGCTCCTGAGAAAAAATAATATGGTTTTCTACTATTGTGCTTACCTAATGAAATTCAAGCGTTAACAGCTCTTTTACAGAAGCAACTCATTCTTTGCAGGGGAGGGAAATCGCCAACAAAGCCTCATAATTCATAGTTGTATGCAAAGAGATCATGATACACAAACACACACGTGCACACAACGCTGGGTATAAAAAGAGGCCCTGTGGGACTTCAGTGCAGACATGCATATTAAACAGTGTTCTTTTGCACACAGAAAATCTCTCCGAGTTCCACTGCTCTGCAATTATATGATTAAATTAAGAAAAGGGTGTTTAAGTGCCAGCTCAGTTCCTGTTATGTTGAAGTCAAGTTGGTAAGTATTACTTTCTCCAAAACATCACGTTTTCTGTGATTACTAGAAAAAGATGGTTGTGGGGGGAGATTTATTTGTTAATAAAGATTATTCTTCTAGGGGAGCGAAGGCCTTAGGCAGCGAAAATCAATGTTCTTCAGTAAAGAAATGAAACTACCATACTCACTTGATTTTTCTTCCCCTCGCTGCTCACTTTTTTCCTCTACTCCCTGCGAACTTAGGAGAACGTTGCATGCATCTGACAAGGCGGACTTCAGTCCATGAAAGGTTGTTGCATGCTATCTTCATTACGGTACTATTACCAAACTCCCCAAGATTCTGCTGTTTGACACAGTAGTTCTGTGCTGGGGGAAAAAGAAGCCACATTTGAGTTTGGGGAAAACACAGGAGAAGATTTTTTCCATCTTAGGGGCCCTGCCAGGCACTCATGTGTGCCCCCCCCCCCAGTCTATTGTGGTCTTCCCTTTTCTGAGTGAATGCGGCCAAAAGCTCCTGCCCACCCCTAAAAAAGGTTAACGCCTTCAACAGCTTGTTACTGTGCTCTCTCTCCTCGCGTTTTCTGTTCCTCCAGAGGCTCTCCGTTGCCTCCACCTTCATCACACTCACAGCAGGCAAAACAGGGTAGGTACTATGACATCCCCAACCCCAGCCCCTTTCCCACTAGCTTGCTAGAGCCCCTTTCGGAATGGCAGCCCTCGCTGTTGGGAGAAGGGAAAGGTGAGGGGGAGGGAAAGGACTACGGAAAGGATCCCTTTCAGACTTTTGAAACTGAGGTAACTCTGGGATTATTGCAACATACACTAACTCTGTCGGAAAAACCCTGGCCTGAAAAAAGCCCAAGGACCCTTCCTCACCTGGGCGCACTCCAGATGTATTGGAGAACAAATCATCAGTATCATCATCTCCACCTGTAAGCAAGTCAGACCACCTAACCAAGAAACTTATAAAACCAGGGGTGTTTTTCCACTGCGTGAAGTGAGAAGGCACTTTGTGCGTGCCTGGGGATACTCTCTTCACCTGCTTGCAGTCTTGACATTGGGAATAGGGCCAATCTTTGGCTAAAATTTCTTTAGTTACCGCCTTCACTCCCCAAACTGGGACTTAAACATGCCTGGACAAAATGCCCCCCTTCATCCTTTAGCCCAGCAAAGTGCAGACTTTCTTTTCCTTTTTTGTATAGCGAGATCGTGTCCTGGATGCTCCTGCCTGTTATTTCTTCATTTATTCAGGCCTACTCCCAGATTTGGGCAAGGGTGGGGGGCATTGGTAGTGCTTGCGTGCTTTAATTTGTGAATGAAAATCGTTCAGCACATGCTCAGAGGATGAGCAATTACAAACAGGGGGCTGGTTCGCCTCCTGCGGCCCTCCCTTTCCACTGGCCCAGCCCGCGCCTGCGGCAAGCTCCCCCCTGCAAAAGGAAGGAGATCCACAAAGACAGCAGGTCCACGTAGCCCTGCTACTCTGCCTGCTGCTCTCACCTCTCGCTGCTGACATCGGGGAGGAGAGGAAGGAAGGAAGGAAGGAGGAAGGAAGGAAGGAAGGAAGGAAGGGGGCAAGAGAGAGAAACGGTTCTGGGGCAGGCCAGCTGAGAGCGACTCGGTGGGTTAAGTGGCTCAGGGCAGGCTCTGGCCCCGGAGGCATTCCCCGTTTCTTGTGGGGCAGCTGGCCGGACTCCTCATGCATTTTCCCTTCTGTGTCTGTAAGCAAAGGGACTAGCACCCTTATTTGCTTTTAAAAGAAAGCTAGCAGTTGAGAGAGGGACCCAGAGTCCCTGGCCTGCGTGGCTGTGGGTGACGGGAGGGCGCCAGGCTGGGGAAATCCACCCCAGGGGGGCCAGCCATGCATTTATTGTGGAACCTCCTCCCGAGCTGTGTTGCTGGCGGTGCTGGGTGCGAGGCAGGGGCTCCTGAGCATGCATGGCTGCTCTCCATTTCTTCCTTCATCCTTTGTCCTGGCTCAGGCATTCTCAGCCGCTCATGAGTTTCTCAAGGAAGGATGGGAAGAAGGCTGCAGGCAGGCAGAGCGGTCCTGGGGGTGCCCTGCAGGATTTGATTTCCAAATAGGGTTCCCCAGGAGCCAGTCAGGCCCCTCCTAGGTGGGTCGGATGTGTAGGGGTGCGGGTGTGCGAGCAGGATCTCATCTTACACTGGAAGCCTGGGGGCGTGTACGAGATGGGTGGCCCCCCAAGCCCCTTGCTATTTTTTTATTTTCATTCTTCTCCCTGCCCCCCATGGATTTTTTTTCAGCTGCTTCCTGGAATGTGAGAGTGATAACGAGGTGTCCCAGCAGCCTCCAAGCCATTGCTATTTTTCTCTCCCCCCCTTCCCCTAATTTCCCCGCATTTCCCATTCAGCTTTGCAGGCATGATCTCCGAGTTCCTCTGCTTGCCCCTTCTGAGCAATGGGTTGCTGCCTTGGGCTCCGCCCACTGGGAACCCCTGGCCCCACCTGCCATCAGTCACCCTGCCCCCACCCCACCAACTGCCACTGCAGAGCCTCTTGCCTCCGCAGCCACTCAGCCGCCAGGAGTCAGACAGACGGTGCCCCAGGGCCTCTGGGTCTGCCATCTCCAAACGCTGCACCTCTCCACCAAAGCTGCTAGGAATTTGCAGGGGCCGTAAGGGACTGAAGGAGCCATCGCCGTTTCACCATAACACACCCGTGTGTACTCAGTCATGTGTGGTTGAATCTTTTACGCAAGCGCATGCTACTGGTGTGTGAAGGTGACACCTCCTCTGAGTTGCGCTGTTGCTAGCGTCTCATTTTCACAAGTAAGCTGCTTCCAGACGCAGTGGATGCGTTATGGCAAGGGGGGGAGGCCGCGGGGGGAGCCTTGCTGCTGGCTCAGACTCCCACCTGCCAGAAATGAAAAACAACCAGCCCCCTCCTCATCTTGTTTGCCAGTTGCCCAGCGCATGACTCCCCGCCCGCCTGGGTCAGTCCTGATTGCGCCCTGCTTCGTCCCGAGGTCTGTGATGTCCTCATCTCACCAACACCAGCGGCACCAGGATGCAGCCCGGGACTGATCAAGTGGTCTAGGGGAAGAGCTAGGCTAGAGGCTAGAAAGGGAAAGACATTTGCCCTATTTTTTTTCCAACGATTTTCTTAAAACCATTGTTTTTGAAGGGGGAAGGGAGGGGAGAGCTTCGTGGGCACCGTTACAAGCCCACAGGGGTTCAATTGCACCTGTTGGTGCCGCTTTGGGGACCCTTGGGATGGCTGGCTGGCGGGCTGGCTGGCTGGCTGGATGAATATGGCATGTGTGGGTGTCTGTGTATTGATGGGTGGTCTGACCCCTTGGCTTCACGGGTGGTGACCCCACCCTCCGCCCCACCAGTTTAAGTGGGCACCAGCACCACTGATGGACTCTCTGCAAGGTGGTAATACTTAGGCAGCCTTCCCCCACCTGGTGCTGCCCAGATGTTTTGGACTACAACTCCCAGCATTCTTGACCATTGGCCATGCTGACTGGGGCTGATGAGAGATGAAGTCTAAAACATCTGGAGCACACCAGGTTGGGGAAAGCTGTACTTAGAGATCATGGCTCACTGCCGTTGACACACCTGTCCTCCTCCATGAAGTTGGCTACTCCTTTTGAAAAGATGTCTCAGCTTGTGCCCATCACCAGATCGATGTTTTCCCATTCCTTTGTTCTGAAGGTAGCCTGTCTTGTGGAAAGGGCTTCCTTTTTGTGCAACATAGTTCCCATCACCCTTGTGTGCTCTACGTGTGCACAGCCAGAGGCCAGAGTAATACAGCCGCCCACTGTGTCCTCAATTACCTGAGTTATGGGCTCTGTGTTGGAAGTTTTCCTTATGCCTGCTCTCTGCTTGGGGCACAGTTGTGCCATTGCAGGGACCTGAAGAGGGACTGAGGTTGGCATAAGTCTGTTCCTCCCTCACTCTGCCGATGTAACTTCCTTCCTTGTGACTTTCGTGCCTTGTCATTCAGCGTTTGATGGCCTAACTTGGTTCCACCAGCAGAACAGGACTTCCGCCATTTCTTGTAGCTCCCACACAACAGATCTTTAATAAAGAATTGGGTCCAAAGTCTATAAGATAATTCCTTATTCTAATTCTATCTGTTTTTTTAATTTAAAGGATTATTTCTTGCTCTTCAGCCAGAAAGAATCCTGGAGCTGCTCCATTATGCAAGGCAGCCCCTGTCCACAGGCTTACAATCTAAAAAGACCTGAGACTTTAGGAAAGAGGAAAAAATGAACCCATCTTTGAGCAACACGGGGGGAGACTTTCTCCTCTCATCTCCCTCTGTTGCTGCCTGCTGGAATCATTCCTGATAACAAATACCAGAGCAAGAAATTTTGACTGGGTTTTTAAAAAGATACGAGTTGAATTTAATAGTGATTGAAATATTGCTGTTATTGACCTGTGTCCTTAGGCTGTGAAAGCCTTGAAGTCAAAGGTGGTGACAGGCACATCCTCTGTATCTTTTGCAGAGGTGACTGGAATGTCGTTGGCTTCTATTAGGAGGCTGTCCGTTTTCTTTGCCCTTTTGCTTGGAGCAGTGGTCATCCTCAGCTACCATATCCACAGAACTGAGACCAACGTAGGTATTTTATTTATTTATTTATTTATTTCTATACCGCCCAATAGCCGAAGCTCTCTGGGCAGTTCACAAAAATTTGAACAGGTATCCTCGCCCTGTTTTCTATAGCAAACTCCTTCATATAGCCCTAAAGTGGTATGTCTGTTAAATAAATTCCTCTGTTTAACAGATTACTTTATGTCCCTCTCATGTAATCATCAAAGCTGATGCTGGGCTCGTACCAGATAACCCTTACAGGATTGGGACCACCATGCATAGGTAGGGGAGATTTAAACCTTCTCCTCCCAGCCTTGTCTTTTCCTAAATTTGCCCCCATGGAAGGCAGGGTTAGGCAGCAAAAAGCAGCTAGGAGGGGAAGGTTTAAACCTGCCCTACATGAGCACAAAGGTGCCAGACCAGATCAGGGCCCCACACAGTTACTTGTAAGTAAAAAACACAGAGCAGGGATGCTGCACTCTTTGCGTTTAACGTATTGTGTAGTTTAGCCCTGTCTCTCTTTGGTTTGCTGAACAGGGAGTTGAACCCATGTAACTCTGTCTTTCTTCATTCATGCTCAAGTTTACCATCTTCACTGATCTCATGAAGCAACTGGAAGCAAGCAAAGTTACCACAGTTATTGGTAAGGACTTTTTAAATTTTTATTTTCATAACTATATCAAGAGTTATTTCATAATAATGTCAGGAAAAAAACAAAACACATTTTGAACAATGAGTATTAGGGCAATAAAGAAAATATGTGTAGTGTATTTTCCTTCTGTGCTTCCAAACAGTTTATAATCCCAGAATCCCAGACTTTTCAGACATATCTACTATTCACATTTAGCATTTTAAAAATTCAAATGTATTTGGAAGGACTTTAACTGAGTTGTGGAGCACATGTTTTGCATTCAGAGAAATCTAGAATCAGTCCCAGCATCTCCAGTTAAAAGACCTGCCAGAAATCATGGGGAGCTGTTGGACAAATAGTGTGACGTACTCTGAAGCAACTTCCTATTTAATACCATTACATGTTAAAAACTGGGGTTTTTTTTTTCAATCAAAGAGGGCAGAAGCACAGTTTGGCCAATGAAAGATGGCAAGGGAAGCCGTACTAAGAGGAGTATGGCATGGGCAGAAAAGGAGGAAGAAGTAAAAGACATCCTTACAAAACTGGACCGGCTGATGCCCAGTGTCACTTTCACCCATATTCAAACCACCACAAGTGCCAAGAACAGCAAAGCCACCATATTGCACCGCAAAGACCCTTATTGCGTTGGGGAGCACCTGATGGTTCGGCTGGAGTTGTACGACCACTTGGGGAAGAGGAAGGAGTACGGAGGGGACTTCTTACGAGCAAGGATCTACTCATCGAGTCTGAATGCCGCAGCTTCTGGGCTTATCGAAGACTATAGGAATGGGACGTACCTGGTCAATTTCACCCTGTTCTGGGAGGGTGATGCCAGAGTTTCCCTCTTGCTGATCCACCCCAGTGAAGAGGTTTCTGCACTGTGGGCAGCCAGGAAGAAAGGCTACGACAAAATAGCTTTCGTAGGCACATTTTTAGATGGAAGGTCAGCTGTCCTCACTGACTGCGGTTTTAACATGACCACAAAGGCAGAAGTCTGTGAGTATCTAGATGAACGAGACCAGGAGGCCTTCTACTGTGTAAAACTAAAGAATGTGCCATGTGATGCTTTCATCTCCTTGAAGTCCTACAACACACCCATCTCATATCTAACAGACGCGGAACAGAGCCTTTTAAAGAGGTATTTACTTTCCTGTTCAATCTGCAAAAGTTTCAGTTTAGGACAGGGTTGATCTGTGTATTTGCTGCATTGAGCTTCTGGGCAGTCTGAAGGCCCTAGATAAGAACATAAGAAGAGCTGTGCTGGATCAGACCAAGGTCCATCTAGTCCAGCATTCTGTTCACACAGTGGTGAACCAGCTGCCCATGGGAAATCCATAAGCAGGAAATGAGTGCACAGCGCCCTCCCACCCATGTTCCCCAGCAACTGGTCCATTCTCCAGTCCTCTGGTACAGAGGCTAATCTTAGGGTGATGTGTGTTTTTTTGTTAGAAGATCAGCAATTTCACAATTGTGTACATTATGAACTCTAGGATGGATAACATCTGGGGCCCAGCTATTTCTTAGATTTCAATAAGGTTTGAAATTTGTCAATAAGGTTGAGAACTTAAATCTTTTGTCATGACTATTTGGCTCAGTTCCTCAGACTCCCTTCCTGAAAATATCAGTTCATACACAGGTATCTGTCCTACATCTTCTGCAATGGAGACAGATGAAAAGAATTCATTCAGCTTCTCCACAATCTCATTATCCTCTTTTAATACACCTTTGCCTCTGTTGTCATCCAATAGCCTAACTGCCTCCCTAGCTGTTCTCTTGCTTCTGCTATATTTAAAGAATTCTGTATTGTTGTCCTTGATATTGTTAGCGATATGATGCTGTTAGTGATATGCTCCTCAAAATGCTTTTTTGCATTTCTTATTGTCTCCTTGCCTCTCCTTTATCCAAGCTTGTGCTCTCTTTTGTGCTCCTCATTTGAGCAGGACTTCCATTTACTGAAAGAAGTCTTCTTTTCCCTAATAGCTTCCTTGACTCTGCTCGTTAACCATGCTGGTGACCTCTTGGACATGGTGCTACCATTCCTAACCTGTGGTATACATTTTAGCTGGGCTTCTATGATTGTGGTTCTGAGTAACCTCCAACCATTTTGAAGCGATTTCAAAACTCACCCTTGTGATTGACAACAGTTCCAAGATGAGGTGCAGAACTTGGCATTTATCCCTATTAAAGGTCATTCTGTTGTCTTCTGCCCAGCACTCCAACCTATCAAGATCACTTTGAATTTTGTTTCTGTCTTCCAAGTTATTAGCTATCCCACCCAATTTTGTGTCATCTGCAAATTTGGTCAGCATTCCCTGCACCTCCTCCTCCAAGTCATTAATAAAAATGTTGAAGAGCACTGGGCCCAGGACTGAGCCCTGCAATACCCCGCTCATTACCTCTCCCCAGTTGGAGAAGATCCCATTGATAAGCACTCTTGGAGTCTGATTTTGTAGCCAACTGTGGATCCACCGGATCGTTGTTTCATGTAGCCCACTTTGAGCTAGTTTGCTTATCAGGATATCATGGGGCACTTTGTCGAAAGCTTTGCTGAAGTCGAGGTATATGATGTCCACAGCATTCCCACAGTCCACAAGGGAGGTTACCTGATCAAAACATGAGATCAGATTTGTCTGGCAGGATTTGTTCTTGACAAATCCATGTTGGCTTTAAGTAATCACTGCTTTGTTTTCAAGGTGCTGACAGATGGATTGCTCTATAATCTGCTCCAGAATTTTCCCAGACTGACTGGTCTGTAGTTCCCAGGTTCCTCCTTCTTGCCCTTTTTGAAGATAGGGACAACATTAGCCCTCCTCCAGTCATCTGGCACTTCACATTCAGACCAGCCTAGGGACATTTTCTTCTCAAATTAGCACAAATGTGCATGACAGTGTCATGATGATGTGTTTGTGGTGAGGCAGTGGAGGTATTTGGAAACAAGGTCCAATAGCTGTGGCTAGGGATGCATTGACTGTGTGAAATCCATTCCGTCTGTGTTTTGCAGATTGTCAAGAGCCTTTCATTCCTTCTTATGCCCATTGATGGAATTGGATTTTTTTTGTTTCTGAATTTGAGCAAATTTATGTGAGGAAATTTGCCAGTTCCTCCCAAAAGAGCATCTTCACACCTTGGCCTATGGGGGAAATACGCATTTTTGGCCAGGTTTTTTTATTTTGCTTATTTTTCCTACAATTAATTTGTGCAAAATTTGGGGAAGTTAGAAAACCAGTCTGCAAGTCTGCGGATCCACCCAACAAGGTGGGTCTTAGCAGACATAGCTAGTCTGCTATGGACTCCATGGGTCAGATTCACAAAAACCTGAATTCATTTGGTTTCATTGCGGATTTCTCTGGCAACCCTAGTTGTGGCACTATCTCCATTCCTTGGGTTTTGGGGGCTGGAATGATCGCAGATAGGTGGAGGCTGCCCCTCCAGTTCCAGTCCCGCTGCCCTGCTTCACAAGCCTGGCTTGGTTCAAAATCAGGTGAAGCTGTTGACATTGGGAGAGTTCATGTTTCAAACTCCCTCAATTTCTTTATATTTGTAGAACGGGTTTTAAAGCTCATTATCGACATTCAAAGTGGCAAACTGTGTTTGCAAAATTTAATTTCCTGTCCATTTGGGGCCCAAATTTTAGGCCAAGGGTCCATCTCAAGTATGTATGATGGATGTAACATCCCTTGAGCTTTTCGTATTGGATTGGGGCTGTCTGTATCACAGGAAATAAGCAAAACTTCATGCCAGCTGCTCCATCAGCTAGATTCTGGATTCACCTCCAGTGATTTTATATCATTTATTTTCGGCTTAGTTCAGTTCAGGTCATAAAGGAAAGCAGACTACAAACTTTTAATTGAATGAAACTGAATGATGTTCAGTTTCCCCACATCTGCAACACCCCGGGATCATGGAGTTGTATCCTATATTAATCCTACTTAGAGTAGGCCCTTATCCTGGGATTAACATTTCCCGTTCTCTACTGCATTCAAACCCAGGAAAGTTTTCTTTTAGTCCCTTTGAAATGAATGGGACTGAGTTTAGTCTGACATTGGATACAACCCATGGTCTGGCCGAAGATTTACGTTAAATCCTCCACTTGTATCCAATGAGGACATAATGTAATAACATAATGTAAAGACATGCATCCAGGAAGCATTATGTTTGCAGCAGTGGTCGGTTAGTTCTGAGCCTTTGGTGTGATCATTGCACAAGCACCCTTGACGATCTTTCTCTCCTCAAGGTCCAGTGTTGGTGATGAGATCCCTCAGATGTTTGGGGACATTCGTATCATGCCTTGTGAAAGTGAGTTGCACTTCCTGGCTCAGTCACAGTTTTGGGGTCCGTGCTTGGATCAGGAACCAGGTTTCATGTGGGTTTTCCTGACCAGGGAATCCCTGTGCACAACAAGGCCAAGCTGGAGGAGTTCCCTTCACTCGGATGGAGGAGCAAAGGGCGCTTCGCTTTGCCCACCTCTTTCCCCCATTGGTGGGGGCGGGTTATGCTGAGCTGGCTGTGCACAATGAAGCCGCAACCCAAGGGAATTCGCAGTGTTATCGCCAATCTGTGACTGGAGATAACAGTGGGGATTTCTCTCCCCACCCCCTCCCTAACACCTGGCAGAGGTGGAACTTATGAAGAGGGCAGTACTTGTGTGGCTGAGGGAGTGGGGCCTTGGAGGGGCACACGCCTCTGTAGGTTTTGCCCCACCCTATAATATTGAAGTTCAAACATGGCCTTGCTGGACTCCAAGGACAGATGTGGGGTTTTGCTTTGAATTTTCTTCTTTTGAACTTGACAGTTCCACAACTCTTTTGTGGAGCACATGGTATATAGATAGACATGGTTTCCTCACTTGCTCGCCGTTTTTTTTTTTTTATAAACCCTTATTCACTTACATAAATATCAGGCGGTCTCACTTTTGCCAGCCAGATGACAGAGATTATGATTAAATTACGGAGACTAGTACTGCTTTTGCACAGACAATGCTCCACCTAAGAATAATTTAAAAGCCTCTGTGTTCCTGGGGTCAGATGATCTTTCTCTCCCTGCTGAAGCTGTTTGCACAAGACTCACAAAATCTGCTTGTCTTGAAACTTCCCCGTGGCTTGCCCAAAGAGATGGGGTGGCTCTAGAGAGGCTCTGCCCTCTCCCAAAAGTCATGCTCACCACTTGTGGACCTATGGGGATGTGTTGTGATTATGCAGGAGAGAGGACATCGCCCTGTTTTCCTACAGTGGAGGAGGGTATCCTGGTTCGGGCTGCTCCTCCCATTTGCTCCAGAAGGCAGGACCAAATCTGAATAAAACTGAAGCCACCTTCATGTGCAGGAGAGTCCCTCCCCGTTCCAGTCCTGCATTGTTCTGGAGCTCAGGGCTTCGGCAGTGCTCTGCCTACTTTGTTGTTGTTGTTTTCTGTCGCCGGTCTACTTTTTGTCCGACCTCCTACCATCTGGGTTGGCACTAACCATGAATATCTCTAGGAAGGGAGATAGCCCTGCAATGTCCCCTGACTCTTCAGAGGAGTCATCAGAGAATTGTGGCAGACAGAAGCGGGAATGCACTTCTTGGCTACCTGGCCCCAACAGGGTGATGTTTGCCCATATGGGCTGGGAGGGCTTCATTATAGCAGTAGCCCCTGAGTCCTTGGACAACCATTTTGAAGGGCTTGAAGCCCCACATAGTGGGTTGGTTTCCATGCCCAGGTGCTCATGTCTCCCATCAGGTGATCAAGTGGTGTGGGAATTGGCTCCACCCAAGGTGAGTGCCACAGGTCTCCCGGCCTCCCTTCCTGTCACTGACAGGTCAGCGCTTTATCCTGAGTTTTGCCCTCTGGGTACGTCAGATCCGAGTTACGGAGGTTACATCAGCAGCAGAAGGAGAGAAATTGTATGGCAACCTCCTCCAGGATGCGTGAGTAAGGCAGCCTCTGTCTGTCTCTTCAGCTAAATCCCCAGGTGAACACAGTTCCGAGTGTCAGAGGGGGGAAAGGGCTGGAACCCCTTTTTTCTCCCTCGTAATCTGCTGAGGGAGATTTGCTTGCAGCTCCCACTAGCGGACACTCCTGCCGCAAAAGCCACAAAGGGAGATGTTCTCCCTCCGTGTGGCCTCATTCCTCCCCAGACCTGCAGCATTCAGCAGACGGCACAGCTTCAGGAAAAAAGTGTGCATCCTTGTACCAGGAGGGGAGGTCGAGGCATGTAAGGTTTGGGGATTACAAAACAAAAGTCCAGAGCCCCAGGCCACTCCAGAAATACCAGAGTTGTGCCCAAGACCCACGTCGATGCCTCAGTTGTGCCTTTCCCGGAATTTTTTCTGGAGGCTGTGCAGGGGACGGGAATGTCCTTGATTCACAGAAGCAGGCACCATGTACTCTAAATGACTGTATGCATTTTCTCAGGATATTATGGGGAAATTAAAGGTGCCTCTGGTGGATGCCCTGTGGTCCCTGGCATGGAGATGATACCCCAAGACAATCCCTAAAAGGAACATAAGGATCTGATCACCACCGATGCGAGTGTCAGGGGCTGGGGTGCGCACTGTGGCATGGCAGGTGCTCGAGTCAGATGTTGTTCCCAGAACTGCCCACAGCATCTGTCGTTTGGAGCGCCGGGCAGTCCGCCTAACCCTCCAGAAGCTCCAGCGCATTGTCCAAGGGAGAGATATTTTTGTTCACACAAACAACATAACCACAAAGGCCTTTGTAAATCATCAGCTTCACACCTTGGAGAGCTCCATTAGAGTTCTGACTGGTTCTGACAGAAATCCAAAACAGATGCACTGCCTCACTGACATCGGAGCCACCAGCCTGGAAAAGAAGTTTTGGGTACGTGTATTCAGTGTTTAATTATATAGGGAGGTTTTATGTTCTCTTTTTTCTCCTAAGGTTCTTACGTCAGTAAACTTATTCTCTTTATAGCTCAAAGTGTTTTTTACAGTGAACTTTTTGTATTGAGCTATATTATGCTCCAAAAACTGGGAGGTGCTCTCCTGCACAGGAAGGTGACTTCAATTCACATTTGGCCCTGTCTTCTGGAGTTGAGTGGAAGGAGCAACGTAGAATATCCTCCATCCACTGTAGAAAAGGAACTTCAGGGTAGGTACAATGTTCCATTCACGTGCCTAGGCACTCTCATTTATTCCGATCTCACACATTCCAGGGTTCAGCTTTGGCATTGGTACTGGTCCAGAATTGAACTCTGTGGTATGTATGTATTTATATAGGACCTTCAGTGTTGTTTACAGCGTAATGCTAGCAATTACGGTGGGTGGCTGCACCAGGGAGCTTCCAATCTGGAGTCAGGGACAGACAGCAAAGGACGGGGGGGGGGGGGACAGAAAGGCCAAGGCCATCAACAGCAAGGAAAGGGGAAGCCAGCGGGAAGCCACAGTATCAAGGGAATGATGCAGGGGTGGGCAACGTTGGAAGGTCTGGGGGGCATTTTAGCACCCTGCAAACCCCCTCACAGGTGCTAAACCAAATATTGAAAATGGTGTCTGTAGCACTACGGAACACAAAGTGTCAAAATTAGCTTGTTTGCAAGGTAAATTTGACCCTTTAGCCACTACAGGTGACATTTTAAAATAATCTGAATTCTGAGGTGGGGGGGGCAACATCAGAAGGTCCGGTGGCCGCTTGTAGCCCCTGGATCCCCCGGGGGCTGCAGGCACACAGCTGTGGGCACCGGAAAATAATTAAAAATGACATCTGTAGTGATAAATTTGACCCTTTGGTGCTCTGTAGCTGCTACTGATAACTTAAAAAAGAAATAAATGTGAATGTCGGGGGGGGGGCACATACAGCTCATGAGCTGCGTGTTGCCCACCCCTGGAATGCTGTGAGCGAAAGAAGCCACACGTACTTACTGGATTTGTTTCGGTGGGATCAGCTGAAGTCCTCTTGGAGAGGTGGGTTTGAGGAGCATTTGAGTGTGGGGAGGAGGGAGAAACTGCACCACAGTGATGTCCTGGGACTGGAGGCCGATCCAGGGATGAGGGAAGCGAAGGTGGAGTCATTGTCTAGGGCGTCTAGATTCCATTCGCACAGAAGAGTTGGAAATACCTTCCTATCATGTGACGATGGATTCCTTCATCCTCTCCTTTGTTCTGGCAGGGCGGACAGTGGCCAGAGACAGATGCAGGATCGGGACGGCCTCGCCCGTCCCCAGCGGCTACGTTTTCTACAACTCTTGGCACCCGGAATTTTGCTCGGTGGCCAATTTTAGCACGCTGGATAAGATCCATGCCTGCATGAG
Organism: Heloderma suspectum; assembly: GCF_057233095.1. Classification (NCBI taxonomy): domain Eukaryota; kingdom Metazoa; phylum Chordata; class Lepidosauria; order Squamata; family Helodermatidae; genus Heloderma; species Heloderma suspectum. The sequence continues at coordinate 3,651,428 of NC_139463.1, read as the reverse complement.
GAATAAAATGATCTATCTCATGGGGGATTCAACGTTGCTTCAGTGGCTTACTTCCCTTTCCAAGAGGGTGACAAGTACGTCCTTGCTGGGTTTGGATTTTCATGCTCATGCCAGGGCAAGGTTTCATAGAATGGCAGATGGTGCCTGCGAGGATCTGCAAACACCCAGTTAGGGGATATAGGACTCCTCTCCCTGTGAAGGGAGGGGATTCCAATAATAGCAACACCAAGATGGCAGGTAATCCAAATAACTAATGACTAGAAATATCACAGAGAGTTAATAGAGCATAAGGATTAAAGCAGTTACGTACACAGAACCTCACATTGACTATGTGGCATTTTTAATCAGCGTACCAGGAAGAGTAAAAGAACAGGCAAAGATCTTCAGGAACTGTCCAGTTTGACCTCAAAATAATTGCAAAAGAAACAATACCTGTCTTATTAAATCCAGTCAAGCAATGTACTGAACATATCAAAAATATAGAAAATTAAACTTAGGGGAGCATTTCCACAATTGGAGATTTCAAAGATGACCTCCACTCTAATGTGATCTAGCACTTAAGTTTAACAACTATGTGCAAAATGTTCATGAACATAAACAAAATACATCTGTTGCTTTCCATACAAGATACCGTAGGTAATTTGATTTAAAACTTCCCAGGACATAACATCTTTGAACTCTCCAGTTCTGGAAATGTGCCCCTAAATATAACTTTCTATATGTTTGATATGTTCAATACCTTGCTTGTATGCATTAAATAAGACAGGTTTGGTTTCTTTTGCAATTAGTTTGATGTTATACCCCAGTTTTCAGTAGATTGACTGGACTAGAAACCAAAGTCTCCACCCTGCAGAAGGGGCAAAGCAGGTTTCCCAAGACAGTGAGCTCCAAAACTTTGGTGCATCTAGGGATGTCAGAGGATTCCACCACGGATCTCGGTGAGGCCGAATGCCAGTGCATTCGGCCCCCCGAAATCCGTGGCGGAACAAAGCCCCCCCCCACCCCCCACCCCATGAAAGGCGTGCGAAATGGAGCACTTACCTGTTGCCATCCACGGAGCAGAGCTGGCCGGACAGAATTTTGGGGGGAGGGACGGAGCGCCTCCCCCCCACCGCGGATGTCACCCTTCGAAAAGGTAAGTGACTTTCGTACATCCCTAGGTGCATCTAAAGAGATTATCCTCCCCTGGGTCCCAACCAAGGAGGCATCGGACAATGTGACACACAAGAGAGCCGTTGCTGTTGAACTTTGTTAGCAAGCAGGCTGATAAGGGAGAAAGTGATCCTTTGGCTATCCTGGTCCCAAACCCTATGGAACCATAAAGGTGAAAACCAGCATTCTGAATCCGTCCTAGAAATAATCCAGGAGGCAGAGGTGCTATTTGAACAAAGGAGCCATATGCTCCTGATACCCACATCGCCTGGTGTTGTCTACTATGAATGGTTGTGGCTCTCCAGTGTCTCAGTCAGAGGTCTCTTCCAGCTCTATTCCATGAGAATCTTTAGCTAGACATGTCAGGGATTGTACCTGCTGCTCTTTGAATGCTGAGCATGTGCTCTACCACAAAGCTGTGGACCCTGCCTCAAATTTGACTGTTTTAATGTTGAGCATGACCGCAACTCCTCTGAATGAAGAAGTGGAACGAGAGCTGCAGTTTGTTGGGCCCTTGGAAGATCAGGGCTGATAGGTCAGAGCAGTTCTACATTTGCTCTACTGGAGCCTTCTTGCTATGACTAGCAAGGACCCATTAAATCCTTTCTGTTTAAAATCCTTCATTTCTGCTCTGCTCGTTTTATTCTTTGGTAGCGCTGAAGTTCCTTGATCACCAAGATGTTCCCAAGTTCAAGACGACTGTGGCTCTGGACCTGGAGAGGAACACTTTCATCCAGTGGAAAAAACACGGACACCCCCTTGTGACGCTATTCCCCTACTCAGTCAGAGACATAGGGTACATCGCCCGGGGCATTGACCAAGTAGCAGGGGACAGTGACACGGCCGTTGTCATTACCCTGGGCCAGCACTTCCGGGCGTTCCCCATGGACCTGTTTGTGCGGCGGGTCGTTAATATACGCAGAGCCGTTGAACGCCTTCTTCTCAGAAGCCCAGACACGAAGGTCATCATCAAAGCAGAGAATACGCGAGAAATGCAAACGGATATAGAGCGATTTGGTGACATCCATGGTTACACCCAGCACCTTGCCATGCAAGAGGTTTTTCAAGGTCTCAAGATTGGCATAATTGATGCCTGGGACATGACTGTCGCCTTTAATACAAATGATCCTCACCCACCTGACCATGTGGTTTGGAGTCAAATCATGATGTTTTTAACATACATCTGTAAGCCGGTATGACCTGCACCTGTAAGGTCAAGCAAGAGAACCCTCCTGTCTGAACCGCCCAAGAGCTTTGGCTCTTGGGAGGTATAGAAATGCAATAGGCAAATAAATGCAATCAATGAAATGTTCTGTCTGTGAGAACACAGGGAGCAGGTAGGAGTAGTGGCAGTAGTTGGTCATACTCATTTGGGTGGAACCAGCTGTAGTCTTTATTCCCACGTTTTACACCGGGGGTGGGGAACTGTTTTTCTGTTCAGGGCTGTGGTCCCTCAGGAGTAATCTGTAGGGGACTGCGCATGCCGACTGTTGGTGCAGTCAAAACCAAAAGTGGACAGAGCCGCCCCGTCTGCTCTCCCCTCTCTTTTTCCAGCCACCCCCTTTTCCTCCCCACTTAATCGGCTGCCAGAGGCAAGGGATAGATTGCTCTTGCCAGGGGTCTGAACCAATCGCACACAGAGCACTTCTCAGCTGAAACAGCAAGACATTAGGCTGAGCGTGCAGGTTGCCCACCTCCATTTTGGACCTTATAATGAATTCTGTGTGCTTTTTATTGTCAATGGAGCTCAACCCATAAGCCCTCAGGAGAAGGTGGGCTAGAATTCCAAATAAACAAAATATGTTGTTAATATGCAATTAAATCATGGGTCTTTTCTTTTTTTGATGCACTCTGCACTTTTAGCGTGTCAAAACACTTTGACTTCCTTTGATACAAACAGTTGCTTTTTCCATAGACGTCTCTTGAGACTAAACAGATGCATAATGCTAAGCATTCACGAATAGCCCAAGACAGGATGCACTTTGGTACCACAGCTATTTTTGAACTTCCTGGATGTGCTAGATGATCAGAGGTTCAACTTCTGTTCTTAATCAGAAGTACTGGGGAGAACTCCACTTATCAAATGGCCTGGGGAACAGAAGTGGGAGCTAAATGCATACAGAGAACTAAGAGCCTTTATAAAATGAACAGCATTTTATTCCCAGCGCAATATTTGTGCAAGAACCAAGGCAGTACCAGCTGTGTGATAACCTACCTGAATGTAATGGGTTGGGTATGTGGAGCAGGTGTCATTATGCAGCACTTTACAAGTAACTTTACAGGCACTATCCAACATGTCCTGTGCAGCCATAGTCCATGTAGCACCAATACAATTGACTCAGAGCTAAGAACACATGGTGGAGTGGGAGGGTGGAGGTATCACCTGTTTACCATAAATGTCAGTATTAGGACAGCATACCTCTGAGCTTGTGCAGAATGTTTTTCTGAATGCTTTCTTGCCTGTCTGGAGGCTGTTCTGTTGACCCCTGTACCTCACCATAGGCCATACCCCCAGGGGCCGCAGTACCTGGATGAATTTGGATGAAAGGGCAGCAGGCAGCCTCTTGATGGAGGAGGAAGGCTCAGGGTCTCCTCTGAGCAGGTTGATTCTCCTGTATAGGGGCTACAAGTTCAATATGACCTGCCTGCAGTAGTACCACAGTTTGTCTGATCAAGGCAGGGTATAGTTACACTTTCTGCATATCATTCTCCCCTACCGTAATGCTGAAATGCAGGCTTTTCCTTGGTTGTTGGAGGTGAAAGAAAGTGAAACAATTTCCATCGTCATTAGAGTGTCAAACTGTCTGATACATTGGTATTCAAAACTGATCTTACATTGTTTTACACTGCAGTGGTTTCAAGCTGCAGGACGCCTTCTCGGAGTCCCATTTCAGGTGTCTACTTCCCATTACTCTTTGGTACCATTTTCCTCCATATAAAGGTAGCTTGCACCAGTCTTCTGGTTGTTAAGAGCATAAGAACAAAAGAAGAATCATGCTGGATCAGTGCAAAAGCCTCTCTGGCCCAGCACTCCCGCAGTAGCCACCCCGATGCCTGTGGGAAACCCAAAAGTAGGACATGAGTGAGACCATCCTCCTGCTCATGCTCCCCAGCATCTGGTATGCACAGGCATGCTGCCTCTCATGCTGGAGGTAATACATGGCCCTGCTGGCAAGCGCTTCTGGGAACTGACGTCTAAAGCATCTAACTTCTGCCCACGCCTGGCCTAATCCCCACTTAAAGCTGTCCAAGTTGGGGGCCATCACTACAACTTGCGGTCGTGAGTTCCATACTTTAATTACATGCTGAGTTAAGTCCTTCCTTCTGTGTGTCCTGAATCTCCCGCTGTTCAGCTTCACTGAAAGCTCCATTACTGAAGGCCTCTGAACCCTGTAAAAAAACACAGATCTCACTTCCCCTCCCAGGGCTGGAAAGCAAAACTATTCAATGTTAACATTTCACATGGTGGTTCTGCCGGAAGGGAGGTTGTTCCGTTGCCCAGAGAGTTGCTGCATCTGTGTGCTTGGGTTCATTTCCAGCTAAACTTCTGGTGTGGGACAAGAGAGGAGCAGATCTTATCAGTAGCAGCACCCAGACTGAAACTCCTGAAAGCGATTTGGTTCCCCTCCCCCCAATCTTGACTTTCAGGAGGGCAGCAAAGACTTTTATTTTATTCTGCCCTTTATCCTTCCGCTGTAGCAATGCATTTTAAACTGACTCCGTTGTTTTATGGAGCTCTTGTGCTGCAGTTTTAACGATTTAATTTATGTATCACATTTTTAATCTGGAAGCTGCCTCATGGGCCCTTCAGGGCACCAAAAGGAGGAGTGAAAGTCTTCCAAAACACATGAACAAACATATAATCTATGTGCTCAATCTCTCCTTCACAATCGTTCCTTTAAACCAGGGCTGGGGAACATCTGGCCGTTTGCCTTGCGAGGGGCCCCCATCCACCCCGCCAACTTCTCCCTCAGTCTCTGCCCACTCTCCCCCACCCAGCCAAAAATCTCTTATCTCCAATCAGGAGCTGACTGGAGATAAGAGATTTTCCCTGCTGAAAGCCTCTTTCCCTGCTTCCCCCAACCGTGCTGAATTTAGACTTTTAAAAATCCTCCATTGGTGCCAGTGGAGCCTTTTTAAAAGCATAATAGTGGGGGGGGGCATTTATGGCGTGTTGCTGCCGGGGAGTGTGTTCCTGCTAACCCTCCCCTCCCCAATGCTGCACCACCACCCCTCAAAAGCTGCCCATTCCCTACAGCAATCAGGGCTTTTAAAAATCAGGCTTTTTAAAGCCCGATTTTTAAAAGCCTAATTCCACAGGAGGGCAGGTAGGAGGGGGAGTTTGTATTGTGTGCAGTGTGTGTGTGTGTGTGTGTGTGTAAGAGAGTATGATTGTATTTGAGTGTGTGTGCATGTGAATGGGGTCTGGCCAACCATGGGGGGGGGTCAAACACCAGCAGAGGGGTGACCTTGCCCATTTTGGGATATGCCCACACCCCCACTGATGGCATGTGCCCCCGCCCCCCAATGTGCTTGTCTGAAGCCACTTTGGTCCTTGGGCTGAAAAAGGTTCCTCGCCCCTGCTTTAAACCAAGAAACCAGGGCACGTTCTTGGTTCATGACCAGAACCATCTTCCCTCCCAAGATCTGCGGAAGTGCTGATAATTCCACTGTCCGTTGATCCCCTGGTCGTTTGGCATCAGCCCTTTTCAACACAGTCCAATTGCACACTAGTGCAGCACTCCCCCTGCCTGACTGCTCCAGTGGGAGAAGGCAGGCAGCACTCCATACCACAATGGTTTGTTGCAGGTCCCCCTTCTTTTGTCTGTATTTCAGGGGCAACCACTTTTCACTCTCCCCTCATGCTGTGCTCTGCAGTTGTTTTAGTCATTGTTGCTTCACCACAAGCAGAGTAATCACTTCCCTTTTAACTAAACTTTGCACAACTTTCTTCTGTGGTATTGTACCATTGCGGCAGTGGTGTTTGGGCCACAGCACTCAGTCATTTGACACTACGCCATCCATAGGCTTCGGTCGCGCCACCAGCCTGTCTTCTACCTGACTTCCTGCAACTGCGAAAGAAATGTTTTTCCCCTGTGCAAATTCAAAATGCATTTTCTGGCCTGAAGCAAGTTGGTCATTATCATCAGGAAACACTTGCTTCCTGTAGCAAGAGGCGGAGCGTCAATTGAGATAACACCTTCTTTCTAGAATTTGCTAATAGCTGCATTTATGGCTACAGCTAGGAGACAGGAGAGTGAAAGCAAACGAATGTAGATGAAAACAGAGAACCTGAAGGTCAAAAGGTTTTACAGGTAAAATTAAACATTTTTGTTTTATTTTTTGGATGAGGGTTGTGGCCCACTGGGCTGTTGGCAGGGAAGTGGCATCAACATTGAGTTTGCTGAACAAAAGGTGCTCACCTCATCTGGGTCAGGATATCTACAGAGTCTCCTTTATGCATTTGAGAATATTTGTCACCACGGATAACAGTAGCTGTCTTCTGGGAATCCATCAAGCATGGATACTTGGCATGTTCTCCTGTCAAAAAGATGTGGTGGTTCTTTTCCTCAGGCAGCACCATGGAGCAAAATGTTCCCTTGTATATTCAAGACATTTTGCAAGTGGTAGCATAGTGGCTTGGTGAACAGGTCACCTGGGTTGAACTGTTTCAACCCATGCATAAAAGTTTGCTAAGACGTTTCCACCCTGTGCTGTTCTAAACAAAAGTGAAAGAACGGGAGAAATTTTGCAGGCCAACCAGTATTTGGGGCTTGCATGTCGACCCGGACATGAGAGTCCAAATATGAAGCCATCAGCTTGGAAATGCTCCCAGGATGGGTGAGTATTTCTGATTCTTCAGTGGATTAGACCTTGTAGAGAACAACCTGAGATCCACCAGGCAGGTTTGTGGGAGGAGACACAATGTTAGACCAATGTGTGGCGGAACCCCCATTATGCAACTTCCTCCCACAGGAAGTGAGACTAGAACTGAGCTGAAATTTCTCAAAAAACGTTTCCTAAAGAAAATTTCTGAGATTTTCTTTTTTCTGACCCCAACCCCAGAAAAAGAAGGCTAATTTACAGACTTTTCTCTGAATATTCCCCACCTTTTGTGTGTGCGTGTGGCAGCCACATCTCCTCACCCCCCTACACGCACGCACACACACACACACACAGGCCCAGAATGACAGTAGGTGGGTTCAAAATGTAGCCAGGCTACCAAGACAGCCGCTGCTGTTGTCAGTTCCAGCAGCAATGGGGAAAAAATACTTAAGAAGAAAGAAATTAGCTGGGCTACTGCCAGTGCTAATGGTGAGTCCCACCCCTGAGAAACAGTTGGAGAATTTATCTTCCTGCTGGAGAAATTAAGTGGATAATTTCAAGAGGCCATTTGCACACATCTCTAGGTGAGACTAGCCCCATTCCTGGTGGTGTTTAGGCTCACAGTAGAAACATTCTGATTTCTCTTGGCATTTACAGGCTTTTTCTGTGAGACTGGGGGTCTTATCTTGGATCATTTTGGTTTTAAGGCCTTAGTTTACATTTTTGTTATCTGATGTTGTTTGTTTTGGTTTTGTCCTGCAGTGCAGACCACTTGTTAGGGCTGAAAGTAGTATGAAATACTTTTATGCATAAAATAATATGGCAGTTTGGATGTTTCTTAGGAGGGTAATGGAATCAAGGTGGCTGGGGACCCTTCAGTTTTCTTTACAAAGTAGGAGAGATCTATGAAAGCCCATCACCTAGGCAGCCACACAGCCACCAGGAGTTAGACAGTCTCCTAGGTTGTCTGAGTCTCTCACCGACAAGTGCTGCATTTGGAACAAATCTTCTTTGGCAATGCAAATTGCAGGTGCAGGGCCCCCAATCCAGAGAAAAAGCCCCACCCCACCCTGCCAGTATCAGGCCTCCTGGGCTGGCAATTTGTAAAACTCTGCACTCAAGGCCAGAACTATGCAGCTAAAGTAACATATTGTTTGGCCCTTACTTCTTCCCCTGTAAGGGGTTACTGTCAATTTCTCTACGTGCCATGACTGTTCTGCTCCATTTGTCCAGGCCCAGGATGACCTTTCACAAGGCAAAAGTTCTCTTGATTGCTTGGCAGCAGTAGCAACAGGTGGAGTGGAGTGCCTGGCATTTACCAACAAAAAGCTTGCCTGCATTTTAGAGTGCCCGGTTAGCCTTGTTTCTCATCTGTGGAGGCACTGCTACTGGAGGAAGCAGTTGTTTCACATCAATACAGTTTAGACAACTCGCCGTTTCCACCTATAGTAAGGGATTTGAGCAGAGAGACATGAGAGACAGTTATACTTTGTAGCGTGGATGCCCCCTAACCTTCCAAACCTATGTGGGGAGCTCTTTTCTTGCATCCCCAGTTGTAGGAGTGAAGTGGGGTGTTGCTTGGGGGTGTTTGGTGCCTTGAGTCTTGAGATTACACTAATTTTTAAATAGGAATCCGGGGTAGATCCAGTAAATTACAGGACAGTTAGTTTAATGTCTGTTCCAGGTAAAATTGGTTGAACGCATTATTAAAGATAAAATTAGTAAGCATATATAAGTACAATCTCTGCTGAAAAAGAACCAACATGACTTCTGCAAAGATAAGTCCTGTCTCATTAACACTTTAGAGTTCTTTGAGAGTGTCAATAAACATTAGACAGGGGTGATCCAGTACACATTGTTTACTTGGACTTCCAAAAGGCTTTTGACAAAATCCTTCACCAAAGACTCCTGAGCAAACGTAACAGTCATGGAGTAAGAGGAGAGGTCCTCTTATGGACCTGCAACTGGTTAAAGAGCAGAGAGAGGAGAGTAGGAATCAATGGTCAATTCTCCCGATGGAGGGATGAAAATAATGGGGTCCCATAGGGATCTGTATTAGGACCTTTTCAACTTGTTCATAAATGATTTGGAATTAGGAGTGAGCACTGAGGTGGCCAAATTTGCTGATGACACCAAATTATTTAGGGTAGTTAAAAAAAAAGGGATTGCAAACAGCTCCAAAAGGATCTCTCCAATTGGGAGAATGGGCATCCAAATGGCAAATACAGTTAAATGTAAGCAAGCGTGAAGTGATGCACATTGGGGCAAAAATTCCAACTTTAAGTATAAGGTGATGGGATTTGAGCTAGTGGTAACTGACCAAGAAAGAGATTAGGGTTGTGGTGGACAGCTCAACGAAAATGTTGACCCAGTGTGTGGTGGCTGTGAAAAGGGCAAATTCTATATTAGGTGTAATTAGGTAAGAAACTGAAAATAAAACTGCCAAGATCATACTCCCATTATACAAATCTATGGTGTGACTTCACTTGGAGCACTGTGTACTGTTCTGGTCACCACTCCTAAAAAGGATATTGTAGAGCTGGAAAAAATGCAGAAAAGGGCAACTGAAATGATCAAAGGATTGGAGCAACTCCCCTTTGAGGAAATGTTAGAACATCTGGGACTCTTTTCTCTTTAGAGAAAAGGTGAGTGAGGGGAGACATGGTGCAATGAGTGGAGAAAGTGGATGGGGAGTGCGATGCCTGCCTCGAAGGACCTTGGAATGGGAGCTGTGTAAGTGGGAGGGGCATGGAATGGAGGGAGGAGAGAGGAAAATGCCAGTTTGAAGTGCCAGAGAAGAGGAGGAGGCAGCAGGGGAGGGAAAGCGGAGAACAGAGAAGGACGTTCAGGGAAACCAGCAGTGTGGTGAAGAAGAAAAGGGAACAGAGAAAGCAGCCTTCAGCTGGAAGAAGAGTGCATCTTCACAACAGAGACTGGCAACAAAATACTAAAGGGACTGGGACAAGCAGCTGTTGTTGGTCTAGCAGTAGTAACATTGCACTTGACAGTGAATGGCGGCCTGAGGTTAGAGTTGTTTCTACTTCTCTTAATCATTTTCTTAATATTGCTATTTGCCAAACATTCCAAAGTAAAGGAAATACTGTTAAATATCTATTTTGTTTGTCTCTGGAATGATGATCATCTGCCCCTCCCCTCATCCCAGTTACAGAAACCTGAAACAGTACAGAGACATTTCACTCCCTTTCTCATAGTACTAGAACCTGACTGGTGGAAGGAATGCTGGATTAGATGGACCCTTGGTCTGATCCAGCACGGGTCTTCTTACGTTCCTAACATTTGATGGCATAACTTGGTTCCATCAGCAGAACCTGCTTTGCATACACAAGGTCCCAAGTTCAATCCCTGGCAGGATCTTCAGCTAGGGCAGGCAAATCTCCTGCCTGAAACCCTGGGGAGCTACTGCTGCCAGTCAATGTTGACAGTAGTGGGCTAGAAAAAAAAAAAAATCAGTGGTCTGACTCTGTATGAGGCAGCTTCCTATGTTCCTAGTGCAAAGTATTGCTATAGTTTGCATTTTAATGCAAACTTGCCTGCTTTTTCACTTTTGAGCCATTAAGCAAACCGAAATTCAGTTATCCTTTGAAATTCATACTTCTGCTTTTGCAATGGAGTTCTCTAATCAAAAATGGGTAGAAAAATGCATATATTATGGGGACATGCACACAAAAAAGGTGTATATTTGTGAAAATAAGTTTCCAAAATGCAGTATATTATGAAAATTGCTTGCAAGAAATGTGTATGTTAGGCAAATTACATACAAAAAAGTGTGTCTGAGGAAGTTTGCAACAAACCAAACTTAAGATTGGATAAATGAGAAACTGAATTGACAGATTCATGCATCTCTAGTTGTGATGGGTGTTGACAGGAATATTATCTGTATCTTTCACAGAGGTAACTGGAATGTCTTTGCCTCGTATCGTGACTCCAGTAGCTTTCCTGGGCGTTGTGACTGTAGCACTCATCTTCTTCACTTTGTACAAAACTGAAACCGAGGTAGGAATTAGGGGTGAGCAGCAACCACAGGGTTTGATTTGGACCCCAGTTCGGTGATTTGGAAACAATCTGATTCATCTCAGACCAATTTGGAGGCTGCCAAATTCAAGTCAGGGCCCAAATCTGAATCTCAGTCTGGAAATGTGAAGATTTGTGCCTCGCCACTGACGAATCATTGGAAACCAACAAACAATTATAACTTTATTTGCTGTTAGACAGACTTGGATGATATTTGCCAGCATAGGAGCCCCTTGTGAAAGGATGAAACCTGCCAAATTTCAAACAAATAGGTGTGTCTGCATGTGTATGTGTGTGTGTCTAGGGGGGAGGGAATAATTTTTTAAAAAGCATGCTTTTTAAAATGAAGTGCTGATAACCTTTTTATTTCTTGGCAGAATTGGATGAAATTTGCAGGCTTAGTTGCTCCCTCTGAGTGAATCAAATCCACCATGTTTTAGCTGAATAGATGCAGTGCTAGGGGGGTTTCGATAGAAGGTTCTGCTTATGTCCTATGTTATTTGTGGAAAGTTGTTATGAGAATGGCATACAACATAGAGATGGCCTTCGCTAAGAAAGCTGAAAGGAGAGGTGCTATAGTTTTGTGGAAGGAGAATGCTCAGATTTGGGGGGTGAGAATCCATTTCCACTTCTAGGGATGTCAGAGAAATTCGTTTGGGAGGTGGAGCTCAATGAGCTTCCCTTGGTTTGGACTTTGGTGCATTTCCCATGAACTGGCCCAACTTGATCTGCATCGAGGCCAGTTTGCAGATTTTCTGTGTGTTTTTTTAATTTGCTCAAATAAAAATTTGTGCAAATTGCAACTACAGTTTGCACACATCTCTATTTGAGCAATTTTTAAAAAATACACAAAAAGGTCCCAGATTCCAGGAAAAACCCATCGCTCAGCCTGCAAATGTGAGCCGAGTCAGGCAAGCAGCTGAAGTCCATCGAGCCCCAAAAGGGCTGGATTGACATGTTACAGACATCCTTGCCTTCCAGCTCTCCACGTTTTGTTTGGCAATTTGTTTGAAAATGGCACACATTCTAGAGGGCCCCTAGGCAGTAAACCTGCAAAATGTAAGAAGGATCTATGATTCTATGATTCTATGATTCTATGATATGTACAGAGGGTAAGGAGTTATGATGAATGAAAAGCAATTTCAGGATTGTTTGTTTTCTGCTCAATTGGCATCAAAGTGCAGTCGAACAGGAGTGAATGATGCATGTAGATAGGGATGGTGCAGGCGCCCAATTCAGTCTGGGAATCTGGCGGATCCAATCCTGCCCGCACCCCCGAGCCCCTCTCGCCGAGCCCCTGGTTCTCCTAACCCCCTGCCCATGCTCAGCGAATGGCCTGCACTCACCTCAGTGGCCTCATCAAGCTCCGTGATTGCCATTTTTTGAGAAATAAAATGGTGATCGCAAAAATGCGCATTTTCCGAAAAATGCACATTTTCACACCTTTACACTAATGTGTGCCATTGCAAAAATATGCATTTCACACATGAGAATATGCGCATACATGTGCATTTTTGCAATTGCCATTTTATTTTATTTTTAAATGGTGACCGCGGAGCTCGACAAGACTGCTGAGGTGAGTGTGGGCTGCTCGCTGAGTGTGGGAGGGGCTCAGGCGCAGTCCAGGGACCAGCAAGTGGAGGCAGGGGCTGGGCGGGCATCCGGAGAACCCAGACAGGGGTGAGTTCACACATCCCTATATGTAGAGGCCAGGTAGAAGGACCTGAACATTCAGCATTTTTCAAGCAAGTACCCGATACTACACCCTACTGGGTCTCACAGCCACCACAAAAACTCTTTTAACATTCCTGCTTATGGAAGAGAAAATGAGCAAACAGCACAGAACAATGAAAGAGTCCTACACTATATTACTTCAACATGCTTCCTCCAAGGCACTGCAACCGGAGACCCCTGATAAAACCATCCACTATAATTTAGGGATGGCGGAGAATTCCACCATGGATTCCAGTGAATATTTACGTAGACTAGAATGGCGAAAAATAAAGGAACGCAAATAGCGTCCACTACGCTATTTGCGTTCCCCTTTTTTTTCACCGTTTTATCTTACATAAATATTTACGTAAGATAAGTTGGTGAAAAATAGGGAACACAAATGGTGGCCGTCGTAGCCTCCGCCATTTGTGTACGCTGTGTGTTTTGTGGTTTTTTTGATGTTAGCCATGATAGGCTACGTAAATTCTTACGTAGCCTATCACAGCTGTCTAGCTGGATGCAAATGGCAGCCGCTATGGCGGCCACCATTTGCATCCGCACCAGGCCGTCTGCGGCCAGAAATCTGGCTGCAGATGGCCCTGGCCAGCTGCTCCGTGGCCTGGCTGCGGAGCAGAGCCGGCCGTCGAGGATTCCGGGGGGGAGGACCGGATCTCCTCCCCCCCCCCCCCCGTTGAGGATTCCGCAGGGAGGGACGGAGCAAAGGTAAGTGAGTTTTGTACATCCCTACTATAATTAGAAACTAGAACTGCCAGTCACAAAATTACACCTCTTCTCCCCCACCCCCAATATTTTCCTTATATGGGGAGCTTATATGGAGGACTAATAATAATATTATTATTATAGGCACATTGTCTGGGTATCTTCAAATCCGAATCGCTAATGAAGCTTTGAGAGGGTTCTGATTCGGTCAGCTTTGGAGGAACCCCTCTTCGATTCGGACATCTTCCAAATCTTTCTGAATCAGCCCAATTCAGTTTAGAACTAAGCCGAATCTGAAGCACACCCCTAGTACGAATCCTTGCCTTGTCTCTATAGAAAATTCATTCATAAATGAATTCATTTGGAAGGGATCTCGGAGATCATCTACTCCAACCTGTGCCCATGCAGACTTTGCACTGCAGGATGCAGCTACAGCATCCCTGACAGGTGGCCACCCAGCCTCTGCTCAAATACCTCCAGTGAAGGAGAACCTCCTGAGACGGTCTCTTCCACAGCTGAACAGCTCTCAGTATTAGGAAGTTTCTCCTGATGTTTAGCCAAAATCTGCTTCCCTGCAGTTTCCACCCACTGGTTCTAGTCCTGACCACTGGAGCAACAGAGAAGAAGTCTGCTCCATCTTCTGCACAACAGCCTTTCAGATATATGAAGACCAGTATCATATCTCCCTTTAATCTTCTCTTCTCCAGGCTAAACGTATGCAGCTCTTTCAGCCATTCCTCATAGGACTTGGTTTCCAGACCCCTCACCATCCTGGTCACTCTTCTGTGGATGCACTACAACATTTCAATGTTCTTCTTAAAATGGGGCCCCCAGAACTGGACACAGTATTCCAAATGTGCCCTGTCTAATGCACAACAGAGCAGAACTATTACATCCCATGATGAGAATACTATGATTCTGCTAATGCAGCTCAAGGCTTTCTTCACACGGAGCTTTTATCCTGCCATTGAGATGGCTCCCTCACGGAAGTTTGCGGGCTCTTTAGATGATGCTGTGATCCTCCAGGGCATCTCCTGCACTAAATGCCCTTTGTTCTGTTTTTAAATAAATCGCAGATAATGAGCAATCAGATCGTGTTCCGCTTGAGTTCCCTCTGTGAAAAGAGGAAAAGCGGCAAAAAGAGGAGTGAGATCAATGAAAGATAATGGAAGACTCAGATCCAGGGGAGAAGGAAAGGGGAGGGGGGAAAGAAGTGCATGGCAAAAGGGAGTTGTTGTGATCCTGCATTTAAAATGGAAGCAGAAAGCCCTGTTTTAAATGCAGGATTTTAAGCTGGTATAGAGATCCTCCAAGACTATATTATGTTTTTTAGCCGCCGCATCACCCTGCTGGCTCATATTCCGCTTATGATCAACTAAGACACCTAGATCCTTTCCATAAGTACTGCTGCCAAGCCAGATCTCTCCCCCGCCCCTACTTGTGTCTCTGGTTTTTTGTACCTAAATGCAAGACTTCACATTTATTTCTGTTGAATTATCATCTTGTAAGAGTGTCTTCTTGCTCCTATCTTGGTCCAAGAAGCCCTTTTTGTTGCTTTTAGCATCCCTTGCCAGCCTCAGGTCATTTGCCTTCCTTACACATCCTTACAGGTTCAGGCAACAATATTGTTCTCTTCCTTGGTAATATGTTCCTCCTTCCATCTCCTATACATGACCCTTTTAAGTCTCAGCTCATAAAAGAGCTCCCTGTGCAGCTACATGGTGTTCTTTAAATGTACCCCATTTTTCCTTCTCTTAGGAATAGATTGTGGTTGTGGCTCAGTATTTCAGTTTTCAGGATCTCCCATCCCTCTTAAACTCTTTTTTCTTTCAGGACTTCTAGCCACGGGATCCCATCCAACTTTTCCCTGAGCCTTTTGAAATTGGCTTTCCTAAATTCCAAGGTACATGTGCAATTAAATTCAGTTTTACAGCCCATTCGAGCACAAATTCCAAGATGACATGGTCGCTTTCCCCTAGGGTTCCTGCCACTTTTACTTCATCTGTGTTTGTACCTTGTGCTGGGTACCCGGGAAAGATTAGGGATTTTGTTGGTGTACCGCCCACCCCGCTGCCCATCAGACTCCCTGCCTAAGCTGACGGAGGTGGTCTCGGACTTGGTGTTGAGGACCTCTAGGATGATGGTCCTGGGGGATCTCAACTTCCATGCCGAGGCCGCTGTATCCGGGGCGGCTCAGGACTTCATGGCCGCCATGACAACCATGGGGCTGTCCCAACATGTCATCGGCCCAACGCATATAAAAGTACACACGCTTGATCTGGTTTTTTCAACTGGGCAGGAGGATGGTGATCTGAAAGTGGAGGAATTAACATCTGTCCCTTTGTCATGGACAGATCACTTCCTGCTGAGGTTTAGACTCCTGGCAGCCTTCCCCCTCTGCAAGGGTGGGGGACCTATTAAAATGGTCCGCCCCCAGAGATTAATGGATTCCGATGGATTCCAGAGGGCTCTCGGGGATTTTCCTGCTGGTATGGCTGGTGCTCCTGTCGAAGCCCAGGTCACGATCGCGCCTAAACGCTCTCTACCTCTGAGCAGAGCCCGGCCAGCTCCTTGGTATACACCTGAGCTGAGGGCAATGAAGCAAGAGGGGAGGCGGCAAGAACGCAGGTGGAGGAAAACTCGTGCTGAATCTGACCGAACACAGGTAAGAGCCCACTACCAAGCCTACTGTGTGGCGGTGAGGGTGGAAAAGAGACAGTTCTTTTCCACCAGCATTGCATCTTCTCAGTGTCGTCCAGCGGAGATTTTCCGAGTGGTTCGCGGCCTGTTACATTCTGGGCCAGGGAGAGAGACAGTGGAACCCTCGGTAGCACGCTGTGATGAGTTTGCACGGCACTTTGAAGATAAAGTCGCTCAGATTCTTCATGAATTGGACACCACCATTAATGCAGTTCCATTGGTAGAGGCGTTTAGAGCACCGTCTGGTCCAGTTTTATTGGATGAGTTTCAGTTACTGAGGCCTGAGGATGCGGACAAGGTGCTTGGCCAAGTCCGATCGACCACTTGTGTGCTTGACCCTTGCCCTTCATGGCTTATTAAATCAAACAAGGAAGGGATGTCCGGCTGGGTCCAGGTGGTTGTAAATTCCTCCTTGAGAGAGGGAGTGGTGCCTGCCACTTTAAAAGAGGCGGTAATTAGACCACTCCTGAAAAAGCCTAACCTGAACCCAGAGGATGTTAACAATTATAGGCCAGTGGCCAACATCCCCTTCCTGGGCAAGGTGCTCTCTCCTTGTTGGGAGAGAGGTGGGTTAGCAATGTCTCAGTAGCCTCCCCAGCAATTCCAGTCCAGGTAAAATCAGCTATTTTCCGGAGAAATGTCACACAATCCATGCCTGTATCAACAAATACTAGCAGTGAATTGCTGTGGGACTGATTTTATGCTTCCCCCAGATATCAGTGGCTTGAAAGAACTCTACTTCTTCTCACCCAGTTTGGTGACACAGCTAAGGCACTTTGCGGGAAAGCCCCCGGGGTTTTGTTTCAGCATTTTCATGAAACACACTTTTTCTCTCGGTTGTGTTGATTGATGCGTTGGTGCCAATTCATGTGTTGGGGCTGAAAAGGCAGTTATCTCCATGTGTACAGTACAAGCTGCCTGATATTCAGGGTCAGCCCAAGATAATTTGCTGCTGGAGGCAGACCAGCAAATCCCCCACCCACCCTCCGCCCACACAGACACAGTGCACTCCAGAACAGATTATTTTCCACCCAAAAACTAATAGCCATACTGCTGCAAAACTCTGACTTGTCTGGACTGCTAAACCATGCCCTTGAACATTTCACAGAGAAAGATAGAGACATGCCTGTAACACTCCTATTTTGATACCAAGGATCCCTGTCTGAGCTTTCCACTCCACCCCGTGCTCACACTACTACACATACTGACGGCTCTGTTCCACCTGCTTTTTAGTATTTGCTTATCCACGCTGATTTAGAGTTTAAGAAGTTGTTTGTTCTGTTGTTGTCAGTGTAGTGTCAGACTAGAACAGGAGAGGCTTGGGTTCAAATCCCTGCTCACTGATGAAGCTCGCTTAGTGACCTTAGGTTTACAGATAGTGACTGTCCCAACTGACCTCACAGGTTGTTGTGAGAATAACAATGGGTTGGGGGAATCATGTACACCACATTTAGAGCATCTCTACACCAGCCTAAAATCCCGCATTTAAACTGGGGCTTTCTGTTTCCGTTTTAAATGCAGGATCACCATGGACTCCCTTTACATGCGCTTCCTGTTCCCCTTCTCCTTTCCCCTCCTTCTCCCTCCTTCTCCCCCTTATCTGAGTCTTCCATATGTTTCATTGGTCTAGCTCCTTTCTTGCGGCTTTTCCTTTCACAGAGGGAACTCACGCTTGGTAATCTAATCGCTTGTTATCTCCGATCTATTTAAAAACAGAATAAAGGTCATTTAGTGCAGGAGACACTTGGAGGTTCACGACGTCATCCAAAGAGCCTGCAAACTTCGGCGAGTGAGCAATCTCAACAGCAGGATAAAAGCTCCATGTGAAGAAGCCCTTGGCTCCTGGAGGAAAGGTGGAATTAAAAGAATAGACATACTTGGACAAAAGAATTGTCTTACAATATGTTATGGACAGCTCAAAACAAGCCTCTCTAGTATGTAAAATGGCCAGCTATGGATTGCATGGTCCCTTACTGCATGCACACAATACATACATGTGCACTGGAGACAAGATGCATCCAATACACCACTTGGTAATTAAACTTTCAGAGACCCTAGGGAGATAGCTACAGCGGCAATCCTATGCAGTGGTAGCTGGTGCCCACTGGAACTGATAGGGCAGAGGGCAGGGCAACTAACAGTAGCCTGGGCCAAGATTAAAAATATGTGGGAAGGCTCAGGTGGAAACCCATTTGAGAAAGGGAAACTGAGGCAAAAAGGGAAGCCACAAGGAGAGTTTCAGTCTGATCCCCACAAAACAAAAATACTCCTTTCAGTCCAGATTTATCTGATTCAACGGCAACCCATTATGCAGAAAGGGAAAACTGAGGCATGCAACTTAAGTTTAAGATCATGCGTGCAAATCAGATTGTTGGGAGGGGTGTCTCTGACCTATATAGTAACATTCAAGCACTCCTTGGCACCCATATTTGTCTGATCCACAGCAGGAACAGAGTGAGCAGAAAACTGAGGGACAACATAGAGGGGGGAAAGGTGAAATTGAAAGTGTATATATTTAGTAGGCAAGGGGTTGAGGGCTCATGGGACACACAAAATATCGCACAATTGCTCCTGTGCATCCACACTCCCAGGTTTTTTCCCAATGTTTTATGTGTGCATGCGTGCACACACACATGCACACACACACACACAAATATAAAATTCACAAAGGCACTCTCTCTCACACACAGCCCTCACCTTCCCATAGACAGGCATGCGCTTCCCCTCCCCTCTCAGACAAGCAGGCAGGCTCTCTCTGTCTCTCTCACTCTCTCTTGTGAAAAGAACTCACATCTCAGTTGCTGCTCCTCTCCCTATACCACAACAGCTTGCTTTAGCAGGGATGAGCAGGGCTGCTCAGGCACTCAAGTTGTGCTGGAGATGGCTTAACCACCAGGACTGCCGCATTCACTTCTTCTCACATGTGAATGTTGCCTAGATTCGCCCTTTTGACTGGTGAACTTAGGCTCATGCACTTAACCCCTCATCAAACAGACCCACAAATGCACTCTCTGAGGTTCTACAGGCAGCGGCAGCCCAGAAAGAGCAAAGGCCCTGGGAGAGAGAATAGCGCTGCTCCCCCCTCACCATCTCCAGGGGGTGCTCCAGAGGGCCCTGCCAGCCGCCTTCCTGCTGTGGCGCTTGCCATGTGTACAGGCGACATCCTGGGACACCCCTCTCACAAGGCCTGGCTCTGAGGAAGGGCCTCCTCAGAGCCAGGCATTTCAGCTGGCTTTCTGAAGAGGCGTGTGGGCTACTCCCTCTGGCTGAGGTGAGTCTCCAGAGAGCCCACCTGCTCATGCAGCACAACACAGTGGCAGTGGTAAGAGGGGGGCAAAATGTGCGGTAAGGGGCACATGATGAGGAAGGAGGAAGGGGTGGGGAGCGACAGGATGGTTGGGAAAGGGTGGGGTGCAGCAGTGGAGAAAGTGCATCGCGGAGGCCTGGATATACAGCTATTCTTTCTCTGTGGGATAACCAGACATGGCTGGTGGAGATCAGGTGTAGGGAGCAGGCGGCTGTGTTGTGCAGGGAGGCCGCCCTAAGATCTTTTCAGAAGCAGTTGCTCAAGCAGGCATTAAAAACCAGATGAACAGTTCAAGCAACCAGAAATACAACAGAGGTGCTTTGGGAATCAGAGGAAAACTACACCCAAGAGCTGTACCGTACAGAGGAACAGTGGGTGGACTTGGCTGGGGTAGAGGATTAGGGAATTTGGCCTGAAGTACAAGAAACCTTTAAGAGGCTTGTAGCAGCAACGGTGTCTCTTGAGTCCTTACGAATTGTCACTAAGCAGCTTTCTGAAAACCCCAAAGTAAATATTAGGATTAGTATTCCCTTATGTATAAAATATCCCTTTAATAAGTTAGTTGTTCAATAGTTCATCTTGTCTCTAGTGTTGGTGCCCATCTCATGCCTAACCTTCTTATACCAAGCTAGACGAGCAAAGGGCTGGATGCGCCCGATCTCATCTGATCTTGTAAGCTAAGCAGGGTCAGCCCTGGTTAGTACTTGGATGGGAGACCACCTAGGAATCAGGCTTCCTGCATTGAGCAGCGGGTTGGACTAGATGGTCTTGTAGGCGCCTTCCAACCCTATGATTCTATGAATTTATGGGAGGTTTAAAATATTCTAAGAGAACTAGTGGCAATGGAAAAGGATCAGCTTGTGGAACTCTAAGTTATGGTGGCAGAGAGTTCCTTAGGTCCTAAAATATGACCATTTGCTAGAAAAAAATAAGAAACCCCATAGGTGGGATTGTCCAGTGAAGAAGCAGTTTCCCCCTGTGGGATGGAACCTGGCACCTTGGACGTGCAACATGTGTTCTTCCACCAAGCTATGGTTTCCCATTGTAACTATTGTTTTCTCATTGCATGCTCAAGATTAATACTGTTGGAGGTCCCACAAGGCAAGCAGAAACAGATCCAAAGGATATTTGTGTTGGTAAGGACATCTTATTTTCCATAACCACATCAGGCTTTATTTATTTTCATTAAGAATATGCCATCTTTCAGGAATCAGGATACAAATCCTACCAAAGCAGCTTACAAGTAATATAAAAATAATAACATCACAATAAACAATGTTAACAAATAATTCATCAGGATCCTTCCCAGAGGGCACCTGGGAGGAGGGGAAGGGTGTCTGGGTGGGGGGCAGGAGTCCAACTGGAAGAGACCTTGAGGTCTTCTTCACCTGCCTCCCACCTTCTCTCTCTCCTGGAATTCTTCCTATGAGGCAGTATATTTTCAAGAAATATAACAGAGTTAATAAAACAAATTGCAAACAGCTACTGATAAGGACTTCTTAATTTTCATAACCAAACCAGCCATTATGTTAAGAAATATATCGGAGAAAATAAAACATCTCCGGCAGTATCCAATACTCCCCCTGTGCTAGGGGGACCTACTGCTAGCACCATGGAAACATAGTGGTTCCTGACACAAACGAGCAGAAATCCTCATTTCTGGAATGGGGCAGGTTAGCAGAGCTTGCAGAAGGGAACTCTGATGGCCTGTCCCATTCTGAGAATGAGAGTTTCCCCTAATTTCCAAGATTTCTTTAGGAACAGAAGAAGCTGCCTTCTACTGAACAGACCCTTGGTCCAATTAGCCCAGTATTGTCGACACTGACTGGCAGCAGTGGCTCTCCAGGGTTTCAAGCAGTAGTTTTTCCTGCCCTATCTGGAGATCCTGGAAATCAAACCAGCATGCAAAGCTGGTGCTTTACCACATGGACATGGTCCCTCCCAAGGAAACACTAGTTCGTGTTGCACTTGGGTGGGTCCCATGAGAAAAATAAATAAAAAGAGGTGCAGGGGCATTATTGCCCATTGCAAATTATATTTACTTTAATAAAAAAGTACAATTTGTAACCTATTTTCTTGCTGTCCTTCCTAGATATATTATAAATGTATCTCGTGTTTTACAAATATTCCTAATATTCTTATTTTTAATTGTTATTCAGATTAATTAGAAAGTATTCAGATTTTCTTAACAAAAATCTTGCACTCAAAGATGGCAGGAGCATCATTTGGCCAATGAAAGATGGCAGTGCAAGCCATACTAGGATGGCATGGGCAGAAAAGGAGGAAGAAGTAAAAGACATCCTTACAAAACTGGACCGGCTGATGCCCAGTGTCACTTTCACCCATATTCAAACCACCACAAGTGCCAAGAACAGCAAAGCCACCATATTGCACCGCAAAGACCCTTATTGCGTTGGGGAGCACCTGATGGTTCGGCTGGAGTTGTACGACCACTTGGGGAAGAGGAAGGAGTATGGAGGGGACTTCTTACGAGCAAGGATCTACTCATCGAGTCTGAATGCCGCAGCTTCTGGGCTTATCAAAGACTATAGGAATGGGACGTACCTGGTCAATTTCACCCTGTTTTGGGAAGGTAATGTCAGTGTTTCCCTCTTGCTCATCCACCCCAGCGAAGGGGCTTCTGCACTGTGGGCAGCGAGGAAGAAAGGCTACGGCAAAGTAGCTTTCACAGGCCGATTTTTAAATGGAACATCGGAAGTCTTCACTGAATGCGGTTTTAACATGACCACAAAGGCAGAACTCTGTGAGTATCTCGATGAGCGAGATCAGGAGGCCTTCTACTGCCTAAAACCAAAGAATGTGCCATGTGAAGCTTTCCTCTCTCTGAAGTCCAAAAACAAACCCATCTCATATCTCACAGACTTGGAACAGAGCCTTTTAAAGAGGTATTTACTGTCCTTTTCCATCTGCAAATGTTTCCCTTTAGGGTAGAACTGATCTGTGCATTTGCTTGAGGGCTGGAATTATGAGTTAAGGGCCTCCTACCCCCTCCTACCCCCTCCTACCCCCTTCTTAATCCTGTTTTAGATTGAGAGACTTTTGTGAAGCTTTTCAAAGGTGGTGGGAGAAGGGGGTCATATTTCGAATCTGACCAATTGCAGACTTGTTCCATTATTGATGAAAATAGCATGTACTGAGGAGATAGGATCACAGCAATATTGGGAATCACTTGCAAAAGCGGGCAAGAAGAAATGAATGTATTGTGTTCTGCTGTTCCACATCTGGAATGCTTCGGGATCATTCTTGGGCTATTTCAATGCAATTTTCCATTTGTATCCAATAAGAACATGACAAAATAAGAATCACCTTGTTACATCAGGCCAAGATCCATCTCGTCAAGCCTTCCATTTCCAATAAGTCATTAGATGTAAGAACTGGGCATGATAAAGCCATCTTTATAAACTATTAGGGATTTTGCTTTTGCTGAGTTTTATCAATCTATAGTTCCAATATTGTGGAAGCCTTTGACTGCCAGTTTACAATCTATAGCTGATCAATACATTTTAAAGAAAGCATATACCACAACTTGTTTGGGGCAGAAACAGTCAACCTTTGGTTTTGTATTAACAAGAATTAGTAAGGAAAAAATATTTGGTTCCATTTTACATTTTTATTATGAACATATACTTTTTATAACTTCATATTAAATTATAAGATATCACATAGGAAAACAACACAGAGCATTGCTAAAGATTTTTAGATCTTAATAGTTTAACAGGAAATAGTATTTCCTAAACATTTCTTGTTCTTAGATTTCTACTCCTAATAGATTAAAACTTCCTGACTGTAAGAGCAATACGACAATGTGTATTGTCACGACAATGACAATAATCAATGATAATAATCGTATTGTCACGACAATGACAATGCGACTGTAAGAGCAATACGACAATGGAACCAATTACCTGGGGAGGTGGTGGGCTCTCCCACACTGGAGGCCTTCAAGACGAGGCTGGACAGCCATCTGTCAGGGATGCTCTGACTTGGATTCCTGCACTGAGCAGGGGGTTGGACTCGATGGCCTTGTAGGCCCCTTCCAACCCTACTATTCTATGATTCTATGATTAAAAGGAGAGCTGTCATCTAAGTTTCATGTTTCCAATGCAGCTCTGAATAGGCTGTTCAGCAAACAGATCCACAGACCTGGTAAGCTTCTAGTAAAAAGCTGCTAGGCTCACAACATCAAATTTTACTAATGAAACCTAATTATACAAATATTTCTACATAGCTATATCTTGAGCTTTTTGATGTCTGTGCCTCATACAAAATTTTGCTCATTGATGAGTGAAAACTTCACACATATACTTCTGTCTTTGGATAGTAAAGTAACAGAATTTTACATTTTACCACACTTTAGTTAATGCTTGACTGTGGCGAATACATCTTACAATTCTTCATCCCTCAAATAAGCTTTTGGCCTCGAGGAATGGACTTTCAGCATTCCCCCTTTAGATGTCATGCAAACTGCCTTGCAAATTAGATTTCATCAGTTACCCCAAATTCATTGTGAAGCTGCTTGTGTCTCCATGTCTTTGCTTTAATACAATTATCACTTTTACTTATTTACCTATCTGAATTCTTAATTATATATCAGTAAAGGTTTAGCATTGCATTTCATGACAAGAAATGTTCTATAGCTTTGTGTGAGGTGACTCTGCAATTTCTAATCAACTATTTTCTAAGAATCTGTAACAGTATTCTGTCTTGCTTTTTCCCCATGGCCCTCTTCTCTCTCTTGAAGGTCTGGTATTGGAGTTGAGATTCCTCAGAAGTTTGGAAACATTCATGTAATACCCTCTGAAAGTGAGTTGGACTTTCTGGGTTTCATCACAACTTTGATGGAATCAAGCATCCCAGTATTTTAGCATTCTAACTTCCTAGTCTTTTAGCTTTGGTGTTTTAAATCTGTATTTTAAACCTCTACATTGCTGCCAGGTTTTATTCTGGTTGTACTGTTATATTGTGGCTTTAAGCTTACATGTTTTATATTGTGCACTCTGTGGTTTTAATTTCTGTGAACCACCCAGACAGCTTTGGCAGGATAGAAATGAAATAAATACATATAATTTCTGTGTGGCCAGGGGTGGGCAGATTTTTGGCCCAGAACTCCCATGATTCCTGACAACTGGCTATGCTGGCTAGGGCTGATGGGAGTTGCAGGCCAAAACATCTGGAGGGCCGCCCCTGCCCTAGGCCCAGGACAACCCAGTAAAACAGGCCCTTCCCCCCACCCCCAATAACATCTCTCTTTGGGGAAATGTACAAGAAAGACTTTTTGGGCTGAGACATTTTAGCTGCCCTGCTGGTTCTTTATTGATGTTTTTATTTTTACTAGGTAAGTATGAAAGTTCGCAGGATCCCAAATAGTTATCATGATTAAATTGATTATTGTTATGGTGTGCTTCCTTCCTAGGACCTTTTCATAAAATGGCTCCTCCTTGAGAATTGGCACATAGTTTTCCAGGGGTAGAATTGATGAGCTGAAAAATGTTGCCTGTGAGGTGGCTACTTTTCTCCTTCCTGGGGCTTTGGATCCTCATTGATTGCCCCAGGCCCTGTATAGCCATTGGCACCTTCCTCACAATGCCATAGACCCAGAGTTTGTTTTCAGCTGGTTGTCGCTTGTTTTTCTTTGACCAGGCAGCAAGACAACAGCAAGCACAAAATGTTGGGGTGGGGTGAGCTCCCCATTTCCCAGTGGCTTCGTGTGGCAGAAGCAATGGTACCCTGTTTTCTGCAACATGACCAATTTCAATACCATCAATAAGATTTACACTTGCTTGAAAGGAAAGCTGATTTACTTCATGGGAGACTCAACTGTGCGACAATGGATGGAGAGCTTTCTAAAGAGAATACAAAGTATGTTTTTCACGGAGAGATACCACCAGATACTATTGTTGCCTGTAATAGATAACTGCTCACTTTCTGGTACCCAGAATTCTTTCTGTGCCCTAAATATAATTTTCCCAGTCTTTCTTTAATGGGCGAAGTTTAGGGAAGCTGTTTCACCCAACATGGTGATAGTGTGGATGTGTGCTGCAATTGATCAGGTTGCTGGGAATACTATTATAGAAGTTTGCCTTGGATGGCAGCAGAGCTAAGCGAAAATGGCTAGGTTTAGTGAGGTCAATGAAAGGATGACTGGCAAAGATCACGCTAGCAGGGTGAAGCTGGTATTCTGACTGATGGTCTGCAAAAAATCAGTGTATCTTCTCAGTCTCCTGGTGTCATTCATATGATGTATGTATTTGTGTGTGTAAACTTATTTGCTCATTTACACATGTAGGTTATGGACAGAGCAAACAGCAGTCCTGATAGAATTCCGTTTGGGAGAGGAATCTCCCACTACCCTGTTGGGTGGATAGGTCTAAGCCAGACGTCCCCAGCCTCATGTCCTCTAGATGTTTTGGGCTATAAATCCCATCATGCTGGCTTGGAATTGTCATTCAAAATAACTGGGAGACATCACATTAGGGAAGACAGATCTAAACTGTAGTTCCTACCACTATCCTCCTCATTAAGTTCTTCCCAAAAGAGAAGGAGCACCAGTTCCCAGTGGCTTTGCAGGCCCTAGGGCTGGTGGGTGGACCCACACTGCCCTTCCATGCCACTGTGTAGCCATGGGGAAACTGACAGCAGTGAAGAGGTTCTAATTGAGAGGAAACATCTGGAAGAGGTTTGTCCTCTTCTGCATGTGAGATCCTTGCAGTGAGAGGGCACCCTGTAAAACAGGACTGCTACAAAATAAATTACTGGAATTAAATGCAAATTGGGGAAGAGTAAGAACAGCTAATCATGTAGCAGATGGAAGTCTTTGCACTGAAATAAGCAACAACCATTATATCCCATAGCACAGACCATATGTTGGTAGAGTTTTCCCCACAAGAAGTAACCCACTAGTTCATCAGAGTACAGTTATTCAAAAAACAAAAACAAACCTTATTTGATTTTGTTTCTATTCCCAATTAGCACTTAAATATCTTGATACTCATTCATTTGGGAAACCGCAGAAACTCGTTGCTGTGGACATTGCTGGAAACATTCAAATCCATTGGAAAAAACATGGCCACCCCTTCATTGGCTCCCTCGAGTACTCAGTGAAAGTTCACAGCTACGTGGCTCAAGAAATTGACAAGGTGTCAGGCAATAAAGACACGGCTGTAGTCATTTCCCTGGGCCAGCACTTCCGTCCGTTCCCCATTGAATTCTTCATTCGAAGAGCAATTAATGTCCGGAGAGCCATCCAGCGCCTTCTCCTGAGGAGTCCAGACACACGAGTCATCATCAAGGCAGAGAATACCCGGGAGATGGATGTGGACCAGGAACGACTTGGAGACTTCCATGGCTATGCCCAGTACCTTGCAGCAAAGGATGTTTTTCGGGATCTGAATGTGGCTTTTATTGATGCATGGGACATGACAACTGCATATGACACAAACCGTGTTCACCCACCAGATCATGTGGTCTGGAATGAGATTAATATGTTTTTAAATTATATATGTTAAAATAATATGTTAATGCAAATCCAGTGTGGAAATCATAATCAAGCAAAGCTGAGTATTTTGGAACAGCAAAAAAGTTGGTTAAAAATATGGGATACTTTATCGAATATTGGATTTAGACACTTTATCCCACTGGATTTCCATAAAAATGTCTTAAGAGCTTATTAAGGGCCCATCAAGTCCAGTGGGGGTTTTCCCCCAACAGTGTCTGTCCAGATGCTTCTGGGAAACATACTTGCGGGTGGGGGGCATGAAGACCGCAGCCTTTGCTCTTGTTTGTCCCCGACACCTGTTCTTCAGAGGGTCTTGTCACTGAACAGGGAAACTCCATTTTGCTACCAGGGCTAATAGCCATTGAAAGGCCTCCTCGTCTTCTTCAACGGATTTGTCTAAACCCTTTAAAAAGCCATCTAAGACAATGTCAATCACCACTTGCTGTTAAAGTGAAATTCCTATGCTAATTATGGACTGTGTGAAGATGTATTGTATTTTTTCCCTGTCCTGACCCTTCTGCTAATCAACTTCATTCAATTCTAATGTTATAAGAGATGGGGAGACATTTCTCTTTATCCACTAATTTAATACTCCTGTTTCTTGGTTTCTAAAATTATAAATGGTATGGTAAGATATATTCCATTGATGGTTCTATCATGTCTAATCTACTAGCTAAATAATATGTGTCAATTAAGTCCACACAAATGTTTCCTTCTCGTGGCAACCATGGGATGCCACTCCAGTCTGTGCGGGGGGGGGGGGGTGCTTTTGGCTGCTATGAAGAATAGAACATTATTTTTTACATATCTCTCCTTTTCACTGTGTGTTTTTGGATATTCTCTGGTTTTGTCTCCATACTTTGGGGGGGGGGGTGAGGCGACTACCACAGGAACCTGGACCTTTGCTCTGGAGAAGAGGAAGAACCATGGAGGAGACTTCTTAAGAGCAAGGGTCTAGTCATCTAGTCTCAAGGCCAAAGCTTCCGAGGGGTGTCAAGGTCTATAGGAATGGGACTTACCTCGTCAGTTTCAGTCTATCTGGGGAGGGGGATGGCAGAGTTTCTTTCTTGCTCACCCCAGCAAAGGAGTTCCTGCTTTCATAAAGTACCTTCCATAGGAGAACTTTCAAGCACTTCTGTTTACTTCTAGTATTGTAATGTAGATAAAACGATAACAGGCCTGACCAGAATATATGAAATGTCATCTGCCTGGGGATTTTGAACCCCTCATCGCTGAAGAGCAGATGTTCATGCACTTTGGAGTGCCCAAAACAACTTGCTATGCAGAATAGGGGGAGTAGAGTTTAAGGGATGCAAATCCTACACGTCTTTTCAGGTACAGGACATTACCTGTACAATTCTATGGAGCCAGCCTCAGTTTTCAAAATGAAGCCCCTCTGACTGCATTCAAAACTGTGTGTGCTGCAGCATGTGAAGGGTTCCTGAATGCCTTCTCTGGAGAAGCCCAGAGAGTATTCTGCAGATAACACATGGGAAATGCAGACAGGTACTGAGTGAGTTGGTGCATCCAGGTTACACCCAGTGCCTTGCCACAACAAGGCCTGTCAAGGTCTTACAGCTGGCATCAGGGGCATTGCTAGACTTGGCCCATGGAGCCCCTGAATGTCTCCCCAGAACCCTCTCACTGAGCTCGCTTATAATTCAGGGGCAATATGCAAGCAATGACTCCCCACAAATCCCCCTCCCCCGGCATTATAATTAAGCTTAGTGGGGGAAATCTTTCCATTGGTGACAATGGGAGTTTTTTTCTACACTTAATTGCATGCAAGGGGTGGATTTCCAGGAGCA
The DNA here is from genome assembly GCF_057233095.1 of Heloderma suspectum. NCBI lineage: Eukaryota > Metazoa > Chordata > Lepidosauria > Squamata > Helodermatidae > Heloderma > Heloderma suspectum. The sequence goes on along the minus strand of NC_139463.1, from coordinate 3,622,654 downwards.
TCACAGTTGGGGAAGGGAGGGGTAACCATCCACTCCCTGCACACTGTGCTCTCCCAATCCCAATTAAAGTCCAATTCTTTTCTTTAAGTCGAGTTCTCCCCAGTATAGTTGCTGTATGCCCCAACCCCCGCATTTAGCTCAGGTATGCCAGCCCTGCCCAGGGGTGTGCCTTTCACCGTGACTGCAGTCAAGGCATGTTTCCTCCCATTGTGCTGAATGAGGCTTGCCCTCTCAATGACCACAGAAATAACAGAGAAGCTCCTCAATTGACATGACACATGTTAAAGCCCAATTTCATAGTCGTGATTAAGCACGATCTCGAGGCTCCGATTCATTGCCTTAGGAAGTAACTATGTCACAGCTCCATTATAGAGATCCTGTGCGTTAAAATGGGGGCCGGTTTCCGTCTCTTTCCCACAACAAACCCATTAGTGTCTCCTCAGAAGTAACTCCCACTGTGGTCAATGAGGTCCTGCAGGTTAAAATGGGGGCTGGTCTCCATCTTTGTGTTCTCCCCCGCCTTTTTCCCAGCACAAGCTTATGTGTGTCTACTCAGAAGTAACTCCCATTGTGCTCAATGAGGCTTGCTCCTGAAATGCAGGTGCATCTGGACTTTCAGGAGAAAGCAGGGGAGAGGGGGGAAGCGTCTCCTACTGGGTGAGCAGCCCCTGCCAGTCAGATGACATTCACTCCCACCCCCACCAGGAAGTATGTTCTGTCTGTGAAGCGATTTTTACTGGTCCAGAGAATCTGCTTGTGGAGCCCTGCTCACAGCAAAGCCGATCCTTTTTTAAAAATCCGGTACTCCTCCAGTAGCTTCTCCTTCCGTTGTCATGGAAACACAGCCTGACTCTCTTATATAGGCTAAAGCACCACATCTATTGAATACAGAATTAAAAATCAAAGAGCTGACACACAAGCACGCATATTCTGCAAAGCGTTGGTGGTTACAAAGAAGGTTGTTGCTTTGACTCTGCTGGATGGCCGCCCTAACCAGGCTCAGAGAGGACGTGGAGCCGGGCTGTGGCGGACGTCTCACTGTTCCACTGCGGGAGGAGAGTTCTTGCCCTCAAATTGCCCAATAATGTTTCCCCAGCCTGTGGCTCTTGTTGTACTCTTTCCCCAGCTCTCAGAGGATGCCTCGCATGATCGCATCAGCTCTGTAATAGTGGGGGCATCCGCATGTTGTGGTCTAGGGCTGTTTTGCCGGGGGGTTCACAGGCGTCTCTGTCAGGGTGGACACTGAGCCCATAAAATCCCAGAGTAGTTCTGATTCTGAGGAAGAGGAGCTGCTCCTGGGAGAGGAGAGCGCTCATCTTTCCCAGGGCCAACAGCTGACAGAGATTCCTCCCACCGGCATTCCTAGCTTAGATAGCAGTCCAGGGAGTGACAGAGCACGGGAAGCAGACTTGCTGGACGCGCGACGCCGACGCAGGAAGCGGTGCCAAATGGAGGGCGCGGAAAGGAGGCGTAGTGCCCGGTTGGCGCACAAACAACGGTTGCGCCCAGAGGATCCAAGGGAAAAGGGGAGGGACTCTCCCTAGCCCATAAGTTCAGGGTCTGCCAGTTATTCCCTTTCAAACGGGGACCAACTGTTCCAACTTAGGGCATAGGTACTCTGCTGCTCATATCTAGTTGCTAACAATACAGTTGTTAAGTTGTAAAAGAGGAATAAAGCTTTGAAAAGAATCCCTTTGTCTGTGTCTGGACTTGGCTACTGGATTAGACTGAGAGAGGCCTCCAAGGAGCCCTTGACAGTCTCGTGCCATGCAACCAGTCATTCTCTCACACCATTTAAAGTTCCAATTGTTTGAAATAGAATTTATTCAAAAGAGTGAATGTCTCAATGTAAAATCTAAAAGAATTGAAGGACTAATATAACAGTGATGTGGGCAAAGACCATACCGTATCGAAACTATACATTCGTATAGAAACTAATACATTCATACAGAAATTAATACATTCCTATAGTAACTAATACATTCATATAGCAAAGCCTGAATATGTATTATAAGAATACACTGAACACATAGTACAAAGATACCTAAATCTTACCATTTGGTAGTTTTATATTTTGTCATTTCAGGCTTTGACGTTATCTATTTCTTAGCTTCTACCTCCTGGAGCTGTGGGACTCCCACTGATTGTCCCGGGCACTGTCAGTGTCTAGTAATTTTCAGTATCTTGAACATTTTGAGATTTATTCTTATTCTTTTGAGATTTCCTTAGGAGAGCAATTTATGGGCAGCTATAAGTACCTGGGCCACGTTCCTGTCCCGTCCCTGCAGAATTGTTTTGTAATAATGTGAATAGTCAGTCATTCTCCTTGGTTTGGGAGCCAGAAACAACAGAAATTGGGGGGGGGGGGGGAGATCTGAAATCCAGCGGCCATGTCTGTGTGTACCTAAACACACGCAAAACCTATCCTCTATAAATAGACTTGCAATAGTCTGTTGTGAGAGTTACTGTTTGAATTCTGCCGTAGGAGCATACCTTCGGGTCCCTTTGGAAATTCAGGCAAGTGCCTATTTTTCCAAAATCCCCCTCCCCAACACATTTAATTGGCAACAATTTCAGGCTTTCTGCTATCCCTTAAAGGGATCAGACCTGCTGCATTTCAGACAGATGGGAAAACGGGCCCCTGCTTTAGGGGCAATTTTGAAAAAGCACACAAACAGAGACTAATGATTAACACATCTCTGTCCTTCAATAGCAAACTACAAATAACTAAGCACAGCGGGGGAGGGAGGGGAAAACCCAGTGTGGGACGAACGAAAAATGCTTAAGGGAACTGTAAGAGGTGACTGGGTGTGCTTCCAGATGGGAGGCCTCCCAGTGCTACCAAGCTAGAATGTGCAGCTATTCCGTCTTTTCCTCCTTAGGACGCAATCCGATGGGTTGCACCCTTGTGAAATGGGAGCCTCTGAACTCAGAGGCTTCTGGTGTATCCACTGCCCTGCTAGGCTGAAGCCGGCACGGCAGGAGGCGCGGTAGAGGCCATCTTTGCCCCCTGTCCTCTGATCAATGAGTTTTTCATTAGACGGCACTTCGGAGCAGGAGGGAAGGAGGCTGAAAGAGGCTCAGGATAGTTTGCATTCTGGTCTTTATGGTCTCCTTTTCCCCCTTTCCGAGGCTGATTTTCCGACCACAGAGGCCAACCAGTGCGGTTCTTTCCATGCTGGCTGCAAGGGGGCAGGGGAGGGGGGCAGATCACTGACGCCCCTTCCGCGGTTGGAACGCTGCCTCTGACCACAGAGGGGGGAATCCCCATTATTCTGCAGCCCCTTAGACAATGTATAGCAGCCATAGGATTGCTCCCTTAATGGATGGGGTGGGGGGGAGTTTAGTAAGAAAGCAGTGGGAGAACGCTTGGTCAAGAGCACAAGATGTTCCTCGGGATGCCGAAAGATCAAGCTAGTTCAGAATGCAATGGCAGCTGTGCACAGCTGTGGGAGGGGGAATTGTGGCAGAGCAGAGGAAGGCGCGGATGGGGCTCCTTTGGCTCTGTGCTTCTGCTGATGGGGCAGCCCGTGACCAGGGAGACTTCCAGGGCTGGGGCTGGCAGGGAATATTTCAATGGCTGGTAATCCCAGCCATTGCAAGACTTGGAGCCTCGAACTCCCATAAGATGTGGAATTTGTGTCTCGTGAGACTTGCAAAATGAGATTTGGGGGGAGGCCTATATAAGGCCTCACCCCACATGGCCCAGCCTCAGCCCAGCCAGGTAGGCCCACAAGCCAGCCGCCCTCTCTCAGACTTCGTTGTTACCCGGGCTTGCACTGGTCGTCCTATTTATTTATTTATTAAATTTATTAATCGCCCATCTGACTGGTCACCCAGCCACTCTGGGCGATGTACAACCCACCATAAACAATTTAAAACAGTAAAATTTTACCATAAATTTTTTTTAAAAAAATACCCTAACCCACCCCAAATGCCTGCCTGAACAACCACGTTTTTAATGCACGACGGAAGCTCATTAAAGAGGGGGCATGACGGAGTTCCCTAGGGAGGGAGTTCCACAGAGTGGGGGCCACCACAGAGAAGGCCCTCTCCCTCGTCCCCACCAGTCTAGCTGTCCTGGCTGATGGGACAGAGAGAAGGCCATCCGAGGCTGATCCTCTCTAAACGAGAGGAGACCAGGGCATGTACTACCGATGGGAGCAGATGGTCGGGAAGGTAGGGGCGCAGCCGCCGTATCAGATGGAGTTGATACAGCGCTGTCCGGCTCACAGCTGACACCTGAGCCTCCATGGACAGCTGGGAGTCCAAAATGACCCCCAGGCTGCGGACCTGGTCTTTCAAGGGTAGCTGTACCCCATTCAACACCAGGTCAACATCCCCCAGCTTCCTCTTGTCTCCCACCAAAAGTACCTCGGTCTTGTCAGGGTTGAGCTTCAGCTTATTCCTCCCCATCCAGCCACTCACCGTCTCCAGACATTTGGACAGGGATTCTACGGCCAACCTTGGTGAAGATTTGAATGAGAGGTAGAGCTGAGTGTCATCCGCATATTGATGACACTGCACCCCAAACCTCCTGATGATAGCCCCCAGTGGCTTCACATAGATGTTAAATAGCATCGGGGAGAGGATGGAACCCTGTGGCACCCCACAAGTAAGTGGCCACGGGTCCGAAACCTCCTCTCCCAGTGCTACCCTCTGGTACCTGCCAGAGAGGAAGGACTGGAACCACCGCAACACAGTGTTTCCAATGCCCAACCCCTCCAGGCGGTCCAGGAGGATACCGTGGTCAACGGTATCAAAAGCCGCTGAGAGGTCGAGGAGAACAAGGAAGGAGCATTCACCCCTATCCAGAGCCCTCCTCATATCATCCACCAAGGCGACCAAGGCCGTTTCTGTCCCATGCCCAGGCCTGAAGCCCGACTGAAATGGGTCTAGATAATCAGTTTCTTCCAAGTGTGCCTTCAACTGCACCGCCACCACCCGCTCAATCACCTTGCCCAAAAATGGCAGATTTGAGACTGGGCGAAAGTTGTTCAGAACTTGAGGATCCAAGGAGGGCTTCTTTAAGAGCGGTCTTATCACTGCCTCCTTGAGGGCTGATGGCATCACTCCCTCCTCAAGGGAGGCGTTCACCACCGCCTTGATCCCCTCACCCAGTCTCTCTCTGCAGCTCATAATGAGCCAAGATGGGCAAGGATCAAGTAAGCAGGTGGTTGGCCTTACAGATGAAAGCACCTTGTCCACTTTATCAGGAGGAAGAAGCTGGAACCGATCCCACAAAACCGGTTTGCCACAGGCCGCCTCTTGCTCACTAACTGTATCCACAGCGTGCAGAGTAACACACCTAATCTGATCAATTTTATCTGCAAAGTGCCTTGCCAAAGCCTCACAGGAGGCCTTAGACTGCTCCAGTGGTTCCGGAGCCACAGGACCGACCAGGCTCCGGACCACTTGGAACAGCCTCCTGGGGCAGCACTCTGCAGACGCGATGGAGGCAGCATAATATTCCTTTTTTGCTGCCTTCACCGCCACGTGATAGGCTGAAGATATAGCTCTAGCCCGTGTCTGATCGTCTTTGGAGCGAGACTTCCGCCACCGGCGCTCTAGCCGTCTCACCTCCTGTTTCAGAGCTCGTAACCGCGGATTGAACCATGGTGCAGTCCGAGCCCTGTTCAGGGGGAGGGGGCGCTTCGGAGCTACCTGATCTAATGCCCCAGTGATTGCGGCATTCCAGCCACCCACCAGGGTCTCGACCGAGTGGCCGTTGGCATGCCCCAGAGAATCCCCAAGCGCGTTCAGGAATCCATTTGGATCCATAAGACGCCTGGGGCGGACCATTTTAATGGGTCCTCCACCCCTGCGGAGGGGTTGTGGAACCAAGAAGTCCAACATCACCAGATAGTGATCTGACCATGACAAGGGGGTGGTGGATATACCCCCGACTTCCAGATCACTCCCCACTTCTCCAGAAACAAACACAAGGTCTAGTGCATGACCGGCTACATGGGTGGGCCCAGTTAGAATATGGTGCAGCTCCCAGGAGGCCATGGTCTCCATGAAGTCCCGAGGTGCTCCTGTGAGGATGGCCTCCGAATGTACGTTGAAGTCCCCCAACACCAGTAAGTTAAGGGACTGTACACGCACATCAGAGACCACCTCAAGCACCTCGGCCAGGGAGTCAGTCGTGCAGCGGGGTGGACGGTACACAAGCAGAATCCCCAGACTGCCCTTCGGGCCCAACCTCCAGTACATGCACTCAACAACCTTGGTCTCCCGGAGACGGGGCCTGGTGAAGACCAAGGACTCTCGGTAGATAACAGCCACTCCCCCTCCCCGATCCCCAGCCCTCGGCTGCTGTGCATACGAAAATCCAGCTGGACACATGGCTGCAAGGGCTGGAGCAGCAGCCTCGGCCAGCCAGGTCTCCGTAATACATGCCAGGTCTGCACCCTCATCCAGGATCATGTCATGGATGAGGGAGGTTTTCTGGGCAACAGACCTGGCACTGCAGAGCAGCAAACGAAGGCCAGAAGATGGGGTCACGCCTCCCCCAGCCATCCTTTGGCTCTGGACAGGCCCGGAGCAGGGGACAGATACTACACATCTCTCCCTCGTTCCCCTTAGCTGGCATGGCCTGCCCCTAGCGCTCCGCCAGCGCCTGCCGCCCAGCCTCGGTATGTTCTGGCCCCCAACACTCCCCCCACTGCCTCCATCAGGTGGACACATGCCCCCTCGCTCCCGCCTATCAGGCAGGCTACCCACCCCTAAAAACACAACAAAATCCCCCCCAACAAAATAAAACAAACAAACAAAACAATTAAAATCCCCTTAAAAATGCCAGGCAGGAGTCCACAGGGAAGGCCTGGTGGCGGTGGTAGCGGCGGCGACGGCGGCAGCAGGCCCAGCGGCTGCAAGCACGCCTCTTCCCCGGTGGTGGTGGTGGCGGCTTCTCCTGCAGGCCCTGGCTCTCCCAGGCCACCTCAGCCAGCCAGCTTATGTAGCCCCTCCAGGGAGGGGCAGGTGGAGCAGCACAGCTGGCTCGGTACCTGGGGGCCTGGTCCTGCAGGGACTGGTGGTCTGCCAGGCAGAAGTCCACAAGGAAGGCCTGGTGGTGGTGGCAGCGGCGGCGGCAAAAGGCCCAGCGGCGGCAGCAGCAGGCCCAGCGGCGGCAAGCACGCCTCTTCCCCAGTGGTGGTGGTGGTGGTGGCTTCTCCTGCAGGCCCTGGCTCTCTATTAGCCTGCGGGCTTCGGGCCTTGCTCCAGGAGGGAAAAGGCCTTCCTGCTTTCGTTCTTCCTGCTGCCCTTCTTCAGCTGGGCTCTGTGTCTCAGTGGCTGCCAGCCCTATCTTGCAACCAGAGTCCTTTATGAAAGACGCCTAACTTAAACGCCGCACTCTCCTGTCCTGCCTCTGTGCTGTTTGTGGACTCCCTTCCAGGTAGGTGTCCCTCAATCTGGGGCTGCCTTCTCTGACAGTGACTCAGTCGCCCTGTCTGCTGCTGCTGCCCCAGCTCTCTTGCCCAGTTCCAGGTCCACTGATACACGGGTGGGACTGGAAAGACCCGGCCCTGTCTGGGACCCTGGAGAAGAGCTGCTGCCAACCTCTGTAGTAGTCAATACTGGGCTAGGTGGACCAAGGCAGCTTCCTAGGAATAATAATAATAATAATAATAATAATAATAATAATAATAATAATAATAATATCTCCATCTATATGCAAGTTGCGTCCTCCAACCTAGAAACTGCTAAAACAAGCTTTGTGTGTGTGTACTGTGTGCAGAGGAAACCCACTCTGCACGTGCCCAGGGATGCTCTCTTCACCTGCTTGCTGGCTTGGCATTGAGAACAAGGCCTGTCCTTGGTTCAGATATGTTTAGATGCCGTAAACATCTCTGAACCGAGAGCTGAGGCGTAGGGATGGCTGACATTACGCCACCTCCCCCCCACCCCCACACCAAACCCTTGAGCCCCGTAAAATGTAATCTTTCTTGCTCTGTAGAGACAGGTGCTGGGGTTTAAGTGAGACTGTCCATTATTCCCCCATCATTTACTTAGCCCGACTCCCAGAAAGGCAGCAGGCAGATTTGAAACGGTGCTTGCCTACCTTTATTTATTTGATTTGTACTCCACTTTATACCAAGAAAATGGCACGCAAAGTGGCTACTTTTGTCTCCGCCAGTGAAAGGCGTTCGGCACGTGCTCAGAGGATGAGCATGGTTCGCCTCCTGCGGCCCTCCCTTTCCCCTGGCCCAGCCCACGCCTGCGGCAACAAGCTCCCCGCTGCAAAGGAAGGAGCAGATGCACAAAGACAGCGGGTCTGTGTAGCCCTGCTACTCTGCCTGCTGCTCTCACCTCTTGCTGCTGCCATCAGGCAGGAGGGAAGGAAGGCCGGCCAGCCGGCCGGCCGGGGGCAAGAGAGAGGAACGGTTCTGGGGCAGGCCGGCTGAGAGCGAGCTTGGTGAGCTGGCCCGGCATCTGGGGTCAGCCTCGCTGGGCAGTGGCCAACGTCCTCAGCCCTCAGGAGGGCCCGCCGCTTCCCCTGCAGCCGACCCCCAGAGCCGGCTGCAGCCGCCTGGGCCTGGCACTCTTCTCAGCACCGGAGCCTGGCAGGCTGTGGCTGGCAACCAGCATTGTAATCCCCCCACAGTGCCCGTGGGGCCCAAACGTGGCAGTACTGTAGGGTGACAATTACTTTGGGGGCCGCACAGGCATAGCTGGGGGATTAAAATGGCGGGTACTAGCAGCAGCGCTTGTTGGGCAGGCCTGGTTTTTGTTTGTCTGTTTTGGGGGTTTGCTGCTGCCAATCACCAAGGTAAGGGGAGTGGGGGGAGAGGGTGCGGCCCACCCAAGGAGGCTGCCACCCAGGGGCCCATGTGGTGAGGGGGCTCCGAAGGCCCTTGCAATCTTGCCCTCCTGGCGAGTAAAGGATTAACTAGTTCTGGGCAGGGTCTGGCTCCAGGCCCCTTTGCTAGGCAAATGGATGCTTGCACATGCCCCTTACAGCTCTCCAAGGAAAAGAGCTTATTTTTTTCAGAAAGGGCCACTCCTCCTGTGGCAGCCATTTTGTGGTGGTGCCCAGCACAGTTTCTCGAGTTGCCAAAGGTGCCCGTGGCTGCACTGGGCCTCCCTCCCAGCTTCTAGCCATGTGAGTGTTGATGTTTATTGATTCCTTTGTTTCTTAAATTTATATCCTGCCTTTCTGCCAGAAATAGCACGCTTCTGCGCGAGGCCCTCCGGGGATTGCCCTTAAAGGAGCAGCGACATGCTTCCCACAGGAACGTCCTTGGCTCGTACCGTGAGGCAGGCGGCTTTCGTAGCCCTTGTGCTTGGAAAGATCATCTTCATCAGCTACGCGCTCCACAAAAGCAAGTCCGGGGTAAGATTCCTCTTTAACAAACTGTAAAGTGAAAGCTGAAACTCTAAGGCACTATCTGGGTGCCATCAAACATCCCCAGAGAGGTTTGCCTGGTGCCTACGTTGTGCTCTTTCCGGCACCAGGTGAAGGCCTTTTTATTTTCTCAGGCATCTTTGGCATCTTTAGCATCCTTGGCATTTTAGCATTCTAGTTTTTTAGCTCTGCTGTCTTAAATCTGCTATCGCACTTTAAATATCTGCACTGCTGCTAGATTTTATTCTGGTGGCATTTTTTATTCCATTTTAAATTGTATTTTCAATATATTGCATACTGTAGTTTTATTTTTTATATTGTATTTTCTATATTATATTATATTATATATTGTATTTTCTGTTGAATTTTTGTGGTTTTCGTTTTCTGAACCGCCCAGAGAATTCGGCTATTGGGCGCTATAAAAATGAAATAAATAAATAAATTAGTGTCTCTCTGTGGTGAAATTGTTATATCCACTTTGTAGCGCATGATGAACCTTAAACATAGCATGAAAAGCTCTGTGTTAAAAAAAATCATTTTAAAAAACAGGCTTTTGAAATCATCAGCATTTTGACATAATGGATTCCCCCACCCCTAATTTCTTTACTGTATTTTATTTCTTTACAAGATTTACATTCAGCTCTATATCTAACACAATTCTCGAGTGGTGAACAATAAAGAAAAAAGAATCAAAGTATGGAATTAAAATATTTGAAATCAGTTGATGTCAATAAAAGTGACAATAAAACCCTGGCTAGTCAACCAGGGAAGGCTTGTTTAGATAAAACTGTTTACAGCAGGTGCCGGAAACAAAACAATAGGAATTTCAGAACCAAGTTTACTAAGGGCGCAGTCCTTTCTTTGTTTAGACAGAAAAAAATCCTACAACATGGCTGGCTGGGGAATGCTGGGAACTGTAGGACTTTTTTCTGTCTTACCATGCATTGCACCCTTAGAGCATAATCCTGAGGGTGAGGAGCTCAAATAAGGGTTGAAGGAACAGGGTGGAAGGAACAGGGGAGGTGGGTTATCTAATAACAATTATAATAACAATTTTCACTCGAGCTCATTATTTTCCTCTTAATATTTGCAATACGTTTAATAATCATAACCCTATTTACTGAGTGCCTCCAAAGGTTAAGGCACTGTACATAGAAAATGTAACTATGCACAGTCTTATATCCTAAAGCATACTTGACACATAATGAGATTCTTCCAGTTAGCCTGCCGGTTTATTCCTTTCAATTTCTTTCAGAATACTCCTCAGCTTTATTTTACACTGTGTTATATCTATGTCTAATTGTTCCATCTGTGCCTTTAACTTATTAATGTCATCCTAAAACATATACTGTCCTATTGTTATTCTGTTGGGCGGTCTTTCCTCACAATAGTGCCTTTTTCACCATATCTTTCACCATATTGAACATTTCCTTTTTTTAATTTTAATTTAATTGTAATTTGCAAGTCCTGGATTTTTTGTTCATATCTTTTAACTATTTCCATCAGGGAAATTGTTTTGTCTTTTAATTTTTTAGAACCTCTTTCCTGAATTAATTTCCCTAATTTTTCCTCACTTTGTCTTAATTTGGTGCATGGTGGTTTTACTTAGGGATTGTGGCTCATTCATTGCTGTTGATATACCTGTCCTGTTCCATAAACTTGACTCATCCTTCTCAAAAGGGCCCATCCCCAGATCACAGTTCTCCTGGGCCATTATGCCACTTCATCCGTTTTAGCTAAGCCCTGAAATACTTCAAAAGATTTGTGAATTCTCCGCTGACAATTATCAGTGGGTTTTCCCCCCCTCTCCCACATCTCCTTATCTGCATTCAAGTCTTTAACTTTCAAAGATCTCCATAGGTGAAAGGTGAAAAGGAATATTTATCTTTGTATTTATATTTCCCTCTTCTCGTGCCCATGCATCAGCCACTCAAAGTGGCTCACAACAATTTAAATATTGTTTGGTGGTTTTAAATTGATGTGTGCTGCTTTCAGTGGTGCATGGGCATTGGAAGGGGGAATATAATTTTTTATATAAATAAAAACATCAATAAAACGTTCAGTGACAAGTACAATAAAATACAGAGAGAATAAAAATAGAGACGCAGATACCACAGATTAAAAAAAAAAAATGTAAACGAAACAGAAACGTAGTAGGCTAAAGCCTTCCAGAATAGAAATGAATTTACCACCCTTCAGTGAAAGACAGCCCAGGATGGATCCACCTGCATTGCTTGGGGCAAGGTGTTCCAAAATATTGGTGTAACTGCTAGGAAGGCACTAAATCTCGTCACCATAAATGAGGTCTCCACCAGAGGTCTCCTTCTGATCTTAGGAGCAGGCCAGTTGGTATTGGGGGGCTGCAGTCCCTCAGGTATCCTGGACCCAAGCCATGTGAGGTTTCAAAGGTAATCACCAACACTCTGAATTGCACCCAGTAGCAAATTGGACACCAGCTTGTACAGTCAAGGGAGAATCTCTCTATCCATGCCCGTTTCTGCAACTATTTGAATAATTGCTAGGATCTTGGCATTATGCTTGCTCCAGATACCACCAGTGGTCTGAAAAATCCTGCCCCTCTCCCAGTTTAGTGACTCAGGAAAACACTTTCATTTTATTTATAATATATTTATCATTAAAAATTGCCTAGGATTTGTGGGGAGGGGCACATAACTGTTTCAGCATTTTTATGCAATTGTCCCTCTCTGTTTGCTGGCGCAAATCCACCAGCTGGAGCGGAGTCCTGGGTGCTTCCAAACAGAAGTCTCCTAGCACTGCCGCTCAGAAGGCCTGAGGCAGCTCTTCTGTCTTCCCCCCTTCATGGATTTTCTCCAGTGAGGAAAAAGTGGTGGGAAAACATGGGACGCTTCTGAGTGGAAGACAACATTGTCTGGGCCCCCTGTAAAATTCCATAAATAAGGCAGGGTGATGGTGTGATAAAAGCCTCAACTGAAAGCAGCCCCAATGTCTGAGAAGTCAGCTGTCCCCATGTAAACCCTCGTTGTTATGTCTTTTTCATTTCATGCTTAAGTTTACCATCTTCAGAGGTCTCATGAAACAATTAGAAGCAAATCAAACTGCTGCAGATACTGGTAAGCACTTGTTCTTTTTTAATTTTCATAAACACATTGAGAATGATACCCTAGTATATCAGAAACATAGGCAGCTTCCTAATTATTAAAAATAATATTTGTTCAATCAAAGATGACAGGAGCACAGTTTGGCCAATGAAAGATGGCAGTGTAAGCCATACTAGGAAGGCATGGGCAGAAAAGGAGGAAGAAGTAAAAGACACCCTTACACAACTGGACCGGCTGATGCCCAGTGTCACTTTCACCCATATTCAAACCACCACAAGTGCCAAGAACAGCAAAGCCACCATATTACACCGCAAAGACCCTTATTGCGTTGGGGAGCCCCTGATGGTTCGGCTGGAGTTGTACGACCACGTGGGGAAGAGGAAGGCGTACGGAGGGGACTTCTTACGAGCAAGGATCTATTCATCGAGTCTGAATGCCGCAGCTTCTGGGCTTATCGAAGACTATAGGAATGGGACGTACCTGGTCAATTTCACCCTGTTTTGGGAAGGTAATGTCAGTGTTTCCCTCTTGCTGATCCACCCCAGCGAAGGCGTTTCTGCACTGTGGGCAGCGAGGAAGAAAGGCTACGGCAAAGTAGCTTTCACAGGCCGATTTTTAAATGGAACATCAGAAGTCTTCACTGAATGCGGTTTTAACATGACCACAAAGGCAGAACTCTGTGAGTATCTTGATGAGCGAGACCAGGAGGCCTTCTATTGTGTGAAACCAAAGGATGTGCCATGTGAAGCTTTCATCTCCCTAAAGTCCTACAACACACCCATCTCATATCTTACAGACTTGGAACGGAGCCTTTTAAAGAGGTATTTACTTGCCTGTTTACCCTTCAGATTTTTCAGTTTAGGACAGAACTGATCTGTGTATTTACTCCGTTGAGCCCCTGAGCAATCAGAAGGCCCTAGATAACTCCAGGTTAGATGCACACTAACATGAATCCTCTCTATCTCTAGGATATCTTTATCCTTATTTGAGAACCAAGTCAGCTTGGGACTACCTTATCTCCTGTCCTTCCCATAACGGGATGAACATTTCTCCCTTTCTCTTCTGCATTCAGACCCAGGGATGTGTTCATCTCAAATCATCAGTCAGTGTCACAATTCCCTCAGCCCCCACCTCACTTCAGTGCCCAAACATACACAGAGAGGCTTCAGTCTATAGCTTTTAATCCATTACTTCACAGGGTCATACAGATGAAATTTTTCAGAGAAACTCTCCATCTACAAGGAATGCCTTCAGGGGATCCAAATGGGATTTATGAGAGTTGCCCACCATTTGAAGAGGGAGGCGGTCCTGCTAGTCTAACTTAAGGGGGGAGCTCCCTCTCTCCTCTTGAGGCCTCTAAGCACAGCTTCTCATGCAAGGCCAATCCAGTAGACTGCCTATGTTCCACCCCTGCCTTCTCTCTCTTTGCTCTGCATCTGCGCCTGCATCTATTAGGTCAACCTCCTGTTCGCTGCCTCTCATGGGGGGGGGGGGTGAGGAGGGACCCTCAAGCTCAGCCATCTGTATGTTTGTAACCTGAGAAGCAGGCCTACTCATATCTGGACTAGCCTCGGAAAACACCTCCCCCATGTCTGATGGTTCTTCTTCAGAATCTGAACTGCTATCCCACTCCCTGTGCTCAGGAACACCCCTGACAGTCAGTGACATTGTGGCATGATGATGCGTGTGGGTGAGGCAATTTGAAAACAAGGTGCAGTGAGTTGTGTTTCCATCTCCTTTCCTGAGGGTTTGAGTGCTGGAATTAGTTGTTTTACAATGAAAACATCTATTCTTGCAAAAGCATAAATATAACAACTGCTTATGCCAATAACAGCTTTGGTGTGACTATGAAGCGAGACACCGCAGTTGTTACACATGCAACACTGAGTTGCAAAATGTTGGGGCTCATCTGTTGGGTGAAGCAAAGACTATTTCAAACTACAGATAGAATGGAGCTGTTCAGTCATGTTTCAGGAGATATTGGAGATGAGTGGTTGCACTGACGAAGGGACAATGGTTGTGTAGGCATATGGAGTTTGGTTTCTGTGATTTTTATGGTTTATCTATGTATGATTTGAAATTTTGTCTTACTTTGTCATCCCTCAACCACCGACTTTAGTTTGCTCATTTGATGGGAGCAAAGATCTACTCCACATATGTATGACTGAGGTAACATGACTTGAACGTATCGCATGGGTAGGGTCATACATTTGGATAAGTAAGTAAATAGCAATACAGGCAGTCCATGAGCCAGATTCTGAATTCACTTCAACTGGTTTTATATCGGGCTGTCACTATTATGTTCTTCTGCTCTACATCTGGAACACTATGGGATTATTCCTGGGGTATTTCAATGTCATTTCCCATTTGTATCCAATAGTGACGTGACATCACAAGAACTGCCTTCCTGGATCAGACCCAGATCCATTTATTGATTTGATCTGATTTTATTTGTACCTCACTTTTCTACCAAAAAAATGGCATTCAAGGCAGCTTACACAATTATCATTAACTAAAACAATAAAACAACACATTAAAATCCAATACAAATATAACAATTACAGGATTTTTAAAAAAAAAGAATTAAAAATATCACCCAGCCCAATAGACGCCCCACTTACAGGCCACAGGCCTTCATGAATGGCGTGGTCTTTGCCTGCCAGTGAAAGGACAACAGAGAGAGAGAGCCTAGCCTCCCTCAGGAGGGAATTCCACAGTCTGGGAGTGGCCACTGAAAATCCATCTAGCCAGGTCTTCCATTTCTGAAAAGGCAAGTTAGATGTGAGAATGAAGTGTGATAAAACCAGGAGCATTCTTGATGACTGATATGTTCTGATTTGCTTCTCTCTCTTCAAGGTCCAGTATTGGAGTTGAGATTCCTCAGACATTTGGGGACATTTATGTTCTACCCTCTGAAAGTGAGTTGGAGTTTCTGGTTTCCATCACAACTTTGGTGGCTTTAGTGTCCTAGCATCATTTCTGTAGGCCAGGGAATACCTAGTAAGATGGGCCATTCTCTGTCCATCCGCAATCCCTGGTCTGCCTGGGGAAATGTACAAGAAAGACTTTTCAGGCTGAGACATTTTAGCTGCCCTGCTGGTTCTTTATTGATGTTTTTATTTTTACTAGGTAAGTATGAAAGTTCGCAGGATCCCAAATAGTTATCATGATTAAATTGATTATTGTTATGGTGTGCTTCCTTCCTAGGACCTTTTCATAAAATGGTTCTTCCTTGAGAATTGGCACATAGTTTTCCAGGGGTAGAATTGATAAGCTGCAAAATGTTGCCTGTGAGGTGGCTACTTTTCTCCTTCCTGGGGCTTTGGATCCTCATTGATTGCCCCAGGCCCTGTATAGCCATTGGCATCTTCCTTTCAATGCTGGTTCCCTCACAATTCCACAGTCACAGGGTTTGTTTTCAGCTGGTTGTCACTTGTTTTTCTTTGACCAGGCAGCAAGACAACAGCAAGCATGAAATGTTGGGGTGGGGTGAGCTCCCCATTTCCCAGTGGCTTTGTGTGGCAGAAGCAATGGCATCCTGTTTTCTGCAACATGGCCAATTTGAACACCTTGGACCAAATTTACACCTGCTTGGAAGGAAAGGTGATTTACTTCATGGGAGACTCAACTGTGCGACAATGGATGAAGAGCCTTCAAAAGAGATTGAAAAGTAGGTTCTACCACTGTGAGATGCCACAACATAGCATTGTTGCCTGTACATCTGCTTGCCTGCTAGTGCGCAGAATCCTTTCTGTGCCCTAAACCTAATTCTTCCAGTCTTTCTTTAATGAGTTGGGTTTAGGAAACCTGTTGACACAACATGACTATATTATTGTATTGATGTCTGCTATAATTGATCTGGTTGCTCAAAGTAATATTATAGAAGTTTGCCTTGGATGGCAGCAGAGCTAAGCAAAAGCGGCACATTTTAGTGAAATTGATGAAAGGATGACCAGCAGAGATCACTCTAGCAGGGTGAAGCTGGTATCATTCTGACTGATGGTCTGCAAGAAATGGATGTATCTTCTCAGTCTCATGGTGTTATACTTAAGTATGTATGCATGTATGTATGTATGTATTTGTGTGCATGTATGTGTGCGTGTGCACTTATTTGCTCATTCACTCATGTAGATTATGGACAGAGCAAAAGGCAGTCCTGATGGAATTCAGTTTGGGAGAGGCATCTCCACTACCCTGCTCGGTGGATGGGTGTAAGCTAGACTTCCCCAACCTCATGTAATGTAAACATTTTGGGCTATAACTCCCATCATGCTGGCTTGGAATTGTCATTCAAAACAACTGGGAGACATCACATTATGGAAGCCTGCTGTAAATTATAGTTCCCACCACTATCCTCCTCATTAAGTTCTTCCCGGAAGGGAAAGAGCACCAATTCCCAGTGGCTTTGCAACTCCTAGGGCTGGTGAGTGAACCAGCACTGCCCTTCCATGCCACTGTGTAGCCATGGGGCAACTGAAAGCAGTGAAGAAGTTCTGACTGAGAGGAAACGTCTGGAAGAAGTTTGTCCTCTTCTCCATGTGAGATCCTTGCAGTGAGAGGGCACCCTATAAAATAGGGCTGCTACATTCAAAAAGAAATTACTGGAATTAAATGCAAATTTGGGAGCAGTAAGAACAGCTGATCATGTAGCAGGTAGAAATCTTTGGCTTGAAATAAACAGCATCCATTAGTCTTTGCATTCAATAAAAAGCAGCCATTAGATCCCAGATCACAGGCCAAATGTTAGTAGAGTTTTCACTCAAAGAAGTAGCCCAGTAGTTCTTCAGCATACAGTTGCTTTTTAAAGAACGTGATTGTGTTTCTATTTTATTCCATTAGCTCTTAAATACCTTTACATCTTTGAAACTAACAATCCCCAGACACTGATTGCTGTGGACTTTGCCAGACACATTCAAATTCAGTGGAAAAAACATGGCCACCCCTTCATAAGCACCTATGAGCACTCAGTGAAAGTTCACTCCTTCATTGCTCGGGAGATCGACAACATAGCAGGCGACAAAGACACGGCTGTGGTCGTTTCCCTGGGCCAGCACTTCCGCCCCTTCCCCATGGAGCTCTTCATCCGCAGGGCGATTAATGTCCGGGGTGCCATCCAGCGCCTTCTCCTGAGAAGTCCAGACACACGAGTCATCATCAAGGGAGAGAACATCCGAGAGATGGACATAGACCAGGAGCGATTCAGTGATTTCCATGGCTACGCCCAGTACCTTGCACTAAAGGACATTTTTCGGGATCTGGATGTCGGTTTTATTGATGCATGGGACATGACCATTGCATATGCCACAAGCAGTGTTCATCCACCAATTCATGTGGTTAAGAATCAAATTAATATGCTTTTATCTTACCTTTGTTAAATTACTAAAACAAATCCAATGTGAATACTGTAATTAGATAAAACAGAGAATTTGGGATCAGCAAAAGTGAGTATTAAAAAAAGCAAAGATGCCCATGTTGGTCCATGAGAAAAAAAAAAAATCTAAATCCACAGTTGGGCCATACCTTTATTAGGACCAACCAGCCACAAAAGGGTGTGCATGCTTTTTTGTTCTCCAAAACTCTTCAACAGAGCAGATGGTATAAAAAGCAGGAAAAATTAAGCCTGACGATGTGGGCATGACATCTGCATTTTAGAGCCAATCTCAAAATGGAGGCACTTCATCAACTATTGCATTAAGGTAGTTGATCCACTGCATTTTCGTGAGAACAGCAGAAGTGCTCTGCTGGACCGTAGCAAGGCTCCACTTAGCCCAGCATTGTGTTGCCAGCAATGGCTGTCCACTGCTGAGCAGAACGTCTACTGCAGAGGTGGATGCACCAGAAGAAGGCAGGTAGCTAGCCAGCCAGGCAGCCAAGCTCGAGCCTAGGAGCGGCCAGGCCATGGAGACTGTGGCAAGCTATGCAGGGCCCACCCAGCCTGGGGGAAGCATTGCTTATCCTGCCTTCCCATCACAGGAACCCTGTGCCACACCCACCAGTACCCAGAGGTATGGGAGCACAGCCACAGGCAAGGTAGTGGTCTGGGGAGGAACCACAAACACAGTAGCTGGCGTTTGTAAATGGTGAGGGAAGGGGAATAGGAGTTGGGCATCTGGGTGGGAAAGGGAATATAGGACAAAAAGGGTTCAGCAGGATGGGAAGGGGGCTAGGTCAGGGTGACTGGCCCTCCCTGGCCAGGATGGCCATCTGAGCTGCCTCCACCACTTGCTGGTCTTGCAAGACCAACTGCAGACTCCTCGGGTGTTGTGTGATGGCTCCCTGGTCCAGGGCCCCCTTGCAGTCTTGCCGGGTAGCCCTCAATGCACACACAGCAACGCACGCCATGCCCTGCACCAGTGTGCTTCAGAGGGGGCTCCCCAGCCTGCAGAGCACTGCCTGGATCCCCAAGTGCCCAAACAAGATGTGCCCCCGTCCAGAGGGCAGCCAGCATCCAAGGTGGTAACCGTTGGAAAATGAGAAACCCTCATGGCCAGCGTGCATCATTCGTTCCTGCACTGTCACCCACCCAAAGCCACGTTGCGAGATGGGGATGGGCAGGAAGAAGGACTGGACAAAGCCACCTACCCAGGGCCATCACCCCCTGATCCCTTGCCTCAGGGGGCCCTCCCCCATCCAGTGAGCATTATTGCATGCTTCCCTCCCGAGCCTCCTTGCAGGAAAGAGCTTCTCCTCCCAGCCCCTGTTCCCTCCTGGTGAAGGACAGGTGCTACCTTCTCTTTAAGCTGAGCTGCACCAGGAGGCAGCAGCTGCCTGGAGTCTGGGATGCAGGAAAAGTCCATTATGCCGACAAAGCTGCAGTCAAACCATGGAACAGTGGACCGGTGTGGGGAAAAGTTGTGCAGGTCACTCCCTGTGAGTAGCAGCTCCAGCAGTCCAGTCTGTTCCCCTGTATACTGATAAGGCCTAGGGTAACATCAGCTGCCTAACACAGTGGAAAAAAGACTGTGCAGGTTTTTGCACACCCAACATGTCATCTGCTACCTTGGACCTTTGGACCTTGGTCCAAGACCTAAACAAAGCAATCACAGACCAAGGGCAACCTCAAGGGCATCACTCATAAATTGGTGGTAGCCAGTGTATTTGTTTTGAGTTTTGGTAGTTGGCTGAGGATTTACGTAGACTAAAACGGCGAATCAAAAAAGGATGCAAATAGCGCCCGCTACGCTATTTGCGTTCCCCCTTATTTAATGAGTTAATTGCTGCCATAAACGAAGCTACTACCCTCAGCACACGCGACTTGCAACAAGATTTAGAGATTCATCTATCAGTGTCTCCTCGGCTTTATTAAAATTTATAATTCCAGTGAACAGATCCCCCTACAATACTTATCATATGTGTTCATGAGAACAGAACTGAAGTTTACTAAGGTAGAAAAGTTGCTGTGTTTGATTAACTTTGCAGTCCTAAAAGCCTCAGTCAAAGTGCTTATCAGATCTCAAATGAAAAAGAGTTTAAGCAAGGCTTTTACAGTTGATGTAGAGCTTCTGCTGTGTTTAAATCCTAAAGTAGCAAACCCTAAGGGTTACCCCAAATGGTATAAATTTGAAAAATGTGATGGAGAATGTATTGTGACATTGAGAGATGGGGAAAGGCGTAGAGTTCCAGCAGTAGCAGAGAGACCTGAATTGATACAAAAGGCATATCTTAGTGTGGGGCACATCTACCGGGGGCAGGGAGGACTCATTTGCAGTTACGCTGAGCAGAAAGTTTTGGTGGCCAGGCCTAATGGAAGGCCATTAAAAAGAGTGGGGGATTGATGACATCAGCCATCAGAACTCTAGCTAAAATCTCAGATATCAACAATAAAGGATTGGAAAGAGGATTATATGTTATAAGAGATCATCTAATCTCTGATGTTAGTGTCACCTTACATGACTTACAGACCTTGAATGATGTGTTAATGATTGGATCCATACATGCTCACATTTTGAAAACTGCTATTATTAAATTCAGGGAACGTTCCTTGGGAACAGCGTTAACATGGCTGTTAAGGAGTTGCAACAACAATTGGAAATATCAGAGGATTAAATGAGAATCATCCAGCGTTCCTCACAAGCTACTATTTTTCACATACATAAATATAAAGATGGAGCTTCTGCAAAGTCATTACCAAGTATCGCTACAAGGTGGCAAGTGCATTTTTTATTGACCATGCCCATCCCAAAATGTGTGTTTTACACTAACTGGGAATTTTTTTAATGTGGGTACGCTTGTTCATACAGGCCAATATTGGGCATTATCCAAAATCGGCACTCCCTTTAATATAGTGACTTTGATATTTGGCCAGCAAAGATTTTTAGAAACTTTGGAGTGTAAAGATTAGGGTTATGTATTTTGTAAAGAAATTAATGAAAAGCAGCCATGTGGGACGAATATAACAGACAGTAACTGTCTAGTTACTGTAGAGCCTATAGCAACTCCGTTTGTGTTTCTTGAACACCTATTGAATGGATCCTACATCATTTTGGCTAGCGAGTTTAGGTGTGGAATTCCAGCCCAGCAGACATTGGTAGTGACCGTAAATCAAACCACAAACTGTTTCGAAACTGATTTGTGGCCTCCCTTAAAGTCAGAGGCCCGGGTAGCACAAGCAGGCTTAAATGTGCCCAGATCTCTACTTCACTTTCCACTGCCGGTTGGAATTTTGGTTCAACTCAAGAAGACTAATATTACTTTATTTTCCACACAAGACAGCATTGAACAGGTTTTAATTAGTGCTCAGGGCTTTTACATTTGGATTTACATCCATGGGACTTTTTGAAGTAGGGACATCAATTAGTTCAAGCGCTAAAATCCGTGTGGCCAGCTGCCTCATTTGGTACAGAATATTGCAACAGCCACCACTCAGTTGAGTAAGTCTACCTTTGGTTCATTTTTCGACTTCCTCCTTTATACTAAACCAATTCTCATACTCCTAGCCTTTTCAACATTAATAGCCTTAATAGTTAAGCTATTTAGGAGGTAGATAAAATCATTAACCCTAGAAGTAGTTTGAGTGTTAGGAGAATATTCATATCTATTCCTATTATAACTTTTGTAGAATCATTATTCTAGACTATGGAATTGCCATGTGACATGCACCTTGATGCCTAGCCACTCACAGCTTGTGTTCCAGATAATCAATTCAAAACCCTTCACGCATACAGTCAGGTGTTTCCTGCTCATAACCCAGAGACTTTGAATGCTTCTCACGCACATCCTGTTTGTCAGCGTTGCCTCCGAGCACAGGGGAGTGGCAGAGTGGCTCAGATTCTGAACAGGAATTGCAGGAGGTGGGGGAGGAATTATCCCAGGCTTGTGTAGAGATAGAGACACAGACTCCTCAGGCTTCAAAGGCCCAGCTGGATGGAGAGGGCCTCTCTTTATACCCCCCTGTGAGAGATAGCGAACAGGGAGAGGTGGGGTTTGGAGAGTCTGAATTCTTAGACGCCAAGCGCAGACGCAGAGTCAAGAGAGAGATGGCATGGGCGGAACTTAGGTGGTCTGCCCGATTGGCCCGGCAGAAACAGCTGTGCTTAGAGTCCTCACGAGAGAGAGGGAGATCCTCACCCCACCCCTTAAGTTAGGGTAGCAGCCTGCCTTTTCTTCAAACGGTGGGCAACATTCGTAGCTCTCCTTTGAACTCCCTGAAGGCATTTCTTTTGTAGACTGTGAGTCTACAAAACTCACAGTTTGCATCTGTATAACCCACTGAAGTAGTGGACTAAAAGCCGAGAACTGAAGCCTCTTGTCTGTGTTTTGATTTGGGTTCTGAAGTTTACAGCAGGGGCAAAAGGGAATCCTGACACTGTCCCTTTCGATGAAGAGGCCACGATATGGCTAGAGAACCCTTGGTGCCTGGAAGTGCCATGAGAAACTGCTGCACTTTTGTCTTGGCTGCACATGAGAGCAATGAATTTGGGACACAGCATTAAATGGAGGAAGATTACAGTGGCAGAAGGTCTTGTATATCAATGGTCACATTTGGACTCTGAAATGGGAGCTTGTCTCATTGTAGACACTCCCCAAAGAGGAATGGAATGTATAATTTGTGATGGTTACAGACATAGTAATTGCTTTCTCATGTTTGGAAAAGAATAATTTTGTTCAGGAAGAAACAGTAGAATGATTATTGACACATTACCACCTACGCATTTTCCTGTAGAATTTTGTGTTCATAGAATTTCCCGTTGTTGTATTTTTTTCTGATTGGGAATCTTCAAATAGATTTTACCGGCCTTTTCACCAACGGTATCTTGCCACTTACCTCCTCACTCAGATGCAGAGTGAGCGGGTAGTTTGAAACACAGCCCAAATTCTTGTGATCCAAATCACAGCATTCCCTTAGAGGAAGGAGGGAGTGTGGCAGATCAAGCAAATCTTCCATATTTGCATGTTTCTAACCCTTACTACTCAATTAGGAAATTCAATAATTAAATGGCTCCAAGAAAATTCTGGAATTAAAAATGGGATCCCAATTAGGGACGTTGGAGAATCCTGCCACGAACTCCAATGAGGCTGGATCCTTTAGAATCCGGCCGCCCGGAGTCCGTGGTAGAATGGAGCAGTCCCCCCCGCTACCTTTTGTCAGCTGTCCAGTACGTCCGCTGCCCCATTCTGCAGCCGCCATTTGCCTCCCTACTGTAGCTGTGATAGGCTATGTAAGTATTTACGTAGCCTATCACAGCAAAGAGCAGGGATGCAAATAGCGTCCCCTATGCCATTTGCATCTCTGCCTTTTGCCGTGATGGGCTACGTAAATATATACATAGCCTATCACGGCTAACGGAGAGACGCAAATGGCAGCCGCTACGCCATTTGCGTCCCTGCGTTAGCCGTGATAGGCTATGTATATATTTACATAGCCTATGACAAAAAGAGCAGGGATGCAAATGGCGTAGCGGGCGCTATTTGTGTCCCTGCTCTTTGCCGTGATAGGCTATGTAATTATATATGTAGCCTAGCAAGGCTAAAGCAGGGATGCAAATGGTGGCCGCTAAGGCAGCGGATGGAAGTCTGGCTGTGGGCGGCCCTGGCTGGCACCTTTGCAGACTCGCCGCAGAGTGGAGCTGGCTGGGGAGGATTCTGGGGGGAGGGACGGATCGCCTCCCCCCCACAGTGGACGGCCCCACTGGAACAGGGTGAGTAATCCATACACCCCTAATCCCAATGCCTAATATCCCCCAGTAAGGGCTTCTGATTCAAGAAAAATTAAAATGTCTTAGCTCTGAGGTCTGAGACAATTGTATCAGGCAATTAGAAATAGATCATTAGATCCTTTTACTGTTTAGAATAGGGATGTCAGAGAATTCCGCCATGGATCTTGGTGAGGCCGAATGCCAGTGCATTCAGCCCCCCAAACTCCGTGGCGGAACGGCCTGCCACCCCCCCGCTCCCTGCGGATCCCTCCCGGGACAAGACTTACCTGGGACGGATGTTCCGGTCAGCGGCGGCGGCAGCAGCGGCTTTGGCGCAGCGGCAGCGGCGGCGGCTGGTCTTCCGAACGGTTGCCGCTGCCACCATTTGCAGTCTTCCCCCCCCATTCGTGATAGGCTATGTAAAGACTTACGTAGCCTATCACGTCTGGGTTAAAAAAAACACAAACGTGTACGCAAATGGCGGTGGCTATGGCCGCCGCCATTTGCGTTCCCTATTTTTGGTTGTCTTAGTCTATGTAAATATTTACGTAGACTAAGACAACAAAACTAAGGGGGAATGCAAATAGTGTAGCGGACGCTATTTGCGTTCCCCCTTATTTTCACCGTCTTAGTCTACGTAAATATTTACTTAGACTAAGACGGTGAAAATAAAGGAGAATGCAAATAGGGAAAATATAGGGGAGCGGAGCCGACCGGCAAGGATTCCGGAGGGAGGGACGGAGCGCCTCCCCCCCCCCCCAGCGGAACCCGGCGGAGCAAGGTAAGGGGGGTTTCGTACATCCCTAGTTTAGAAAGGAATTCAGATAAGGAGGTGTCAAAATATTAAATGTAGGTTTACGACTTTCAATTAGTAGAGTCTCGTAAAGTCATCAGGTCAGATGGGCCATCAGATAAGTGACCAAGAGGCCTAACTGGAGGCTGTAAATATGTAAGAAAAATAGGGATGGCAGAGAATTTCTCCCCGAAACTTCGGGGGGCCGAGCGCCAACATGTTCGGCCCCCTTAACAAGTTTCGGGGAGAAATCCTCCGCACCCCCCCACACACCCCGCACCCCCCCCGGGACAGGACTTACCTTCGCCGAATGCCCCTCCCGGCGGCGAGGCCAGCCGGCGGTTCGGCGGGTGTTCGAGCAGGGCGGGAGCGGCAGCCGGTCTTTCGACCGGCTGCCGCCGCCGCCATTCCAATGAAAGGAAAAAAAAAACGCCCCCGTGATAGGCTACGTGACGATTAACGTAGCCTATCATGGCTAGATTTGCAAAGTCAGCCATGATAGGCTATGTAAATCGTCACGTAGCCTATCACGGGTGACTTAACAACAACAAAAAAACGCGTACGGATAATGGCGGCCCCCATAGGGAGCCGCCATTCCCGTTCCTTATTTGGTCGCTGTTCGTCTACGTAAAGATTTACGTAGACTACGGCGAAAATAAGGGCAACGCTATTTGCGTTGCCCTTATTTTCGCCGTAGTCTACGTAAACATTTACGTAGACTACAACGACCAAATAAGGAACGCGAATGGCGGCTCCCTATGGGGGCCGCCATTAGCGTACGCGCTTTTTTTTTTTAAAGTCACCCGTGATAGGCTACGTGACGATTAACGTAGCCTGTCACGGCTGACTTTGCAGATCTAGCCATGATAGGCTACGTTAATCGTCATGTAGCCTATCACGGGGGCGTTTTGTTTTGTTTTTTAACTTTCGAGTTTGCAGCCGGGCAAGGCGGGAAGCCTCCTCCCCGGCCTGAATTTCGGCCGGGGCGAGGCGGGAAGCCTCCCCCCCGGCCTGAACTTCGTGGGGGGAGCAGCAAAGCGCCTCCCCCCCACCGCGAACAACCTTCGACGAAAGGTAAGGGACTTTTGTCCACCCCTAAAGAAAAACAAGCTCACAAGACAGGATGATGTCAAGCGAATAGATTTGTGTCAAAAACATACCTGTAACATGTAAAAAAAAGTGAAGATGTTTAGATAAGTATGTTGGTATGTGCATTAATCTTGATAAGAAACTTCAAAATTAGATACTCTTATTTAGACGTATGACAGTTTAGAGTAGAAATCTCTGGAATGCTTCGATAAGAAATATAAGCTGTAGTAAAAAGAAAAATGTCAAAGATGTCTTGATATGAATAAAGACATATACTTGGGATTTATTGATTATGAGAAGGCATTTGATAAAGTTCATCATGAGCAACTGATTGACATACTGAGAAAACCGATACAGAAAATCAGGAGATTCGGATAATAAAAAATTTGTATTGGAATCAAACAGCTTCAGTTCGTATAGATGGAGCGTTATCTGAAGAAATTCAAATTTCTGGGAAGGAAACTCAAGAACTTTGGGGCCCAGATAGTTTTCTCATCCATACTTCCAGTAGTTAGAAGAGGGATAGAAAGGGAAAGAAAAATACTCCGAGTGACTGACTGACTACGAAGGTGGTGCCGACGAGAGAGATTTGGATTCTGGGACCACGGGCTATACTTCCTGGAAGATGGACTGTTGGCAAGGGATGGGTTGCACCTCACAAAGGATGGGAAGAATGTGTTTGGCCACAGCATGAAGAACTTCATCAGGAGGGCTTTAAACTGAATCCTAC
The DNA here is from genome assembly GCF_057233095.1 of Heloderma suspectum. NCBI lineage: Eukaryota > Metazoa > Chordata > Lepidosauria > Squamata > Helodermatidae > Heloderma > Heloderma suspectum. The sequence continues at coordinate 3,596,478 of NC_139463.1, read as the reverse complement.
GGGGAAGGGAGATGTAAAGTTGGGGGTAACAATGGACGTAGGCTCATGCACTGCAACAGAGAGAACAGCTCTAATAGCACCCAAAAATAGTCTTCAGACACATGTAGGAAGAAAGCCAGACTATGAAGCACATGGTCTTCGATGTCTATATACTAATGCCCAGAGTATGGGAAACAAACAGAATGAACTTGAACTCTTAATACAAGAGGGAAATTATGACTTGATAGGTATAACTGAGACTTGGTGGGATGACTCTCATGACTGGAATACAGCAACTGAAGGATATAACTTGTTCAAAAAGAACAGGAGGAACAGAACGGGAGGTGGGGTTGCACTGTATGTGAAAAATACATATCTCTGCACAGAAATACAGGAGGAGAAGCTTGGTAGCCCCATCGAGGGCAACTGGATCAAAATAAATGGAGCAAAGAATAAAAGGAACCTGGTGGTTGGAGTCTACTACCGGCCACCCAATCGAGGAGAAGACGAGGATGAAACTTTTGAAAAGCAAATAGCCAATGTTTCAAGGAAGCATGATGTAGTAGTAATGGGCGACTTCAATTTCCCCGATAATCGTTGGCAGACAAATTCTGCAAAACATGGCCCCTCCAGGAAATTCCTGACTTGTGTGGCAGATAACTTCCTCCTACACAAAGTAGAGGAAGGAACTAGAGGATCGGCTATCCTTGACTTGATCTTAACCAACAGAGATGACTTAGTGGATAAAGTAGCAGTTACAGGAACTCTGGGGGAAAGCGACCATGTTATACTTGAGTTCTTGGTTCTAAGGGAAGCAAAAGCCGAGTGTAGTCAAATGCGTACCCTGGATTTCAGGAAAGCTGATTTTAATAAACTCAGAACAATGATCAGTAAGGTCCCATGGCAAGCGACGCTAATGAGAAAAGGAGTCCAAGATGGGTGGGAGCTTTTAAAAAAGGAAATTCTCAAGGCACAATCACAAACAATTCCAACAAGAAGAAAAGGTGGAAGACAACAGAAGAAGCCAATGTGGTTTCACAAAAAGCTTAGAGATGACCTGCAAACAAAAAAGGACACATATAGGAAGTGGAAAGAAGGCCAAGTAACAAAGGAAGAGTACAGGCAGGTAGCACAGAATTGCAGCGAAGGCGTCAGGAAGGCTAAAGCTGAGAACGAGCTGAGGTTAGCGAGGGATGCTAAAAACAACAAAAAGGCTTTCTTCAGCTACATGCATAGTAAAAGGCAGAGGAAAGAAATGGTGGTTCAGCTATTAAATAAGGATGGCAAAATGATAACAGATGACAAAGAAAAGGCAGAGGTGCTCAATTCCTACTTAGGGATGTACGAATCCCTTACCTGGCTCCGCGCAGGGGCATCTGCGGTGGGGGGGAGGCGCTCTGTCCCTCCCCCTGGAATCCTGCCTGGCTGGATTCGGTCCGCGGCCAAGCCACAGAGCCGCTGACCAGCTCCGGCCGCCCGCAGCCGGACATCCGGCCGCTGGGCAGCCCTGCAGGGACGCAAATGGCGGCTGTCGTAGCCGCCGCCATTTGCGTCCCTGTATTGAGCCGTGATAGGCAACGTAAATATTTACGTAGCCTATCATGGCAGGGGGGAAAAAAACCCAGCGTACACAAATGGTGGTAGCCACCGCCATTTGCAAACGCTGGGGTTTCCCCACCCAACCCCACCGTGATAGGCTACATAAATACTTACGTAGCCTATCACGGCCTCTGCAGGGACACAGAGGCCCTGCGTTAGCCGTGATAGGCTACGTAAGTATTTACGTAGCCTATCACGGCTAGGAAGAGGAGGAAGCGAATGGTGGCCAGGACGGCCGCCATTTGCAAAGCAGGGTGGATGGGAGCAGGTAAGTGCTCTGTTTCACAAACCTTTCATGGGGGGGGGCGAGGGCTTCGTTCCGCGAGAGATTTCCGGGGGCCGAATGCACTGGCATTCGGCCTCACCGAGATCCGTCGTGGAATTCTCTGACATCCCTATTCCTACTTTGGCTCAGTCTTCTCCCCAAAGTGGGTCTATGACCCCCCTGGCAAAGGTGAAGTACAGGCTGAAGGGGCAGGGTTGCAGCTTGAGATCGATAGGCATATGGTCAAGGAACACCTAATTACTTTGAATGAGTTCAAATCTCCAGGGCCAGATGAACTGCATCCTAGAGTAATAAAGGAACTGGCAGAAGAGCTCTCAGAACCGCTGTCTATTGTCTTGGAGAAATCATGGAGGACAGGTGAAGTGCCAGATGACTGGAAGAGGGCTAATGTTGTCCCTATCTTCAAAAAAGGTAAAAAGGAGGAACCTGGGAACTACAGACCAGTCAGTCTGACATCAATCCCTGGGAAAATTCTGGAGCAGTTGATAAAGCAATCCATCTGTCAGCACCTTGAAAACAATGCAGTGATTACTCGAAGCCAACATGGATTTGTCAAGAACAAGTCCTGCCAGACAAATCTGATCTCATTTTTTGATGAAGTCACCTCCCTTGTGGACCGTGGGAATGCTGTAGACATAATATACCTCGACTTCAGCAAAGCTTTCGACAAAGTGCCCCGTGATATCCTGATGAGCAAAGTAGCTCGAAGTGGGCTAGATGAAACAACGATCCGGTGGATCCACAGTTGGCTCCAGAATCGGACTCCAAGAGTGCTTATCAATAGGACCTTCTCAAACTGGGGAGAGGTAACGAGCGGGGTACTGCAGGGCTCAGTCCTGGGCCCAGTGCTCTTCCACATTTTTATTAATGACTTGGAGGAGGAGGTGCAAGGAATGCCGATCAAATTTGCAGATTTCACAAAATTAGGTGGGATAGCTAATACCTTGGAAGACAGAAACAAAATTCAAAGTGATCTTGATAGGTTGGAGTGCTGGGCAGAAGACAACAGAATGACCTTTAATAGGGATAAATGCCAAGTTCTGCACCTAGGAAAAAGAAACCAAATGCACAGTTACAAGATGGGGGATACGTGGCTCAACAACACTACAAGCGAGAACGATCTTGGAATTGTTGTCGATCACAAGCTAATTATGAGCTAACAATGGGATGTGGCTGCAAAAAAGGCAAATGCTCTTTTGGGCTGCATTAATAGAAGCATCGCTTCCAAATCCCATGAAGTAATAGTTCCCCACTACTCAGCACTGGTTAGGCCTCATCTGGAGTACTGTGTCCAGTTCTGGGCACCACACTTTAAGAAGGATGCAGACAAACTGGAGAGGGTTCAGAGGAGGGCAACAAAGATGATCAGGGGACTGGAAACAACGCCCTATGAAGAGAGACTGAAAGAACTGGGCCTGTTTAGCCTTGAGAAGAGAAGACTGAGGGGAGATATGATAGCACTCTTCAAGTCCTTGAAAGGTTGTCACAGAGAGGAAGGCCAGGATCTCTTCTCGATCATGCCAGAGTGCAGGACATGGAATCATGGGCTCAAGTTACAGGAAGCTGGATTCCGGCTGAACATCAGGAAACACTTTGTGACTGTTAGAGCAATATGACAATGGCACCAATTCTCTAGGGAGGTGGTGGGCTCTCCCACACTGGAGGCGTTCAAGACGAGGCTGGACAGCCATCTGTCAGGGATGCTCTGACTTGGATTTCTGCACTGAGCAGGGGGTTGGACTCGATGGCCTTGTAGGCCCCTTCCAACCCTACTATTCTATGATAAATCCAAAGAGGAGTACGACAAGGTTGTGTCCTGTCACCTATGCTGTTCAGTTTATATTCTGGAGCTATATTTAATGAAGCACTTTCCGAACAGATGGCTGGCATAAACATCAATGGAAAAATAATTAACACAGTTCAATATGCTGATGACACCATAGTAATGGCAGACAATATATCCAACTCACAAAAATTACTAGATCAGATTAATAAAGTAAGAAATGAGCATGGCCTCAAAATAAATATCAAGAAAACAAAATATATGGTAATAAGCAAAAAGCCTTTTAGGGTGCAATCCTATGCAGATAGGCGGCCGCCTCCGAACTCTGAGGCGACCACCTATTCAATGCAGGGCAGGAGATGCACAGAGGGGATCATTCCCTCTGCGCTTCTCCTGCCCTGCATTTTCGGCTAGACAGCCTATTTCGTCTGTCTAGCCGCAGGATGGTGGAGTGGGGGAGGAGGCTCCCAGATGACACATTGGATGTGTCATACCAGCATTTCCACCCGCCCCAGAACGCCCCCTGGAACACCCCAGTTCGGCTGCTCCACACTCCTCTTGTGAGCACAGAGCACGGGGCTTTTCTGCGCTGCCTGTGAGGCAGCATGGAGGGGTGGGGAGATCAGTTCTCCAGGAACCAACCTTGGAGCACAGGCTCTGAGGTCGGTCCCAGAAAAAAAGATATCCTATGGCCGTCTAGCTGCAGACCAGCAGCCATAGGATTGCTCCCTTACTGCATTTAATATTACAATACATAATATGCCAATTGAGCAAGACACAAATACCTAGGAACTTGGCTCAATGAAAGAAATGAACAAATACAAGAGATAAACGCAAGAGTGGAGATGGCAAGAACAGTGTTTGATAAAATGAAACCATTATTATGTAATGGGGACCTTAATCTTGCAGTAAGGATTTGGATGGTAAGATGCTACGTGTTCTCAATATTATTTTACGGAGTGGAGGTTTGGACACTTAAGAAGAACAATCTGAGGAAAATCGAATCCTTCGAAATGTGGATATACCGACGCATGCTGAAAACACCGTAGACTGATGGAGTAACAAATGAGAATATTCTGTGGAGAGTAAGCAAACAAACAGAATTGGTAAAGACCATTAAGAGAAGAATGTTATAATACTTTGGTCATATTATCCGAGGTGAAAAATATGTCATACTCCAACTCATTATACAAGGGAAAATGGAAGGGAAAAGATCAACAGGAAGAAGACGAACATCATGGTTAAAAATCTGAGGGAACGGTTCAGCTGTACGTCTGTACAACTGTTCAGAGCAGTGGCATCAAAAATGAAAATAGCTGTGATGATCACTAACCTCCGATAGGAGATGGCACCTTAAGAAGAAGTAGCAGTAAAAATAGTTTGGACATATTTTATAGCATCCAAAAAGTATATAAAGGAGACTCAGAACACACAACAGGGGAAGCTGTGCTTTAGGATCAGCTTTCCCCAGCGTGCTGCCTGTAGACTCAGCCTGGTAAGCTTGATTATCGTTGAGAACTAGCAAATGTACTTAACTCTGCTTAGAAGCCTTGTTGGAGAATGACCTTAGATGTATTCTTGTGTCTGTATGCATGGATAAGCGCTTGTATTTAGTACTGTTATGTTAATGCTTTGCAGTAAAAGCCAAAATCTTGTCTGAGAGAGTGTTTCTTAAGAACTAGAATTCTTGGGAATCAGCGAACTAAAATGGACAAGCATGGGCAAAATTAATTCAGGTGACCATCATATCTACTACTCTGGGCAAGAATCCCTCAGAAGAAATGGAGTAGCACTCATAGTCAACAAAAGGGTGGGAAAAGCAGTACTGGGGTACAATCTCAAAAACGACAGAATGATCTCAGTACGAATCCAAGGTAAACCATTCAACATCACAGTAATTCAAGTCTATGCCCCAACCACTGAGGCTGAAGAAGCTGAGGTTGATCGGTTCTATGAAGACCTACAACACCTTCTAGAACTAACACCAAAAAAAGATGTCCTTTTCATCATAGGGGATTGGAATGCTAAAGTAGGAAGTCAAGAAATCACCGGGATAACAGGCAAGCATGGCCTTGGTGTACAAAATGAAGCAGGACAAAGGCTAATAGAGTTTTGCCAAGAGAACACGCTGATCATAGCAAACACTCTTTTCCAACAGCACAAGAGGCGACTCTACACATAGACATCACCAGATGGTCAATATCGAATTCAGATTGATTATGTCCTTTGCAGCCAAAGATGGAGAAGTCAGTCAAAACAAGACCTGGAGCGGACTGTGGCTCAGATCATGAGCTTCTTGTTGCAAAATTTCGGCTTAAATTGAAGAATGTAGGGAAAAACACTAAACCATTCAGTTATGACCTCAATCATATCCCTTATGAATATACAGTGGAGATGAGGAATAGATTTAAGGGATTAGCACTGATAGACAGAGTGCCTGAGGAACTATGGACGGAGGTCCGTAACATTGTTCAGGAGGCAGCAACTCAATCCCTCCCAAAGAAAAAGAAATGCAAGAAAGCCAAGTGGCTGTCTGATGAGGCTTTACAAGTAGCTGAGGAAAGAAGGGAAGCGAAAAGCAAAGGAGAAAGGGGAAGATATATCCAACTGAATGCAGAGTTCCAGAGAATAGCAAGGAGAGACAAGAAGGCCTTCTTAAATGAACAATACAAAGAAATCGAGGAAAACAACAGAATGGGAAAGACTAGAGATCTCTTCAAGACAATCAGAGATCTCAAGGGAACGTTTTGTGCAAAGACGGGCATGATAAAGGACAAAGAAGGCAGGGACCTAACAGAAGCAGATTAGACTAAGAAGAGGTGGAAAAAATACAGTGTAGAACTATACAAGAAAGATCTGAATGTCCCTGATAGCCATGATAGTGCGGTCACTGAACTTGAGCCGGAGATCCTAAAGAGTGAAGTCAAGTGGGCCTTAGGAAGCATTACTAACAACAAAGCTAGCGGAGATGACATTATTCCAGCTGAGCTATTTAAAATCCTAAAAGATGATGCTGTTAAAGTGCTGCACTCAATATGCCAACAAATTTGGAACACTCAACAGTGGCCACAAGACTGGAAAAGGTCAGTTTACATTCCAATTCCAAAGAAGGGCAATGCCAAAGAGTGTTCAAACTACTGTAAAATTGCGCTCATTTCACATGCCAGCAAGGTTATGCTCAAAATCCTACAAGCTAGGCTTCAGCAGCATGTGAACCGAGAACTACCGGAAGTACAAGCTGGGTTCCGAATAGGGATGGGGGAGAATTTCTCCCCGAAACTTCAGGGGGCCGAGTGCCAACGCATTCGGTCCTCCGAAGGTTCGGGGAGAAATTCAGGGAGAAAAACGCAAATAGCGTTGCCCTTATTTTCACCATAGTCTACGTAAATCTTTACGTAGACTACAGGGACCAAATAAGGAACGTGAATGGTGGCTCCCTATGGGGGCCGCCATTCGCGTACGCGCTTTTTTTTTTTTTAAGTCACCCGTGATAGGCTACGTGACGATTAACGTAGCCTATCACGGCTGACTTTGCAGATCTAGCCGTGATAGGCTACGTAAATCGTTACGTAGCCTATCACGGGGCTTTTTTTTTTTTTTTACTTTTCTTTTGAAGTTCGTGGCCGGGGAGACGGGGCGCTTCTCCCCGGCCTGAATTTTGGCTGGGCGAGGCAGGAAGACACCCCCCCCTCGCATGAACTTCGGGGGGAGAAGCGAAGCGCCTCCCCCCCACCGTGAAAAAAGCTGCGGGACAAGGTAAGTCCCTTTCGTACATCCCTAGTTCCGAATAGGCAGAGGAACTAGAGATCAAATCGCCAACATTTGCTGGATCATGGAGAAAGCAAGAGAATTCCAGAAAAACGTCTATTTCTGCTTCATTGACTATGCTAAAGCCTTTGATTGTGTGGATCACAACAAACGGTGACAAATTCTTAAAGAGATGGGAGTACCAGACCACCTTACCTGTCTCCTGAGAAACCTGTATGAGGGTCAAGAAGCAGCAGTAAGAACCACACATGGAACAACCGATTCAAAATTGGGAAAGGAGTACGACAAGGCTGCATATTGTCGCCCTGCTTATTTAACTTATATGCAGAGTACATCATGAGAAATGCCGGGCTGGATGAATCACAGGTCGGAATTAAGATTGCCGGGAGAATTATCAACAACCTCAGATACGCAGACAATACCACCCTAATGGCAGAAGCGAAGAGGATCTAAAGAGCCTCTTGTTGAGGGTGAAAGAGGAGAGTGCAAAAGCTGGTTTGAAACTCAACATTAACAAAACGAAGATCATGGCATCTGGCCCCATCACTTCCTGGCATATAGAAGGGGAAGAAATGGAAGCAGTGACAGATTTTACTTTCTTGGGCTCCAAGATCACCACAGACGGTGACTGTAGCCATGACATTAAAAGATGCTTGCTCCTTGGGAGGAAAGCTATGGCAAACCTAGACAGCATAGTAAGAAGCAGAGACATCACCTTGCCGACAAAGGTCCGTCTAATCAAAGCTGTGGTTTTCCCATAGTAACGTATGGCTGTGAGAGCTGGACTATAAGGAAGGCTGAGCGCCGAAGAATTGATGCCTTCGAACTGTGGTGCTGGAGAAGACTCTTACGAGTCACCTGGACTGCAAGGAGGTCAAATCAGTCCATCCTAAAGGAAATCAACCCTGACTGCTCATTGGAAGGACAGATACTGAAGCTGAAGCTGAAATATTTTGGCCATCAAATGCGAAGAGAAAAGTCACTGGAAAAGGCCCTGATGCTGGGAAGGACTGAAGGCAAAAGGAGAAGGGGACGGCAGAGGATGAGATGGCTAGATAGCATCACCGATGCAATGAATATGAACTTGAGCACACTCCGGGAGAGAGCGGAGGACAGGAAGGCCTGGCGTGCTATTGTCCATGGGGTCACGAAGAGTCAGACACGACTTAACGACTGAACAACAACAACAACATATCAGAGTGAAATATTGAACTGGCTCTAGATGGTATCTGTATGTAAGAGAAATCTGCTTGTATACACGATAGACAGGTGATCAGTGGTTGCCCACCTACTGACAATATAGTTTGAGAGAGAATCTCTGAGCCAGGGCCTATGCCACAGGCACCATCTAGTGATGGTTTTAATAGTGCAACAATTCAACATATTTTAATTCTTCATTGTTTCCAGATCTTTTAAACATGGAAATACCTCTGGATGTTCCCTGGAGGTCGACGATGTCGTGAGAAGGACCCGCAAACTTCTGTGAGTAAGCAATCTCAATAGCAGGATAAAACCTCCATGTGAAGAAGCCCCTCAACCCAGATGAGCCATTATCACATTAACTTCTTTTTTAAAAAAGAAAAAGCAACTCTCTGGCCCAGAGGCAATTTGCCTTCATGGGCAGGGGTGGTGGTGAACTACCAGCATCCTCTCCTTTTCGCCAGAGAGAGAGAGAGCTATTTACTGGCTGTGTGCAGCCTGATCAGTCTCCTCCCAACCTGTTACTGTTGCTGGCCTGGCAGTGACGTGGGCAGGGCCGTGCTGTGCAGGGTTCTTGAGCATGTCTGCCTGTTCTGTGTTTCCTCCTTCCTCCTTCTTCTAAGGCAGTGGTGGGGAATATGTGGCCTTCCAGTTGTTATGAGACTGCAACTCCCAGCAGCCCTAGCCAGCATAGCCTATGGCGAGGGATGATGGGAGTATCAGCCCAACATCTGGAGGACCAGACACTGCCCATCCTTGTTCTAAGGCACTAGCAATTATGAATGAATGAATGAATGAATGAATGAATGAATGCAGCAGGCAGGCAGGCAGAGTGGCCCTCTTGGACCATATATATGCTGGAAACATTTGAAAGTGAGCATAAGAAGAAATGTGATAGATCAGACCAAAGGCCTCTCTAGTCCAGCATCCAGATGCCATAATGGGAAGCCCAGAAGCAGGACATGAGAGGAATGTAGCCCGCTCCTGATGTTGTTTTCCAGCGACTGGTATATTCAGTTGCAAAATGTTTGTATTTATTTATTTTATTTATTATTAAATTTATTAATCGCCCATCTGGCTGGTCACCCAGCCACTCTGGGCGATGTACAACATACAATAAAAACAGTTTAAAACAATAAAATTCTACAATAAAAACATTTTCTAAAATACCCTAACCCACCCCAAATGCCTGCCTGAACAACAACGTTTTTAATGCACGACGGAAGCTCATTAAAGAGGGGGCATGACGGAATTCCCTAGGGAGGGAGTTCCACAGAGTGGGGGCCACCACAGAAAAGGCCCTCTCCCTCGTCCCCACCAGTCTAGCTGTCCTGGCTGATGGGACAGAGAGAAGGCCATCTGAGGCTGATCTTGTTAAGCGGCCTGTCTGGTGCTGCTGGAGGCGCTCCTTAAGATAGGCTTAAGATGGGCTGGAATCATATAGGGTTTTAAAGGTCAAAACCAACACCTTGAATTTGGCCCGGAAAACAACTGGTAACCAGTGCAACTCCTTCAGCACTGGAGTGATGTGATGTTGCCGGCGGCTGCCTTTAATCAGGCGAGCCGCCGCGTTCTGTACCAGCTGCAGTTTCCGAACCGTCTTCAAGGGTAACCCCACATAGAGCGCATTACAGTAGTCTAAACGAGAGGAGACCAGGGCATGTACTACCGATGGGAGCAGATGGTCGGGAAGGAAAGGGCGCAGCCGCCGTATCAGATGGAGTTGATACAGCGCTGTCCGGCTCACAGCTGACACCTGAGCCTCCATGGACAGCTGGGAGTCCAAAATGACCCCCAGGCTGCGGACCTGGTCTTTCAAGTGTAGCCGTACCCCATTCAACACCAGGTCAACATCCCACAGCCTCCTCTTGCCTCCCACCAAAAGTACCTCGGTCTTGTCAGGGTTCAGCTTCAGCCTATTCCTCCCCATCCAGCCACTCACCGTCTCCAGACATTTGGACAGGGATTCTACGGCCAACCTTGGTGAAGATTTGAATGAGAGGTAGAGCTGCGTGTCATCTGCATATTGATGACACTGCACCCCAAACCTCCTGATGATAGCCCCCAGCGGCTTCACATAGATGTTAAATAGCATCGGGGAGAGGATGGAACCCTGTGGCACCCCACAAGTGAGTGGCCACGGGTCCGAAACCTCCTCTCCCAGTGCTACCCTCTGGTACCTGCCGGAGAGGAAGGACCGGAACCACCGCAATACGGTGTCCCCAATGCCCAACCCCTCCAGGCGGTCCAGGAGGATACTGTGGTCAACGGTATCGAAAGCCGCTGAGAGGTCGAGGAGAACAAGGAAGGAGCATTCACCCCTATCCAGAGCCCTCCTTATATCATCTACCAAGGCAACCAAGGCCGTTTCTGTCCCATGCCCAGGCCTGAAGCCCGACTGAAATGGGTCTAGATAATCAGTTTCTTCCAAGTGTGCCTTCAACTGCACCACCACCACCCGCTCAATCACCTTGCCCAAAAATGGCAGATTTGAGACTGGGCGAAAGTTGTTCAGAACTTGAGGATCCAAGGAGGGCTTCTTTAAGAGCGGTCTTATCACTGCCTCCTTGAGGGCTGATGGCATCACTCCCTCCTCAAGGGAGGCATTCACCACCGCCTTGATCCCCTCACCCAGTCTCTCTCTGCAGCTCATAATGAGCCAAGATGGGCAAGGATCAAGTAAGCAGGTGGTCGGCCTTACAGATGAAAGCACCTTGTCCACTTCATCAGGAGGAAGATGGAACCGATCCCACAAAACCGGTTTGCCACAGGCCGCCTCTTGCTCACTAACTGTATCCACAGCGTGCAGAGTAACACACCTAATCTGATCAATTTTATCTGCAAAGTGCCTTGCCAAAGCCTCACAGGAGGGCTTAGAATGCTCCAGTGGTTCCGGAGCCACAGGACCGACCAGGCTCCGGACCACATGGAACAGCCTCCTGGGACAGCACTCTGCAGACGCGATGGAGGCAGCATAATATTCCTTTTTTGCTGCCTTCACCGCCACGTGATAGGCTGAAGATACAGCTCTAGCCCGTGTCTGATCGTCTTTGGAGCGAGACTTCCGCCACCAGCGCTCTAGCCGTCTCACCTCCTGTTTCAGAGCTCGTAACTGCGGATTGAACCATGGTGCAGTCCGAGCCCTGTTCAGGGGGAGAGGGCGTTTCAGAGCCACCTGATCTAATGCCCCAGTGATTGCGGCATTCCAGCCACCCGAGTGGCCAATCAATGGAGTTTCTGCATGCAACTGAACGCTGGATTTGAATTGGGAGGAGGTCTGAAGGAGCAATTTAAGGAGATGGATCTTTGTGGTGTTTTGTATGGGGGAGTTTTGGCTGGAAAACTAAACCAGCCATAGCCCCACCTCTAACCTGCAAGATTAGTAGTGGACTGCACTGGAAGGTGGATCTCACGTCCACCCTGGGAGAAATTTGGAAGTGGCTTCCAGCTAGGGAGTTTCCTAGGCAGATGAGGAGATGCGTTACTCTGATCTTTTATCCCTTGTTCAGTTCACACTGCAGAAGGTGGGGCCTCACCTCATGCAATGCTCTGAAAAAATGAAATAAACCCTCCTCCCATAGAAAACTAGCACCTCAGAGGAAAGTTTCGGCCCAAACCCTTTTCTCTGACATCTAGATTTCTGGAGGAATTCCAATTTGGTTTGCTATGGAGGAGCACTTCATGATGTCATTGATTGATACCACGCAGCATGAAGGTCTTACAAAGCTCTTTGCATGCACATGGGCTTAACTAAACTAGACAATAAGGCCAATAAAAATATTAAGTAAAATCTGGATCATAGCTTTGATGGCCAGTTTAAACTACTTTAGGCACAATCCAGTCAAGGTTAAGCTCTTCAAAACACCCCTTTTGAGGACAGTGGGAGAGATTTAAGCACTGGCTTAATTTTCTGATAATAATACAATGGGACTTCAAAGTATTGTGTGCATTTTTCTGTGTGCCTGATTTAGCCAGCTCACTGATTTCAGGGGCTCACTAAGCTCCAGAATGGACAAGGCTATAAAAACAAAAGCAAGTTTTATTCTACTGAAAGACACACACACACACACACTGCCATTAGGAAAGCAGTTATTTTTGCTAAGAGAGCGTACAAGACGAACCTGACTGGCACATACAAGATGGAACCAACTAACTGAGGAAGGTGTCCCAAAGCAGCAGCAAGAGGATGAGGCGGTGGCAAGAGAAGAAAGTGGACTCTTTTCACCCAAGCCCAAGTGGTGATCCTCCTCGAGGCAATGAGAAAAAGTTGGCAAGTCAGACTGGCATGCTGGAGCCTTGCATGCAGAAAACCGGCAGCTGTCGATAGGGGAAAGACACTGGTTAAGGCCCTAAGACTATCTGATGATGACTCTGTGGTGACAAGCTGCCTGGCCCAGTTCCCTTGCTGGGTTATGTGTATCTCTTCAGCAGGTAGTGTACAGTGAGAGTATGGCAGGTAGAGAATGTCCCAGGCATCAGCTCTGGTATGGTGCTGGGATCTCTACCATCTGTTTTATGCAGGATGCTACTGTGGATGAAGACATAATTCCCTCCTTTTCAAGGACAGGGTAGAGGTTCCAGGGGTGAGTTTCCACCTTATCAGCTTCACTTTGTTTTCACCTTTGTTGAGATGTTTCCCCAGTCGCATCTTCTCCTTTTCCAGTTTCCACAGTGCTTCAAGTCCCGGCTTAACCTCGCTGCAGCCTGGGGCTCTCTGCTGTTTCCACTGAGCTCTAATCAAATTATTTTCTCGATGGCTGGGTGGAGTCTGGGTGGAGTCTGGGCTGGGTCTGAGGACCTCATCCGTGTTCATGCCTCCTCGGCTGTGTTTCCAGAACAACAGAAGGAGAAGCTAATGGAAGAGAACCGGATTTTTAAAAAGGAATCAGCTTTGCTATTCAGAGAGGCTTCCCCCCTCTCCCCTGCTTTCTCCTTTGCCCTGAAAGTCCAGATGCACCTGCATTTCAGGAGCAAGCCTCACTGAGCACAATGGGAGTTACTTCTGAGTAGACACACATATGCTGGGAAAAGAGGGGAGGAGAACACAAAGAGGGAAACAAGCCCCCATTTTAACCCAAAGGACCTCGTTGACCACAATGGGAGTTACTTCTGACGAGACAGTAATGGGTTTGTTGTGGGAAAGAGAGCAAAACCAGCCCCCATTTTAATGCTCAGGATCTCTATATGGAAGCTGTGAATAAGTTATATCCTAAGGAAACGGACCGGAGCCTCGAGATCGTGCTTAATAGCATTTAAGGAAGTGGGCTTAAAAGTGTGCCATTTCAATTGAGGGGGAATCTCTGTAAGTTCTGATGCAGGCATCCAAAGGCAAGCCTCATTCAGCACAATGGGAGTTACTTCTGAGGAGACACTAATGGGTTTGTTGTGGGAAAGAGAGTAGTACACACAAAGACGGAACCGAGCCCGCATTGTAACCCGCAGGATAGCTATGACGAAGCTGCAAAGTACTTTCTTCCTAAGGCAATTCATTGGAGCCTCGCTTGGTCACTTAAACGCATTTAAGGAATTTGGACTTTAATGTGTGCCATTTCAATTGAGGGGGAATCTCAGCCTCATCCACAGCAACGGGAGTTACTTCTGAGGAGACTAATGGGTTTGTTGTGGGAAAGAGACCGAAACCAGCCATTTTAACGCGCAGGATCTCTATATGGAAGCTGTGAAGGAATTATGTCCTACAGCAATGGACCTTGGGATCGCGCTTAATTGCATTTAAGGAATTGGGCTTTGATATGTGTCGTGTCAATTGAGGGGCTTCTCTGTCATTTCTGTGGTCGTTGAGAGGGCAAGCCTCGTTCAGCACAATGGGAGAAAACACCCCTTGACTGGGGTCATGGGCTGTGTTCTGGTGCTAATTTTCAATGATGTTTTAAAAGTTGGTCCCTCGGGATCCTGCTCCAAAACAGCAATGAAACTTCTGGAAAACAGGGAGGGAAAGGGTTGGGTCACTGAGGTCAGAGCGACACACCCACAAAGGCCAGGCTACATGCCCCATGGGCAGGACTATGATACCGGGCCCAGTGCAGTTGTGGAAACAGGTCAGCAATTGGGCCGCAGTAATCTGGAAAAATCAGACTATAGGCAGTCTCAGAAGAAGTGGGTTTTCAGCGATAAAATGTGGGGCTGCTGCTGAATGGCCAAGACATCATGGAAACACAGAGACTTCACCGCGCAGCCAGGTTGGAGTAAATCATTGGTGGAAACACAGCCCAGGAAACAGGAATGAAAGTAATAGTCCCAGATAGGAACATTAGAATGCCTCCAATGGTAAAAAAGAAAAAGAAATGCATTTTTCCTGTTTCTTGTTCTTGAAGAAATTCCATAAGGCAAGGAACATAAAACACATAGCCCCTGCATCCCCAAGGCAAGCTAAGGACATCAGGTCCTGAGTGCTAAAAATTTCCAGCTAACCTCCACAATGCAATAAGGTGTTCCCCAAATGTTTGCAGTTACCAAGTCTGCCAAAAGCCTAATAGGTTGGGACTATTTACATTGGGGCTGTTTCTGGAGCTTTCAAGTTACTGAGTAGTCTATTAATACTAAATAATAAATATTTTAATAAATAAAATAAAATTAACTCATTAGAATCAGTGATTGTAAATCCACCAGAAATGGCAAAATGTTCATCATCCACTGTAAATCATGAAATTGTTTTTGTGAAGCCTTGTAAATACATATATTTATTCACTGATTTCAGTGGGTGAGATAAGCATATGAGGTTGAGAAACTGGAAGGCAATGGATTCCTGAGTGAGGGCTGCTGAATGAAGTAAGTTGACAGCAGAGGGCAGGCTAGATATGGAAAAGGACACTGGACAGTCTCAAAATGGGGTGAAGGTGGGCTCCAGATGCCACAAGCCCTTCCTGTAAGTTTTCTAGCAGCCTCGGCATGGAATGTTTGAAAGGAAGCAAATTAGAGCTGCACTCCTATACACACTTGCCTAGGAACAAATCTCACAAAACTGAATGGGACTTACTCCTAAGTAGACATCCATAGGAGTGTACTGCACATTGATCTCTGGAAAGCTTTTTATGCTCACAGTTCTCAGTAGCTGTAAGTCAACTTCAGGTGAGCGCTCTGCCGCCTGATTCACTTTTCCTACATGCTGCAGCACTGGAAAACCTTCTGGGCTGGGATAAATATTACTTCTTCCTTTAAGGGCACAATCCTATGGCCACTAGACAGCCTCTAGACAGCCATAGGATTTTTTGATTTCTGGGAACCGAGCTTGGAGCCAGAGCTCTGAGGTCAGTTCCCAGAAATCCAACGCCCCACCCCTTCCCCTGCCACCTCATCGGAGGCATGGTTCATCCCTGGCTCCATGCTCAGAAGAGCAGCATGAAGCAGCTGAAAAGGGGGTGTTCCTGGGGGCGGGGACAGGATGGCAGAAGCCATTACGATGTGTCCTATGAGCCATTCCGACTCCCCCCACCCTGCTCCGAGGCTCCCCAGCTAGACAGCCAAAACCGGCTGGCTAGCTGCAAATGCATCTGGGAACCTTTCGTGTGTGTCTTCTGTTAATTTGCAGAAACAGAGATTTGGATGAATTTCAGCAGCAGCTCATGCAAATCTCTATTTCTGCAAATAAAAACAAAAATACAGAAAATCCATGAACTGACCCAACTTGATGCAGATCAAGTCAGGCCAGTTCATGGAAAATGGACCCAAGTCTGGGGGGCCGAACCAAGGGAAGCTCATCAAGCTCCACTCCGCAAATGGATTCCTCTGACATCCCTGGTTATTACTAACGATATTTAGTTATGATTAGTAATAATTTTTAATAATGTATCTGCTTTTACTAAATCTTCACATGCTTTTAAACAAAAGTTCACCCAAACTTGTGGTTCCTGAAAACTCAGCAAATATCTCTATCAGAACTACCTAAGCATTAATCTAACCCTTGACCGGCTTTAAGTGCTCCTCCTAGGCTGAGGGTTCCTGGGCAAAGGCCAATTGCTTGAGGGTCAACTTGATAACAAGCCCCCAGGCAGGAAAGCAGCACATCTGGTGCCCGCAAAGGCAGAGAGCACATCATGACAGAATTCACGGGAGGAGAAGTTTACCAGGCAGAATTTGACCCCAAAGCCTACCTGGAATATTTCAAGTTTGGAGGATGCATCATTGGGGATGAAATCGTGACCATCACCCTCAAAAACCTTTGCAAAGCCTTTTCTTCAGGTAGGTCATCACCATAATTGTAACCTTTGTGCGCACGTGAAGGGGGAAGGGCTCTGGTGCAGTGGCAGCACAGCTGTGTTGCATGCAGAAAGCCCCCAGGATCAGTCCCTGGCATCACCAGGCAGGGCTTGGAAAGATTCCCATGTGGAACCCAGGTGAGTTTCTGCCTGACAGTGTTGTCTACACTGAGCTAAATAGACCAATGCCCTGGCTCCATATAAGACAGCCTCTGATGTTTGTGTAAAGTGATTTCCTTGAAGACATTCTGAGCAAGTCGTGCTTACACTTTCACAGGGCTCGTGTCACTGGGCTTCCTCTACCTTTCCAGGCAAAATTCATACGCTGCTCATGACCTATACTAATAATGCCCTAAGTTGGCTCTGTCCTTACATTTGTTGCGGCGTGTGCCTGCATAATCCTATGGAAATTATGTACTTATTTGCTGTGATACCCCACCCTCCAACAGGTTCCCAGGGAGGCTCACAAAAAGTTACAAGTGCAATAAGACACATTTAAAGCAAACATTGACTGTGCCGACCCCGTGCTACAGAAGAGCAGCGTAGAGCAGTCAGTGTAACTGGGAGCATCAAACAGCACAAAAGCCACATACAGAGGTTGAAAAAGCCTGGGAGAAATGAAAAGGTCTTTGCCTGGCTCCAATAGGACACTGAGGTGAACACCAGGCGAGACTCCCTGGGGAGGCCCTTCCACGTTGCAGGAAAGCCTTATGTCAGGTTCCCTTCCCACCCTGTGACCTGTCCTGACTGGTTCTCCACTCCCTGGATTGGGTTTCTAGCCAGGCTTGAGTACATGTTCCTGTCTTTACAGAACTTAAGTGTCCAGTTACCTGACAGTCTGCTCACTCTGCTGCAGGAGATGTGAGTAGTTCACACCATAGCAAGACTGGACCATATCTGCTGTTGATTTTGACCTCCAGAAGGTCTGGAATTCTGCCATGTAGTACTGCATGCAGTTGATCCCTAAACATGGGAGATGAAGGCCTTATGAATAGGGTTGCCATACTTTTATTAGCCCCTGCGCCTGTGCTTTTAACAGCAGTGTGATCCCCAGACATTAGCAGGAGGTCTTGCTGATCACCATGCTGCTGAAAGATTTGTCACAGGATCAAGCTGTCTTTAAAGGCAGAAGAGCAGGTCCAACCCTACAGGTGAGCTGCCATCACTAGGTCTTCAGAGTCCCCCAGCAATGTGTCCGAAGAAGCTTTAAAGGGAACATCCTGGCTTTGCAAGGCTCAAACACCAGGCAGCTGAGCTCCAGAACCCAGCCCCATTCAGCCAGACGCTTGTCAGAGTTCAAAACAGGCAGGACTCCGTTCCAGGGCAGCCTTCCCACCCTGGCGCCCTCCAGATGTGTTGGACTGCAACTCCCATCATTCCCAGCCAGCATGGCCAACAGGAATTGTGAGAGTTGCAGTCTAACACATCTGGAGGGCGCCAGGGTGGGAGAGGCTGCTCCAGAGCAACAACAGGGAATAGGAGAGGCATAAACAGGTGTCTTAGCAAAGTCCAGCAGCTGTCAAGGCCCAAGGCAGCAATCCACCAGCAACCGGAGGTGCTTAGAGGCTGGGTCTTTATAGGGCCTGGTGGGTTGGGATTTACCCTTGGAGATCAACTGACTGGTTGCTCAGGCAACCAGATTCTGTAGCCAAGATGGCACCCTTGAAGCCCAGAGCCAAGTCTGCCAGGTTTGCACTGGAAATGGAATACTGACAGCAAGAGAGATAAGATGATGGAACCTGATGGGAGGTATGGGCGGCTCTTTTAAGATACAGTGCCAATAAGGACCAGAAAAACAGCTGTAAGGCTGGAAACCAAAGTCAAAACAGAAACAGCTGCACCAATTTAATTCCCAACACGTTTCAACACTTGGTCTTTATCAAGGGAACTGAAGGATACAAAATATAAAATCCATGATAAGTAATATATGGGGGCCGCGGTGGCTTAGTGGTTAAGACGCTGAACTGCAGATTGGAAGGTCGGCAGGACAGCAGTTCGAGATCCGAGTGCCGCGTGACGGAGTGAGCTCCCGTCTTCAGTCCCAGCTCCTGCCAACCTTGCAGTTCGAAAGCAAGAAATTGCAAGTAGATAAATAGGTACCGCTTTAGCGGGAAAGGTAACAGCGTTCCGTGCACCTCGGTGTTCAGTCATGCCGGCCACATGACCACGGAAGCGTCTTCGGACAGAGCTGGCTCTTCGGCTTAGAAATGGAGATGAGCACCACACCCTAGAGTCGGAGACGACTGGTTGGGGACACCTTTACCTTTTTAAGTAATATATAACGTACGCCAGAACACTTAAAATACATTTTACATGTTTCCACAAGAATTCTTGAATAGTATGTGTTGACTATCATGGATTTTATATTTTGTATCCTTCAGTTCCCTTGATAAAGACCAAGAGTTGAAATGCGTTGGGAATTGAATTGGTGCAGCTGTTTCTGTTTTTACTTTGGCTCTTTCAAGACCCCAACCCCATCTTAGCACCGTACAGCATGTCACTTCCAGTTCAGAACTCCAAATCAGGAGTGGGCAACTTGTGGCTCTCCAGATTTTTGGGCCTACACCTTCCCTCAGCCCTAGCCAGCATAGACATAGTTGTAGACCAAAACATACATGATGGGTTTATATGGCATTGCCGCCTCTTGTTAGAAAGGCAGTTAGCAGAGAAAGACAACGCAGAATGAGCGTTTACCAGCCCACATGCACACACAAGGCTAAAGAAGAGACCACACCTTTCTTTTGGTGAAGGAAAGAACAGCTTTTCTCACATACAGTATTCTTGCCCATAATATGCAGGCACAGCATGGGATTTCAAAAAGGGAGTTTGTTCAGTCCATATCTTTGTGTTCTGTAACACAAGGCAGGAGAGAGAGCGAGTGCACCATGTGCTTCCAGCAACAGAGGAGGGCAGAGAGAAGGGGGGAGTGGAGAAGAAGGGAAGGAGCAGGAAAGGCAGGCTAGAGAGATCCTGAGGCTGACTATGCATTAACTAGCTAACTGCTAAACTGCTCCCTTCCTGTAGCTTGCAGATGAGGTTGCAATATTCCCAACAACATAAAGGGCTACGAGTTGCCCACCCCTGCTCCAGGTTAACGAAGAATTATCTTAACAGTCTCCTTGGCAAAGGGTCTGGGTCCTGGGTCACAGCTGGTTTGATTAGGAGAGGGAAGAGGAAGGTGCTTGACTCTTCGTCCTCCCATGTATACCAGGGCTCCTGAAAGGCAACACCCTGATTGATATAGGCAGCAGCCCCACCATCTACCAACTTCTCTCGGCCTGCGAGTCCTTTGAGACCATCATTGCCTCAGATTACATCGATCAGAACCTCCAGGAAATGCTGAAATGGCTGAAGAATGAACCGGGAGCTTTTGACTGGACCCCAGTGGTGAAGTATGTGTGTGAACTGGAGGGAAACAGGTAAGGAAAGTAAACTCAGTGAAATGCAGATTCCCAAAATAAAGCTATCTCGGGCCATTGCCAGCAACTCCAGGCAAAGGCCACCACCTGTGACGGCACCTGGTGGTTGACTGGGTTCCTCTGGTGCCATGGAAAGTTCACTGTCATCCTGACCAATGGAGGTGGGGAGAGGTGCTAGTAATGGAATGCTGACAAAGTACAACTTCTGTGTAGAAGGGAAAGGTCAGTAATAGGCAGGAGTCCAGAGGCTGGCTGGCTAAGGGAAAAAGGGAAGAGCAAGCCAAGAATTTTGAAGGAGAGTGAAGGATGGGTGGAGAATCCTGAGACCTAAGAGAATGAGCGGCCCAAGGCCAGCTTCTTGGTTGAGCAAGGATTTTAACTTGGGTCTCTCAGGCCCACCTCAGAGCATGCAATGTGCTGCTAACATCTGGCTAATGTGAACTGGCCAGAACAAAACCATACAGCCTGGCCTCCTCTTGAGCCATTAGGAGTAGCTTGCTGTGCAGAAAGCAGGTGACTCATTTCCCAGCATGGAGATGAATGTCACCATCTCCTAAGCTCGGTGTATAAGAAGCTGCCATTAAAGGCACAGCTGCAGTAGTCAGTGGAAAGTTGGCAACCCTAACTTATGTCTCTGCCCTTTCCTTCACCGCTTCTTCCCCTTAAGTTCCCATGAGCTTTGGTGAGCTTTTGAATGCTGGTATTGTCCAAAGCCAATTATCTGGCCAATCAGCGTGCCTGAATTCACAGTGCACATGAGAGAGGAGTTCCAGATTAGAAGTTCAAAGCATGCCCCAAAGGCTGCATTTAAATGTCAAATTCCCCCTCCAAACATGTTTCAGTTCTGGCCAAGGGCCATTTCTATCAGCCACTTCTGGGCTCCTTGACAGTGTGCCAGAGCCTTCATAATCTTGTTTTTGTCTTTTAATTTCCTGTAGGGACAAGTGGGCAGAGAAAGAGGCAAAGCTAAGAAAAGCCATCAAGCAGGCTTTAAAATGTGAAGTCCACCAAGGCAACCCGATGGAACCACTCACCTTGCCCCTGGCTGACTGCGTGCTCTCGACGGGATGCCTAGAAAGTGCTTGCAAAGACTACAGCAGCTACCAGACTGCTCTGAAGAATGTGGGCTCTTTGTTGAAGCCCAGGGGACACTTGGTGCTTGGTGGAGTTTTGGGGTGCAGTTTCTACATGGTGGGCCCTCGTAGGTTCTCCTCCTTGATCTTGACTGAGGAATTCCTGAGGGAGGCCCTGGGTGCAAATGGACTTACTATTGTTGAGTTCAAGGTGCAACCCAGGGATTCCATGGAGATGTCTGAGTTAAGTGATTTCACTCAAGTGTACTTCATTACTGCACGCAAAGAGAAGGAGGCATAGCCTAATTAAACAGTAAAGAAGATAGATTTGGAATCCTTTGAGTTAAATCAATGGAATGGCTGTAGATTGGAGAGGCCTGGGTTCAAATCCCACCTCTGCCATGGACTCATAACATATGTCTCCTATCTCTCAGCCTCCTCTCTCTATCTGTAAAAGGGAAGTAATAGTAAGCTACCTAATGGGGTTGTTGTTAGGACAAATATAATGAAGATTGCCAAGCACATGTCAAAATAAAAAGGATGTTATGACTGACAAATACTACCCATGCAGTATAACTTTCCAGGCTTGTGTTTTCAGTGTCTTATTAAGGTTTACCATTTTGTGAGAAAGGGACAAAACTTCTAGAAAATAATGCCAGCTTTAATATTCAACCAGCTTTTCAGTTATGGCTCAGCTCTTTCCCTATTCAGTTTTCCATGGGGCTCAAAATGTGTACCACAGTGCCCAGGGTACCAGAAACCTCTCATTAGGAAAGAGATAGCATCTCTTAACTTGGACAACCTAAAGACTCAGATCATACGGGAGGGGCTGTAGCTCAGTGGCAGAGCGGCTGCTTTGCTTGCATAAGGTCCCAGGTTCGATCCCCAGCAGCATCTCCAGGGGGGGCTAGGAAAGAATCCTGCCTGAAACCCTGGACAGCCATTGCTGCCTATCAGGGTCAACAATACTGAGCTAGATAGACCCAGAAGACAGCTTCTTATGTTCTCATATGGTCAAATAATGTTTTGATACTGAACAGAAAAGAAGCTGTTTCAAATGCACACTCTAAGGGTGAAGACAGGCAGAATATAAAAAGAGAGCTTACAGCACTTTGCTCTGGCCCAAACTAGATGGGACTATAAAATTAACATGCAGGTTTATAAACGTGTAAATAATATCAACAGGATGTGTGTGTGTGTGTGTGTGTGTACGTGTACGTACATACGTACGTATGTACACTTGATCATTATTGGAGAGAGAATGTAACCTTTTCCTCCCCTCCTGCATTCCTGAGGAAAATCCCTCTTTTGAAGCTGGCATTTGCTTTCTGAGGAAAGCTCCTGTTGGTACCCATGGTGCCAGGGGAGGTTACCTCCCAATGCAAATAACCAGCTTCAGAGAAGGGTCCCCCCCCCCCAGGCCCACAGGAGGGGCAGAAAGGATTAAATTCCTTCTCCATGCCTGCTGCCATCTCAATAATTATAACCCTAACCCTAACCCAGCTGATGCCTTTTGTATACATTTTTTAAAAACCTGCATACATATTAAACACACGCATGCACTGAACATCACCTCCAGTCTGGCCCTCAGACACAGCAGTAGCGCAGCTTCACAAGTGATGGAACGGCAGGTATGCATCCCAGCAAGTCCAATGCCAGCTCTCCAAATTGAAGAGACAGAAACTTATAGCTCCCAGGTGGGAGCTGTTTCCATCTCAGTGCCAGCTCTTCCTTCCCAGATCTTTAATGACCTTGAGCCACTTGGAGCAAATGTGGAAATGCAGGGCACTAGAGTTTTCAGTCAGACAAATCTGGGTTTACCCCCTTATATCCTTTCTTTGAATGAATGAATGAATGAATGAACGAAAAAGAAAGCAAGCAAGCAAGCAAGAAAAGTGCACTTCCTCATTCTGACAGAGTCCATACCCTTTGTGTTGCTCTTTGGGCTTCCTGGTTCCAAAGCCCAAATGAGACAGGTGATGCTTTCCCAGGCAGGGAGACCATTGTGATGGGAAGAGCTTCAGTAGTTTCTTTAATATATCTGTATCAGGCTGCTGCTGAAGACATGGGAGCAGAGCTAATTAAAAACCTGGCAACTCTAAGTGATGTAAATGTTCGATTCCGCGATGCCCCGGCCCCCCGAAACAGTCTACTGGTTTAACAAAAAGATGTGATGGAACAGTCCGCCCTACTGCCAAGGGGTGTCTCCCTGCAGAAGCATCCAGCCTTCCTCAACGTGGTGCCCTCCAGATGTGTTGGACTACAACTCCCATCACCATCCAGTCTTTTTGAAGTATCCTCAGCTAAAGTTTAGAGCTGAGCTGGGGCAGCATTCTTGGAACAGACAGTTTGGGCAGTGGTATAGTCAAGGCCAGACTTTGGGGCAAACATGCCCTGTCCTAGTTCAGCTCAGCTTGAACACAGCTGTTTTGTGACCAACCATGCCCACCATGGCAGCCATTTTATGAATGGGCAAGCCCCACCCCCATGTCAGCCATTTTGTGAGAGTGACCATGGCTCTCTCTCAAAATTCCAAATATGCCCACTGACCCCAAAAGAGGCCCCTGGTATAGGATTTCAGCCTTGATTTTATGCTTTTTGTGCAGCTTTTTCACCCCCTTCTTTTCCTCCACCTTTCCAAAGGCTTTCTGCCTCTCAGATCTCTGCTTCTAATGTAGAATGTTCCTTTCATCCCCAATAAATAAGCACAGGCAACCCATACTGGCATTCTTTGTGCAGCGGTTACCAAAAGCTAAAGGGAAACCACTCTGTGTATGCTTAGACATAGACAATCACACAGTTTTTGCTAGACCCTCTTGGCTGCCAATATAATGGCTTTATACAAATTTGTAATGTGACCACACTTGGAATACTGTGTTCTGGTCATTGCACCTCAAAAATATACTCTAGAGCTGGAAAATGTGCAGAAAAAGGCAACGAAAAAGATAAAGGGGCTGGAGTAATTCCCCTATGAGAAAAGGTTACAATATTGGGGCTTTTCAGCTGAGAAAAAAGATGAGTTTGGTGAGACATGATAGACATGTACACAATTATGGAGGGTGTGGAGAAAGTGGATAATGAAAAATAATTGCCCTCTCTCAGAATACTAGAACCCAAATGGGTCATCCCATGAAGCTGAATGGTGGGACATTCAGGACAGATAAAAGAAAGGCCATCTTCACTCAGCATATATTGTAGTTAAACGATAGAATTCACTACCACAAGATGGCTACCAACTTGGACAGCTTTAAAAGGGGTTAAACAAATTAATGGAGGATAAAGCTGTAATGTAATTCCAGAAGAGTCCAAACACTAGTACCATGACTGAGATCCTCATCAACGTGGTTTCCCCGTTGCCATCTCCACAGTTCTGAACACAAGGGAAGGGACTCTGGATTCCTGGTGTACCTAACCCAGGCAATCCATACATGGGGCTCTAACCGAGGATGAAGAATGGGAATGATTCCTGGAATGACCCATCAGGCAATCAAGGGATACATTCTTGAAAAGCCTAAACAAAACCACACCCATTGAGAGTCCAACTTTGAATCTTGTGTTGATAACTCCAGGCTACATGGTCGAGGCCTATTAGGATCAAGGGAAGGGTAAACCCAGATATGCAAAGAGTTCCGTGCTACTGCTTTCGCATTGGTAGCTCCACACTGCATGTGTGCAGGCAGAGGAAAGTCCAAAGGTTGTAGATCAAACCCAGCCTGCCGGTATACTGAACTGACTACAAACAAAGACACACAATCCAAAGCAAATGAGAGCTGAAGTCTAGGAAAAGCCTCACAGACTTTTCAATGCAAGTCTTTAGCAATCCAAAGTTCCAGTTAAGGGAGAGTCCATGTGCAGAGTGCCTCCAAAAGCCCAGATGATGATAGATCCGAACAGAGAAGGCTTTGGGCAATGAAGACGAGGTGATCCTAGCAAAGGCTTTTCACCTTTGCATCAGCTTAAAAGGGAGGGCATGACTGTAAAACATCCCCTCCGGATCGCTTGACAGACAAGGGCCTTTCGCCTTTCAGCAAGGCCCCTGTCTAAACAGGGCAGTGACACTTCAACCTGGGCAATCATTCTGCAAACTCCCCTCCACCTCCGTCACGTCCTCACAGACAGCTTCCAGCCTCCCTGCCCACCAAGGCCAGACCAGCGGATAGATAGCGTGTCGGGTGATGCCCCTGGCTGGCTCTGCTCTGAGAACACTGACAGCGATGAGCTCACACAGATTCTGGCATTCCAGAGGCTGAGTAGGCCTTCCAGGCCACTTCTCGTCAAATCCTGGCTATAACCTACTGCAGTGCTGAGGCTGGGCCCTGACACCTGGTTGGCCACTGTGTGGACAGGTTGCTGGGCTGAGGGGCCTTTGGTCTGATCCAGCAGGGCTCTTCTTATGCTCTTATGATCCTCCCCCTTTCCCTGAAACATGATGTCAGGAGTGCTTCTGAGCGCAGAGAGTGGGAGAGCAGTTCAGATTCTGAACAGGAGCCACCAGACATGGGGGAGGTATGTTCCCAGGCTAGTCCAGATATGGATAGGTGGGCTCCTCTTGTTTCAAAGGTCCAGCTGGACGGACGCCCCCTGGTTAGAGACAGCGAACAGGGAGAGGTGGTGTTTGGAGAGTCTGAATTAATAGATGCAAGGCGCAGATGCGGAGCCAAGAGGGAGATGGCCGAGGCAGAACTTAGAAGGTCTTCCCGGTTGGCCCTGCATGAACAGCGCCACTTAGAAGCCTCACGAGAGAGACAGAGACCTCCCCCGACCCCTTAGGCTAGTGACCCCACCTTTCTTTCAAATGGTGGGCAACTTTCACAGCTACCTTTCGAACCCCCTGAAGGCATTTCCTTGCAGACTGAGAGTCACTGAGAATTTGCATCTGTATGACCCTTTGTGGTAATGGAATTAAAGCTGTAGATTGAAGCCTCTTGTCTGTGTTTGATTCGGCGTTTGAAGATCAGTGGAGGCAAAGGGAAACCTGACCGGTGTTATCAGGTCTGGCCCTCCCATGAGGTGGGGTAAAACTCCCACCTCAGGCACTGAGCTGGAAGGAGTGGTGAATTGTGCACGGCCCTCCCCTGGAGTGCAGCTGGGCTCCAGAGAGCCCTGCTGGCTGTGGCATTCGCACAGTGATGCTACAGGGCTGCTCCAGAGAGCCTCGCTGGCCCTCAGAGCTCGCCAGCAGGCCGGCCAGCGGGCGTGCTCTCTGAAGAGCCATGCCAGCTGGACAAAGCAGCCAGCAGGGCTGTCCAGAGAGTACAGGCAATCTCTAGGGACGCCCCTCCGACACTCCCTGGCTCTCATGAAGGGCCCTCTCAGAGCCAGGCATTTGGGCCCGGCCAGGTCTCAGGAGAGTCCCGCCACCCACCTTCTCTGGCGGATGCAGCTCTTCGGAGAGACCACCTGCTGAGCAAGCCAGAGGGTTGGCAGGGAGGCAGAGGCAAGGGGGGTGGGGAGGCGAGGCAGCCCAATGAGGGGTGGCAGCGATGGCGTGTGTGGGCTGTCCTGCCTCAGGTGGCAGAAGAGCTTGCGCTGGCACAGCGGGTGATGGTGATCGCCATGTCTGCCTGCCCGCCCATCTCTGCTGTCCTCTGTGGTGAGCAGGTAGTTAAGGGAAATTGCCGCAGCACCCTTTCCTCCCGTTTTGGAAACTGGAGGAAGAAATGCTGGTGCTGCTGGGGCTGGTGAGGCAGATCTTACCAGGAAACGGTCTGACCATGACAACAGAGTTATTTGAAACTTCCCCTCCCCTCCCCAATTTTCAGACCATTCCTCACCCTGTTTGGGGCAAACACCAAGTCGAGGGCTTGCCCTGCTTAACGTGTAAGGCTGGTGACAAACTGAGACAACCCCATCTTTGTCCCCACGCAGGAGTGAGAGCACCCATGGCACAGGGGAGATGGGGGACCGCCGTAGGGCTGCCTACTGGGTAGCATGGGGGGGGGCTTAGCTGTGTGTGTGTGTGTGTCTGTGTGTGCAAGTGCTGCGTGCTCATTGCAGGCAGCGGTGTTCCTGTGGGAGTCAACCTGCGGGGACTCCAGAGAGAGAAGGCTTAGGAGAGGGAGTTCCTTTGGTGTGCCATCGGGTGTTTTCCTCCCCTGCAAAGTGCCCCACTGGGGTGTCTCGTGCTCCCCCATGTCCTGCAACGTGCCACTTCCTCAGGTGTGCCATCGCCAAAGTGCTCCTTGAGAGGGCAAAGCACGCATGACTTGAGGCCAGGAATCCGCTTTTGCTAGCAGAAGTCCTCTCCTGCCCACAGATTGCTCTGTTGGCAGATCTCTGAGATCAGCTGGCAGAAAAGTTTTGCACCTCATCCTAACCCCCTTCTGCCTGCACATCTTTGAGTTAGGGTTACGCCCTCAACGTTTAGTGCCTTTCATTTGTGATAGGTGGAAACTCATTAATCACATCCATAAAGGGGCCTCATAAGACCTTTACGTCTGGAGTCTAAAATGACAGACACACCACTGGGGTCATATAACAGGAGGTTAGAAGTCCAAAGAATCACTTGCATGCTTTGCAGGCTGAGAGGCACCATGGAGGCTCAGGGGGACTTTACCAAAAGCGAGGTTTACAGTGCATGTTTTGTTTCCAAAGATTATTTAAACGCATACTTTTCTTTTTGCTCCAGCAGTTCTGCTGAAAGTGACCCTGTGATTTTCAGCCTGAACAAGCTCCACAAGGCTTTCCTATTGGGTGAGTATGCTGAGGCCTGCTTTGCAGCTGGGGTGGACTGCCTGAGCTTCCCTCGGGGTGTAGCTTCATGCAATGGCTTCAGGAACGGCTTCATGCAAACGCAGACATTTCACAAGAATCACAGGGGAAATCCCTCCCCGCTAACTGTCACTGGGCTGGTAGAGGTGGGGTCTGCCTTCCTCTGCCCCTGAGGCTAGGGATGTCAGAGAATTCCACCATGGATCCCTCCCAAACTCCGTGGCGGAATGGCCTGCCACCCCCCCGCCCCCCGCGGATCCCCCCAGGACGAGACTTACCTGGGGCGGATCTTCCGACCGGCCGCTGCCACCGCCATTTGCTGTCTGTGTGTTTGTTTGTTTTTACATAGACATGATAGGCTACGTAAAGACTTATGTAGCCTATCATGTCTGGGTTAAAAAAAAACAACGCGTTTGCAAATGGCGGCGGCTATGGCTGTTGCCATTTGCGTTCCTTATTTTTCGCCGTCTTAGTCTACGTCAATATTTACGTAGACTAAGACGGCAAAAATAAAGGGGAACGCAAATAGCGTAGTGGACGCTATTTGCGTTCCTTTTTGATTTGCTGTTTTAGCCTACGTAAATATTGACATAGACTAAGACGGCGAAAAATAAGGAATGCAAATGGTGGCGGCCATAGCCGCCGCCATTTGCGTACACTGGTTTTTTTTTCCCCCTGCTGTGATAGGCTATGTAAATACTTACGTAGCTTATCACAGCTAAATACAGGTACGCAAATGGTGGCGGCTATGGCCGCCTCCATTTGCGTCCCTGCAGGCTGCCCAGCGGCTTGATGTCCAGCTGCGGGTGGCCAGAGCCGGCCAGCGGCTCCGCGGCTTGGCCGGCAGCTCTGTGGTTTGGCCGCGGAGCGGAGCCGGCTGGACAGGATTCCGGGCGGGAGGACCGGATCACTTCCCCCCCATTGAGGATTCCGGGGGGAGGGACGGAGCGCCTCCCCCCCCCAGCGGAAACAGAATGGAACAGGAGGTAAGTGTTCCATCCATCCCTACCTGAGGCTTAGAGATGTTGGGCTTAGAGATGGCATCGTGCCAAGATTCTGAGCTGAATTCCTCCTCCACTTATCCATCACTTCAGCATTTAGGGCCAGGATGACTCAGCTCAGCCTCCCACAACCTGGTGCCCTCTAAATGTGTTAAACTGCAACTCCCATCATCCCCAGCCAAGAGGGATTGGAGCCCCCGCATCTGGAGGGCACTAGATTGGTGAAGGCTGGCTCAGCTTCTCTTTGCTGGGCCCCACGGCATCTGCTGGGGATTTGGAGACAAAGGACACTGCAATGCTGAGCTCAAAGTGTTTGGGGCCGAGCTGTGCTCAGCCAAAAGAATCCAATCAGCCCTTATCTCCTGTTAAAGAAAAATTATCTTCTCTTTATTTCTAAGCATTCACTTTTATTATTCAGCTGAACAAAAGACAGACAGACATGTATGGAAGGGGATCCGTGGATCCGCTTAATATATAAATAATTCTTAGACTATTTATACCTGGAAAGAGACAAAAACACATTTGACAACTGTACATTGGATACATTCATTGGCTGCTCAACAGATTCAAGCTTGTCTCACACAATCTACACAATCATGCTTACTTGTACGAAACTCTTGGCTACATTCTGTTTCGCTTTTAGCTAATGGTGTTTCTTTCACATTCCTTTCCCACATTCGGATGGAAATGGGCAGTGAGAGTACTCCTGGGGGGGACAAAATGTAAAGAAGAACTTCTGTGCCTTTAATAACTGTGTCAAAGGGGGGAATTTCAGCTGAACCAGCTTTTGTCACCTTCTGCACGATGTTCTGGCCACATAAGAATTCCTTGTTCTGCAGAAAGGCCCCGCCATTGTCTTTGCTTCTGGTCACCACGTGTACTACTATCCTCTGTAAAAATATATAGGCTGCTGACACTTGTGCGAAATGTTTGTAAGAAAGGTGTAGCATTAAATGTTTAGCATAAATCTTCTATATATATAAAAGTCAAAAATTGTGTGGGGTTTGTGTGTTTGTGGCTGGCTGCAGGGCCGTCTGTAATGCAGGGAATAAGGGGGAGCTGCTCTGGGTGTTGTTGCACAAAATGCTAGTGTCGCCCCTTGGAGGCTAGTCCAAGTTGCCCCAAAGAGGAGAATCAACTTCAGGCTGGGCCCAACTCAATTTTATTGTTTGCAAACAGTTTGACAAAGGAGCTCACGCTCAAAAGCAGAGTCGACCCTGGGCAACGCCCGCGCTACAGCTTTATCACTTCAGCTCGCATTCCTTAGCCAGCGTGTCACTTTGATTGGTTGCTAGCAGTTTGCCTGGCTACCTTATCTTAGGATTACTGCTCACTCATTCCAGGCATGCGCAGCTCTCACAATACTACGTGCTGCTTAAGGCACATACAATGGTGTTTAGGTTATATTTTTACTACAATTCCCCCCTCAAAAAGCTTTTCTCAAATTTATACTCTCTTTGGTCCAGCGGTGGACTACGCACTTAGAGGTGCAGACTATTATTGCTGTGGCATGGACGGTTTTCTCTAAACAGCAAGTGAGGCCTGGGACGCCTTTGTTCTAGCTACTAGAATGGTGACAACAAAAACACATTTTTTGGTGTAAGTCTGGAATTTGAACTTTTGGAACTCAGTTTTGTTCAGTTCATCAGGAACCCTTGAAACGAGAGTGCCCTCTTTCTGTAGAGCTACCTGTGGTTCTCTAATTAAGGCAGGCAACAAAGTAAAGTTTCTGACAGTTGATGGGTGTTCATAATAGAGAGCAAAATCATCTCTATTCTGCTTAAACATAAACTCAACATGCCTCTTAAACTAATGTGGTTTTTTTTGTTTTTTTTTACTTGAGCGGGGAGTGTTGAGACAACTAAACTTAAGAAGGAAAGAACAATGCGCACAAATAAGTGTTGGGAGAAAACTTTCTTTTGAACAAATACTTGAGTCTCTCTAGGGGTTTACTACTCTAACGGTGGCCTTCAGGTGGGTCAGCTTCCGGTGTGACCCTCTGTGGTACAGATGATGCC
Source organism: Heloderma suspectum (assembly GCF_057233095.1). Taxonomy (NCBI): domain Eukaryota; kingdom Metazoa; phylum Chordata; class Lepidosauria; order Squamata; family Helodermatidae; genus Heloderma; species Heloderma suspectum. The sequence goes on along the minus strand of NC_139463.1, from coordinate 3,565,428 downwards.
TTTATTCAGTGTGATGAATCCACTTTTTCCCTTTAGTGACTTTTATAGCAATGGGAGTGGTAAGTAGGATCTGAAACGTACCCTTCTGCTTCCCGGTAGGTGGTTCATCTTTCTAGGACTAGATCAGCACCCAATCACCGGGATTGAGATTATTCACTGGAGCGTCTAAAGGCAAAGATTGGTGCAGTGTCGCAAAGCTGTGAAAACAAAACAAACTGCAAGGCAGTAACATATTTTTGAATTTCTAAAGCTCTTACTCCTAAATTTACATTTAACCTATCAGCCATAGGTAATATCCGAGGTGTGCACCCATATAACATTTCAAAGGGTATCAATTTTATACTTCCCTTGGGGGTGCACTGTACTTGAGCCAAGACGATTGGCAAGGTCTGTGGCCATTTCAACTTAATCTTTGAACAAATTTTTGTAAGCGCTGACTTTAGGGTGTGGTTCATCCTCTCGACTTGTGGATTGAGGTTTCCAAGGGGGGTGTAGCTTCTAGTTAATTTGTTATGCCTGGGCCACTACTTGCGTCACTTGTCCAACAAAATGGGGCCCCTGATTTGATTCAGTCTCTTTAGGTAACAAGAACCTAGGGATTACTTTTTAACAGGATCTTGGCTACTGTCTGTGCAGTGCAGTCAATTGGTTTTATTATTACTAGCAGGTACTGATAGCCATGAGTCTGGGGCAACTCTGAAAAATCAATTTGAAGTCTCTGAAAAGGATAGTAGGCCCATGGGCGACTTTTCATTTGAGCTGTGGGCCCAAACATCTTTGGATCGTTTTTGAGGCACAAAGGGCAATTAGCCACTGCTCTCAGGTCTTGCACCAACCTGAAGGAGGTGCTATCTGCCTCGGGCACAAGGGAGATGAGCCCTTTATTAGCCAACCATAATTTTTTGAACTTCTCAATGAGCGGCTTCAAGCCTGCACAGGTGGCTTTCTTCAGAGGATACTGCCTCACGCACACAGGGCTCTCTCCCTTTTTAAAGAAGATTTTAACTGGTGTTATGCATTTGCTTGGGCAGGGGTTCTGTCTGCCCACACACATGGATCAACATTTTCTAAAATCTCAGTCCCTTTGGCCTCTGACACAATCTTGATTGCTTGAAGGGCCATATGATAATTTGAGCCCTGCTTTATTGGCAGCTGTACTACAATCTGATTATCACGGAAGAAGATTTTAGCTTGCAGTTTTGTTAACAAGTCCCGCCCCAAGAGGGCAACCGGGCATGCAGATGAAACTACAAAGGCATGTTCCAGTATGTTATTTCCAATCTTCGTGAGGAGGGGCTTACATACAGGCAATCTAGTTCTTTTTTAATTACTTCTACAGTCACATGCTTTCCACTTTCTTTAGGCAGAGGGGGTTTCATAGGGATCATAGAAAATGTGGCTCCAGTATCTACTAGGGCCTCACAGTCTCTGCCACCAACCCTTACCTTCACCATGGGATCCTCCCGAGCGTTTGCTCGTAGGGTGGTGGCCTTAGATTCCAGTACCCTTCAGCGAGACTCCCCCCCAGAGGACTCTGCCCGCATTCGGCGGCCTTCGGGATGAGTCTCCTTACTCTTGTCCTTCAACTCTGGACAATCCTTCTTCTAATGTCTCTTCTCTCAACAATACGCACATTTATCGAGCCCCGGTCAGCCCTTCCCTTTTTTCTGCCCCCCCCCCCCCCCCCGGTCGCTTCTGTGCTCTCAAGCCGCAGTTTATATTTCCGCCCATGGTGGCTGCCAGCATTGCCTTTTCCTTTTTTCAGGAATGGCAGACTTTTCATGTGCTCTCATGTGCACCATAGCTACTTCTTTTGGCTTCATCAAGGCATCTAAAAATGTCGTGATCTGGGGTCTGATAAGGCTAAAGCAGGTGGTGATATTAAGGCTTGCTTCAATTTAAGAAAATACTTTTTTATTTTAATTGTCCACTTCTAGTGGATATCCTCTAGGACATCCTAGAGAGTGAAGTCAAGTGGGCCTTAGCAAGCATTACTAACAACAAAGCTAGCAGAGATGACAGTATTCCAGCCGAGCTATTTAAAATCCTAAAAGATGATGCTGTTAAAGTGCTGCATTCAATATGCCAACAAATTTGGAACACTCAACAATGGCCGCAAGACTGGAAAAGATCAGTTTACATTCCAATTCCAAAGAAGGGCAACGCCAAAGAGTGTTCAAACAATTGCGCTCATTTCACATGCCATCAAGGTGATGCTCAAAATCCTACAAGCTAGGCTTCAGCAGTATGCGAACTGAGAACTACTGGAAGTACAAGCTGGGTTTCAAAGAGTCAGAGGAACTAGAGATCAAATCGCCAACATTCACTGCATCATGGAGAAAGCAAGAGAATTCCAGAAAAAACGTCTATTTCTCCTTCATTGACTACACTAAAGCCTTTGATTGTGTGGATCACAACAAACTGTGGCAAATTCTTAAAGTGATGGGAGTACCAGACCACCTTACCTGTCTCCTGAGAAACCTGTACGAGGGTCAAGAAGCAACAGTAAGAACCAGACATGGAACAACCGAGTGGTTCCAAATTGGGAAAGGAGTACGACAAGGCTGCATATTGTCACCCTGCTTATTTAACTTCTATGCAGAGTACATCATGAGAAATGCCGGGTTGGATGAATCAGAGGTCAGAATTAAGATTGCTGGGAGAATTATCAACAACCTCCGATATGCAGATGATACCACCCTAATGGCAGAAAGCGAAGAGGATCTAAAGAGCCTCTTGTTGAGGGTGAAAGAGGAGAGTGCAAAAGCTGGTTTGAAACTCAACATTAAAAAAACCAAGCTCATGGCATCTGGCTCTATCACTTCCTGGCATATAGAAGGGGAAGAAATGGAAGCAGTGACAGATTTTACTTTCTTGGGCTCCAAGATCACCGCAGACAGTGACTGTAGCCATGACATTAAAAGACGCTTGCTCCTTGGGAGGAAAGCTATGGCAAACCTAGACAGCATAGTAAGAAGCAGAGACATCACCTTGCCGACAAAGGTCCATCTAATCAAAGCCATGGTTTTCCCAGTAGTAACGTATGGCTGTGAGAGCTGGACTGTAAGGAAGGTTGAGCGCCGAAGAATTGATGCTGTCGAACTGTGGTGCTGAAGAAGACTCTTACGAGTGCCCTGGACTGCAAGGAGGTCAAATCAGTCCATCCTAACGGAAATCAACCCTGAGTGCTCATTGGAAGGACAGATACTGAAGGTGAAGCTCAAATATTTTGGCCACCTAATGCGAAGAGAAAACTCTCTGGAAAAGACCCTGATGCTGGGAAAGACTGAAGGCAAAAGGAGAAGGGGACGGCAGAGGATGAGATGGCTAGATAGCACCACCGATGCAATGAATATGAACTTGAGCACGCTCCGGGAGAGAGCGCAGGACAGGAAGGCCTGGCATGCTGTGGTCCATGGGGTCACGAAGAGTCGGACACGACTGAACGACTGAACAACAACAAAGTGGATAATATTTTTGTTAAAGCTTCATACGGGGACTTCACCCCTTTTTATGGCTACTATAGCCCCCTTCTTGTAACAGGCACACTTATCTTTTGGCTTGCCTGTTCTGCAGATCATGTTTCAAACTCTCTGTGCCATGCACCAGCTTTAACTCTTTATTTGTCTTCTCTGTAAGTTAGGCTGTTTGCCATTGCTTCAACAGAAACTCACTTGCTTAGACCTTCTTACTAATCTCGACGACATACATTTGGGATAAGCTGTCTTTCTTTTTTAAGCCTTTTTGTCAGCTATTTTCTTCTGCCTTCTTTTATACCTTTTTCATATCATTAAAATCTAACACCATGACTGGAAAACATTTGTTTTGCATCGCAGGGCATGGTGGAGCAGATTATACTGCTCCTCTGACTGCATGGTCAGGGCGCATCAAAATCAAGGGAAGGGCATTCTCATACATGCAAAGAGTTTGCCCTACAGTTGCTGCCCCTTTTACTTCACATTCTCACTTGCCGGAGTGTATGACAGGAGTCGCTGGGTTACATTAGTACTTTGTTCATACGTCCCCTTACTAACAAGGACCCCCTCTCAGGCATGGTGCAGGGCAGGTTTCTGATTTCAGCTATGATTCATCCTATGGGCCATCTTTCATTCTATTGGTCTCTCTCCCGTTCACTCTGACTTCCTTCAACTTGGATTGGCTGGCCACCATTTGTTCCCTCCTTTTACTCATGGTTCCTTTTCTGACTGTGCAGAGCATTTAGTTTCTCTCCCCTCTTCCTGCAATATCCAGCAAGGAAGCCTCTGTTGAACATCTTAATGGTGGTATGAGATTCAGTGTGGCTTATATTGTAGTAGTGCTTACAGATTCGGTCTCTTGCATTTTTAGTAGTGTTTTTTATTCAATCTGCTCATTATAATTGTTGTGCTTTTTTAATCAAGTCTGGTGGATTCACCTTTTCACCTTTCTTATGGGGCCTTTCCAAGAAGCGTAAACCTACCGTAATGTGTTTCTAACAAATAGTGCCTATGACAAAATTACATCCCAGGCAATGCCGGGTATATCAGCTAGTAAGTCAATAAAGAGCAAGAAAACATAGAACCTCAGCCATGAAGTCTGAAACCAGCAACAGGAGAAGAGGAGGCGATCTGCACACATCCCACAGAACAAGATTGGGCAATTCTGGATTGCGCTGTGTGATCTGAAGCTCGGGCTTTGCTCCAGGGTCATATGCAGTATTGTGAAGGGGACGATAGGGTGCAGGTATGCAAGATTTGGGAGTGAGATGCCAGCGTCCCTTGGAATATTGCAAGGACCCCAAGTTTGCATCCTTGGATTGGACACCCTTGGACACCTCCTTCATTGGTGCCCTTCAAAATATGGTTGCCAAGCACCGTTTAGGCACTGGGCTGACCCTGCTCTGTGATCTGCCTTGAAAAGAAAGGAGATAATAGCCTTAAGTATTGATGGTATCATGAACTTGAGCACACTCCAGGAGAGAGCAGAGGACAGGAAGGCCTGGCGTGCTATGGTCCATGGGATCATGAAGAGTCGGACACGACTGAACAACTGAACAACAACAACATTGATGGTATCTCCCCTGCATCAAATTATAGGTTGCGGGCGGCTCCTTGAGCAGTCACCTGTCCTCTTCTTGTACTCTGCAAAGCACCACAAGCATTAATAGCACTACATACGTTATTCTCGTTGTTTAATGATAATCATCATTGTATTTTAGTGGACTCAGGTATATAGGAGTATCAAGCTTTTGATGTTCATGGAACTTTGCCTCAGGGAAGAATTCTAGATTGCAAGCACCTCCGCCCAGTGATCTCTCCTCCTCTCCGTAAAGTGCCATGAACATGGACAGTGCTCTGTACATTACAGTGATTACTATTATTCAGAATGACAATATTTTCAGGGACTCAGTTGGGTCTACACACCGGGGCTGGCCCTGCCTCCCTCTGAAGCTCTTTAAAAGGCCATGGTCTGCTGCCTCTCACTAGCAAGGTCTCAGGGGCTCTTTCCCTTTGGCTTTGTTGCTAATGGAATGATTCATTAATTGTTTTGGTATTGATTTTTTTTTATGTACTTGTTAGGAAGCTTCAGTGACTTTAATATGGATAGGAATGTATTGTTCTTTCATCTTGCTTTGTTGGGAACCCCTTTGAGCATACTGTATGTGGGAAACGGTACACAAATAAAGGGATTGCTTGTCTGAAGTGTTTCGTTTTCATCGAACTTTGCATCAGGGAGTGGAGGACCAAGGAGCACATAAGCACAGTGCCACTTCATTCCCGTGCACTTCAATTCTTTGCCCTGTGCAAAAGGTAACAGCATCCAAGCTGCATGGCTGAGGGAGGGTCGGAAAAGGGTGCTGGAGGAGAGGCGTTCATCCAGGTGGGAGGGAAAGCTCACTATGTCTTTAAAACACAGATGGCATTAGAGGAGACACCCTGATTGATATCGGAAGTGGACCCACCATCTACCAGCTTCTCTCTGCCTGCGAGTCCTTCCGAGAGATTGTTGCCACAGATTACACTGATCAGAACCGGGAAGAGATACAGCAATGGCTAAAGAAGGAACCAGGCGCTTTTGACTGGAGCCCAGTGGTGAAATACGTGTGTGAGCTGGAGGGAAACAGGTACAGAGAGAGCGCTCACTCCCACCTGACAGGGTTTTTTTTTTTTAAGGTTTAATTCCTTATTCAATTGATTTTAGTTTTTGAAATCTCCAGATGCTAGACCAATTATGTTCCATAATTACAATTGTCTCAGAAACAGCCCCCAAACAGTCTGATAGAAAAGTGACTCCCCAAAGAAATACTTCAGGAGGGCAAGATAACATGGGAGTTGGCACAAAACAGGGGTCACTTCTCATTATATGTGTACACCCTTCCACCTTTGCCTCAGATAAACAGGTCTGGCAAGTTTTGTATTGCTGCGAAAACCTGCAAAGCCGGTTTGACCAGAGATTACAGTGGGACAATAGAGGGACATGTGTGTGTGCCCTCCACAAAGGGGAGCAACCCCTTTTTCAAATATCTTTCAGCTCTGACAAAACTGCAGTTCTCAGTCACAGCAGGAATAGGTATTCCTGGCAAGCTGGCTGGATGCTAGGTTATTTTTATCACTTTGGATCGGTAACGACTTTATTCTTTATTTATGATTTATTTATTGGAAGTATTTTTTATCCCGCCTCTCAGCCAAAAAGGCTCCCAGAGCAGCTTACATGTAATCAGTAAGGACGATCTCTGCCCACGAGGCTTACAGTCTGAAAAGATGTGACACGACTAGGGATGTACGAATCCCTTACCTGGCTCCGCGCAGGGGCATCCGCGGTGGGGGGGAGGCGCTCCATCCCTCCCCCCGGAATCCTCGACGGGGGGGGAGGCGCTCCAGCCGCTGGGCAGCCCTGCAGGGACGCAAATAATGGCTGTCATAGCCGCTGCCATTTGTGTCCCTGTATTGAGTCGTGATAGGCTACGTAAATATTTACGTAGCCTATCACGGCAGGGGGAAAATCTCCAGCGTACGCAAATGGCTGTAGCCATTTGCGTACACTGGGGTCCCCCCCCCGCTGTGATAGGCTACGTAAATACTTATGTAGCCTATCACGGCCTCCGCAGGGACGCAAATGGCATCCCTTCATTAGCCGTGATAGGCTACGTAAGTATTTACGAAGCCTATCATGGCTAGGAAGAGGAGAAAAGCGAATGGCGGCCAGGATGGCCGCCATTCGCAAAGCAGCGCGGATGGGAGCAGGTAAGTGCTCCATTTCGTGTGCCTTTCGTGGAGTGGGGGGGCGGGGGCTTCATTCCACAACGGATTTCGGGGGGCTGAATGCACTGGCACTCAGCCTCACCGAGATCCGTCGCAGAATTCTCTCACATCCCTAGACGTGACACACCAAGAAAACGGGAAGTGGAGGGAAGGGGTGTGGGGAAATGAAACTCTGTTATTATCTCATCCTAAGACAAAGGCCCTTTACTAGAGATTTGATTCAGGGCTCAGACTGAAGCAGGGGATGTCTTGATTTGCCTCAAACTCTTCGTAGTTCCTCTGAATCGGTACTGAAATTGGCTTGCCGTCTGTGTAAGGGCTGTTTGCATGAGGACACAGAGGCACAATCCTTGTAGATCACCTTAGTGCTGTGCCAAAAATGTCTCCTGCATTCTTTTCGACCATTCTCATTAAATTTGATAGAAAAGAAATTGCTTTCAGAAAGGAATTAAAAGGAGGATACATTTCAGGGAAACTCTCGTGGGTGGATTTGAGGTTCTTGTGCTTTTTTGAGGTTCTCGTGCTCAGCTATTTGTGAAGAGGCCGAGGAGTGTGCACAACTGTCCTGTCTTTCATTGTTCCACCATTCCTCCGGCAGCCTGTAGCCTCCTCAGCTTCCCACACTTCCATTAAACCCCAGGGGAGACATCATGAGCCGATTCCTCCCATGGGGCTGTTTCAGATCAGGAAGCGCAGGCAGCCTGGGAGGCTGCAGAGCAATGGAGAGATGTGTAATAGAAAGAAAACACACACACAGCTCCCTCGGCCTCCTTGCACTGATTAGGTAAGCTCAAAAACACCACTAAAAGGAATTCAAAATAAATTATACAATCCCCTGAGAATGAAACAGAAAAATGGAAGCCTCTTTCACTGCGGAAGAAAACGTTCAGGAAATTGGAGGACAGATTTTGGCACAGCACCAGCGCCACCTCTTCCCAGAGCAGGACGCAACGCTGCCCCCCCCACACACACACAGAGACCTGCGTTGTGGAGGATGCCAAATGGGAGCCAGCCTGCCAACACAGCTGATGCTGTTTGGGACCCTCCAAACCTTGCCAGGGAGCAGGGGGATGGATGGGGGTGGGGGAGGCAGGCAGACACAGAGGGCTGCGGCGGGTTGGGTGGTAGTGCTGAAAGTAGTGCTCCTGCAGCTGCTACCATCTTCATTACCCCCAATGCCGCTAGAGCAGGCCCTGAGGTAGTGTATGGCGGGCAGGCAGGCAGGCTCTTCACATGACCAGGCCCTAAGTGTCGCTTTTTATTATTCTTATTTTTGACAGGAGGCCACTGTCAGCTGAGGTGGGCTCTCTGTGGTTTGTGGCCCCAGCATTTGCTCCACCATGCCAGGTGTTGGTGCTGGGCCTGAAATCCAATTACGCAGCAGCAAAGATGGTAGCAATATAGGAAGCGGCCTTGCACTGTTCTTCCTTGCAGGCCAGCGTTGCCTATGTTGGTAGTGAGCCCCTGGGTCTCAGGTACAGGCTCTTAACATATATATACATATTTTAAACTTGATATGCTAGGGAATAAACCTGGGACCTTCCACATGCAAAGTGTGTGCTCTACCACTGAGCTATGTTCATTCCCCATACATCTTTATAGGGAACGGTTTACAATCTTTTTAGGAAGGCTTTGGGGACTTCACAGTGCAATCCTGTATGTGTCTACTCAGAAGTCGGAACCATTGAGTTCAAAGGGGCTTTCTCCCAGATGCATGGATATAAGATTGCTGCATCAGGGGATTTGATTCTACTGGAAATGGTTTTAATGGGAACTTCTTATTGGTATTTTTATTGTGCTGTTCTTATATTTTCTGTTTTTAGTTTTTCTATTTGTATGATACAGATTTTTTTTAGGTTGACTTCTGGTTAAGCTTTTCTTTGGCTGTTAAGTTTGGTTATGGGGTTTTGTCAATGTTGCTGCTGCTTCTTCATTATCTGTAATCACTCAGAGCAACAAGAAAAGCCGCATAGGAATACTTCAGTGAATAAAAACATGCGTTACTTACTTAAAACATTTCTATGCCATCCTTCATTCTGTTTAGAATTCCAGGGTGGTGTACAACTAAATCACAACATAAAATTCAATAATAAAGCAACAGCTAAGCCTTAATTCTTAAAAACAAACACAGCTTAGAATGCCGTGTGAATAGTTGACATATTTCCATAGGAGGCGGACCTGTTTGCTCACTCAGAAAGACGGATTGCCTGTTTACCATTTTGTGCTGATGTCATCTTTGATTTCCCCTAGGGAGAACTGGGAGGAAAAGGAAGAGAGGTTACGAAGCACCATCAAGCAAGTTCTGAAATGTGATGTGACCCTGGCTAACCCTTTGGCTCCCCTGGTGATGCCTCAGGCCAGTTGTGTGCATTCTTCCTACTGTCTGGAAGCAGCTTGCAAAGATCTGGCCACCTACCATGCAGCCTTGAGGAATATTGGGTCCCTTGTAAAACCTGGTGGGCACCTTGTCTTACTGGTAGCTCTTGAAACCACCTACTACACAGTTCGCCAGTGTTGGTTCTCCTGCCTTTACCTGAAGCTGGAGAATGTCAAAGACGGTGTAAAAGAGGCAGGTTTTGATATTGTGTGGTCTGAGGTGTCCACAGCTCATTTTCCATGGAATTTAACTGATAATAAGAGTGTGTGTGCCCTGGTTGCTCAGAAACACAGTGAAGTCTAGATGCTAGTTGGAAATGAAAGGCAGAGAACTTACGCATGGACAGGAAAGTGATAAATGGATCATTCCTCCACACAGACTGGGTTCACACTACACAATAATCCACACTCAGTGGTTGAGTATGGGTTGAGTGTGGGTTGTTGTTGAACCGTGGGTTAGCTGTGCTAACAGATCATGGCTTCTTAACCATGAACAACCCACAGTTCACAACCCAATGACAAACCATGGGTTCTTAGGGTGGCTTGTTCGAGAAAAATAGGCCACCCTGTTGAAAACATGCTGGGTTCAGACAACACGATAACCCATGGTTCAACAACCCACACTCAACCCATACTCAACCACTGAGCATGGGTTATCGTGTTGTGTGGACCCTGTCTATATGTAGCAATGTCTGGGCCAGGTCTACACAAATAGGGGCAGCCATGTTGTTGTTGTGTGTTTTTTACCAAGAATGCCCAGGGGAACAGTGCTACCTCATCACATTGAGAATGGCCCAGTGGGAGTGATGCAATCAGCTTACTGCTGCTTTTGTCACCTCCACCACTGCTTGAAGCAGAGGCAAATATTTCACTAGTTAAAAGAAGAAAGACAACCCCTTTGCCTTTCTGTTAAAGTCCCTCCCCACTCAGAAGTTTGAAATTTCACCACCACCACACACACACGTATGCAGGAGACAAATGGCCCTGTGAAATATGCGGAGAGGCATTTTTGGTCCAGACTTACAAAGAACACTATCCTGTACATGCATAAGCATCTTGTTTCTCATATCCTCCGACAGCCTTCCCCAACCTGCTTGTTTCCGACCATTGGCCACACTGGCTGGGGCTGCTGGGAGCTGAAGCCCAAAACTTCTGGAGGGCACCAGGTTGGAGAAGGCTGCTTTGTGGAGAGAGGATTGTGATGTCTGCATATAAGAAGAGAAACCAGTTTGCTGTTCCTACAATTTGAACTCAGCATTTTCTGCATGCTGTAGTTAGTTATGTAATAAAGGTAGTAACTTTTGGAAAGTGCTAGCTGATTGAATGGTTAACATGTCTAATCACCCTTAAATCTAATAATCCTTCAAATGCTGAACTATTAAAAACAAAAAAAAAACTTGGCAGAAAGTGTTTTGATTCAATCCCTCACTGCTTTAGTAAATTATGTATTTCTGGGTTAGATTATATAATACAAAACACAGGTCGATTGTTGCAAAACTGTTTCCAGAACTAGCTTCTTCAACTGGAACAGGATTTTTGTCTCCCTAGTAATTTCAAATTTTCCCAGAGGAATCTAGCATAACATTTATCAGGTACGTTGATCACAATGATCACTTTACAATTTCGAAGGTCCTTTTTATCCCCTATCAGCAAAGCTTTCGACAAAGTGCCCCATGATATACTGATGAGCAAATTAGCTCAAAGTGGGCTAGATGAAACAACGATCCGGTGGATCCACAGTTGGCTACAGAATCGGACTCAAAGAGTGCTTATCAATGGGACCTTCTCAAACTGGGGAGAGGTAACAAGCGGGGTACCGCAGGGCTCAGTCCTGGGCCCAGTGCTCTTCAACATTTTTATGAATGACTTGGAGGAGGAGGTGCAGGGAATGCTGATCAGATTTGCAGATGACACAAAACTGGGCAGGATAGCTAATACTTTGGAATCCGGAAACAAAATTCGAAGTGATCTTGATAGACTGGAGCGCTGGGCAGAAAACAACAGAATGACATTTCATAGGGATAAATGCCAAGTTCTGCACCTAGGAAAAAGAAACCAAATGCACAGTTACAAGGTGGGGGATACGTGGCTCAACCACACTACAAGCGAGAAGGATCTTGGAATTGTTGTCGATCACAAGCTGAATATGAGCCAACAATGGGATGTGGCTGCAAAAAAGGCAAATGCTCTTTTGGGCTGCATTAATAGAAGCATAGCTTCCAAATCCCGGGAAGTACTAGTTCCCCTCTACTCAGCACTGGTTAGGCCTCATCTGGAGTACTGTGTCCAGTTCTGGGCACCACACTTTAAGAAGGATGCAGACCAGCTGGAGAGGGTTCAGAGGAGGGCAACAAGGATGAATAGGGGACTGGAAACAAAGCCCTATGAGGAGAGACTGAAAGAACTGGGCCTGTTTAGCCTTGAGAAGAGCAGACTGAGGGGAGATATGATAGCGCTCTTCAAGTACTTGAAAGGTTGTCACAGAGACGAAGGCCAGGATCTTTTCCTGATCATCCCAGAGTGCAGGACACGGAATAATGGGCTCAAGTGACAGGAAGCCAGATTCCGGCTGAACATCAGGAGAAAATTCCTGACTGTTAGAGCAATACGACAATGGAACCCATGACCTAGGGAGGTGGTGGGCTCTCCCGCACTGGAGGTGTTCAAAACGAGGCTGGACAGCCATCTGTCAGGGATGCTCTGACTTGGATTCCTGCATTGAGCAGGGGGTTGGACTCGATGGCCTTGTAGGCCCCTTCCAACCCTACCATTCTATGATTCTATGAAACCTGGGCAACAGGCAGCCCCAATGCCCAGACCCCAAAGATGCCTCATATTGGGCTTGCTTTGCCACACAGTATAGTATTATTTAAATAATAGATGTTAGATGTGTAGTGCTTTGCCTACTGTATTTTCAAATGTGGACGTGTGTAGTGCTTTGTTTGACCACAACACAAGCACACACAGAGACACACACGATCAAAAGAAAAGCAAATACAGAACTACCTACAAGCAAAGAAAAGGGTTTATATTTTATTTTTTTAGGGAAAAGATATAGAGTTCCAAAATGAGAAGGGAATGAATACAAGAATTGAGAAGGGGGGTGGGGGGAGAGCCAAGAACAAGGAAAGGAAAGTACTTTTTTGATATTTTGGTGTGTGTTTTTTTAAAGGATCTAGCTAGAAAACTACAAAGAAAGAGTTGACTAGATGGGGGGAGCAAGCCAAAAGTCAAGGCAAAGAAACTCAACTACTTTTGAAAATTTTCTTGTATTTTTTATAAGGAAGGAAGGAAGGAAGAAAAGCTAATAAGAATGGTTGAATAATTCAGAAGGGTGTGGAGAGCCAAAGAACAAGGAAAGGAAAGGAGGAAACTAAACTATGAAAGAACTAAATGTTTTTGGTTTTTTAAATAATCTAGAAAAGAAAGCAAGGGAATAGTTGAATTGAGAAGGGCTGGGTGGGAAAGAATATGAAGAACAAAGCTGCAGTGCAACCCCCCCCCCGCAACTCCCCCCCCCCCGCATATCTAGCCAACTAACTAACCAATTCTTCTAACAGCTTTCTCCAGTAACCACCACCTGACAGCTCTCTCTCTCTCTCAATGAAACAAACACAGGCTTTTTTCTCCAAAATATACAGTATCCCCTACCCCCAACACTGTTACTGATTGGAGACTGCTGGGTTAAGTTCAGCCCTAATTTGGCAACTAGAGTTGCCATTCACCAAAGCTCCCTCCTTCCTCCTCCTCCTCTCCCCCTCTTTGATCTTTCACAAGCTGATACATTTTAGAGACAGATTGTCTGGGCTTCAGAAGGCATCAGAATATCTCTGAATCTCCGAGGCAGACCGAGGTGCTTTGGCGGTAACCCACTTTTCTTCGGAGCACCTTGGTGCCACTCTGATCCACTTCAGATCTCACTGAGGCACCCATGAAGCGCCCTGTTTTGCATCGGTATTCAGATTTGGCACCAAAGCGATGCACAGCCCTACTTCACATGCATTCCCTAGTTGTGATCCTTACAACAACCCTGTAAGGTAAGTCAGTATTATTATCCCCCATATTGCAGATGGGGAGACTAAGGCTGAGAGAGAGGCTTGCCTAAGGCCAGCTGGTGAGTTTATGGCAGAGGCAAGATTCGAACTGTGGACTTACTGTGTCATAGCTCACTCACTCAGCCACTACACTATGTCAGTGGAAGTGACTGAATGAAGTAGACTGAATCTCAGAAAGTGAAGGGTTTGGCAAAATTTACTGAGTCTTAAACAAATAGTCCCTGGCTAAGCCGCCAGAAGTACAAAACAGGACAGCAAATCAGACCAGGTTTCTAACATAATGAAACCAATACTACTACAGAACATAGTGAACATTCTAGTCTTTTTATACACAAGAAACCCAAGTTAAAAAGAAAACATATTTGGCTTAGGGGTGTACGGATTACTCACCCCATTCTGGTCCAGGGCATCCGTGGTGGGGGGAGGCGATCTGTCCCTCCCCCTGAAATCCTCCCTAGCTGGTTCCGCTCCATGGCGACTCCGTGGAGCCACTGGCTAGAGCTGCCCGCAGCCGGACCTCCGTCCACTGCCAGGCTGCAGCTGTAAATGGCACCCGCTGTAGCGACTGCCATTAGCATCCCTGTGTTAGCCATCATAGGCTACGTATATATTTACGTAGCCTATCACAGCAAAAGGCAGGGATGCAAATGGCATAGCAGACGCTATTTGCGTCCCTGCTCTTTGCCGTGATAGGCTACATAAATACTTACATAACCTGTCACGGCTAAAGTAGGGAGGGTAATGGTGGCCGCAGACTAGGGCAGCCATTCATGGCCACAGATCCGGGCACCGGACGGCTGACAAAAGGTAGAGTCCATCCCAGGGAAATTTTGTGGGGTGGTAGTGGGGATTGCTCCGTTCCACCATGGACTCCGGGAGGCCGGGTTCTAAAGAATCCAGCCTCATTGGAGTCCATGGTGGAATTCTCTAACATCCCTAATTTGGCTCCACCTGGCTGCTAGACCACATTCTCCCCACCCCCTTGTGATCCCTGTTCACACCCCTGTTCACCCCTGATGCATCTAGAGCAGGTGTCTCCAACATTTGGGGGCCGGTGGGCACATTTGGCATTGTGAAAACGTGTCCTGGGCACCACCACAAATTGGTTTTTGGGTGGGTGGGGGCAATAAAAAATGTTGGAAGTGACCTCATTATCTGTGATTGTGTGTGTGTGTCAGGAGCGCCCTAGTGGCCCCTTTCAGTACACTCCAGTAGCCAACTCAAGACACAGACGAAAGGATTCTTTTCAAGGCTTTAATCCTTTTATAACTTAATGACTCTTTCAGATGCTAATCACCAGCGACTAAGCAATGAACAGCAGAGTAGCCTATGCTCCGAGTAGGCAGTTGATCCCCGTTTGAAGGAGTATCACTTGAAGACCCTGAACTTATGGGCTAGGGAGAGATCCTCCCTCTTTCCCTTGGGTCCATGGGACGCAGTCGTTGCTTGCGCTTCAAATGGGCGCTACGCCTCCTTTCCATGCCCTCCATCTCTCGTCGCTCCCTGCATCTGCGTCGAGCATCTAGCAAGCCCCCATCCCGCACTTTCTCACTGCTAGGATCACTATCTATCTCAGGAATGCCGGCAGGAGGAATCTCTGCCAGCTGCTGTGCCTGTGAGGGATGAGCTGGCTCCTCTGCCACGGATTGCTGATCCTTCTCAGAATCAGAACTACACTGGGGTTCTATCGGCTCAGTTTCCACCCTGACATCGTGCATGAATGTGTACCCTGTAGATATGCTACTCACTCTAGTTTCTCTTTCTCCCTCTCTTTGGCTTTTTTCTCTCATTCCTTCTCTCTCTCTCTCTCTCTCTCTCTTCTTTCTCTCTGGCTCCTCTTTCTTCCTTCCATTTGCATGGCATCATATTTTTACATCTACAGTTCCAAAGAAATTTCCCAACTTGTTCACTGTGGCTTGGGCATTGTCCTATTGAGCAAGAATGTTTCTCATAAAGTTCCCTTTAAGTGTCAAGCTTCTTGCCAGTAATAGGTCAAAAGCAAACTTTGCAGGACAGCTCCAGGCACTGTTGAAGGAAACTGATTATCTAGATCCATTTCAATCGGGCTTCAGGCCTGGTTTTGGAATGGAAACTGCCTTGGTCCCTCTGTGGAAACTGCCTTGGCCGCCGCCGCCATTTCCAGTCTTGTAAAAAACAACAACAAGAACAACAACAAAAACGACGTGATAGGCTACGTAAAGATTTAAAAAAACACACACACAACGTGATAGGCTATGTAAATCTTTACGTAGCCTATCATGGCTGGGTGGGTTTAAAAAACAAAACAAAAGCACGTGCGCAAATGGCGGCGGCTAAGGCCGCCGCCATTTGCGTTCCTTATTTTTGGCCATCTTAGTCTACGTAAATATTTACATAGACTCTGACGGAGAAAATAAAGGGGAACACAAATAGCATAGTGGGCACTATTTGCGTCCCTTTTTCATTCGCCGTTTTAGCCTACGTAAATATTTACGTAGGCTAAAACGGTGAATCAAAAAGGGACGCAAATAGCGCCTGCTACACTATTTGCGTTCCCCTTTATTTTCGCTGTCATAGTCTACATAAATATTTACGTAGATTCAGATGGCCAAAAAGAAGGAATGCAAATTTGCATATGTGGTTTGTTTGTTTTTTCCCGGAGCCCTCCGCGGCCGTAAATCTGGCTGCGGACGGCTCTGGGCTGGGCTGGGCCTGGCCGGCTGCTCCGCAGAGCTGCCATGGAGCACAGCCGGCCATTGAGGATTCCAGGGGGGAGGAACGGATCGCCTCCCCCCCATCAACGTAATCCGCAAAAGGTCACTTTCGTACATCCCTACTCCTCAGCGATCTTCCTCTCCATCTCCAAGACAAAAGCTGCTTTCCTTTTGTCTTAGGTTGACTGACCCTTCCCCCAGAGCCATTTCCTCCTACACCCTCAGGCCTTGTAGAACAGAGGTTACCAATTCAAGATAACCTTGGGGTAACTTGCCCAAAACACAGGGGAAATCCTCAGTCTTTTTGTACTTAGGAGCACTGAATAGTAAGGTGTCTCTGGAGGTAATATAGACTGACCCCAAACACACAACACTAAAAATGCAAAGATTTAATCATAAAGGTGGGTATGGAAGGGCACACCAAACTGGAGAGAAAATAATGTGTTTCAATGGATATAAATTCTATGGTGAAGATGTTACACATTTTACACCCACAACATAACATCACTAATAATCAAACATGGATGTAAACAAATATAACAGAGAGCCTTGGCTATTGGGAGGTATAGAAATGAAATAAATGAAAAATAAATAAAATAATGTACAAGGTGTATGTACAATGTCTGAAAATCAAAGTTTCTGATTTTCTGGCTGGGGTGGGGCAGTGGGCTGGTTTAATAGGTAGCAGTTGTATCCAGCAAAAACATTGCAAGGAGACTAGAAGCTGAGCTCCAGTGTGGAGGTCAAGAGGGAGGAGCCTCAGCAAGCCCTGCAGATCTTGTTTTCATTTTCAACAAAGCTTTAGTCATAGCATGGAGGCCTCTATCTTTCCTGGGAGAAGAAAGCACCTTTAAAACATGGTGTCAGAAGTAGGGGTGGCGGAGAATTCCACCACTGACTCCAATGAGGCCCTGGAGTCCATTGCGGAATGGACCATTCCCCCCCGCCACCCTGCGAACTTCGTCCCGGATGGACCCTACATGGCGCCAGCTGGGTCTGGGTCCGTCCGCTGAGTCCTTGCGACCACTGCCAGTGTGCAGATGCAAATGGTGTGCGCTACACTATTTGCGTCCCTGCTCTTTGCCGTGATAGGCTATCACGGAAATGGTGCTCTTTTCCCTGCATGAAAAGAGCAGGGACACAAATGGTGTCTGCTACGCCGGACGCCATTGGCATCACCGGCAGGGCAGCGGACGGAAGTCCAGCTGCAGATGGGCCCGGCCAGTGGCTCTGCAGACTCGCCGCAGAGCAGAGCCGTCCGGGGAGGATTCCTGGGGGGAGGAACGGATCACCTCCCCGCCCCTGTGGACCCCCCAGGCGGATCGATGAGTGGGGTTTGTATACCCCTAGTCAGAAGTGACTCTCTTGTTCTGACGACAAAGAAGGTGCAAGGTGCACTGTTTATAAAGGCAGCAAGCACACTGATCTGATGGTAGAAGAAGAAGACATTACGGCAATGGCAGCCGACATGATTGCAGTTCCAGGGCCCACGGACATGGCAGGTGATATTTTTAGTAACTGGATGTTTTTCAAAGCACAGTGGGAAAATTAAGAAATTGCAACAGGGTTGGATGGTAAAGATAAAAGGATTAGGATTGCAACAGTGCTATCAGTGATGGGGAAAGAAAGTCATTTGCTCCAGCAGCACCTTGATATTCCGGCAACAGACAGACAAGATCCATCCAAAGTACTAGAAGCCCTTCAAAATCATCTTGAGCCTACTAGAAATGTTATATATGAACACTATCTCTTTAACAAATGTGCACAAGAACCTGATGAAACCGTAGATTGGTATATTCCTAAATTGTGCAAAATGGCAGATTCATGTGCATATAGCTCTTTTAAAGAAGAATGATTAGAGACAGACTGATTATAGGTATCAAGGACAAGGGAGCACAGACGAGAATGCTCAGGAGCCATGCCTTGCCTCTGCAGGAAGCCACAGACATATGCAAGGCTGGTGAATAATGGGGCTGTGCACAGACCCCTTGCTTCGCTTCAGACCCTCCTAATCAGCCCTGCTTCAACTTGGACCCATTCGGACCCCTCTGCTTTGACTCGGTTCTGGATCCGAAGTGAGATTCGGATATCCGGACAACTTGGTTTGGGCGTTTCCCCATTGACTTGCATGGGGAAACACAAATGGCCATAAGTTTTCCAGTTTTCATGATATGTACATGAAACTTGGGGGCCTCCCTGCTGACATGGAGGGGATCCCACCTGCCAAAGTTCAGACAGTTTGGCCCAGTACTCTTTGTGCTGGGTGCAGCTGAACTTTGAGTTTTCCCACAAAAACTCTCGAAGCAAAGAGCTCTGCCTCTCAGAGCCGCCCCGCCGCCCCCCCTGCCTGCTTGGCTGTCTCAGCGCTGTTTCCACGACAACGGAAGGAGAAGCTGATGCAGGAGTGCTGGATTTCAGTTTAAGCGGAATCAGCTTTGCTGCGATGTGGTCCATGCAGGGCTCCACGAGCAGGTTCTCCGCAGCAGTAAAAACGGCTTCACAGGACATACTTCCTGGTGGGGTGGGGTTTGGCGCGAACGTCGTCTGACTGGCAGGGGCTGCTCGGCCAGTAAGAGAGGCTCCCCCCTTTCTCCTTTCCCCTGGAAGTCCAGATGCGCCTCCATTTCAGGAGCAAGCCTCGCTGAGCGCAATGGGAGTCACTTCTGAGGAGGCACAGACTTATGCTCATGCTGGGAAAGAGAGCAGTAGACACAAAGGGCGCTGCGTAAACTGAGGATCCAAAAAGTGATCCTCCTGATTTCGTATGATTTTTAAGGGGGAGACCCACAAAAACACTAGGGATGTCAGAGAATTCTGCAACGGATCTCGGTGAGGCCGAATACCAGTGCATTCGGCCCCCCGAAAACTGTCGCGGAACGAAGCCCCCGCCCCCCCACCCCACGAAAGGCGCGCGGGACGAAGTGCCTGCCACCCCCACCCCACGAAAGAGGCACAAAACGGAGCACTTACCTGCTCCCATCTGTGCTGCTGTGCGAATGGTGGCCGTCCTGCAGCCGCCATTCGCTTCCTCCTTCTTCAGCCGTGATAGACTACATAAATACTTACGTAGCCTATCACGGCTAACTCAGGGACGCCATTTGCATCCCTGCAGAGCCCATGATAGGCTACGTAAGTATTTATGTAGCCTATCACAGCGGGGGGGGGGGGGAACCTCAGCTTACGCAAATGGCGGTAGCCGCCGTCATTTGCGTACGCTGGGGTTTCCCCCCCCCCTGCCGTGATAGGCTACGTAAATATTTACGTAGCCTATCACAGCAAGGGGGAAAAAAACCCAGCCTACACAAATGGCGGCGGCTACCGCCATTTGCGTACGCTGGGGTTTTCCCCCTGCCATGATAGGCTACATAAATATTTACGTAGCCTATCACGGCTCACTACAGGGACGCAAATGACGGCGGTTACGACAGCCACCATTTGCGTCCCTGCAGGGCTGCCCAGCGGCCGGATGTCCGGCTGCGGGTGGCTGGAGCCGGCCAGCGGCTCTGCGGCTTGGCCACGGAGCGGAGCTGGCCGGCCAGGATTTCGGGGGGAGGCATGGAGCACCTCCCCCCCCAGTGAGGATTCCCGGGGGATGGACGGAGCGCCTCCCCCCACCTGCGGAACCCGGCGGAGCCAGGTAAGCGGGCTTTCGTACGCCCCTAAAAAACACCATCCAATCACAAAGCACATCTGCCTTCATGGACTGAAGCAGAAAAGTCATGGATCCCCCACTCGTGGGTACAGCCACAGTAGAAAAAAATGGATTTGAGGCAGGGATCCTTAGAGATCCTCATGATTATTACAAGAAAGATACCACCAAACACTGTCATATCACATAGCACATATGTGCCCATGGATTGAGTGTCAAAAAACATAGATTTGGAGGCATCATAGCACTGTCATGCTATAATGCCATGGATAAGATACCCAATTGGGTCCCCCCTGCCCACCCCTCCAGGACCAGCATGGTCATTTTAAAAGGTTTTTTCTTTCTTTAAAACAGTGTTGCTTTAAACAAAGAGTTTATTGCTCAGGCACACCTAAGACAACCTTCCTTTGGGAAGCCCCTAGGAAGAGGAAGTGTTTTGGCTGAAAGTAAACGGAGGATTTCAATTTTTAAAAAAATACATAAATATTTACGAAAAATAGCGATTCTTATGGAAGTTATACAGACTCACAGAGACGGCTGGGCACCAGAATTATGGTTTTTGGTATGGATTTATCTTCGTAATTTTCGGAGTGGAAAAAAAAGAGAATTCCGGGGGCTTGTGAATGGCGGAATGGAACACTGGCCGCAAACTGTGGAAGTGAAGCGGCACTGAAGGTACACAATTTGTACATCCCTCGTTGCAACAAAAGTCACAGACCAACCGCAACACAAGCACAGTAAAACTAAAGCCAACTATGACAGGGATACAAAAAAGTTGCCACCGCTGCACATTAGATATGCTGTATGTGTCCGGTTATTTCCTCAAGACAGTCATGTCCCTGGACAAAAGGAACTTGCATGGGACAAATACATCCCCACACTTATATTATTGAAGTTAATGGATGGTCTTATCAACAGAATCGCAAGTTCATTCATCTAATGAGGCCTCAAGGGAGGAGCCTCAGCAAGCACTACAGATCTTGTTTTCATTTTCAATAAAGCTTTAGTCACTCACAGCATGGAGGCCCCTGTCTTTCATGGGCTAAGAAAGCACCACTAAAACCTAAATTTAGGTGATTTTAAGGCAATGGGAATTGCAGGTTATCAAAAGAGGAATAGCTAAAATGGCAGTCTGAACCAAAGTTTGCTTTTGACCCATTACTGGCAGGAAATTTGACCTGGGGAAAAGGGAACTTTATGAGAAACTTTCTTGCTCAGTAGCTCCATGTCCCCGGGAATGTTTCCATCAGCAGTTTACTTCAAACTGGCTGCATATGGAGGTCGTTAGGGATACATGAAGTCATGGCCATCCAGCGGCCATTCTGTTTATCACAGAAAAACCGGTTCTTTTGAGACTGGTTATAGTCCGACTTTTCCCCTTTACTTTGGCTCGGTTCGGTTCCTGTTGGGGCTGTCTCTTCCATCACCTGCATTTGCATCAGTATCATAGTCCTGCCCATGGGGGTGTGTCGTTCAGCTGGCTGTGACCTCACTGACCCAATCCTTTCCCTCCCTGTTTTCCAGAAGTTTCACCACCATTTTGGAGCAGGATGCCGGGGAACCAACTACTTTTTAAAAATTGAAAATAAGCACTAGATCACTAGTGCCTATAAGCATGCTACCACGGGCAAGCAAGTACTCCCACTACAGCCTGAAAATCAGGTTTATCTCAGGTCGCTTCCCCAGAACTACACATGGGAAGGATCCACAGCTAATATGCCTTTGTGTCTGCATTCAAATGGCACCTTGTTGTAGCATCCATCCAGGGCTGCAGTTGGCATGACTTGAAATTGCAGCTCAGTAAAAGCATTTCTCGGGGAAAGAGGCCTCAATTTAGACATTTACAGCCATTTGGTTTCTTTTTCCTAGGTGCAGAACTTGGCATTTATCCCTATGAAATGTCATTCTGTTGTTTTCAGCCCAGTGCTCCAGCCTATCAAGATCACTTTGAATTTTGTTTCTGTCTTCCAGGGTATTAGCTATCCCACCCAATTTTGGGTCATCTGCAAATTTGATCAGCATTCCTTGCACCTCCTCCTCCAAGTCATTAATAAAAATGTGGAAGAATGCTGGGCCCAGGACTGAGCCCTGTGGTACGCTGCTCGTTGCCTCTCCCCAGCTTGAGAAGGTCCCACTGATAAGCACTCTTGGAGTCCGATTATGTAGCCAACTGTGGATCTACCGGATCGCTGTTCCATCTAGCCCACTTTGAGCTAGTTTGCTCATCAGGATATCATGGGGCACTTTGTCGAAAGCTTTGCTGAAGTCGAGGTATATGATGTCCACAGCATTCCACAGTCCACAAGGGAGGTTACCTGATCAAAAAATGTGATCAGATTCGTCTGGCAGGATTTGTTCTTGACAAATCCATGTTGGCTTTGAGTAACCACTGCATTGTTTTCAAGGTGCAGACAGATGGATTGCTTTATCATCTACTCCAGAATTTTCCCTGGGATTGATGTCAGACTGACTGGTCTGTAGTTCCCAGGTTCCTCCTTTTTACCCTTTTTGACTATAGGGACAACATTAGCCCTCCTCCAATCATCTGGCACTTCACCCGTCCTCCACAATTTCTCAGAGATAATAGACAGTGGTTCTGAGAGCAATTCTGCCAGTTCAAAATATGCACATAGCCTCGGTGTGTGGAACAGAAGGCTGTGTATTACATGGTGCCCCAGTGTTTATGTTGTACAATTACATGCATGTGCCCTGAGGACCAGAGATATCTGCTCCTCCCTCTGAGATGTAACTTTAGAGACACTGAAGGAAGGAGATAAACTCCAAAGAATGACAACTCTAGAAACTTGCACTAAAGATGTTAACTGGGCATTCCCCAGAACACACACACACAAACAATGGGGCTATCATCTGAGGGAGCTGGGCCACAAAAGACCTGCAGTTAGAGGGCACGCTGACCTCACCAAGTTTTGGAGCAGGACTTTCATATGGTGCAAGGCCTGGGCTCCCTGGCAAAAAGAAGTGCAGGGGCTCTTTCCGAAGGAATTGTGTGTGTGTGCGGGGGGTATAAATGTTTGGGATGAATGAGTGTTGGGGCTGAACATTTGAAGGGGAGCCTGTTACTTGGTAGCAAGGCACTCTGAATATTCTCAGAGGTGCTCTCTTTTGTCTTGACTAGCATGCCATGGGCAGTGGTGGCCACTTACACATTGCCACAAACAGGAAATGCATTAATCACAAAGTCAACAAAAAGAGGACATATATTTGCCTGAAATATGCACATGCTAATTTATATGTAGATATGCAAATTTAGAAAGAATTACTAGACTTTAAAAAGAAATACAATACAAGTGGGGAAGACTGTTGCACTCGTGTCCTGCTTGTGGGTTTCCCGTAAGCAGCTGGTCGGCCACTGTGTGAACAGAGTGCTGGACTAGATGGACCCTTGGCCTGATCCAGCCTTAGGGCTCTTCTTGTGTTCTTACTGGAACCACCTGTGTGGCCACTGATTAGACTGCTGTCCAGGTGCTGCTAACGGTGGCTGGGCAGCTTGTGGCTCTCTCTTCCCCAGATTCTTTCCTTTTAATGGGGCTTGGGCCAGATAGCCCTTCAAACAGAGGACTATCCTCTGAAAAATAGGGCACCTGACCAACCTAGCGAAACAGAACAGAATTCTTGGTGCTGGCTTAGGCAGAGAAGAAGGGCCAGAAGAAGGGGAAGCCAGAGGGATTGCCATCTGGTTCCTGTTAGCAGTGCTGGATGGAACTTCCTGGAATCCAGCTCATTGTGCTGCATTTGTAACAGAATGTTTTTCGCTGTGTTGGGAGGACAGACTCCCCCATGCTGAGGCCCCCTAGCCAGGACATTCCAGGAAAAGAGGAAAGTACACTGATGCACACTTGCAAAAGCAAAGCATTCACTGAATAACGCTCCCACACTCCCTGCCCAGACCTGCACTCATAAGTGGGAATGGAAATCTAGTTGGCATGAAGCTTTTAGATAACGTTTCATTTAGCATGGTTTATATTTTCACATCAATGATTGTACAGTAAGTAAGTAATCACTGCCTTGTTGTGGCGAAGGGGCTTGCGTAACTCAGTGAAGCCATAAGTTATGCCGTGCAGGGCCACCCAAGATGGACAGGTCATGGCGGAGAGTTCTGACAAAATGTGGTCCACTGGAGAAGGAAATGGCAACCCACTCCAGTATTCTTGCCAAGAAAACCCCATGGAAGGTATCACAAGGCTAAAAGACATGACGCCGGAAGATGAGCCCCTCAGGTCAGAAGGTGTCCAATATACTACTGGGGAAGAGCAGAGGGAATTCCCAAGTAGCGCCAGAAAGAGTGAAGCGGCTGGGCCAAAGCCGAAAGGACACTCAGCTGTGGAGGTGTCTGGTGGTGAAAAGAAAATCCGATGCTGTAAAGAACAATATTATTTAGGAACCTGGAATGTAAGATCAATGAATCAAGGTAAGCTGGAGGTGGTCAGACAAGAGATGGCAAGACTGAACATCGACATCTTGGGAATCAGTGAACTAAAATGAACAGGCATGGGTGAATTTAATTCAGGTGACCATCATATCTACTACTGTGGGCAAGAATCCCTTAGAAGAAATGGAGTAGCACTCATAGTCAGCAAAAGGGTGTGAAAAGCAGTACTGGGGTACAACCTCAAAAACGACAGAATGATCTCAGTACGAATCCAAGGCAAACTAGTCAACATCACAGTAATCCAAGTCTATCCCCCAACCACTGATGCAGAAGAAGCTGAGGTTGATCGGTTCTATGAAGACCTACAACACCTTCTAGAACTAACACCAAAAAAAGATGTCCTCTTCATCATAGGGGATTGGAATGCTAAAGTAGGAAGTCAAGAAATCACCGGGATAACAGGCAAGCATGGCCTTGGTGTACAAAATGAAGCAGGACAAAGGCTAATAGAGTTTTGCCAAGAGAACACGCTGATCATAGCATTGCCCTTATTTTCGCCATAGTCGACATAAATCTTTACGTAAATAAGGAATGCAAATGGCGGCGCCCATGGGGCGCCGCCATTTGCGTACGTGCTTCTTTTTTTTCCCCCAAAGTCACCTGTGATAGGCTACGTGACGATTTATGTAGCCTATCACGGCTGACTTTGGAAATCTAGCCGTGATAGGCTACGCAAATCGTTACATAGCCTATCACGTGTGTGTGTGTGTTTACTTTTTTTTTCTGCGGCCGGGGAGACGGGGCGCTCCTCCCCGGCCTGAATTTCACTGGCGAGGGATGGGGTGCCTCCCCCCCTGGCCTGAATTTCAGCCGGGCGAGGCGGGGCGCCTCCCCCCCTCACCTGAACTTCGGGGGGAGAACTGAAGCGCCTCCCCCCCACCGCGAAGCAAGCTGCGGGACAAGGTAAGTCCCTTTCGTCCATCCCTAAATGTATGGCTGTGAGAACTGGACTATAAGGAAGGCTGAGGTCCAAAGAATTGATGCTTTCGAACTGTGGTGCTGGAGAAGACTCTTACGAGTCCCCTGGACTGCAAGGAGGTCAAATCAGTTCATCCTAAAGGAAATCAACCCTGACTGCTCATTGGAAGGACAGATACTGAAGCTGAAGCTCAAATATTTTGGCTACCTAATGCGAAGAGAAAAGTCACTGGAAAAGGCCCTGATGCTGGGAAAGATTGAAGGCAAAAGGAGAAGGGGACGGCAGAGGATGAGATGGCTAGATAGCATCACCGATGCAATGAATATGAACTTGAGCACGCTCTGGGAGAGAGCGGAGGACAGGAAGGCCTGGCGTGCTATGGTCCATGGAGTCATGAAGAGTTGGACATGACCTAACGACTGAACAACAACAACAAGTAAACATTTGGCAATAGGCCATGACAACAGTATTCAAATATCAACAAAAAATAAAACCCAGAAACAGTATTTGCATGTGGTTTTGTCGTTCAACCATAAGGAAGAGGTTCATTTGATGTCTCAATAATTAATGCTGTTATGCTCAGCCTGCTTCCATGGGGAGACGTTCCAAGGGCACATTGCTTACCCAGGTTTGGTTCCCGTTAGAAGGAGGTCTCTGGGGGCTGACTGGCCTTTATTTATGGAGGCTGATGGGCATTTTGTAATGTTTCCATTTACTTAAAGATGTACAGGCGGAGCACAGATGGAGGTGCACAGCTGAGACATTCTAAGAGGCATCCAAAGTCCACTGCTCCCACATCAGATCTCCAGGGGGACCGTCGGCACCAAACATGCTTACAGGGCCCAAATTCAGCTTTTTCTGCATCTTTCTCTGTCTCACAGAAACTTCAGCCCGTCCTTGGTTTCTTTCACACTCTTCTCAGGTGCTTCCAGATGAGGCTTTTATTAAGCAAATGCTCTGCCTCATTCACACAATTCTATGCAGAGTCCAGACAATGTTTTCTTTTTTTTAACCCTCCTGTGCTTTCCCACCAGTTCCTCCATCCTTTTAAAAGCTGTTAGGAGGAAAAGATGGAATAGCTGCACAATGTCTTTTGGTTGGCAGAGCTAGGAGCAGTCTATCTGGATGTACTGCTAGATTATAAAATCCTTAATTGGGGGCAGTGGGAGATTTAGCCTTTGCTGCCTTTCTGGTATTTCTTCCAAGCCATTCAGAAAACTTAAGGGAAATGGTTTAATGATTAGTTCCCACAGAATCACATCATTGGGCTATTAACACTCTTTTCTCAAGTCTGAGACTCTGGCCAGATATCTCTGGGCAACAAAATTGTTTTAAATTTTGTCTGTTAAAAATAGACTATGTTTTATTATAATGTTGTATTATGTAATGTTGTATAATGCTTTATAATCTTGTAGTTTGTATTTTATATTTTTTGTGAATTGTTGTGAACCGCCCAGAGGCTTATTATTGTTAATAATAATAATAATAATAATAATAATCACAGAAATCTGATAGGGAAACCCTTAACAATACAGTACAATCCCCACACAGGGCTGTATGTTAATTTGTTGCCGGCCACTTCAGAGCCAGCCGGTGCAGAAGTGCGGGTTTTACAGGTCACAGCTCAATTTTCAGAGGTTTGCACTTGCAGTGTTGTGTGGAATGCAGGGCAGCCAATTTTTTTGGCCTTACTGGTGCCTCGCACAGCAGCAAATCCTGCATAAATTAAGTAAGTAAAACCTTTCCAAGCCTGGTGGGTGCGGAGCGGTGGGCAAAGAAACTTCTTCTTCTTCTTCTTCTTGGTGACTTGCAAAGAGTGAAAGAATTTCAGTTCAGTCATATTGCATGTTCATTCAGAAGTCCAATTTTGTTCAACAGAATTTACTTCTATGTAAAGCTGCTTCCAGATGGAAGCCTCCTGCAATGCCAAATCACGCTGCCCAATTGTTGCTTTTCAATTTAAGCTACAACTGGAATTGCAAAGGAGTTTGCACACATTCTTTGTTTATACCCCCTACCCATACCTGTGGGACAGGAAATATCCCTGTGGGCAGGAATTTGTCCTCCCACTCGCCTTTTCTGAATGTGCTTGCAGGCTCTTCAGAGTGGGTTTGAAAAGAAAAAAAGGCAATTACTGACCATAATGTGGGTACGGAAGAGCCCTACTTTCTAAGCCGTCCTCCACCCCTCCCTCCCACCAAGAGTTCGATCTGCTGTTTTCTCCTGCCTGGCCAGAATATCAGAAGTGAGCAGAGTAGGGAGGAAACTCCAGTTTGAAGAGGCCATTTTTCTTGATTTAAAACAAGCGGGGGAGGGGGGTCCTGCTACACAGAGGAGACTCTTCTCCTGACCTTTCCATCCCCCCAGCATTCTTTTCCTTCATAAGACTTGGCAGAGCAGCTCCTGTAGCACACAGAAACACAGCCTCGAACTTTAATCCGCATTGCCGAGAGCAAGAAGAGCCATGGAAATGGGCACATCCCCAGACACAAAACCCGCACAGCAGCAGCTGGAACATCGCTTCGTAAACAGAACGCCACGGCATCTCCCCCTCACACACCCACGTTGCTCACACAATTTACAGGAAAAGTCATAGTCCTTGATCATTCTGTTTTACTAATTCCACTGACATACATTCATTCTGATAATAAAGCAAACTGCAAAGGCAGTTTCGCTGCTGGTGCTGAAGACATCATGTTCTGGGAGCTGAGAAGCAAAGGAAACAATAAATTCAGTAGCTGGTGATGCTGTTCGGAAGAGCCAGAAGCAGAGAGCACCCAGTGCACGCATACACTTTTCTTTTTAAAGATCAAGCAAATAATTAGGAGTGCTTCCAGATTAGGGGCTCCAACCACTAACAATCTGAAGGCTTTGTGCAGCTATTCTGTCTCTCCCCCCCAACCCTTTTAACGGATTTTCCTCTGTAAGAAAAAAGTATCTGGGTGCACAGTGATAAACTCCCTCGGAATATGACAGCTTTGGCCATGCTGTAGTCCAACACATCTGGAGGGCACCAGCTTGGGGGAAGGCTGGAATATGGGGATTCTGGCTTTTCCCAGACAGAGGTATCTTTCATGAATACATCCATTTTTTTGGTAAGCAATTCTGTTGTTCTAACTGGAAACATCACTCTGGGTAATCGAGTGTGGTGGTTTTGTGATTGCTGGGTTATTAATTAATTCATTAGTTGAGTGTACCCCACCTACTAACTGAAATTCTCAAGGCAGGCAGAGTACAATATTTTAAAAGTACAATCAAACTGATAAAAGTTACTATGGAGGAGGAAGGGGATATACAATTCTCTCCCCCAAAGTCATCAGGTGTTCCAACTGTGACTCTACACAGTCAGGGGAGAGGGTGGGGGGAAAGTAGCTTAGGCTGCAATCCTTACCCAGGAGTAAATCCTATTGAATACTAGTAGGCATGCATAAGATTGTAGTCTTAGTGATTGTCATAAGGACCAGCCAATCAGCTCTGCACAGTGGGCTTCTCCTGGAAACAGGATGATCATAGAATCATAGAATCATAGAATAGTAGGGTTGGAAGGGGCCTACAAGGCCATCGAGTCCAACCCCCTCCTCAGTGCAGGAATCCAAGTCAGAGCATCCCTGACAGATGGCTGTCCAGCCTCGACTTGAAGGCCTCCAGTGTGGGAGAGCCCACCACCTCCCCAGGTAATATGTTCCCTTGTCGTATTGCTCTTACAGTCAGGAAGTTTTTCCTGATGTTCAGCCGGAATCTGGCTTCCTGTCACTTGAGCCCATTTGATCAATAACTTGATCAATTTGCTCCTGAACTCGATTTGGTCT
The DNA here is from genome assembly GCF_057233095.1 of Heloderma suspectum. Lineage (NCBI taxonomy): Eukaryota > Metazoa > Chordata > Lepidosauria > Squamata > Helodermatidae > Heloderma > Heloderma suspectum. Next base: position 3,536,236 of record NC_139463.1, on the reverse strand, counting down.
GGAAATGTGTACATCTGTCAAAAAAGGGAGCACGCATGGATCCACAACATGCTCACCACTCCATCTATGAGCTTTTCTACACTATGAATTTTTGGGGCACTTGTCATCCCTTACTCATGGTTGTATACCAGTTCTTTAGATGATGTTGTGACCCTCCAGTTTTCCTTCTGTTTTTAAGAGCACATTCAAAGGTTTTTTTGTTTTTTTTTACAGTGGGGAAAATGCAGTCTTATTTCTGAAAGCAAAAGAAAATGTATTTTCCTACTTGTGTAATTTTGATATTCCACTATAACCTAGAGGTTATGAAGCAGAAAAGCAGGAAAGGAAAAAGCTCTTTGTGTAGAGCTCAGATCTCAGTTCTGCTATGAAACCAAAAGTAGATACAGAGGATTAATAGCCTGTGTAGAAAGCCTGTATGTCTCTCTGTTTTAGCACATAGTGAAATGCAAACCATTTTCAATTTCCCTTGAAATGTTGCAAAAAAAAAAAAATGCCATGACAGATAAAAGACAAAAAGTAGCTGTTCAAAATTAAAAGCTCGTTTTTTATTAAATAAAATGCCCATAGGTAAATAATAGAAACATCTTCTTCAACATGAACTGGCTCGAACACTACTCATCACCCAAGTCTTTCCTCTGGGAAAAGAGATGGAAGGACATTTTCAGTCACAGCACCCCACTGACAGAATGCTTTCCCCAGGGGAGGCTGGTCTGGCTTCAACTAGGGTGGGGCCAAACATCCCACTGTGAAATCTTTGCAGAACTTCGGCCTTGTGTGTTGGGGGGTGGGGTGCGGTGAGCAAAATGGTGCTGGTGAAATGGAAATATATCTTTGGGGTGAGAGCTGTGCTGGCTCCAGGCTTTGGTGAGTCCTTGAGCAAGACACCCTCCATGCGTCCCCTCCCTCAATGAGTCTATGTTCTCATCATCATTGGGCTTCACCACACCAGGTTTTCTATCCTGCAACTTACCAGGGCTTCTGTTTCCAGATTGTTTGCAGGATTTAAATTGGTTCTTTACACAGAGGGTTTTTCTTTTACTGCATAATGCTACCTACCATTTACACTGGTGGGTGGACTCTGGCGAGATGTTATCAGATGTCACCAGCGTTGTATGCCCACTGTCCACCCCCTCTGGGGTAGCCCCTCACCCCAATTGGCATGAACTTTTCCATTTCAACTTCCTTACCTCCCCTTTTTGCTTCTGCTTCTTCTGATCCCTACCTTGGCAACTTTTAAATACAATCCACAGTATGTTTGCAATTTGAAAAGTCTGCTCTGCCCCCGACCCCATGTGCACAAGTCAGTATTGTCCTTGTAAAAGCAAGCAGTAACACTTTTCTCATTTGAGTATACACTGGGAGAGGGGATTGAGTGGAAAGGGGTTGCAACATTGTGGGCGTTCGCAGCAGCAGTGGTCTCTGCCATGCTGTTCTAGTGAAATGCTGCCATGCTCTACTAGTGAAATGTCGGTATGCTGCACTTCGGAAGTTCCCAATGTGGTGTTCCCAGGAATGAGATGGCGAAGGGGCTGGAGGTCAAGGGAGGCGTGGGGGGATGACACTCCCACCCGATCGTTGTCAGTAGGTGACGTCAACACTGCCCAACACCTGCCTACACGAAGGATGTTGCAGCGCAATGTCAGCAATACACAGGTGGATGATGGTGGATCTGTTGCACGACTGCAAATAATAATGCATTTTCTACATACAGAAATAACACAGGGAAAATGGGGAAGACATGGGACAGCTGCTGCAAGACAACAACATTGTGTATTGCATGTGGGAAATACTGTGAATGAAGAACGACAATCGCACCCAAACACACACACACACACACACACACACCCTGTGTGAAGGAGCCCATTGTCACCAGCTGCTCTTGTTTCCCATCTTCTTCCACCTGCTTGCTTGATAGGCAGGGAGACAGTGAGCAAGCAGACAGTGGCATCTCCTGCTTCTTGTTCTCACCACTGCCATTGTCTGGGCCAAAGCAAGAGGCAGGGGAACAAGCAAGCTGCAGGGGTGAAGAAGAGGAGCAACTCCAGGGGTCTCTTGCCAGTGGGCCCCTGCTGGGGTGTGGTCCCTTGGCAGACGCCCAACCAAGCCTACCCTGGTTGGGAGAAATAATATGATACATTTGGAGAGACAGAGGGCTTTACTGGAAAAGTGGCAGTGGAGGCAGCAGCACCTCCCCATCCCAGCCGGCCAGCTGGACTTCTGCCTGGCCTGAACAGTGCAGCGCTGTGATGTAGCTTTGTGACGTGGTGTCCTTCCAGCTGCATTGCTCAAAATAAACACAGCACTTGAGGAGGCCACCATGTTTTCTTCTCCTTCCCAACAATGCACCTGGAACAACACTGTGTCATGATCTAGTGCTATTCATGGGAGGCATTGTGGGGAAAGATGGCCTCTGGGCTGGTTGGAGAGGCGCTGCCTCTGTGGCAAAAATAGAAAGAAAAGAAAGGTCAGGGGGAATGGAAGGGGAAACCCTGCCACTACTTTTCAGATAAAGCTCTCTGGCCATCTGAATATTTTGTCATTTTTCAGGGCATTTTTGGCAAAGCAGTAGGCCTCTAACACAAGTGTGGGCAGAAAGTAGATCTCCAGAGGTTTTGGACTTCATCTACCAGCATTCTTGACCATTGGCCATACTGGCAGGGGCCTCTGCGAGCTGAAGTCCAAAACATCTGGAGATCTACCTTCTGCCCATCCCTGCTCTAACACCATTGCTCAGACACATGTATTTGCCTAGGCTTTCCAGGCTGGCATGTTCTCTGGCTGATGGAACAGGTTTTTATCCACTCTGCTGCTTTTCTTTTTAACTGTGTTCATTTTAATTGTTATTTTATATTGATGTCATTACTGTTTTCTTCTACGCTGGTCATTTAACCACCAACACCTGTTTAAATAAATAAATAAATGAAACATGTTCAGCTTTTCCAGTAATCCCAGGGTAGGATAGGACAGGATAGGATAGGATAACATACAGTGAGATTCATATGGGTCATTCTAGCTTTATTGGCATACAAATGGTTATGCTCTTAAAGCACACAATGTGTATCTGAGTATTAAAAAGGCGAAGCGCTGAGAGATAATACAAAGGAGCCCCTCCTTTGGAAAACCACCATGTCCCATTGTTGTAGCTTTCAAGTGGCACTCTTGCTGATGGCGCGTGGCACTGTGGCTCAAGATGATCTTGAGAGAATATGCAGGATCCGCTTCCAAGGGTCTTCCCAACAGCATTGCTCTGAGAGTGGAGGTGCATCTCTCATTACTTTTTATTGATGACAATAGCAAAATACACTATGAAAATGATCACCGTAACTGCTCCAATGACAATCCCAATAATATTCAGTGTGCGAGCTGTGCGAGAAGATCTGGAGGCCTGTTCGAAATCTCCTATGCTGGAGGCATTCTGCACCTGTAGGGAGGGGTAAGGCATAAGAACATCAGAAGAGCCCTGTGCTGGATCAGATCCACAGCCTCTCTAGTCCAGCATTCTGTTCCCACAGTGGTCAACCAAGGCCCAATCAACATGGAAATGGAATGAGAAACGCTTTCTGGTTTTATCCAGATTTTCATGAAATTGGCTTTGCACTGTCAGCGGCGCACAGAGCAAGAAAAGCGGAGGATACATCACCCGCAAACCTGCTTTCACAAGTCACACAAGAACACTTTAAACTGCCATACTTTGGGCAGGGTGGGGTCCTGCCAGGTGAAGTGAGCATAATAAACCGCAGAGATGCTGCTCAGCAAATGAGAGAGGCTTGTCCACTGCCCTGTCCAGGCTCCAACTCCTGGTTGCCCCCTCTCCTTCCCCTCTCTGAATGAAACCGCTGAGTCAAGTGCAACGGACGTGCATGACTTACTTCCGAGTAGGCACATTTAGGAAACACTCATTTGCTCATGTGCTCCCTCTCTCAGGGGAAGTTGGGGTGAATTAAAGTACTTGAATTAAACTGCTGTGGACATGCAGACAGACAGGCTCCCCATGTCCCACCGCTGCTCTCCGCACTCCTGTGCTTTGCTAAATCAATAGGAGACACCGAGTTACTTCCCCCCCCTTCTCCTTTCTGTGCTTACTGAAATGGACAAGGATGGGGCTGGGGGATCGCTTTTTGAACTCATAGAAATGCACAGTTCTGCACCCCCATATATGCACACATTCGAATAATCAGCTCTTAAAATCAATAAAATGCTGCGTGCCTGTGCATCTCCATTTTTTAGCCCTCTGCTCCCCCTGCCCACCCCCACGCAGCTTTGAATCAACAGGATCCCCCCCTCTCACTTGCCTGCAATGGAGGAGTTACTTCTGAGTAGACATACAAACATCCTCCCTCCTGCCCCTCTCTCTCCCTCCAATGGTGGCGGTGCCCCTAAGCCTGGGTGAAGTAATGCAGAGGTGCGCAACAACGCTCCTCCGGAAAAGCAATGTTGTGGATGGCTGAGCATCAGCAGTGCTAATAATAGTAATGTTCAAGTTACTCCCGGCAGCAATCTCTGTAAAAGCAAAGAGCGAAAAGCGAGAGGGACAGCCATATGTAGGAAAGGGTGAGGCACAAAATCACCCAGTGCTGACACTCTTTCTGGCTGTGCTAGGAGCTCTCTATCTATTCTGGAGGTGCTCATCACGCAGCTGGTCTGGCTTCCCCTCAACACATTTTCAGTAGTATGGCTGCCTCCAGACGGAGGGCTCCTGGCACTAACAGACAAAAGGCGTTGTGCACCTATTCCATCTTTCTTTTCTTAATGGATTTTCTGTGATAAGGAAAAAGACAGATGTAGCAGTGAGAAAATATGGGAGGGATACTAGTAGAAGGCATCTTCATCTGGATCCCATACCCCATACAATTCCAAGAATGAGGCAGGGCCATAAAGGCCTAATCTGCAAGCACTCTCAGAAAACTTGGGAGAAAACGAGAAACTGGATTTTTTTGTGAGAGGACTGGGAGCTCAGGGCTTCTCTACATGGGGCTTATATCATACGATCAAGATTGGTCACTAATGGAAGTTTGTGGGTCCTTTACACAATGCTGTCAACCTCCAGGACCCCTCCCGTGGTTTATGACCTTTATCCCACCACCCTGTAAAGTGTGGGGAAAGTCTGATTTTTCTCTAGGAAGCACTTATGATGTGCTTTACTTGCTGCATACTTCTGTGATGGCACTATAACAGGAGTGCCATCTAGTGGCTGTAAAATGAAACATAGAGAACTCGCCGAGACCTTGCTGAGAAAGTAGGGATGTATGAAAGTCACTTACCGTTTCGCGGATCTCCTTCGCGGTGGGGGAGGGAGGTGCTCCATCCCTCCCCCTGGAATCCTCGACGGGGGGAAGGTGCTCTGTCCCTCCCCCTGGAATCCTGCCCAGCTGGCTCCGCTCCGCGGGGATTCTGTGGAGCCGCCAGCCGGCTCTGCTGGCAGCCTGACATCTGGCTGCTGGGCAGCAGGGATGCAAATGGCAGCGGCTGTAGCCGCCTCCGTTTACGTCCCTCTCCTTAACTGTGATAGGCTACGTAAATATTTACATAGCCTATCACAGCAAATTAAAAAAAAATGTACACAAATGGTGGCGGCTACAGCGGCCGCCATTTGCGTTCGCTATTTTTCGCCGTTCTAGCCTATGTAAATATTTACGTAGGCTAGAACGGCTAAAAATAGCGAACGCAAATGGTGGCCGCCATAGCCGCCATTTGCATACGCTGTGCCCAGCCGCGGCTGGCCAGGAGACCAGCCGCCGCCGCCACTGCACCTGCCGCCCCCACCGCCGCCCCTTCCATCACCGCCCCTTCCACCGCCGCCACCCCCGCCGCACCTGCTGCCCCTGCCGCTGGCCCCGCTGCCGCACCTTCTGCCGCCGCCGCACCTTCTGCCGCCGCCGCACCTTCTGCTGCCGCCGCACCTTCCGTCGCCACACCTTCCGTCACTGCCCCTGCCACCACACCTGCCCCCTATCACCGCACTTGCCGCCCCCACCGCCACCCCCACCGCACCTTCTACCGCCGCACCTTCCGCCATTGCTGCTGCACCGCCGCCCCCACACCCACCACCGAAGCCGCCGCCGCATCTGCCGCATCCGCCCCAGGTAAGTGCTGTCCCGGGGGGTTCTGCGGGGTGGTCGGGGGGGCAGGAGGCCATTCTGCCACGGATTCCAGGGGGCCAAATGCCAGTGCATTCGGCCTCACTGGAATCTGTGGCGGAATTCTCCGCCGTCCCTATGAGAAAGACAAACAGCCCATGTCAGCCCATGTAAGGAGCCGATCTTAATCCTGCAAAGAATCTGGAAGCAGAAACCCTGGCAAGTTGCAGGATAAAAGGCCTGGTGTGGTGAAGCCCTCAGTTTGGATACGGAGAACAAATTTCTGGACTGAGCATGTGCCCTTTCATTCCTTAATTCTAAGAATGCTTGCAGACAAGCCCTTTACTGTGCAGACGCCTTGCCTCCTTCACAGAGTTTGAAAAGGGTCCTCTTGTCTGGTGCTCCAAGGCAAGTCTCTTGGCCATCATCCTGCCTCTTTCATGGAATTTTCTGGGGAGTCCAGGTGTCATCGTCATCTTCCACTTGCAACCCTCCTTTGTTTTCCCATCACTTCTTGCATCTTTTCTCTGAGCAGAAAAACATCAGTTCAGGAGGAAAAGATGGCCTAGCTGCATAATGCCTTTGGATTGGCATCATTAGGAGCCCTCTGTATGGAAGCAAGCCTCATCCTCTGCTTGTAACTCTCCTGTGGCTTCCCACTGCTTCTTCTGCTTCTTTCTCACCACAGAAAATCTGTGGCATGATGTTCAGGTGGCTGTGCTAGGAGCCAAGACAAAGGGATTGGCAGGCTTGGGGATGCCTCAGGGTTTGCAGGAAGGTGTGTGTGTGTGTGTGTGTGTGTGTGTGTGTAAAACCTCTAAGAGGGGTAAACCCTCTAAGAAGCCCGTTGAGTATACTCGGAAGCCATAGAGAGCAGACTGACTGGGGCAAAAAGGAAAATGTGTGTGGGGGTGGGTGGGAGATTATATGGAATGGAGTGGCTGGAATCCTGAGCAGCAGCATTCCACACTGCAGCATTTGTTGTAGGCTCCAGATGTGTAATTTCTAACAGAACACACCACAAAAGTGAGGTGTGTGTTCCCCACCCCCAGCAATATGGAACATTTGCACACACCAAGAAAGAAGTATAGCTAAAATCTGGCAGCAATTCAAAAGTTGGTTACTATCCTTGATTTTTTAAATTCACTGTATGTTGCTGTCTTTAATGAATAATAAAATCTTTTCCCCACAACAACTCTTTTTGAGCTCGAAACCCCACTGCCACACCCTCAGTGCTTCCAGATTAGGCTTTTGTTGTGCCATCACCCTGCATCGTTCGCTGGAATTTATGGGGGGTGGGGTATCAGACGATGTTGTCTCCCACTCACAGCCCCCCTGCGTTCTCTTACCATCAAACACGTGTTAAGGACGGATTGTTGGTGCCAGCAGCACTCCATCTGGAACCACCCGAAGACACACCACACACCCCAAGATGCTTTTTTGAAAACCTTTGGAAACCCGTGGCCCCCTGCCACATGAAATCCACACATTTGTACCAAATTATTACAGTTTTTGTGGAGAGAGGAGCCGTGCATTAAATATGCATGCATGTTAAATCTCTGTGTGCATGGCATGCAGGTAACCTGTGCAGCTCTGCTCTGGCTTATAAGCACAACTCAGATCCAAATATTGAAAATGCTCCTGTGTTGAGACGAATAACAGAATAGTGGACTCACTTGAGAAGAGTAGATCACAGCTGCGATTCCAAGTGGGAGGCAGCAACAGAGCATGTTGAAGATAGAAAGGCCAAGGTACGAAGGAACATTTCTGTAGGATGGCTCCATCTTTGGATGCTGCCCTGGCTTGAAGAGTTTTCTTTCTGTTGCTGTGCTTCAAGGGCTCTGGGAAAGAGATGAATGCTGGCAAAATTTGACTTCAGCCTAACTACACTTGGGAGGAGTAGCCACATGGAATGAACCTTGCTCTTCCCAGCCAACAACCAATGAAAGTGCCTAAAAAAAATTTTATTAACAGATTTGCATGAAAAATCTAGCAGCATTTGGGCATAGAAACAGTGGGAGGGGTGAGATGAAGGATGGTAGCAGGATATTGAGGCAACCCAGGCTTCAACTTGCTAGGAGAAAAGAATTCCTCTCTGAAGAGGAAAAGTACTATCTAGTATTCTGGAGGGTTTTCTGTGCAGTTCTTCTTAAGAACATAAGATGAACCATGCTGGACCAGACCGAGGGTTCATCTAGTTCAGCAGTCTGTTCACACCAGCCAACCATCTTTCAACCAGGAATCCACAAGGAGGGCATGAGTGCAACAGCACCCTCCCACCCATGTTCCCCAGCAACTGATGTACACAGGCATACTGCCTCTGATACTGAAGGGAGCATAGAGCCATCAGGACTGGTAGGCATTGATAGCATTATCGTCCATGAATGTGCCAAACCCCTTTTAAAGCCATCCAAATTGGTGGCCAACACTACATCTTGGGGTAGCAAATTCCATAGTTTAAGTATATGATGTGTGGGAAAAGCCCTTCCTTTTATGTGTCCTGAATATCACCTCCATGGGATGACCCTACTGGGTTCTAGTTAGGGATGTGCACCTCTTTGGTCTGAATCCCAAATAAGGAGTTGAAGTGGGCTGCTTCTGAGGTGCCTCCATGTGATATGAGGTGGAGCAGAACAGCAACGAGGCACCCAAAGCAAAGCGGTTTGTATACAAAGTGCCTCATCCGACTCGGTGATTTGTTCTGAGCAGCCCAGACAGCCTGGCACCAAAAGTATCAACTTGAGAAAGTTCAGTGAAGGGTTGAGGAGGAGGGAGGGGAGAGGAGAGGAGAGGAGAGGAGAGGAGGGGGAGGAGGGAGGGACCTTTGGTGAATGGAAACTCTAGTTGCCAAATCAGGGCTGAATGTAATCTAGCAATCTCCAATCAGTGACGGGGGAGGGGGGGAGACTGAATAACTGGAGAAAAATGGTTGTGTTTCAGAGACAGAGGTCATTCTGTTGGTGTTACTTAGGGATGTGAGAACCCACCCCGGTCTGGGTTCTCCAGACACCCACCCGCCCAGCCCCAGCTCTGCTTGCCACTCCCTCTGCCTCTGCCGTGATTGCCATGTTTTTTTAAAAAAACATGGCAATTGGACGTCTATGTGTGCGCACACTTATATACAAAAAGGACCATGGATCTTGAGGATATGGGCGATTCACAGCACTTTTTGCGTATATGTCTATGTGTGTGCATAGATGTATACACAGAAGGCACTGTGAATCACCCAGGCAGGAGGAAGTGCAGTGCATGCCCCCATGGCTAGCGAGCCTCCTCATCCTCATGAGCAAGAGATGGCTAGTGGTCCTTGACAACCAAACAGGCAGGCAGGAGGCAGCGGCGCTGGGCTGAGAGGCAGAGCTCTTTGCTTCGAGGGTTTTTGTGGAAAAAATCAAAGTTCAGCTTCACCTAGCTCAAAAAGTGCTGGGCCAAACTGTCCAAAATTTGGCAGGTGGGATCCCCTCTATGGGGGCAGAGAGCCCCCCATGTTTCATGTATTTAACCTGAAAACGTAAAAAGTTATGGCCATTTGTGTTTTCCCATGTAAGTTAATGGGAAAACGCCCAAACCGAGTGATCCAGATATCTGAATCTTGCTTCGGATCTGGATCTCAGTCAAAGTTGGGGGTTCTGAATTGGTCTGAGTCAAAGCAGGGCTGATTCAGGGGGTCTGAAGCAGCATCCAAAGAGAAGCGAGGGGTCCGTGCATAGACCGAGTTCTAGTATTATGAGAGAGTGGGAAAAACGTCTTCCTCTCCACTTTCTCCACACCATTAATAATTTTGTACACCTCTATCATATCTCCACTCACTCACCTTTTTTCTAAGCTAAATTGTCCCAGAAGTTGTAACCTTTCCTCATAGGGGAGTTGCACAGCCCATCAATCATTCCATTTGCCCTTTTCTGCACTTTTTCTAACTCTACAAATCCATTTTTAGGTGCAGCAACCAGAACTATATGCAGTATTTTAAGTGTGGTTGCACTGTAGATTTGTGTAAGGGGAGTATGATCTTGGCAGATTTATTTTCAATTCCTTTCCTAATTATGCCTAACATGGAATTTGCCTTTTTCACAGCAGCCACACACTGGGGGGCCATCTACACGGCAATGGAAGGAGAAGTGCATCAGGATATTCTCCACATTTTCAGAAAATCAGCTTTGGTCCATCAGGGACATGCAAAGCCAGAAAAATGGAGTACCTAAAACCCTGCTTTTCATGGGTTACACAGTGCTTGGAATCAACATACTTGCGGTTCGGGTGGGCAGAGTAGAACTGAATATCAACCTGGCAACCAATGAGAGAGGCTTATGTCCCACCCTGTCCAGGCTCCCCCCCTCCCGCTATTATGTTATTATGAATGGAAAAGTAACTACTTCACAATTCTGAAGAATTATGCACACTTTTCCATGAAGAATCTGAAATGCCCAATTATCCCTGACAGCACCTGAAGGCTCCTCATGAGAGCATCCCATTAGCACAATTTCACCCCATTCCAGCAAACTGTCATGGAGTTATAGCTCCCACCCCCCTTTCCCCAATGGGAAAGTGGCTAGTGTGCTGAAAACCAGTAGCTTCCGTCTTGAAAAGCTGCATCGTCGAAAAGTCATTTTACTCCATTTTTTTTCAGTTAAAGTGGCTCCCAGGCAGTTCTACTGCAGTGTGCCATGTTCCTCTGCATTAACTCCTGGGCATGCCTGTGTGACCTGACAGTGACATGGTCAAGGGGTGGGGCTGCCCCTTCCCCCCATTACTCCTTTCCCCCCATTGGCACTACTGTCCCCAGGGAGAGTAACTAGAATAACTAGCCTGCCTTTCCAGCACATCAAAGTGGTAGAGCACTCTTTTGAGCCTTCAGAATCATGCTGCACTTCCTTTTTGCCTGTGGGAGTGACTAGACTCCATTTCCCCATTGAGAGCCATGTTCATGCACTTCTCTGATGTTTGTGTCACCTCGCTTCTCTGATGTTTGCATTAGTTCACTTCTCTGATGCTTGTAGTAAAAATGGGTTGGAAACTATAACTCCTTGATAGTTTGCTGGAATGGGGAGAAATTGCGGTGGTGGGGTGCTCTCATGGGGAGCCTTTGGATGCTGCACTGGATAATCTGTGATTTTGGCTTCTTTGTGGAAAAGTGCACACATTGGAGATAAGGGGGGGAGCTATAATTCCATGACAATTTGTTGGAATGGGGTGGAATTCAGGTGGTGAGGTGAACTCATAGAGAGCCTTCAGATGCTGCACTGGATAATTGCACATTTCAGCTTCTTCATGGAAAAGTGTGCATAATTCTTCAGAATTGTGAAGTAGTTACTTTTCCATTCATAATAATGTAGTAGTAAGGGGGAGTCTGGACAGGGATGGGACACAAGCTTCCCTCATTGGCTGACCAGCACCTGCTGGGTTGATGACTTTCAGCTCTACTCTGCCCACCCGGCCTGGAAGTATGTTGATTCCAAGTGCTGTGTGACCCATGAAAAACAGGGATTTAGGTACAGTATACTCTGTTTTTCTGGCTTTGTGTGTCCCTGATGGACCAAAGCCGATTTTCTGAAAATGTGGAGAATACCCTGATGCGCTTCTCCTTCTGTTCTCATGTAGATGGCCCCCAGGAAAGTGTAAATCAATGGTAATACCATTGGAGTGATCACAACGGTATTAAGTCATGAACAATAACAGCCAAAAACTAAGAATGGAACCAGGAAGGGATGCCTGAAATGGGAAACATCAGGTCTCCCAGGCTAAAACAGAAATATTATTCTGAGATAATGGATTCATTTGTCACTGCGATATCAATTGCATGTTATGATGATCTCAGATGTTGTTTCACAGACATGTTTTTGTAGCTCAAAATCCAGTTTTGAGAACAGGAGATTTTAGAGTAGATTTAGCAATGTGTTGATACTTCTATTGTATTAAGAGGAAAATCTGCATATACGTAAGCAGTTTAACATGTGTAAAAATGCTTAACAAGTATAAAAGGCAGTCCGGTAATCACAGATTTCCATTCTCCCTGGGAGAACTCGGTTACTTTGCTTGATGGGGAAACCTGGTTAGATGCCTTATTTACTATTATGTTTTGCTCTCTTCATAGGCCTTGTGCCTAGAAATGTGTCTTGATGTTGTTCTGATTTCAGCTTGTACCATCATTATATGCTTAGTGTTTATTCTGTAATAGGGATCTACTTGAAATAAGTAAAAGACAAAAGCTTGGTCTCAGGGAGTTTAGTTCCTGAACTAAAACTCTGTGTGTTTAATACCAGAAGTCAATAAAGACCTGCATTCCTGGAGACTCTTTGCGCTGGGGAAAACTGAATGGGAGTGGTTAGCTGGTGGTCAAGGGCCAACTAAATACTGGAATTCCATCTCATAGGGTGTCTCTACACCAGTGTTTTGTTGTGCATTTGTCATTCCACAGTCATGGAATTTTCTGCCTCCTTTACATGATGTTGTTGTCCTCCAGTGGTTGTCCCACGCTTTCCCCCTGCTTTTCCCATACTGTTTCATAATGGGGAAAATGCAGTATTTTCTCTTGTTGCTTCATGAAAGCGCCAGCACCAGCCCGTGTACTTGTGCGATGGTGAAATTAGGCATGGCGTGTGGGCATTTGTGGGGGGCATGGTTACGATGACAACGGCAGTGACGATGATGGGGTGGGAGCGTCACCCTGTCATGCCTGCACCTTTCCACCCCCTCATCATTCCTCACTGTTTCCTGGCAGAGCAGCACTCATACATCTGCCGCTCTGCTTGCACGGAATGGCCATGGGGTTTCTTGGTGGTGCCAGGAAACCCTCAGCCTGCCTGGCATTTTGGGAGAGGCAAAAAAGTGAGTGAGGGACAGGAGTGAAATGGAGCCAAGCTGTGCTCAGCTCCACATCTCAGCGGTGCCTAAGCAGATGGGTGTGTGTGTGTGTGTGTGTTGCAACAGCCCCTTTCCACTCAATCCCCTCTCCCAGCGTGCACACAAAAGAGAAAAATGTGAGTGCTGCTTTTACAGGGACAACACTGACTTGCGCACATGGGGTGGGGGAGACCCCTTTCAGTGATTTTCAATGGGAGCAGGAGAAAAAGGTAATTGCTTGTGCGGGGGGCGGGGGAGCAGACTTCCAGAGTTGCAAAAGTACTGTGGATTCTATACGTGCAACTCCGTTCAGCTCCCTGCTCCTCCTTTCAGTGCTTTTCAATGGCATCAGGGGATTGCTCTGCAGTTGCTGCACCAAAGAGTTTTAACCCTACACACAAATGAGAAAAGGGAAACTGCTTGCTTTGGGTACTGCGGATTCTATGTAGGAGTGGCCGAGGTAGGGATCCACAGCAGTGGAAATGGAAAGGGGCAGCAGGGAAATTGAAATGAAAAAGTTCATGCTGAGAAGGGGGAGGGTCTACCTCACAGGATGTGGACCGTGGGAGTGCAACGCTGCTGGCATCCAATGGTATCTCGCCGGGCTCCAGCAACAGTATGAGCAGCGGGTAGCGTTATGCGTTTGAGGACACCTGGCTGTGTAAAGAACCGATCTTGATCCTGCAAAGAAACTGGAAGCAGACGCCCTGGTGACGCTGTGGGATAAAAAGCCAAGCGTGGAGAAGCCCACAGACTCCCTGGGCAAAGATAGATTTGCCACAAGCAGACGTCTAAAGATCAAGGCCAAAGATGTCTGCCTATGTCAATGGGGAGCATGTTCCAGAGGGCAGGTGGTGCAACCCGAAATGCTCTGTTTCAGGGATGCCTGAAGAGAAGTGAGAAGCACGGGAACATGCGGCAATGTCAGAAACAGGAGTTGGCCAGGGGAGTTTGGCAGAGGAGGTCAAGGGGGAGGCCCCTAACATTTTTTTCATTTATTTTTCTTGTAACACACACTTCCACACCAGTGGGACTCTGCTTTTAACCTCTACTGAGTAGAGGAGCAGGCACAGGCTAGTCTAGAACAATCAGGAAGCTAGACACAAAAAGGGGAAAGAGGCTATGGAAGGTCAAGACTCTCTAGTGGTGGTGACCTGCAAGGTGTGTGCAATGTTTGTTTTCTTGCCTGAGAACAACATGGCCTACACCTGCAAAACATGCAAGTTGATCACGCTGCTGGAAGAAAAAGGAAGAGGACTGGAGCGGCGACTGTCGACCCTCCAGGGAATAAGAGAACACAAAGCGTTCTTGGACAGAACGGTGGAACTACAGCAGCAAAGTGAAGACCAGAAGCTTGAAGAGCAACAGCAAGCTGAGGCAGAAGCGGGAAATGCTGAGGTGAGGAAAAATGGAGTAGAGGATACTCCTTGGAAAAGGGTGACAGTTAGGAGAAAGAACTAGACGCCACTCTGCACCAGTGGAAGCAGTGGAGCTATGGAACCAATTCCAGGTACTTGCGGTCGCGGACGAGACTGGAGGACAGCCTGCAGAGGAAGAATCACAGGGGAACCTGCATGAGAGTGAGCAAGAGGCTGAAGGCCAGTCATGCAGAGGCGATGAAACCCAAGCCTACAACAAGAAGAGAAGAGTGGTAGTAGTGGGAGCCTCCTTGCTGCATGGGATCGAGACCTAAGTATGTCGTCAAGACCCGTGGACTCGCCAGGTATGTTGTCTCCATGGAGGACAGATTAGAGACATGACTGAAGGGTTGCCTGCACTCATAAAGCCCACTGACAGGTATCCCTTTCTTCTCATCCATGTGGGAACAAATGATACGGCCAAGCAGAGCTACGAAGAAATCACATGAGACGTTGAAGCTTTGGGAAGGAAACTCAAGAACTTTGGGGCCCAGATAGTTTTCTCACCCACCCTTCCAGTAGTCAGAAGAGTGATAGAAAGGGAAAGAAAAAAATACTCCGGGTAAATGACTGGCTATGAAGGTGGTGCCGACGAGAGAGATTTGGATTCTTGGACCACGGGCTAACTATACTTCCTGGAAGATGGGCTGTTGGCAAGGGAGGACGGGTTGCACCTCACAAAGGCTGGGAAGAATGTGTTTGGCCACAGCATGAAGAACTTCATCAGGAGGGCTTTAAACTGAATCCTATGGGGAAGGGAGATGTAAAGTTGGGGGTAACAGTGGACAAAGGTTCATGCACTGCAACAGAGAGAACAGCTCTAATAGCACCCAATAATAGTCTTCAGACACATGTAGGAAGAAAGCCAGACTATGAAGCACATGGTCTTCGATGTCTATATACTAATGCCCAGAGTATGGGAAACAAACAGAACGAACTTGAACTCTTAATACAGGAGGGAAATTATGACTTGATAGGTGTAACAGACTTGGTGGGATGACTCTCATGACTGGAATACAGCAATTGAAGGATACAACTTGTTCAAAAACAACAGGAGGAGCAGAAAGGGAGGTGGGGTTGCACTGCATGTGAAAAATACATATCTCTGCACAGAAATACAGGAGGAGGAGCTTGGTAGCCCCATCGAGAGCATCTGGATCAAAATAAATGGAACAAAGAATAAAAGGAACCTGGTGGTCGGACTCCACTACCGGCCACCCAATCAAGGAGAAGACAAGGATGAAACTTTTGAAAAGCAAATAGCCAAGTCTTCAAGGAAGCATGATGTAGTAGTAATGGGCGACTTCAATTTCCCCGATATTTGCTGGGAGACAAATTCTGCAAAACATGGCTCCTCCAGGAAATTCCTGACTTGTGTGGCAGATAACTTCCTTCTACACAAAGTAGAGGAAGGAACTAGAGGACTGGCTATCCTTGACTTGATCCTAACCAATAGAGATGACTTTGTGGATAAAGCAGCAGTTACACGAACTCTGGGGGAAAGTGACCATGTTATACTTGAGTTCTTGGTTCTAAGGGAAGCAAAAGTCAAGTGTAGTCAAACACATACCCTGGATTTCAGGAAAGCTGATTTTAATAAACTCAGAACAATGATAAGTAAGGTCCCATGGCAAGCGACGCTAACGAGAAAAGGAGTCCAAGATGGGTGGGAGTTTTTTAAAAAGGAAATTCTCAAGGCACAATTACAAACAATTCCAACAAGAAGAAAAGGTGGAAGACAACAGAAGAAGCCAATGTGGCTTCACAAAAAGCTGAGAGATGACCTGAAAACAAAAAAGGACACATAAAGGAGTGGAAGGAAGGCCAAGCAACGAAGGAAGAGTACAGGCAGGTAGCACAGAATTGCAGGGATGGAGTCAGGAAGGCTGAAGCTGAGAACGAGCTGAGGTTAGCGAGGGATCCTAAAAGCAACAAAAAGGCTTTCTTCAGCTACGTGCATAGTTTGAGATCGATAGGCATATGGTCAAGGAACACCTAACTACTTTGAATGAGTTCAAATCTCCAGGGCCAGATGAATTGCATCCTAGAGTAATAAAGGAACTGGCAGAAGAACTCTCAGAACCGCTGTCTATTCTCTTGGAGAAATCATGGAGGACGGGGGAAGTGCCAGATGACTGGAGGAGGGCTAATGTTGTCCCTATCTTCAAAAAGGGCAGAAAGAGGAGGAATCTGGGAACTACAGACCAGTCTGTCTGCCATCAATCCCTGGGAAAATTCTGGAGCAGATTCTAAAGCAATCCATTTGGAAGCACCTTGAAAACAATGCAGTGGTTACTCAAAGCCAACATGGATTTCTCAAGAACAAATCCTGCAAGATGAATCTGATCTCATTTTTTGATCAGGTAACCTCCCTTGTGGACTGTGGGAATGCTGTAGACATAATATACCTCGACTTCAGCAAAGCTTTCGACAAAGTGTCCCATGATATCCTGATGAGCAAACTAGCTCAAAGTGGGCTAGATGAAACAACGATCCGGTGGATCCACAGTTGGCTACTTGAACTCCAAGAATCGGACTCCAAGAGTGCTTATCAATAGGACCTTCTCAAACTGGGAGAGGTAACGAGCGGGGTACTGCGGGGCTCAGTCCTGGGCCCAGTGCTCTTCAACAGTTTTATTAATGACTTGGAGGAGGAGGTGCAGGGAATGCTGATCAAATTTGCAGATGACCCAAAACTGGGTGGGATAGCTAATACCCTGGAAGACAGAAACAAAAGTCAAAGTGATCTTGATAGACTGGAACACTGGGCAGAAAACAACAGAATGACCTTTAATAGGGATAAATGCCAAGTTCTGCACCTAGGAAAAAGAAACCAAATGCACAGTTACAAGATGGGGGATACGTGGCTCAACAACACTACAAGCGAGAAGGATCTTGGAATTGTTGTAGATCACAAGCGGAATATGAGCCAACAATGGGATGTGGCTGCAAAAAAGGCAAACGCTATTTTGGGCTGTATTAATAGAAGCATCGCTTCCAAATCCCGGGAAGTACTAGTTCCCCTCTACTCAGCACTGATTAGGCCTCATCTGGAGTACTGTGTCATGTTCTGGGCACCACATTTTCAGAAGGATGCAGACAAACTGGAGAGGGTTCAGAGGAGGGCAACAAAGATGACCAGGGGACTGGAAACAAAGCCCTATGAAGAGAGACTGAAAGAACTGGGCATCTTTAGCCTTGAGAAGAGAAGACTGGGGGGAGATAAGTAGCGTTCTTCGAGTACTTGAAATGTTGCCACAGAGAGGAAGGCCAGGATCTCTTCTCGATCATCCCAGAGTGCAGGACACGGAATAATGGGCTCAAGTGACAGGAAGCCAGATTCTGGCTGAACATCAGGAAACCCTTCCTGACTGTTAGAGCAATACAACAATGGCACCAATGATCTGGGGAAGTGGTGGGCTCTCCACGGTGGAGGCATTCAAGACGAGGCTGGACAGCCATTTGTCAGGGATGCTCTGACTTGGATTCCTGCAATGAGCAGGGGGTTGGACTCGATGGCCTTGTAGGCCCCTTCCAACCATACTATTCTATGATTCTGTGATTCTATAAGTACTCCTCCTGTGGACCTCAAGACCAAGTGGAGACATAAGGAGTCAGCTGTTTCCTAAGGGAACCTGGTCCCAAGTTGTTTAGGGCTTTATACATTAACAACAGGACCTTAAACGTGGCCTGTTAACTTGTTGGCAGCCAGTGCAGTTCTTTTAACAGAGGTGTAACGTGCTGCAAAAAGGGGGTCCCTGTTAGTAGTCCTGCAGCAACATGCACAGGCCTAGGGGTCGCCCCACACAGAGTGCATTGCAATACTCCAAGGTTGAGATTGCTAATGCCTGAAGCGCCAAGATCACGTGTTGGTGTGGGCGTGTTATAATTCAGCCTGTCTTTCAACAGCATTTGGCTGGGAGCCCGGCCACTCTTGGGACCAACAGTTGGTCAACTAGTAGGAGGAACTGCATCTGAGGACCCTTATGCAGGGACTTCTCCTATCTCTGCACTGTTTTGAAAAGGGATGTACAAAAGTCACTTACCTTTTCGCAGCTTTGATTCACGGTGGCGGGGAGGCGCTCCGTCCCTCTGCCCGGAATCCTCCCTGGCTGGCTGTGCTCTGCGGCAGCTCCATGGAGCTGCCGGCCAGGGCCGTCCACAGCCAGGGTTCCGGCCACGGCCAGCTGCTGCGGATGCAAATGGCAGCCACTGTAGCGGCCGCCATTTGCGTCCAGCCAGGCTGCCGTGATAGGCTACGTAAATACTTTTATGTTTGCGCCGCTGGTCTTTCCGTGATAGGCTACGTAAATATTTACATAGCCTATCATGGTAAAGGCAGCCACGCAAATGGCCTTTGCCGCCGTTTGCGCCCCTGCTCTTTGCTGTGATAGGCTACGTAAATACTTACGTAGCCTATCACGGCAGCCTGGCAGGACACAAATGGTGGCCGCTACGGTGGCCGCCATTTGTGTCCGCAGCAGCCAGCCGAGAGACCAGCTTCTGCCGCCGCTGCCGGAACATCCGCCCCAGGTAAGCTTCGTCCCAAGGGGGATTCCGCGGGGTGGTGGGGGTGGGAGGCCGTTCCGCCATAAGTTTCGGGGGAAACCCGAAACTCACTGAAATCCGTGGCGGAATCCTCCGCCATCCCTAATGGGGTTGCCTCGGTGTGCAGCTCTCCCTCTGTAATATAGTTCTCCACAACGGGACAGCAGAAATGGCGCACAGGGTGCAGGAAATTGGGTGAATGTGTGAAATAGCTGTATGTTATGCACAGCCCACCTTCATAAGCCATATTCCGGCATGATCTTTCTGTCCTCCCCACTCTTGCAAGCCCCCCCCTGAACCTTTCCTCCCCTCTCTTTCTCTTTGGGGCCCCAATTTGCCTGATCCCAACCTCCACAACTCCCCTCAGAACCATAAGCCTGACCCAGTTCAACCTGAACAATCCACGCATGACCGTGGCCTAGCCCTCTGTGCATGGGAACCCTTGGTTTAGCTTCTGAGCAGACTTCAAAGCTAATTTCCCCACCATTTGAACCCAGTGCAGGGGCCTTCCTACTCTCCATTTCACAGTTGGTTTACTCTGCATGTTTTTGTTTGTACTTTATGAACAATTATTAATCACCGATATTTTGGAATCCTGTAACGAACACTTTACCAGATAAATTCCCCCCAGGGTAATTATTGTGCATTCTAAATCCTTGCTTAATGAAAGTCCCAATTTTTGAAGTAACCTTTGTATGTTTGTGTCACTGGATCACCTTTGCCAAGACATGCTACTGCCAAGATTAAAGGGTCCCTTAAGGGATGCATGCCTTGGAACGTTTGCAAGTTTGTACAGGTCTAGAGAGTAAGGCTGTGCACCACTTTGGCCCAAAGCCCGAGTTCTGAGCTGAAGCAGGGTGCTTCATACTGCTTCCGAGGCAAAGCGGAGGGGGCACAAAGCAGCACAAAGCAAATCGCGTTGCTCCGAAGCACCGCCACGCCACCGCAGCCCAGCCTCCAGCTCCTCACCTGGGCCCTCGGGATGTGTGCCAGCAGCCATCATCCTTTTCCAAGGAGTCGCCAAAAATGGCAGCTCCCTGAAACAGGAAGACAGCTGCTGGCATGCATCCTGAGGGCCCAGGTAAGGAGCTGGGAGCTTGCGTGGGGATGTGGGACTCAACTATCCAAATCCTGCTTTGGCTCTGGGGGCCACAGTGGGTCAGCCCCTTCCCTCCTGAATCAGCCCAAAGCGAATCAGGCCCAGCTCGGAAGCCCCAAAGCAGCCTCTGAGGGGGATCTGAGGTTCCCTGCACAGCCCTACTAGAGAGCACATTTGATAAAGTTTCTGCCACTTCCTAAAGAAGGGCAGAAACAGCAAATGAGGCTGCAAGTGGCGAACAAGGCGAGCAACTGAAAGAGAGGAGAGTCTCAGCCCCATGTCCTGCTTGTGGGTTTCCCGTGGGCAGCCGGTTGGCCACCGTGTGAACAGAAGGCTGGACTTGATGGACCCTGGGTCTGATCCAGCAGGGCTCTTAGGTTCTTCTGTGGGCTCTTTCCTTTATCCTTTCCTATTCCCTTATTAACACCCGCCTCTGTCAATCATGTTCAGGGACACTTTCAGCCTGATCCTATCCAGATGTACTCTGAAGTAAATCCTGCTAGTTCTAATGCGACTTACTCCCAGGTAAGTGTGGCCAGGATTACGATTCTCTGGAGCCTGCAATTCCTAGCTTGCTGTGGGACTTCTGCTTTTTGCAGCAAACATCCCCAGGGGCTTACCTTGGTGCTAGAACTAAGAGAAGGAGGAGGGAGACATGGAGGAAACCTCTGGAAGGTCATTGAGTTTG
Source organism: Heloderma suspectum (assembly GCF_057233095.1). Taxonomy (NCBI): domain Eukaryota; kingdom Metazoa; phylum Chordata; class Lepidosauria; order Squamata; family Helodermatidae; genus Heloderma; species Heloderma suspectum. The sequence continues at coordinate 3,515,566 of NC_139463.1, read as the reverse complement.
TCCATAGCTGGGACGGGGGTGGGAGGGAAAGGGGTGGACAACTATAAGCTTTCAATCCCCTCTCCCTTGGAGAGCTTCATAAACAATGTTCTTGATAAGTAGCTTCGGATTTTGTTTTTAATATTGTGTGTGTTCGAATGTGGAAGTTGATAGCAACACCGCTCCCGCCCACAGCAGCTGCTCAAGCTGGCAGTCTGTACTTCGGTTACTTTTGGAGTAGCTAATACATGATGGAATCCAACAGCAGTTGTGAAACAGTTGGCTCTTTGCCCTGGAATAGCACAGTTTCTGTAAACAGGGGTGTCTTTTTTCCTGCCTTATGTTTCTAGAGAGATTGCCCCTTCAGGGCACACGTGTTCCTAATGTATGTGGGTAGATTTTAGCAGTAGAAAGTTTTACTGGATTCATCAACACTTTTGTATAGGAAATGACTGGAAAAAAGCCCTTGTCTCAGCTCGCACTGGAGAGCCAGTAAAAGGCAGAGCTTACTGCTCTGGGACAGAGCGCTAGCACACCGGGCAGTTCAGTAATGCAAAGATTTTCTTTGCCATTTCGCTGACGGAAACAGGGCCGTGACACTTGTAACATTCCAGTCCTCCCACACGATGCTGAGAGCATCTCTACACAAGCCTAAAATCCCACATTTGAAATGGGGCTTTCTGCTTCCATTTTAAAGGTAGGATCACAACAGACTCCCTTTACACGGGCTTCCTTTTGCCCCTCCCCTTTCCCCCTCCTTCTCCCCCTTATCTGAGTTTTCCATATGTTTCATTATAGGCGGCTAGATGGCGCTGTGGTCCAGCTCCTCTCCTTGCGGCTTTTCCTTTTTCACGGAGGGAACTCCAGTGGAACACAAGCGGGGTAATTTGATAGCTCATTATCTCCGATCTATTTTAAAATGGAATAAAGGTCATTTCATGCAGGAGACGCCCTGGAGTTTGACATCATCTAAAGCAGGGGTCCCCAACCCCCAGGCCGCAGACCGGTACTGGTCCGTGGCCTGTTAGGAATTGGGCCACAGTAGGGGTGTGCGAAACCCCCATACCTTGCGTCCACGAGGGGGGGGAGGCGATCCGTCCCTCCCCCTCCCCGGAATCCTTGCTGGCTCTGGCTGGCTCTGCTCCGCAGCGAGTCCACGGAGCTGCCGGCCGGCTCCAGCCACTGGCAGACTTCCGGCCGCTGTTCTTCAAGTAATAGGCTACGTAAATCTTTACGTAGCCTATTACTGCAAAGAACAGGGATGCAAATGGCGTCCGCATAGCGGACGACATTTGCGTCCCAGCAGCCAGAAGTCCGCCAGTGAAATCATCCCCCCCCCCCCCGGTCCGTGGAAAAATTGTCTTCCACGAGGCCGGTCCCTGGTGCCAGAAAAGTTGGGGACCGCTGATCTAAAGGACCGGCAAACTTCCGTGAGTGAGCAATCTCAATAGCAAGATAAAAGCTCCATGTGAAGAAGCCCACAGGCAGCAGAAAGAAGTATTAGAATGAGCTGCACCAGACTGTATGTGAGAGATTCCACTTTTGGATGCTCTCCACCCTTGGAAGAAGAAGAAGAAGAAGAAGAAGAAGAAGAAGAAGAAGAAGGAGGAGGAGGAGGAGGAGGAGGAGGAGGAGGAGGAGGAGGAGGAGGTATTCCCCAGACACAGAAACATAGCACCTCCAGAAGAATATTATCACCCATAATCAACATTTTTATCCTGCCCTTCCTCCAAATAGTTCCAGGCGGCACACATGGCTCTTCCCCCAGCCACTTTATCTTTACAACATCCTGTCAGGTAGGCCGAGAGAGAGAAAGGAGCTACATGGTTGACTGGGGACTGGAACCTGGATTTCCCCAGTCTGATACTCTAACCACTTCACCACACTGGCGCCTTAGGGCTAGCCAAGCACCGTGCCTCCTATGCTGGGTCGCTATTTGTACAGACTGTTTGTGATGCCAGAGAGCATTCTAAACTGCCATTCCCCCTCCGGCAGTCTGAAGCACTGCCGGTCCCTGCGACCGGTCTGCTGTGTGGGTGATAGACTGGACTGAGCCACTTCAGACTGGAGAGATGGATGGCCAGGTGCCCTCTTTTACAGCGTTCAGTCCCCTGTTCAAAGGGCGGCCCAGGCCAAGTCTGGTATAAAGACAGAAGAACCCTCAGAAGGAAGAGCAAAAGGGCCTTGAAGCTGCCCATCAATTGTTAGCACAGCAGACTGAGCAAGGCACACAGATCAACTGGTCACAGTCTTCCAGATGTACTGTATTTCTATTACAATTATACTAATTATTTCTAAATCTGCATCTATACATATACATTAGCATATGCAGATTGTATGCAAGTTGGTACTGATAGCTCTCTGCAAATCAGCTAGTAGGCAAAGGGATGGGCTACCTTTAGAAGCATTCTCATGGATGTGCTAGCTTTCTGCTAGTAAGGAGCCTCTTAAGTGGTCAAAAGAGGGGCTCCCTCCTGCTCCCAGTAGGCTGAAATAGTTCAGAACATTGTGCCATTTCAGCATTCTTCTCTACCACCTCATTCCACTGCATGGTTGCGCCCGACTTCTGGAATCTCTGGAGTGGGAGCTTAGCCCTAAAGAACGCCAACTCTACCAGCTCATTCACACTAATGACACTTTTGACTAGGATTCCCCTCAAAGCAAAAAACGAAGCAGTGATCTTGGACGGGAGCTGGAAACTCGGCACTGTCCTCCTGCTAAAGAGGGACAGTCATGCGAGTATCAGTGCCGGCTTCAGGTTTTGGAGGGCTGTGTGTTGGTTTTCTCCAGTCGGAGAACATAGGCTGGAGACAAGACCAGGCACACAGTGTAAGCGGGGCTTTCCTGGCATGCCCGCCCCCACAGAGCCATTTCCAGGAATGTTCGCTGGATAAGAACTTCCATGGAAAACAGAGTGGGGCTCTCTGCCAATTGAAGGATTCCAGGGCAGATTCACTGGGTCCAAACTAGATATGACATTAAAGATGTGATTGCATTTCACATGCCTAGGGTTCTTTTTTCCTTCTAAATAGAAAGGTTGTGTGTGTGCGTGCAGTGAGGGTAGCCATGTTCCTGACTGTGATGTGCTGGAAGGGTTTTTTTTTACCTTTCCTCTTACTGCAGTCCCAATACAAATCCCACTCCCCGCAACTGCTATTAATCCTGGAAGAGAAGCTTCTATTCAGTGGTGGAGTTAGATCATATTAGACCCTGGACATAGGCTGCAATCCAGGGCATGTTTGGACAGTAAACAGTCCTACAACTCCCAGCATTCCCCAGCCAGCCCATGCTGGCTGAGGAATGCTAGGAATTGTAGGACTTTTTACTGTCTAAACATGCCCTGGATTGCAGCCTTGGGGCATAATCCTATACAAGTTTAGACAGAAAAAAGTCCTATAATTCCCAGCAGACCCTAGCCCATCATGCTGGCTGGGGCATGCTGGGAATTGTAGGACTTTTGCTGTCTAAACTTGCATAGGGTTGCACTCTTAATGGTTTTACTACAGTGGTGTGTGTGCGTGTCCATTTAGATGGCCATATTGTATTACTTCAGTTGTGAAGCACACAACTAACATTTCTCTCCCCACCACTGTTCTCACCTCCACCATGCCACGCTTCACAACTGCTCCTGCATTCCTGATATGTCAGAGCAAAACAGCAACAGCAAAACCCCTACTTGCCAACCCTGATTAAAAAGAAATACCCTAACATTTGCAGTTTTGACAAATTCCTGGAGGAGAAGGCTATCAGTGGCTACTAGTCCTGATGGCTATATGCTACTTCCAGTGCCAGAGGCAGTGAGCCCATGTACGTCAGTTGCTGGGGAACATGGGTGGGAGGGTGCTGTTGCACTCATGCCCTGCTTGTGGGTTTCCCGTCAACAGCTGGTCGGCCACTGTGTGAACAGAATGCTGGACTGGATGGACCCTTGGTCTGATCCAGCAGGGCTCTTCTGATGTTCTTAAACCATAGCACCATCAAGAATAATACATTTTAAAGTAACATAATAAAGATGAGCATCTTTAACCATGGGTATGTCAGGCTGGCTCACAAGAACATAAGAACATCAGAAGAGCCCTGCTGGATCAGGCCAAGGGCCCATCTAGTCCAGGATTCTGTTCACACAGTGGCCAGCCAGCTGTCGACTGGGAACCCACAAGCAGGGCATGAGCGCAACAGGCTTCCCTATGTGATATTTTTAAAAATAAAAAGAAAGGCTGCTGCGTCAAGCTGTGACAGCCCCAGTAGACCCATCATGCCCATGGTAGCCCAGGTGTTGATGCCCAGCCTGTTTTCCAGTGCCCACATCATCTGCCAGTCTGTGGATGGGCATTTGGGCTCCCCCCGCCCCAGGTTCTGGGGCCCTGGAGCTTCCATTGTTACCACTGAAATCAATAGGTTGTTTGCAGCCAAGCTTTACAAGTAGGGAGGTAGACAGACAGACAAGAAGTAATTTTTTTGGCTACTTGCCCCATGTGTGCAGGGGCTCCACATAAACATGTAGGCCAGGGCAGGAGCTGCCACAGTGATGTCTCCTACCGCACGCATGCACATCCTGTACGTGCCTACTTGGAAGTAAGCCCCACAGTGGGACGTATCCCCAGGCAATGTGTACAGGATTGCAGCTGTACTCTCCTTTTCACATCTGTTGCAACCGGCTCTGGAACTCTCTTTGCTGGGAAGTTTGTTTAGCCCTCTCCCTCTCTGCCTTTTCATTTTTGCTTCCAGAAGGCATTTGGGGTGCAATAAAGGAAACCAATTTGATGTTGCTACAATCCCCCCACCCCCCTTACCTGGTTTTACACTGGAGATTTCTCTACTGTTATTAGATGTGGCTTTGTTATGGTTTTGTTTAGTTTTTTATTTATTTAAACTTATTTATTTATATGCCACTTTTCCGGTGAACTTCATAAAGCAGTTTACATAAAATCATTAAAACAAGCGTCAGTAATAATTATATAATAGAACAGGAAAGATGAGTGACAGGTGGTGTAGTGCATAGCATGATGGACTGCTGGGGAGGCCCTGGGAACCAGGTTCAAAACCTCCATTGAGCCATGAAGCTCACCGAGTTGCTTCCCCCCCTTCAATGCATTTGAAAGCAATTATTTACTTCAAAAACAGTGACAGGGGCTAACAGGCATCTTTATGCATTTCAGTTCCCTCTGATCTCACTGTTTAACCCTCTCCCTCCCTCCCAGCGTGTGTGTATGAATCTGCATCTGCTGAAGTGGGCAGCGTCAACAACCATTTATGACATAATATTTTAAATTTATAGTATGTTTAATCCCTCCCAGAACAATCATTCTCTGGGCAAATTACACACAATTAAAAGAACAAAATAAATACAAAATAACAAACAGCACAGGATCCATAAGAACAGCCATAAAATATAAAAACCAAGTCCCTAAAACGCATGGAAGAAAAGAAAGGTCTTTGTCCGGTGCAGAAAATATAGCAATGTAGGCGCCAAGCCGGCCACCATAGGAAGTCTTTGATTTGATAATCTTTCCTTTTGCATAAGACTTTGCTGCTTTTGCTGCACAGGTCACCTTCCCGGAAAATGTCCTTGAATGTGTCCCATCATCAGTTGGGACACAATGTCCCTACCCTTGCCTCCCCTATTTCATTTAGGATACAACCCTACACATGTTCAAGCAGTAAAAAGCCCTACAACTCCCACCATGCTGGCTGGAGAACCCTGGGAGATGCACAACTTTTTCTATCTAAATATGCATAGGATTGTGCCCTTATATTGTTTACAAGAGAAAAAGAGAGAGAAAACTTATATATTGCAACTGCACTGTCCCTATGGCCTTGTCATCTCTAAAATAATGATAAAAATAGAGCTTTAAAAATGGGGAGGAGGAGACTAGGCAGTTTAAAAGAAGAGAATACAGGAAAAAGTATGTACACGCATGTCAAATTTTGCAAATTTGTATTTATTTCTTCTGACAATTTTTGATAAGATTTATAACTTATTTGTAGAGCATAATATAATATGACTGGAATAAGTAGTGATACTAATTATGACAACTTTGAGAATTGTACTTATAAATTGCTTGATGTAATCTTTTTTTTTTTTTAATACTGCTTTTTTGCTTGTTTGCTCCTGTGAGTGCGAAGTAGTTACTCCTACACAGAGGAGGCCGCCTGCTGTGGCGTGTCTATGCGTGCAGCCCTGCTCTGACCTAGGCGCTCTCTAGGCAGCAGTCACACTCAGACCAGGGACTCGCACAGAGACACAGCCGCCGAGGCTCTCCGAGGTCCGGCACGCGCAGGGCGCGGCGAACCGAGGCCGACGCGCGTTTCCGGGCCCGCAGCCCTGGAACTGCTTATGTAAATGAGGGGGCGGGGCACGGCCTCCGCGACGCAGGAAGCGGGCGAAGCGGCAGCGATCGCGGCGTTTTGGTCCTTCTCGCTCGCCATCCCCATTCCGTTGCTGGGGAAACGAGTTGTCCGTTCCGTCCCCCCTCCCTCCCCCCCCCCGCCGCGAGGAGAGAAAGACCGAAGGGAGCCTTCGCAGGGGCGGGCGGCCGGGCTGGAAATATATACAGGATGAGAAATAGATCTATTTAAAAAAAAAAAAATAATAATAATAATAAAAAATTAGTTCCGAGAGGCTCCGCCCCCGCTGTAAAGGAGCAGCCAATCGCAGCCTCGAGAAGCTGCGCGCTTGCGCGGTGGAACGGGCCGAGGCCGAGGCCGGGCTGCCGCGGCGGCGCGCCTGCGCGGTCGGGAGGCCCGAGGCAGGCCGGGCCGGCTCGCGCCCTCGCGCACGCGCGCCGGCGGCCGGCGAGCTGAGGCGATGGGAGCGGCGGCGGCCGAGGCGGACCGGACCCTCTTCGTGGGCAACCTGGACCCCAAGGTCACCGAGGAGCTGCTCTTCGAGCTCTTCCACCAGGTAGCGGGGCTGGCGGGGCCCTCGGCGGGCGCCGGCCGACGGGCGGGAGGCGCGGGCCTTCGGCGGAGAGGCGTTCCGGGGGCCCGGCCGGCGGGGGCTTCGCGGCCTCGCCTCGCCTCGCCTCGCCTCGCCTCGCCTCGCGCCGGGGCACAGCCCTATGCCTGGGCGGACTGGGAAAGCCCCACAGCTCCCAGCATGCCCCCAGGGGGCATGCTGGGAGCTGTGGGGCTTTCCCAGTCCGCCCAGGCATAGGGCTGTGCCCTTAGCAGACCCGGGCCTGGGTGGCAAAGGCGCCTGGAGAGCCAGCGTGGCGTCGTGGCGGGAGTGCTGGACTGGGAGCCGGGAGATCCGGGTCCCAGCCCCCGCTCGGCCCCGGAAGCGCGCTGGGTGGCTTTGGGCCAGTCACAGACTCTTAGCCCAGCCTACCTCACGGGGTTGTTGTTGTGAGGGTAAAATGGAGAGGAGGGGGAGGGGGAGGATCATGTCAGCCGCCTTGGGTTCCTTGCGAGAGGAAAAAAGGCGGGGTATAAATGCAAGCAAGCAAGCAAGCAATAAATTAAAAAAAAACTTTCCCTCCCATTCGCGTAATGCCAGAAGAACTCGGGTCGCCCGACGGCAGGGACTGGCGGGAGGTGCAGGATGCGGACCGGGTATTTTTTCCCCATACGGCACAGAGTTTGCGGTGTTTGCGGGCTAAAACGGCTGCTGGTTTTAGGTGATTTCCGAAGGGGCTTAGGCAAACTGCTGGAGGGTCCAGGCAGTCCGTAGCTCTTATTAGCCAGCGCGACGATGAAGTCGGGCTTCTGTGTTTGGAGGCGGGATCCTTCTCAATACCAAGCATTGGGGGGCGGGGGGGGCAGCAAACAGGAGGGCAATGGCCTTCAGGCTTGTGGCCTCCTGGCTATTACTCTGCACTGATTCTGCTTTCCTCTCTCTCTCTCAGCAATCGTAGGTTAACTTTTGGGTTTTTTAGCCCACAGATAACCCATAGTGTTTGGGTTTGCATGTCACAGAGCAACCTACAATTGGGCTGATCAGAGGTTGTGTGTTCAAAACAGCAGCCGCACATGACCCAGCAAATTGTAGGTGAATTAACCCAGGACGTGCTGCTGTTAAATGTGAACCAGTTCAATGTTTTTGATTCTTTATGATCTCCCACAGTGTGTGTGTCACTCCCGCCCTCTTCAAAATGTGAAAGCTAGAGACTGGGATCTGTGGAAAGAACGGTGCTGCCGCCCATCCCTGAGTTGTGAGGCTGGCTTGATGGATGGAATGCTTGAATACTAGTTTCATACTTGAAATGGGGGTGTTCAAACTGTGATAAAGAATGGGATTCACCCTGCTTTTGGAGGTGCATGCTTATGAGTGAAAGTGGGGTTGCAGTGTATGTTTGCAATTTAGCATGTTAGCTGAATCCACTTTTGTCTTCCCTGGAGAATATAGCACACCCTTCTGTCCCCCATGAGGGCTCTAGGTTCACATTGGGGCATGTACTTTTATGCCTTTATGATATCTACCTGAGGTGATAGTTGGATACCCCTCCCCTTACCTTTATGGTCTGACTATTGTCTGCTTGAACCTCCTCCATCCCACTGGTGAGGGTAGGACTGTGTTCTGCTGTCTAGTTTTTTGTAGAATAAACCTGTAACACATCACTTGTTGAGTAGGCTGTTACAACGTCCTTTGTTTAATTAGTGATGGCCTACTGTACTGGAATGTAAGCAAATACCGCTCCTGTGCAAAGGTTTACATTGAAACACAGATGCATGAAGCGAAATAAGGTTCAGGGGAAAGTCGCTCCACTTTTTATTTAACATTTTGTTTTGTTTCTTGGTTTGCAGGCAGGCCCAGTCATTAAAGTAAAGATCCCGAAGGACAGGGATGGGAAACCAAAACAGTTTGCATTTGTGAATTTCAAACATGAAGAATCTGTCCCCTATGGCATGAGTCTACTTAATGGGATCAAACTTTTTGGGAGACCACTCAAAATTCAGTTCCGATCAGGTATCCATGAAATGTTTAAACCAGCCTAGATGATTTAGGCAAAGTGGAGGGGTATTATCACCTTCCTTTCTGCTTAAAATTCTGGTGTGTAAACTATTAGTGCACATTTTTGTTGATAATCCTCACTGGATTACATTGTCACTGAATTTGTCAATCACTTGAGAGTCGTCATAGCATCACTGCACATTTGTGTACTAACCTGACTTGTTAACTCTTTTGGAGGACAGTTGTCTGTCAGTTGCCGGAGGACAAACTGTTGGGATCTTCTGAAATTTGTTAATTTTATAATTAAATGTTGTATGAATGTGAACTATACAGATGTTGAAATGAACTTCATAGGGCTTCTTGAATTATTTGAGTTAAAACCATCATTTTGAGAAGAGGTGGGACAGAGCTGTGTGTATTCTGAGTCTCTGATCACAAACAAATGCACTCAGAACATGTCTAGGAACATTCACCTGGTTTTCACGTAACAACCCAGGGTGAGCAACCCCAAAGCAGAAACTAAGTGGCGGGTGGGCGGCAGCACCCTTCCTCGCTCCTGCACAGGCCTGATTATCTGTGGGTTGTTTAACCCATAATTGGTCGTGACGTGCAAACCAGGTCATTGTCTTTAGCCCTTCAGTTTGTTTCTGAATTGAGCCCCAGCACTGAAAGTGGTTCTGGAGCTGAATCTTGGCTTGAGTTCATGAGTAACTACTTTAATCCACTCAGTATGCTTCTTAAACAGAGGAAATGAAAACTAATTTTTTGTTGTGTTTTGCTGCTTGGAAAAGTGTTTGAGGCCTTTCACTGTAGAAAAGTTCAGTTTCATCTGTCATGGCATTGCAATTACCTTGGGTTTAGTTCCTTAGTGTTGCATTGTGATTGCATCTTCACCACTGGGTATTCCAGTAGGTTGCAACACTTGTTTTGGAAATCTGTTTATGTGCCTTAGTGGTTCTCTGGTGTGATACTCCAGAGTCCATTAAGTAATGTGCCATGGTTTCCATCTGCTAGCACCTTGCGTCTTCTCATCTTAGGGTGTAAGAGACTTAATTTAGTTACTCTTAAGAAATATCCTTTATCTTTAGGGAGCAGTCATGCATCTCAAGACAGCAGTTCACCCTATTCTCAACATGGATCTACTAATGGAAGCCCCTCCAGTGTACAGCAATTGCCGATAACTGCCACCAACAGGTAAGCCGATAATATTCTGTTGAACCACTTAGGGCGCAATCCTATTCAGATAGGCGGCCGCCTCCAAATTCAGTGGCAACCGCCTATCCAAAGCAGGGCAGGAGAAGCATAGAGGGGATCGTTCCCTCCACGCTTATTTTTCGCTAGACAGCTGATTGCGGCTATCTAGCCGTGGGAGGGCTGAGCCAGGGAGGAGGCTGCTGTACGACACATTGGATGTGTTGTACAGGCATTTCCACCCTCCCTGCCCCAGAATGCCCCTTTTCAGCTGCTCTGTGCTCCTCTTGTGAGCACGGAGGACAAAGCTGTTCTTGCTGCCTCTGAGGCAGCACGGAAGTCGGGGGAGGTCAGTTCCTGGAGAACCAGATATCCTATGACCATCTAGCGGCCATAGGATTGCTCCCTTAAGTGTGTTTAGGATTGCAGCTTATTAGGGAGTGAATCCCACTGAACTCAGTGTGACTTCTGATCGGACCAGTCTCCCCCAAGCTGCTGCCCTCCAGATGTCTAATCTGCCCTCCAGATTAGCCCTGGTCAGTGTCAGGAATCCTGGAAGTTGTGGTCCAGAACATCTAGAGGGCATCCAGTTGGGGAAGGCTGGGTGAGTGTGTTGGGCCAGAACTAAGAAGTACAACTGGGTACAACCTTCCACTCAGCCACTGGATAACCTTGGGGTGATTACTGTCTCTCAGCCTAACTTACCTCACAGCGTAGTTGTGAGGCTGAAAGGGAGGTGGAGAGGGTCAAGAGCCATGTATGCCTCATTGAGCTCCTTGGAGGATGGATGGGATAAAAGAATAATGCCAGTGTTTATGGCCTTTCTGATTATTTTCTGGTTATTAAATGCCTGTGGAAGGGAGAGTACCATGTACAATTACCTATAAATATTGAATATAACCTTTCTCAACGCAGAGTGCAAAAGGAAAAAGTTCATTGCTAGCGTAACTTATGATTAGTTTGAAACTCCGTGATCTGAGACTCCTACTGTGCAACTGACTTCTGGCCTTGGTTTAACAGGTACGAGAGGAACATGGATAACATGTCAACAGGGTTGCCAACTGTGCAGAGGTCCTTCTCGTCTCCAGATAACCTCCAGAGACAAGCTGTGGTGAGAGTTCTTTGTACCAGTGTCAATGAAAAACCGGCAGGTTGCACGTCGGTGGGGCAGGTCTTGGGCAAAGGATATCTGATAGGAGCATCGTGGCTATGCTTGGAAATCTAATGTTACAAGATGGGGCTGTGCATCCTTCCAGCAGAAGCAGCCTTGCTTATGTGCAGAGTGCCTGCAAAGTCTGGGGCAGAGTTAAAGTTATAAATAATAATTCAAAAAATCTGAATAGTGATCCCATCCTGCATTGCAAGTTTTGGCAAGTAATAATATCTGTGAGACATTGCAACAGTTTGCGAGCCATTTGTGTTTTAGCTGTTTGCTCATACTTTTTCCTCCTTCTGAACCATCATCTGTGGTTTGAAACCACTCTCATCTTTTCCTACTTGATGTGTGCCACAAAATATGTTCACAAAAGTTTACAGTAGAGTTTCATGTACCACACATCATTCTAGTAGAAGCAGCCAGTAGAAGTATATGTGGCTTGAATATAAATGGAGAGTGTAGATTGGTATAGCATATTGCCTTCCCAGAGTGTGTGAAGCGAACTGGCCTTTCTATTGAGAGAAGAGTCTTCCCTCCAGCCAGTTCAGAAGTGAAAGCCCTTAATCTTGTTTCAGAAGTCTGTAAAGAGGGCTATTTCCCCACACAGCTTCCTCTTTCTTTTTCCACCTTGTCCCCTTTCAGTCACCACCTGCCTTTTTAAAAGACAGTATTCCTGCATATGGTGACTTGCTGAGTTGACTTTGAGCTTGTTTGCTCAGCAGAGGGTGCCTCCGTCTGTGGTCTGCTTGTAAACTTTCAGAAAGCTTGCTTACATTTCACTGTGTCATGTGTACCTGAAGGAGAATAGAGGTACATAAAAAACTGATGTACAAGTGTACATTGTTTACTAACCACATATGAATCAACCTATTAATTGTACTGTTAGCTGGTGGTGGTGGTGGTGGTAGTAGTAGTCAGAAGGCATATCGCAAAGCCTTATAGCACAGCTATAGCATAAGTCTGGCAAGGAAGCCAAAACTAGCATAAGATGGCAAGGTCACATGGAAAGTCACAAACGAGGAATCTAGGAAGGCAGAAGAAATAGACATTTGCTGACTTGGAAGTTGGAAAATAGTTGCAAGGAGGACAACCCGATGATGGTGTTGTGGCCGGGAGTCCTGAAACTTTGGGACCAACAGATGACGTAAGAGGATGACATGGTCAGATGGGAATAGGCTGGAATATCTCAGATACAGAAACCAATCAGATTCCAGGGCACAGCATTATCAAGTCTGATACATTAAATCTGCATTTAAGGGAATGCAAGACTTTTAGGGGGGCACTCCCAGCAGAGGGTCACCTTTGCTAGCGGAAAGCTGCAATGGGTAATATATGTCTTATTTTCTCCTGTTTTAAACTTTGTCATAAAATACTGTGATACCTATCCTCTAAATGTTTGTCTTTTAAATAAACTTAAGTGTGTCTTTCTTTTAAAGTGGCTGTGCTATTCAGTTCAAGAAGGTGGGCAGAAACGCAAGAATCAGTGCTTCCTCTGTGGGGCGAGGTTTGTAGAGGCTCACCTAAAGCAGGGGCTGGGTAAAGTGTCCTCGGCTTTGAAATAAAACCTCAGCTACGATTAATTCCTACATACCTTTGAAAGGGCTGTAGATGCTCTTGACAGTGAAGCCTGGCTCTGAGCTCACCAACCTTTGCCAAAGCAAATGCTGACTCGCCAGCCACCTGTCTAGCCAGGTGTCTCTTGGTAACAGAAGCGCTTTCTCTTTCCAGATGAATAATGTTATGTGGCAGCAGTTGCAGTACAGTGGAAGGCATGGCTCTCCGCATTCAGAGCAATCTGGTTTTGCTTTGCCAGGGCAACAGCAGAGTTACTCATATTCCCAGTCATCGGCCCCACCGGTGCAATGGCGAGTAGAGACCGTATCGAGTCAGCGCAAGAATAGAGTGAACTCCCATCCATATCAGACTGACAGCAGGCATTATAGCCGGGAGCAGCAGCGGCTTGCTGACCACAGCTCAGAGTATCATTTCAGGGGCAGTCGGGATGAGTATTGCCATGATGACCGAAACTACGGAGGCTGGAGTCACGATTACGACAACCGGAGGGAGAGCTCCCGTGATGGCAAATGGCGCCCCTCCCGTCACTAGCAAGTGTTCAGAGTGGATTTTACATGACTTCGGTGATTCTTTCCCATTTTAAGAAATTGTGGTGTGTTATTTTTTTTATGGACACCTTGTAGACAGTAACTTCACAAGTTACCTTTTTTAAAGAGTCCTTTTATAAAAATCACCTGCAGTATGTATTTTGAGAGAAGTGGCTTTGTTTCAATTGTATTAACCTTTCCCTCAGGGTTTAGGCAAAAAAGAAGTGCCACACCTTTAAACAAACGAAATCATTGTAGTTTATTTTATAAGGAGAAAGCTGTGCTGCTTTGGTTGTATTTTAAAATGAATGTTAGTATTTTTGTAGTGTGTTAATGAGAGCGCCTCTGAGGTAGTAATCCCATGAAAGCGTGCCACAGAGTAGGAGGCTCAGTGGCATCTTACATTATTGGCGACAGTGTTTTGCTACTGGAATAAACGTTGCTTTTGAATATTTGTATTAAAGAAATATTCAGCCTGTTTAGATATAAGAGTGAAACAAATTTGCTGGATGACTTGATAATTTGTACTGAAGGATGTGTTAATTTTTCCAGCTGCTTTCATGGAGTACACTGATTTTTATATTAAGAGAGCACCTGCAGTATCATAAAGACATTTTCAACCATTTCAGTGATTAAAACCTCTCAGGAAATCATTGTATGCCTCTGTACATACTCTTTCTATATTTAACATTACAGAATGACCATTTGGTTTCACAATAAATCCCCAAACATGGCTAACTAGAAGTCTGAGATTAGGGATCTGATTTTTATGCCATTTCCTCCTCCTCCTCCTGGAATTTGTGTGTTTAAAAAGGCCATCAGGGTGTATATAGCTATACTTCTCCCTACTCTGAAACATCTGGATGTGGGACTTCCTAAAGAGCGTGCTTAGGATGAGAGCCTTGGGTTTCACTTTGTAAAACTATGTTAGCTAACTTGTTTCAGATAGCTTCAGTCTATGTTCCCAGCATCCCCTTGGAACATTAGTGATTTCAGTGTAGCAACCGGAGTCTAACAGAGCAATCCTATGGTCCCTGGTTGAGTATCCCAGGGACCATAGGACAGCTCAGAAAACCCATCCGAGGTTGGAGACAGCGCTCTGAACTCAGAAGGGGGGGGGGGGGTTGGAGATCCAGCTCCTCGCAGCCGCTGTGGGAAGAATTGCACTGGCTGTCCTCCGAGGTTGGAAAATCAACCTCGGAGAGGGGGAAAAGGAGGCATTCTGGTGGCTGGGGAGGAGACCTAGAGGCCAGGATACAAGTTATCCTGAGCCTCCTCTAGCCTTCTTCCCTCCCCCTCTGAGGTGCCCTCATTGGACAAGCTGAAAAGCTCATCTAGCAGAAATCAGGAAAGACTGAGAATGGTGTATGTGTGTGTGGGGGGCATTACTGACACTGCTTTTCCTGCCTGCTGGCTTCAGCCTGGCAGGGTATAGGAAACTCAGAAACCTGTATTCGGGGGCTTCCGAGCGCTGAGGGAGCAGTCCATAGGATCGTGCTCTCAGAGCATAGTCAGGACCAGCCTTCCCCAACCTGGTGCCTTCCACGTGTGCTAGATTTCAATGCCCATTATCCCTAAGCAGTATGGTCATCGGCTATTCTGGTTGGGGATGATGGGAGTTGCAGTCTAACACACTAGGAAGGTAGCAGGTTGGGGAAGGCTGGTCTGGAACCTGGCTTGCATCCAGATTTAGTCATGCTAAAGTCATGATTACCTTAAGCCCCATTAATTTCAATGGGCCTACTCTAAGTATGAGTAAATGTGGAACCAACTTATTGTCTCAAATTCCTCTTTCAGTAAATAAATCTTAGCACTCCTCTGCATTTTCAGCATCATGTTGTGAGGTGTGTTTCAGCAGACCAAAATATTCAGTCCTTCTGTATTCCTTTCCGGCTGTGACAAAACTGTCAGAGGGTAATAGCAGCAGCTAGCTGTAAAATGTGATTGACCTTAATCTTTCTGCCACTACTTTTGCAATATGGTGCACTCAGTTCTTTTCATTCTAGCTCAGACTCATCACAGACCCTTGAGTCTCAGCTGTGCTTCTGTACTTTCTTCTGGCTAGAGGAGAGAGAACTGCTTGTGACCTTTTCTTAGACTGCATGCCTAAAGGGGTCATTTTTTAAAGTTACAGTATTTTGTCAAAAATACGCCAATTTTTTTTTAAATCACTGTTCGTATGTCATCGACTTAGCTTTATATTTGTGGTATCGTTCTCAAAAACAAACCCTCACAAGTATAAAAATATTTACATAATTCTAAAAGTTTCCTAAGCAATATTCAGCGTATTAAAAATGCACTTCCTTAGGCTGTGTGTACGTGTATTTTCGCAAAAATAAATGCATTCTTTTAAAATATTCTTGTGTACAAGCAACATTTCCTAAGGATGAAATTTACAGCTGGTGATCTCATTCCAAATAGTCAAATTGTATTAGTATCTTGCATCTAAAAATGGGTTTTAGCTCCTAGGGAGATTTGCAGAGAGAGTGGCCTTCGATGCTTTCAGTGTGGCCGAATGTGTGAAAACGCCCTGCACGCTTGTGCATTATCTTACTTAGTCTCCATCCAAACTAGGGCACATTCCTGGAACTGTTATACAATCTACCTGTGCCCAAGGTGTGCAACCTTCAGTCTCTGCACTCTGCATTGTTAACAGGTTGCATCCATGCTGTTGTTAACTGCCACCACATTGTTCTTTAACTTCAGTCTGCTTAATGTTCAGAGAGATAGCGCTTATCTCCATTTTTTCTTTACCTGGGAAGCAAAAATATCAAACTTTGGAAGTTGAGCTATTAACATTTCTAGTGAATAGGGTCAGGGCAGGGCATCTACCTATTTTGCTAAGGTAGGTGGGCAATCCATTAAAGCAAGGGTGGGCAACTTTGAGGAGTCTGGATGCCACTTTTGACCCCCCCCAGAAGGGTGGACCCCTGCTGCTGCGCCCTGGTACCCCTCCTCCCCCATACTTTGCTGTTGAAATGCAGCAACAAGCCACTGTAGAAGTTAAAAATGCCTTCTGAGCACCCCGTGTATTTTAGCCACTGTGTTCCCTATGTTTCGTATCTCAAGAGGATGTTAAAATATCTCTTTATGTGTGAAGCCATGATGTAGTCAGACTGGAAGAAAGTGCCTGCCTGGAGGCCATCTATGAATGAGAGAGGACTTTTCTTTCTGTTCTCAGTCTGTATGTCAAATACGAGATCATCATATTTAAACCTCCACTCGTGCCAGTCCTCATCTGTGTATGGCTTCCTCATTTGTAGTTCTCTAATATATGCAACTCTCCTTTGCCCCACTTTAAGAAATGACTAAAAATGCATCTTCCCTGACTAAGGCGAGGCCATAACTCCGTTGCAGAGTAGATCCTCTGGAGGCAGGAGGGCCCGGCTCAATCCAGGTAAGACTGGGAAGACTCTGGCCTGAAACACCAGGGAGCCACTTCCAGTCTGCCTAAAATAGATGGGCCGGTCGTGTGACTGGGGGTGCTTCCAGATGAGGCTGTTACTGCATGATCTCCCTCACGCACAGAATTTTATCGAAGTGTCCAAATGCTGTCTTCCATCTGCAACCCTCCCATGTTTTCCCGCTGCTGCTGCTGGTTTTCTTGCCACAAAGGTTGCTTCCAGACGGGGGGGCTCCTATCCCTAACAACAGACGAAAGTTTTTTCTTCCGTCTTAAGGGTAAACAGTTCGTTTATTTTTTTCCTGGTATGAATAAAGCCAACCAGCGGTGGGAAGCGCGCAAGCTGAAGACCGTCGCCTGGACGCCCTGTTACATTCTGCGAGCGAGGCACTCCGAGTGCGATGGCGGGAGCGCCCACGGGATCCGGGGAGGGGGGAGAGATGGGATCGCCGCGTTGGGCTGCCAGGGCCAGGGGGCGCCGGCTTGAACCCCCTCGGTGTAAGGCAGGGCCTTCCTTACCTCTGCTCCATAGAATCCGAGAAGAGTGGGGGCGGGGTCCTACGAGGCCATCTAGTCCAGCCCCCTGCGCAGTGCAGGAATCCGGGTCAGAGCTCCCTGCCGGGTGGCTGTCCAGCCTCCTCCTGGGCGCCTCCAGCGTGGAGAGCCCCCGCGCCCGGCTCACCGGTCTCGGCGCGGGGCTTCGAGCCTTCCGGGCGTCTCCGCCGCCCGTCCAGCGGTGCGCAGCGCCCGCGAGGGCTGCAGCGCGCCGCCTCTCGGGGGCTCCGCGGCGCGGCTCGGCTGGGCTGCGCGCGCGGGCCCGCGACGGCCGCCCGCCCCAGCGAGCCACGCGCCGCCTCGCGGACCGCGCGCGCTTCGGCGGCTGCGCCCAGGGGGCGGGGCGGCAGTCCGGGCATGCGCGGCGCGGGCGGCGGGGCTGGGCGCGGGCTGCTGCTGCTGCTGCGGGGCGCGCCGGCGGGGTGGCGCCGCCGGGGCCGGAGCCGGAGCGGGGCGCCAGCCATGGCCGGGGCGGCCGGCCTGGGGCGGCGGATGGTCTGGGTGGACCTGGAGGTGAGCCGCCCAGCGCAGCGCAGCGCAGGCCCGGCGGGAGAGGGGGAGGCCGGCGCCGGCGGAGCGGGGCCCGTCCCACAGTCGCCGCGCGGGCGGTGCCGCGCCGTGTGCGATGTGTGGAAGAGGGGGCTCCCTCCCCTAATAACGCCCCTTCGGGAGGGGCCCCGTCCCCGAATCATACCCCCCCCGAGGGGCCCCGTCCCCGAATCATACCCCCCCCCGAGGGGCCCCGTCCCCGAATCATATCCCCCCCCGAGGGGCCCCGTCCCCGAATCATACCCCCCCCGAGGGGCCCCGTCCCCGAATCATACCCCCCCCGAGGGGCCCCGTCCCCGAATCATATCCCCCCCCGAGGGGCCCCGTCCCCGAATCATATCCCCCCCCGAGGGGCCCCGTCCCCGAATCATATCCCCCCCCGAGGGGCCCCGTCCCCGAATCATACCCCCCCCGAGGGGCCCCATCCCCGAATCATATCCCCCCCCATGGGGCCCCATCCCCGAATCATATTCCCCCCCCGAGGGGCCCCATCCCCGAATCATATCCCCCCTGAGGGGCTCCATCCCCTAATCATATCCCCTCAGGAGGGGCTCCATCCTACCCCCCCGAGTGGCCCCATCCCCGAATAATACCCCCCGAGGGGCCCCATCTCCTAATCATAACCCCCCAGAGGGGCTCCATCCCACAATATATTCTCCAGACAGGTGCAGAATAGGCTTGTGCTCCGAGGCGCCATGGTATAATATCCACTCCCCGAAAGAGACACGGGTGCACGAGGGAGGAGTGCCCTCTCCCAAAATATCCCCCAGGTGACATGCCTGCCATGAAGGTGCTGGGCTACATCCCATAATAATCCCTCCCATGAAACAGATGCACTCTAGGGTCTGTGCGCAGAGGGTGGGATTTGTCCCATAATAACTCCCAGGAAACGTGGGCACCATTTGGGGGTGTGTGCATAGGGGGTCTGCATCCCATAATATCCACCCCTTCCCTGAGACATATGCACCACAGGAGTGTGTGCGTGCGCGTGCCCAGACTTTGCCGCCCAGACTTTGCCCTTGTCACAACGGCAAAATGGAGGACCTGTCTCATTACCTGTTTTATTGCCCTGTCTTTTCCCAAAATTCATTCCAAGTGTTTACATTTTTGACCTTGCAGACTGTTTAAAAATTTGTAATTATTCATCTATGTTTTCTGTATTCTTGTTGTAACCACTGGTTGAAACAATAAAAGCTTTATCATCATCATCATTATGTGTGTGTGTGATGGGGGGCAGGTGTAGGGGGGAAAGTTACAGCGTTTGGGGCTCCTTTGTTAAGGAGGAAAAGTGATAAAGGGAACGCATGATAGAGGTGTATGAAATTACATGTGGTTAGGAGATGCTAGAAACTACTCATAATGCTAGAATTCAGCGGATTCAGTCCATCAAGCTGATTGGTGGGAGATTCGGGACAAATAAAAGGAAGGACTTCTTCACGCAATGCATAATTATACTGTGGAACTCACTACCACAAGATGTAGTGATGGCTGCCAGTTTGGATGGCTTTAAAAGGGCGGGGCACATTCCTGAAGGAGAAGGCTATCAGTGGCTACTAGTCCGGATGGCTATGTGCTACCTCCAGTATCAGAGGCGGTATGCCTAGGCGACTGGCAGACATGAGCGGGATGGTGCTGTTGCACTCATGTCCTCCTTGTGGGCTTCCCAGAGGCATTTGGTTGATTGCTGTGGAAAATGGGATGCTCAGCTAGAGATGCCTTTGCACTGATCCAGCAGGGCCCCACCCCAAACGCTCTCTGGCCAGGGGCTGGGCTGAACACCTGAAGAGGAAGGGAGACAAGCCGCCTCCCTCAAGTGCCTGGGATATAATATATGCCCTCTTCCCAGTGGCCCCCACCCCCAGGAAGAAGGAGTTCTAACCTTAATTCCCCTATATAAACCTTCCCTTTCTCCTATTCAGCCACAGGATGTGGCAGAAGGGAAGTTCTATTTCCTAATCTGGCTGGACCAAAGTTCTGTCTCTGTTCCTCTTACATTGGCCATGCAGGGTATGTTAGAGATAATCATCCGTTGTTTGGCCTCAGCGTCCATAAAATTGCTACCCTGCTGCTGAACGTGAAAGCTTTCTTTCGCTCTTATAGTTATTATCTATTAATAGGCCTCTCGTCACAAACTTTCCCACACATTCTAAGTACTGACAGCCATCCGAGCCTCCTATGGCACTGAGATCCATAGACCAATCCATAGATTTCAGCTGGTGTCGACTTGAGGCCCTAAAACTACTGCGACTTGCACAAGTGCATGGTTTTAGGATTACTGTGTTGGCAGACGTCCCCTCACTTCAGGCTCTTTTTCCTTTTCTTTTAAACTGGGTTTAGGGCAATTCTGAACTGGTTTTCTAGCTCTTTGTGAAACTGACACTGTTTTTTTCCTCCCCATTTCCACTCTGCGGTGATGCCTGTTTAACCTACGAGTTGTAGGGCATTAGGACACCGTCTTGCAAAGGGATTCAAATGTACTTTTGCTACCGTGCAAGTGGAAGAGAGAGAGATTTTCATGACATCTGATGCTTGTTAACTTTTTGCCTTTGTTACAGATGACTGGACTGGATATTGAGAAGGATCAGATTATTGAGATGGCCTGTCTCATAACGGATTCAGACTTGAATGTCATGGCTGAAGTAGGTTGCAGTTTTCCACTGCTTTGGTGCCAGCTAAATGTGAGCTAAGGAACTGCCTTGTGATTTCCTTGACTTGTCTGTGTGAGAGGCCCGCCTGCTGGGAATGGCTTTACGCTGCGTTCTTCATAGGCAGCTGGTTGATGAAAAGCCTGTTTTATACATGCAATTTCCAGATGTTTTTCGCCTGGGAAATGAATGCCAACTTGGCACTGGAAACTTGAAAGCCGACTGGATTATGGATGTTTCCTGTTGTCATCCAGTCTTAAAGTTCTGTCATTTAGTTGACTAACATTGTGACTTATTGTGCTCCTTTTCCCTCTCATTGTCTGTTATGCCAGGAACTCCCCCCCCCCCAATATCTGCCTGATGCCACCTCTTTCAGTTCCTTCAAATTGATTCTCAAATCCCTGGAGTCTTTGGCACAACTTCTTAGTCCTCACTCCCTATTCTAATTAAGCTGAAATGTGTGTAATTGAAATAAATGTATATTCTTATTGACCTCTTCCCTGTGTTTACTTCTAGAAGTCTGTACTCTTTGCCCTCTTGTGCTCTGTAAAGTATTATGCACTATATAAACAATAAATAGCTAATAAGCTGGCCAGGCAGACGATTAAAACAATCATTCCTATCTGGATGGCTGCTGTGTGAATCATAATGCTGGATTAGATGGACCTTTGATCTGATTCATTGGGGCTCTTCTGTTGTCCTTATGTATGTGCCTTCTTAGATGGATGAGAAATTGCTCAGCTCTGGATAAAATCATGCCCTGATTACCATGCCTCTTACATCAATGGTGGACGTGAGCTGGTGCAGTCAGAGATACGAGTGCCTACATCAATTTTTGCAGTGATGTATTACAGGTTCCCCAAAACCCCTTTTTGGAATATTTGCTCAGAATGCTGCCAGGGGAGTGCAAAAACCCCCCAATAGGGATGCTGTCATCTGGGCTTGTCTGGGAGCCATGACATGATATGCCTTGGAAGGAAGCACAGCTTTATAATTTTAAGTATGTGAGAGCACAGGCTTCAATGGTGAAGGAAAGACACTCTGTGCACGTTTAGATGTACTGCACGCTTGTCCTTCATATGTGGGTGATGGGGTGCTGTATGGATACGGTTAAAGGAAGGTGGGACTGCAATAACAAGGCCAATGATAATTACAAGAGGTCCCCCCGCACCCTTATTTAAGAACCTAAGAAGCTGCCTTATACCGAATCAGAGCCTTGGTCTATCAAGCCCAGTATTGTTGACACTGACTGGCAGCAGCAGCTCTCTAGGGTTTCAGGCAGGACTTTTTCCTTCCCTACCTGGAATTGCTGGGGATTGAACTTGGGACCTTGTGCACGCCAAGCAGGGCCTCTACAACTGGGCTACGGTCTTTCCCCAAATGTATACGGCTAGCTTACAAATACATGCAGTGTAAAGTGGTCTGCTCTTATTTCTCATTTTTTCTCTCCTTTGCTGACAGGGGCCCAACCTGATAATAAACCAGCCAGATGAGCTGCTCGACAGCATGTCAGAATGGTGCAAAGAGCACCATGGGAAGGTAAAAGTCTCTCCAGGCTCTTTGCAGCTTGCACACCCTTAAGACATGGGGGGGGGGGGGTCTGTACAATTGCACACGAGATCTTTTCTTGCTCTTCCCTTATGCAGATGATTCCCCACCCCAGTTTAAGTTTCCTTCTGTCGCTTTCCTCCAACCTGAAACCTGAACTGTTGCCTTCGAGAGGAAGCCTCCACGTTGATCCCATTCATGCAAAACGTGCCTGGTTTTGCCTAACTGACTCAGCTGCATGTATTCTTTAGCATGACCTTTGAACTTCACAGGTTCATAATTGAGTCTTTTTTTTACCAGCCCTGAGGAGCGTCCAGATGGGGGGCTCTTAGCACTACTCATCAGCAGGCCTTGTGCAGCTTTTCCATCTTTTTCTTCTTCATGGATTTTCCATGGGAAGAGAAAAGGCGGAAGAAGCAGTGGGAAAACACAGGAGGGTCATGCGTGGAAGACGTCATTGCCTGGGCCCCCTGTAACACCCCACGAATGAGGCAGGGTGGAAGTGCCGTGAAAGCCTCATCTGGAGGGGCCTCCAGCCTTAGATCTTTTTCTTGTAGAAAATTGCAGCATCGTTTGGTTGGGATTTGAGGGTGGGGAGCGTTGTGTAATGAGAGCCCTGGTGAGTGGGGACCGTAGATGTTTCTGTTCTAAAGGGCTGGAGCATTTCACACAGAAGGGATGGAGCAGGTTACCTTTTTGCCTAAAAACAGGTATGCAGCCCCATCCTTTCTGGGGTACTGAAGAGATTGGAGGAAGTGCTTTACTTAGTTTAGGAAAAAATGGTGACCAAAGAGAAACCTGATAGAGGTTTATAAAGCTATGCACAGTATGGAGAAGGGCTTCAGGATAATACTAGAACTCAGTGGTATCTAATGGAACTGATTGGCAGATTGGCAAAGGACGTTTTTGTTCATACCATGTGCGATTAATCCACTGATGTCTGCTTCATAAGGTGTGAGGATGGCCAGTAGCTTAGATGGTTTTAAAAGGGAGGCTGGATGCATTGATGGAGGAGGACGTGTCTATGAATTAATACAAGTCATGGTGGCTTTATACCAGGGATGTCGCGGGAGTCCGGGAAGGGGGTGGAGTCTGGCAGACATCCCCCCTGCTTGGCCCCCTGGACTCCAGGTTGTCCCTGGTTCCTCTCCACCCCTGTACAGAGCCATGTTTTAACCCCTTGGGTAATACCCCTTGGTAATCCATACCTCGGATGGTTTGGCTGTTTGGGTATTGATTCCCACATTATGATTGATTTACTTTCTTGGATGCACAGGCAACATAATGTAATTTTCTCTTGTTCTCCTTGCAGTCTGGCCTTACAAAGGCAGTGAAAGAGAGCACAATCTCGTTGCGCCAAGCGGAGTATGAATTTCTGTCCTTTGTTCGACAGCAGACACCACCGGGACTCTGCCCCCTTGCAGGTTAGAAGCATCCCTGTTTAAGAAAGGATTTCTTCACTTTTATTGATTTACAGTGTTTGTCCCCCTGCCTTTCCACAAAAGGTACTCAAGGCATCTAACGGACAGAAACAATGACAATGCAAGCAGTTTCTAAAAACAATTAAATGCATTACAAATCGCCCTTTAATCTTCCAGTCCTTATGCAGTTAATCAAAATGAATCTGAGAATTAGCATCAGGCCATACGATAAGAGCCAATGTGATGTAGTGGTTAGAGTGTTGGACTGGGAGACCCGGGTTCTAGTCCTCACCTGGCCATGAAGTTCACTGGGTCACTTAGGGCCAGTCACTGACTCAGCCTAACCTACCTTGCAGGGTTGTTGTGAGGATAAAATGGAGAGGAGGAGTGTATGCCACCTTGGGCTTGCTGGAGGAAGGGTGGGACATAAATGTAATAAACAAATAATGAGTGGTCATCCCTCTCCTTCAAGAGCCCAACTTGTTGGAAGGAGTGAAGGGAAGAGGCCATCTGTGCTTCCGTAGGGAGTACTAGAGCATGGGGCCACCACTCAGAAGGCTTTGTTCCTTGCCTCCCCCCACCCCACACACACTTCTCACGGTGCTTTGAGGGATGTGAACTGCAGAGTCTGGGAAGGTTCACACAGGAGAATGCCCCCTTCAAATGTATTGAAATCTGTGTGAGTGGCTCCATAAGAGATCTGGGAGCCCCTTCACATAATCCCCAAATTTCCACACTGAGTTCCTTAAACTGGACACTCAGCAAGCAGCCTCTTTTGTCAGGCTCCAGCAGTATCTCAGACTAAGCTGTAAGGGGCAGGGCAGTTGGGGGGTGTTGAAAAAATGATGGACCTCGAGGAGTCACGTTCGGCTTGCATGAGTGGTCGGCGGTCAGGAGCGCCTCTGAAGTCTCTGCCCGAGGATGTCTCAGAGAGAATTTCAGCTAGGAGAGAAGGAGCAGCTGGAACGTTGGCTCCCCAGGCATAGCGCTGCTACCTACACAAACCTGTTGCTCTGGCTTGGAATTCGCCTGGTGATGCAAAGGACCTGGGGGGGTTATCTTCCAGCTCCACACTTGGCTCGGGGGTATGAAATTCCGCTTAGTGTGAGAGGCCCCAAACACTGTCGTTGTATAAATAGCCCAAAGCAAATGTTCCAGGCAGCTGCTGTAAGGTCCCGCTGGGCCCTGCAAGAGGCCTGCCTCTCTCTTAGCTTTAATTTGTCTTTGTGAAGGTCTGTCAGTATTGACACGCCTTTCCCTTGATAGGAACGTGTGTTCCGCCAGGAGAGCTCCGGTGAATTTCCTGTTAGGGAGCTGATTTGGGGCACAGCTGCTCAGCCGAGACTTAATCTGGCGCAGCAGGCAACTGCGCAGTCCTGTGTGCATTGTCTTGGAAGGATGTCCCATTGGCTTCAGTGGAGCTTACTCCCGAGTAACTGTGCATAGGATTGCAGCCCAAGGAGCTGAGCCATGCACCATGACATCCATGCTTCAAATCGTGCTTCTGCCAGGACCTGACAAGCCCCAGGGACTACTCTCTCCCCACGGCACCCTACTCCCCCACTTCCATTTGCATTCTGGCAGGGGTGAGCAACTCTGTGTGTTTTGGCCTACAACTCCCATCCGTCTTAGCCAGCAGCGGGGAGGGAGGATGGGGGCTGGGGGCCAAAACATCTCCAGGGCCATAAGTTACCCACCCCTTCAATATGGGGCTAGCGATGCCAGCCTTCCTTAAAGGGTTGTTGTGAGGATTCCTGTGATGTCGGTGACATGCCTTGGAATGCCTCTAAGGCGCAGCGTCAGAGCTATTAAGCATTTCGCTTAGCAGCTGACTGTGCTCTGAGAGTTCAGCATGCATCCTGCAGAAATGCCAGTTCCCTCTGAGGATCTACCGAGCTTGTTCTATGGGGCCTAGTGGGGATCCATCCAGCCTGAAGGCCCCCGCTTGTCAGAAGAGGGAAACAGCAGCGTGCTGGATCCCGAAAATGAACGCTGCTCTTGGCTCAACAGATTTGACATTGCACTGGATTTGTTAAGCATGAGTTTGGGTTTTCTTTGGGCCTCAAAGTCAGGGGTGGGCAACTTGGGGCCTTCCAGACGTTTTGGCCTACAAATCCCAACCATTGATTACACTGGCTAGAGCTGATGGGAGCCGTAGCCCACCCCTGCTCTGGGATGTGGTCAGTAGCATAGCTCACTACTGGAGGGGGGATGTGTTGAAAAGCAAAGTGCATTGTGCGAAAATGCCCTTGTGCTCACTTCACCACATCCAAGGCCTTAGCTGAGTGGGAGAGCACTTGTATTACATGCATACGACCCCAGCTTCAGTCCCTTGCAGCATCTCTAGGTAGGCCTAGGAAAGACCCCTGTCTGAAACCCTGGAGAGCCATTTCTGCCAAGCAAGGTAGACTGAGACTGATGGTCTGAATCTGTATAAGGCAGCTTCGTATCCCCCCCACCACCAATAAATGGGGAAAAGGATGTAAAAGGATGTTGTGCTCCAATTTTCCTGTTTCCTGGTGGCCCCAGA
This sequence comes from Heloderma suspectum, assembly GCF_057233095.1. Classification (NCBI taxonomy): domain Eukaryota; kingdom Metazoa; phylum Chordata; class Lepidosauria; order Squamata; family Helodermatidae; genus Heloderma; species Heloderma suspectum. The sequence goes on along the minus strand of NC_139463.1, from coordinate 3,489,594 downwards.
CTTACCCCAGCCCTTTGAGCAAAGCCAGGAGCCCGTGTGGCTGCATTTGGGAGGGGATCAAACAATGGCCTGGAAAGCAGACCCCCGTCTGCGAATCCCACTTTGACGGCACAAACAGAATTGGTGCTTTTGCATCCCTTTTAGGAAACTCGGTTCATGCGGACAAGAAGTTTCTCGACAAGCACATGCCACAGTTCATGAAACATCTTCACTACCGGATCATTGACGTCAGCACCGTCAAAGAGCTGTGCAGGTTAAGAATGATGCAGCATTAGAACAGAGCGGGGGGGGGAGGGGGGCACATGAGGTTGGGGGGAAAGCATTGGGAGGGTGGGTCAGCAGAACAGAGCTGATCCATAGGGAGACCTGTCTGGTGAATGCCAAATAATGGCCCAGGAGGGGATTTGGCAGGCATTTTGTGTAATATGGCAACACCATGGATGCCTAGAGTTAAAATGAGATTTGATTTTACAGTCACAAATTATACTTATGTATATTTTAATTTATTTCAGCATATTTTTCTACCATTCAGGTTCCCAAGTAATAATAGATTTTTTTTAAAGTGGAGAATATTTCTCTGCCACATTCAGGACCAGAACCTGCATTTAAAAAAAGGGGTTAATGGTCTCAGGCTGTGTCTGTATCCCCTGCTTCTTTTATACTGGTGACCCCTCAGTGGGGCTCCCCCCTCTCCCTGCATCTGCTGTATTTGGTAATTATTTTGAATTTGTTAGAGCGTTGAAATGGAAACTTGTTCTGCATGTGCAGGCGCTGGTATCCAGAAGACTATGAGTTTGCGCCAAAGAAAGCTGCTTCTCATAGGTAAGATTAATAATCCTTTGGCTTTTAAACTGGGGCCTGTTGGCCCATGAAGATCCAGGACTCATTTTATAAGAGCCAGCCTCATCTTATTTTCCTCTAGCCATCAAATTCCATTTCCAGCATAGCATAAAAAATCCCGCATTATCATCCTGCTCCTTGGTGGAAGGGGACCTTGTGAAGATAAGCAAGAACTGACTCCTTTTCCAATTAATTTTTATAAGAAAACACTACTATGAGGAGAGAGTTGGGCTGCTTCAGGAATTTGATCTTTGCAAATTCTGGTATGAACTCACCTGATTTGCACCTTCTGGAATAATATGCAGATGGAAATTTCATTGTCCAGTGGATTTTGCACTTCCCAAACATTCTGAAACCTTTCTTGGCTCAAAAAACATATCAAAATAATGTTTTAAAAGGTGCATTTTGAGACAAATTACATATAGAAATAAGTTTTCAAATACATACTTAAATATGCATTTTCATGCAGATTTTGAAAAATGCATAAGTGGCAGATTAATACAGAAATGGGATGGAAGAGACCTCTGGGAGGACACATGCAAAAGTGACATGGACTGACTGGCCCTCCCTGAGCGAGAGGCCTCCCATGTGCTTGCTAGTATTCACAAATGCGCTCCCATGTGGTGAAACAGATGTACAATTGCAAGAAAATCCTTTCCATTGACAATGAACAGCCTGTCTCCCTTAGCTTGTATCTGTTTCACTGCTGGTGCCCAATTCAGAAAAGTGAGCGTTGGTGGGAAAATTGCAAGGATTTTTCTCCTTGGTAATCATACGAACTCTGCCTTGTACTATATACTGTTCTAGCCAGGGCAGGAGTTCGCATATGGATGACTCATGAATCAGTACTTATTGGGACTAGAGTTGCATGCAGTTCTAATTTTCGCAGAACAAGAGTTGGGAGGTTGTGTTTGGAGAACCCCTCTACTGCAGCTGAGTTTTGGCTTTTTGTTTTAAGCTGAGAGTATACTTAGAATAATAAAGGAAATTAGCATGGTAAAGAAGACAGATGATTTGATATTGTCCTGAAATTCTTCATTCCGGAATGTTTTCTTTTTAAATATCATTCCCCCCCCAATCAGTCTGTGATCTAGTGAAGCAACTTAGAAACTAAGTCAGTTTAGACGTTATGGCAGTAGTCATAGAATAGTAGGGTTGGAAGGGGCCTACAAGGCTATTGAGTCCAACCCCCTGCTCAGTGCAGGAATCCAAGTCAGAGCATCCCTGACAGGTGGCTGTCCAGCCTCGTCTTGAATGCCTCCAGTGTGGGAGAGCCCCCCACCTCCCTAGGGAATGGGTTCCATTGTCGTATTGCTCTAACAGTCAGGAAGTTTTTCCTGATGTTCAGCCAGAATCTGGCTTCCTGTAACTTGAGCCCATGATTCTGTGTCCTGCACTCTGGGATGATAGAGAAGAGATCCTGGCCTTCCTCTCTGTGACAACCTTTCAGGTACTTGAAGAGCGCTATCATATCTCTCCTCAGTCTTCTCTTCTCAAGGCTAAACATACCCAGTTCTTTCAGTCTCTCTTCACAGGGCTTTTCCTGTCCCCTGATCATCTTCATCGCCCTCCTCTGAACCTTTTCCAGCTTGTCGGCATCCTTCTTAAAGTGTGGTGCCCAGAACTGGACACAGTACTCCAGATGAGGCCTAACCAGTGCTGAGTAGAGGGGGACTAGTACTTCCCGGGATTTGGAAGCTATGCTTCTATGAATGCAGCCCAAAAGAGCATTGGCCTTTTTTGCAGCCACATCCCATTGTTGGCTCATATTCAGCTTGTGATCTACAGCAGTTCCAAGATCCTTCTCGCTTGTAGTGTTGTTTAGCCACGTGTCCTCCATCTTGTAACTGTGCATTTGGTTTCTTTTTCCTAGGTGCAGAACTTGGCATTTATCCCTGTTAAATGTCATTCTGTTTTTTCCTGCTCAGCGCTCCAGCCTCTCAAGATCACTTTGAATTGTTTCTCTCTTCCAGGGTATTAGCCATCCCGCCCAATTTTGTGTCAGTCCTATACACATTTGCTAGGCAGTAAGCCCTGTTGAACGCAGTGGGCCAGTTCGCATGGCCGAACAGCTCACTGTGGCTTATTCAAAACACAGTGGGCTGCACCGCATGCCAGTGGCCATTTTGAATATTCAAGCCCTGACTGTGGCTTATCATGTTGTCTGGACCTGGGAACCATGGATCATGTGAGGGTTGTTTAACCCTCCCCTAACCCACAGCCCCTGTGTTTGGACGACATGACAAGGTGTAGCTGAGTGTTGAGTATTCAAAGCCTGCCTGGCACACGCCACAACCCACTGTGGCTTTTTTAAGCCACGGTGGGCTGTTTTGATCGTGCGAACCAGTTCAGCAGGTCTTACTTTTGATTAGGCATAGGCAGCGGTTTAGATCTTTTTAAACTAGCCAGATAATTGTGTTTTTTCCACTTTATTTATAGAATAGTTTATATCATCATCATAATTTGTTTGTACCCTGCTTTTCCCTCCAAAAGGAAGTACAAAGCAGCTAACAGCATCATTATGGAAAAACAAATACAATGGTATCAAATAAAATATCCAACAATAAAAATACTACAATAAACCTACAAGCAAACTTTCGATTCAGGACTTAAACACCAAGTCATTTAATAAACACAAAATACATAAATATACCAAACGAACAAGGGGATAATAAAGTGCATCCCATGTTTTATTCAAAAAGCACACACTTTTACCTCATTCCAGCAGCCAATATATTAAACTATCTGGACATAGCATTAAAAAAGTCAAATCCACCCTGGAGCCAGCAGACGCTAAAAGGGAAACTATGCACAACCAATTAATTCAGTGATTACACGGAAGATAAAGGGCCACTGTGCCCTGAAACATCCTCTCTTGTCAACCTTCTCCTCTCACCCCAAGGTAATACAATGGAGAAAGGCGGGGAGGCAGCCGGCACTATTCTTGCGCCACCAAAGCCGTTGCCTCTGGGGGTGGGTTCGACGTCATAGCCCAGCCTGGAGCGGTCACACAGTGCTGATGGCACGCTTCCTCCAGGGTGTGGAGTGTGCGCAATAGTGATGTTCCAGGCAGGCCTACCTGAGAATAGCTGGTCTCCTCAAGAGTAAAGAGAGGAAGCGGGGGAGGGGGCGACGACAGTCTCGTACCTCACCACTGCTGTTTATAGACAACCTTCTAGCCCTCAGAAGGTTCCTCACAGCAGCTTACATTAAAACAAGCAAGCAATCAGAATAAGTAATTACACTCTAAAAACCAAACAGCATTAAAACAGGACAATAAAAGGCCATGGGCAGGGAGGGATTAAAATACATCAAAGGCCTAGAGGAACAGGTGTGCCACAGCACTTTGTCTAAAAATCATAGAATCATAGAATCATAGAATAGTAGGGTTGGAAGGGGCCTACAAGGCCATCGAGTCCAACCCCCTGCTCAATGCAGGAATCCAAGTCAGAGCATCCCTGACAAATGGCTGTCCAGCCTCGTCTTGAAGGCCTCCAGTGTGGGAGAGCCCACCACCTCCCCAGGTAATTGGTTCCATTGCCGTATTGCTCTGACACTCAGGAAGTTTTTCCTGATGTTCAGTCGGAATCTGGCTTCCTGTAACTTGAGCCCATTATTCCGTGTCCTGCACTCTGGGATGATCAAGAAGAGATCCTGGCCTTCTTCTCTGTGACAACCTTTCAAGTACTTGAAGAGCGCTATCATATCTCCCCTCAGTCTTCTCTTCTCAAGGCTAAACATGCCCAGTTCTTTCAGTCTCTCTTAATAGGGCTTTGTTTCCAGTCCCCTGATCATCTTTGTTGCCCTCCTTTGAACCCTCTCCAGCTTGTCTGCATCCTTCTTAAAGTGTGGTGCCCAGAACTGGACACAGTACTCCAGATGAGGCCTAACCAGTGCTGAGTAGAGGGGAACTAGTACTTCCCGGGATTTGGAAGCGATGCTTCTATGAATGCAGCCCAAAATAGCATTTGCCTTTTTTGCAGCCACATCACATTGTTGGCTCATATTCAGCTTGTGATCGACGACAATTCCAAGATCCTTCTCGCTCGTAGTGTGGTTGAGCCACGTATCCCCCATCTTGTAACTGTGCATTTGGTTTCTTTTTCCTAGGTGCAGAACTTGGCATTTGTCCCTATTAAATGCCATTCTGTTGTTTTCTGCCCAGCACTCCAGTCTATCCAGATCACTTTGAATTTTGTTTCTGTCTTCCAAAGTATTAGCTATCCCTCCCAATTTTGTGTCATCTGCAAATTTGATCAGCATTCCCTGCACCTCCTCCTCCAAGTCATTAATAAAAATATTGAAGAGCACTGGGCCCAGGACTGAGCCCTGCGGTACCCCACTCGTTACCTCTCCCCAGCTTGAGAAGGTCCCATTGATAAGCACTCTTTGGGTCCGATTCTGTAGCCAACTGTGGATCCACATGATCGTTGTTTCATCTAGCCCACTTCGAGCTGGTTTGCTCATCAGGATATCATGGGGCACTTTGTCGAAAGCTTTGCTGAAGTCGAGGTATATGATGTCTACAGCATTCCCACGGTCTACAAGGGAGGTGACTTGATCAAAAAATGAGATCAGATTTGTCTGGCAGGACTTGTTTTTGACAAATCCATGTTGGCTTCGAGTAATCACTGCATTGTTGTCAAGGTGCTTCCAGATGGATTGCTTTATGATCTGCTCCAGAATTTTCCCAGGGATTGATGTCAGACTGACTGGTCTGTAGTTCCCAGGTTCCTCCTTTTTACCCTTTTTGAAGATAGGGACAACGTTAGCCCTCCTCCAGTCATCTGGCACTTCCCCGGTCCTCCATGATTTCTCAAAGAGAATAGACAGCGGTTCTGAGAGCTCTTCTGCCAGTTCCTTTATGACTCTAGGATGCAGTTCATCTGGCCCTGGAGATTTGAACTCATTCAAAGTAATGAGGTGTTCCTTGACCATATGCCTGTTGATCTCAAGCTGCAATCCTGCCCCTTCAGCCTGTACTTCGCCTTTGCCAGGGGGGTCATAGACCCTCTTTTGGGAGAAGACTGAGCCAAAGTAGGAATTGAGCACCTCTGCCTTTTCTTTGTCCTCTGTTATCATTTTGCCATCCTTATTTAATAGCTGAACAACCATTTCTTTCCTCTGCCTTTTACTATGCACGTAGCTGAAGAAAGCCTTTTTGTTGTTTTTAGCATCCCTCGCTAACCTCACCTCGTTCTCCGCTTTAGCCTTCCTGACGCCATCCCTGCAATTCTGTGCTACCTGCCTGTACTCTTCCTTTGTTACTTGGCCTTCTTTCCACTTCCTATATGTGTCCTTCTTTGTTTTCAGGTCATCCCTAAGCTTTTTGTGAAGCCACATTGGCTTCTTCTGTTGTCTTCCACCTTTTCTTCTTGTTGGAATTGTTTGTGATTGTGCCTTGAGAATTTCCTTTTTTAAAAGTTCCCACCCATCTTGGACTCCTTTTCTCGCTAGCATTGCTTGCCATGGGACCTTACTGATCATTGTTCTGAGTTTATTAAAATCAGCTTTCCTAAAATCCAGGGTACGCGTTTGAGTACACTCGGCTTTTGCTTCCCTTAGAACCAAGAACTCAAGTACAACATGGTCGCTTTCCCCCAGAGTTCCTGTAACTGCTACTTTATCCACTAAGTCATCTCTGTTGGTTAGGATCAAGTCAAGGATAGCCGATCCTCTAGTTCCTTCCTCTACTTTCTGTAGGAGGAAGTTATCCGCCACACAAGTCAGGAATTTCCTGGAGGGGCCATGTTTTGCAGAATTTGTCTCCCAACAAATATCGGGGAAATTGAAGTCCCCCATTACTACTACATCATGCTTCCTTAAAACATTGGCTATTTGCTTTTCAAAAGTTTCATCCTTGTCTTCTCCTTGATTGGGTGGCCGGTAGTAGACTCCGACCACCAGGTTCCTTTTATTCTTTGCTCCATTTATTTCAACCCAGATGCTCTCGATGGGGCTACCAAGCTCCTCCTCCTGTATTTCTGTGCAGAGATATGTATTTTTCACATACAGTGCAACCCCGCCTCCCTTTCTGTTCCTCCTGTTCTTTTTGAACAAGTTATATCCTTCAACTGCTGTATTCCAGTCATGAGAGTCATCCCACCAAGTCTCAGTTATACCTATCAAGTCATAATTTCCCTCCTGTATTAAGAGTTCAAGTTCGTTCTGTTTGTTTCCCATACTCTGGGCATTAGTATATAGACATCGAAGACCATGTGCTTCATAGTCTGGCTTTCTTCCTACATGTGTCTGAAGACTATTATTGGGCGCTATCAGCGCTGTTCTCTCCATTGCAGTGCATGCGCTTACGTCCATTGTTACCCCCAACATTACATCTCCCTTCCCCGTAGGATTCAGTTTAAAGCCCTCCTGATGAAGTTCTTCATGCTGTGGCCAAACACATTCTTCCCAGCCTTTGTGAGGTGCAACCCATCCCTAGCCAACAGCCCATCTTCCAGGAAGTATAGCCCGTGGTCCCAGAATCCAAATCTCTCTCGTCGGCACCACCTTCGTAGCCAGTCATTCACCCGGAGTATTTTTCGTTCCCTTTCTATCCCTCTTCTAACTACTGGAAGGATGGATGAGAAAACTATCTGGGCCCCAAAGTTCTTGAGTTTCCTTCCCAAAGCTTCAAAGTCTGACGTGATCTCTTCGTAGCTCCGCTTGGCGGTATCATTTGTTCCCACATGGATGAGAAGAAAGGGATACCTGTCAGTGGGCTTTATGAGTGCAGGCAACCTTTCAGTCACGTCTCTAATCTGTCCTCCCGGGAGACAACATACCTGGCGAGTCCACGGGTCTTCGCGACATACTTGGGTCTCGATCCCACGCAGCAAGGAGTCTCCCACTACTACCACTCTTCTCTTCTTCTTCTTGTAGGCCTGGGTTTCATCGCCTCTGTTTGACTGACCTTTAGCCTCTTGCTCACTCTCATGCAGGTTCCCCTGTGATTCTTCGTCTGCAGGCTGTCCTCCAGTCTCATCTGCAAGTACCTGGAATCGGTTCCACAGCTCCACCGCTTCCACTGGTGCAGAGTGGCGTCTAGTTCTTCTTCTCCTAACTGTCACCGTTTTCCAAGGAGTATCCTCTACTCCATTTTTCTTCACCTCAGCATTTCCCACTGCCTCATCTTGCTGTTGCTCTTCAAGCTTCTGGTCTGCCCTTTGCTGCTGTAGTTCCCCCATTCTGTCCAAGAACTCTTCGTGTTCTCTTATTCCCCGGAGGGTTGACAGTCGCCGCTCCAGTCCACTTACTTTTTCCTCCAGCAGCGTGATCAACTTGCACTTGTTGCAGGTGTAGGCCATGTTGTTCTCAGGCAAGAAAACAAACATTGCACACACCTTGCAGGTCACCACCACTGGAGAGTCTTGTCCTTCCATAGCCTCTTTTCCCTTTTTGTGTCTAGCTTTGTGATTGTTCTAGACTAGCCTGTGCCTGCTCCTCTACTCAGTAGAGGTTAAAAGCAGAGTCCCACTGGTGTGGAAGTGTGTGTTACAAGAAAAATAAATGAAAAAAAGTTAGTAAAAAAAAATTAAAAAATTAAAAAAAATGTTAGGGGCCTCCCCCTTGACCTCCCCTGCCGAACTCCCCTGGCCAACTCCTGTTTGCTCCCCCTGTTCGCTCGCTCTAATAATTAATAAGATTAATTAATAAGAGGGCCATTCTAATCTAATGGGTGTTCTTCCATGACTGCTGTTTTACATGTCAATGTCTGTGTTTTATATATTGTTTGGCTGTTTTGTTATTGCAAGCTGCCTTGTTCATTTTAGAAAAAAGAAACGATGCATTTAAAAAAAAATAGTTAAAAAAATAAGATCACCTCTTTTGGGAGGTAGTTCCACATCGGGGTGCAGTACTCAAGAAGGCCCTGTCTCCCCTCACAGCCCAACACAGTTCTCCTTGTGGCCTTTCCGCTAAAACACAGCCAAGCATGCTTTTTCTTTTGCTAATAAATTGAGGCCATTCGGTATTTCTTAAATAACATAACAAGGTTTTTTAAGAGTCAGCTGAAATGGAATATCCTCTTACTACATTGATTATGCCAAGTGTTTTTTCCCCACACATTTTTATATCCAGGCACCAATAGTTATGTCGTACAGTTTGGTCAATGCAATGCAATGCAGTCTGTATTGGAGTAAAGTAGCACTGATCTTGATTCCTTTCAAGTCTGCAGATTCTAATCTGGAAGGGACAGTCGGTTCAAATTCCAGCAAGAGAGGCACATAGCTCAGTGGCAGAGTGCATGTTTTATGTGCCCAAAGGTCCCAGGTTCATTTTTCTGGCCTCTCCAGTTAGGCTGGGGAAGACCCCTCTCTGAGACGCTGGAGAGCCCGGGTCAGTCAGTGCAGACAGTGCCGAGCAAGATGGACCCCTGGTCCAGCTAGGTGTAAGGCAGCTTCCTGCCACTGAAATGATTTCTAGAGGCGGAGTAGCATTATTGGCTTGCTGAAGCACAAACAACATTCCTAGCATCTTTGTGGCTTGTCCTTTGACATCTTGGAACAGCATTTTATGCTTTTCTCTCTGACTAGTTAACTGTCTTTGGGTTGGGTTTGGGCTGGTTGGTTGTTCTCAGAATAATGCTCTAACTGCACGTATACAGTAGTTCGCCTTACAAATACCAGTAACTTTGCTATGGGGTGTAAAAATGGAGAGGGGAACACATTGTGAAAAGTCAGTGGGGCTGGGCAAGGAAAGAAGGGAGGTAGGGAGAGGTCTGTTGGTGGGGAGTGCTTGGTATGTGAGAATATTTAAACTGGTGCACAAGAAATGTATATATACACGTGTGTGTGTGTCTGTGTGTGTTTTAAACTTTTTAAAAAAATAGATGGAGCTTTGAGTGTGGAGGATGAGAAAGTGGCCAGAACATAGGCGATTGTGATACATTTGTATAGTCAAGCATGCAACCCATTTTAGTAAGCTATGATAGTCCTGACATTCAGCCCTAGAGCAGAGAATATGGAATTACACAAGCTATTTGCAGCATTTTGGGGTACAAATCCTGCAGAGATGTACCTCTTTCGATTCCTTCAAGTTAGCCTATGTTTGCATTTAGAGGCACGTGTGTAAGATCATCTATTTTCTTTTTAAAAAACCTGTCCTGAATTCTCTTTAGAGCCCTTGATGACATCAGGGAGAGCATCAAGGAGCTTCAGTTCTACAGAAATAGCATCTTCAAAAAGAAAACAGACGAAAAGAAAAGAAAATTAGTAGAAAATGGTGAAAATGAGAAGTCTGCCACTTGATCTCCCAGCCCGGTTCTCTAGCAGAAGTGCAAGATGGTTGGGGCACCTCCTAGTGTTTTCAGTTCTTTATTGGTTAAGGCAGCGACTTCTGTTCCTTCACTTCTTCAGGATTGTTAACTGTGACAATACCGTACAGGATATGACTTTTTTTGGTGTTTGAGCTGTGGGGCAGTGCCATTAACCATCAACCGCTGTTTGGTTCAGGAGTCCAGAGTATCTTTTGCACTTCGAGAGTCCTTTTTGTTTGGTTTTAGGCACCCACTTTTGTTACAGAATAAAGGCAGCCTGGCTGAAAGACATTGGCCTGTTCCTTGCCTTCTGTTGTATTTTTGTTCTGCTTTCCCTGAAACTCCCCCCACCCCAGGCTACAGAAGAAAGAGGTGCATGTCTCTGTGCGTCAGCAGGATTTGGTTGGTGTGGCCCTTCCCTGTCCTTACTGAAACAAGAGCAACTTGCTGAGGCACATGTTGCTCTCATCCCTGTTTTGGAGATGAGAAGTGGCAGCTTCAATTCATGGCTTGCCCAAGGTTACCTACATAGTCTGTGGCAAGGTGGCTATGTGCCCCTCTGGCTTGTGATGCATCCATCATATTTCCAGCACGATGCTGTCAGGCTTAAAAGGTTGCAGGCACCTTGGTAAAGGCATCTGGTGTATAGGCACCTAGATAAGGGTCCAAAGAGCTTATGTTTAGGTGTGTCCAGGGGCTTGGATGTGATGCCCATATCCCATCTTAATGACAGCCACTCATACCCTATTAGAAATTGCTTTTGAAATACCCTCTAGTTTTAGAGGAGGTTTGCCATGCAGCATGGGAAAGGGATGAGGGCTTCTGCAGAAGAAACAGATCCAAAGCTCTCGACTGTAGCAAACTAGTCACACAGTTATTTGGATCTAGGTGAAACTCTCACCATCTTTATGACTTACGTAGACTGTGGACTAAAATCTTCATCTCCCTGAATTTGCATTCCTTGTTTGCCCTCCCGTTTTAACAGAAGTAAGCGAAAAACATGTTAATTTGGTTCCCAACCACATAAGCTGGTGGGTGAACGTTGGTGCTGGCGTAGGCCATAGTCATGTCCCAAGCATCAACGATGCCGATATTGAGATCCTGAAAGACATCCTTTGCTGCAAGGTATTGGGTGTAGCCATGGAAGGTACTAAATAGCTCTGGATTGGCAAGCATCTCGCAGATGTTCTCTGTTTTGATGATGACCTTTGTATCCGGGCTCCTCAGGAGAAGGCGCTGGATGGCTCCCCGCACATTAATCGCCCTGCGGATGAAGAGCTCCATGGGGAAGGGGCGGAAGTGTTGGCCCAGTGAAACGACCACAGCCGTGTCTTTGTCGCCTGCTATGTTGTCGATCTCCCGAGCGACGTAGCTGTGATCTTTCATTGTGTAGCCATGGGCAGTGATGAAGGGGTGTCCATGTTTTTTCCACTGCATTTGAATGTTCCTGGCTGTGTCTACAGCGAGCAAATTTTGGAGCGTCCCATTCCCGTGGATGTTGAAATGTTTCAGGGCTAATGACAAAAGAAAAGCACAGGATCAGTACAAGTTAATACCAGAGAAGATGTAATGCCGTGGATAGTAAAGAATAACCTCATACACAAAACCGATTTCCACTGATAAAAGAGCATCTTTTGTCATGAAGACCCCTTCCATGTGTCAAAACAGTTCTAACTGCATAGCAAGAAATTAAAAAGCTACCTGTGATTAGTACGGTCTCCCTTCACAGGATTAATGGAAGATGGATACTTGACGGACCAGGATGTGGTTGGTGGCAAAAAGGCCACATTGAAAGGATCTCGGCTACCAGGAAAAAGCACAGCACAGGCAGCAAGCCAGCCCTCTTAACTGCTAGCCTCTCTCTAAGCAAGCAGGAATAGTTGCTCTCTGTTGACCTAGTGGGAAACCTACTTCTTGCTGTCTTTGTGAGAATCCTGAGGAAGCAAATTGGCTTTCCTTCAAGGCAAAATATTAATTTGACCTGAGATCCTGAAATAGAACGTTCTGCCAGAAAAACATTCCGCCCTCAAATGGTGCCACTCGTCTTTCCATGCCAGCCATAGCTTCCTCTGTTGTTTCACAGTGGATAATGCAAGCACAGCCTTGCATCACCCTTCCCAGTATCCTGAAAGTTGGGGCTTGGCCCCTATGGGACTACATGTCCATAGAAGCCTGAACCAGTTGGATACCCTGGAAACTCCAGCAAGCGTTGATCTACTACTGCTTTATGGTTATGATTTGCCAGCCTCATCTGTGCTCCCAGCTAAGAGTTCTCATCCGCTTGGGAGCTACATCCTGTCCACGTCCTGTTGTCTCTACTTGTGGATATTGTTGCCCTATGGCCAGCAAGCGTTGTCTGTGACCCTCAGAAGACTCTCAGAAGTGACTGGAAAACACACACTGCTTCCTTTGCACACTGTGGGCAGTATCCAAGCCTACGTTCCAACAGGGCCCACTACTAACACAATGGGGAGGAAGTGGTTAAAAAACCAACAAGTCACAAATGGAAACTGGGCAGGTCAGCGGAGCTTGCAGAAGGCTGTTTCACTGACTTGTCCCAATCCAAAACCAAGCGTTCCTGCTTGGTTCCAGGGTTGCTTTTTGAACTGCTTGCTTTCTGTTGTGTGAGTGGCGGGTCCCGCTTGAGCAACCAAACAAGTGGAAGTGCAGTGGCAGTACTGGATACTGCTCATGCTATGTAGTGATCATGCTAAAAATTGCCTCCTTCCCCAAGTGTTTTAAGAACATAAGAGCCTTGCTGGATCAGACCCAGGGTCCATCTAGTCCAGCATACTGTTCACACAGGGACCAACCAGCTGCCAACAGGAAACCCACAAGCAGGGCATGAGCGCAACAGCACCCCCCACCCATCCTCCCCAGCAACTGGTGTGCATAGGCTCACTGCCTCTGGTACTGGAGGTAGCACATAGCCACCAAGACTAGTAGCCATTGATGGCCTTCTCCAGGAATTTGTCCAACTCCTTTTTAAAGCCATCCAAACTGGTGGCCATCACTACATCACTACCACAGGATGGTAGCAAATTCCATAGTTTAACTGTGTGCTTTGTGAAGTACTTCCTTTTATCTGCACCTAGGAAAAAGAAACCAAATGCACAGTTACAAGATGGGGGATACGTGGCTCAACCACACTACGAGCAAGAAGGATCTTGGAATTGTTGTCGATCACAAGCTGAATATGAGCCAACAGTGTGATGTGGCTGCAAAAAAGGCAAATGCTATTTTGGGCTGCATTCATAGAAGCATCGCTTCCAAATCCCGGGAAGTACTAGTTCCCCTCTACTCAGCACTGGTTAGGCCTCATCTGGAGTACTGTGTCCAGTTCTGGGCACCACACTTTAAGAAGGATGCAGACAAACTGGAGAGGGTTCAGAGGAGGGCAACAAAGATGATCAGGGGACTGGAAACAAAGCCCTGTGAAGAGAGACTGAAAGAACTGGGCATGTTTAGCCTTGAGAAGAGAAGACTGAGGGGAGATATGATAGCACTCTTCAAGTACTTGAAAGGTTGTCACAGAGAAGAAGGCCAGGATCTCTTCTTGATCATCCCAGAGTGCAGGACACAGAATAATGGGCTCAAGTTACAGGAAGCCAGATTCCGGCTGAACATCAGGAAAAAATTCCTGAGTGTCAGAGCAATACGACAATGGAACCAATTACCTGGGGAGGTGGTGGGCTCCTCCACACTGGAGGCCTTCAAGGCGAGGTTGGACAGCCATCTGTCAGGGATGCTCTGACTTGGATTCCTGCATTGAGCAGGGGGTTGGACTCGATGGCCTTGTAGGCCCCTTCCAACCCTACTATTCTATGATCTGTCCTAAATCTCCCACCAATCAGCTTCATGGGATGACCCCATTGGGTTCTAGTATTTTGAGAGGGAGAAAAATGTCTCCCCCTTCACATTCTCCACACTATGCATAATTTTGTAGACCTCTTATCATGTCTCCCCTTACCCTCCTTTTTTCCAAGCTAAACAATCCAGCTGTTGTAGCCTTTCCTCATGGGGGATATGTTCCAGCCCCTTGACCATTTTAGTTGCCCTTCACATTTTCCATCTCTACAATATCTTTTTTTAGGCGTGGTGACCAGAACTGTACACAGTATTCCAAGTGTGGTTGCACCATTGTTTTGTATAGGAGCAGTATGATATTGGCAGTTTTATTCTCAATTCCTTTCCTAATTATGCCTAACATGGAATTTGCCTTTCTCACAGCAGCTGCACACTAGGTTGATATTTTCATCGAGCTGTCCACCACAACCCCAGGTTCTCTTGGTCACTGCTAGCTCAGATCCCACCAGGTTGTACTTGAAGTTGGGATTTTTTGCCCCAATGTGCATCACTTTACACTTGAACACTCTGAGCAGGTCTCCTTGATGGTGGTTGGAATGGTCAGCTGATCATTCTACCATGATGAATGTGTTGTCATACATCTAGCCGAAACCTACCACCAGCAGAGGAACAGGACTGGAGCTTCTGCATCCTTTCTGACGAGATGCATGCAGAGAAAAAAACAAGGACATTTACACCTGAGCTACAGTTGTAAGATTACCGTCACTGATACCCAGCCTGTCAGAAGCAGAAGTATGGAATGTGGTCACTCCCCCACAGATGTTAAAACTGGAGATGGTATAACCAGGCTGAATTCTGGGACCTGTAGAAATTATGCACGTTAAAGCAAATATAGATAACAACTGTTTGCATAACTTGTTCTGTATCATCATCGCTATTAATAAAATAGTAATAACCCAAGAGCCTCGTGTGGCGCAGAGTGGTAGGCGGCTGTATAGCAACCAAAGCTCTCCCCACGACCTGAGTTCGATCCCAGCGGAAGCTGGGTCCCAGGTAGCCGGCTCGGGTTGACTCAGCCTTCCATCCTTCCGAGGTCGGTAAAATGAGGACCCAGCTTGCTGGGGGGAAAGGTAGTCACGACTGGGGAAGGCAATGGCAAACCACCCCGCTACAGTCTGCCACAAAAACGCTCGCGCAAGCGGCGTCCCTCTAGGGGTCAGCAATGACCCAGTGCTTGCACAGGAGGAACCTTTCCTTTCCCCTTCATGGATCACTGCCTTGTTGTGGCGAAGGGGCTTGCGTAACTCAATGAAGCCATAAGCTATGCCGTGAAGGGCCACCCAAGACGGACAGGTCATGGCAGAGAGTTCTGACAAAATGTGGTCCACTGGAGAAGGAAATGGCAACCCACTCCAGTATTCCTGCCAAGAAAACCCCATGGAATGTATCACAAGGCTAAACGAGATGACGCCGGAAGATGAGCCCCTCAGGTCGGAAGGTGTCCAATATGCTACTGGGGAAGAGCAGAGGGTATTTCCAAGTAGCTCCAGAAAGAGTGAAGCGGCTGGGCCAAACCCGAAAGGACACTCAGCTGTGGATGTGTCTGGTGGTGAAAAGAAAATCCGATGCTGTAAAGAACAATATTGTTTAGGAACCTGGAATGTCAGATCAATGAATCAAGGTAAGCTGGAGGTGGTCAAACATGAGATGGCAAGATTGAACATCGACATCTTGGGAATCAGCGAACTCAAATGGACAGGCATGGGCGAATTTAATTCAGGTGACTATCATATCTACTATTGTGGGCAAGAATCCCTTAGAAGAAATGGAGTAGCACTCATAGTCAACAAAAGGGTGGGAAAAGCAGTACTGGGGTACAATCTTAAAAATGATAGAATGATCTCAGTACGAATCCAAGGCAAACCATTCAACATCACAGTAATTCAAGTCTATGCCCCAACCACTGAGGCCGAAGAAGCTGAGGTTGATCGGTTCTATGAAGACCTACAACGCCTTCTAGAACTAACACCAAAAAAAGATGTCCTCTTCATCATAGGGGATTGGAATGCTAAAGTAGGAAGTCAAGAAATCACCGGGATAACAGGCAAGCATGGCCTTGGTGTACAAAATGAAGCAGGACAAAAGCTAATAGAGTTTTGCCAAGAGAACATGCTGATCATAGCAAACACTCTTTTCCAACAGCACAAGAGGCGACTCTACACATGGACATCACCAGATGGTCAATATCGAAATCAGATTGATTATGTCCTTTGCAGCCAAAGATGGAGAAGCTCCATACAGTCAGTAAAAACAAGACCTGGAGCTGACTGTGGCTCAGATCATGAGCTGCTTCTTGCAAAATTTCAGCTTAAATTGAAGAACGTCGGGAAAACCACTAAACCGTTCAGGTATGACCTAAATCATATCCCTGATGAATATACAGTGGAGGTGAGGAATAGATTTCAGGGATTAGACCTGATAGACAGAGTGCCTGAGGAACTATGGACGGAGGTCCGTAACATTGTTCAGGAGGCAGCAACGAAATCCATCCCAAAGAAAAAGAAATGCAAGAAAGCAAAGTGGCTGTCTGATGAGGCTTTACAAGTAGCTCACGAAAGAAGGGAAGCGAAAAGCAAGGGAGAAAGGGGAAGATATACCCAACTGAATGCAGAGTTCCAGAGAATAGCAAGGAGAGACAAGAAGGCCTTCTTAAATGAACAATGCAAAGAAATCGAGGAAAACAACAGAATGGGAAAGACTAGAGATCTCTTCAAGAAAATTGGAGATCTCA
This sequence comes from Heloderma suspectum, assembly GCF_057233095.1. Classification (NCBI taxonomy): domain Eukaryota; kingdom Metazoa; phylum Chordata; class Lepidosauria; order Squamata; family Helodermatidae; genus Heloderma; species Heloderma suspectum. The sequence goes on along the minus strand of NC_139463.1, from coordinate 3,472,900 downwards.
AGGGAACGTTTTGTGCAAAGACGGGCATGATAAAGGACAAAGAAGGCAGGGACCTAACAGAAGCAGATGAGATTAAGAAGAGGTGGCAAGAATACACAGAAGAACTATACAGGAAAGAGCTGAATGTCCCTGATAGCCATGATAGTGCGGTCATTGAACTTGAGCCGGACATCCTAGAGAGTGAAGTCAAGTGGGCCTTAGGAAGCATTAGTAACAACAAAGCTAGCGGAGATGACAGTATTCCAGCCGAGCTATTTAAAATCCTAAAAGATGATGCTGTTAAAGTGCTGCATTCAATATGCCAACAAATCTGGAACACTCAACAGTGGCCACAAGACTGGAAAAGGTCAGTTTACATTCCAATTCCAAAGAAGGGCAACGCCAAAGAGTGTTCAAACTACCGCACAATTGCGCTCATTTCACATGCCAGCAAGGTGATGCTCAAAATCCTACAAGCTAGGCTTCAGCAGTATGCGAACCGAGAATTACCGGAAGTACAAGCTGGGTTTCGAAGAGGCAGAGGAACTAGAGATCAAATCGCCAACATTCGCTGCATCATGGAGAAAGCAAGAGAATTCCAGAAAAACGTCTATTTCTGCTTCATTGACTACGCTAAAGCCTTTGATTGTGTGGATCACAACAAACTGTGGCAAATTCTGAAAGTGATGGGAGTACCAGACCACCTTACCTGTCTCCTGAGAAACCTGTACGAGGGTCAAGAAGCAACAGTAAGAACCAGACATGGAACAACCGATTGGTTCAAAATTGGGAAAGGAGTACGACAAGGCTGCATATTGTCACCCTGCTTATTTAACTTATATGCAGAGTACATCATGAGAAATGCCGGGTTGGATGAATCAGAGGTCGGAATTAAGATTGCCGGGAGAATTATCAACAACCTCCGATATGCAGACGATACCACCCTAATGGCAGAAAGCGAAGAGGATCTAAAGAGCCTGTTGTTGAGGGTGAAAGAAGAGAGTGCAAAAGCTGGTTTGAAACTCAACATTAAAAAAACGAAGATCATGGCATCTGGCCCCATCACTTCCTGGCATATGGAAGGGGAAGAAATGGAAGCAGTGACAGATTTTACTTTCTTGGGTTCCAAGATCACCGCAGACGGTGACTGTAGCCATGAAATTAAAAGACGCTTGCTCCTTGCGAGGAAAGCTATGGTCAACCTAGACAGCATAGTAAGAAGCAGAGACATCACCTTGCCGACAAAGGTCCGTCTAATCAAAGCTATGGTTTTCCCAGTAGTAATGTATGGCTGTGAGAGCTGGACTATAAGGAAGGCTGAGCGCCGAAGAATTGATGCTTTCGAACTGTGGTGCTGGAGAAGACTCTTACGAGTCCCCTGGACTGCAAGGAGGTCAAATCAGTCCATCCTAAAGGAAATCAACCCTGAGTGCTCATTGGAAGGACAGATAATGAAGCTGAAGCTCCAATATTTTGGCCACCTAATGCGAAGAGAAAACTCCCTGGAAAAGACCCTGATGCTGGGAAAGACTGAAGGCAAAAGGAGAAGGGGACGGCAGAGGATGAGATGGCTAGATGGCATCACGGATGCAATGAATATGAACTTGAGCACGCTCCGGGAGAGAGCGCAGGACAGGAAGGCCTGGCGTGCTATGGTCCATGGGGTCACGAAGAGTCGGACACGACTGAACGACTGAACAACAACAACAACAATAACCCTACTTTTCTAGTTCAAAACTGAACCACCCAAGGCAGCTAACATAAACAAAAATTTAAAACCACACTCATAAAACCAAAAAGCTAAGAAATGAAAGGTACATAAAATACTAGCCAAAACAGTAACAGAGACGTGAACCAGCAAAATTAACCACCATGCAGACAAAACGTCTGGTCTTTTGCATTATGTATTCTGCATAATGGAGTCATGGGAAGGAGCCATGAACTGTGCAAATCTTCAGCTACCCTTCAGCTGTCTGAGATTTCTCCATCATTTCCCACATGCTTTTAAGCATATCTTTGGGGGCTAAAAACTTGCTTTAATTGTTTTTTTGTTTTTTTTTAATCCAAGGTTCTCAGAAAATTCAAATCTTTACACATGAGCATGTTGTTTCTCATGCTTGTTCTGAATAGCAGTGCATACCCCAGACCACTCTGGGCACAATGCCAGTGGCAATCAGTTTTGTATCTGTTGTTATCCTTGGCACCAAGGCAGCATCATTGGTCATGGAGACTCTTCCACACACCCTCCAGAGCAGCTGTAACTGACAAGGACAGAGCTACAGCCCATGTTTGCACTGGATCCCTCCTCAAGGTTATGGGAAGAACAACATTTGAGAGATGCGTATTTGGCTGTTGCAGGAAGTGCTTCAAGGAAGGATGCAGAGTACCAGAAAGCAGGAACACAACATGGGCACCACGGTAACATCGAGTCTGACCCTGAGCAAACCGCAGCGGGTGCTCTGTTGGCTTCAAAGGGAACCTACTGCTCACTGTGTTAGTGAGTGACTCCATCCATTGCCGCACCGTCGAGTCTCCCAAGAAGTAGACCAGTTTCCTTTTCAAGCAAGTGTTAATCTGATCCAAGGTCCCAAAACTGGACATTCTGCAGAAGACTGGGTACCACTGGTCCTGCCACACGAAACCACTGGGGAACGGGGAGCTCATCCCAATGGTGCATCGCTTGCTTGGTGTTGTCTTTTTCCCTGGAAAAAGAAAATAAGTGACAAGCAGCTCAAGATGGCACCCACGGCTATAGCTCTGAGACAGCCTATGGGGAAGATGTAGGTCTCCCCCCGCCCGCCAACACACACATACACACACACAGAGACATGGTCTGTGGACGTCTGCTTGTCACATGGCTGTGCAATGACGTTATTCGATCTGCAGTTTATAACTTTTATTTGTTTTTCTCCAAGATGTGCGCCTAAGATGAAACTTCCCTACTAAATGCTTGGATTTTTATAGGAACCAGACAGACACGTTTTAAAAACATTGTTCACTGGCACTAAAGCAAAAGGGCACATTTCAATTAAGTTGGCCTTTTTCTTTTTTCTTGAGCAACAATTCTACTGTCGTAGCTTAATTCAAACAGATGTCTTCATTCAGCACAAGCCTGTCCTTCCATAACCTTTCAGAAACCATTACCAATCCAAGCATAATGTTAAAAACCATTAGTTTTTTCTTTTCTGTATTTAAAATCTAGCATTAGACCACAGAAGGGCTAACGGCTAAGGCTTAATATGAGTCAGGACTAAACCCCAGCACCTACTTTGTATCTGCAAGTTGTGAAATAAATTCTAAACAGGTATCTTTGAGTATATTCTACCAATGGACTCTCTCAGTCCTTTTATCCCCAACCTTTAGCGTTCCAAGGAGTCTTGAGTCTGTACCTCTCATTTAGAAATTAAGTTCCGCTTTTAAGCAGGGCATTTTCTAGTTTTAACATTCAGCACAAACTTAGCCACCATCAATGTCACCAAACAAATTATAATGCCTCAGTGCTGTTTGTTCCTCTTTGGGCTTTTCCCTTCTCTTATGCTTCCTTTTGTGGCAACCCATTTGATTTTGTTGAGAAGCATCTGTGATATCACAGCCCATAGCACTGGAAAAACCATGTGGATTTTCCCATGACAGCAAAGGAGGAAAATGGTGGAAAGACAAAACACACAGAAACAACAGAAATAGGTTTCCAATGAGTGCCCAAAAAGGGGTGTGTTTTTTCGACACATGGAAATGAACATGAGACAAGGTAATTTCCCCCACTGTCCTGAAATGACAAGGGGCTATTCTTATCCAGTTGTGGGAGGGGAGGAATCTCAAGGGAGTTGGAGCCCCTTTTGTTATGGAGATGCTCTTCAGGGATGTATTTCAGTGGTGGGCAGAGCTGAAAGCAAAAGGGGAGGGGCCAAAATACAAAAAATAAGATATAGCTGAAAGCTCTTCCTGCCAATCCCTAAGCCATACAAGAGGCATTTCGGCATTCTGACCTTTTAGAATGGGAAAGAAACTACACAAAAGCCAGAAAACCACCAGGCAATTGATGGTTGGGCAGAAGGGGAAGGGGATGTGGCCATCTGGGGAACCCCAGCAGGCCAAAATGGGAGCCAGTCAGGCAGCATTTTGCAACAGTGCCAATAGGGAACAGAAAAAACAGCTGTAAAAAGTAAAACAAAAGAAACATCTGCACCAACTGAATTCCTTTTGGAGGATTCCCTCTCCCTTGGGAAGAAGCAAGGGAGAGGGAATCCTCCAAAAGAATCCCTAAGAGTCTTTCCCTCGATAAAGACCAAGTGTCAAAATGCGCTGGGAATTCAGTTGTGCAGCTGTTTCTTTTTAGGCTGCATTTGGCCCCCAGCCGGAATCTGGCTTCCTGTAGTCCTATACATCTCCTCTCAAAAGCCGGTCCAAATGAGTTCAACAGGGCTTACTCCTCGGAAGCTGAGTATAGGATTGCAACCTAAGCATGTCCACGTGAGCACATTTATTGCATTTATTTTACTTACTTATGCAGTTCATAGTCAAAGCTCTCAGGGTGACATACATCATAAAAACAAATACAATGGAACCAATGATAAAACACATTAAAACTTTTTAAAAAATTTGAAAAGCAGCAACAATTATTTAAAATAATTTTAAAAGAAGAGATAAATATCCAAGCAGCTAAAACATGGAAAAAGATTATTTTAAAATACTGGATTAAACATACCCCCAAAGATAAAACAAGCAGCAGTTACCAATTTTTTAAAAAAGGCCTGGGAGAATTAAACAGTATTTCCCTGGTGCCAAAATGTCAACACAGTAGGTGCCTAGAGAGTGTTCCACAGTTTGGGGGCCACCACAGAAAAGGCCTGCTCTCAAGTAGCTGTATGTGGGGGCACTGAGAACAGGACCTCAGATTATTATCTCAGAGCACGGACAGGAACATATGGGAAGGAAAGCTCGGCCCTTCAGACACTGTGTCCTCAAACCATGAAGGGTGTTTGAGGACAGGGAGAAATCCTCATGAGCAGGGCAAAATATCTTATGTGAACTGGCTGCCAATCTTGTGCTTTTCCACACAGTTCCAGGGTTCACAAACTAACTCTCATGGTAAACTAAAAACATCCACAGGCCTGCATCCTCTCCCAGCCATGAGGATACGAATGTATATTGATGTATTTAATTTCTTACTTTAAGACTAGGCATTTATCAAGGGCTTACTTAGGGTAGGGGTCATGACATAACCTAACACCAAACCTAAGTATATATGATCAGTCTTTTCTCTAGCACTTCTTAGGCCTGATCCTATACATGGATTTATAATTATAACATATCCTGAAGGCTTGAAATGTAGAACAGTACTTTGAACTATGGAATTTCCAGCAGACATGTTAGTTTGTTGCAACAAAAACAAAGAATCTTGTGTCACTTTAAATATTAGCATTTATTTTGAACTGTTGTTGATTAGAGTCGATTTTATCAGATGCATGGAAGTTTTATCTTCAGGTGACAAGTATATGGGGAGAGAGAGAGGGAGAGAAATGCGAGCAGTGAGGTCATTAAATACAGACAAGACGGACTTCGACAACTGCAGTGATTTCGCAGGAATGCAAGTTGTATGATTCGGCTGGGAAACATTTGCCAGGGTTTAAGAGAAGTGTCAGAAAAATCCAGGAGGCCTACAAAAGGATCTTTCCAAGCTAGACAGTTGGGCAAGAGAATGTCAGGTGAAATCCATGGAATATTCCCTTCATAGCTGCAGGTGATTTTTCAGATTGCTGAAGCTGGAGATGATGGATACCTCATTGCCAGTAGAGTGTACACTCCACTCACTTCACATCAGTCAGACCAGTTTGGGACCTGCACAACCTTTTCGACAAGAGACAACAATGGGCCTAAATAAAGGAGTGTGCAGATCAATTGGAGACAATGTCTCTATCATACCAGCTTCAGCCCTTCTTACAATGATTGCTCCCAACCCAAATTCCTGTAGCTGTATTCTAGAACAAGAAAACTGGGGAGGGAGGAGAGTTGCACCTACCCATCCTCAGATCGAAGTGCCAGATATAGTTGTACTTAGGCTGACAGTTCCATTCCCAAACTTCCGAAGCTATCAAATGTCAAATAGGACACAGAGACAAAAGGCATTTGTTGCTGTTTCAATTCGTGTCCCTCCTCCTGGTGCAGCTTCCTGCTCCATATGGGAAGTATGGTATGCAGGGGGTAGGAACATGGGAAGCTGCCTTGTACAGAGTCACTCCATTTATCCATCTAGCCCAGGATGGTTGACACCGACTGGCAGTAGCGGCTCTCCAGGGTTTCAGCAGGAGGTTTCCTAGCCCCACCTGGAGATGCTGGGGACGGAACGTGCAAACTTCTGCATGTAAAAGCAGGGACTCTGCTACTGAGTTACGGCCCCTCCCAAAACTTGCCAGGATGCAGCCCAGACACGTTAGCAGAGAGGCTGATGTCAGCCGCCACCTTCTCAGAACTCTGTTCCCTCTGAGCTTAGCTGCTGTCCTCACAGTAGCTGGGGGTGTGGGGAAATAATTTTCTCAGAAACAGTATATTGTTCCCTGTTGTAATGGCTTCATCTTGAACAGGCAATCAAGACCCATTAGAAAAGGCCTGCTCCTGGTGGAGATGAAAACTGCTAGATGTGGTTTTTTGATATGGATCAACACAGTTGCCTGCAAATTTGGACTCTCCTTCAGGGTGTGGCTATGGAATGCTGCATTTCAAAATGTACCACTACACCACTGATTGTATGGATCGGAATCACACACCCCGCCCCCAGCATGGCATAAATATCAACTAACAGATATACGTTAAAAACATAATGATTTGGTTCCAGACCACGTGGCTAGGCGGGTGGACGTTGTTTACGACATAAGCAATGCTCATGTCCCAAGCATCGATGAAACCGACGCCAAGACCCCGGAAGATGTCCTTCGTGACAAGGTTCTGGGGGTAACCATTGATGTCCCCGAAACGTTCAGTCTCTATGTGCATCTCCCGAATGTTCTCTGTTCGGATGATGACTCTTGTGCCTGGACTCCTTTGGAGTAGGCGCTGGACGGCTCTGCGGATGTTCAGCAGCCTCCTCACAAAAACATGTATTGGAAAAGGGCGGAAGTGCTGTCCCAGAGCGATAACCACCGCCGTGTCTTCATCTCCCCTGAGCCTGTCAATTTCGTGGCTGATGTAACTGTCCTCTTTTATCGAGAAGAGTTTGCTCGTCACAAACGGGTGGCTATGTTTTTTCCACTGAACGAAAGTGCTCCTCTCTGGATCCATGGCCACGTGTGTCTTGAACAGGCCAGCACCGTGTTGATCAAAGAACTTCAGTGCTGGCAAAGAATAAAGGAACAGAGTTTGAAAGGCGGAAACAAAGAAAGGCTGGGTGGACTGTTGTCCCTAAAGAGGGGATCTGAGCATCCCTCTGGCTGAAAACAGGTGTTGGCCAGTAGCATCAGTGTGTGGAGCTGACTAAGGCTGACTGCAGGATGAGCGCATGCAAGGGATGCAACACTTCAGCCCTCATCTGTCAGCACAGCTCATCACATGCATCACTGTTACCACTTCTGTGGTGGCACATATGCCCTGGAGAGAGCTCAGCCCTGCGGGGTGGTCCCTGACCCTGCCATGCCATACGACTGTTGATTACAGGAGCTGCTTCAGCTCCTACAACCTTTGGGGCTTATACCACCCGCAGCCCTCTTACTATCCCACCTGCCAAGATGTAATGTATGTTTAATTAGGATCCACTCCTAGCCATCAGAGGATTTATTCCAAGGAAGGTGAAAACAGGTCTGCTAGCCAATCAGAATGGCATGGAATAAAAATATCTTCCCAGTCCACTAAAGGGTGACCAGCCACAGCCTAGGACAACCTGATGGCTCTCACCAGTAGTGGGTAGGGCTGTTGGAAAAATCCACAGTGGATTCAAATGAGTTCGGATTTCTGTGAATCCAACCCATGGATTCTGCAGCAGGCTGGCTTTTTTCAAATCAAGCGGATTCTGCGGACTTGTGAGCTGGGTTTTCACTTTTGGCAGGGATTTGCACTAATGGATTTGCACTTGTGGTCCGGGTTTTGTGGATTTGCACTTGTGGATTTGTGGAATTGCACTTGTGGGCTGGGTTTTCACTTTTGGCAGGGATTTGCGCTAATTGGCATCAACGCATTTGCGCTACTGCACACTTGCTTAATGTGGATTGGCACTAGTAGAATGAAATTTTCTTTCAAAAAATCAATTCGGTCAATGAGCAGATGATGGAACAAAAGACGCCTGACAATCTGCGAAACACAGACAGAATGGATTTAACAAAATCTGAACATCCCCCGTGGTGGGTGGGCTGCACTCTCTGCCATCCTATACTGAGGCCAGCCAATGTGGGGAGAGGTCTAATCTAGAGGAGGTGATGGAGTGGGGGAGGGAATACCCCCAGCAATGACTCCAGCGCTTGGGAAGCCCATTTTGACACCACCGCAGCCTCAGACGGTTGCACTGCCACTGTCCTCGCAGGCTGAAGACTCCAGCACAGAAACTGGAGAGGTGCCATCACAGCCAGCAGCAGCTAACTGGAGCAGGCAAGGGGCCTCTCTCAGCAGAGGTCATGGACCAAGCTACCCGCCCCAAGGCGCCTTGAACCCTAACTCCTGCTTGGACTTGAGCCGCCACCTTGCTATGACTGTCACTTGAATGGAACCATTTGTTATCTGGGGAACTCAAAAGAAGAGGTTTCAAAGACAGGTCACACCCAAGACAGCCAATGCTTTGCAAGCTGAGCGAATGGAAAGAAAAGATCAGTAGCGTTACGTGTTTTGAAAAATAGGACTACGTTTTTGTTCCATGGCCTAATGAAAGACAAATTAAAAAAGCAAGGAAAAAAGCACACATATACAATAACTGCTACCGAACAGATAGAGCCATTGGATTAAATTATGAAAAAGAAGCATGGATGCCATTTGATTTTAACAATTTATTCAAGGGTCAGAATTTGACATTACATGAGCAAGATACTGGACATTTTTGTCCAGAATATCCAGGACTTCGATTAAGTTGTCTGTCTTTCTCACAAGTGTCATTTTTTCAGGAATTCACTCAACTAGATGCTCTTCATTTTATAATGAGCTACAAAGCGGAAGAATTGAAGAATGGAAGCTTTACAGGGAAAGGCAAAAAGAATGAAATGAAGAAAAGAGGAATCCAAGGAGTGGGATGTGAAGCCGAAGCCAAAGGAGAGGGGTGCTGAAGCTCTAGAGCGTTCCAAAGACAATCCACATCTCACGACAACGTACTTGCCACCTTTTCAGTAAGGGAGTAAATCCACTGACGTAACGTCGAATCCCCCATGAGATAAATCATTTTCCTCTTCAGGCAATCATGGATTTTATCCAGAGTGCTAAAATTGGCCACGGAGCAAAATTGGGGGTGCCACATATTGTGCAAAGTGTAGCCGCTAGGGATGGGTGAGGCCATCCCGATCCTGCACGTCTCTCTCGCCATCCTTGCACTCCCTAACAAAAACAAATGAGGAATATTTGCAGATGTATACTGTGTGTGTGTTGTGAGCCTCAGTTCCCTTGCATAGAATGTAAACATCTTCAGGATATGGCAAAACCCAAGTGTGTTTTATGGGTTCTCAGATACTGGTATCATCACTGTGCCTGGAACTTTACAAAGTACAAGAGGACAAGTCTCTGCTCCAAGGAGCTTACAGTCGAAGATTTTAGGCACAGGGGAAACAACAGAGGAAAGGGGTGGGGGAGAATGCGTGATTATTACAGTTATTCATACTTATGCTTAGCTACAGGCTGAGTACAAGGGCTGATTCTAGTGTTACTTTCTTCTACATGTGAAGATGAGAGTAAGTAAGAAATTCCAAGTCTGGCCCACAGGATATACAAGGCTCTTGAAGCAGCTCTGGATAGGGGTTTTTACAAATCAAAATAAAAGAAAACATTCTATATATCATTCCCACAAAAGAGTTCCTTCACTGCTCTTGCACTGTCTTGTACTCAGGTGTTCCCCCAAAGACTCAAGTAACACAACATGCCTCTAATGCCTTCTCTAAGGTGAAAAGAGGTTCATCATTGCAGCATATTTGTGGCTAAGACTCAAAGAGCCAAGCCCCATATGCTTAGTGGGTTTTTAAAAAGTTTCTTTAAACAGTAGACAACCACCTATTGCCTCATGCCACATCACACACTGCTTATGATACTTCTCTCGATTTTAAAACAGGTGTGCCATGCTAGAGAAACACAAGCCTACACCCCACTATGACGCATGGACCTAGATGTGCAGTTCTTTAGATCCAAGCCTGTATTTTCTGTTGGGGGTCACACTTTCAGCTGCAAATGCTGAAGTCTCATATGATGGTATATTTGCAGACACGAAAGCTTAGAAAACCATACCTAAAAAGTCTCACTGCAGAAAATGGAATTGCAGCACTGAATTCTGTAAAGTTAATGTTGGATGTCTACATTTATTCCTACTGAAGAAATGCTAGAATACACATGGAAAACTGACAATTCACAATCTCCCAGTTGGGCGTGGGGAAAAACCTTTTTCTAGGCATACCAGTTTTTAAAGTTCAGTTTGAAGACAGCCATGGTGGAAGTGTGTCATGTATCAGCCTTGGACCCACAGTTCAAATCTTCACTCAGCTTGTGAATGTGAGTGGTTGCCTTTAGACAAGCCACTATCCAAGTTCTTAGCCTCACTTCTCAGATTATAAAATGGAAATCGTAGCAATAGTGTTGTTCTGAGGACAAATGAAAGAGCCACTCTGCAAGCTAAGCAGAGCTACAGAAATTATAACAGATCATACTGAATTTTGGAAGGGAAGTACCAAAGAGAAGTATGGAGGGGCCATACCTCGGGGGAAGAGCACCTCCTATGTTTGCCAAACATCCCAGGTTTGATCCCCAGCAACTTCAGGTAGGTCTGGAAAACTCCTGCCTGAAACCCTGGAGAGCCGCTGCTGCCAGTCAGTCAAACAATACTGGGCTAGATGGACAAGAGGTCTGACTCAGTATAAGGCAGCTTCCTGTGTATTTCAAATGCATGTGCCATGCCAGTTCAGCTCAACTTACTACAGCTTGGAACAGTAGCCACAGGCTCTTAAGCACCACCAATTAGCTAATGAATATTTTGCCCATTATTTTGAGCAGGCAATGTGGTGCAGCAGAACTTTTCCTATTTCAACAGTTCCTAGAAAAGCATCATAGGAAGCTAACATCACATTGAGTCAAATCATTGGTCCGTCTACTCTCTGTTATTTACACTGACTCCAGCATTTTGGAGATGAGTTTTGGAACATTTCCCAGTCCTGCTGGGAGATGCTAGGGATTGGACCTGGGACATTCAGCATACAAAATGTGTGCTCCACCACTACGCTGGAGTCTGTCCTCAGGCGCTCCAGTGCAATAGTTCTGGGAATGGATGAGTTTACATCAAACATGGTGGTGAAGTGTCTGCACTGATGCTGAGCCATGTAGCATTCTTCAGGTAACCTTTATTGTTTAAAAAGACAACTTACTGTTAGAAGACAAGACACGAATCTCCCCAAATCTCTGAGGGATCTCGACCCCGATGTTGTTCCTTCAAAGATAGGGAGAGGAAAAATGATTATTAGTGTATATGAAATAGTGATGCTTCATTGTCCACATAGCTCAGAAAGAAGACATGAGAGAGGTATGAGATTAATAAAGAGCCACCGCTTTATTGGTTACAAGGATCAGCGGTGAGAGCAACTTGGGAACTTTATTCCTAGCTCCTGTACCTATCCTTCTGAAATGTTGCAGGTTTCTTGCTAGGAACACTTCCCCATGATATATGCCATTTCCATACAAATTGCCAACAAAACAAAACCCAAGGGGGAAGGGGAAATGAATCAACCCACCCCCTGCAATTTGTGGAATCTCCTTCCACAAAAACTGCTGCACGTCTACTTCTGAAATGTTGCAGGCTTCTTAGCTAGGGCCATCTTGTGTTCTCTGTCATTTTCATACAAATGCCCACCCCACCCCCCAGATGGAGGGAGTGGGAAGGGGAAATTAATCACTCCCACTCCCAAACTGAAGACTCCCCTTCCACGAAAAACACTGCACTTGTGCTTCTGAAATTTTGCGAGTTTCTTAGCTAGGGCCACCTTGTGCTGTATGTCATTTTCATAACAATTGCCCACAAAAAATATAAGAGGAGATATGTGCATCCTTTTCTGGAAACTTCCAAACTTTAAAGAATGCTCTAACACAAAAATCCCTCTACCTATTCAGCTGAAACTTGGCAAGCTATTTACCTATTCATCTGAAATTGATCCCTCAGAAGGGGCAACTATCCCTGCAAATTAAATCAAATTCTGCCAACATTTTTTTTAAATGCCAGCTCTGTCTGTCTGTCTGTCTATGTCTAATATACATCAGTATTTAAAGCTGCCTAGCGCAAACCCACCTACACCTATTTGTCTGAAATTTGGAAGGCTGTGAAAAACCAGAGTCTCACTCCTTGTTCCATTGGGGATTCTACAAACTGTGTACAGAACTTTGTTGTTGCCCTGGAATCCACCTCAGTGGCTCAGATAGGGGATGCTTTGGCTGAGAGCTCAAATGAGCATCATGCTTCAGCTTTGCCCCAAGATGGAGCCTCATCTCAGTTCATTTTCTGAAAGCTTGGATATCTTCCCTGTTCACTATAATGGGAAATGCAACAAATACCAATAGAAAATTTATTTTTTGGCAGAATTGGTTGAAATTTCCAGGTACCATAGGTCCTTCTGAATGGATGAAGCCCACCAGATTTCATATGAACAGGTGCATGGAGTAGAGGGTTCTGAATAAAAATATATGCTTAAGACTTGATGGGTACAATTTATTGAAATATATGACAGTGTACACTAATGTAGCGCTTGGTCCACACTGTGTGTGAAGACTCACACACACACACACACACACACACACAACAAAGGCAACAGACACACAGTCAGACAGATGCTCACAGACACACACACACACACACCTACAAATATATTAACACAAACAATTAAATGTTAATTTTGTCTTTATCATTGTTTTTTATCATTGTTCTTCTTTTATTAGGTTTTGTGATTTAAAGTTTTGTTGTAGAGGGAGGCTTTACCCTAAAATGCAAGTTATACTTTTTTAAAATACATACAGAAATACATACATGCTACAACTGGAATGAGGTGGGGGAATGGAAGGTGACTAAAAGTGCAATCTTATGCGTGGCTGACTAGGGGATGGTGGGAGTTGTAGGACTGTTCTCTGTATAAACACGCATAGGATTGTGCTTTTACTTGATAAACCAAGGATGGGGGACTTGTGCCCTGTCAGATTTTGCTGGACTGCAACTCCAACCATCCATCAGTATTGGCTGTGCTGGCTAGGGCTGATAGGAGTTGTGGTCTAACAACATCTACAGGACCATATGCTCCCCACCCCTGTGATCAACTAACAACAGAGACTAAACTCAAGACACAGACAACAGCAAGAGTAACTAAAATAAAAGGATGCTGCAAGGGATTGGATGGATCCTAGGAGAGAATTGGTCTGGAACAAGGAACAGAGGATCAGAAGCAACTGAGGTCACACAAGCAAAACACAAGCACCAACTCCACAAACTCTTTAAGTGTGCATGCTCTTCACAGTACACAGACAGCTAGCAAACAGAAGAACCTGAAAACAGCTTCTGAAATGTTCCTTCATCGTCCCATCCAAAAGCACTGTGTGTGGAGAGACCTGCTGAAGTCATTCCTTGACTGGGGGCACATGTTGTCGGCCACAAAGCTGTACCTCCCTCCTTGCCCTCTCTTCTGCCTAGCATTTTCCCATTTATAGACAGCTTGAAGGTAGTTTAAAATGTATCAAAACTGGGACAAAAAACACTCTCTGGGGCAGACTGGAAGCCTGCTTTCTCTCAAATCTTTCTGGACTGGAGTTGCCTTGGTTCAGAGGTGGTCTGAATATTTCCAGGGCAGGAGCATTTGCCTAACTCCTACATCGGTGATTCCCAAACTGCTCAAATATTCAAACAAATGGTGTAATACTGTCCAAAGTATTGAAAAGGTATTGTAGATCTGTTATGGCATTGTAAATACCTGTTTAAAAGGCTCTGTTCCAAGTCTGTGAGGTAGGATACAGGCTTGTTGTTAGTCAACAGATGAACAAAAGCATCGCAAGGCACGTTCTTTGGTTTCACACAGTAGAAGGCTTCCTGGTCTCGCTCATCTAGATACTCACACACTTCTGCATTTTTGGCTACAGTAAAGCCACATTCGGTGGAGACGTCTGAAGTTCCATTTAAAAATCTGCCCGTGAAAGCTATTTTGTCGTAGCCTTTCTTCCTCGCTGCCCACAGTGCAGAAACGCCTTCGCTGGGGTGGATGAGCAAGAGGGAAACACTGACACTACCTTCCCAAAACAGGGTGAAATTGACCAGGTATGTCCCATTCCTATAATCTTTGATATGCCCAGAAGCTCCAGCTTTCACACTTGCTGAATAGATCCTTGCTCGTAAGAAGTCCCCTCCGTACTCCTTCTGCCTCCCTAGGTAGTCATACAAATCCAATCGAATTGTCAAGTGGTCCCCAACACAGTAAGAGCCCTGATGGTTCATTATGGTGGCTTTGCTGTTCTTTGCGCAGGTGGTGGTTTTTATATCTGTGAAAGTGACATTGGGCATCAGCTGGTCCAGTTTTGTAAGGATGTCTTTTACTTCTTCCTCCTTTCTTCTCTGCTGCACCCTAGTCACACACGGAGCTCCACTGTCTGTCTGACAAATTCCATCTCTCATTAGCTTAAGGCAAAAGTCTTTTTCTGTTTCTGTAGCACCTTGAATTCCTTCTGACTGCTTCATAGAACTTTTATGGTCATCTCTAAAGACAGTAATCTTGAAAGTGTAACAAGAAAAGACAAACGGTAAGAAAAAAGAATTGAGGTCTGCACATCCAAAAGCCTAAAGAAAGCATAGCCATTCTTAACTTTCCCTGTCTACACACTGTACAAGATGGGCCCCAGAAACTTACCCAGTAATTCTAGCCTGTTTATAGTTCACCAAGCAAACAATTTAAGAAAAAAAACTACCTGGTCTTGGCTGTATTTGAGACCCCTAATGCAATGATTTTTTCACCGAGAAAGCGGCATAGTTACCCAGTGTTAAATTCCAATAACAAATTCGTGAATCTAGTGTTGTCTCCACTAATAGCCACTCCAAGCTTCTAAACTAGTTGGTCCTTTGTCAAAAGCTTTGATCAGAATCACTGTTAGCAAGTCATCATTGTTTACAGCAGCTCAATGAACATGGAGAAGTGTTCAGAAACCACGGCTAGGGCAAAATCTGGCAGCTGAATTGTTGTCTGGCATGCGCTTCAGAGACCATATACCTCCGGTCTTGCACCAACTGGCTTCCAGTTTGTTTCTGATACTAACTCAAGGTGCTGGTTTTAACCTGTAAAGCTCCAAATGGTCTGGGATCAGCCTATCAAAAAGACCACCTCCTCCTGCCAAACTTTGCAATTTCATGCGAGGCTCTGTCGTATGTCCCACCAACAAGAGAGGCTGGTAAGTACATGAGAGAGGTTCCTTTCTGTAGCAGCCCCACGACTCTGGAAGTCCCCCCCAAAGGAGGTCAGGTTAGCTCCACCCCATTGGGTTTTAGAGAGGCAGTGAAAACTGTACTTTGGCTATTAAAATAGTTTTTGGCCTGTTCTAAAGACTGCTTTGTTTTTGTTTTTAATCTGTAATTGGATTTTATGTCTTTGTGCCTCACTTTGAGAGCCCTGGTGGGCAGAAAAGTGATCAATAAATACTTTAAAATAAATAAATAAATAAATAAATGAATGAATGAATGAATCTGTTAGAAGATGTTCAGAGACCAAAAGTATTAATTCCATTTCTAACGAAAAGTGTTAATTCCATCTCAGTTCAGTGAACCTCAACTGCCATCCTTCTTGAGTATGACCACCACAGCACATGGTTCTCCTCCGCTGGCTGGGGCGTCTACTTAGGGGCAGCCCTGTTAATGGCCTGCTGCTTCAAACGGCAGGCTGCGGAGCATTCACTTACTCGCAAGCAGTTCCTGAGCTGCTCTTTGCACATGTGCACTGCAAACATCAAAAAACAATTCTGTAGAGTACAAGGTCAAAGAGGGGGCATCCAGGAAGCAAAGAAACACAAGGAGATGAAAAGAGGGGCTCTGTGGTACATGCAAGTGTAACTTGGCCTGCAGATTCCAGCAGATGTCAGTCTAGACCACACTATTTCACACTCAGTCAGCACTGCAAACTGGGAAGAATCACAGGCGTGAAACAGAGGCAATGGTGCTGAGTCGTCTCTCTCCTCAGCATTGAGCAGGGGGTTGGACTCGAGGGTCTTATAGGCCCCTTCCAACCCTACTATTCTACGATTCTATGATCTCTTCCCAGCCCTGACAAGTGAATGTATTGTGTGGAGTGTGATAAGCCTTGTCTGGTCTGGCCAACAGCATCTCTCCAGGGTCATGGGCAAAGAGAGAACTTCCCCATCATCTGCTCCCTGATCCGTCTAACTGGGAGTGGATTGAACCTGGGACTTCCTGCATGCACAATTGGTACTTGTTCACTGAACTCGAGTCCCTCACCAGGGCTTATGATTGATAGTTCTAGGTTACAACACACATCTTGGTTCCAGTCACTGTGATCAAGCAGCATCCAAGAAAGCATCCTTTCCATGTTAATTAATTGAGAACTATGTTCTCACTATTGTTACAGTAACTAATTGCCATGCCAGGTATTCATCACATATGGAAGAGTAAAGAACCAGCAGGGCTTAATATGAACCACAGGACCTGTTTTCATGCCAAGCTGCAGAAATGGAGGATGTGAACTAACAGCAAAAAAGAGCTGAGCCATTCTGTGGGCACATGCTGTAAGCAGAGAGCAGATGCAAAGAAACCTGCCTGCAAAGAATCAAGCAAGCATGTGAGCAAATCTACACACTGTAAGGGAAAGGAGTCAGGACAACCTCCTTTTTGCTTGCATCCAGGGAAGATTGCCACGAACTATTTCACTGAAAAGTCAGGAACAAGGGAAGCTGTCTTATTCTGAGGCAGATTGCTGGTTCACTTAGCCCAGTATTATCTAGGCAGATGGGCAGCAGCAGCTCTCCAGGGTTTCAGGAAGGATTTTTTCAGCCCTACCTGGCGATGCCAGGGATCGAACCTGGGACCTTTTGCATGCAAAGCAGGTGTTCTACCACAGAGCTAAGGCCCTTTCCTTAGAAAACTGAACAACAAAGTTTGAAATTTAGAGAACTGACAATTACAAGGGGGTTCAAGGATTGGACTTAATGTTGAATCTTCCCTTATCTCAACAGGACAAATATTTGTTTATTATTAACATTTATATACTGCCTTATTTGCTAAAAAAAAAAAAAAAAAGCCATCAAGATGGTGTACAGCCACTTAAAACAAGAACATTTAAAGCAGTAAAACATCAAAACTTTAAGGGTACATAATTTAAATGGCTAGATTCAAAAGATGTGTCTTTCTACCGACCCAAAGAGTGGAGCCAACTGTAGTTCTGGAGGGAGCACATTCCATAGTTTGGGGGCAACACAGGAGAAAGCCCTTTCATGCATGCCTGACAAATGGGCCTCTGTAGGTAATAGTGCCCCCAAAATGCCTCTCCTGCAGATTTCAATATTCAGGTGAGTTCATAGCAAAACATGCAGTCCCTTAGAAAGACAGGTCCTAAACTGTTTATTTTAAATTTTTATTATTATTATTACATTTATATCCTGCCTTTCTCCTTCTCACAAGGAACCCAAGGCAGCTTACATAGCCCTCCTCTTCTCCGTTTTATCCTCACAACAGCCCCGTGAGGTAGGTTAGGCTGAGAGCTGGTGACTGGTCCAAAGTCACCCAGTGAGCTTCATGGCTGAGTAGGGACTAGATCTCCTGAGTCCCAGTCCAACACTCTTAACCACTGCACTACACTGGCTCTCATTTAGGACTTTAAACCCAACACATTGAATTGAGCCTGGAAAGCAATATGCAACCAGAGCAGGTCTTTCAAGAGAGGTGTAATATGGTCCTGATCCTGTGCACTAGTTAGCAGCCCAGCGGTTGCATTTTGCCACAAATGAAGCTTCCAGACACTCTTCAAGATGAGGCCCATGCAGGAGTCGCATGTGAATTGGGCTATCCACAGAGAGTGTGCCCTTCATACAACGGTACCTGATACTGAGTGAGGCCATTGGTCTCTCCAGCCCTGGTCTGGTCTTGTCCATCTAGCAGCAGCTCTGGAAGGCCTCTACCAGAAAGAGGCCTTGCCCGGCGCCACTGCTTGCAATACCAGGGGCTGAACATGGCACTCGGCACCAGGCCACGTGCTCCGCTACCGAGTTGTGGCCTTGCTTACCTTGAGCAGCTTCTTGTGCAGAAGGTAGCTTAGGATGATGAGGCTGGCCAACAGCAGTGCCAAAAAGACTCCTTTTCTGCTCGCAGCGACTGAGAACAGCATTACGACTGTCTGCGGGGAAATGCAAAACACACGCGGTAAGGTCACTCGGAGCTCACGCAGGCCACTTTGGGTATATCTGTGGGTGGGAAAAGAGATGGCAGAGGGGATGTGAAAAGGCGCCATGCGGATGAGGCGGAAAGGAGCTGCCCTCCTCCAGCCGCTGAGCACGTCAGCACTTTGCAGATTTGCGAAGGAGACCGGCTGGGATGCTGCCGCGGCACACAGGCATGTTTGGCAGCAAGCAACGGGCTCCTTGGCGCGGCGCCCATGTCCACTGCACGGGAGATGGGGGGGTGTGGGGCGGGGCAGCCGGATTTCAGGGGAGCCCCCTTCTCCTGGCATCTTTGCCCTTGGGGGTGGCTCTGGCAGTCGTGGAACTAGCGGGGGGGGGAGGAGGGGGGAGCTTCCGCTTCGGCCACAGCCAGGCCAGGGGCAGCTGTGCTCCCCCTTGCCGAAATCCGTCGCTGCCCCGGGGAAACTGCCCAAGCTGGGGCGAGCCCCAAAGAGCAGGGCGGATTCCCCGCGCCGCCCGAGGCCGCCCGGGGAGCCCGCCCAGGGGCCGCACCAGGGCCGCCGTGGTCAGCGGGAGCCCGCCCTGGGAGGCCGCTTCGCAGACCCCTCCCCAAGGCCCGCCTCCCCCGGGCGCCTCCGGCGCGCACCCGCGGCCCCCGAGCCTCCGTGGCGCAGCGGCGGGGCGTGGGCCGGCCGGGGCTCAGGCGCGCCGGGCTCCAGCCCGCGCCGCGCACGGCGGCTCCGGGCCAGGCCCGGCCTTGGCGTCTGGCGCGCCCTCAGCCCAGCCCGGCGCCAGCGCAGCCGCGCGACCCAGGCGGGGCTCGCTCCCGCTACCTGGGCGCAGAAAGCCGGGAGGCGCGCTGCGCGGCTCCGGCGCGCCTGGGGCTGGGCTGGGGGCCGAAATGCGGGGCCCCCGGGGCCCCGCATTTCGGCCCCCAGCCCAGCCCCAGGCGCGCCGGAGCCGCGCAGCGCGCCTCCCGGCTTTCTGCGCCCAGCGCGCCGCCAGCATCCGGCCCGCGGCGAAGGGGAGCCGCCCCCGCCAGGAAGCCGTCGCTTGCGCCCCCGCCCGCCGCTGGGCTCGCCTGCCGGAGGAGGGGTCCGGCGCGCCGCCTCGGGCGCGCGGCTCCGTCCCGCAGCGGCCCGCGGCCGAGGGACGCGGCGGCGGCCGAAGGAGGAAGCCCCGCCGCGTCATGCGCTCCGCTCCGCTCCGGCCTCCCCTGGCCTGGCGCCCTCCAGATGTGCTGGACTGCGGCGGCCGCGATCCCCCAGCCCGCGGGAGGGCGTCAGGCGGGGGGAGCCGGCTCGAAGCAGGCAGCGGAGCCCCCCTTCCTCGTGCCCCGGGGCCGCGGGCCGCTGCCGTGGCCTGCCCCCGCCGCGCGCCCAGCCTAGCCAGGTTCGGCCCAACGGGCAGCGCTTGCGCGCGCGCCCCCCCCCCCACCACCTCGGACGCCTCCCGGGCGGAGGGCTGCTGTTGCGAGCGGCCCGGCGCGCGGCGGCCGCGGCGTCTCTTCCCCGACGGAGCGCTTTTCGTGGTAAAGAAGCCGATGGAAGAGGCGGCGGAGAGTCCCGGCGGGGCGCGCGACGAAACGAAGCCGCGCGGCTGGACCCGGGTTCGTGCGCCGGCGGGAGCGGGCTCCCCGCTCTCCCCCCCCCCAGCAGCCGCTCCTGCGGATGCTGCGCGGAGGGCCGTGAGGTGCGGCGGAGCCCCCGCCGCGCCACGCGGAAGGCCCTTCGGGGGCCCCTCGCGGAGGCCGGGGCCGGCCCAGCCCGTCGGTCCCCTCGCGGAGGCCGGGGCCGGGCCCACCCCGGCGCCGCTTCGACCCTCCGCAGAAGCCTGGCAGCGAGGCGGCGCCGGCCCCCGCGGGGCTCTCCCCGGCGGGGGCGCCTCGCGCCGGTGCTCAGCCGCTTGGGAGCGGGGGCCTCCCGCGGGGGCCGTTCTTGTTCGCGGCGGCCCGTCTGCGGCGAGGGACAAGGGGAAGAGCCGGGGCAAGGCGCAGGGGGGCCGCACGCTGCAAGCAGATCGTGGCCCCCTGTGGAATGCCGCGAGCGAGACCGAGCCGTCCGTCGCGCTCCCAGAGCCCCGGAGCTGCCTCGGCTGGGCTCTCCCTCGGGAACCGGCATTTCTGAAAGGGCGGCGCCTTCAGAACGCTCCCAAGAGACGCCCAGCAATCGGGAGACCAGCTACCAACCTCGCATTTATGTCATGGTTTATTCTGCATGGTTCCCCCTGATGAAACATGAACCAATTGGCCTGGACTGTTAACTGGCCCTCCTGTCACCCAGATGCCATAACAAGACAGGCCTCTCAAAAATCTTTCCTGGCTTCCCCCGAGCCAGATGCACCCAGATGCTGTGAACCTTCTGGACTTTAGTTGAACTTGAAGCAGCAGCATCCCATGGAATGAGAGGGGATTTAGATTACGAGCTGGGCTGATCCATCGAGCTCAGCATCGGGGGGCCACAGCCCTTGAGCATGTTTTTTTCTCTCTCCAAGCATCCTAGAAATGCAGACTCCAGAAGAAAAGCTGTTAAGGTTGCCACATTTGGAACCAGCTTCTGCTCCTGTGCCTTAAAAGCCACCTGATTTTCAGGCACCTGCAGCTGACAAACATGTTATCTACATGCTGTGAATTCCAAAAAGCTTCTTCGGCAGATTTCCATTAAAGGCAGAGGATCAAGACAAGTTTGGCTTATCTTTTTCGGTAGATGTGCAACACAGTTATGGTGCTGGGAATCCTGGTAGCTGTGCAGTTCTGGTAGGTGAGTTCACACATGCA
The DNA here is from genome assembly GCF_057233095.1 of Heloderma suspectum. Taxonomy (NCBI): domain Eukaryota; kingdom Metazoa; phylum Chordata; class Lepidosauria; order Squamata; family Helodermatidae; genus Heloderma; species Heloderma suspectum. The sequence continues at coordinate 3,451,629 of NC_139463.1, read as the reverse complement.
CATTAAGTGACTGTAGCATCAAGTGACAACTTCCCTGTCTGGCGGGATCACAGATCAAGTGCCACCAAGAGAATGTTCGTATCCACACACAGCACCTCAGGCCTAGCCATTTTCAGCAGAGTCAGCTCATACATTCAGCTGTGTAAGAGGGGGTGAACACATGCACACTCCTCACACACTACATGTGTGAATGCACCATCGCAGATCTAGGGCACAGGGAACCTTTGTTGCTACATCTATATCTTGCCTTTTTCCCTCTTGCAAGGAACCCAAGGCGGCTTACGTTACCCTCCTCCTCTCCATCTTATCCTCACAATAACCCTGTCAGATAGGTTAGGCTGAGAGTCAGTGACTGGACTAAAGTCACCCACTGAGCTTCATGGCTGAGTGGGGACTAGAACCCAGGTCTCCCGATTCCCAGTCCAGCACTCTAACCACCACACCATTCTGGCTCCTCCATACCACCTCAAACACAATGCTTTCCACACAGAGTCTGTTCTCATTATTCAGCTTCCCATGATCAAGTGTTGCATTAATCCAGTGACACCCTGTACCAGCTCCGGTAACTAGCTGGAGTGCAGAGAATATGAACTGTCAACCTGAACTGTAGCTTCAGTTGTAACTCCTAACTCAAGATTAGGAATCTTGAAATGCCACAATTCCACCCAAGCAACCACCGTTTGAAAAGCAAACATGCTGAATAGAATATTGACCTGAAATCTGAAATGGAGAAATCACTTTTCCTCTCCATGATGCATTTTTGGATACTCTAACAGCACAGGCCTATACATGTCTAATAAGTCCCACTGAGTTCACTGGGCTTACTCCCAGGTAAATGGATATAGAGTTGCAGCTCAAATCGCTCTGAAGTTTCTAAAATGTTGCCTACAAATTGCTATTGTTATCAATACTCTGCTGCTGACCCCAAAGTTAAACAAAAACCTTCAAAGGGACACTGTAAGGTGAAAGTGCTGAACAAGTAATTTGATTCTGTGTTCATTTAGATTTCAATCAAGACAGTGGATTTCTGCCCTACTACAGCTCTGCATAAACAGAGCTCAAAATTTTGTGTTATTGCCACTTCTTGCTGTTGTGAATGGTCACTGTGTTACATTTGGGCTCTCCATCCTTTTCGGGCTCATGGGCACATTTGGACATTTGAGAACATGTCATGGGCATCACCATGAAATGGCTGCCATGGGGCATGGCTAGTCACGAAATGGCTGCCCGGTGGGCCTGCCTAGTCGCTAAGGACAAGTAACTTGCCCAAGAAGCTGAATACAAAGCAGAATTTGGATCTGAGCCCCAAATAACAAACCACATATTTGACTCCACATAGTGCAATAAAATATCAGTTTCACAGGAGGAAAGCTAGTGAAGCCCAAAGAAACACATCATACATAGACAAGCGCACACAAGCCACAGGCAAAATGCATCCATGCCAACACACACGCACAACACAGGCAGAATACACTCACCACCAACCCCCCGCCCCCCCATACAAAAGACACATATGAGCAAAAGAGAAAAAAAAGGCCCACTAACCCTTGGTCACTCTCTGCCACCTCCCCAGCCCTCCAGACTTACCAGGCTATGGCAGGGGCCCTTTTCTGTCTTCTTCTTTTAAGAGCAATTTCACTGGGTGGCTGGGTGCATTGGAAAGTGTAGCACTGTCCTCCAGCCACTCCACCACCTTTCTTTCCTAAGGATACCTCTGGGCCCATTTGCGGAAAGGAAAGGAACATGGTGGGCAGCTGGAGGCCAGCACGGTGCTTTCCCACTAGTTTTCTTTTTTAAAAATTAAAAATCAGGAGGTGCACTTGGAAGGGGCCTTGGAGGGCCCAAGAGAGGTGTCTTGTGCTAGGGTGTCCATGTGTCCTCTTTTACAGAGGACAGTCCTCTGTTTGAAGGGCTGTCCTGTCCAAGTCTGGTATAAAGATAAAGAACCTTCAGGAGGGAGAGCAAAAGGGCCTTGAGGCTGCCCATCCACAGCACCGGGGCTGCAGACTGACCAAGGCACATGGGGCACCTGGACACAGTCTTCCACACTAGGGTGAGATGCTGTTGTTGTTGTTGTTGTTCAGTCGTTCAGTCGTGTCCGACTCTTCATGACCCCATGGACCAAAGCACGCCAGGCCTTCCTGTCCTGCTCTCTCTCCCGGAGCGTGCTCAAATCCATATTCATTGCATCCGTGATGCTATCTAGCCATCTCATCCTCTGCCGTCCCCTTCTCCTTTTGCCTTCAGTCTTTCCCAGCATCAGGGTCTTTTCCAGAGAGTTTTCTCTTTGCATTAGGTGGCCAAAATATTTGAGCTTCAGCTTCAGTATCTGTCCTTCCAATGAGCACTCAGGGTTGATTTCCTTTAGGATTGACTGATTGGACCTCCTTGCAGTCCAGGGGACTCGTAAGAGTCTTCTCCAGCACCACAGTTCGAAAGCATCGATTCTTCGGCGCTCAGCCTTCCTTATAGTCCAGCTCTCACAGCCATACGTTACTACTGGGAAAACCATAGTTTTGATTATGCGGACCTTTCTCGGCAAGGTGATGTCTCTGCTTCTCACTATGCTGTCTAGGTTTGCCATAGCTTTCCTCCCAAGGAGCAAGCGTCTTTTAATGTCATGGCTACAGTCACCGTCTGCAGTGATCTTGGAGCCCAAGAAAATAAAATCTGTCACTGCTTTCATTTCTTCCCCTTCTATATGCCAGGAAGTGATGGGACCAGATGCCATGACCTTAGTTTTGTTAATGCTGAGTTTCAAACCAGCTTTTGCACTCTCCACTTTCACCCTCAACAAGAAGCTCTTTAGTTCCTCTTCGCTTTCTGCCATTAGGGTGGTATCATCTGCATATCTGAGGTTGTTGATAATTCTCCCGGCAATCCTAATTCCAACCTGTGATTCATCCAACCCGGCGTTTCTCATGATGTACTCTGCATATAAGTTAAATAAGCAGGGCGACAATATGTAGCCTTGTCGTACTCCTTTCCCAATTTTGAACCAATCGGTTGTTCCATGTGTAGTTCTTACTGTTGCTTCTTGACCCTCATACAGGTTTCTCAGGAGACAGGTAAGGTGGTCTGGTACCCCCATCTCTTTCAGAATTTGTCACAGTTTGTTGTGATCCACACAATCAAAGGCTTTAGCGTAGTCAATGAAGCACAAATAGACGTTTTTTCTGGAATTCTCTTGCTTTCTCCATGATCCAGCGAAAGTTGCTGACTTGATCTCTAGTTCCTCTGCCTCTTCGAAACCCAGCTTGTACTTCCGGTAGTTCTCGGTTCACATACTGCTGAAGCCTAGCTTGTAGGATTTTGAGCATAACCTTGCTGGCATGTGAAATGAGTGCAATTGTATGGTGGTTTGAACGCTCTTTGGCATTGCCCTCCTTTGGAATTGGAATGTAAACTGACCTTTTCCAGTCTTGTGGCCACTGTTGAGTGTTCCAAATTTGTTGGCATATTGAGTGCAGCATCTAGGATTTTAAATAGCTCAGCTGGAATACTGTCATCTCGGCTAGCTTTGTTGTTAGTCATGCTTCCTAAGGCCCACTTGACTTCACTCTCTAGGATGTCCGGCTCAAGTTCAGTGACCGCACGATCATGGCTATCAGGGACATTCAGATCTTTCCTGTATAGTTCTTCTGTGTATTCTTGCCACCTCTTCTTAAGCTCATCTGCTTCTGCTAGGTCCCTGCCTTCTTTGTCCTTTATCATGCCTGTCTTTGCACAAAACGTTCCCTTGAGATCTCCGATTTTCTTGAAGAGATCTCTAGTCTTTCCCATTCTGTTGTTTTCCTCCATTTCTTTGCATTGTTCATTTAAGAAGACCTTCTTGTCTCTCCTTGCTATTCTCTGGAACTCTGCATTCAGTTGGATATATCTTCCCCTTTCTCCCTTGCTTTTCGCTTCCCTTCTTTCCTCAGCTACTTGTAAAGCCTCATCAGACAGCCACTTGGCTTTCTTGCATTTCTTTTTCTTTGGGATGGATTTCGTTGCTGCCTCCTGAACAATGTTACGGACCTCCGTCCATAGTTCCTCAGGCACTCTGTCTATCAGGTCTAATCCCTGAAATCTATTCCTCGCCTCCACTGTATATTCATAAGGGATATGATTTAGGGCATACCTGAATGGTTTAGTGGTTTCCCCTACATTCTTCAATTTAAGCTGGAATTTTGCAACAAGAAGCTCATGATCTGAGCCACAGTCAGCTCCAGGTCTTGTTTTGACTGACTGTATAGAGCTTCTCCATGTTTGGCTGCAAAAGACATAATCAATCTGATTTCGATATTGACCATCTGGTGATGTCCATGTGTAGAGTCGCCTCTTGCGCTGTTGGAAAGAGTGCTATGATCAGCGTGTTCTCTTGGCAAAACTCTATTAGCCTTTGTCCTGCTTCATTCTGTACACCAAGGCCATGCTTGCCTGTTATCCTGGTGATTTCTTGACTTCCTGCTTTAGCATTCCAATCCCCTATGATGAAGAGGACATCTTTTTTTGGTGTTAGTTCTAGAAGGTGTTGGAGGTCTTCATAGAACCAATCAACCTCAGCTTCTTTGGCCTCAGTGGTTGGGGCATAGACTTGAATTACTGTGATGTTGAATGGTTTGCCTTGGATTCGTACTGAGATCATTCTATCGTTTTTGAGATTGTACCCCAGTACTGCTTTTCCCACCCTTTTGTTGACTATGAGCGCTACTCCATGTCTTCTAAGGGATTCTTGCCCACAGTAGTAGATATGATGGTCACCTGAATTAAATTCTCCCATGCTGGTCCATTTTAGTTTGCTGATTCCCAAGATGTCGATGTTCAATCTTGCCATCTCCTGTTTGACCACCTCCAGCTTGCCTTGATTCATTGATCTTACGTTCCAGGTTCCTAAACAATATTGTTCTTTACAGCATCGGATTTTCTTTTCACCACCAGACACATCCACAGCTGAGTGTCCTTTCGGCTTTGGCCCAGCCGCTTCACTCTTTCTGGCGCTACTTGGAAATACCCTCTGCTCTTCCCCAGTAGTATATTGGACACCTTCCGACCTGAGGGGCTCATCTTCCGGCGTCATCTCTTTTAGCCTTGTGATATGTTCCATGGGGTTTTCTTGGCAGGAATACTGGAGTGGGTTGCCATTTCCTTCTCCAGTGGACCACATTTTGTCAGAACTCTCCGCCATGACCTGTCCGTCTTGGGTGGCCCTGCACGGCATAGCTTATGGCTTCACTGAGTTACGCAAGCCCCTTCACAACAGCAAGGCAGTGATCCATGAAGGGGCGAGATATACTGTATTGCCATTTCAATTATATGTAATTAATCCATTCTAAAGTTGCATCTACGCATATAAAATTGCCTATGGCCACTTTATATAAACTGGTCTCCTCTTTTTGTCCTCTTTCTTGGTGGTGCATTTCCTCTTTTTTGACGATTCACAGGTAGCCTCCATGCTGAGGTGCCCATTGGCTACTTCACTTGGGTGCATTTAAGCTTTGTGTAGAAATGTTGTGCCTCTTGCATTTCACGGCATTTTGGTCCTGCTATTTACATCTCTCCGCACAATCAATGTGTGTACATAATCTGTCAACAGAGGATAGCACTGCATACATCTGAAGATGCGGTCTAGTCCGTGAAAGCTGTTGCCACAATAAATATGTTAGTCCGTGGCAGTAAAAGCAATGACGAGTTTTGTGGCATCCTGAAGATGAACAGAACTACCCCTTCTGGAATGCCAGAAAGGCAGTCATGTTAGTTTCTTGCAGGAAAAACAACAAAGAGTCTTGTGGCACCTTAGACATTATTACATTTATTGTAACATAATAACCCTCTGAAATCGTTATTAATGAAGCCAAGCATCATGGGTAGTGGATGGATTTAAATTCTACTCTTTTGTTCTCCCTGCTGTACAAAATGGGCAATTAATCCCTGCATTCTTCAAGGAAACATTGTGATTTCAAACGATAACTACTCAACAAATTTCACTTGCAAGTTCTTGCTTCTTGAAACGAATTAACTGCCTTGAATGAATCTCCAGCTCTACTGGCAGAGGGACTAACATGTTCTTCATTACTTTGGCACTCTGCCTTACAGGAGATTCCTTTATCTTCTGCTTAGCTCTGGAAAAGGATCCAAATCACCGCTGGAAATTACATTTTCAAAGGGGGAACAGTCATGGTGTGTTTCTTTATCCCAGTAGCCCTTGGTGCAACGTGAAACCTGATTTTCACCCAGCATGAACCAACATGCTTAATACCGCCTGCACTCCATCTTAAGATCATTGCAAACAAAGTACAAGCCTTCTGGGATCTTCCATCCTGCCCACCTGTTCCTCTGCCCCTCCCCTGCCTTTCTGTTCTTCTTTATCTTTTTTTCCCTTAACACTCAGCCTGATGAATAGTTCCGAGGAACTCAAAAACTGCTCACTACTTTGTGAAATTTGAGCTAAATACCTAAAAAGATGGCATTGTTCTACCTTTGTATTTCTTCACCTCTAATTGACCAAAACAGCCACCTACAATGTTTGTGTATTTTGATAAGAAACTCACCTGTGCAGGGTTCACCATTGGGTTGTAGCACAGCTTCTTTCCTTTTTTCTAAGAGTTTTTGTTTTTGTGTGTGCTGTCACTCGAAGGGGCAACAGCATCAGCTGTTTTGGCAGGTTGGCCCCATTTTGCGCCTACCACAGTGCAGGTGTGTGGGAGGGGGCAGTGTTGGATTGAGCTCCAGGGAAGAGGTGGAATCAGGTGCCTGAATCTGGCCTCCGATTTCCTGAAAGTTTTCTTCCCCCATGAAAGAGGCTTCCATTGCTTTGCCTCATTCTCAGGGTGTTTTATAATTTGTGTGGGAAGGACCGTTCTCCTGGGCCAGGCAGCTGCAACCTTGGGGATGTGGTGCGGCCCCTTTTCCCAAGTCCTCCAACTAACTTCCCATCTCCTTGCTTGTCCAGCCCAAATGCCCCCATCTTAGGCCCCTGCCCTTAGGCCCTGTTTTCTCATACTTGCTCCGCTTCTCGAACTCGACCACCCTCAGCTAGCTGACCAATGGTCCCTGGTGGCTCCCTTCAGTGACTGGAGCTTCTCTCCCTTGCTGCCCCTTCGGCCTGGAATGGATTCCCACAACACCTCCCAGATGCTGCTTCTCTCTCTCCCCTCCCCACTTTCTTCTTTCCCTCCTCAAAACTCACCTTTCCCCGGAGCCTCTGGCCGAATCACTCCCAGTGAAGATGGATCCTAAGGATTTGTCACGGTCTTGACTGGCACGGCTCGCTTCCCCCCGCCCTGACGGTGGCCTCTCCCTCTTGCTCCCCCATCCCCTCCCTTCACTGCCTCCACTGTGGCTGGAAGTTAAAATGTAAGCTGCTCTGGCCAAGAACCCTTTTCTGTGTACGGCACTCCGTAAAGTGCCATGCGTGCTATTATTATACAAGAACAATAATACTCCTCCTATAAGCTCGTTAATACATACAAGCAGGAGCTGCTGCTGCACACTCTGGAAACCCCAAAGCGACAGCAGCGCTGGTTGCGGCTGCCCTCCTGGCCTGTGTGCCCGCAGCCCTGTGTTTGAGTAAAGCAACCCCTTCGAGTAAAGCTTAAGCGCCTCCCTCCCGACTCTCTGCTTAAGTAGAGGGGAGCACCCATACCAGGGGCCAGCAACGTGGCCCCCGCAGGCACCAGTGCGTCGTTGGACTCCTTTCTCGCCACCTGCCAGGGTTCCCAGTCTCTCCCACTTTTAATTTTTTAAAGTAACGTTTCTTACGGGCAGCTGGGATTGCTTCAAAGCAAAGTGGGCCTCTGGCAGCTCCTGTCTTCTTTTCCCATGAAAGCCCCTGGGCCACACAAGGGCCCAGAGACATTCTCAGGAAATGAAGATGGCTGGTGGCTGCAGGCCGATGCGCTCCTCTGCAGTGCAGCCATTTTGTGGTGGTGCCCAGGACAGTTCCTCACATTTTCAAATGGGCCCACAGCCACAAAAGGTTTTCCTACCCCTGACCTACACCATAGTTAAAGGGGAAAGACCTTCCCATGCCAGGTTGTCCAGCTGAATTGTGGGGCAGGCAGGGCTATATCCTGCTGCTCTAGTTTATTCCTCTCGACTTCTGCTCACAATGGCTGCCAACAGTTCTGCGCGGGCATCTGTTTCCCTTTCTAGATAATTCCTGGCATGCTAATGGTAGTCCTTCTGTGTGGAGGAATGGTCTCAAGCAGCCCAGGGGCTCAACCCAGGACCTCCTGACGTTTCCCAGAGGATGCCACAGCGGATCTTGCCCTGCTTCCCCAGTTCCATTCAAACATTGCTAGACAAGTGACTACTGGGTTGCTTGTGCTGTTGGACCAGTTCTTCCTGCATACAAAATTATCACAAGCTTTTTACATTATTTATTTATGTGTGTGTTTAAGAACAAGTCCAGCAATGGCATCACAACTTCAACACTAAATCAGGAAGCAATCGCCTAATAGAGAACAGCTCTCACGTTTGACTTGCCATCCAACGGAGCAGTCTTCTGCACCAGTGACTCCAGGGGCAGAAATACGCTGCGGCCCTGTTGGCAGGCAGGGCTGGCCCACGATGCTCTGCTGCTCCGGGTGAAGACCAAGATGGCGCCCCCCTCCGTTCTGTGAACAGAAGCCAGCCGGACTAGCAGCTGACTCTCTCTCCGATGCTGGGAGTGGGACTGCATCCTCCACTGCACTGCAAGGCAGCAGGCTAGCTTGAGGGGTGCAGGTCAGGCTGTGTGACCCACAGCTCTCTCCTCCAACCCTGTGCTGCCACCTCCCAGCTTCTGCCGCCTAAGATGACCATCTCACTCTACCTAACGGTAGGGCTGGTACTGCTGGCAGAACAGCTGCTGTATCCTGTACCCACTTAGCCTCAGGGGGGAGGGGGAAACACACAACACAGAACGCCATATCAAAAGGTGATTATGTCCCAGGATCCCTGGGAACACTGCCAAAGCTCACCAATCCAGAGCTGTGATGCTGGCAATGCCCATGTGCTGCCCAAATAGAGGGACCAATGAACCCACAAGGACTTGCCTCCAACGTCCCCCTGCAGCGCAATAATGCAATGATGCCACAGCACCCCCCCCCCCAGTGGCACACAAGCTATTGACCCCATTATTGCCAGTCCCGAAGTGTCCCTACGGGTGGGGGAGTTCACATCTTTTTATGCTGCTCACAACTGCTGTTTTGGAGCAAAATTCACACCAAGGGAAAGAGAGAGTGGGCCCCAAACTCAGCACCCACATAGCTCCCCACGCTCAAGATTCCCACTTGTGCTGTGCCTGCGCCTGTTAGCGCAAATTGTTCCTTTGGCATGCAGAGGGCCTTCCTCCCTGTGTCTACCAACAAGAGTGCCCCCTGATAAACTCTAAGTGTGCACAGCTGGAGCAAGAGAGACCCATTCTACATACTCTGCGAGCTGAGTTACACTCCCCCAGTGTGGGGTTTATATACTGATGGTGGCATGCTATGTCGTGCCGGCTCCAGGGTGTGGAGGGCAAGACCCCCCAGCCCCCCCTCAGTGATTCTGCCTTCTGACCACCATGGTCACCCACTTTGCTCCTCCCCCTTGCTACCACTTGTGGGCTTGACAGGTGGAGAGCTGGGGAGAAAGCAGCCAATGGTCTCTTCTACTCCTTCGCACCACCACCACCGTCTGGGTCACAACTAAGGATGTGTGGATTTTGTAAGAACTGTTCTGTCTACATTTCTCAGATTGTCAGGCATGTTTCGTTCCATCATCGGCTCACTGGCAGATACATTCCTGAATTTAAACAATTGCAAAAATGCCAGAATCCTCTCTGAAATGTGTGAATGCTCCCCAAAAGTGCACTTTTGGGCTTTAGCCTATGGGGGAAATGCACAGTTTGGGACAGTGTTTGTTATTGTATGTATTTTTCTATGACTAAATTTGTGAAAAATCAGAAAGTAAAAAACACGGCCTGCAAGTCTGCTGAATCTGTGCGTCTCAGGAAAATCCTGAGTTGGATTCATAGAAATACAAACTCATTTGATCCCATTGCGGATTTCTCTGACATCCCTAGTCTCAGCAAAAGAGAGGTGAACAAGCAGGTTGCAGTGGTGAAGAGGAGGAGCAAGTCCAGGGGACTCTTCTTTGTGGGCCCCTGCTGGGGTGTGGGCCCTGGGCAGGTGCCCAGCCAGGCCTTCCCTCGATGCTGGCCCTGGTGCTAGGATTCTGTGCTATGAGTTACACCATCACCATCATAGCGGAGTGACTGGAATGGCTGTGGATGCAGGGCAGCTATTTGAGAATGCTGCTCCTCCCCTGGAGTCAGTGGGAGGGAATTGCCTTGCCCCACATCCAGGGCGGTGTAAGCCTGCACCAGCAGCGGGGCTGCGCAGGACTCTAGAATGCCGCGCAAAAGCTCTCCTCTCTGAGCCTCCCACAACGCTGCCCCAGCCTGGCTGTTGCACAGCTGTGTCTTCACCAGTGGAGCTGATGTGCCAGCAGAGCGGCCCACCAACGTATCTATCCCGGGTGGGGTATCTCATTCCAATGTGCCGCTGGGACTCACCAAATCCAGCTGTCATGGCGGAAACACTCAGGTAGAGAGTAGGGCTGTGCACAGACCCCCAACCCACTTCGGATGCCGCTTTGGATCCTCTGAAGCGACCCCTATGTGCCTTGGATCGATTCGGGGCCCCTCCACTTCAACTCGGATCAGAATCCAAGGCGAGATTTGGATATCGGGATTGCCCGTTTTTGACATTTTCCCATTGACTTGCATGGGAAAACACAAATGGTCATAACTTTTTTAGTTTTTAAGATACAGATATGAAATCTGGGGATCTCTCCACTCCCCTGGAGAGGAGGCCACCTGCAAAATTTGGCCCAGATTTGGCCCAGATTTGGAGTTAAAATCTGATGTTTTCCACAGAAACTCTCCAAGCAAAGAGCTGTAACTTCTCCCTGTTTCCATGCACACATGTGAAACCTGGGCCCCTCCCAGCCCCCCTCGAGGGCATCCCACCCACCAAAGTCCAGGCAGTTAGGCCCACTGGCTTGTGTGCTCGGTGCAGGTTAAATGTGATATTCCCAGAAATTAAGACCAAACTCAGAAGGGAAAGTGTGTTGAAGCAGAGGTCACGATCCCTGATCTCTGCTGCATGTTTCTTTGAAATGCAAAACAACCCTTATTCCGAAGAATCACTGGCTCAGCCTCTCTATGGCTGAATACACACTGTACCTGGCAGGCAGCCTGGAAGAGGTTATTTTTTAATCTGCTTTTGTTTATTTCTAGCACACACTAAATGAATACTTTGAATGTATCTTGAATGAACATGGTCAGTGCCCAGCCAGAAGGGCCTCAGATTTCTGAACGCTGGAAACGCCCGCCTGGTGGACCCGCACTTCCCCTACCCCCTCTCCTCCATGGTGTCCTGCCTAAGCCTCTTGAGGGTGAGAGACGGAGAGCTTGCAGGAGTTCCGGAGGCACTACCAGCCTTCTGCTTGCCCCTGCTGCCGTCCTGCTGGGACACGGGGGCCTCTTCGGCGCTGCTTCCTCAAGTGCAGGAGCGGGCTGCTGGGGCTGGAGTGCTCCGGCTGTTTCCCCTGCTCAGAGGCACCTTGCAGTGGTGGCACAGGGCAGTGCTGGGATCGGCTCCCAACCCAAAGTGGTCCCACGCGATGCTGCCCTGACGTTTCAGGGGAGGAGGAGATGCAGATAGCCTGCCTTGAGTTGGGGGGGGGGCACCACACGAGCGGGGGTAGCAATGGAAGAGGGATTGGGTGCTGGAGCCTCTGCCTGCTGCTCCTCCTCCAACACACCCTGGAGGGTCTCCCCCTCTTCACCCTCCACCGTGCTGAGGAGGTCAGCCACCTCTGACCTGCCGTCCATCAGCGGGGGCCCTCTTCCACCACAGGAGGAGATGCTGCTCTGCCTTGGGCAAGAGTGCAACTGCTGCACCTGCCCACGCCAGCCTCCTCGAGCAGCGACCTCCGAGCCCTGCAACTGGCCTCCGCGCTCTGCTGCCCTACTGCACCGGGACGCGCTATCTGGACCAGGGGACAGGCAGCTCGCCTCATGGCGCTGCTAGTGACAGCAGCACCTCGCCCACCTCTGCCCCGGCCAACGCCCCGAAGATGCCTCATATTGCGCTGGATTGCTTTGCCACACAGTGGAGTCTTATTGGAATTGGAAGGTAATTAATATAAACACTGTGTGTCTCGTGCTTTTTCAACACTGCCCTGAAATTGGAATGTATGGTGTTGGTGGAACTACAACCGAGCACGCACACAACATGGACACAGACGCACAAGAGCTAAAGAAAAGCAGAACTACCTCAGCAAATGACGGGTGTCTCTAATTTATTGTTTTAAATTTCATGTTCTTTTATGGAAGACAGGATAACTTCAAGAAATAGAGGGCGACAGTGTAGCTGATTAGATAACAGCCAAATCAAACCCTAATTTTTCTTTTTAAAAAAACCCCTTATTTAATTTCTGTTTTGGGAGGATCAACACAGAGAAGACACAGACAGTTCACTTCAGCACGGGGGGTGGGGGACAAACACTACACACATAGGCTGCTATGATATGCCTTTCTTTAAGGATTTAGAAAGAAAGAAAAAATTAAATCCTTGAATATGGCTTAAAGGAGGGGGCATGCCCAGAAGTCAATGTTTATTTTTAAAAATCGAAATAAGACTGGGTTTGTAAAAATCTAAGAGACAGAGTTGGCTGACAAAAACGACAAGGAAATAGAACAGAGAAAGCAGAAGTAAGGGTCGACACTGTGCATCAAACGCAGCCTTTTCTGGAGTCCAAAATCGAGATAAACAAACAAGCACAGGAATGGCAGGGGAGGAGGGAAGCACAGCAGCAACTTGCGAGGAAAAGCTGTGTTCGTTTGAAACCATATGGAAAGGAGAGATGAACCTGATCAAATACAAATAACAAAGGAGTCGGAGGTGGAACGAAATAGGAGAAGGCGCCTGGAGGAGGTGCTGCAACTGCACCATCCCATTTGGGACAGATGATCAAGGAGCGAGGGAAGGGAACGCTCCCAGTACAACCAACCTGTTTCCTTTTAATTTAAATTCTGAGGAAAGCCTAATGGCGATCAAAATTGAATAAATTGAAGGAACAACTCCTAGGAATGCACACATATGCACGAAAACACACACACGATCATCTCCCAAAGACACAGCTAGCACAATAACCAAATGCAGCCTTTCGCCAAAGTATATATCCCCCCTTCCTCCACTGCTCCCTCTGATTGGAGACTGCTGGTGTCGGTTCTTGCTGAGAGTTCCTATTCGCCAAAGCACACCCCCTCCTTCTCCTGCGCTCGCCTTCCCGCCTCCTCCCACCTTCCCGCGTCCATTCGCCTCCCCCCCCTCATCCTCCTCATGGCCCTCTGCATGAGCATTGAGAAGTTGATACATTCGGGAGACAGCCTGTCTGGACTGCTCAGGCATTCAGTAGAGCTCCGAATGTACGAGGAGGAGGAGGAGGCACTTCGTGGGGGGCTCCGAATGTACGAGGGGGGAGGAGCTCCGAATATACGAGGAGGAGGAGGAGGCACTTCGTGGGGGGCTCCGAATGTACGAGGGGGGAGGAGCTCCGAATATACGAGGAGGAGGAGGAGGCACTTCGTGGGGGGCTCCGAATGTACGAGGGGGGAGGAGCTCCGAATATACGAGGAGGAGGAGGAGGCACTTCGTGGGGGGCTCCGAATGTACGAGGGGGGAGGAGCTCCGAATATACGAGGAGGAGGAGGAGGCACTTCGTGGGGGGCTCCGAATGTACGAGGGGGGAGGAGCTCCGAATATACGAGCTCCGAATATATGAGGAGGAGGAGGCACTTCAGCATATTGAAAGCCTAAATTTTAGCAGTACTCAGTGCTGTAACTAGAGAGGGGGGAAAACTTACAATAAGAAGCCTACTTCACTTACTTGTGTATTCCTGTGATTATGGAGGCTATCCCAGAGGCTGGGTCTGAGGTGCCCCTACCTGGGAGCCACCCCGACTCGTGTTCTGCTGCCATACCAGGCCTTCTGCGAAATCCTACAGCTTCTCCGCCAGCGTAACGCAGAGACAGGAGTGTGCCTTGAGGGCCTAACTAGGCACGATGATAAAGATCTGTGACTGGATCTTCCACCTCTTTTAATTTCAGCAAACAGCATCTGCTGTTAGCTTAAGATGATGGCACTGGAGGAAGTGGGGTCGAACCCTTTCCTCCAGAATGAATTTCCGGAGAAAATTTGTGTTGTTATGTTTTGATGAGAATACTTATGAGCTGCTTCTTGGCTCAACCTCTTGGCGCAGCTCACCCCCAGGGTAAATTATGCGTAAGGTGAAATTGCCCCTTGCCCTGACGACTCCTCTGCCTGTTCTGGGGAAACTTGCATGCTTCAAGGAAGGGCTAATCTTTGAAACCAGAAGAGACGGGAGACAGAGCCGTGGATCTCTGTCATCTTGCCTAGTTAAGCGCTAAAAGGAAACAGGGATTGTGCTGTGCCCTGCCTCACTGTTGACTGGGGAGCAAACAGGTTCCTTTCAACAACAATAACAGCAACATCCTCTTAAGGGTGCAATCCACTGCATGTTTAGACAGAAAAAGTCCTGCACCTCCCAGCATTCCCCAGCCAGCTATTTTCTTATGTAAATCTTGCCTTCTTCTTACAATAACAGAAGTTGGAGAAACCCTCTGCCTCACTCCTGTGCACGATACTCCCACAGCTAGATCACAAGCAGAGAAGAGCAACACCATCAGGGGAAAAAATCAGCATATTTAAAATACATTCTTATACAACTAGAGCAAAATAGTCACTCCGCATTATGAAGCGTACCTGTTTGAAACTTTTACGTTGCGCGTGTGTGTGATTTCCTGCTTTTGGAGTTTGCTTCGATGTTGGACAATCCATCTTCAAAGAGAAGGGGAAACAGCCTTTGTCGGGGGAACTGCCTTTCTGCCTGCTCTTCGTTCAGGCTTTTCAGTCACATAATCCTAAGGAAATTTTTTATTTGCTATCCACCAGACTGACAGGAACTCCCAGTTGAAAGCACCTCCCAGATCCTTTTGTTGCACCAGGAACAAAAGGGCATGCCACAAAGGGCATTGCCTGATTTGCTCATCACTCGGAAAAAGTATTCATTTTCTGTCATGGTAGATAGCTGGGTGATCCATCCCAGAGCCCATAGTCTGGCACAAAGCCAAGCAGAGTGCAAGTTGCTACATCCATTACAATTTCACATGACAGTTACTTGAAGCAGATCAAGAAAATCTGGAAACCTAGGAAGACAACACGCATTGGGCATGCAATATGACTCCAAGCATCCTCTGATTCTGAAACATAATGAAATAATATGATTCATTATTACATCTTCTCTCCCAGAAACATTTGATTCCTTGTCATCTTCCATCAGGAGCTGGAGCCATGGTCCACAGTGATAACTAATACATGGGGGGGGCGGGGTCCCCCATAAGTGGATGAAGTTGCTTCACACAGATAATGGGGTTGGATCCAGACTTAGTCACAGACTCGCTATGTCCTATTGATTTCAATGGGTCTGCTCTAAGTAGGAGTAGGTCTGTAGCCAATGCATTATCTTAGCAATACTTAGAAACATCCCTGTGTGATTGGTCAGTAGTTTTATGCCCATTTTACAGCTCGTGAGATTGAGCATGAAAGAGACTGGCTTTTCCAAGACCAACCAGTGAATACATCAATTAATCAAACTTAAAATTATGCCCAAGGCAATTTGCAACAAATGCAATGACATCAGTAATAAAATAGCAATGTAGAACAGATGCAGTGTAAGAGTTTCACACAAATACAATACGTCATTTCATTACTACTATTAAAAACAACAATTCATTCAATTAAAAATTTTCCACAAAAACAAGTAACTACTTGAATCATAACAACAATAAAGCAATACATAACATATTCACAACATTGCAAGCAATGCTAGCAACATTCTCTCTGCGCTCTCCACTGGGCAGCTCCCTTGTTGGTCTGATCTTCCTGATCCTTGACGGGATGTCGGAGAAATCCACAACAGATTCAAATGAGTTCAGATGAATCCGACCTGTGGATTCCACAGCAGACCAGCTTTTTCTGAGTCACTCAAATTCCATGGACTTGTGGACCAGTTCTTCATTTTGGGGGGAGATTTGTGTAAATTTGCATAAGTGATAACACGAATTAACTAATGCAGATTAGTGCACTTGTGCAAGTGTGCATTAACACTAATGTACATCAGCGCTAATGCAAATTAGCGCAAGTAGAACAAAATTCTGGTTTAAAACATCTGATTCTGTCAATGAGTGGTTAAGGGTGCAATCTTATGCAGGTTTAGACAGAAAAAAAACTCCTACAACTCCCAGTATTTCCCAGCCACCATAGATGGCTGGGGCATGCTGGGAGTTGTAGGACTTTTTTCTGTCTGAACCTGCATAGGATTGTGCCCTAACAGAATGAAAGACATCTGGCAATACGTGAAACACAGATAGAATGGATTTAACAAAATCCATGCATACCTACCTTGAACCACAGGATGTTCCTGATAAGGTAGGGAGCTGACTTCTGCAGCAGGGATGGCAGGAACAGGGAAACTAATGAAATTGTGTAAATCCACCTTATTTAGTTATTAATCTGTTAGAAAATAGATATCCCACTTTTCCAGCTAGAAAGGGAAGAGCTCAAGGCAGTTCACACAACTAACACAATTCACACTAACTAACACACATAGGTCGGGGTGAGTTAAAACCAATAATAAAGACAATGAACAAACTACAAAGCAGCAGATAATCACAAGCTAGTGAGTTCCATCATGGAAGAAATGTTAGATATAAATGTAATAAATAAAATAAATAAACTAATAACTTATTTTATTTTGTTGTGAGCCACAGACCTTCCCACACTGCCAACAATCAATTTAAAAACCTGACAGAAGCACATTTAAAAGTGCACAGGGGCTCTTCCACACATGCAAATCAAAAATGAGAGAGAGAGAGAGAGAGAGAGAGAGAGAGAGAGAACTCTCAGAGCCCTTAAAGCTGCACTTGTGCACTCAGTAAGAGAGGCCCCCCGTCTCACATAGCAATTCCTCATATTTCCAAATACAATTAGCATTTGGAAGGGTGTGGTCCACACATCTATCTATCTATCTATCTATCTATCTATCTATCTATCTATCTATCTATCTATCTATCTATTTAATTTCTTAATCACCCATCTGGCCAGTCACCCAGCCACTCTAGGCGATGTACAACCATAAAAAACCAGTAAAATTAAACATTAAAACATCATTTTCTAAAATTTCCCTAACCCACCACAAATGCCTGCCTGCACAACCAAGTTTTCAACGTGTGGCGGAAGGTCATAAAAGAGGGGGCATGGCGGAGTTCCCTAGGGAGGCAGTTCCACAGAGTGGGGGCCACCATAGAGAAGGCCCTCTCCCTCATCCTCACCAGCCTAGCTGTCCTGGCTGATGGGACAGAGAGAAGGCCAACCGAGGCTGCTCTTGTTGAGCGGCCTGTCTGGTGTTGTGGAGGCGCTCTTTGAGATAGGCTGGGCCGGAACCGTATGGGGTTTTAAAGGTCAAAACCAACACCTTGAATTTGGCCCGGAAAACCACTGGTAACCAGTGCAACTCCTTCCGCACCAGAGTGATGTGATCATGCCGGCGGCTGCCTTTAATCAGGCGAGCCGCCATGTTCTGCACCAGTTGCAGCTTCCGAACCGTCTTCAAGGGCAACCCCACGTAGATCGCATTACAGTAGTCTAGACGAGAGGAGACCAGGGCATGTACTACCGATGGGAGCAGATGGTCGGGAAGGAAGGGGCGCAGCCACCGTACCAGATGGAGTTGGTACAGCGCTGTCCGGCTCACAGCTGACACCTGAGCCTCCATGGACAATTGGGAGTCTAAAATGACCCCCAGGCTGCGGACCTGGTCTTTTAAGGGTAGCCGTACCCCATTCCACACCAGGTCAACATCCCCCAACCACCCCTTGTCTCCCACCAAAAGGGCCTTTAATAATGCATGAAGAAAGAAGCCCTTTACCATAGGAGAACTATTTGGGGATTCAAGTGAAATATTCTCGACTGCCAGTAGATGGCACCTTTTCCATTTCCTACTGTTTTATAGAGGTCTTCCAACAGGTTCTTTTTCATGCGTTAATAATCGGGTCCTTCTTGAGCGCTCGGCTTTGCAAAGAAAGGAACGCAAAAGCTTTCCCAGGATGTGCTTGAAATATGAAAGTGAAGAAGAAAGGACATAGTGACACCTGGAAGTAGGTATTTAAGATAAGAGTGGTGCCAAGAGAAGCCGCAGAAGAAATGTGTGGGAGATTGATATTATCCTGATTTTAATTTTTACAACATTCCAAATGATGGATGCTCTTGAATTTAAATGTTTTTAAATTAAAGAATAGTAGGCAAGACACTGGAATTTTGAACATTAATATTGTCTTAAAATTTTACCAGCTCAACAGAAGATGAATGCTGTAATACTATACATGCTTACCTGGGAGTAAGTCCTATTGAACTCAATGGGACTTATTTCTGAGTAGACATGCCTAGGATTGCACTGTCAGGCTGGGATCCAAAGACCAACTTTAGGTGTGTCCGAAAGTGCTTGGACATTCCCAGTCATATTGTTGACTTTGTTTCTTTGGAACAGCAACCTCTGCAAGCCATATCAAACTTCTTCTGAAAGTCTCCTTTAGTTTCAAAAATGGCTTGCTACATGGAACAGAGGGCTGCAGAACTCAGGCTCAAAGCCTCCTTAGGCAGCTATGGAACCAGCTGCCATGTTCTTTGTATCCTGGCCTTAGTCCCTTTTGACTCAATTTTAACATTGATGGTTGAACATTAAAAACCTGGATTTGCATTGCAAAGGTGTGCTGAGTTTCAAACTGGTGCAAAATTTCATTCTGCTTCTAGGGTTGCAAGGTTTCTTTTGAAAGTTCTTCCCTTATTTCAGGATATCACAGCTCCATAAAACTTAACCAACACCCCTAATTTCCAGTGCAGTAGCTCTGCCATATCCCTGTATTTCTTTCTTTCTTTTTTTAAAGGTTCATCTGGCAACCCCTGCAGTCCCACCCAGTGTATCAACAGAGTTACTCAAATGTGACCAGGAAGTGAATTAGCCCCCAAGGCTTCATTGCAGCCAAAACCTTTCTCCAAGCGAAAGGACAATTAGTGATCAGGACCAAGGCATTTTTTCCCCAGCCATGACATCTGTCTAATGGGAAATTAGTCACGTC
Organism: Heloderma suspectum; assembly: GCF_057233095.1. Classification (NCBI taxonomy): domain Eukaryota; kingdom Metazoa; phylum Chordata; class Lepidosauria; order Squamata; family Helodermatidae; genus Heloderma; species Heloderma suspectum. The sequence goes on along the minus strand of NC_139463.1, from coordinate 3,432,397 downwards.
ACACAGGCCACTGAACAGCTGTTAGAGTAGTGTGAGGAGTGGGGGTAAAACTATCTCTGCCATCACTGCTGCAGACTGGCTTAATGCCTGGGTCCTTGGAAGTCAAAAGATGCCATCGCATGTCATCCATCAGGAGAGTTGTCCAGTAGCTGTGCTTCATGGGATTTATCTGGCCACACACTTTCCAGAAGAATTAATTCTCTGCTGTCAGAAGGTGGCAATTGCTTCTGTGAGCTGCTCAGAAAGTCAGTGGTGTGGATCCCTTGCTCCAGGGCGCAGGTGGGGTTGCAAAATTGCCTGCGCAGTTGCCAAAATTCTCCATCAAGTGGTCGGTCCAGGTATGCTGTTGCTGCTTTTTTGAGCCAAAGCTCTGTCACTTCTTATGAATGTTCTCATAATGACATCCCAGAGCCACCATAAAACTTGCATTGCTGAAGCTCCCCCAATGGCTGTAAGGCCATCAGCAACTAATCCAGGAGTTTGTATCTTGGTTATATTTGTAAAAGAGAAAAGGAAGACAGCTTTGTATGAATAGATGGTGTGATATCCTTCACTGGAGATTGTAAAGACAACTTTGGATAGGTGGGTACTCAGCAGACATGCATCTGGTTTCCAGGCTCTGACCCCTTTCTTTCAGGTTCATTTAGCAGCCATCATTCATAACTTCATGACTTGGGGTTTTCATGATGTTCTGCATCGGGCTGTCCTTGATGACCCTTCAGAACCTTCAGCTGCTGCATGGTATGCTACCTTGCTTTTCAATAGCGATGGGAATAATTTATGCCATTGCTGCAACATCTGCAGTGACTTCTGGTAGTGTTGTGGGCACAGTTCAGTCATCTGATTTTAACCTACCGAACCTCAAATATATCTGGCCCTATAAACCCGCAAGACTGCCTCCATCCCTATGTTTCATCCTGCTATTCATGATAAACCTGGAAGAGTTCTTGGTGGTGGTTTCTGTGTGGCAGATCTGAACAGTGGCTCCATTTAAAGAGCTGTCCTTGGTGGCAGAACCTCAGGTTGGGACCTTCTAGAGGGTCAAAGAAGTCAGTGCTTCAGTGGTTTCTGGAAGTGATGCAAGATCTTCTTTATCTGGGCAGTAATTTTGGAGCTGGAGATAAAACAGGGAGTTCCTTTAGAGAGCAATATGGTGGATTCCACTCCACCCCCAGTGGCGGTAGACAGAGCTATGATCTTGAGGGGAGGGTGAAGAATCCCCTCTTGGAAATCCCTGCTTGTACAGGTGAGTGGGGAGGGGAGAGGCTGGGGAACTGTTAGATCCAAAGGTCTCTCAGCCCTGTCCCCACCCCTAACAGTGTGTCTCACCTAATATGTTCAGAGGCCTGTCTAACAGAAAATAGCTATTTGGAGGGTGGAGTGGTGAAATCACCTCCATTGCCCCTCCCGCCGTGCCAGCAACAGCCCAGCAGGGCATCGGATTCTTGGAAGCCTCTGACCTCAGAAGCTTCCATCTAGCAGGTGGCAAACTGGCAGGATTGTGCCCTAAGTCACTAAAGTTTAGTGACTAATTAGAATATCATTACTGAATATCTTTGAATGTTTCTGAAAGTGATGTGCCTGGGATCTTTGAAGACAGAGCAAATTAAACAAACAAAAGCTGCATCTAAAGCCAGGTCTTGAGGAGTTTCTTGGCTTGGTACAAAAGAACAATGTAGGCGGCCTCTGTCCATTTAAGACAGAGAGTCTCCCAGAAGCAAGAGGACCGATTGCATGCAGCTGCTTCAGGATGCGGCAGTTAAAAGCAGGAAGCAGGCAGGGGCAAGGCTGCTGGAGAACAATGTCATTTTCACATGCTGGATCTCACCAGCCTCGCCTTGAACCTCAGCCTTGCTCGTGTTCACTTATGTGTTGGACTCTCGACTGGAAAACAGACTTCTTTTTGCCACATTGCCTTGGATATGAATGAAATGGTAAAGTTTCCCACTTCAGCTTCCTTTTCTGTCTCTCAGCCTTGGACAGGTTTACAATCCTGTTATCAGCCAGTGAGTTATTGCTGCCTGCTGTGGTCAGCTGGCAAGAACTGACACTCCCCTACAGTCAGACTGATCTTCGCTGCCCTTCCCCAACCTGGTGTGCCCAGATGTTTTGGACTACAATTCCCAGCATTCCTGACCATTGGCCATGCTGGCTGGGATGATGGAAGCTGTAATCCAACACATCTGGAAGGTACCAGGTTGGGGAAGGCAAATCTACACCCAACAGAAGTAGAGAGGTGTGATTTCAGAGGCGTGCAAATCTTTATACAGATGGGCATGCTTCCTGCCCTCTATTTCACGTGAGGTTCCTTGTGACAGGGCCAGCCAGTTCCCAGGTGTGTTCCACCACAATTTAGTTTAGCATCAGTAAAAAAAGGGAAAAAGAAAACAACAACAACAAGGAATCTGGGGTGGGAACATGCAGATGAAGGAGGCCAGTCCAGCTCAGTGGCTGCCATGCAGTTCTAGGGAGTCAGGAAAAAGCCCACATGCTGCTGCCTCTGGGAAGCCATGAACAGGGCGTGGAGGCAATAACCCTCTGCCCTTGTTGCTCTCCAACAGCTTCTGTTCAGTGGCAGATTACCTCTGTCCATGGAGTTTCCATACAGCCACCAATCACAGCTAATAAAGCCAATAAAAGACCTGGCTGGTTCTTAAGATCTTCAGGGGAGGCCCTTCTTTCAAGAGTGCTGCCTTCAGAGGTGCGTCTGGTGGCAACCCAAGAGAGGGCCTTTATGGTGGCCGCTCCCAGGCTGTGGAGCTCCCTCTCAAGAGAGGCTGGGTTTGCTCCCTCTCTGTTGTCCTTCCGCTGGCAGGCAAAGACTGCTTTATTCAAGAAAGCCTTTGGCCTGTAAGTAGGTCTGTTGGGTTGGGTGCTGTTTTTTGTTTTGTTTTATTATTCTGTAATTGCAATGTTTTATTGTATTTCAATGTATTGTTTTATTGTTTGAACAAATTTTAATTGTCTCTGTAAGCTGCCTTGAGTGCCATTTTGGGGTGAGTGCGTAGAAAGACGGAATACAAATCAAATCAAATCAAATCAATCTATCAATCAAATGATAGACGTTTCCTCCTTTACATATGTGTCTAATCCACTATTAAAGTCACCTAAGGAAATAGCCATCTCCCCTTCTTCTGTAATTATTCTTTACTTATTTTGTTTAATTATTGTTTTATTGCCTATACTTCTTTTCTGAAGTCAACCAAGGTGGTTTACAAAAAGTTCAGAAAATTAAAACACACACATAATCAAATAAAAATCTTAAAAACAACCTTAAAAGCCATTAAATTTTAAAAGCCAAGTTAGAATGAAACATCTTGACCCCTTCCCCAAATGCAGAGAGAGTGGGATAATTAATGCCTTGTTGAGTAAAGAAGTGCTTCCTTCTGTCTGTCCTGAGTCTTCTGCCAATCCGTTTTACTGGAAGGTCCAGAGTCCTAATATTATTATTAGGGAAGGAGAAAGCCTTATCTCTATCCACTTTCACCCCACTATGCATAGCATTTCTCCTGCCTGCCACTGTGCTGGAATGCAGCCCCAAGATCTTCTCTGAAATGGAATTTAGCCTTTGGCTGAAAGAGGTTCTGTAAGCATGATGTGATCCAACATTGTTTGCAGAGAAAATGCAGGATCACATTTTAACCAATCTTGGGGAGGGGGCAGGGGATTTTAGAGGTGGATAGCAATCCAAATGCCCCTCCTTGTGGCCTCAGCTTTTTCACTAACTGGGTGAAGGTCATCTTCAAGAAGTTATTCTTGGCTGGCAATAGAGATGGAAGCTGGAAGATGGGTTCCTAGGAGCAGTTTGAGATGATTTCCATTGTCTTGTCAGTGAATTACGCATCACCATAATTATGTGTTTATTTCCTGTCGGTGTTTTCTGTTGAGCCACAGGCTGAAGACCGTCACCAAGCAGACAACTCAGTGAGGTTAGCTGATCATTCCGGAGCATAATTTCCTTCATTAAATATTAGAAGTAGTAAAAAAAAAAAGTCTGCTCTGAGCATGTCCAGAATGCTTTTACTCACTGATGAGTAACTGCAGCCAGCCTCCACATACCTTGGATTAAGGAGCATGGCTCCTGTAGAATAACAGGATTGAACGACCGCAGTCTTACCAAGTTATGCTGGCTGGATCAACTAAAAAAAGGAGGCTGGACAAAGAGATGCCAATATAAGCTGAGGGCCAATCATTTTATCTGTGAAGAATCATCAGCCATCTGGTTGCAGCCCTTAGGAACTGGATCTTTGACCATGATGCCAGTGGAGACAGGGCAGTCGTAACTGATGTATGCTTCTCAGCCTGGAATCTCAGCTCAAGGTGAACCATTCATGGGCACATGATCCTGAGATTATCCAGAAGATTTGTAGGGCCTTCACAGAACATAGATTCCAGCTGATGCTCTCTGCATATCTTGAAGGGAGGAACTTAGGAATTCCACTAGCAGAACAAAAATACATCTTTGGTTACAATTAGCTTGAAGATCTGGTACGTTATTTGTTGTTTTGCCCCTTGTAAATGGACCTTAAAGGGGCCGCGGTGGCTTAGTGGTTAAGATGCTGAACTGCAGGCCGGAAGGTCGGCAGGACAGCAGTTCGAGACCCGAGTGCCGCGTGACAGAGTGAGCTCCCGTCTTCAGTCCCAGCTTCTGCCAACCTAGCAGTTCGAAAGTAAGAAATTGCAAGTAGATAAATAGGTACCACTTCGGTGGGAAAGGTAGCAGCATTCCATGCACCTCGGTGTTCAGTCATGCCGGCCACATGACCACAGAAGCATCTTCGGACAGCGCTGGCTCTTTGGCTTAGAAATGGAGATGAGCACCACACCCTAGACTAGAGTCGAACACGACTGGTTGGGGACACCTTTACCTTTACCTTTTTAACTGGACCTTAGGAAAAAAATCTGCTACGCATTGGTCAGCAATGTAGAGACCAAAGACCCCAGGATTTGGGGGTGGAATTATTGACTGCTTAAAAAACTACACATTGCGTACATGGTATCCCCTTTAGATGTGGCAGATAAGGAGTTACAATCCTATTTCATTAACAATTTTAATATTCATTTATTTATTTGATTTGTACCCTGCCTTTCTACCAAGGAAATGTCACTCAAGGAGGCTTACAAATTATTAATAGCTCTAATATGCAAACCTACCTTTATATATAATCTCAGACTCATTCCTTTTTTCTTCCTTAGTATATGGGCTATGGTAGTGTGGCCCATGGTCTAAAAGTGATTCTTGTGTTTTATATTATGACTTGAAATCTTTGGTTTTATTATTGAATTCTTGCATATTGGCTTTTGTTTATATAATGTCATTCTATTGCAGCAGCCTTTGGCTACATACAATTTAGATCCCCTTTAAGACCCCTGAGCTCCTGGGTCTGAACAATTGGTGTGCAAGCACAGTGCGGCCTGGCAGCAAGCTCTATGAAACTGACATGTGAAATTGACATGTGAACAGGAATGAATGACCTCACCTGACACAGAGTCAGATCAAGGCGGGGCGGGGGGGTGTCTCCCAGTGGGCCCTCTGTGGACCAGCTGCCATCAGATGACCCACTGATATCATGGCTCCACCTGTCTTGCTTTTCTCCATCTGAGAGAGGCATAGAGTCCATGCTTCTCTCAGCACGGAGAAAGGGACTCGGCTGGTCCTGGGAGAAGCAGCTGATGCTCTCAGTGCCAGCTGAGTCCTCAGCATTGCACAGTGCACATTGTCCCCATGTGGGGACCAGGCATATGGACCCAACTGGCACTTGGAAAGGCAGCTTCTCCTTGCAGCAGCCCCTCACCACCTGCATCCCCACTGCTATCTGCAATCTGAGAGTGAAGATAAGAGAGGGTGTTCCCCTGCACACTGTCCCTTCTCCCAGCTGGGAGGGGGAGCAATACATAGGGGAATCATCACTGTTATCCCAGGTCAGAGATAAGAGCGAGGATTCCTCCTGGCACCTGAGAGTATCTTCTCTTCTGTTTTGGTAGCCACTGATAGCCTTTTCCTCCATGAATTTGACTAATTCCCTTCTAAAGCCATCCCAATGGGCTGCATGGATCCAAGGTTCCTCGTTCCTGTTTTAACTAGCAATTGCAGGGATCAAAGCCAGGATCTTCTGCACACAAAGCCTGTTCTCTCCCATTGGATTATGGGTCCGCTCTAACCACTGAGCCTATGGTGTCATGTGTCATGCAAGGAAGGCGTGAATAGCTGAGAGGCATGGACAGCCAAGAGCCAGGGAGAACGTGTTCTGTAGTATAGGTGGATATGCCTGCGTGTCTTTGTGTAAGCAATAAAAGGCAAAAGAGTGATTGAAGATCCAATATAGGGCAAATAAGGAGAGAGATTAAGTGGAGAGTTTTACTAGGAAATAATTGTTTTCTATATACTCTAATTGCAGTGCACTTGTAAAAACTGCCCTCATAAGCTAATCTGCTGCTAGATTTTTCTTTATGTGTTTTTAATGAATTAGCAATAAAGATGTCTCTTCTCGCACTTCCCACAAATGGTTCCAGAGTCGGAGCGAGTGTGGAGGGATAAGGCTTGCTAGCTCTCCCAGCCAGCAAAGGCATTCAGGGGTGAAAGGTCTGCAATGCCCTCCCTGAGGAATATGCGTGGGGATGGAGGAAGAGCTTTCACACATCTCTGACTAGAGGTGTGCTGGGCCTGTTTCTTCCACCCAAAAGTGGATGTTGCAACAAGACCTGAGAAAAGATCTTGGGTTCAACGTAAATCCACCCCAGTCCCTTGAAGGGCCTGCTAGATTCCCTTATGGGATAAGGGAAAGCTCTTTCTGAGGTTCAGTGGTTTCTCAAGCTTCAACTAGAGGCCTGGGGGACTAAGGACTTATACAAGTGATGAAAGGGGGTCAGGGGTATGGCTGAATTCAGTTCTCCTCTGCAAAACAGTGGGAGGCTGTTCCTGGCTTCCTTCCCTGCCTCCTCTGTGTCTGGAATGCCACCCCAAAGAGTAGAGCCAGAAGCCTGAGAAAGTGGAATTGCTTATAGCTTGGGCACGCCCTGATGATGCTGGAACCAGCTTGCTGACTCCAGCTGCTTCCCAGCCTTGGCGGTTTGGTGTGTAACACACAGTTAACCCTGCTCACACATCTGCTCAAGGGCAAATTAATAAATGATTTATTAAAACACATTAAGCATAGATCACCCAACCCAGGGTATCATATAAAGGCACCCCACCTCCATCCCAAAAAGGCCCCTTTGTGGGTCACCAAACACACCTGAATAGCTTAGCAAAGTTCTTCAAATGTCCATGGGTGGACATACTTCTGAGGCTGAAGAAACAGCATGCCCCACATGGCGGATCTGTATCCTCATCGTGACAGATAAGGAGCATTCCTACACCACTGTGGTGAAACAAAGGAAGAACTGTTGGAAATGCACTGGTAACAGGGAAATGCCATATGGTTATGACACCATTTCACTACTTGGGGGAGCAGAATTTCTAGAACCAGGGAATGGCACAGGGTTATCACCTTGTGGTGACGTTTCTCTGTCAAAGCTAATGGGGGTAAAGTAACTAGCACCATAGATGGTACTGAAATCCATTTGCCCATTGACAGAGCTTCTTCCATGTCAGGATGCTTGAGGAATTCTGTCTTTGTGAGCTCCTGATGCACACCTCGAAGACTAAGGTGAGGATTGGAACTTGGCTGTCAACAGGTTTCTCACGTGTCCAAATTTCGCCACACAGTTCTCAGCCCTTTAAGCATATCAAAGATACTATTTCAGTATACATTTTGAGATAAGGGATATATTTAAATACATATTTAAATAGTATTTTAAATGTTTTAATGAAGATTAATGTGGAAATAGGACAGAATTATGGGTAAACCTTGCAAAAGTGGCACAGACCAGAAATAGACAGGGTCATCCACCTTTATGTTCATGGGTTGAGTTCCTGTAATTTTGGCTGAATAACTTGATCTAAGAACGAGAACCAGAAGATTTGGCCCTCAGCCCTGATCCAGGTCCAGTTGTGTATAGCAACTGTTATTCCTGGGTAGGAATGCTCATTGCCATCTGAATGCCAGGAGCCCCAGGATCAGACTGCCCAAATTCACGGGGTGAGGCCTGTAGTGTGTTTGACACTAGAGGAACTGGTGAGGAGCAAGATTTGAACTGACACAGTGCCCTATATGCTGTTTGAATGCACAGAGACTTGTGTAGCTTAAAACAGTGAGTAGACTGTAGCAGGCTTTAGCTAACCAAGGTAGGCCCCTCAAATAATGGGCAGCTTTTAGCTGGCCTCTCATGTAAGCTAATTGGTACCAAGCAAGTTCAGCTCCATAGGTCAACAAACCTTCAACTGCAAGGCCTATGCCAAGCTGCCTCATCCTCCTAAAGATAAGGGTGTCGTGCCTTGATTCTCACGGGGCAGCGGAGAAACGCCCTCTGCCATGGTGGAATGTTGGGCCCCCATTCTCAGGGAAAGGGTGATTGATTTCCCAAAGGCTGTGATGCTTTCAGCACCTACAGGAAAGAGGGAGGGAACTATATACACTTGTGCTAAGAGCAGACCAATTTGGACTCACTCCGAGGGGGATACGCGTGCTGCCAGCCTGGAGAAACTTGCTGGACCCGGGGTAACCACTTGTACACTGTGAGGACCCCAGAGTACAATCAGCTGCGGCAAAGGTCTGCTTTGTCAACTGAAGGGACATGAGCTTTCTTTGCATAGTCTTGCTGCCTTTGTTTATTATCGTTGTCTAATCAATAAACTGTTAAACTGATCCATTTGTACCTCTGTCTCACTTTGGCATATCTGAATCTGGTTTAATTGGGGCCTAAGTAAATCAGGATCCCCAAATCAATACAAGGCCATGAACGTGGAGGAGGTGGCAGAGTGGGAGAGGGAGCAGCCCTCAGTTTGCTTATTTATTCATTCTATTTTTTAATCTGCCCAATCACCAATGTCCTCCAGGCTGACTACAAACAGTTAAAAGACTAAAATGCCATGCAAACACTTAAAAATATAAAATACAAATATGTATAAGAATAAAATGCTATACAATACAAAACAACAAAAACACACAGGAATTGATAAAACAGCCATAAAAATCTAGAACTAGATCTCGAAAATGCTTGGGAGAAAAGAGAGATCTTTGCCTGGTGTTGAAAAGATAATAATGTAGGTGCCAGGTGAACTCTTTGGGGAGTTTATTCCAAAAGTGGGGTGCCACCAAGGAGAAGGCCCTCTCTCTTGTAGCCATCCCCTAGCTTCCGCTGGTGCGGGCACTCAGAGGAGGGCCTCCGAAGATGACCTAAGGGTCTGAATTGGTACATGTGGGAGGAGACGTTTCTTTAGTTCCAAGCCCAGATTCCACTACTTCTCCAGAAACCCACCCACACCTGGAGCACATCTTGTTATTACAGGCGGGGGGGTCGTGCTGACACACTTGCGGTCCAAGAACTCCAGCCTAGAAGCCACAGCAGAGCCACTTTCCCCTCGATGCTGTGGGAGTCAATGGCTCCTGAAGCAGGCAAGGCCCATTAAACTGGAAGAGGCTTCTCCCAGCAGGGTTTGCAGAGCCAGCCACCCAGACTGATCTGAATCCCTGTTTAGGTTTCAGTCTGAGGTTGTCTGTTGCTGAAGCAACATCTGAACCTGCTTGTATGACACTTTGCCCTGAGCTCCGTGCAAAGCTATCCAGGGTGCTTTGCTCTGCGTTGCCCTATTAGAAACTGAACTTAGACTTGCTTTGCCCTATCAGAATGTTGCCTTGCTTTGCACTGCCTTCTGCCTTGCCAAAACCTGGCCTCATGCATAGAACCCTCCTGACTGGGCCGGAACTTCATGGGAAGGAATGCTGAATCAGCAAACACATCCAGCAAAGCCAACAGGATCCTGGGATGCTACCATGTTGGGTGTGCTCGCAAAAGCTGGCTTCCACCCATAGATCCCCTTTCCTGGACTGGTGTATTAATCTTGGCCATTGTGGTGTTATTTGTGCTTTTGGTCTGGAACACAACTGTATTTGCTTCCTCTGCAACATGAAGCAACATGCTGTGCTTTAGCAAGAGAATTTCTTTGTCAGATCACATAGAGATGTGGCAGGATGATGTGAAGATTCAGACTGGCAGGAGTCGAGGAGTTGCCAGTGGCTGGATAACAAGAGACAGGAGCGGGAACCACAAGAGGCTGCCTCAGCTGTCCGAAGGGCTTAGCGCACACGTGGGCACTGCACAGCCTCCATCGCTGCTAAATTGTCCTGACACCCTAGGAGAGGTGGGGACAGCTTGCTGGGTCCCTGCTACATTTCTGTCCTTCCCTAACATCCCGACAAGAGTATTTGCATTGCTGGCACGTTCCGCCTGGGATGAAACAGGCTGTCGTGAGCTTCCTCTGCTACCAAGCAAACAATCCCATAGGAGCATAGGAGGCGGCCTTACGCTGAATCAGCCCATGGGGTCATGTAGCCCAGTGTTTTCCAGCACTGACTGGCAGCAGCCATCCAGGGTTCAGGCAGGAGGTTTTCCTGAAACAACGGCAGTGGGGCACTCTGAGCCCAAGCCAGCAGCAACATGTGGCCCAGTCACCCAAGGGCCAGTTTGTTGTGCACTTGCCCAGCATTTCAGAGGATGACTTTCCTCTCCTTCTCCTTCCTCTTCTTCTTCTTCTTCTTCTTCTTCTTCTTCTTCTTCTTCTTCTTCTTCTTCTTCTTCTTCTTCTTCCTCCTCCTCCTCCTCCTCCTCCTCCTCCTCCTCCTCTTCTTCCTCTTCTTCCTCCTCCTCCTCCTCTTCTTCTTCTTCTTCCTCTTCTTCCTCCTCCTCCTCCTCTTCTTCCTCTTCCTCCTCCTCCTCCTCCTCTTCTTCTTCTTCTTCTTCCTCTTCTTCCTCCTCCTCCTCCTCTTCTTCTTCTTCTTCCTCTTCTTCCTCCTCCTCTTCTTCTTCTTTGTCCTCCTCCTCCTCTTCTTCCTCCTCTTCTTCCTCCTCCTCTTCTTCTTCTTCCTCTTCTTCCTCCTCCTCCTCCTCTTCTTCTTCTTCTTCCTCTTCTTCTTCTTCTTCCTCCTCTTCTTCCTCCTCCTCCTCTTCTTCTTCTGCCTCTTCTTCCTCCTCCTCCTCCTCCTCTTCTTCTTCTTCCTCTTCCTCTTCTTCTTCCTCCTCTTCTTCCTCCTCCTCCTCTTCTTCTTCTTCCTCTTCTTCCTCCTCCTCCTCCTCTTCTTCCTCTTCTTCCTCCTCCTCCTCCTCCTCTTCTTCTTCTTCTTCTTCTTCTTCTTCCTCTTCTTCCTCCTCCTCTTCTTCTTCTTCGTCCTCCTCCTCCTCTTCTTCCCCCTCTTCTTCCTCCGCTTCTTCCTCCTCCTCTTCTTCTTCTTCTTCCTCCTCCTCCTCTTCTTCTTCTTCTTCCTCTTCTTCTTCTTCTTCCTCCTCCTCCTCTTCTTCTTCCTCCTCTTCTTCCTCCTCTTCTTCCTCCTCCTCCTCCTCTTCTTCTGCCTTTTCTTCCTCCTCCTCCTCCTCTTCTTCTTCTTCCTCTTCCTCTTCTTCTTCCTCCTCTTCTTCCTCCTCTTCTTCCTCCTCCTCCTCCTCTTCTTCTTCTTCTTCTTCTTCTTCCCCCTCTTCTTCTTCCTGCTCCTGCTCCTCCTCCTCCTCTTCTTCTTCTTCTTCCTCTTCCTCTTCCTCCTCTTCTTCCTCCTCCTCCTCTTCTTCTTCTTCTTCTTCACCCTCTTCTTCCTCTTCTTCCTCCTCCTCCTCCTCTTCTTCTTCTTCTTCCTCCTCCTCCTCTTCTTCTTTTTCCTCTTCTTCCTCCTCCTCTTCTTCTTCTTCTTCCTCCTCCTCCTCCTCCTCCTCCAGGGGCTGCCAGCAAAATACAGAAATGCAAAAACACTCCTGCATAAAAGCCAAGCGGCATATAGCACAACACAAAAGGGCAAAATACAAATAAATGCACCCACATCTACACATTCGAATGAGAACAACTTACTATTATCCAAAATGTAAAACCGACCCCTTCATGTTAGAAACGCCAGGCCACCGAACAGTTTTTCCGGCCCTACCTGGAGGTGCCAGGGATGGAACCCGGGGCCTTCTGCATGCAAAGCAGGGGCTCTATCCCCGAGCCATGGCCCAATTCCATCACATACACACACGTGTTGAAAAGTCTCCACCACTGAATAAAGCTGCCTCCTGCTCCACATATATTGATGTGCCCATGGCAGGTGCCAGGGATGACCCCGACCGGGCAAATGAATGCCAGGATCCAGAGGACCACTACACGGACTGTGCTACCACACTTCAGCCAGGCTCCAGAGGTGGTCGCTAGCTTTTCTTGTGGTGCCTTCCGACTTCCCAGCTCCTCCCCACAAAGTTAGGACCCCTTTCTCCTCCACCACCCTTGTGGAAGGCACCGATGTCTTAGAGGAGGAGGAAGAAGAGGAGGGGGGGGGCAAACCCAGACATCCCACACCGAGTGTGAGATTTTGACTCCCTCCTTTAATTCCTCTGCAGTGTTGCCACTTTCTGCCAGGCTTCTGTAAGGTTGGGGCAGGTTAAAAAAGAGGCCTGTGGCAAGGCACTGAGGGTTTCAGGTCAGGACCTTTGTCAGTGGGGCCCAAACTTCCTGCCCTGCCATGCGGCTTGCAAGCATTGCTCCGTGGTGCCACCACAGCAGCAGGCCAGAAGGTGAACTGCAGCTTTACACCCAGCAGGGATCAGGTGACCCGAGGAGCCCATAGGCTCTCACCTGGCCATATATAACCGCTGATTCTGGCAACTTGCCCCCTTAGCCTGATGTTTCCCCAGGCAAGCACAGCTGCTTCGCAGATCGCCGGAACCACGTGCTGAGCTGCCTGAGCCTCGTGTCGTCCAAGCCAGCGAGGGATGCTGGAGGGCCTGGCTCCTTCTGGGAGAAGCAGGGGCTCTATCCCCGAGCCATGGCCCCATTCCATCACATGCACACATGAAGAAGGACGGCTGCCCATGCTGAGCCAGGGGCAGCTGAGAATGTGAGGAGCTAAATGTGCTGTGGCAGGACTGGGACCAGAATCACAGAGTTGGAAGGGGCTTCAAAGCTCATCTAGTCTGACCTCCTGGTGGTGCAGGAAATCCACTCGTATGCACCCTTGGTGGGTCAAACAGCACGCTCTACAACAATTGCTGGATGAATTAATTATGACATTTTAATCGAGCCCTTCTTCAGGATAGCATACATCACACACACACACACACACACACACTTTATCCTCACGACAACCCGGGGTTGGACTCAGTGGTCTTGTAGGCGCCTTCCAACCCTACTATTCTATGATTCAATGAACCCTGTAAGGTAGACTAGGCTGACAGTGACTGGCCCAAGATTACCTAGTAAGCTTTATGGATGAGTAGGAATTTGAACCTGGGTCTCCCAGGTCCTAGCTAGACACTTTAACCACTACACCACACCCACTCCCCACTTTTGTGCAGGTGAAAACGGGATAGCCTCGTGTCACTCCCTGTTTTCTTTCCAAGGAGCATTGCCTGAGCCCCTCCCTGCTATTCTGAATCACTGAAAGCTTTTCTCTGCCTGCTGCACACTGTATTTATTTAGTCTGTAATAGTCTGTCCTGCACTTGCTTCTGAAGCAGGCTGGGCTAGTAAACTAATCACAGCATGGTTGTTGTTGTTTTTTAAAAGCAAACTTAAGTATGCTTAATAGAATGCTTAATCCTACAACAAATCTTGTGGTGTTTATTATAGGATAGCTGCAAATCAAACAGTTTTTAGCAACATTCATATCTGGCAAGGCTATGATGGCGTGGGTTGGGGGTGGAAGAGAAGCAATCAAGTGATGCATGCTGGGGCACAAAATCCCAACTTCATGTATACACTGATGGGATCTGAGTTAGTGGTGACTGACCGAGAAAGAGGTCTTGGGGTTGTAGTGGACAGCTCCATGAAAATGTGCAGCTACTGTGAGACAGGCAAATTTTATGTTATGCACAATTAGAAAAGGAATTGAAAATAAAACTGACAAGATTATACAAATCTATGGTGCAGCCACACTTGGAATACTGTGTCCAGTTCTGGCCATTATACCTCAAAAAGGATATTGCAGAGTTGGAAAAAGTGCAGAAAAGGGCAACTAAAATGGTCAAGGGGCTGGAGTAAGTCCCCCATGAGGAAAGACTACAACATCTCTGATTGTGTAGCTTAGAAAAAAGGTGAATAAGGAAAGATGTGATAGAGGTGTACAAAATTATGCATGGTGTGGAGAAAGTGGATAAGGAGACATTTTTCTCCCTCTCTCATAATACTAGAACCCAGTGGGGTCCTCCCATGAAGCTGACTGGTGGGAGATTCAGGACAGAGAAAAGGAAGGGCTTCTTCACACAGCACAGAGCTAAACCATGGAATTCGCTACCACAAGACATAGTGATGGCCACCAATTTAGAAGGCTATCAAGGGCTACTAGTCCTGATGGCAATGTGCTATCTCCAGTATCAGAGGCAGTAAACCTATGTACACCAGTTGCTGGGGAACATGGGCAGGAGGGTGCTGTTGTGCTCGTGTCCTGCTTGTGGGTTTCCTATGGGCAGCTGGTTGGCTGCTATGTGAACAGAATGCTGGACTAGATGGACCCTTGGTCTGATCCAGCAGGGCTCTTCTTAGGTTCTTATGTTGGGATTTGTATCCATGTGCATACATCTACAGTCATGTGCACAGGAGTCCAGCTGCATCTCCCCTTCTTCCCTTATTCAGAGGTTTAACTTTAGGAGATTTGGGTGGAAGGAAACAGGAACTCTAGTGCAGCCTTCCCCAGCCAGCTGGGGATGATGGGAGCTGTAGTCAAGCTCATCCAGAGGGCGCTGGGTTGGGAAAGGCTGCTCCAGTGTCTGTGTGGGCACACTGTTGTCAGGCACAGTGAATGAACTGTGCACTGTCTACTGAATACAGCTCTAGCTTCCTCTTTCCCCATGAACTAGAAGCCCTGCTGTAGGCCTGTGTTAGGACCATTGTCAGGAGAAGTATAAAACCCTCTTTAATAAACCTGTGGCATTACCAACACCTTTGTGGAGCCTAAATGAGTACTCAAGGTCCAACACACAACTCACACAGACATCTGTCTGTCTGTCTGTCTGTCTGTCTATCTATCTATCTATCTATCTATCTATTTCAAAGCATCCCCCATCATCTCCTTCCAAAAGACAAACCGAGAATACTTTATCGGGGAAGAGACTAGAACATAGGGTCTTGCCCTCAGGGCCAGTTCCAGACTGTGGCGGGCCCTTGGTCAAGAAACTCGATGGCCCCTCCCTCAGGGAGTCCACCTTCTCGCCGCCATGGTCACCAGCTGATCTTGCTCCTTCTCCTCCTCATGGCGCCCACGTACTTTCTTGACATGAAGAGAACCAGTGGGCAAGCAGGCAGGGACGTCTACTGCTCCTCTTTCTCACCACCACCATTGTCCGGGCCAGAGCAGGAGGAGGGTGAACAAGCAGGTTGCAATGATGAAGAGGAGGAGCGAGTCCAGGGGTCCCTTGTCAGTGGGCCCCTGCTGGGGCGTGGGCCCGGCCATGCCTGCCCTTGGTGCTGGCTCTGCTTTCCCTGGCAGGTTGGGTCAGCTAGAAATTATGGGCTGAAGGCTGGGCAAGGCCTGTAGGAGGGTCAATCCGACAGCAGGGTCTTGGGCCCGGAAGTCCACTTGAAGTGGGTGGCGGAACACGTCTGCAAACTGGCAGCAGGCAGGCGGAAGAGGAGCAGCAGACACAGACAGCTCGAGAGAACTAGGGAGCCACATCAGCAAGACCAGATTTTGGCTGTTGCCCGGACAGACTGACGCTCGACCTGGAAGAATGCACAGCTTGGCCATGCCAGGAGAACAGAGTGGGTTGCTTGCAGGTTGGAGCCATGCTGCTGCATCTTGGAAGGACACTGCTGCCACGCCTGGCACCATGATGTGGCCTTGAGTGCCCCCACACACAGTGGGCACCAGGTCCCCAAGCAAGAGGCCTCCCGTTCGGGCCCCAGCTGCTGCTGCTGCCGGGGTGGCGGCGGCGGTGTTACTCCACCAGAAGAAACACTGAAAGGCTTCCACGGTGTTGCCAGCATCAGCTGAGCCTGAATCAAAACGACAAGAATCAATTTACACAGAGGGACTGCACACTCAGTCCGGTGGGAGGTGCAGGCAGCCACTGTGTATTTTGGATGGAAATAAAATACATTTCGATTGATTATGAGTTGTGAATGGCACTTGAGTGATCTCCCCCTGACTTTGCCCGGCTTGATGTGCCCCCGGGCTCCCAATCCATCCCGGGCCTGTTTTATTCACTCCTGCATTTGTAACAAATATCTTATGCATGCTTATACCATCTTTGCTGTTGTTTGTTTATGACCTGTGCTGCCACTAGATTCCCAGTGTAAATGAAATGCGACATGGCAGCCTTGTCGTCGGCTGACATGCATTTAATACATATGTAAATCCATCTCCTTGGACAGAGTGTCATATAAATATCGTTAACAGAGTGTTAGGATCTGTTCACCTCACAAAAGCAGAGGCCTGGTGTTTTTTTTTTTTGTGGTTCACTCTTCAGAAAGTATGACCCAGAGCTGCACAAGAGCCTTTGGATGTCAGGTTACTGGATGTGAGACCTGGCTGTCCTTGTCACGGACGCGGGCGGAGAAGAAGAGAGGTCATGCCTCTGCAGGGATGGCATGGGCGGGCTGGCCTCCCCCATTCCTTGTTTCAAACCCTCCAGAAAACCTGCCTCTCTGTCAACTTTATTTTAGAGTTACGATTTTAATGGTGTCCATGTGTCACGTTGGTTTTCTATGGGGTGTGAGCCGCCCTGGTCTCTTTGCGAGGAAGGGCGGGATATAAACATAAACAAACAAGAGTGCAGCTTCAGCTATTATTGTAATCAATCAACTAAACCAATTTATTTATTTATTAAATTTCTATCCTGTCTTTCCCCCCAAAATGGTCCTGGGGGTGTGTGTGTGTGTGTTAACAATAATGAAATAGAGATTAAAGCAAAACCTTAATTAAAATGTAAAAACAATTTTAAAAATTAAAGACACAATTAGAAACACAATAAAACACAACAATAAAAGAAATAATCAGCACCCACCCAGTGGAAAAGCCCTTCGGCAGCAAATCAGCTGATGTGCCAGTGGCTTTCCTGAATGAAAGAACAGATCCTAGGCATGCGTGCGAAAGGCGCGGGTCCTTTTGCTTCCAGTCCCCACACCGCTAGAAAGAGCGGGTGTCTTTGTTGCTGACTCCTGACAACTCTAATGGTGCTACCATGTGCAAAACCACGATTTGATCCGCAGAAGCTGCAGAAGGAAGCAGCAGAGTCCTGCGGTGGTAGCATGGACTGTACCACTTTGGGTTGTAGTGATACCATTTTTAAATCCCCCCCGCCCCCCGGCTGCAGATACAACAGCAAGACCCCACATGGAAACTTGCATATGAGAGAACAGCCCATTCAGTTAAATTTTATATTTGGCTTTTACTTGCAGGTTGATGATCCCCCCCCGCCCCCGCAGTAGAAAAGCGTTCCAAAGTGGGATTCTCTCCCTGCAGTCTGAAGTGGTCCAGTCCACTCCGCCACCTCAGAACTCTGCCGCCTCATGCTGCATGTGTGGACTGGGCCCATGGGCAGAGATCGGGAAGTTTAGGAAGGGGGTAAATCCTAAAACCGTTGTGTCAGTTTTGCCCATCGCTGGATCCAAGCCCTTGGCAGTACCCTTGCTTCTGTGGAGAAGGATGGCAGCTTGATGGTAGAGCCCCGGCTTTGTATGCCACAAATCTCAGCTGGCATCTCCAGTGAAAAGGATCAGGCACCAGGTGATGGGAAGACATCTCCCTGCCTGAGACCCCAGGGGCTCACCAGCAGTCAGAGTAGACTGGAGTAGGCAACCTTTTGGGAATTTGAGAAACAGTCCTGGACACAACCCTAAAATGGCTGCCTTGGATGGGCCTGGCTAGTTGCAAAGGGCAAATCACCACTCCAGAGACATTCATGGGAATTAAGATGGCAGCAGCTAAACACTCCCACTTTCCTTCCTTGATTCCAGTAAGAAAAAAAAAAAAAACAATTGGAAGAAGTAGGGCACCAAGGAAGGTGCATGGGGGCAAATTGGTGCCCAGAGGCTCCATGTTGCCTACCCCTGGAGTAGACAGTGCTGGGCTCAATGGACAAACAGTATGACTTTGTCTAAGGCAGCTTCCGCTGTACCTTACCTTCCATTGGCAGAAGGGTCACACTCACCATAGCCAACAGAGGTTGAAAGCTGAACTTGGAGGGGACTAAGATGCATGGGCATGTCCCAAGAGATCGAGAGCAAAAGACAATGCGCAAGTGGATGATCCAAATGGTTACATTTCCAGGTTCCCATTAGCATTGGTCTGAACAGTTTCAGCATGCCCCCCCCGCACCGCCCAGTAAGAAAATAATGTTTCCTCCCAACTCAAAGGGACCTGATTATCCATCAGCACTTTAGGAGGCTTTTGAACTATACTGCCCATGCCAAGGTATGCAGAAAAACCACAGAGCATTCTTTCGGTGGGGGAAACTAAATACCTCCAACAATCAACTGTAGGCTAAATCTAAAGAGTTCAACATGGATGCCACCCTCTCATGAGCCAGCCTGCTTGCCTGCCTTGAATAGCATCCATTTGCCGGCACTTGGCGGGGAACATCTGTCCTTTGGGAGACAGCGGACACAGCCTGAAAAATTAAGAACTCGCCACGGTAGAATCTGAAACCTCAGGCGCCTTTTGTTTTCCATTGTTGGTGTTGATGATACCCTTTTACTGGAATAACTCACCCACACTGACAGATAAGCTTTTAGAGTAGTGAAATCTTGGTGACACTTTAAGTGCCCCAAATGACAATACAAGGACGTGAAAAATTATCCTGCACACACTCCATACAACACGCTTGTCAAAAGCACACACGCTGCTTGGGAACCAAGGTTCCTGCTGCTGATGGGCAAGTTCTCCACCCACTTGGTGGGGCTATCATTACAACACCTTCTCCAAAAGTGGTTGTCAAGTCTGTCAAGAAATCACCAGCAACGGCTGTTTGTAGGATGGCATCTCCTCCCTCCCTCTTCTGTTATCATAGCAGGGGAGGTCTGAAGTGACTTTTAAACCTGGAGCCCTTCATGCACCCTTCCCAGCACACAACACATCAGCAGCGGATGTCGCCTCCGCCTCCATCCAGGCCCCTCCACTTGAAATGCATTTCCAGAAATGATTTGGAGAAGGCTGGGAAGGAAATGGAACAGCCTGATCTTGTTCACACAACGGATTCCCTGAAGGTCCTTATTCAAAATCCTCAATTTATCTGGTCATTAGATCTAATTAAATTCCTAAGACTTGGAGGCCTGATGAGTGGGTATTGCTTTTTCTCACCAATTAAAATAGAAGAGATTAAAAATGCCCTAGATGCTTTGTCCTTGCCATGTTTAATTGTGGAGGGAGGGTATGGGTGTGTGCAAAAGGCTGCAAAGGAAGGAAGGAAGGAATGTTCTTCGACTAAAGTTGGTTTTCTTGGCCCAAAGCAAAATCCTTTTGAATTCTTTCAGCAAATTCCCAGGGGGACATGTCACAAGGAATTCAAAGTGAACCATGGAAGATGGGGGTTTGTGAACCCACTCAAAATAACAGTATCATGTTGTGTTATTTATTCGTTCAGTCACTTCCAACTCTTCATGACTTCATGGATCAGCCCATGCCAGAGCTTCCTGTCGGCTGTCGCCACCCCCAGCTCCCCCAAGGTCGAGTCTGTCACCCCCAGAATATCATCCATCCATCAACATCTGAGATCATCTGAAACACCACCTGTCCCCTTTGGCCAAGGGAAACAGCCTGGGACCTGGACTGTCTTCACCAACTGCAGGGACCAAAAGACCCTGCCGTAATGCAAACAATATTATAGCAACCGCTAATTATGACTTCCAGAAGATGCTTTAGTTATGCAGGGAAATCCAGGATGTGTTTTATGAAGCATTCTGGGATGTGTGTGTGTGTGTGTGTGTGTGCGTGTGTGGTTCTTGAACAGCTTTGTTAAGTTTATTTTTGTGATATCTGTGACATGCTCAACTGTCATGGCGATGATGACAAGGACAATTAAATCCCTCTGATAAGGACTATCAGAACATCTTATAATGACATATTCCATTATTCCAAATATGCCCTGAACAAAGAAGTTCTCCCTTTTGCTTATGCCACATCACTTCCATTGGATTAATCACCTGAAAGACCCTGTCCCGGACATTAAACAGTACCAAGAAGGTACTAGTCAAAGTTATGAATTATACAGTGTTCATATGAATGCTCCTGGGGAGGATGTGAAGTGCTGGAGCCACGCCTCAAAGCTGGGTCAGTTGTGAGAGGCACATGGTTATGTGGGGTATCTAGGTGTGGGGAGGTTCATGGAGAGAATCCATGAGAGGAGAATGCAGGAAGGGGAAGAGAGCAGGAGCAGAAGGTGAGATGTGAGAAGCAGAGCAGAGTTTGAAGTCAAAGTGTGGGTTAGATTATTTCTAGGCTAGGGAGGCCTTCCATCCAGACTAGGGACAACTAGGATAAGTAGATGCCAAATACTCTGGCCAGTATTTCCAGAGATGTACAAAACTTCCCAGATAAATTTGACTCCGCTTATGAAAACCCATTTGATATGTCACAATGCCTCAGATGTTCTCCAGTGGAGGAGTCTCAACATCAGCTGGTGAAGTGAAGACTCCACAGAGTCTTCTTCTGCGGAGTGGCTTCTTACCATCAGCCAGCCCCTGAGATCATCTGAAACACCACCTGTCCCCTTTGCCCCAAGGGAAACAGCATGGGACCTGGACTGTCTTCACCAACTGCAGGGACCAAAAGACCCTGCCATACATGCCCCTACACACTCCTGTTACAGTTGCATCTTTTCTGCATTTTAATGGTAAGCTGCTTGGGGAGCCAATCATGGTGAGAAAGTGGGGGTACAGATGGATGGATGGATGGATGGATGGATGGATAAACAGAGAGATGGAGAGACAGAGGTAAATTTCCAGGGCTGTTGTAATTTACAGGGATGTTTCCTAGGGGGGTGTTGTCCCTGGTAAGCATGGGGACCTTTGGCAGTTTGGGACAGGCTGGTAAATATTTTCATTTGCCTGTTCGCAAGGCTGCCACCACCTTATATGAGGGGAAAGGGCCTTATGCTGCCTTTTCCAACCATAAGGGATCACTCACCCCTCGACAACCTTACATCTCCATGCTGGCTTTTGAGTGACAGATGAGAAGGAGATGGGGATAAATTGCCAGGTGTCAGAGCAATGTTTTATCTGTGGCGCTGAAGGAGCGTTCAGTATATGTGTGAGTTTTGTGTGGAGTGAACAGTGCCAAATGGCAGTCAAGTGTCAAGTGATGCTGGGGCGGGAGAAGCAGTGAGGATTCGCAACAGATGGAGATGCAACCAGGACCCAAAGGAAGCAAGAGGCTGAGCCAACCAATGGGAAGCAAAGGAGGGGTGATTTTGATGGGGAGCAGCTTATGGGTGCTTGCCAGGTGAGCGGGGGCTGCTTCATGCCCAGGTCCTAAGATCCATCCCAATGCCATTTTAGAGTGAGACTCCAAAGCAGTCTTGGGCTGCTTCACCCCCACATCTCTGCACTCGATGGCTGAACCCTTTGGGGATGGGGCAGAATTTTCTTTGGTCTGCATTTTTAAGCTGACCAACCTAATAGGCACTTCCCAGTCCAATGTGCAGATCATAAGTATGTTGGAGAAATCCCCAACGGAACTAAATGAATTTGGATTTTTATGAATCCAACCCACGGATTCCACAGCAGACCAGCTTTTCCCAACTTTGCACAAATTTTGCTGTAGAAAAATATGCAAAAAAAGAAAACAAAACAGCCTAAAATATGCATTTCCCCCTAGGCTAAGTCATGAGAATGCACATTTTGGGAGGAATTTGTACATTTGGGGGAATTTGTGCATTTCCGCATGTGCGAATTTGTGCAAATTTTGAAAGAAATGAAAAAACCCTACTCTGTCAATGGGCAGTTGATGGAATGAAAGGCACCTGACAATCCACAGAACACAGACAGAATGGATTTTACACAATCGGTACATTGCTAGCAGATTGGAACACAGTCATCATTTGGACAGCACCTTCTTGAGCGAAAGGGCTGTGATGCAGTCCTTGGCTCAAAAGGCAACTATTAGGGAAAGTTGCATACAAAAAATAATTAAGGAAAATTGTGTACAAAATGTTAGGAGAAATTGTGTATGAAAGTGCCTGCAAATTTTTGTGGTTTCCCAGAATGATGCAGAAATTAGATGGAACATGCAAAACAGACACAGACCAGAAATAGAATGATTTCTCCATCCCAAGTACGTTTACACTTGTTCACAAGTGCATGATCATCACTTGGTGACCACTACAAGTGATGACTGGCATGCATGTATGGACAGACCTGTTCTATCACATCTTGGGACTGTAAGGGGAGACAACACAGAGGTCTACAGAATTATGCCTGGTGTGGAGAATGTGGGTAGGGAGACATTTTTCTCCCTCTCTCAGAATACTTCAACCCAAAGGGGGTCCTCCCATGAAGCTGATTGGTGGGAGATTCAGGAGAGATAATAGGAAGGACTTCTTCACACTGCACATAGTTAAACTATGGAATTCATTGCCACAGGATACAGTGATGGCCACCAATTTGGATGGCTTTAAAAGGGGGTTGGACAAATTCCTGGAAGAGAAGGCTATCAATGGCTACTAGTCCTGATAGCTATGTGCTGCCTCCAGTATCAGAGGCAGGATGCCTTTCAATACCAGTTGCTGGGGAACATGGGTGGGAGGGTGCTGTTGCACTCATGTCCTGCTTGTGGGCTTCCCATTGGGGAAGTTGGTTGGCCTCTCTGTGATCAAACCCTGGACTAGATGGACCTTGGTCTGACCCAGCATGGCTCCTCTTATATTCTTACATTACACCAAGCATAATGATTTTCAGTAGAGCTGGTTCACACTTTCAAATGAGACATATCATATGCAGACGTTCAGTGTCACTCCTCTTCATGAATGGAAAAAGGGAATTTTGGTAGCAGGTCCCTCCCACTTTGCTTGCCTGATTTCCACACTTACACATGAATCGTGTCTACCTGCATGGGCCATTGTGCATTTTATTGCATCTGTGCACATCAGGTGGGAGAAAGGGATTGCACAATCACAATTTCTAGACAGAGAAGAGTGACGCTGAATGTTTGTACAGAATTTTACCAGGGGAGGCTGTTGGCTCCGATTTTGCCAGGGCTGTGAGTCCCTTCTGGGTTTCAGTCAGAACCAGCCAGAACTCTAAAGAAGCTGTCTGAAGTGCTGAACCCATTTTGGGGATAGGGGTCAGCACCTTGGATAGCTCCTTTAGAGTTCTGGCTGGTTCTGACTAAAACCCAGAATAGATATAGCCCCACCAAAATTGGAGCCACCAGCCTCCATTGGGTTTTAGTGTACAAGTTAGCACATGTAAAGAAATCTCATGGTGTACATGCATGTGTGAATGTACCTTTGAGGAATGACAGGTGAATATGTGGACTGTGTGGATTTGAGCTGAAGTGTGGTGAGGTGATATGAGAATTCTGTGCAGTGTTAAACCTGCGATGGGCCAATCACACATGGAAATCATCACTTGATATTGAAGCGGTCAAGCATGTATTAAGCACACCCTTATATGTGTCTATTTCATGTCATGTTCCTAGCATTTTGCAAAGCTCTCCACAGAGCAGGACCCTACCCAGGTTTGGTGTGATTTAGCACTATGCGTTTTTCTTTTTCTTTTTTTCTTTTTCTGTTTTCCCTGAACAGCTTTCTTTGTTTAACTGCATAATTTTTCATGGCAATATTTTTTAAAATGCCCCTGCAACTCAGGACACAATAGCTGACCCCTTATCGTTAGACTGGCACTGTAAGCTGAAAGAGGACAGCCAAGCTAACTGATGGCTTGGCCAAGCATGAAGAGCAGAAATACTGTCTCGGCCACCAGAAAACTGCATGGGAAGATCAGGACATGAGCACGGAAACCCTCACGCCGGCGTTCGCATGGCTGTGTGCTCTGGTGCCTGGCGGTGCACATGTGATTTGCCAGAGGAGGAAGCTTCACTTGTAGGTCATGGGTGGGCCTCTCACAATATGAGTATACATCTCAGCATCCAGTTCCCACATATACTAATCTGTGCTCATTCTAGAGATTAAATATTGGGGGCGGGTGGAGTCAAGAGGTGCTAAGACTCAGCTTTTCCCAGAAGTCAGAGCATCTCACCTGGACCCTCTCCTCACAGTACCATTTGTCATGCAACAATCCAGGGTGAGTGATGTGCGGAGACAGGAGGTGGATGGTAGGATCACGCCCATTGGTCCCAGTCCAACTTCTGCACATTCATCTGAACCTGTGCACAGAGCCTACCTGTGTCACCAGTGTTAAGGGAAATGTACAAGACCCACATTTACCCAAAAGGAAGGCCCCACACTGAAGGATCCACTGATGAATGGAGTCTAGCAGGGAGGAGGTGGGGAGAGAAGAGTTTGACCTCAGTTAGCAGGGCTACATAGCTGAGGGTTGGGAGGACCCTAGGTTTGCTTCTGGCCAGAGCTGTGGTTGGAAAGAGAAGGGGCAAGCTTGAGAATGGAGCCATTTCTTTCACTGGATGGTCTACTGACTTGGAGGATTCAGGTGGTCTGGGTCAAGTGCTCCCTGCATGGTAGCCGTTGCACTTTTTCAGGGGCACACACACCCCGGAAGGCATATAATTTCACACAGTATGCAGTGGCAAACCTGAGTCTACATTTAGCAGGAAGCAGTAGCCAACAATGCCTCTCTGATACCTAAGCAAATCTCTGTGAGATGTATGTATGTATGTATGTATGTATGTATGTATGTTTGCTGCATTCACACTTTACATTTTTTCAGTGCACATTTAAAACATACATCTAAAAATATAATGTATGATTTGGTCCACATTGGCTCCAATTTTGGTTCAACTCAAGAATTCTGTATTCATAGCATTATATCAACCTTTCCATGTCAGAGTAGAGCTGCAAAGCTTGGTATGCACACTCAGAACACAGTTCTCCATTTCAAATTTCAAAGGCGGTGTGATCTATTCCCACCCCCCGCTGCTTTTTTCCTTCAAAATACTGTGCCATTTACACCATGAGATGATGGCCAGTGATAGCAGGAAGGCCCAGAGATGTTCTGAGCTTTCTAACTGCTCAGTACTGATGCCCAGAACAGTAGCTTGCAACTTTGTGGGAGGGACCAGAAAGGTCAGTTTGTTTGGGGAAGCCTCTTGCACAGGAACTAGGAAGTGGGGAAGGAGGATCAGGGCTAGAGAACTGAGTGAGAAGAGACCCCCAGAGGCATGGAAGCTGACAGACATGCGTGGTGGATGAAGGAAGGGCTGTGCATTAGCTTTGGAACAAATGGAAAATCGAATGGAATAGGGACAAATACAATTTGTCTTCATTCACAAATTAATGCAGAGGGGAATAAATGGGATTTCCATTCATGCCCATTTGTTCCATCTGGGGATGGAAAGAGCATCTCTGGTGGCAGCCAAAGTAGTGCTGTGCCGAGAATTTCTCCCACGTTGCTTTCGACCATTCTCATTCAATTTGATAGAAAAGAAGTTGCTTTTGAAAGGAAATTCAGAGGAGGAGAAATCTGAGGAATGCTCATGGGTTTGGTCTGGAGTTCTTGGGCTTACCTTACTTATGAGGTGGCTGAGGAGTGTGCATGAGCGTCCCGTCTGGCATTGTACAGTCATCTCTGTGGCAGCCTGCAGCCTCCTCGGCTTCCCACACCTCAGCTAAAGCCATCTTGAGGGAGACCTCATGAGTAGGGATAGCGGAGAATTCTGCCACGGACTCCAGTGAGGCCAGATTCTTTAGAATCCAGCCCCCCGGAGTCTGTGGTGGAACGGCCTCCCTCCCCCCCGCCACCCTGCGGAATCCCCCCAGGACGGACCTACCTGGTGGTGGATGCAGCGGCGAATGAAGTGGCGGCGAATGAAGTGGCGGTGAATGAAGTGGTGGCAGCTCCAGCCGCTGCCAGGCTGCTACGGCCGCCATTTGCGTCCCTGCGCTAGCCGTGATAGGCTACGTAAATATTTACGTAGCCTATCACGGCTAAAGCAGGGACGCAAATGGCGCAGGATGCTATGCAGGACGCCATTTGCAGCCGCAGCAGCCCGGCAGTGGGTGGAGGCCCTGCTGTGGACTGGTTGCAGAGCGGAGCTGGCTGGGCAGGATTCCGGGGGGGGGAGGAACGGATTGCCTCCCCCCCGTTGAGGATTCCGGGGGAGGAATGGATCACCTCCCCCCACCTGCAGACCCAGGTAAGTGGGGTTTCATGCACCCCTACTCGTGAGGCAATTCCTCCCATGGGGCTTTTTCAGTTCAGGAAGTGCAGGTGGCCTGGAGGCTGCAGAGCAAAGGGAAGATGTGCAATAGGGAGAGAAAACACCCCCAGCCCCCTCGGCCCCCTCGCAGCAATTAGGGAAGCTCAAAAACGGCACCAAAAGAAATTCAAAATTGTGCCTCAGAAAAGTGGACGCCTCGATGCGTCTGATGCTGTTGCCACTTACAGAAGCAGCGCAATGATCCAAAAACCCTGAGGGAAGAAGACAGAAGCTGTGCTACAACCCCTGCCACTAGTTAGCCCTCCCTGTGAGAAACTGTTGGGGAATTTCTCCTCCCCTAGGAGAAATTCGGTGAAATTGTCCCCCCAGTTTCTCTGCCCACCAATAGGCTGGAGAATGAGAGAGGCCCTCTGCGCACAGCTCTAAGCCAAAGCCATCTTTGGCAGCCACTCCTGATGGCTGCCATTTTGTTTCTCCTGGAATGCCCCAGACTCTGCATTGTTCTGGGTATTCCAGTGGGGGGAAAGGTAGTTGTTGACAGGGTGCCCAGGTGACCTCTTTTGCAGAGGACAGTCCTCTATTTGACGAGCTGCCAGAGGAACATCCTCTATTTGAAGCTGTCCTCTATTTTAAGTGCTGCACTCTCCAATTCCAGTTTCAAGATCAAGATCCATCAGAATTGCTTCCCATCTGCGGTTAGCACCTGAACAGCAAGCTGAACAAGCACCCCGGTCACTTGGTCACAGACTTCCACACTACGGCAAGATGAACTCTATTCTACTGCTAATAATGTCTAAGTTTGCATTTATACATCCAGATTAGGATATGCAAACTTTAGGCAAATCCTCCTTTGTCCTCTTCTTTGGCGATGCCCTCCCTCTAATCCATGAGTGGTCATGCTAGTTGACAGAGGGGATTGCCTTTTTGTTTTCCCCACAATGCCCTGGAATGACACAGTGTCCAGGCCATTCTGGGAAAAACAAAATGGCTTCCACCCTGAGGGCCAACCAACGTTTGCTTTGCTGCTGTCATGACCACCACAGACGGTGCCCCCACCCCGAAAAAAAAGAATTGGACAAGAAAGGACAAGGAAGAGTGAAAAGAAACCAAGATGAAAGTGAGTTCTGAAATAAACAAAATGCTAACCAATAAAAAGCTCCAATGCTGCTGTGTTAAGGTTCCAGAAGCTCTGACTCAGTCTTCCTTTGCATCCTTGGACTGAAAAACCAAGAGCTGTAGGGAATACAAGGTGGAGGAGGGTGGGGTGGGGGTTGAGGAAAATAAGGGCAGGGGAGACGGGGAGTTGAGGAAAGGAGGGACTAATGAATGTAAGGACAGGAGTGGCTGCATATGGTTGACAGCCAGGTAGGGATACCCGTCATCCCACCCTCCCAAAATACACTGCTGTAGCTAATCATGGCTGCAGGCATGCCACACCAGGCACAGTGTGGTGGTCGTGGACAGCAGTGCCAGGCAGGGAACCGGGAGGAGAAGCCATGGCTGCCTCACCTCCTGCAGCACACGGGAGGTTCCAAGGTACGTTCTGTCCTATGGCTTTGAAGCTGGTGGCCTTATTGACCTATAGCGGGGGTGCTGAACTCAGGCCTGTGGGCCGAATCTGGCCCCCCTGGGGTTCCCCAGATGGCCACGCCCCTTCCCCTGGCCCCCAACCACCGATCATTTGGTGGTTTCCCACCTTTTGAGCAGTCCCCCCCCCCATTCTGAAAGGTTGAAATGCCTTTCCTGGGGCTTAGTTACGGGCAGAAAGAGCTTGAGGACAATATCCTATGGCATTGATCGTAAGCCTCTGCACTTGGAGGCTTATAGTCATTCTATGCTGAGGCCACCTTCGCCTCCCGGTCCTCCCACCCTGCATTTTTGATGGTGTTTCGGAGGAGGTGGGGAGGGGGCTGGAGAGGCCTCCAGACAGCACGTACCCTGGTCTCTCCAGCTTCTCCCCTCCCCACCCACCAGGAACCCCCTCCTCCCCCTCTCCGAGGTCACTTTTCTGACCTCGGACCACAGCTGATGTGGCTCTTTTCATGCCGGCGGGGGGTGGGGGAGATCCAGTTCTCTCCTCAGATGCTGTTTGGGGGCCATAGGAGTGCTCCCTTAAGCAACAATATGCCCGTGCGTGTGACCTTGCCCCTTTGATCTTTGGCCTCACCCTGTTTTGCCTTCTGCCCTCCCACACCACTGGAATGCGGCCCCCCAAGAGAAATAGGCAGAGGGCTTACTGAGATAGAGACACGCATACACAATCTCTAATCAGTCAGCAAGGTTCATATACCACAATCAAACATGATTTCCATTTTTTTGGGGGGTAGGAATTATACAACATCACAAAAGTAATTCACTTCTTCCCAGAAGGAAGGAATAGTGATGGATGTATCAGACTATTTTCAATCCTTGTCTTTTTCCACGTGTTCATTCAGAAGTCTGTTGTGTCCCATTTCTGCATTAATTTGCTTTTTAAAAATCTGCATGAAAATTCATACACATTTTATGTGCATTTTATATGCCTTTTATGGCAAAATACCCATTTCTATACATATTTTGGCAAATTTTTAAAAGCCAAAAATTGCTTTGCAAAATATGGATAAGTGTGGAATTGGAAAGGCAACTGTATTCTGACCCCCATGTTAGTTCAGGAAATGTGAATCAGGTCGATATTTACTCCCAAATGCAGACTGAACAAAGGCCTTTGAACCATGTGATATGTAAATACTTATTAATTTTATTTAGGTATTTATTACATGTAAGAAAACAGATTTTTACAAAGATGCCACAACAAGTCACTAGTCCTCATCCAGAGCTGATCCTATGTAAGGTCTTCTGAATCTCCTACAGCTCAGGGAACATCCTGTTTCTACCTTTCTGCAAGAGAACCGTGTGACTTCTCAGTAAGGAATTATTTTCCAGCCAATCTGTACTGCCCAGTTCAATTCTGCAGGTGGAGCTCTAAGATCGCAAGATTCTTGCCTCTGACTGCAACCATCCTTGCACAATCATCACAGCACCTATGGCTGGGTGTCTGAAAATGACTTTTATGAAATCTTGGGATTGATACACTATTTTTCCAGATGCCTTTTCAATATCTGTCTGGAGAACTGTATGAAATATCAGCAAGTGCCACAGCTTGGCATTTCTTTTATTTATTTATTAAATTTATTAATCGCCCATCTGGCTGGTCACCCAGCCCCTCTGGGCGATGTACAGCAAAACAGTTAAAACAATAAAATTCTACATTAAAAACATCATAAAAAATACCCTAACCCATCCTGAATGCCTGCCTGAACAACCACGTTTTTAATGCGCGGCAGAAGCTCATTAAAGAGGGGGCATGGCGGAGTTCCCTAGGGAGGGAGTTCCACAGAGTGGGGGCCACCACTGAGAAGGCCCTCTCCCTCGTCCTCACCAGTCTAGCTGTCCTGGCTGATGGGACAGAGAGAAGGCCATCTGAGGCTGCTCTTGTTAAGCGGCCTGTCTGGTGTTGCTGGAGGCGCTCCTTAAGATAGGCTGGGCCGGAACCATATAGGGTTTTAAAGGTCAAAACCAACACCTTGAATTTGGCCCGGAAAACAACTGGCATGTGATCACCTAGTGTCCAGAGACCCAAATAATGAACTAAATAAAGTGGAAATGTGTGTGTGTGTGGGGGGGGGGGGAATGGAATGCAGCCCATGGTGGCTACAGATTCTGTGTTTACCTGCTCTGGCCTCAGGCCCTGCAGAAGGCAGTTCTTTTTGAGAGGGGATTCTGGAAGGGCAAGAGAGGCAGGGTCCCTTGAGCATCTTGCTTGCACAAGCCTTTGACCCATACCTCTTCTGTAGGGGCATCATGAGTCTGGATTCTAGCTTTTTACATGATCTTTGCATTGAACAAGACCACAGGTCATGTCTCTCCAAGACTCTGACTTCTAATTCTCTCTGGGAACAAAGCAAGGACCATGCTGGATCAGTCCACCAAGCTCAGCCTTCTGCTTTCTACAGTGGCAAACCAGACACTTCCAGGAAGCACATGAACAGCACATGAAGGCATCCCCCCCCGATGTTCCCCAGCAAGTGGTCCTCAGAAGTTCATGGTGACCTTTGTGATTAATATGACATTGACAGACCGATCCTCTGTGCGTTTGTCTGATGCCTTTTCATCTCTACCATAGGATTTTTGAGATGGGGCAACCAGAAGTTTATATTGTATTCCAACTGTGGCTGCATCTTAGATTTCTGTAATGGCATCCTCAATACAAAAGGAAAATAAAAGGGAGAAATCCATGCATACAGAAAACTAGCTTATCAGGGAGAAGGCTAGGTCAGTATATCTAGTTTTCTGTGTGCAAGGATTAGAGAGAGAGATAGTTGAGAACATAAGAAGAGCCCTGCTGAATCAGACCAAGGATCCATCTAGTCCAGCATTCTGTTCCCACAGTGCCAACCTGCTACCCCAATGGGAAGCCCACAAGCAGGAGACAAATGCAATAGCACCATCCCACTCATCTTCCCCAGTAACTGGTACTACTGGAGGCAATAGATAGCCTTCATGAATTGTAGAGCCATTGATAAGCCATGTATTTCTCATCCCCTTTTAAAGCCATCCAAATTGGTGCTGCATGGATGCTTAGATAGAGATATATGAAGGGGTACAATCCAGGCACTGTTTTACCACCTCTCTGGGAGAAGTCACCCAGAGAGATTTTGTCCTGCTCCACAGGTTACCTCTGTGTTTTGGAAGCTCATTCTATGTAGTGTCTACCACCCATGCCATCCTAGGAATGTGTGAAGGCAAGAATGGGTGTGATGACCTGATCACTCCCTATACCATTCAGACCTCCCTCACAGGGCTTTTTTCAGGTCCTCTGCCTTCAGAGGTTAGGTGAGTGGGTACACGCAGAAGGGCCTTATCAGTGGTGGTGCCTAACTTTGGAAGTCTCTCCCCAGGGAAGCTTGCCTGGTGACTGCCTGATGCCTTTCCAGTGCCAGGCAAAGACCTTTTTTATGTCCCCCAGCTGTCTTTTTGACACAATAATTTAAAGTGCCTCTTCAAACCTAGCTCATATTGCCACTCTGTTTTTATCTTATCACTGTTCTTCTTAAATTAACTGTAAGCTGCATGGAGAGGCTTTGGCCTGGCAGAGCAAAGTGGGTGGCGAAAGCAACAACAACACACCTCTGGTGAGCAAAGAAAGTAAATGTAACCCCACTGCTGCCTTAAGCAGAGGGGAAGGGCACAGAGAAAAAGGGGGACTTCAGACGTCACAGAAGGACTGGACCCGCCACACGGATATCAGCAGCCCATCTCGCCATGCGCAAGGGCGTCACCATTCCTTCAACCTGTGAGAGCATGGCACAAGGAGTATCTCCTTGTGGCATTGATATGCCATCAAAAAAGCAAAAGCCATGGGTACCTGCAGGGAGAGACCTGTGGTATTCAGGGCTGCCGAGGTGGATTCCATGATGTGTGTGGCATGCTTGACATATACAGTGCATTAGCTGAGATGACATTGACAAAAAGTGTTCAGATCTGCGGCTTTCCAGGGGAGCTCTGGACAATTCTGTGCATTTCAGTGTGGTTGCTGCCACCCATACAACTCAAACCTTGAAACAACAACAAGCTGATTCCACCGGCTTGCTAGCTCGCATTGTCTGAAACTGTAACAGGAGCCCTGCTGTTGCTGTGCTCATTCTTCAGGTGTCTCTTAAGTACAAATAGCGCGGAATGCTGCAAAAAGAATGAGAATGGCGGAAGAGGTGCTGGGGGGGAGGGGGGAGCAGGAAGAGGAGGCCAAAGCGCGGGTGGAAAACACAGTTTTGTATTCCACAGGTTTCTCCTTGGTGGGGGATTTTGAAATGCAGAACTCCTGGGCACAAATGGAGGCATTAAAGGCACACATTATCTTTACAGGTATAATCCTTCTTTTGAAATGGAATGAGGAGTTCCTACACACAAAAATGAATACAATTTTATATGCCATGCCTGCCACACACAGAGGGAGGGGGGGAGAGAGAGAGACTGTGCTGGGGAACCTTTTCTGTGTGTGCAGAAGCAGACTACCCAGACTATCATTTTTTAGGTTCCTTTGATGTCACTGATATCCCAGTTAGGCAGTGCACAAACAGCAACCCAGAAGATGAGTTCTAAGGCCAAACTAGACATGACATTAACTGTGTGAATGCAATTAACGTGCATATATTTTAAAATGTAAAGAGCATCCACAGGTGGGTGGGTGGGTGAGCAGGATCTGAACTACAGGGGCCAAGGAAGGAGAGTTCATTACTTCTCTCTCTCTCTCTCCCCCCTCCCCCCAGCCCCAGTCCCAACAAAAATCCCCACAAAGCCACTGTTTGTATCAGGAAGGATGCCTCCATTTGGCACAGAAAAAATACACACAATGCAAAACAGGTACAATAAAAATATCGATCAGTAAATTTTCAATAGAAATTCTATGAAAATAGATATCACCAATAAAACCTGCAGCTCAGGAACGATGGAAAGGCCAGTGAAAAGAGATGGCTCCTTCCTGAAGATCTGCCAAGAAGGGGCCTGATGAACTCCAAATGGAAGCTGATTCCACAAGTGAGGGGCCACCACTGAAAAGGCCCTCTTCCTAGTACTCACCAGCCTAACTGCCCTTTGAGGCTGGCATGTGAGAACGACCTCTGCTGACGACCTCAGAGGACAGGCAGGCTAGTATGTGTGTGGCTGGTATTTACTTACTTATTTCCTGGTACATATACCGCTAGTACAGCTGGTGTTTACTCACTTAGACGTTTATATAACACTTTCCCCAAAAAGGTTTAAAGCAGTCACTGGGGGCTGGGGTGGAGGTGGGATGCAATTTTAATTATGGCTTTAGTTTGCATAGTACATCGCTTGAATTGCACGTCTGGGAAAGAGACTGATACATGAATACATTAATAAATAAATTGCTCTCTGCTGCCAGGCGTTTTTGGTGGCCCTTCTTGGGAAAATGGACCAAGAACCTAAGAAGAGCCTTGCGGGATCATTCCAAAGGCCTTCCTCATCCAGCATTTTGTTCCCACAGTGGCCTCTGGGAAACCCACAGCAGGACAGGAACACAAAAACGCCCTCCTGCTCATGTTCTTCAGCAACTGGCATTCACAGGCATGCTCTTTATAGTGGGCCAGTCACCGCTCTAAGAGCAACCAGCACCATCAGCCAGACACCAGGGCTGGGGTAAGGGTTGTTGCCATCACTCCCCCCTACACACACCCACACCCACGCACACCTTTCTGATACAAGACGCTCAAGTGGAGCGGAAGAAATCACCAAGGACTACAGAGAGATCTGTAGATTGGCAGAGGAGAAACTCCATGCCCAAGTAACTGACATTGGCTGGCAGGTTTTCCCAGAAGCGTGTGTGTGTGTGTGTGTGTGTGTGTGTGGCTACTGGATGTTGGGAAGATAGGAGGTGAGACGAGAACTGATACTCAAATTTTGTGGAGCCTTCAATGATAGACCTCATCCATGTTTCATTTTAATTACTTGCTTTGAGCCTTCCCTGCCTAGGCTAGGAGCCAATTTCAGTAGCCCCAGGGCTTTTATGGGAGGGATGTGGCTGGGCCCCCTGTCCTGAATCAAGGCAACAATTTGGGGGCTCTGTCTGCTTACTCAACTAGAAATTCAGAGGCAATGTCTCTTTTGCGGGGGAAACTAGGCTGGATGAATCTTCAGGTGGAGCCCATGAAGTCAGAGAGATCTGTTCATCTTCAACTTACCTGTAAGCAAGTCAAGTTAAGGCCTTTTCTCTCACACACTGTACTTACTTGATCAGGTGGTTTTTTTTCCGGCAGGCCAACTAAAGTTAGAAAGAATCTTTTTAATTAAAAAAAAAATCACATTTGTTTGCCAGCAGATTTCTAGCATGTTGACTAGCTGATTTTAATTGTTGTTTTATGGTTCAGTTGGTTTATTGATATGGCACTGGTGTTTTTGTGTTTTATATTGTTTTACTGTCAGATTTTACTGTATTGTTTTGTTCTTTTAACTGTACATCACCCTGGGAGCTTATGCTGAAGGGTGGCTCATAAACCTCTAAATTAATAAAAATAAATTCAAATTAGGAGACCCTGCATGAACATTTCCCTCCAAAGTGTATGTTCAGGTAGAGTAATTTAATAATCTAAAAACATACCATTTATATAGTATGTCTGAGTGTTCAAAATTCTTCATGCACGTTCTCTTGTAATAATTCTTGCAACAACCCTGTAAGGTAGGGTGGTTGATTGATTGATTGATTGAGGATGCAGTCCTGTGGCCCCCCTGGGAGGGTGGCTTTAGGATTTCCTCTCTCCACAGGCAGGGAAGGAGAAGCGCTGTCAGAGGTTTCTACACTGTGGCAGCAGAAAGGCTTGGTGCCGTTGCTGTTCTGCAACCTTGAGGCCTGAAGTGGGGCATGTTGGTGGAGAATCAGGGGCATGCCAGGAGGACCCAAAGATCTGTAGGTTCCAAGTCCTCCTCTGTCCCCTGACATGCCCCCAATCAGTCAGAAACAACACTGGTCCTGGAGCTGGTGTAGTTAATTCCTCCCACACATGGGTGTCAATGGGAGGGGAAATCAGAAGAAAAGTAAAAGGGCACTGGAAAATAGCAGCAACAAAATATGTCCCCCGATGCTTCCTGCCCTGGCTGCGATGAGCTGGCTGGGCACAGGAATGGGTGGCACCTCTACTGTGGATCCTCTCCTGCCCCCCCATAGGACTGCCCTGTTATTTATTTATCTGTGTATCTGTTTGCCTTTGTGCCCCAGACTTCCTCCAAGGGATTCAGGATGGCGTCCGTGTTTGCCCCCTCCCCATTTTATCCCCATAACATCCTGGTGAGGGGGGTTAGCCTGAAAGGGTATGACTGGCCCAAGGTTCATCCAGTGAGCTTTGTGGGTGAGTGGAGACTTGGACCTGAGTCTCTCCAGTCCTAGGCAAGCACCCCAAGCCAGTTTTCCCCAACTGGGTTCCCTCCAAATATCTAGAACGGCAACTCCCATAATTCCCAGCCAGCATGGCCAACAGTGGGCACCCAATGGGCGAAGGTCACTCCGAGCTCTAGCCTGCAGTGGGTTTCAACATTATCCGCATTGCCCAGACGGGTGTGAGATGATGCTGAAACAGAATGGCTCGCTTGAAGCCTCCTCAGAAGTTCCGGGCAGGGCTGCCATTCAAACGCTGGTCCTTTGCCATTCCTGGGGACATCCTCACTCTTGCATATTAAAGCTTGCATCTTTTTCTTCTACAGTGCAGGCCGGGCACAGCCACCCTGATTCCAAGGCATGGAAACTCCCAGAAGCATTGGGGCGATGGTGGTGCTTTTGCCGGAAACTGCCAGAGATGAGGCAGGAGCTAGAGCACAGGAGAGTAGGAGGCTGCGCTATACCGAGTCAGACTCTTGGTCCATCTAGCCCAGTGTTGTCGACACTGCCTGGTTTTAGGTTTCGCCCTCCAGGGTTTCAGGCAGGACTCTTTCTTAGCCCAGCCTGAGGGTGCTGGGGTTTGAATGTGAGACCTTCGGCATGCAAAGCAGGGAATCTACCACTGAACTACAGCCCCAGCAAAGAACACTTGGAAGCACACGAGAGCCAGAAAGGCCATTGCTGCACAGAGGAAGTCCCCTCCTAAACAGGAAGCCATTTATAGCCCTTCCTGTCCAATGGGCAGCCTGTGTGGGTGGGGCCAGTCCAGAGCTTGAGAATTTGACTTCACTACTGAGAACTACCACGTGAGACAGCTGCACACAGAACCAAAGGCCCCAGTTTTGCTGACAGAAACAGAATGCTAGTAGACTCTTTGGCTCTCAGTTTGATCCAGCAAGGCTGTTCCTACAGCCTGACGAAGGTTTGGTTGCATGCACCAAATCTGGTATAATAATACAGGAGCCATGATGGAACAGTTACCGCCCCCCACCTACCCACCTTCCTTTACTTCTCTCATATGCACAAGGCTTCAATATTTCATGAGACCTAGATGCTTAATAATGGATGGGAAACATGTTTACGGAGAGATATTTCTCACTGTAGATATAATAGAGCACCTCCCAGGACCTGTTCTTCGCTCCGACTTACATATCCCCACTGATTGTCAGCTTGCTGAACAATCTACCTTGGCCATCTGTGGGAACGTCGCGAGATGCTTTTGAATGAGAAGAACAAGGAGTGATGGAAATGAATGCCAGACTTGGGGTGTGTACTGTGGAAACAACCTCCCCACCCCCGTTTGGCCATCTTGGGCCATTACAAGCTGAACTCATGACCCTCTGACTTCCCCATCTCAGCTTGCAAATGGCTCCACACCAGCAAACTTATCCACCTATCTTCCTCCTCCTCTTCACCACACTTTCTTCTTGCAAGGGAGGAGAGAATAGCAACAGCAGTCAAGGTTTCTGTCTAAAGCTGCAAGCTCTTTGTATGTTCCCAACTCTCTGACATAAATGCAATTGAGCCTGCTCAGAGCCTACATTGCTGATATGAACTCTGGGAAGTATAGTTCGTATTCTTGTTGGCTCAATGAAGAGGTGATGTCACAGTTCCCAGATTTCCTCTCCTGTTGGCAATGGAGGGTCTGAGCCTTCTTGCAGAGAGTTGGAGACTTAAGCAAAGGCTTCCTCCTGGTCTTCCTGCCCCCCAAGAATTCTCCCAAAGGACTGGAAGGGGGAGCTCACTACAAATCCAGATGGACAAATTTTTCCCAACACAAAGAACAAGACGTTTATGGTACTACATCTGGAAGAATGGCTGTCATCATTGCAAGTAGGGATGTACGAAATACTTACCTCCAGGTTCTGGGGGGCGTCCGCAGTGGGGGGGAGGTGATCCGTCCCTCCCCCCAGAATCCTCCCTGGCCAGCTCCGCTCTGCGGTGAGTCTGCTTAGCTGCCAGCCGGGCCTGTCCACAGCTGGACCTCCATCCCCTGCCAGGCTGCGGCTGCAACTGGCGTCCGGCATAGGGGATGCCATTTGCATCCCTGCTTTAGCTGTGATAGGCTACGTAAATATTTACATAGCCTATCACGGCAAAGAGCATGATTCTATGAGTTTGGGGTTGGTTGACATGGCCTCCAAGACCCACCCACCTCCAACTCTAGGATTCCTGTTGGCCTGAAATGGATAACAAAGTGACCTGCACTTTCTTAAAACTTAACAAGGTATTTTGTAGGGAACGGGCTGCTTCATTAGATGTCCATTTTAAAAACAAATAAATAATCAATACAATAAAATGCTAGATTGGACATTTATTTCTAGTTCCTTCGATACAAAAGCATCCAAAGTTCTATTGAAGTGAGAATGAGTTCAGGTATCTCTCATCTCCACACAGCCATTGAAGATGACCTTGGAAGTAGCTTTTCCAACATGCGAAGCATCCAAGTGTTAACAACTATGGAGGCAGCAACAATGAATTTGCATCTGAGCTATTAGGATCTTCCCCCCTTCTCTCATCTTCCTTTAGTGAGGTGACAAGCTGGGGAAGTCTTAGCAAGAGCAGCAACTGAGCAGGGACTTCCCATTTAAGGTACTGCACCTCTTGGCTCCTCCCAATTGATCTTCATGCCTTCCTGAGGTGAATAAATCATCTCTGATTTTCAGCCCTTCTTTCTGTGCTGCATTCAACTTGCCTATGCCCTCAGCTTCCCCCTTTGAGGCAGCACAAAATGACCCCACATCACAATAGACTTTCTCTTGAGGTGATCTTGCCTCATTCTTCAAGAAACCTAGTAAGCTCCATGGCCATACAGCAAGCGCAGGGTTACTTTTCCTTGATGGTGATTGAAATCTGCTTTGAGATTCTACAGGGAATCTGACCTCAGGTGCCTTTCCCTCACTTGCCATTAAAATATCCAGCCAGGGTCTGCCATTGCTCTCAGTTTAGATTTCCCTCAACCTCACCAGCAGATCTGTGGCTGGTTGGTTGCTAAGCTGGCTTCATGCCTCTTTTTGTGCTTTTATATATAACTCTGCTTACTTTAAAAAAAATAATTACATTGAGTTTTGCTTTTACTTCATATTGACAGAACAAACAGAACCATGGCAACAAAAAGGCACAGAACTTTCTCTCCAAACTCTTTACAGAGAGCTAGTCATGTTAGTCTTGTGCAGCAAAAACACGAATTGTGGCGGCTTAAAGACTAACGATGCAACCCTAAACATGTTTAGACAGGAAAAAGTCCTACAACTCCCAGCATTCCTCAGCCAGCACTTCTGGCTGGGGTATGCTGGGAGATGGTGGACTTCTTTCTGTCTAAACATGCATAGGATTGCACCCTGACAAATTTATCATACCATAAGCTTTCATGGACTGCAGTCCACTTCATTAGATGCATGAAGGAGTGCCCTGAATTAGCGGTAAATATAAACATGGCAGGTGGTGATGGTGGTTCATTGCAAACAGTGAGGTTAGAGGTATATGAAATGCATAAATTACAGACAATTATGTTATCAACATGGCTATTCACAAAATGCTTGTTACTGATAACACAAACATCTTGCCATTGGATAATGCAATTAACACATGAAGCATGATAAAAACAACAACCTTATCCTGATTTAAGCTGCAGGAGGTAGAACCGCTTGATGAACTGTAACTCAGCAGTCTTTTGCTGTAATATCCCTTTGACATTTCTTTGCTCAGTAATGGCCACTTTATGGTCAGTAGCATAGTGTCCTGGGAGGCTGAAAGGTTCCCCCACTGGTTTTTGAATATTGCCATTTCTGATATCAGATTTCTCTCCATTTATTCTTTTGCAGAGACTGGCCTGTTTGTCCTCTGTAAAATGCAGAAGGCCATTGCTGACAGATGATATATCTGATATATTTGATATATATACCATCTATGGCTGAAGGATTACTTCCACACACAACTAGCACCTTCCAAACACACCTCTGGACAGTGCACTGACACACAGCAAGCATCCTTTCAATGCTACAGAAAGAAGAATTCTGCATGGACCACCTCTCCAGATGGTCCTAACCCTGGATTGGATTTCTGCCTAGAGTGCTTCCAGTGCTGCACCCAAGCTGAGCTAATCAGCAAAAACCATTGTGTACCACACAGTCTCCACCATGCACAACATCATGTTACCCATAGCCTCAAAAACAATACTGACATCATAATTAAAGAGGCCAACTGCTGTCATTATGAACAAATTGCACTACATACAAGAGGCTGAGAAGCAATTCTCCAACACCACATTTAATAGGCTCCGACAATCAGATTCCACTGAGGAATACCAGAAAGAACTACACAAGCTGATGAAGGAATTTCCCACAGATGGGCAAAGCCAAATCTACATGGATGACCACACCTCAGGGGCCTTGGCCAGGGCTCTTCTGTCTGCTACCCAAAATACACAAACCAGGCAATCCTGGATGCCCCATTTTTTTGAGCATTGGTACTATTACAGTTGGGGTGTCTGGCTATGCAGACTCCATGCTCACACCTAACATAACCAACAATCCAAGCTACAGACGAGATAACACCGACTTCCTGAGGACACTGCAGTCCATTGACAGTCTCCCAGAAAGCACCATCCTAGTTAGGCTCATTTACGCCTGTAATGTTGTGCAAATGACTGCCTTATGGCCACCATTTGCACAACATTTGATACACAGAAATAGATGAGTCGCTATTTTAATAGAAAACGGCACCTCCCTTGAAGAGGCCGATGGCTGCAGGTGCTTGCAACGGGTCCAGGTAAGGAACAGGGGGCTTGCACAGCTCTTGCACTCCTTGGGATGCAATTTGAATGTCTGAAGCTCATTTCAGATCCAGAGCCTGAAATGAGTGAGTCGGATCGGGTCCAAATCAGGCTGAGGTCAATTGGGGCTGATTTGGAAGCTCCAGATCAGCAGGCTGGGGGGTCCATGCACAGCCCTAGTTATAACGGCTGTTGAGGCCACTGCACCAGCCTTCCTCAACCTGATGCCTTCCAGATGTTTAGGACTTCAGTTCCCATTAGCCCCAACCAGTATGGCCAATGGTGTGGAATGCTGGGAGTTGTGGTTCAAAACATCTGGAAGGCACCAGATTGGGAAAGGCTGCTCTACACCAACATCCCTCACAAAGGTTGACTTCAAGCCATCAGGAATAT
The DNA here is from genome assembly GCF_057233095.1 of Heloderma suspectum. Classification (NCBI taxonomy): domain Eukaryota; kingdom Metazoa; phylum Chordata; class Lepidosauria; order Squamata; family Helodermatidae; genus Heloderma; species Heloderma suspectum. The sequence goes on along the minus strand of NC_139463.1, from coordinate 3,391,963 downwards.
CATACTGATAGTGCCACAGTGTATCTAGCCACCAAACTCTGCCACTTTGTACTTTCCCAAAATTATTTCAGCTTTGGGGAGAATATGTATCTTCAGATCAGTTGCACTGCCATGGGCACTCCCCTCGCCCCACAGTATGCCAACAGCGTAATCTCTGACTTCGAACAATGGTTTCTCAGCTCCTGTCCCTCAAAGCCTCTTCTCTAGCTCAGATTCATTGACTACATCTGTATTATCTGGACTCATGGACAGGAGGCCCTATCAGAGTTCCACCGGTTTTCAATAACTTTCACCGCACCATCAACCTAAACCTTAGCCATCCACACAACAGGTTTACTTTCTGCACATGGCTGTGCAGCTGCATAAAGCACTACCTTATGCTAGGGACTTACTGACCACCTCATATACTTACATGCTTTCAGCTTCCACCTAGAACACACCACAAGACTGCTTGCCATCAGCCAAGCCCTATGACACAAGCGCCTCTTTTCTTTCTTAACTCTGCCAGTGGAAATGCCATTCTTGCCATAGACAGGTATAATCCAGACACTGTGTTTTGGAAGCAATTATTTCCTTTCCTAGGTACACAGAAGTCCCTTGGCCTTGTGTCTTTATTGCACTGTGTGAGGTGTGCTCTAATTGCCCTCAGACGCCCTACCTGGAGCGAGTCTTAATACATAATTACATAGCATTAGTACAGAGAATGGCATGACAACCACCTTGGATAATCACACAGAGCAAAGGTTTCTGCCAGTCTCCAGAATATAATAGACACTTTAGCGGTGGTCTTATTTCCACCCCTTAGAACTCTGTATACGTTTGAAGTGGCATTTTCAGGATAACACAGACTCAGCAATGCTCCTCCCAGGACTCAACGGACACCCTGAAGAGAATGGCTTTTGCAAATAGATTATTCTTGATGTGCTGCTGAAACGATAAGTGGAAAGTGCCTTTCAAAATGTGCTTCCTCCCAGTCTATCATGGAAAAAGCAATGACTGTCCAGGGGACACTGATAATATAAGCAAATTTCAAATACTTCCCCATCCCATCACCCAGTGGCCACCAACCCTAAAGTAACACAAATAACATTTTGGATCCCTTAAGTCAACCTCTAGAAATGAGTTTTCAGTTGCTTTCAACTTCCTTATATCAGCCATCACTCTCTTGAATTTAAGGCTGCACTGAATGTTCACTGATTTCAGTTCTTGGAGTAAAAGAATTGGGGGGGGCTCCCCAAAATATTCTGTGAAAAAAACACCCCTCGCATGGATTTTGTTGTTGTTGTTGTTGTTTTGCAAGTGTTTGCTGTCACTGCTTCCTGATCTGCTGCTACTTGGCACTCTTTTTTCTTGTTTTGGGGTTCTTCATTACACAGTCACAGACCATCGAGGTTCAAGTACTGCCCATCTTGATGCTATCAGAACTGGCTACATGCTGATGCCATTGAGGGCAAACAAAGCTAATTTAGAGTGAGAGAAATGCTTCTTGGGCTTGGCACAGAAATGATTCTAGCCAATCAGGAAGATGAGGACAAACAATGTCAGGGCAATGCTTCCTGAACATATCAACAGTTTTCATACCGTCACACTTTCCTTGCTTCCCCAGTGATCTCTGAAAAGGAGACACCTTTCAAGACTGGTGTAAGTGTTCATTAAAAAACAAAACAAAAATACCCCTCTGTTGGCTCAGCCATGCATTTGTTATGCTTCAGTGACAGTGTTGTGCCTAAGTCTTCCATTCAGATCTGTGGAACTTGGGCTGATGATTACATTACAGAATTTAACATACAAACCTTGTAGAAATGCAGAAACTATCTGGAAGATGTGGGATCACATGGGATGTTTTCTGTAACTTTGAAAAGAAACCTAAAATCTCTCTCTCTCTCTCTCTCTCTCTCTCTCTCTCTCTCTCTGTGTGTGTGTGTGTGTGTTGTGTGTTGTGTGGGAGGATTCATCCATCTTGCTGTGACAAAGTATGGAAAACAGCAATATTCTGCTTGCCAAACCAATAAACAATACATTAAAAGTACACATTAAAATATATTACTTACCCTGGCCCCTGGCACACAGACACAAAGGCAGACACACATACTCATGCCCAGTCATAAAATGTAATTCAGTGTAATGCTGCACATGGATACTCTGAAAATCCACATGAAGACCTGAGGAATCAAGAGGACAGAAGGAGGGGCAGAGTACAGGTATATGAAAAGATGCCTGAAACTCTCCAGGCAAATCACCCCCCTGGGATTGCTTCCCGGAATTTCACTCTTGGACACTTGCCAGCTGGGAGAGTAGCAGCCCCTCCACACACGTGGGCTGCCAGGCTCTTGTGCCCTTTCTGTCTTGATGCCCCTGCAAAGATGAGAGACGTGTTTCCCTGCTGTTACCCACATTGTGCGCATTCAGCAGCTGTTTCATCTGCTGTGTTGCACCTCTTCAGTTTGCTCCTGTTCCTTTGCAGCATTTATCAAATTGAGGAATGACAGTGTCAACCAAACTACGGAAGAAATGGGAAGGGGTGTGTGTGTGTATGTGTGTGTGTGTGTGTCAGAGAGAGAGAGAGAGAGAGAGAGAGAGAGAGAGAGAGATCCACAACACTATAGAGATGCTGTGAATCTCAAGGACAATTTTCAACACTCCTGAGGTCAGAGGTGCAAAGATAAACATCCTCATTTTTCACCATCCATGAAAGCTTGCCCTAGCCATGTACTTCCAAGGGCAAAGGGAGCACGACTGTTTGAGTGGGAAAATATTGTTTTGCAAGACAATGTCTACGCAGATAATGCCCACTGAAGGCCAGGCACAAGTGGCCCTGCAAAAACACTGAGATACCACTCAGCTTCACAGTATTATTGTCCAAGGGGCAGAAGCCCAGGCAGAGACAGGTGAGTATAAAACACTGCAGGGCAGCAGATGAAAAGGGCACGCTTGGGCATAAATCACCATGTTTCCCTTTAAAATGCACGGAAACCACGACTGGGAAAAGATGGCGCAACTTCTTGTAAGATTAAACAGTTTTACAGAAGACAGGTTTATGGACAGATCCTCTGTAGCTGTCTGCTGTGGGAGTCCGGAGGCTTGGAAAACACTGGAAACAGGGTGGCCATCAGCTTCTTACTCTGCTGTTAGAAATGCTAGCTAAATGGCTCCACCAGCAGGATGTCTGGCTACCAGATGTTGGGGACACACAACAGGGAAAGCCCATTATTATCATGACTGTCCCAGAAACATCCAGCTGGCCGCTGGTGGAAAAAAGACATTGGTCTGATCCAGCAAAGAATCCCTACATCAAGGGCGGGCAACTCATTTTGCCGTGTGTGTGTGCGTGGATTGTTCCCCTGGACCAAGCCACTGGGGTGGATGAGGTCATGGTGTGGGGCCCTGCCACCAAGCCCTGTCCCTGCCATGTCATCACATGCTGTGCCACCCACTTTCCCCCCTCTGTGCAGAGGGAGCACAGGGCTCTGTGCTTCTCTCTGCACAGAGAAAGTGACTTAGAAGCCAGTCACTCCAGCAAGTGTGGCTGACGCCTTTCTGCATGATTCCTTCCTGGATTAGCCCCGTGGGCCAGCCACTGCCTTCCCCTGCCCTACATTCTTATTTTCTGCATGCTTTAAATGGGAGAACAGCTATCCCCCCCCCCACCATGCATGCCCTTCACAGCTTATGCAAGCAAGGCTTTTAACTTGGGCTTCCTCCTGTACCTCACAGGCTGCATCAGTCTTGGCTCTCCCATATAATAAAGTCAGTTCCATGACAAAACGGGAGGAGCCCTGAGACAACCAGCTCTGAATCTAGATTGGAAGGTCTTTGTGTTCTGTGAAACAAATGGGTTTTTTGCTGCCACAGGGATGACCGAAAGATATGAGCAGCCACTCCGGGTGGCATTGCTCGAGCACTTCTGCTTTACTGACTGTCATAGTGAAGGCGGGAAGGTACATAAAGATGTACCTTTATTTCCCTCCTGCTCAAGAGGCTCAGTTAAGAGAAAAATGCAACAGTTCAGAAGGGGCTGTGGTGAGGTATTGCGTGCAATATATTTTTATCCTCAGAGCAAAAGCAGTGACAAAATCAGCAGTAAAATATGTTCCTCTCAAGGCTGGGAGTGGGAACAGAACACTTGACAACACAAAGCCATTTCTGAAGGCACGCGGACAAGCGCACCACGACACAACTGTCCCAAAGTGCCACCATGAAAAAGTCAATGCCATCAATAAAATCAACACTGGTAAAAGCCGCACAGCTTGGCTCCTAGCTACAGCCGAAAGGAAACATTTTAAGCTGTCTCTGCAACACGCTTAGTACACAAAGACCTCATCCCGCGGATCCAACAAGACAAAGGCCAGCCAGCATCAGAAAAAAGGAAACCACAAAAATAAATAACATTAGCAGAGAATGCTGTCCTTCTTGTGACCACAGGGGCTAATGTGGTACTCTGGCTCTGAGCCACATTAATAGCAGCCTATCCATGTCCAGATAAAGTGGCAACTTGATTTTTAGTTCATGTTTATATGATATGGAAAAATGGAGAAAGGAGAAGGCAAGAATTGACCCTCCCTTCTGAAATGCTGGTTTCGTATATGTTGAGAATATTTTAAGTGAGGGCATATTTTGAAATGCTTCCCCCCTCCCCCCCCCACACATATATCTGAAGTCTGAGACTGTACAGTCCCAGAAATGTTTTACAACTTGATTCTGTTGGATGGTACACCAGCCCTTGGACAAAGGCTGCATTATGCCAGGGATGTGGATAGGAGTGTGTGTGTGTGTGTGTGTGTGATAATCTGTATGTGAGCATTAGAGATGTCAGAGAAATCTGCAACAGCTTCAGATAAGTTCAGATTTCTACAAGTCCAACCTGTGGATTCCAGAGTGGACCAGCTTTTTCTGAGTCACATGTATCCTGCAGATGTGCAGAATAGTTTTTCACTGTGTGTGTGTGTGCATGCAAATTTGCACTTGGCAAATGTGCTAATCCACATTAGTTAACTAATTTGTGCAAGTGCGCAGTAGTGCTAACGTGCACTTGCACTAATGCAAATTAGTGCTAATGCAAATTAGTGAAAGTAGAATGACATTCTGGTTTTGAACTGATTCTGTCAATGAGTGGATGATGGAATGAAAGATGTCTGACAATCCACAAAACACAGGCAGAATGGATTTAACAATATATGTACATACCTCACAAGCATCCCCATTCAGGAAAGAGGACAGGAAATAGTCCCACTCAGGAAAGCCCAACATGCCTGGTCATCAAAAATTGCTGTGGGCACCTTTGAATTTCAACTCTCCTTCTTTAGAGGAAAGGCTAAAGCTGTTCCTCCTCAGCTGCTGTCACAAGACATAGCGTTGGCTGCCAACTGGAATGGCTTTAAAAGGGGGATTAGACAAATCCATGGAGGGGAAGGCTATCCATGGCTACTAGGTAGGATGGCAATATATTACCTCCAGTATCATAGGCAGCATGTCTCTTGATAACAGTTGCTGAGGACCACGAGTGGGATGGTGCTGTGGCACTCATGTTCTGCTTGTGGGCATCCCATTGGGACTCCTGGTTGGCCACTGTGGGAACAGAATATTGGCTAGAGAGGCCCTTGTTCTGTTCCAGCATGGACCGCCTTATATTCTTATGATGTTGACTCCTTGCAATGTGAAGCATTAGCCTAGTTCTGCATATACTCCAGTCTTGGTACTTTTCCGTGGGGGCCCATCTGAGCAGGCTCCAGTTATCTTAGCAAGACAACACGTATTTGAGAGGTGGAAAGCACAGGCCACATATGAAAGGAAACCTCGATGCTTCGGGAGCGGCTGCATGGCAAGTGCAGGTGATCAAAGCTGCCGATACAGCCAGCACCTCTGTCAGGGCTGACAAGCACATCATTACAGCCGTAGCTTCCTCACTCTGCCATCCTCCATCCGACTACTTGATCAAAATCCCAGCTGAAACTTATCTGACCAGACATGTGTGCAACTGAAGAGCCTCAGGAGTCACTCATCTTGCTGCCTTGTGAAATATTTGCACATAGGAATGACAAATGAGAGGCTGGATGAGAGCCAGCTGGGGGAGGGGGGAGAGGGAGGAAGCAGAGGGTCATAAAAACTGCAATGGTATGGCAGTGAGGAAAGCAAGGGATGTTGAGCTTCGCTCAGGGATGCAAGCAACTGTGAGGTTGGCTGTAAGGTGTGTGTGTGTGTGTGTGTATCTTGAACTGGGGTCACCAGTGGTCACGCTCCAGCACCTTACATCCTGCAGCCCCAGAGCTCTGTTTGTTTTGCGACTTTGAGAGGAGAATGAGGTGGTAAACCCCAAAAGGGATAGCATGGACAGTGTCACTTCAGACTGCAGGGACGACGCCAGTTTTAATTGCAATGCTCCTCAATGTAAAATGATCCCTGTACGTTAAAAGAACAACAACAACAAGCGAAGCAGGGAGAGAGGTTCTAGTCCAACCTGTTTGCTTCTGGGCTCATTTTTTTATTTTTAACACAGGGGGATCCTTTAACGTGTGGTACCCCACTTGCAGCTTGAAGTGGTACAGCCCATTCTGCCCTCCCAAGAGATTACCACTCATGTCCACCTCATTCTGCTGCATGTCTCTACACCTGGCCCAAGCTCTGGCCTGTAATGGGGTGGGGTGGGGTGGGGTGGGGGTGGCATCTGGGCTGGAGCACCAACCTGCATGAGTACTTCATCAGGTCACCCCAAGGACCAATCCCTGTCCACCCATCAGGCCTTATAAAGGCCAGACCTCAAAGCTTGCTCATCAGCCTAAGCAACCCATCTCTGAAGTGATGATTTTGCCTAAATGCCTGCTTCCCATTGCTAATTATTACCTTAGTTCTTGACCCCTGCCTAGTTTTGACTGTGTGCCTTCCTCTGGTACTCAGGTCCTTGTTTTCTGCTATGGAACTTGACCCGCACCTATTTTGCACCACATCTTTGCTTCAGGCCCACTTGGGCTGGCAGCCAGACCCACCGCCCACCACCACCACCACCACCAGGCTCTCAAAGCAAACTGCCTGTAAGTCCAACCTCCTTTTCAATGACCCTGGCTTCAACAGTGATTCAGAGGCTTACAGTCATGCCAGTACAGAGCTCTGCTTGCCCTAGGCAAAGCTGAAACACATTCTGAAGGTAAGAAGCCCATGGACTCTTGGAAGAAGAAGAGTGGACCTTAGAGTTATTGAACACTCAAGTGGGCAGCCTAAATGGCCATGGCACAGGATTGGGAGCCCGCAGAGATGGAGGCCTCCAGTGACACTGATTCTGGGGAGGCACCAGAACCAGTCCCTGGCCTTTCTGAAATGGGTCCCAGGGCCCAGGGCCCCGTGTCCTATTCACAAGACCCCCTAGGAGGTGCTGCTGTCCCCTGACTCTGAGGAGTGGACCTCAGTGAAGAGGGAGACCCTGAGGAATAGTCCCCAACCAGCTCCTCCAACCTTCACTCCTCAGAGGCCAACACCTGCAGGAAAAGGCTGCTGGCCCTTTAATAGCCAAGTAAACACCTGGCGGGGTGGAGCTTCCAGAAAGACTCTCCTGGCCTGACTACAAAACTGCTAGTTACTCTCAGTCCATGCAGGAGTAACTTGATAGTTCTCTAGCTCCAGGGTTGTTGTCTAAGGTCCTAAACCAACCCCCGTCTCAGGTGTAGTCCCGTGGCCTCTCCCATGTCATGCCTCCCGAGCAGGAGGAGATGATGGATTCCCTGATGGAGTATGGTGGAGGCCCTCTGAGGAGCAGCCATGCCAAATACCCATGGACCCTCACTCCCATGACTAGGCCCACTTAAGGCATATCAGGCAGCTACTGAGCAGCATAGCAGAGGTAGGGCTGGTCTGGGGCATTCATTAGACCTCAATATTTAAAGCCTGCCCCAGGATATAAGGCCTCAGCTGAGCTCCCATGATGCAGTTGATTCAGCTTGGAGCTGTCCTTGGTTCTGTGAGTGACACTGAGGTTGCTTTTGCTCTCCTGCTCCCTGAGTGACTGACTACCTACATTTGACTCAGGTTCCTGCCAGCCAAGCCCTTTGGGGATGTGGCCACTGCCCCATTGTTGTGCACAAATAACATAGCTCCTCTATGAACTTGTGGCACCCAGACGACAACTTTCCACAAGCGGAGAGCTGATGTGCAGGAAAGAAGCATCTGCAGAGCAAATAGTTCCAAATGACTCAAGAAAGAAATCTTGAGCTTGAAACGTGATGTTGGCATATTGCAGACTAACTGAAAGTTTTCCTAGAAGCCAAGGTTGAGGGCTATGTGCAATATAGATAGGTAGGTGATGTGTGTGTGTGTATGCACATACATGCATAATCTCTCTCCCCCCCCCACACACAGACACACACACTGCTCCAAGTAGGTCCATATTGCACTAGCAGAACAAAATAACCAAATGGACTTAACTTTCCTAAATGTGAAAGTTAATACTTTCAATAGCACTTAGCATTTGTAGAGCACTTTTCCACATTTAGAGTATTGCACATAGACTATCCTGTTACAATCTTTACAACAATCCTGTAAGGTAGGTGAGCATTATTTTCCCCATATTGCAGGCAGGAGACTAAAGATTAGAGATTGTGGTTTGGCTACAGCTGTTTAGTAGTTCCTGACAGAAGTTTATACCATTTATACCAGGAAATGCTTGATTTGTGGGGAGAGAGCAGAGCTTGATTGCAGAGCATCTGCTTTACATGCAGGAGAAGGCCCAGTTCAGTCCCTGGCAACTCCAGTTTAAAGGTCATGGCAGTGGGTGATGGGAAATGCTCTCCGTGCCTGGAACTCTAGAGAGCCACTATCAGTCACACAATAGACGATTCTGAGTGGACATTAGTCAGTCCTGATACACAGCAGTTTCCTATGTTCCGCTCTAGGTCAGTGTCTTAACTACTATGCTTCACCAGTGCATAAATAAATAAATAGCAACTCAGGGAAGTTTCTTTTTAGTGTTGGCAAGACAGGGTGATGTTCTTTCCTAATGCAAAATCCCACAGCAAATGGACACCCAGTTTTCTAGGATCCCATTTCACTAACAATTTCCATCTGTATGTTCTGTATTTGTTTTCTTAGTGGCCATGTGGCTCTGGGGACTCTGATATAATTCTTCCCTCTCATCCCTCCATCCATCCTTGAGAATCAAAATACATCCCCTTTTATGAAGAATTAACTTGTTCGAGCTGATTTATGAAGAGTGGCAGGCGGTGATGGCAGAACCGTGCTCTAATACGTTCATCATGAAGTCCTATAGTTATTCATAAAAGAGTTCATGTTAATGTCTCACATTAAAATTCATATTTTATTTCTACATAACGAAATGTCTCCCTGCAATCTCCCAGATATGCCTTTCAAAAGTGGAATAGTCTCTCCCCTTCTTGGTAGGGGATTGAAGCGGTTCGGGTGACAGTCTCAAACAAACAAGAGATGGCAGAGGGAGGCTTTCGTGGGTCGTTCATATGCCTTGTGTTATATCGAAGCAATTTGACTGACAGCTAGGACTTGTCTTGTCACATTACATCTTCAGTCAAATATGACGAATGTTCGTTTGCACAGATAAAGGAACCATTTCTCTTTTTAAAGAGAGAGAGAGAGAGAGAGAGAGAGAGAGAGAGGCCTTCCTAATCCAACTTGCATTAATAGCAGCCACATTCTGCTAAGAAAACAAAGGTTTCAGTTGTACATCCTTTTAAAAGACTTTTCAATTTGCAGGTGTTGAACTGAATTGCAGTCTTTGGCAGTGCGGACTGGATCTGAGAAGGGCTTCTCATCTCATTTCATTCCAGGAGGAAGGTGTCATCATAAAGGTAGACTTCAGAATGGGAGCTGTGCCTGGATTTTCTTTTCCTCTTGAGCCCATGCTAAGAACAACCTTCTGGAGTGCTGGAGCAAGATCGCAGATTTATAGAATAGAATTAGAAACCATTAGGCATTTTTGACAATTGTTACAACAGCAGTAGTGACAGGATTTTTTTAAATATATTTTTATTTATTTTATCTTTATAAATATACAATACCAAACATACCAATAACCTGATCAATACTAGAATTTCCCAACAATACAATATTCTGATGAGGACACCATAATAACAAAAAGAGAAGGGAAAAAAAGGAAAAAAGGCAAAGGGAGGAGGAAAGGATGTGAAGAAAAAGGAAGAAGATTCTTTCCCCTTCCCCCCATCCCTCCCCCTTAAAGAATTAAATTTAAACTCCAATACCCTCCAGCCTCCGATGCCATTCTATTTTACAAACTATATCTATAACCTTAACAATCTTACAGTTTAATAAACAACCTTACATTTCAATATCATATCATCAATCTTATATCCAAGAAACAGGTCTACAGTTCATTCCCAGTAGCCTAGATGATGATGATGATGATGATTAATAATAATAATAAAGGAATATAGTGTTATATAATAATAAAACTTAAAATAAACCTTCAACAGTCAGTAATATATTTTATATTTTATACTAGATATATAAGTACACATTGTACCCTCAAACAATGAATTTAAATACAGCATACCATATCTATTTTGAAAAAAAAAATATAAAGAAAAGCAAGAAAAAAAGAGAATAAATGAATATATATATATATAATCATTTATCTTCTGACCTAGCCTGGATCATGTAGACTAAACACAAATAGCTAACAAAGCCTGTTTAAAGATTCCAGTTCATGGGGTTGTAACAGGAATCTCGTGCATTTTTACGTTCAGCCATGCCTCCACCATTTCATGATTTATAAACTTCTTCATCTGACCTTCAGACACGATACAAAGTGTAGCAGGATATTTTAAGGAATATTGTAAGTTCATTTGTTTTGCCATATTTTTTGCTTTGATAAATTGCCTTCTTTTATTTGCCACCTTTTGATGTAATCTGGAAATAACATAACTTTATCTTGTTTCCAGGAAAGGCTTCCTCCCTCTCTTGCCAAACGCAGGATATAATTCTTTGTGGAGACTTTTGCAAATTGGACTATGATGGTATAGTCAGTCCCTTTCACATTTGGCACACGAAATGCCTGCTCAATATCAAGTGAATAATCAGATGGGGTAGGGAATATCTCATGCAAAAGTTTATCCACATAGGCAATTTTACATCATTAGACAGATTTTTAATCCCAATAATACGTACATTAGATCTTCTCATGAAGGCCTCCAGTTGAGAAATTCTGTCAGAGGTATTTTTAAAACAAATTTGTGTCCAAGTTTCATTCGCTGCTACTTGGTCTTCTAGCTAATTAATTCTTGTCTCCATTTCTTGCCATGACACATTAATTAAATCGACGGCTCCTTGCAAGGCGGTGATGGAATTTTGGATTAAATCCAACCTTCTGGCTTGCTCCATAAATTGCGAGGATAAAGTCTTTATCAGAGTAACCAATTCCCCTATATTTTCTGTTTTTGAAACTTTTGACACAGAAGACACAGGGGGAGTTGGCGGTGAAGCCATCACCTTTCTTCTCCTCAGTGCATTCATGTGTCTCTCAAACAGATCTTACAGGTCCACAGATGTTCTCAGATCTTGTTAATATTTCTTAAATCATCCCACAGGAGTTGTTGATATTTCTTGAAGCATATATTATTATGGAACACATCAGCCCTGTTTTCTCCTATGAAATAGGAGTCTCATCACAGCCTTTTGCATTGGTAAAGCTCTGGGGAGATAATCCTGGAATCCAGCCCCCCCACTATCTCAAGGGGGGTACTTTTCTCCAAGATATTGTCCAGTACTGCCTTGCCCCCCCTTTAATTCCAGGGGAGAGATGAAAAGGTTTTTCAAACTTTTAAAAACCTGTTTGAGAAAGCTCTCACAGAAGAACCCGTGGGAAGCTGCCAGAGCGACATCGGTTCCAACCGGAAGTCAGCAGTGACAGGATTTGAAGCACTACTGGAGATGTTCTTGTCAAACCAAAGATTTGCTACAGTGATGCACAAAGGAGTACTATACCATGGGGTCTTCCCTACAAATCATATTCCTTATGAATATACAGTGGAGGTGAGGAATAGATTTAAGGGATTAGACCTGATAGACAGAGTGCCTGAGGAACTATGGACGGAGGTCCGTAACATTGTTCAGCAGGCAGAAACTCAATCCATCCCAAAGAAAAAGAAATGCAAGAAAGCCAAGTGGCTGTCTGATGAGGCTTTACAAGTTGCTGAGGAAAGAAGGGAAGCGAAAAGCAAGGGAGAAAGGGGAAGATATATCCAACTGAATGCAGAGTTCCAGAGAATAGCAAGGAGAGACAAGAAGGCCTTCTTAAATGAACAATGCAAAGAAATGGAGGAAAACAACAGAATGGGAAAGACTAGAGATCTCTTCAAGAAAATCGGAGATCTCAAGGGGACGTTTTGTGCAAAGACGGGCAAAGATGATAAAGGACAAAGAAGGCAGGGACCTAACAAAAGCAGAGGAGATTAAGAAGAGGTGGAAAGAATACACAGAAGAACTATACAGGAAAGATCTGAATGTCCCTGATAGCCATGATAGTGCGCTCACTGAACTTGAGCCAGACATCCTCGAGAGTGAAGTCAAGTGGGCCTTAGGAAGCATTAGTAACAACAAAGCTAGCAGAGATGACAGTATTCCAGCTGAGCTATTTAAAATCCTAAAAGATGATGCTGTTAAAGTGCTGCACTCAATATGCCAACAAATTTGGAACACTCAACAGTGGCCGCAAGACTGGAAAAGGTCAGTTTAAATTCCAGTTCCAAAGAAGGGCAACGCCAAAGAGTGTTCAAACTACTGCACAATTGTGCTCATTTCACATGCCAGCAAGGTGATGCTCAAAATCCTACAAGCTAGGCTTCAGCAGCATGTGAACCAAGAACTACCGGAAGTACAAGCTGGGTTTCGAAGAGGCAGAGGAACTAGAGATCAAATCGCCAACATTCGCTGCATCATGGAGAAAGCAAGAGAATTCCAAAAAAAGTCTATTTCTGCTTCATTGACTACGCTAAAGCCTTTGATTGTGTGGATCACAACAAACTGTGGCAAATTCTGAAAGTGATGGGAGTACCAGACCACCTTACCTGTCTCCTGAGAAACCTGTACGAGGGACAAGAAGCAACAGTAAGAACCGGACATGGAACAACAGATTGATTCAAAATAGGGAAAGGAGTATGACAAGGCTGCATATTGTCACCCTGCTTATTTAACTTATATGCAGAGTACATCATGAGAAACACCGGGTTGGATGAATCACAGGTTGGAATTAAGATTGCCGGGAGAATTATCAACAACCTCAGACATGCAGACGATACCACCCTAATGGCAGAAAGCGAAGAGGATCTAAAGAGCCGCCTGTTGAGGGTGCAAGTGGAGAGTGCAAAAGCTGGTTTGAAACTCAACATTAACAAAACGAAGATCATGGCATCTGGCCCCATCACTTCCTGGCATATAGAAGGGGAAGAAATGGAAGCTGTGACAGATTTTATTTTCTTGGGCTCCAAGATCACCGCAGACGGTGACTGTAGCCACAAAATTAAAAGATGCTTGCTCCTTGGGAGGAAAGCTATGGCACACCTAGACAGCATAGTAAGAAGCAGAGACATCACCTTGCCAACAAAGGTCCGTATAATCAAAGCTATGGTTTTCCCAGTAGTAACGTATGGCTGTGAGAGCTGGACTATAAGGAAGGCTGAGTGCTGAAGAATTGATGCTTTCGAACTGTGGTGCTGGAGAAGACTCTTACGAGTCCCCTGGACTGCAAGGAGGTCAAGTCAGTCCATCCTAAAGGAAATCAACCCTGAGTGCCCATTGGAAGGATAGATACTGAAGCTGAAGCTCAAATATTTTGGCCACCTAATGCGAAGAGAAAACTCTCTGGAAAAGATCCTGATGCTGGGAAAGACTGAAAGCAAAAGGAGAAGGGGATGGCAGGGGATGAGATGGCTAGATAGCATCACCGATGCAATGAATATGAACCTCAGCAAACTCTGGGAGAGAGCGGAGGACAGGAAGGCCTGGCGTGCTATGGTCCATGGGGTCACGAAGAGTCGGACACGACTTAACAACTGAACAACGGCAACAACAAGTGGATTGGTGATAACTACAAACAGTTGCTAGTTACTTAATGCTGTAACTGAGTAGACCATGACCAATTCTTCTGATGATCACATGTGGAACACCCACCATTCATCCTAATCCTGTATGTCATAACTAAAGCCAAAATGAAATTTAGCACAATTTTCCATGAATTTTAAGAATGCAAGAATTGCCCTACTAGATCATCCCAAGGTTCATCCAATGCAACATTCTGGGCCCAAGAGCAGCCAGCCAGATCCATCAGGGAAGCTCACAAGCAGGACATGAATGTAATGTCCACTCCTGCTGTTTGTGTACCAAGAGAGTTGTTCGCTGTTACTCAGAGGGCAGAACTAGAACCAATGGTTGAAAATTGCAGGGAAGCAGATTTTGGCTAAACATTGGGAGAAATCAACAGTAGGGCTGTTCAACAGTAAAACAGACTGCTTCAGGAGGTGGTGGCATCTCTTTCACTGGAGATATTTAAGCAGAGGCTGGATGGCCATCTCTTAGGGATGCTGTAGCTGCACCCTGCACTGCAATGCTTGACCTTCAAGATGATCCTCATTATCTCTGGGGTCCCTTCCAATTCCATGATTCTATGAAAACTATGTTAAAAATATCACTCCCTTTGAATATTGAAGTTTTATTTACCTCTTGTTATTAACAAGAGCCCCTTCATGGATCACTGCCTTGCTGTGGCAAAGGGGCTTGTGTAACTCAGTGAAGCCACAAGCTATGCCGTGCAGGGCCACCCAAGACGGACATGTCATGGCAGAGAGTTCTGACAAAATGTGGTCCACTGGAGAAGCAAATGGCAACCCACTCCAGTATTCTTGCCAAGAAAACCCCATGGAACGTATCACAAGGCTAAAAGAGATGACGCTGGAAGATGAGCCCCTTAGGTCGGAAGGGGTCCAATATACTACTGGGGAAGAGCAGAGGGAATTTCCAAGTAGCGCCAGAAAGAGTGAAGTGGCTGGGCCAAAGCCGAAAGGACACTCAGCTGTGGATGTGTCTGGTGGTGAAAAGAAAATCTGATGCTGTAAAGAACAATATTGTTTAGGAACCTGGAATGTCAGATCAATGAATCAAGGTAAGCTGGAGGTGGTCAGACATGAGATGGCAAGACTGAACATAGACATCTTGGGAATCAGCGAACTAAAATGGACAGGCATGGGCGAATGTAATTCAGGTGACCATCATATCTACTACTGTGGGCAAGAATCCCTTAGAAGAAATGGAGTAGCACTCATAGTCAACAAAAGGGTGGGGAAAGCAGTACTGGGGTACAATCTTAAAAACGATAGAATGATCTCAGTACGAATCCAAGGCAAACCATACAACATCACAGTAATTCAAGTCTATGCCCCAACCACTGAGGCCGAAGAAGCTGAGGTTGATCGGTTCTATGAAGACCTACAACACCTTCTAGAACTAACACCAAAAAAAGATGTCCTCTTCATCATAGGGGATTGGAATGCTAAAGTAGGAAGTCAAGAAATCACCGGGATAACAGGCAGGCATGGCCTTGGTGTACAAAATGAAGCAGGACAAAAGCTAATAGAGTTTTGCCAAGAGAACACGCTGATCATAGCAAACACTCTTTACCAACAGCACAAGAGGCGACTCTACACATAGACATCACCAAATGGTCAATATCGAGATCAGATTGATTATGTCCTTTGCAGCCAAAGATGGAGAAGCTCTATACAGTCAGTCAGAACAAGACCTGGAGCTGACTGTGGCTCAGATCATGAGCTTCTTGTTGCAAAATTTCGGCTTAAATTGAAGAACGTAGGGAAAACCACTAAACCATTCAGGTATGACCTAAATCATATCCCTTATGAATATACAGTGGAGGTGAGGAATAGATTTAAAGGATTAGACCTGATAGACAGAGTGCCTGAGGAACTATGGACGGAGGTCCGTAACATTGTTCAGGAGGCAGCAACTCAATCCATCCCAAAGAAAAAGAAATGCAAGAAAGCCAAGTGGCTGTCTGATGAGGGCTTTACAAGTAGCTGAGGAAAGAAGGGAAGCGAAAAGCAAGGGAGAAAGGGGAAGATATATCCAACTGAATGCAGAGTTCCAGAGAATAGCAAGGAGAGACAAGAAGGCCTTCTTAAATGAACAATGCAAAGAAATCGAGGAAAACAACAGAATGGGAAAGACCAGAGATCTCTTCAAGAAAATCAGAGATCTCAAGGGAATGTTTTGTGCAAAGATGGGCATGATAAAGGACAAAGAAGGCAGGGTCCTAACAGAAGCAGATGAGATTAAGAAGAGGTGGAAAGAATACACAGAAGAACTGTACCGGAAAGATCTGAATGTCCCTGATAGCCATGACAGTGCGGTCACTGAACTTGAGCCGGACATCCTCAAGAGTGAAGTCAAGTGGGCCTTAGGAAGCATTAGTAACAACAAAGCTAGCGGAGATGACAGTATTCCAGCTGAGCTATTTAAGATCCTAAAACACAATGCTGTCAAAGTGCTGCACTCAATATGCCAACACATTTGGAACACTCAACAGTGGCCGCAAGACTGGAAAAGGTCAGTTTACATTCCAATTCCAAAGAAGGGCAACGCCAAAGAGTGTTCAAACTACTGCACAATTGCGCTCATTTCACATGCCAGCAAGGTGATGCTCAAAATCCTACAAGCTAGGCTTCAGCAGTATGCGAACCGAGAACTACCGGAAGTACAAGCTGGGTTTCGAAGAGGCAGAGGAACTAGAGATCAAATCGCCAACGTTCGCTGGATCATGGAGAAAGCAAGAGAATTCCAGAAAAACGTCTATTTCTGCTTCATTGACTACGCTAAAGCCTTTGATTGTGTGGATCACAACAAACTGTGGCAAATTCTGAAAGTGATGGGAGTACCAGACCACCTTACCTGTCTCCTGAGAAACCTGTACGAGGGACAAGAAGCAACAGTAAGAACCAGACATGGAACAACTGAGTGGTTCAAAATTGGGAAAGGAGTACGACAAGGCTGCATATTGTCACCCTGCTTATTTAACTTATATGCAGAGTACATCATGAGAAACGCCAGGTTGGATGAATCACAGGTTGGAATTAAGATTGCTGGGAGAATTATCAACAACCTCCGATATGCAGATGATACCACCCTAATGGCAGAAAGCGAAGAGGATCTAAAGAGCCTCTTGTTGAGGGTGCAAGTGGAGAGTGCAAAAGCTGGTTTGAAACTCAACATTAACAAAACGAAGATCATGGCATCTGGCCCCATCACTTCCTGGCATATAGAAGGGGAAGAAATGGAAGCAGTGACAGATTTTACTTTCTTGGGCTCCAAGATCACTGCAGATGGTGACTGTAGCCATGAAATTAAAAGATGCTTGCTCCTTGGGAGGAAAGCTATGGCAAACCTAGACAGCATAGTAAGAAGCAGAGACATCACCTTGCCGACAAAGGTCCGTCTAATCAAAGCTATGGTTTTCCCAGTAGCAACGTATGGCTGTGAGAGCTGGACTATAAGGAAGGCTGAGCTCCGAAGAATTGATGCTTTCATACTGTGGTGCTGGAGAAGACTCTTACGAGTCCCCTGGACTGCAAGGAGGTCAAGTCAGTCCATCCTAAAGGAAATCAACCCTGAGTGCTCATTGGAAGGACAGATACTGAAGCTGAAGCTCAAATATTTTGGCCACCTAATGCGAAGAGAAAACTCTCTGGAAAAGACCCTGATGCTGGGAAAGACTGAAGGCAAAAGGAGAAGGGGACGGCAGAGGATGAGATGGCTAGATAGCATCACCGATGCAGTGGATATGGACTTGAGCACGCTCCGGGAGAGAGCGCAGGACAGGAAGGCCTGGCGTGCTATGGTCTATGGGGTCACGAAGAGTCGGACACGACTGAACGACTGAACATGAATTTGGACAGAATTTCAAAGCTCAAATCAGAAATGTTGTACTTTCTCAGCACGAAACATGCCTCTAAATATCAGCTGCTGGGGAATAACAGTGGGAGAAGAGTCTGACCCTCATGTCCTGCTTGTGGGCTTCGTAGGGGCATCTGGTTGTCCGCTGTGCATTAGATAGGGCTTTGTTCTGATCGAACAGAGGTCTTCGTATGGTCGTATGTTCTTACATCCTATTTTTTCTTATAACCCCCTGACCCCAATCCAACCACATCTGTAAATGAAAGGTTGAGAGAAAAATATTTAGGAGTCTACAATTTGAAATTTTGCATTGGAGGTATTTGCTTAAGATTTCACCCTTCAAAATCTTCTTATCTCCTTCCGTTATGTTTATTCAACTGTATCCTGGAGTTGATGGACTTGGAATATGTAGACCTCATGGTCTGGAAGGAGAACTTCCCAACCACACCCTTGAGTGGTTGGAAGAGAGATATCATTTCATGTGTCTCCCTGAGAGCTTTGGCTGTAGGGCGACTCATAAATTGAAATTATAATAACAACAATAAAATCTCCCCCTTTTCTAACACTCTCAGCCATACTGAACTTTTCTCAGGGATGTTATTGATGCCACAGAGCTTCCCCCCCTCATATTTCCCCTTTTTGCAGCTCTCAGCTTCTCTTAATTTGCTTCCTCTGTTCATCTCACACATCCTCATTTCATGGTTGGCCAGAAGCACATGTCACTACCAAAAGGATTTCAAAAGACCTCCTTCTGCCCCTAGTGCCCAGAGCTATCTTTCAGCTTTCTTAGCTGCAAATCCCTTCATTCTAGCTGCTGCCACAGCTCCTCCTCCTTTGTAGTCAGAGATGTTACTCCAGGAAGACTCCATCAACTTGTATAATATGAACCTAACAACTGAGGTTTTACCTAACCTTAGACACTCCTTTCTTTTTCTCTTGCCCCTCTCCCATTATTCCATTTTTGACAACTTTGTTCTTGACCCAAGTCTTTGCACAACAAGGGAGCTTAGATTCTTGGAATGACTTGGTTTCCTTTTTGTGTGTGTGATATTTTTTGCACAACCCCTGCTGGAGGCAGGAAGGGAATATACAAACTGTGTAAGACCATAGACTGGAGGGAAAACTACCCAGATGCAGATTGGCAGCTTATCTCCTTCAGAGGAAACTAAGGTGTAGAACTGATACCAAAGATCTCCTCTGCTCTAATGCTTTCCTAGCCATGTGGGGAGTCAATTTGTGTGGAGCAACCTACCCCATCCTCCACTCCCTGACAGCATCTAGCACAGAGCATCCTTTAAGGAATGAATGGGAGCACCAATTCACATGACCAGATTGGAGGTGTGGGGGAAAATCACAATGAGGTGACTTCTCCTCTCTCTGGTCATGTGATAAAGGAGTACCACACTGTCATTGTATCTTGAAAAAAATGGGGGGAAAGGAATAACTTTTTTCAGGAGATGCTAATTTGCAATAGTATTGCACATTTTGAACAATTTGTATGAGAACGACAGACAACACAGATGTGCCCCTAGGGAAGAAATCTGCGAAATATAAGGATAGGTGCAGTGGCTTTTGTGCTCAGAACCTTGGATGTTGATTGGTTTTGCCAGCAAGTTGTTTGCATACGTCATAGAAGTGCCCCAAGTAAGTAACCTGCAAAATTTTAGGATAGGTTTTTGTGCAAGATATTCTTTACAGTTTGGGGTTATTTTTTTTTATTTTTTTTAAAAAAGGATTCACTTACATACAGTGTATTTCATGGGCAATCTGTATGAAAGCATCATAGATGTGTCCCTAGAAAAGTAACCTGCAAATTTTTGGAAGGATAAATTCAGGGATTAAAGAATTAAAATGAACCAAAAACATTTAGGGTTTTCCTTTGTTTTGTTTTCTGCTCAATGGACAGTACCAAAGTCATGGAAACTTGACTTCAGTGTTTCATCCTTGATGGGTGGCACTTTATCGAGAAATATATGACAGCATATTTTTAAAGAGCTTGTGCACTTTAGAGCATGTTCATGGAACATTGGAATAGTGCTAGGGAAGCCTTTAAAGCCTGGGGCATTTCCTCTTCCCCCCTTTTATGGGCAATTTGTTGTGTTCTTTGGTGTGTGCCTGTGTTAGACTCGTCTTTGTGCAACCGTAAAACCCTAATTGCTGGTAAAGCCCTCAGAGCAGTAGGAGAGAAACTGCTGGCAGGTCTTGGTGCAGGTTGTGGAGAGTTGGTGGAACTCCAATTATCTGCTTGGGGAGTGGGTGTCAGCAGCAGCACCGCACTCAACGGGCAGCAGTGGGTTCATGCATCTCCCAGTTACTCTCAAGCCATTCCCGGAAGCCCTGTTCACTGCCGCCGTCTCTGCTGCCGCCACAGACACAGAGATCAGGCCTGTTGTAGGCGGTGGCCTCCCGCATTCAGGAGTTATGTTAGGGCCCTCCCAACACTGAGAGAGAGCCATGGGGAAAAGCAGAGGAACACTTGCAGAGGTCGGTGTCCTGTTATTTACAGTTGCTGTTTCTTGGCAGGTGTGAGAACACCATGAGACGATGTCAGATCCTGCTATGTGGCTGCAGCATGATATTCTGGGCCAGTCAGAGAGCACTGGGAACTGGGACCAGCTGAGGTTTGCAACTGGGACTCAGTGAGCTTGCCATCATAGAATGGTTGAGCAAGTGAGGAATAAAGTGGCGCCCATAGTTCCCCACACTTGCGGAGAAGGTGGGAGATGGTTTGCCACCCCAAGCATTGCTCCTGCACCATGGGGGAAAATAATCTGAGCTGATGAAAAGGCCCCAATTTTCCAGGCAACAGATGACCTCAGGGGCATGCAAGTTAAATGGCCTGGGGTCCAAGTCATTGGTCAGAGTTGTTGCTGCGGAGATTCTGCCACGGGCGGTTTGGGGGAGGGGGAGAGGAGAGGATCCGAGATGCCTAGGCAGTGCCACAGGGAAGGTTAATGAGGAAATGAAGGCAGCTGGACTTGGTGGCTCCTGCCCCATTCAGGGTTCCTATGTTCCTGGCGGCCCCTCTGCTGTGGAGATGGAACCCATTTGCCAGAGGCTGGCAATGAGAACTTCCTGAGAGATCTCAGCGGTGCTTTGGGCTTGCAGAAGCTCAGGAGGGGTGAAAAGGACCAAGCAAAGCTTGTCCTTTCCCAAGGCTGAGCAGTGCATGCAGGCACGTAGGGTGGAACGATGGATGAGCAGCCAGAGGCGCCAAGAAAGGGGCTTCCTCTGGCTTCCTCTGACTTGCCAGCCAGGACTATGGGACCTCTTTGGGGTCTGAATGCTTGGAGTTGTGGGGGTCGAGGAGATTGTGGCTCAGGAGGGCACCCCACAACACATAAATGTCTGGAGGACTGGGGTAGCCATTGTACTGTTGCCAGACCCTGAGATCCTCATTAGTTAACCAGAATGAGCCCTGCGCAGCTTATACTGCTGCAGGTTTCTTTGCTGTGGACTGATGAAGTTGTGGCCCGAGCGCAGCCTTCCCCGGTCCGCTGCCCTCCAGAGGTGTTGCGGTGCGGCTCCCGTGCTTCCCAGCCAGCGTGGACAATGTCGCTTCACACATAGGTATCAGGCATAGTCAGGAATAGGGAGGGGTGAGAAATTTCCTCCATTTAGGGTTTTTACTCTATCCGTACTTCCTGGAATCGAATGCAGAAGGAGACACAATTTGCAGCTACAATCCTGTACGTTTCCAGGCTTGTGACGCATTCTGTGGCAGGGAAAAAATGCATCTGACCAGCGCCAGCCCTGCTGCCTGAGGTGGGAAAGCAAAGCACACGCCGCTGCTGGCTGACACTGCTGCGCCGCCCCTCCCATGTCTGTCTCCCCCCTGCCCACCATATCTCTCCCTTTTTCCTCCCCCCACCTGCCCATCAGCCATGCCTGCCCCCCCGCCTGGTCTTCCCCCCCCTTCCATCACTACAGCATTGCCAGCGCTGCCCAGCCTGCAAAGTGGCCAGCTCTCGCAAGAGCCACATCAGCTGGAAAAACAGCTGGTGCAGCACTTCAGAGAGCCCGCCGGCCCAAACGCCTGGCTCCGAGGGGTCCTTCCATAGGTTCAGGCACGGTGGGAGGAGGGGTGTCCCTGCAGTACAGGCAATCTCTAGGGACACCCCTGCTCCCACTTTTCAGGCCAACGCGGCTCTTCAGAGAGCTCGTCCACCTGCCAGCTCACACTGAGAGGATCCACAGAGCAGGTGGCAGTAACAGTGGGGGTGGGTGGGTCTGTAATTAGGGGGAGGGAGGAGACAAAGCGGTGGCAGCAATGAGTGGGAGTGCAATGGGAGCAAGTCTCCCTGGTGTGTGGGGGAGCACACACTTTGCTGCCCCTCCCACTCCACTGACTGAGGTGGGGGGTGGGATTCACCCCAGCTCATGACGGGGGTGGCCTTGCATACAACAACATGTACACATTTTAAACATGCACAAACATGCTTTTGCCAGTGGGGACATGCCTCCATCAATGTGCCCAATGGAAAAATGTGTGCAAAAACATGAATGGATATTTTTCCATTAAAGATACCCAACAATCCCCATGGAAGCAGCATGGAACAGTCCTGGAGGTGGGAAAAGGAGGAAGTCCACAGAAACAGACTTGGCAGAGCTGCCCATCTCTAGTCACAAGGGCTTGTTTCCAGTTTGTCCCTGCATCTGTGCCGGACATGGAACGCTGATGAACGATTCAGGAGCATCGCAACGACAAGCAAGGAGTATCTCTGCCAATCTTCCTACTGCCCTCCCCGCACATCCTAGCTGCCCCCTCCTGTTCCTCCATGTGATGCTCATTGTTCTAAATGAAGCCAACAGGAAAACTGTCGGAGGAAACCAAAGCCTGCCAGCCAATAACCAATTTCCAGCACTTATTTTTGGGGGGTTGCTAATAATTGACCACTTAGGGTGTTAGAAGAGGCTTTCATTTGATAGGCCCACAGTCCATGGCATTTTCCAGTCTCAACCACCAGAGGACGAGCCGCTGAATGAGGACGTTAATGACAGACCCTCGTCTGTCACTGGGTCCCTGAAACACAGCGCCTTTGTCCCTGCTCAGCGATCTATCATTCTACCGCCACTGAAGTTTATTTCTCTCGGATGCCTACATACAGAGCTCAGAGGCATAAGACTCATTTACACAGACACCATTGGAAAAAAAGGCTCATGTCACGGCCCATAATTTTCTGCATCTAAATTCACCAGCATGGCTCCAGGAGCTAAGAAGCTGATCACATTCTTCCCATTTTACAGGTGGAAACTGATGGGGGGCAGACTAGCACCCAGATAGGAACATAGGAAGCTGCCTTAGCCTGAGCCAGACCTTGGTTCATCTAGCCCAGTATTCTCAGCACTGGCTGGAGGCAGCATTGGCTCTCCAGGTTTTCAGGTGGGAATTTTTCCAGCCCTACCTGGAGATGCCAGGGACTGAACCTGAGACCTTCTGCAGGGAAAGCAGTTGCTCTACTCCCTCTGAGCTATGCCCCACCCTGCAGGGGGGAAATATGCTCTGTGCAGTTACTTGTGCGCAGGCCTGGCTGCTGTTCTGGCACATATATCATCACAATGGTGATCCTGTTCTGAGTGTTCAGCATTTCACATACATTATCCCAGTAATTCCTACAACAGCCCAGCAAAGCAGACTGGTGGTATTATTATTATTATTATTCCCCGCAAACTGCAGGTGGAGGTGTGGTGTTGCAGCTAGGCTAAATATATAGCCAAGGGACACTGTTGACTGCCTGCCTCCACCTGGTTCCAGCAATCAAGCTGTAAGCTTTTAAGTGGCTACTGTATTATTTCCAGTTGCCTGCTTGCACCCAAGAAGAAATAAAAGGTAGTAGCCTTTGATTCATTCATTCGTTTGTTTGCAAGGTAATGGCAATTCAATATCTAATCTCTGATCCCCCTGTCATAGCTAGATTTGCTCACTAATAACTCAGCCCGCTTTCTGTTTATTGCACACACTGAAAGGGAATGCCATTCTCTTATGAAACAAATTTTAGTGTGGCGGTAACGGGGGGAAAAGGCACCACCCGTCTTCCCCCAAATAATATAAAATACAAACAACAATAGAAAACGACTCTGCTAATTAAACTGCCTCCGAATTCATTTTCAACTTTCATGTGTTATGACAATACAGATAGCGCAGTCCAAAGGCAACTATTAAATGTATATCTTGGAGATAAAACTAAAATGAGAGTGAGATTGCTTTGTAATAGCATTTGAGGCAGAAACTAGAATGTCAAAGCAAACAGAAAGGTATGTGATTTCATAAAGTGGGTTTTTCATCCAAAGCACAAATACCAAGGGAAAGAAGGAGGCTTGTTTTTCTGGGGCTCTTGGGCATTTTCACACGGGAGGCTTAAATTGCCTCCAGTCCTGTCCTGCACTATTTATGTGAACCTCTCGACACTGATGATATGGAGGAAGGGAAGGTGGGAGAAAGGAATCTGCAGTGCAAATTAGCATTTCGATTAATGCAGGTCTTGCATACAAATTGCAGAGTGAATGAAGCAAGTATTGTGTGTAAGACCCTTTCTACATGAGGCATTTATTGTGCACTCATGATTCCTGACTTATGGTAGGTTGTGGGTGCTTTACCTGATGCTGTCATCCTCCAGGGCCTCTCCCATTCTTCGCAACCATTTCTGTGGCTTTTTTCTTTTTTTTAATCAAGGAAAGTTAGGTATTATTTGGAAATGGCAGAATGAAAAGCTAGTGTAGTTGTGCAATTCTGCTTTACCACCACACCACCTAGTGGTTATGTAATGGAACATATAGAAATGCAGAGAAAGAAAATGCCTGGGAAAAACATGTGTAAAGGATCTAATCTTAATCCCACAAAGAATCCAGAAGCAGAAGCCTCGGTAAAGTGGTGAGCTAAAAGCCTCATGTAGAAAAGCCCTAAATGGCCTTAGATTCCCCCCCCACACACACACACACACACTTTATTATTTTTTTATTATTATTATGGGTATCAAGGAAAAGGAGGGGATGGAGGGAGGATCCCAGCTGCTAGGACCAGCCCCAACCTCTCTGCGAGGGAGGGCTGCCCAGGACCTGATCCCGGGGTCCCCTTCCCAAAAACAGGACTGGCCAAACCCGGCCTTTCAGTCCCCCCAAATACCCAGTAGCCACCCTCGTAAGCCAAGAGGCACTGAAATTAGCACTGAGGTTATGCAGAGAGATCACACCAACTAAAGGATGGAGAAAGGTATATTAAAATCAAAATAAAAGGGGAGAGGGAAAGGGAAGAATGGAAGTAGCAGGTTACACAGAGGGTGCAAAGCTAAATCACTTAACTATAAACAGAGAGCTTCATGAATGCACACCCAAGCAAAATAATAAATCTACCTGGCCTATCCTTACATACCTAGGTATGGATCTCCCTGGGTAGCAACCAGCCGTGTGCAGGCCCAGGACCACCAGGATGAAGGGAGACCCCATGCCTCAGCCCACTTCTAAAGCCCAGCCCTGGCAACCCAGGGCAGATTTTGCCTCAGCCGATCACTGGTGCAGTCCTTGGGTGGACTACCCTGGCCTCCAAGAGGCTGGGACTCCCCACCACCTCCAGCTGTTGGCACTTTCTAGGTAGCCGGGGCTGCGTCTGGCCTTGGGCAAAGGGCCGAGGAGCCTCTAGATTACAAACAATTCCAGGTGGTTACATCTGGTGTGACAGCCCGACCCGATCTTCTGGCGGACAGCAGGCCATCGTCCTTGACAGTGGGCATCCAGATGAGCCACCCTGATAGACGAACAATCTTTGGAAAGGCTTTCTTGGTGGCTGCACAAACCTGATGTAGTTTCTTACTCTGCCTATGTGTGTAGACTGGCTTTCCACAATCTCACTCCTTCCAGATGCATTCAACTGCAACTCCCGTCATTACCTGCTGGCTGGGAAGGATGGGAGTTGCATTCCAACACATCTGGAGGAGTCTCTATTCTGACCTGCAGAACAGAAGAGCAGTTCTGCTGGATCAGGCCAAAGGCCCATGTAAACTTGTTTCCCAGAATGGCAAGCGAGATGTTTCCAGGAAGTCCACAAAGATGGGCCAGAGGCAATAGCGCTTTGTTAGTCCCCTAGTACTTTGCATTCAGAGGTACACTGTTTCTGAATAATGGGGTTCTATTTTTCCTTTGTGACTAATAGCCGTTGCTTGATCCAGCATGAACAGATTGGCCTTGTTCTTTCAAAGGAATGGCCATGCACATGTCACCCACCCCATTGATATAGGCCATGGGGAGGCAGTGCCCAGTGGTCAGGTGGTTGCATTGCCCCCCTGGACCTATGAGGGGCCACACTCCTGCCCCCATTGCCATGCCATGGAATCGGCCACCAAAATTTGGTGGCATGGTGAAAAAAGCCACCAAAAAAAAGTGGCTTTTTTTTTTTTGAGGAAAAAAAGCTCAATTTAAAAGCAAAATGCCATGGTTTGACACCAAATTTCAGTGGCGTAACGGTTGGGAAAAGGGGCTATTTTGCTTAAATTAGTCCCTTTGGCTGTCACACTGACCACAGTGTTTCACTTGTGAAAGGAGGCCTTTCTTCCTGTTGCTGCCAAATTCTGGGTACAGAAGAGTGGCCCACACCTGAAATAGGCAGAGCAGCTCCTGCAATCCTGGGAGAACCTCTGCACGCACACCAGAGCCCCCTTGTGCAGCCCTGCAAATCCCTGGTGCAAGACATGAGGGAGTTGATCTAAGAAGCTGAAGCAACTGGAAGAGCTGAGAAATAGGAGAGGAGAGGTGGCTGTTAAGAAGGAAAACACTCTCGCTTGGCCTTACCCCCTCCATCTTGAATGTGGGGATAACAGTACTCAGCTACCTTAGAAGGTTGTTGTAAAGCTTGCAAGATAATGTAGGTGAGGCACTTTGCACACTTGAAACAGGGATAGGAATGCTAATTTGATGAGGCTGAAGAAGAATGTGTACCCTTGTGCTTGCATTGTCCCTCTTCCAAGGTAGGAATTTATCTGTTCCTCATCTATCAAGGGTGTGATCACATCACCACCTCCTGCAGAAGAGCAATAACAATATCACCTTCCCCAGCATTACTTTCTACTGCCTTTCTTGTGGCAAAAAAGTCTCCTTTAAATGGTCCCAGAAGCAAGAGATTCCCTCTGAGTGGGAATCTTTCTCCCTCTTGTCACTTTCTTTCTACCTGCCCTCACCCAAACCCCAAAAGTTCAAAATTCTGGAACTGAGCTTTTAAAGTCACATATCTTACATTCCATTTTTGGCAGTGAAGAACCTGATGCCAGCTGGATGAACTGGCATGATGGCATGGGATGTCCATAAACATTCCAACTGCTCAGGGGACGATATTATCAAGAATCAAGATGTCTGCCCTGGTGTCCATGGGAAGGGATCGTTACCAGTTTGCCTGAGCTTAAAACTGACAAAGGAGGAGCTGTGTGGGATGTGATGAGAACAAGAAAGGTGACTGGGAGAAAGTCCTAGGTACTAAAGGATGCAAGGAGCAGATGAGCTAGAGGCAGAACATCTGAATGAAAAGGGCACAGCAGTGGAGTGTGATACATGGTCCTGTACAAAGGGCAGCTGTCAAAGAAAGAGGCCTGAGGAAAGGACTTGGGGACGGCCTGCTTGGGAACCAAGGGGGCATACCGTTGCCACATGTATAGCCACCGAGAGGTCTCTTGAGGCTTTAAGCATTGTAGAACAAGGAAAGTTCTGACCTATGTGGCTTAGAAGATGACTGCAGCATTGCAACCTGCCAATCCAAAAAGGGGACAAGAAGGACCCAGTGATTCTGGGTTGGGGTGGCCAAGTTTCACATGAGTCAGTTCCTTGGCCGTAAGAGCTCAAGACCAAAAAAGGAAAGGTAGTAATGATGATATCATTCACAGGCTCAGGTGGATGTTAACCTGGCCAAGCCCACTGTTCATTCATCCTTTTAACATAGATGTTTACAATAGGGGCTATGCTCTTTGGATTACAAGCCATCTGTATATGCTGGTGGGCTCAGGTTACAGCCCTTCCCCCCAAAACAATGTAGTAAATGGCTGTGAGGGCTGGGAATCAATCCAGGAAACACAGCAAACTAGATTCAGGCAAGGGTGAATGGGCATCTGCCACACATTGCTGCTGTTGTTATTCTTCTTATTTCCAGCCTTATGGCAAGGGACTCAAGATGGTGCATGAAGCAAAATTGTGTCTAGAACATGGAGTAAACTATGCACTATGAACAATACGTAGGATTGATCAGGTGACTCGTGTAACCCTTCATGGCTCTACAGGCTGGCTCCCACATGCACGTACACGGGACACTGTCTTTCTCCGAGCTGGACCATTGGTCCATCTAGCCCAGTACTATCTGCCTTAACTGGCAGCAGCTTTCCAGGATTTCAGGAAGGAGTCTTTTTCCAGCCTTACCCAGAGCCATTGGGGGTTGAAACATCTGGGACCTTCTGTATGCCAAACAGGTGCTCTACCACTGAGCTACTGGCCCTTCCTTTCTACTCCCCCTTCACACAATCAAGTGACAACATGCATGTGTGAATGAGCCATGACAGATCTAACCCCTCAGATTACTCAGTTTTTAACTCAAATACTTTTCAGATGGGACCAGTACACACATTTAGCTGCCAGTCATCAAGCATTGAGAAACCATGTGATGTACGTACATGGATGTGTGAACTAGCCTGTCTCCTTGCATCTCACAGAGGCACAGTTGTGCTGTTTTTCACTGGATGCTGCTTCATCCATGTTCCCCATACCTGCCATTCAGGTGGAAGGAGCCCCTGCTCAAGAGAGGCCAATCAAGTCATTTTGGAACGCTTGGAATCAGCATCCATTTTTCCTCCCCTTTAAGTGTTTAGGTCTCTGTGACCATAAACATCTCTTTTTCCCTTGAAGTCCCTGGAAGCCTCTCTCCCAAATGATCAGGTTGAGAGGAGGAGGGTGCCTTCCCATCGTTGAAAACCACAAAGCCTGTAATTAGTTTGCACCATGTTATTTCTACAAAGCAGATCTCACATTTAAAATTTGAAAGGTAATCATAGAAAAATCAACACAGAAGCTAAAAATAGCAGAGTGTGAGGCATGAAGCTGTCTCCGCCCAATTGCTAGCTGGAAGGCTTTCCATCTTCCAGCAGCCATTATGGAAGGGACAGGGGCCCTCTGATGGCCTGTGACCCTTCATTCATTCCCTTTGCATTGTGGTAATTGCCGCCCTCATCATGAAGAAAGCCCCAAGCCAGAGGCCAATGTAAACCTCCGGGATCATTTGCACTAGGCTTGGAGAGGTGTAATCACTGTTTTCATCTCTTATCTGCCAGTGACACCCACCAGCCTCACGGTAATTCTGGCAAGGTGCTCCTTCTGAGCTGAGATTAGATGCCGTAGCTTGGAGCTTCTTGCCCATAAATCAACTGTGCTGTTCAAGCCTGCCTGCCTACTGCTAAGGGCCAGGAGAAAATGGGCAGGTGTGGCCAGGAGATGAGGATTTCACAGCCATAAACATGCATGATTTACACAGCGCACAATGCCTTTATGCTCCCTCTTTATTCTTCAGAGAAATTCCCAGCTAAACAAAGCTCAGATTTCTCTCTCTCTCTCTCTTTCTCTCTCTCTCTCTCTCTCTCCCCCCGCCCCTTGGGACCCCTAAAGAGGGATTTCAAGGAAAGCACTGTGCAGCAATAATGCCAGTGATCCGAGAGTCTCACAGGCCTCTTTCCACTTCTCTCTCCCCAAAAGCCAAAAGAGACGAGAGCCTGGGCCGATTCCAAAGCGCTGGGTCAGGGTGCAACTTGTTGTCTGTGCCGGACAGGACAGGTCAGGTCCCTCCCCACCATCACACCACACAAGTGACAACAAAGCCCTAAGCAAGAAGGCATCTCCAGGGGCATTTTATGCTGATATGAAGGCTCTGGGTTTTTTGAGAGGGGAGGGCTAGATGACTTTGGAGAGGGATATGCGTGTGGCACATTCTACTGAAGTGAGGGAGAAAACACGCAAGCAGTGGCAGAGGCTGACTTTTGTATGGGAAAACTCTGGCACTTGAGGCTGATGGTTTGTGAGAAAGTCAGAGGAATAAAGGTTTTTGCTTGCTTGTTTTTTTAAAGGCGGCCTAAGGGCAAGTGTGGTTGTCTCCTTTTTGTGAAGGGAATCAGTGTTTGCTTGTTAAACACAAGGGCGCACAACCCACACCCTCTGTGTGGCCTGGCGAGCCTGCAGGTGCCACACCCCCTTTTCTCCACATCCCAGCTGATCATCTGGGCTGTGGGGAAAGACTGCCGTTCCAGCACTGTTAGCTAATGGCAGCAGGCAAGCAGTGATCCCAGTCATTGGGATGGGAAGGAGGCTTTAGCCCAGTGACCCCAAAGCAGCTGGGATTGCTGCTTTCACACCACCATCAGCTGGGGTCAATGGGGCAGGGAAGGGGCTTTAAAAGGATGGTCTTTGACCATCTAGTGCAGGGTGGGGGATATATTTCCCCTCAAGGGCTGTGTTCCCTCAGGGATAATCTGTCAGGGGCTACAGGCTGGCCATGGGCAGAGTCAAAGCCAGAGCCCCTCCCTCCCTCCCTCTCTCTCTCTCCCCCCCCCCCGTCACACCTATGGTGGCCAGGTATCCTTTTTATAGAGGGCAGCCTTCTATTCGAAGGGCTGCCAGAGGACTGTCCTCTACTGAAAAGTGTCCTCAGTTGGAAGGACTGTAAAGTCCATTCCTGGTTTAGAGATAAAGGACCATCAGACCTGTTGCTGATTCACAGGTAGCCCCTGGAGAGCAGGCTGAACAGGTCACTTGGTCACAGTCTTCCACACAGGTCACTTGGTCACAGTCTTCCACACGAGGGTGAGGTGTACTCTATTTCTATTTAAATTATACTAATTATTTCTAAACGTGCGTCTATAGTTATAAATTAGCATATGCAAATATTATGCAAATCACTGTCCTTTTTTGTCCTGTTTTTTGATGACGCATTTCCTCTTTGTGGAGATTCAGAAGTCGTCGTCCGTCCCCCCCCCCCCGTCTCTCTCCCTCCCTCTCCACCCAGCGGGGTACCAGGAAAGGGACAGACAGCTCTCGCCAGAGGTTGGAACTGATCACTTGCAGCAGGCTTTTAAAACTGGGCCGAGGGCCACAGACTGTTCAGCCGGGCCACGACTGCAGAGCGGGAACAGAGGGGTGGGGGAGGCTCCTGTACCTTTAAGAGCTGTGCAGCTGGGGGGTTCGGCCGGGGAGCCTTCTCTCTCTTCACATAGCCCAACCTCTTAGGGGTGCAGGCGGCCTGCCCGTCTGCCTCTCAGACCACCCCGTTCTCCTTCCCGCCTGCTTGGCCTTCATTTCACCAACAGCTGCCCCAGGGAAGTTGGTGGCTCTGCTGATATTTCAACCTCCTTGGTCGGAAGCAGGATCTGCTCCATAAAAGCAAAGCCCCTTCCTCGGCTATATGCACTGCAGGGCACGTTTGTATGTAGGACAAAATGGTTCTGAAACCATCCCATTGTAAATACTGGCCTTTTGTGTTTCCGTGAGGTGAAGTGAAGAGAGAAGAGAAGGAATTGCTTGCTGGAGTTATGAGGGAGGTTCGGAAGGATTTCCTCAGCGAGGGAGATGGGAGTTCATGGGGATGTTGCGTTGATGAGGTTTATGAGCTGGCTGAATTTATTATTTCTATATGATTAATTTTTGCTGCTGGGTTATAGTCATTTGCAGCGATAAGCCTAATTAACTGTTAGGGCACCTCTGGCTTCTTGTATCAGCATTTTGTGTGTGTGTGTAAATAAGTGACTGACAAAACTTATTTACACATACATTTTTGACTGACTGCATCCCGCTAGGATCCATAGCCTACTTGAATGCAAAACTGCTTGGCTGTTAACAGTTTTGTTTCTTATGTCGCACATATGGGAAAGTATAAAATACACACATAATTAAGCTGCAAGCATATATCTGTGATTCTCTGGCTGCTATAGCATGTGTACTCTTGTGTACAGCAAGAGTGGATGTGTACAGCAAATCCAAGCCCACAGTAGCAACGGAGATGCTCCCAGCCCAACATTTTGTCCTTTGCATAGCTGAGATTACTCTGTGCTAGGACACCAATTCTTATTATGAGGCAAAAGTCATGACCCACATTTTTATAATAATAATAATATTTTTTAAAAATAAGTTTATATCCTGTCTTTTTTCCTCTTGCAAGGAATCCAAGGTGATTTACATGGTCCCCCTTCTCTCCGTTTTATTCTCACAACCACCCTATGAGGTAGGTTAGGCTGCGAGTCAGTGACTGGCCCAAAGTCACCCAGTGAGTGTCATGGCCAAGTGGGGACTAGAACCCGGGTCTGCTGAGTCCCAGTCCAACACTCTAACCACTACTCCACATCGGGTCTGATAATAATCCCATTCCTAGTACTTGGGCTCTGCGTGTGATCAATTTCAGTTGTCTGGGTGTCCTGGAAGTACAATAACCATTTTGTAGCACAGTTTGAGCCCCTCATTTAGAGGAAAAGATGTACATATGTCCCCATTCAGGTTTTTCTCATAGTTAGGGTGTCTTGGACTATCTGCATAGATTTATTTATAAAATATGTATATCCACCCTGTCTTTCTTCAAAAAATCAACACAAAATAGCTTACAGATAAAATTTAATACCATGCAAACACAGCATCATCTCAATCATAAAATGTGGCCGCAATGCAAGGTCAGACAAACTACGCTGGCTCCCGTGCCAGGATAGAGTTGCCGAGCAAGGGAGGCAGCAGGAGACAGCCCTTGCTAACCTTCATTAGGAGGAAGGCAAGGAGAGAGTGGCACCATCCACATGACATGGAGGGTCACTGTGGGTTTGATAACCTACGATGAGCAACAGTGTGTGCCAGGCATGTGCGGCCACTGATTTGAATATTCGACCCCGATCACGGAGATTGGGGGTTGGGCTGTGTTGTGTGCTGTACAAACCTGGCTAGCATGGGTTATTCAAGGGTCAAAAGTCCTTGCATAACCCTCAGTTAGTAGTAGGGTTCTGCAAGGGTGGTTTAAGACTTAAATAGCTCACACTGGCCAAGTTTGCATGACATGGCCCAAAGCCCAATTGAGGTTTACATATTCAAAATGGTGGCTGCATGTGCCTGGCATGCACGTGGCTCATCGTGGGTTAAATAACCCATGATGACCCAGCTGTTTCATGCAAACCAGCCCATGGAGTCCAATGCTACCATGGCCGATCATACCTGTCAATAATAAAGTTGAGGTCATTATTCAGTCCAAGTCTGGTGTCTCATAGCTTCATTCCAGGTGGGGGAGTCCAGTGATACTGAACTTGATTCACACAAGCCAAACTGTTGCTAGATTGTCCCGTTTTATCTGTGCTAGGCTCAGCCAGATGATCAGGTACGAGGGAGGACAGCAGAGTAGCAGGACATGTCTACCTTTTAAGGGCCAAAGTGGACATGATTCCAAATGCACTCTAATTAGCAACCAGGTCAGAGATTATTTTTTTTAGAAAAATAATTATTAGCAGGTGTGTGGGTGTGGGGGGGTTAATTTTCATTTGGAATGAAACATGCAATGAAGAGAGATTTATCCCTGTCTTCCTCATCCCTGTCCTGATTAAAATCCCCCCCCCCGCTATAATAAGCCCCAGAAGGGAAACAGCTTGCAGGGGGGGGGGTGTCCATTGGGACCATAGTGTGGGAGGGTAGGATTAAAGCTCCCCTCCCCATGTGTTGTGATCCCAATAAGTGAAACACCACCACCACCCTGATATGGTTGGTAATGACATGTAGATGTTGCAGGCCTCTATATGTCTACTCAGAAGTAAGCTCCACTGAGTTCAATGGGACATACACCCAGGTATGTGAGTATAGGATTGGAGTCTTAGCATCACATCTAGCTTGACCCTAAACACGAGTAGGACAGAGAATTCAGGTGTGGCTGCTTGTCATGCAGGAGCCAGAAAAGCAGCAACTGCTGAGACTCTCCCTTCTACCCTGACATCAATTGCCCTGTCCAGTTTTGCATCTCTTCATTACACCAGTTGACTCACACATTAACTTTGGAGGTAAAGCACCGTAGTCCCAAATTGCACCAAACTGAGATGTAAACAAGAATGCTTTATTTAACTACTCCATTTTTAAAGCAACCCTCTACCACCACTCTGTCCTGTTTGCTGTACATTCAGAGAAAGAGATTATAGAGTGTATTTAGAGGAAAACAAGCTGGTTTGGTTCAGATCTTTCTGGTGTAATGTTCACAAAAGGTAATCGTTACTGAACACTGTTGGATATGTGAAACTACAAAACATGACATTTTTGAATATCAAAAAGGAAAGGGGGGGATGGGAGGGACTCCGTCAACTTTTGCTCTGATCTAAGGAGGATCTCTTAGCTTGAAGATCTTAATTGAAATGCAGTGTGAAAGACTCCTGCAAGGACAGGCAAGGCAAGGAGGAAAAATGAATACAACAGGAGAAAAAGCCTGCAGTGATAGCTCAAATAACATAATAAAGAAATGGGGGTGTGGGTGGGGGTGCGGAATACATCATTTAAATGGCAGTTTTCTTTTGCATGTCCTCATTAAAAAAATAAACTATTGTGGATGGTGGCAAGACAGACAGATCTTATGGATTTGTCTGCAGGTGTGTGTGTGTGTGTGTGTTTCCTCTTGAACAACAGACAAGAGGTTGCAAACCAGGATTTCTGTCAAATACCAGAGATGTGTCAGACCCAAAGATGTCAATTCAGAAGATGAACTGCCATTCCTCCTTTAATTGGTGTCTTTCTTTGCAGCCTTAGGAGAAGGAAGGGAGAGTGAAGGGAGAGGGGAGAATCTTGTGCAGGAGTTAAAAGCCCTTTACGCTTCTGATTGCTAAGAATAATGGGTCATTTCAGTTTTATTATTTATTTATTTATTCATTCATTCATTCATTCATTTCATTTCATTTCTAAACCGCCCAATAGCCGAAGCTCTCTGGGCGGTTCACAAAAATTTAAACTAAACATCACACAATAAAACAATATAAAATATGTAGAACATTAAAACCACAATATGACAATACAGCCACAATAAAACCTAGCAGCAGTGCAGGAATCTAAAATACAGATTTAAAACAGCAAAGCTAAAAGTCTAGAAAGCTAAAATGCTAAAATGCCTTGGAAAATAAAAAGGTCTTCACCTGGCACTGGAAGGAATACAATGTAGGTGCCAGGCGAACCTCACTCAGGAGCTCATTCCACAATGTTTTGTATGGCCTTGTTTGCAGAAATGCTTTTCACTTCAAAATTGGAAAGATTTACATAATCAAGGGTGGTGGTGGAATCCAAAACAGAAGTGGGAACAATAGGGGGCACAAGCCCCAGTATCATCAAGGGCTGTTTCTCACTTCTATCCCCTCTCATGTTAATGGGTAAATGTTTTGTTTTTCAAATCTGGCAGGCAGGACTTTTCAGAACCAAGATAGCGTGCTTTGCTAAAACTTGACTGAAGATGCACGGTGTAGACTGACATAGTCCAGTGGGTGTGCCAAATGTTGCTTTGTTACCCCTGATATGGAAATCAAGATGATACATTAGTAGGAGATGCCAGCAGTTAGGGTATGCTTGGATCAGAGAGGCAGACTGTCTTCCAAGTACGACTCCTGGGTCCTGACATGTAGCAATTTCTCACAACATATGGCACAAGTGCACACATTTAGTGCTGTGATTCTGGAAAGTGCAGAAACTTTCCTTCTCAAGAGTGTTAGAGATTCCAGTTTACTCATGTGAGCCAGTGTGGTGTAGAGTGTTCGACTGGGACTCAGGAGATCTGGGTTCTAGTCCCCAGTTAGCCATGATGCTTACTGGGTGTCCTTGGGCCAGTCACTGCCCCTCAGCCTAACCTATTAGCAAAATAATGTTCTAACTCTGTGTGAGGGCTTGATAAGTGGCCATTTCTGGTTACTAACAAAACTGGCACAAACACAAAAAGCAGAATGCTGTTACGCTTGAAGTAGAAAATGGGATAAGATGCTGGTAGGTAGAGATGTGTAGTAGGCCATGGTGGCTTAGTGGTTAAGACGCTGAACTGCAGACCGGAAGGTCGGCCGGACAGCAGTTCGAGACCCGAGTGCCACGTGGCGGAGTGAGCTCCTGTCTTCAGTCCTAGCTCCTGCCAACCTAGCAGTTCGAAAGCAAGAAATTGCAAGTAGATAAATAGGTACCACCTCAGCGGGAAAGGTAACAGCATTCCATGCACCTCGGCTTTCAGTCATGCCGGCCACATGACCACGGAAGCGTCTTCGGACAGCGCTGGCTCTTTGGCTTAGAAATGGGGATGAGCACCACACCCTAGAGTCGGACACGACTGGTTGGGGACACCTTTACCTTTTAGAGATGTGAAGTGGCAGAAGAAAGCTGGATTGGGGAGAGGAAGAATTTTTACTCCATTTTTTCCTTGCCCACCCTCCCCTTTTGGAATTATCCATTGTTCCGTTTTTTTAAAACGTCCAGATTGTCCACAGTATATGTGCAGTGTACCTCAGCTTTACATTACCATTGTGTATGCATACTTTGACAAGATG
Source organism: Heloderma suspectum (assembly GCF_057233095.1). Classification (NCBI taxonomy): domain Eukaryota; kingdom Metazoa; phylum Chordata; class Lepidosauria; order Squamata; family Helodermatidae; genus Heloderma; species Heloderma suspectum. The sequence continues at coordinate 3,355,514 of NC_139463.1, read as the reverse complement.
TAGCCAAAAAACAAGGAAACAAAAATCAAAAATTCTATCTAGATGTGATGGTACATATGGTTGGACCAAGACGCTCTGTGTCTGAAGTTTTATCAATGTACATGTGAGCTTGTGTGTCTCAGTAGAGCAGTGAATGGTCAGAGTCATGATGCAATCAGACATATGATTACATCAACATCCCTCTTTTCAGTGTTTTTGAATGCAAGCATGTATATCCATAACAACGAGAGTAAAGAGACAAATTAACTGGAAGCATGAGGGTCAGATATAGCCAATTCTGGCTATCCGTAAGAGTGGCATAAGCACACTGGGCTTTGGGAAACTGATACATGACATCCCTTGCCTAAAGGATCAAACATTTTCATTTCAACTTAATAAAGAGAACTCCTATTTCATTCCACTCGGCTCCATAGCAAAGAGAGAGAGAGAGAATCTTTTTAGGAGCCTGAAATTTTCTTTGGCTCACTCTTCTCTGATGTATGATATAGCTCATGTTGAGAGAGAAGCTCAGATAGAAGATCACTATTGATTTGGGGGAGAAGGGAGCCCCTGGGCTTCCCCCTTCCCCACCTCTCCAATGTGCTCATCTGGGATTAAGATCAAAGAGAGAGCTGCTACTAACCAGGAGCATTTGTTTCCACATGCCAGCAATATGTACAACATGTTAGCAAGATCTGCAGGAAAGAGGCTCAGAAAAGATCCCTCATGGTGAAGCGAGCACATTTTGTGGCCATAGTAGCTGTCACTTTGCCATTCATGATGACCAGAGCACACTGCCACTGTGGCATGTCAACTGATGAATGTGCTCAGACCAATATGAAGCTTTCTAGGATTGTTGTTGTTGTTGTTCAGTCGTTCAGTCGTGTCTGACTCTTCGTGACCCCATAGACCATAGCACGCCGGGCCTTCCTGTCCTCCGCTGTCTCCCGGAGCGTGCTCAAGTCCATATTCATTGCATCAGTGATGCTATCTAGCCATCTCATCCTCTGTCGTCCCCTTCTCCTTTTGCCTTCAGTCTTTCCCAGCATCAGGGTCTTTTCCAGAGAGTTTTCTCTTCGCATTAGGTGGCCAAAATATTTGAGCTTCAGCTTCAGTATCTGTCCTTCCAATGAGCACTCAGGGTTGATTTCCTTTAGGATGGACTGATTGGACCTCCTTGCAGTCCAGGGGACTCGTAAGAGTCTTCTCCAGCACCACACTTCGAAAGCATCAATTCTTCGGCGCTCAGCCTTCCTTATAGTCCAGCTCTCACAGCCATACATTACTACTGGGAAAACCATAGCTTTGATTAGACGGACCTTTGTCGGCAAGGTGATGTCTCTGCTTCTTACTATGCTGTCTAGGTTTGCCATAGCTTTCCTCCCAAGGAGCAAGCGTCTTTTAATGTCATGGCTACAGTCACCGTCTGCGGTGATCTTGGAGCCCAAGAAAGTAAAATCTGTCACTGCTTCCATTTCTTCCCCTTCTATATGCCAGGAAGTGATGGGGCCAGATGCCATGACCTTAGTTTTGTTAATGTTGAGTGTCAAACCAGCTTTTGCACTCTCCTCTTTCACCCTCAACAAGAGGCTCTTTAGATCCTCTTCACTTTCTGCCATTAGGGTGGTATCATCTGCGTATCTGAGGTTGTTGATAATTCTCCTGGCAACCTTAATTCTGACCTGTGCCTGGAAGCTGATACCAGGTGTAATGCAAGCAGCTTGTGTTCAATTTTCCCTTCTCTCCCTACCATGTACAATCAACACGTCCTCCTTCATCCTAGCTTCCTTATGCATAAGCATGAGCACAGTACCTGCCCATGGCCTTGGAGAGGGGCTGTAGCTAAGTGGTAGTGCACATACTTGCCAGGCAGGTTGTCCCAGGTTCAGTCCCCCACATCTCCAGCTAGAAGACCTCTTGCAGAGAGCCACTGGCTGTCAGAGCAGACCATTCTGGACTAGATGGACCCAATGGATTAAAGGAACTTCATAGCATGTCATCATGTAATGTCAGCACCACACACCTTTTGACGCAAAGGCCGGTGGGGAAAGAATCCCATCATGTACTGCTCTCTATTTGGAGGAGTTATTGATAAGTCTCTACTGAAACAAGCACAACCCCCTGGGGTGGGGAAGCCATATAAATCAGCCACACTGAATATTTCACATCATTGAATTTAAAAGATCCATGTCACTTTAGGAAACATAAAAATTGAAACATTATTTATTCAATATTTGACTTTTCTTCCAGCATGGAACAGAAGTTGGCATAGGCAGGGTTTCCAGGTGGTCTCGCATCCAGACACTGACCAGACTTCAGTTTGCTTAGCTTCAGCAAATGTGCTGTATCATGTGCCCCGCAGCCATGCCCTAGAACTATCAGTAATGGCAGGAGTGGTTCAACACAGCATTAGTAAAAGAACCCCCCACAGCCAGCCATAATATTGGGGAAACAACAAAGAGTTTTGTGGGATCTTAAAGACTAATAACTTGATTATGGCATAAGCATTTGTCTACTAGTGTCCACTTCATCAGATGCAGCAAATTGGCAGGTGTGTGTATACACACTACACAAACACACCACACACACACACACACACACGTATAGATGGGTAAAAATGGGTTGAATGCTCAAGAAATGCAAAATCACACCACTGGTTAGAACTAATCAAGAAGTTTGATCTAATCCATTTAGGCTTGAATAGAAACAATAGTTTACCTATCTCAATAGAGATATTTTTTGCCATGATAAGATGACTGTGTTGGTACCAGTTACTATCATTTTTGTGAATAGCCACTTTGCTTATCTTAAGCTTTAGAAGGAATTGCCATGGACTGGACTGGACTTTTCACATACTATGGCCACCTGGCAGCTTTTGTCTCCCACTCTGTACCCATGTGCCTGCCAGCTGAGGCTCACATTTCATGACTGTATGACATGGGCTCTAGTCCACAAAAACTCACGTCACAAGAAATCTGTTGGACTTTGCCATAAGTCCCTCTGTTGTTTTTGCAGTGTCAGACTGACACGGCTACCCCTCTGGGTAGACTCACAACATTCTCTGGCAAGATGGCCTTTGGGTGCCCTAAACGCAAAAGGGGAGAAGATTTGCAAATGGGACTCCGCATCTCAACAATGGCTGCCGAAAACACCTGAGGTGGCTCCTCTGCGTCTTCCCATGTGGATTCATCTCCACATCCAGAACACGCAGATCTCATCATGGTGGGAAATATGCTGGCTAAGTTTTGGGTGTACTAAATAAGCTTGGGAACAGAGAGCAGAGCCACCCTTGCACCTCTCCTCTCCCTTGCTGAGAACATCTGAAACCAATCTGAGTCACCTGCATTCTTCCCCCTGTCTTGATGCCTTCATTTGCCACAGCCAGGCAGAGCTGCTTGGAAATGCTGCACAAATCCATGTAACTATTTTAAGTCTTAATGGGGGGGGGGATCCAGAACTGATTAGCTGTTAATTACTTTTCAGAACATCTGCTATTTGCTACCATTTGTTTTATTCTTTCTATTTTAGAAATGTAAGATGTGCTGAGTTTTGCACCTTCTGGAGCTGTTGAAGCAGTTCGACATCTGCGGCAATCTCAGAACCAGCCAGTGAAGAAAATGAAGAACAGGCCACAAGGTGAGCTCATGAGCATCCTTAGACCTCTTGCCTGCCTTGCACAATCCTTTGCACTGGCAGTTTGTTTCATTTTAATGCAGAACTATGATCTCTTTGGGCAAATGCACGAAGCCACATGGCAGGATTGGGCCCAGACTCCCTGCAGAGACTGGGGAATCAGAGTCAGAGTCAGAAGATGAGAAGGGCCAGGGAGTGGGGGATGAAATTCAAGTGGCTCCAGGAGGCAGAGAGGAATTTTAAGGGCATGTTAATCAGGTACAGCTGGACATAGATACCATTTCTCCCTCTGTGAGAACTCAGCAAGTTACAGAAGGGGAGGGGGGGATTTGGCAGATGCACAGGCCAGACGCCGCTCTAAGGGGGCCTAAGGGGGCCGAGCAATTGAAGGAATTAAGGTGCTCTACCAGGTTAGCCCATCACAGGAGATCTTTAGGGGAAGACCTCCCTGAGGGCAGGAGTGAGGAAGCATTTCAAGTGCTGTGTTGAATGCGTAATGTAGGATTTGCAACAACTTTCTATCCTACCATAGCCCGGGCACCTCTCAAAGAGAACTTCAAGTAAATTAATTGGGGTCAGGGCAACTTAGTCAAAGAACTAGAATCTGGACTGCTGAAAGTCTATTTCCACATAATAAAGCCTATTGATTTGGAGATCAGGTCTTTGTTTGGTGACTACAGGCAGGCTGAGCTGGCAGCCTGACACCACACCTGTGCCAGCACCAAAATGAAAGATCCAGCGGTCCCCCAAAAACATTCCAAATCAGTCTCAGAACCTCTTGCAGCAAACTCCAGGATGGCTTTTCGAAATGCATATCATCTGAGTTCTTCTTCTCTGAAGGAGGAAATGTGTTTTCCAGAATCAGTATCTGACTTACCCCAGTAAGCGCTTTAGCATTTGATCATGCATTCAGGACTACGTCAGATCTGACTCGGGCTTGGTAAGCAAGACCGTGTGTCTTGTGACAAGCATTAAATCAGAAACATATTTCAAATTAAGATCCAATGAGGGAAAAACAAGTTTTACAGTCAACCTATCGAACTGGCTTGTGGAATGCTCTCTAATTTGCTCTTCTGTTTCATGAAGTGGACAGTTTTCACAGAAGCTTCTGCTACAATAAATATATTTGTCTTTAATGTGCCACAAGACTCTTTGCTGCTTTTGCTGCCACAGACTGACATAGCTACCGTTCTGGAAACAGTTACAATGGAAGGCACCAAGTTTAACTGCAGGGAGTACAGATGTATCTGATTAAGTGTCCACAGAACCTTCTGCCATCATATATTTGGTAGTATTCAAGGTGCCACAAGACTCTTTGTTGCCTTTAAACTTCATTTCATTTCTAATGCTAACATACGTTGTAATGATGACAAATCTGCAATTTGGGCAGTTTTCAAAATCTGAAATTCTGCCGTTCTCTTGCCTTGTTTTTAAGGAGTGCTGTAGAAAGTGAAGTGGAGCAGCCCACTGGAAGAGTCTCCCAGGCAGTCCCAGTCGAGATGAAGTGCTGCTGGGGGCGTGGGGGCGAGGGTGCTGGTCTGGTGCAGACCACGACTGTCTGGAAACTGCTGTCCTCATTAAGCTGGTTAATAAGTTGAAAATCAAGATGCCGTCCTAGAGTTCTCCCCCCTCCCCCTACTCCAAGGACTTTCATTCTTCTCCGTGGAGGGGGCTTAGAGGACCCCTCAGTGCTTGGCAAAGACCACAGGGAAGTTTTGTGTTTTTCATGCTGCTCTTTGGTGATTTAGTTACACAAGGTTTTGAAACAAACGAGGTGTTAAAAGGGAGCAAATGAAAGGGAAAGCTTTCATCTGGAGGATGCAACAGAACTTTGATGGTGCAGACAAAAACCACTCCCTTTTGGGGAGGAATAATTATTATTATTTTCCCCTTGCTTTAATGGAGGCCACTCAGCCAACTCCTCACAGGGTTTCATTCTCCTACTTCTGAGTTGTAATTTTTTTTTTTTGATAGGACACACACACACACACACACACACACATATCCAGATCATCTTGTTGATCAAAGCTATCATGATAAACAAGGGCTGCCCATAAAGAAATCCAATTCCAGTCTTTCACCATTCCCTTATCAGAACACCAATGAGGCTGAAAGGGGTGGGGACACTGCAGGCATCAAAATACAATCTGTTTGCAAGGAACTGGTGTCCTATCCAGGGGGAGCAAGCAGACCATTAGCTTTGGGAAAGTGGTTTCTCGCAGCAGTCAATAAACCTCCAGGAGATCTCTAAGGGCGATCCTTTGCAGAGGTTTGCTGCCATGTGTGTTCTTGCAGCCTTGACAAGGGGCCTTGTGGAAGTGGCTTCCATGTTGCAATGGCAGTGTAAGCATGGAGCCCAGGGATCGTCTAGATCTTGGTCTATTTCTCAAGTTCTTGTGACATTTTTGGCAAATTCCAGCCTTCTCTCCATGTCGGCAGCTGCCTTGTGCCGTGTCAGCTTACTGGTCCCTCTAGCCCTGTATTGCCTCCTCTGTCTGGTAGTGGATCTGCAGGGTCCCAGGAGGAGGCCCTTCCTATCATCCGCCACCTGACCCTTTTAATGGGAATTGCCAAGGACTGACCCGGGGAACTTCTGCCTGCAAAGCACACGCTCTGCTGCAGAGCCATGGCCTTTCCCCTGTGCCAGCAGCAAGCATCCTAAATGGGCACCCATGCTTAAACCAGAGCTCGCTGCCAGGCTAAGGAAAGTCATACTCTGCCTTCTCCCACCCTTGCTGTCTCATGCCAGGCAGGTGTGTCCTCCATCCAGGCCCTGTCCCTCCACACAGCATGAGCTGGGATGAAGCCCCCAGTGATGCTAAGTGAACAGGGCAGGGCGGGGCGGGGCGGGGAATGTTGAGGTAGCGCTCTTAATGCTGAAGTGCCCCCATCCCCTCTGGGGCTCTGACATTCCCTGCAACACCTGGCTGCCAGAACTGTCTCCCTCTTTCAATGTATCTTTTCGTGAGCAATGCAAGGGGGCTTTGGGAATGCACTGGAGACACAGACACTGTCATAGTTAATTCCCCCCACTACTCAGTTGCCGCAGCGCTGCTGCCGACTTAGCCCTCTTTCTCCTCCTCGCCTCCTTTCATTATCTTTCTCCCTCGTCCTTGTTTTAAACACATCTTTTTACAAACCATACAACTTCGACAATAGCCTTCTTTTTTTAAACCAAGCCAGCCTGGGATTTGCTTTCCTTTCTCAATAACTATATTTTATATGAAAACAAGCCCTTTGAATGCAGGAACCTTTATGCAAAGCTGCAGAGAGCCATATTCTTTGGCTCAAGGCGCCGAAATTTAGAAGGAAATACTTCCCTTTCATCTGTCCAAAGAAATCTTTTTCTCAGCACTTGTAAATCTGATTGCTGCCAATTTCAGCAACAGAAACATAGACATTTGGAAAGCGAGGCATTAGTGACTTAAAGATACCCATAACATTTAAACTCTCTCTTTTCCTGACTCTTTTTTTTTCTTTTTTTCCCCTTCTACCTTAGGCTGTGTATTTTTCAGGGATTATCTATCTCTTCTGTAGAGGGGGGAAAAATGTATATATTGCTTAGTTGGAGCTCAATGCTGTGCTTTTTGTACTCAGGCATGAAAGATGCAATGAATGTTTTTGTGCTTAAAGGGACAATCTAGCTTTCTGCCTTGTATGTGTGAGTGTGTGCATTCTCCATATTATTCATGCTGTACATCCCAAGTTTATCCTTGTAGGTTTAAGAAGACTTAGAGGGGGAAAGATTGTGTGTGTGTGTGTGTGTGTGTGTGTATATATATATATATATATATCGCACAGAAATATGAACAAATAAACAAGTTCCCCTCCTTTTTTGCCTTTAGGAGATATTTCAGGCATACCATCAGCAGATCTGGAGAATTTTGAACTAATGGTGTCTGTTTATTTAGTTATCTTTAGAATGTATATTGTGCTTTATATAGTCAACATTTGAAGGCAGGTGAGAAGCAGCAGCTACCATCTGCCCTCTTCTTGCTGGCAGAGGGGAAGGAGGCAGAAGAGGGGAGGGGGACCAGTCCTCCTGGGCTTGCCCCCGTCTCACTGCTACATGACAGAGAGTGGGCTGGTGGGGCTCCAGCAGTTGCCTGACAATGCCACCCAAATGCCCGCTCTGCTTGGCGTCAGCGTATTGATGACACCGCACCCCCATCTGCTGGATGACCTCTCCCAGCATTTTCACATAATGTTGAAAAGGGGACACATGGACATTTTTCAGCACCCCACAGGTCAAAGCCCAAAGGGTAGAGCATCAGTCACTCAGTGACCCATCATGTAGAAGCAGAACCCCTGCTGAGAAGTGCTCCCAGCCCCCATCCATCTCAGGCTGTTCCAAAGGATTTGGTCTTCTATAGTACCTAAATGCTACTGAGGGGGCGCTTGAAGCCCCATCCCCTGAGAAGCATGGCTTGGATCGGAGCTTAGTTATGACTCAGTTCATTGGAGCAGTTTCTGATGCCCTTTCTGATACCCATGGTCCTGCAGGCCCCGGGTCTGAATGTGCTCTCCTCCGGTAGCCTGCTGCCACTTACTCCCGCCTTCCGATACTCGCCACCTCCCCGTGTGTGTCCAAACAAAGCCTCAAAAGACCTTGCCCAGCACACACAGTTCCTATTCATCCCAATCAAAACACTATTCACTCTCATGATGCCTAGCCCCATCATAATGCTTTAACTTTTGGATTTTACTGGATCCCTTGCTCTTCCAGGTTCCTGAGGCCTTTTAGACCATAAGAATGGTCTAAAAGTGGTCCAGACAATTGGAGTGCTGAATATAAGGGAGTAAGCATGCAACTCTTGGCTTCTTGCAGGAAGAGTGGAAGGAAGATGACATCACCATCACCATCATCACCGCCACCACCATCCATATTCCTAGTAATGAAGTTCCACCAAGTGGACAAGGATAGGCAGAGTATCCAACTAGAGAGCACTCCCTTGTCCTCCCTCTCCTGCAATTATGCCTTTGCCTTTGGGATCTTTACAGGGATGTTTCCAGATGCTTTTCTTCCAAAGCCACAATGATACATGCCACAGTCTCTTTTAGGATCTGGGTGTCTGGAAACTCGAGCCCATGCTGTCTTTAACTTGTCCCGCTGTGCCTGCTCAGCTCAGCACAGCACATATGGCAGGAAAAATTACCCGCTGTTCAGAGACCTCAGTGCTCTGGCGATCCTAGCATCAGCAGTAATGACGCCTCAGTGCTCCTGTGAGGGAGAGTTAATGTAATAACAACATTACATTCAGCAAACAAATGTTTGAGATGTTGAGTTTAAAAAACAAAGCACCAGACAGTAAATGGAACCTAAAATCTCCTCCTTAGCTAAGAGATGAATTTGATGGTGCTAAATAGGAGACTGGTTGGCATAGCTCTCACCTCAACTGTGCAAGGCTGGTGTATTGTGCAGGGAAATGCCTTTGTGTCCAGCACAGGCTTCTGTACACAGTGGCATCAGAAAGATATTATCACACGTTAATGAAGGTTGCAAAAGTTATTTTCCACAGAGGGAAGAGAGGTCTCTCTACTGGAAATTGTCAGGTGGATTATCTAGACCAGTGATGGGCCTGATAAGGCCTGCAGGGCTCCCCATTTGGGCTGGCAGCTTCTTCCCTGGGCCCCATCCCCTCTGCAATGAAGAGGAAAGCTCCTATCTCTGATCAGCAGTTGACTGAGTTAAGTGCTTTCCCCTGCTTAGCACTGAAAAGAGGATCCTGTTCTCAGTGCTTAGCAGGGGAAAACACTTATGGGGAGGAAGCTGCTGAGTTATCCAGCCCTGCTTCCTTCTGATCCTTGTCCAGGAGAGGCTCAACATGCTTATGTCTGAACAGTGGGGGCTCTTCCATAGGGCCAAATGGGACTTGCCCTCCCCCCAGAAAAAAGAGGAAAAAGAAAAATATGTATTTAAAGATTTAATTGCATTGAATAAACCAGTTAAAGATTTCTCTGTGACCTAGGCCAAGTCACTGACACATTCATCCTGGTTTCCTTTGGCTGTCCAGTCCCATTGCTTCTCTCTCATGCCTGCGTCTCTTGTCTCAAGTTGGCTTTTCCTTCGGGCTCTTTCCAACTACTGACCGGGGCTGACCCTGCTTAGCTTCCGAGATCAGACGAGCGTGCGCACATCCAGTCCTTTGCTTGTTGCTGAGGAAACATTGAGTGCTGAGGAAGCTATGTGTTCAGTAGCCGGAAGACGACATGGGGCATGGAGAGCTGTGATTGGACAGGAGGGAAATACAAACACCGCCGTATATGGACAGGCAGGGGAGGGGGCTACGACCAGATATGGTAGCGAAGGCGGAAAATCAGAGCACATTAAGGGGAAATACCGGGATATCAGGGTATTGAAAGTGGGAGCATGGAAGCAGGAAATTCCGGTTCCAATTCGAGGCGGCTACTAGTGTAGTGTGAAAGATGGGCGGTGAAACCTCATTGGAAGCGAAAAAAACCGTAAGTGTAGATTGGCCCATACTGAGCCAATCTTCTTCTAAGCACAAGCAAAAGAAAGAAATGGGCTCCACCACTTCCAAACCTCACCACCTGCCACTGCTTCTGAGTAGTCATGCAGAGGCTTTTCCTGCTCATGCCTATTTCTGAGTAGACATGGAGAGTCTTGGTGTTTGGGATGCTATTTAGAAGTGCTGCTAAGTTATTCTTTCCTGCTTACTTGTGAGTAGGCATGTGGTTCATGCTTGCTCCTGAGTAGACATGCTTCCTACCATAAATTGGTAACAAGGGCATTTTCTAGACCCATTTCAGACAGGCTTTGGCCTGGATTCGGTACTGAAATGGCCTTGGTTTCCCTGATGGATTACCTTCATTGGGGGAGAGGCAGGGGAATGCAACCCCACTGATACTCCTTGATCTCTCTGCAGCTTTTGATACCATTGACCATAGATAGTCTCATTGGATTGTCTCTGTGGGTTGGGTGTCAGAGGCATGGTATTACAGTGGTTCCAATTCTTACCTGCAGAGTTGATTTCAGAAAGTGGCATTAGGAGATTTGCTCAACCCCATGGCATTTGAGCTATGAGGTCTCACAAAGGTCCATCATATCTCCATGCTGCTTAACATATATATATGGAGCTGCAGGGTGAGGTCCTCTGGGAATCTGGAGTGAGGTGCTATCAGTATGCTGCTGATGACACCCAGCTCTATTTGTTCTTGTCATCTGAGTCAGGTGAGGCTGTTCAGGTGCTGAACCAGTGTCTGGAGTCAGTAACGGAATGGAAGAGGGCCATTAAACTGAAGCTGAATCCTGACAAGACGGAGGCCTTGTGGGTAGATGATTCTCATGTCTGGGAATTAGAGCAGGTACATAGCTTGGGAAGTTCTCCTAATCCAGCATTGTCATTTGAGGCTCAGGTGCCTTTTACCAGCTTTAGCTGGCTCACCACCTACAACTATTCCAGGATGGGAATTGTATGCCCACAGTGGCTCATGCTCTGGTAACCTCCCCAAAGGATTACTTCAAAGCATTGTATGTGGGGCTGCCCTTGAAAAGCACCTGGAAGCATCAACTACTGAAGAATGTGGTGGCCAGAGCTGTAATCAGGACAGCCTGGTGGAATCATATTACAATGGCTGTGAAGGAGCTACACTGGCTGCACATTTGCTTCCAAACCCAAGTCAAGGTGCTGGTGCTTGCCTTTAAAGTCCTAGTCAGCTTGGGACCCAATATCTGCAGGAGTATAGCTCCCTTTACCAGCCTGCCCATGACTTCAAATGACCCAGGAGTGGTGGAGGCTCTTTTCCAAGGACCTCAAGTTAGGGATGCTGGAGAAATCCACCGTGGACTCAAATCAGATTCCAAAGAAGTCTTCTGGAGTCCGTGGCGGACCAGCTGCACTCACCTCTGGGTCTGGAGGACTTCCCACGGGGCGGCTCTCTGGCTTCCTGTAAAACGCAATACGCTAATGGCGGCTGCCATTAGCTTATCGCAGGAAAGTTATGCTATTTGTGGCCGTAAAGCACTTACTTTTATCTACATACAGCTTTAAAAAGCTGCAATTTAGGTCAAAGTCAGTGCTTTATGGCTGCAAATGGCAGAACATATGCCATTTAAGGCTGTAGTTTTTCTGTGATAGGATAATGGCAGCCACCATTAGTGTTTCTCATTTTATAGGAAGCCAGAGAGCCACTCTGCCAACTCCAGCAGATGCAACAGGGCTCCGGAGGGCTCCACAGGGCCTCAAGCAACCCAAATTCCCCCTCAACAGACCCCCCCCCACCAGGCAGTGGGTGGTTCGTACAGCCCTACCTCAAGTACATTAGGTATTAACAACCTTCATGGCTGTGGCACCTCGACTAAAGAATATCCTCTCCATGGAGGTGTGACCAACACCAACATTGCAATTGTTTTGCACCAGCTCAAAACCTCCCCCTCCTCCTCCTGATTTTACCCAGGCATTTTAATTGGCTGGTTTTGTCTGTTCTGTTCTATTTGCTGCCTTCTTCATTTTTATCACGATGATGAGGTCTTACTCCTATTGGTTTTATTGTATGGTGTATTATTTTAACCACCTTGGTATCTACAAGGATGATAAGCAATTTTAAAATCTTTTAATAAATAATACAGATAAATAAATATTTCAGTGATGCACTTTCTGTTGAGCCTTTGTCATATAGCAAAGTATCATTTTTGAAAAAGTGTCACTTGAATGAATACTAAACTGCTACTGTGGGGAAACCCCTCAGAAGGAAGCCCACACAAGCTGGACTGAAATGAAAGGAGGAGGTGTAACAGCATTATCTGCAGGCAGCAGGCTTTGTTAGGGCTATTTCTCCAAAGAATTGGGCCCATGGCTAGGGACTGGGGAGAAATTTGTTCAGTTTGCACTTTAATGTTAGCTTGCTGAAGTTCACACTTTCAAACCACCGTGTGAACCAAAACTCAGTTATTCTTCAAAATTCACATTTCTCTGAATTTTGCCAATCCAAACTGTTTGCAAACAAAGTGTATATTAGGCAAAAATGCATACAAAAATGCATGTATTAGGAGAAACCTACACAAAAATACTTAGGAATTTTCATATGAACTTTTAAAAAATCTCAAAGTTTGGGATGAACTGAATTGAAGGCTGGGGAAATTCTCAAAGTTTGAGAGAAACTGAAATGGACAAATGCATCCATCCCTACCTATGAGTTGCCAGCTGAAGACTGATTGCTGGGGATGCTGTAGATATTGGTACAAATATGATGCAGGAGCGAAGCAGCCGGGTGGGCAGGCAGGGGGCACCCAGAGCCAATAAGACATCGAGCAGCAATTTTCATACCTTTGGAGAAGAGCCTTACTTGCTAGTTTATATACAAACTCAGCTACGTTATTCTGAGCATCAAGAAAGGTGGGTGGGTGGCTGGTTGGAAGAGGAAAAGCAACAATAGGACTGTTAATTTCAATTGATTCTCTGATCTGTTTTCATAACCTGAAGGGGCCTTCCTATCGGAGAAATGGCATCTGCCGCAGAGGCTTGTCAGTGTCTGAATTCTCTCGGATGTAATTAGATCAGAAAACAGATAGGAAAGTGGCTACAGTGGCCTTTAGGGAAGGGGATGGTCTTTGAAAAGAATTATGCTAATCAGACTAGCCTTTCCTGCTGCATCTGTTCTGCTCTTATTCTGGGTGAAATTAATAGGGCCAAGGAAAGATCTGATCATCATAACAATCTGGTCTTCGCAGCAGGGGGGTATTTTTTATGAAAGAGCTGAGCTGAGGCTTGTTGAAAACACTTAAAATAATTAGTCACAGGGCTACTCACTTTCGTCCCTTTTTAATAATAATAATGGCTATTAATGTTTACAAATTAGAGTGCCTCCATCAGAATGAAAAGGACAGCAGGAGCTGAAATCCAGTGAGTGCATGGAGCACTCATCGAGGCCCCAGGCTTATGGCCTAGCCTGATTATTTTTAAAAAGAGAGAGAAAGGGAAGGAGAAAGGACCAAGCCACTGCTTCAGGGAAGGCAGCAGTCAGCTCTGGGTTATGGGAAGCTTTGTCCTGAGTTGCATATCTGTAAAGCACAGGGACGTGACTTAAGATTAGGATAATTTCAGCATTAAAACAAGAAAAGGAAAAGCAGTTCTGGCTCCCAGTGGCCAGCATGTAGCCTAAACTCCAGGGCTACTAAGCAAACACCTTTACACTCACTTTAAGGGGAGGGCCATTGCTCACTCCATAGAAGACCTGCTTTGCATGCAAAGTGATGGCTCCAGGTTTTGGAGAGCTTTGGGCGAGACACCTTCAATGGCCCACCTCTCTCAGGGAGTCCACCTGTTCACCGCCATCGTCACCAGCCGCCCTTGCTCCTCATCTTCTTTCTCCTCATGGCTCCCACTTGCTTGCTTGACAGGCAGAGAGCCAGGGAGCCAGCAGGCCGTGGCATCTCCTGCTCCTCCTTCTCACCACCACCGCTGTCTGAGCCAGAGGTGAGAGGCAGGAGAACAGGAATGTTGCAGTGGGGAAGAGGAGGAGCAGCTCCAGGGGGCTCTCGTCAGTGGGCCCCTGCTGGGGGTGGGCCCTTGGGAGGTGCCTGTCTGGTCACTGGCTCTCTGTCAAACATGCAAGCTGGTGACCATGGTGGTGAGAAGGCTGGCTCACGGAGGGAGGGGGTCCACGGAGGGTGTCTTGCCCAGGGGCCCTCCAAAGCCTAGAGCTGGCACTGTCTGGCAGCCCTTCAAATAGAGAACTGTCCTCTGTAAAAGAGGATGCATGGCCACCCCAAGTCCTGCCAGATGCTGGAGTGTAAGAGGAGACTTGGTCCCCAGGGGACTGTTTAGCCTCTGCTTGGCTAGCTTTTTCAAGAGATGTGAAGAATATCCTGTTCAGGCCTGCTGAGGTCTTTGGGTCCCCCTAAACCAGAGCTCAGTGGTGGAGCACCCACTCTGCATGCAGAAGGTCCCAGCTTCAGCCCCTGGCATCTCCAGATAGGGCTGGGAAAGGATCCTGCCCCAAACCGAGGGGAGCCATTGCTGCCAGTCAGTGTCAATGCAGCTGGACTAGATGGACCGAAGGCCTGCCTCAGGATAAGGCAGCTTCCTATAGTCTTATGAAAAGGTGATTTATTTATTATTCAAATAAAAAAGACTTATTTGATTTAAAGATGCAAAGGTGGGCAGGAAAGCCAGGAATCTGGCAGGAGATTCATCAGGGGTCTATAACGATCTCTCTGTGCTCACATTTTTAAAAGTCCTACTCATCCCTCACAAAACTTTGAAATGAGGAGGGGGAAAGGTGGGTGAGTTCAGGTTTACTCAGGGCTGACACAACAGCAGATCTGGAGCAGCAGATCCCCTGGCTGAACGTACACCTGCTCTAGGGTTCATCCTGTAATGGAGGACTGGACATATGGAAGCTCTGATGCTTCAGACACCCAGCTCCATCACTTCAGTATGACCAGGCTTGTTTTCCCCTTCTTCCCACTGTGATGCTTTGTTTCTCTGTAATGTTCGGTGCTTTAATGGGATCATTTCAGACTCCATCCATTTCCCCTCTCTCCACTTTTGAATATGCGGCATATTCAGATTGGATTCAGAGCTGCCTGACCTCCGGCAGCAGCCTAAGAGGGGAGAGGGTTGGTTATTATTAATTTCTGGATCTTAATCAAGTTGCTTTAACAGCCGGATCAGATGAACTCAGGTTCCACTAGTGAAAATGAAATGAAATGACTGGAGCCACTTCACTACACCTCTAGTGGAAGCATTCAAGAGTAATGTTTGTTTGAAATGGGTAAAAATCTGATTAAAATGTATAAAGGATGCTTGGCTACACATTTAATTTAGCTTTAATGAGGCCTTTAAGGTATTTTAATTTGGATCCAAATTATTATTTAAAGGAAGAGAAAATTGACAGGTTTTTCTCCCCAGGTGGTGAAGGTAGCCTGAGTCTAAAAGTCTGTTTGGAAGTTGGAGGTAAATACATGGGGACTGACTAACCATGACAGAAAAATAACACATCTTGATTCAGTGAAGCTTGGTAGACAGCCTGCGTGACCTATGTAGACCTAATAGACTCAATAAGGCTCAAGTCCCCAGCCTGCCCCCTTCCTCACACACATCTAAACTCCCCGGATGGCCTTGGAGAGCACACTCATGGCAGCTCAGCAAGGCGCAGCTCCATTGTTGCCTAGAAATCTCCTGCATCCTTGGACAGCCGTTTATTGCAGAAAGCATGTGGCTCTACTGAAAGGAAAAGGGAGGCTGTTCTAGAGTGTGGAGGCCCATGAGTTCACCGGAGCTTCTGAGCATGGAACAGAGCACTTGACCAGAGTGAGGATAATAAACTCTTGGCTTCAGCTGTAACATGGGAATGGCCAGCGTGGTAGTATCATAAAGAGGGCCCTCTGGCCTTCAGTAGTACAGTGGTGTGATAAACAGTAACGACAGTAACAGAGGAGTCTCCTTGTATTTCACAGGCCTCAACAGCCCTCAGCCTGAGCTCCTGTTGTCCATTCCAAGGCTGCACATATTTGAGGAAGGGAAGGTGGAGAACCCTGGTACAAAAAGGAAAAAGGAGACCACCTTAAAAGGTGTGATGGAACTTATTTATTAAACTAAGGCTGCAATCCTATGCCCACTTACCTGCGAGTAGGCCCCATTGAACTCAATGGGGCATGCTGTTGAGTAGACATGGATCTTGCTGTAAGTCTTGTGCTTGTATTTCAAGGACAGCTGGATGAATCCGTATGATCTGTCTCTTAAGATAGGCTCCGGGAGAGAGGCTCATTGCCTGTTCTGGACGGGGTTGCACTCCCTCTGAAAGACTGGGTCCATAGTTTGGAGGTACTCCTAGATCCATCATTGTCGCTGGAGGCCCAAGTGGCCATGGCAGCTCAGAGTGCCTTTTACCAGCTTCAGCTGGTTTGGCAACTATGGCCTCTCCTGGGAGAGCTTGGCCGCAGTGGTAACCTCAAAACTGGATTACTGCAATGTGCTCTATGTGGGGTGCCCTTGAAGCTGCTCTGGAAGCTGGAGCCAGTGCAGAACACAGCAGCTCAGCTTTTGTTGGGAGTGGCCCCTTTTCAGCCTGCAACTTCTTTGCTGAGGGAACTGCACTGGCCGCCTATTCGCTACCAGGCCAGGTTTAAGGTTTTGGTACTAGTGTACAAAGCCCTAAATAACTAGGGATGTTAGAGAATTCCGCCACGGACTCCAGTGAGGAGTCTGTGGCGGAATGGAGCAATCCCCCCCGCCACCTCACGAAATTGTCCCAGGACAGACCCTACCTGGTGTCGGCCGTCCGGTCCGTCCACTGCCCCTGGTCTGTGGCAGCGAATGGCTGCCCCGGTCTGTGGCTGCCATTTGCGTCCCTGCGTTAGCCGTGATAGGCTACATAAGTATTTATGTAGCCTATCACGGTAAAGAGCAGGGGCACAAATGGAGCCACTATGCCATTTGCGTCCCTGCCTTTTGCCGTGATAGGCTACGTGAACATATACGTAGCCTATCATGGCTAATGCAGGGACGCAAATGGCAGCCACTATGCCATTTGCGTTCCTGCATTAGCCGTGATAGGCTATGTATATATTTACATAGCCTATCACGAAAAGAGCAGGGATGCAAATGACGTAGCAGCCGCCATTTGCATCCCTGCTCTTTGCCGTCATAGGCTACGTAAATATGTAAATATATACCACTACGGAGGCCACCATTTGCGGCCACAGCTCGGCAGCGGACGGAAGTCCAGCTGTGGGCAGGCCCAGCTGGTGGCTCTGCGGACTCACTGTGGAGCAGAGCTGGCAGGGGAGGATTCCGGGGGGAAGGACGGATCACCTCCCCACCTCCATAGATGCCCTGGGCTGGAATTGGGTAAGTAATTCGTACACCCCTATAAACAACTTGATACCAGGGTGCCTTCTCCCTTTCCAACCCACCCAGTCACTGAGGTCATCAGATGGCATGCTCCTGGTGGTTCCACATGGATATATAGTCCAATTGGAATCCACTGGGATAAGAGCCTTCAGTGTGGTGGCCCCCTTTCTTTGGAACTCCCTGCCCCTGGAGGTCAGGCAGGCACCAACACTGTATTGCTTCTTGCCCCTCCTGAAAACAGTTCTATTCCAGGAAGCATGCCTTGTATGACCAGCCACGGTTTTTATTGGCATTCTGATTTTAATAATTTTAATATGGTTTCTTAACTTTTGTAATCTTTTACTATTATACCTAGGAACTCGGCTCAATGAAAGAAATGAACAAACACAAGAGATAAACGCAAGAGTGGAGATAGCAAGAACAGCGTTTGTACCTCTCATGTTTGCTGCTCCGGAATCTGTTTTAGATGGGGAGCCATATACAAATGTTGTAAATAAAAAAAAAAAGAGATAGCATAGAAGATTTTTTTAACAGGGTAATTCTTTGCAACACTTACTTGGGAATAAACCCCATTGAACTCAGTGGGACTCATTCCTGAGTAAACAAGCATGGGATTGCAGTGTTGCAGCCTTAGTTATCCTTTGAATGGCCATGAAAACACTTCTCTCTGAAGAAGAGCTAGAGGTCTTGAAATGCATTGGGCTAATAAATCACTCCCTTTGAGGTCTCATCTTTGTTTTTCTAGCACACACTCATTTCCTGCACCACTAAGAAACCACAGCTCATTCCCTCAGGATGGGTTTAAGTCCCAGCTTTCTCTTTAGAAATATACCTATAGAGATGTCTCTATAGTCTCCAGTGAACATTTGTGCCAGATTTTTTGTGTGAAGAAAGGGAAGCACAGCATGTATTATGTGGATTTTCCCCCTCATTCCCTCTTCCCCCCTTCCCTTATTCCCTAGTGATGTGCAGAAGGCTCGAGATCCTCATATGGCAACAGCAGCTGCATCTACCAGCACTGGCTGTCCTCTCTCGGCCAATGATGGTTGCGGGTGGGGGAGAGAGAAATCCCAAGCTGTTTCCACTGGTGATGCTCTAAAGGAGAGCCAGCCACAGAAAGCATCATGCAGCTGTTTGGAAACCTGCAGACTGCACCCCTGGGGCTGCAGAAGAACAGCTTGCTGGTAAATAATAAAATAAGGACAAGTTTTCCCAAAAGGTAGGAAAGGGGGAGAACACTTCAGGATATTTTTTTTTTTGAGTCACAAAATGTGTTTTTCTTACAATGTGCCAGAAATTTGGTGTGTCCGTGTGTGCAATCTATATACTGTTGCGCTGAATTTTCATGGAGTTCACTGATGCAGAAGTTGCTGTTCTGGGTGGGGGAAGGCTCTATGAAAGCCTCCCCTCCACCTTTGCATTCATTATCTTTAGGCCTGTGTACAGCCATTGTTTCCCTGAGCTAATGCTGCTATTCAGTGCTATTTCTGATGGGACACGTTGCAAGGACTTCTTCATTGCCTGATCCCAGCCAATCAGAGACTCCATGTCGTGGCACCATGTTGCTAATCAGGCTAGCAATGAGCGCCCTCAAGCCTTCCCGCTGCCCTCGCCCTGAGTTAGTGGGGCAGGGATGTGCCCTGTTTGGCCAGGCAGCACTGGATGTTTCATTGTCTGGTGGGGCTTTCACTTATGCACAAGTAAGAACATACAATGCTGTTTTATACTGAATTGGACCATTGGTCCATCTAGCTCAGAGTTGGGCAACAGGTGACCCTCCAGACATTTTGGTCTACAACTCCGATCACCATTGGCTATGACAGACAGCTAGGGCTGATGAGTTGTAGGCCAAAACCTCTGGAGGGCCACAAGTTGCCCACCCCTGATCTAGATCAGTATAGCCCCTTCAAGTCCAGTGGCTCTCCAAGGACTCAAGGAGAGACTTTTCCCTGTCCAGCTACCTCAGACCTGTTTTTGTTCTGCTTTGTTTTTAACTGGAAATGCCAGTGACTGAACCTGGGATTTTCTGTATGCAAACAAAACATGTGCTCTGACATGATGCTGTGACTCCTCCCAGTCCAGTTGTGACAGAATGGCTTCAGTTAGTCTGTTGCACAAGACTGGGTGGGCTAAGGGAACATATCATAATCCCAGTTTCCTGGCAATGTGAACACCTTCACTCTTCCTTGCCCCCTCAACAGCTGCCCCCTTGCAGACACATTCACACTCTTTCACAAAGGGCATGCCCAGACTTATTATCTCCCAGTGCAGTTGTAGTTCATTCATGCCTTTGGCAATCTGCTTAGAAAACTAGGCTTAGAAGATGGACACTGCAGCCCTATGCACACTTACATGGGAGTAAGCCTCACTGAGCATAGTGAGACTTACTCATGAGTAAACATGCATAGGAGTGTGCTGATTCTCCTTGGGCTTTCCAGTCAGGGAGGGAAACACTGTGTTTGTGATTTCAACAGAAACATTCCAACCCTTCAGCATAAATTCTGCTCCTTCACTTACCTTCCACGTTTAACTGATGCCAAATTATCAGAGCAGGAGATAATGGTTTGAATGAAATTTATGTAGATTGACTGACAATGATGACAGTGGCTGAATAAACATAGGAGCCCTGGTGGACTATAGTAGAGTATATGTAAAAGATCAGTTCAAAGGTGGAAAATATTTTATTTATTTTATTTATTTATTTATTTCTATACCGCCCAATAGCCGAAGCTCTCTGGGCGGTTCACAAAAACTAAAACCATGTAAAATATGGGAAGAAGGATTAGCTGTAGCTATGACTGGAAACACTCCAAAAAAGTAAGTCCCCTCAAAAGAATAGATTCCACACCTATAACCTTTCCAGTGTGCCCAAATACTTGGCAAGGTCTTCCTGGGCAGCCAAGGGCAGCGCTGTGGGCACAGCAGGCAGAAATTTCCCACCTGCCCGCCTTCCTTTGCTTCCTTGCCAAAGGCTGCGTTTCATCTGGCTCTAGCATCAATTCTGAGTCAAAGGAGCTTTTGTGGCATATCAGGCTTGTTTTAGAAGCGACTTAGTAGGAAAAAAGATGTTAACAGTCAGGTCGGGCAAGGTCAGGTAAGCAGCGTGGTTA
Organism: Heloderma suspectum; assembly: GCF_057233095.1. Classification (NCBI taxonomy): domain Eukaryota; kingdom Metazoa; phylum Chordata; class Lepidosauria; order Squamata; family Helodermatidae; genus Heloderma; species Heloderma suspectum. Next base: position 3,334,975 of record NC_139463.1, on the reverse strand, counting down.
ATGCGTTGCTATGGAGTTTGTTGAATTAGACATAGAACAAGGAGAAGCTGGTTAAATGAACTGACCCCAGCTACCTGGGCTCTGTCCTCTTTGACAAAGGGACACGCAGGGAAACTCTAATGTGGCAGCTATACACGGGATGTTCTCTTTTTTCATCCCAAAACTGGTTGGGTTCTTTTTTCCCCCTCTTGCCTGCGGCGAGCCGAGAGGACAGAACTGGCCGTGGTACTGAAAAATGCTCCAAGGCAAAACACGGTTTCTCAGTTCTTCTGCTAACAGACTGATTCAGTGCTCCTTTGCTTCCTGCCTTGTGATCCATTATGCACAGCAGGAGAGGCTCTCTTTATCCAGCATGAGCCACCCACAAGCTGTATCCTCGGTCATGGAGAAAGGCTGCTGTTGAGAGCCGTCGTAGGGCTTGTCCCTCGAGGACCCTCTCCAGTGGGCTAGCGCGTTCCTTTGCCCACAGGAAGGAATTGGGTAACAGGGTTAAAGTCTTGCCTTTTGTGGCTGTGCCATTTTTACTCCACTGCAGCTCCGCATCCCACTGAGACTGCAGCAGAAGCAGGGAACGCACCAGTTGCTTCATGTGCTGTTCTTCACCACTGTTTCAAGGGGCCTCTTTGCACTTCTCCATCACTTATTTATAGAGCTGTATTTACTGGGAGCTTGGGATAGTTTCCTTCATGGATCCCTTCAGAACAAGATATTAGAGAATTCTTTGCCAGCCGGCAACTTTCAAAGGACAGCAGGCTTGGGGAAGAGCAAACAGCTTTACCGCCTCAACATTGAATCGTCTGAGCCCCGGCCTCTTGGAGGGATGCTAATTTGCTCTCCTGAGTTGGAGAGAAGAGCAGATAAAGCTGACAGGTCCCCACTCTTATTTACTGCTCTGTTCAAGCCCCCAAATGGAACATTCCATCAGAAGCACTCACTTCTGCTTCTCACTCCTAGCATATGCACACATGGGTGACAGCGGAGTCTCTGCTCCTGGCACCACTGGCTTGTTCCACACGCAGCTTTGTGCAGCGTTCATTTTGTTGCTGTTTGTTTTGCTAATATATCGTATGTTGCTACTTCAACCAGGTGGAGAATTGAAGGGTTCCTCGGTGTCTGAAGTTCTCAGAAGTTTCGAAATCCAGCTGGAAATGGTGCCAACAAGCCTTCCAGCACCATCTGGTGTAAGAGAGAGCTTCTGACCTTTCAGTCATCTTTGCTGGGCAGTTAGAACTGCCTTGCTTGCTGTCTTAGCCCAAAGGGAGGAGGAGAGTCATGTTTTTATCCCTAATCAGCTTTCAAAACAAAGCACTGTATATTGATTGATTGAATGATTGATTTCATGTCTATACCACCCAATAGGTGGGGCTGTCTGGGTGGTTCACAACAATTCACAGAAAAATACAAATTTCATATAAAAATACACATTTTCATGCACATTTCTCCTAATATATGCATTTAATGCAATTTGGTCAAATGTACGCAAGCAAGTTGTCATAATACAATGAATTTGTGATTTCAACAGAAAGATTCCAACCCTTCACCAGCATATATTCTGCTCCTTCACTTACCTTCCATGTTTAACTGATGCCAAATTATCAGAGCAGGAGATAATGGAAGCAAAGGAAGGCGGGCAGGTGGGAAATTTCTGCCTGCTGTGCCCACAGCGCTGCCCTTGGCTGCCCAGGAAGACCTTGCCAAGTATTTGGGCACACTGGGAAGGTTATAGATGTTGAATCTATACATTATTTTTACTAGTATATGTATTTCTTATTTTGTTTATTATTTTTAGGCTGCCTTTAAGGGTGCAACTATCCTAATATAGTGTACAGGATTAAAAAAAATACAAAACAGTAATACAGTGATTATATCGAAAACCTGCAGCCCAACATTTTTCAAAGGTCACTGAAAACAGGTGTGTCTACAGAGATTACCTGAAGACCTGCAAAGAAAGGGGCTTATGAATCCCCAACAGGCTTTTTTTTTTTTTTTAATGGTGATCGGCAGGATGTCCCCATAGACTTATATGCAAAATAGAGCCGTGAATCTTGCGTATACGTCTATGGAGACTTATACACAAGATTCACGGCTTTTTTTTTTTTAAGGCAATCGGCAGGATGTGCCCATAGACTTAGACACAAATAGAATCATGAATCTTGCTTATAAGCCTATGGACACATAGACTTATGCGCAAGATTCACAGCTCTATTTTGCATATAAGTCTATGGGGACATCCTGCTGATTGTCATTTAAAAAAAAAAGGCGATTGGTGCAGAGGCAGCTGTGCCGTCCCGTACCGAATCCTCCAGGAGAGGAGGTAAGGGGGCCTCATTGGGAAGATCATTCCATAATTTGGGGGCCACCACCGAAAAGGCCCTCTCCCCTGTTGCTGTCTTCTGAGCTTCCCTGGGTGCAGGCAACTGGAGGAGGGCCTCAGATGTTAAGCATAGTATACGGGTAGGTTCATGTTGGGAGAAGCGCTCCATCAGGTATTGTGGTCCCAAGCTGTGTAAGGCTTTATAGCTTAAAACCAGCACCTTGAATCAGGCTTGGAAACATACAGGCAGCCAGTGCAAGTGGACCAGAGTCAGTCTTATATGTTTAGACCTTCTGGTCCCCGTTATCAATCTGACTGCTGCATTTTGCATGAGCTGCAGCTTCTGAACTGTCTTCAAAGGCAGCCCCACATAGAGTGCATTGCAGTAATCTAACTTGGAAATTACCAGAGCATAGACAACTGAAGCCAGGTTATCCCTATCCAGATAGGGGCGTAGCTGGGCCACCAACCGAAGTTGATAGAAGGCATTCCATGCCACTAAGGCTATCTGAGCCTGAAGTGGCAAAGATAGCTCAAGGAGAATCCCCAAGCTACAAACCTGCTCCTTCAGGGGGCGTGCAACCCCATCCAGAGCAGATTGAGCACCCTGCATCTGGTCAGAAGAACCACCCACCAACAGCATCTCCATCTTGTCAGGACTGAGTTTTAGTTTATTAGCCCTCATCCAGTCCATTATCGCTGCCAGGCACTGATTTAGCTCATCCACAGCCTCACCTGAATAAGATGAAAAGGAGAAATAGAGCTGTGTGTCATCTAGGGATGTACGAAAGTCACTTACCTTTTCTCAGCTTGGCTTCGCGGTGGGGGGGAGATGCTTCGCTTCTCCCCCCGAAGTTCAGGCAAGGGGGGGGGAGGCGTCTCGCCTCGCCTGGCCGAAATTCAGGCCGGGGGGGGAGGCACCCCGCCTCACCCGGCCGTAATTCAGGCTGGGGAGAAGCGCCCCGTCTCCCTGGCCACGAAACAAAAAGTAAAAAAAAAAAAAAAGACCCCGTGATAGGCTACGTGACGATCTACGTAGCCTATCACGGCTAGATTTCCAAAGTCAGCCGTGATAGGCTATGTAAATCGTCACGTAGCCTATCACAGGTGACTTTGGGGGGAAAAAAAAGCGCATAAACAAATGGCGGTGCCCATGGGGCGCCGCCATTTGCATTCCTTAGTTTGGCACGTCTAGTCTACGTAAAGATTTACGTAGACTACGGCGAAAATAAGGGCAACGCAAATAGCGTTCCATTATTTTTGCCGTAGTCTACGTAAATCTTTATGTAGACTAGATGTGCCAAACTAAGGAACGCAAATGGCGGCGCCCCATGGGCGCTGCCATTTACGTACGTGCTTCCCCCCCCCCCACAGTCAGCAGTGATATGCTACATGACGATTTACGTAGCCTATCATGGCTGACTTTGGAAATCTAGCCATGATAGGCTACGTAAATCGTTACGTAGCCTATAACGGGTGTTTTTTTTTTTTACTTTAGTTTTTTTTTTTTTGCAATGGCGGTGGCGGCAGCCGGTCGGGAGACTGCCCGCCGCCCCCGCCCGCGACGAACCGCCGCCGAGAGGGACATTCGCCGAAGGTAAGTCCCGTCCCGGGGGGGGGGCGGGGGCCGGCAGAGAATTTCCCAACCAACTTCGGGGGGCCGAATGCGTTGGCGCTCAGCCTCCTGAAGATTCGGGGAGAAATTCTCTGCCATCCCTATCATCAGCATACTGATGACAACACACCCCAAAACTCCGGATGATCACACTCAACAGTTTCACATAGATGTTAAATAGCATGGGGGACAGTACTCACCCCTGAGGAACCCCATTCTGTAGAATCCACAGGGCCAAGCAAAATACCCAAGCACCACCTTCTGGAGCTGACCATCCAAGTAGGAGTGAAACCACTGCAATGCCTTGCACTTCCAGCTCAGACAATTGTCCCAGAAGGATACCATGGTGGATGGTATTGAAAGCCACCAAGTAGGGAAGTCTTTGGAATCTGGCCCCCTGGAGCCCATGGCAGAATGGGCTACCCTGCTGCCACACCCCGAAATCCCCAGAACAGGCTCCGGCAGCTGTGGCGGCTCCGGGTCATCTTCAGGGTTGCTGCGGCCGCAAATGGCGTTCTGCATAGGGGACGCCATTTGCGTCCCTGCTTTTGCAGTGATAGGCTACGTAAGTATCTACGTAGCCTATCACAGCAAAAGACAGGGACGCAAATGGCGTAGCGGCTGCCATTTGCATCCCCGCTTTAGCCATGATAGACTATGTAAATATTTACGTAGCCTATAATGGCTAAAGCATGGACGCAAATGGCATAGGGGATGCCATTTGCGTCCCTGCTTTAGCCGTGATAGTCTACATAAATACATACATAGCCTATCACGGCCTAGCGTAGGGACGCAAATGGCATACCCTACGCAGGACGCCATTTGCGTCCGCAGCAGCCTAGCAGTGGATGGAGGCCCCGCTGCGGATCGGCCCGGCTGGCGGCTCTGCAGACTGGCCATGGAGCGGAGCTGGCCAGGCAGGATTCTGGGGGGGAGGACCAGATTGCCTCCCCCTCCCCCGCAGAACCCAGTGGAGCCAGATAAGTGGGGTTTCGTACACCCCTACTGCCAAGAGAACAAGAAGAATCAACAAGGTCACATTCCCCTTGTCTCTCTCCCGACATAGGTCACCATAATGGGCGACCAAGGCTGTTTCCATGCCAAAACCTGGCCTGAACCCTGACTGAAATGGATCTAGATAATTGGTCTCATCCAAGAGTGTCTGGAGCTGGTTGGCAACCACCCGCTCAAGAACCTTGCCTAGGAAAGGAACATTTGCACCTGGCCTAAAATGACTAAGGTTCTCCAGGCCCAGGGAGGGCTTCTTTAGGAGTAGTCTCACCACCACCTCTTTGAGGAGCCCTGGGACCACTCCCTCTCTCAAGGAGGCATTACTCACCTCCCTGGCCCAGCCAGCTGTTCCTTCCCTGCCAGTTTTTATCAGCCAAGAGGGACAAGGATCCAGTACAGAAGTGGTTGCATGAACCTGTCTAAGCACCTTGTCAATGTCCTCGAGCTGTACCAACTGAAGCTCATCCAGGGGAACAGGACAAGGCTGTGCTCTGGATACCTTACCAGATTCACCTGCTATAACACTGGAGTCTAAGTAGGGATGTACAGATTCCCCACCGTCCATTCTAGTGGGGAATCTGCAGGGGGGGAGGCAATCTGTCCCCCCCCGAATCCTCATGGAGCTGCTTACCTACAACCTGAGCCCTTCGCCTCCACGCAGATTGCCATATTTTTTTTTAAAAAAAATGGCAATCAGCAGGATGTCCCCTAGACTTATATGCAAAATAGAGCCATGAATCTTGCATATAAGCCTATGGACACATAGACTTATATGCAAGATTCACGGCTCTATTTCATGTATAAGTCTATGGGGACATCCTGTCAATCCCCCTTTTTTAAAAAATGTCAATTGGCATGGAGGCAGCCGTGCAGTCCTGCGTGGAATCCTCCAGGAGAGGAGGTAAGTGGGGCTCATCTACCACGGATTCCTGAGGTCAGATTTCTCTAACATCCCTAAGTCTACGTCCCGGTGGATGCAAGAGATCTTATCCTGGAAGCGCCTAGCAAATGCATTACAGTGGGCCTCAGAGGGATCAACAGTGTCCTTAGGGCTGGCACGTAATAGCCCCCAGATGACTCTGAAAAGCTTTGCTGGATGGCAGAAGATTCAACAGAGGCAGCAAGGGTGCAAACACTCCAGACCAGTAGTCGCATCGACAGAGAGCCTGCAGAGGGACATGGAATGCTGTAGACCATGGCAACCCCCCCTCTGCAGCCCTCAGGTCTTCCCTGATGCTGAACCAAGTACCCCGGTGGGCAGAGCTGGGATAGACTAACTCCACCCTGCTCACGCACCCAGGTCTCAGTTATACATGCCAGATCAGCCGCCTCATCCACTATTAAGTCATGGAGGAGGGAGATCTTACTTTGAACCCATCTGGCATTTAAAAGCAGCATCCGGAGACCCGAGGGCAGGCTGCTAGGCCAACCACCATGCCTGCGGCTGGGGGGAGGGCTGGAACATGGCACAGCCGTTAACTCTGTGGGCCGTGTTCCCCTAACCTGGCTAGCCCTCCTCCCAATGCCATATCTCCCTTGACCCATAACCACACTAATTGGGGCCCCCTCAAGTGCTGCAGCTTCGCCATATATCCGTTCACCCAGGCACATAACAGGAACCTAAACAAAACAGACACAAAACAAAACAACAAGCAATACCCACACATAGAAGCCACAAGAACCAGTCAACCCAGTGTTAGGGGGTGACCTTTGCCCTTGTGTCTCCCCTGAAGCGTCTCCCCCCAAAGGGGCGACCGTGCCTTCAGTGCCACTGCTGCCCCGCGTCAGAGCTGGGCAGATAAGAGTCTTCCCAGGGAGCTCGGGCCCAGCTGGCTCGAATCAGCCGTAATCAGCCCAGGGGAGTGTTTTCTTTCCCTCTTCAGCTCCAGCTTGGGGGTGCTTCTCACTGGCAGCTACACAGTCCCAGGCAGGGCCAGTAAGGTGGTAAGTTGGCCCACCTGCCTCCATGCAATGTCCTGGCTGCCTTCCCCTGCCTAGTTTGAATGGCCCATCACGCCCGGTAACACACACACACCCTGCCACCCCAAGAGCTTGTCTGAAATGGAATTTCAGGACAAAAGAGTTCTGCACCCCTGACTTAGGAGTTAATTTTTGGGACATGTATTACTCAAACATGTGTTTCCCACCCTCAGACCACCCCATCTGTCAAATGGGGACTAGAACATTGGTCTACCTTACAGGACTCTTGTAAGTATGATTGAAATAATGTATGTGCTTTGGAGGCTCTAAAACACTGTATAAATGTGAAGGGTTATTGCTGGTGCCATGCCCTTTTATTTTCTTGTTTGTAAAACAAAGTTTTGAAACAACGATGTCCCTTAAATTATATGAGGGGAAGAGAGACAAAACACCTCATCATATATTTCTGGCAGTCTTGGAAGGGAGGGAAAAAACCTGAAGCCGCTAAAAAGCTACTGCTGTGCATATTAAAGAATGGTATTATCAAGTGGAACAGACAAGACATGTATATAATGCATAAGCAGCATTTGCTCCTTCTCCAAACAACTCATAGATCATGAGAACATTGGCTTCCAAGAAGAGCAGGAAGAAGAATAGGTGATAGCATCGGCAGAGACAGCCCTGTCACCAGGAAGCAGCAAAGGGATTCCTTAGAAGAAGCTGAGATCTAGGTGGACCTTGAGGATGGCAAATTGTTAAGGTATTGTTTGGAGGAAACAGAAAAAGTGCTGGATGGAAGGGGCTCCTTTCTGCCAAAGGAAGATCTGCTTCAAAATAGAGATCTTGCAATAAAGCTGGTCTTGGGAATTTCCGCAACATATTTACATTAGGCAAGATCCCAAGATCTCTCTCATAGTACAGGGCAGATGGCAAGAGCTGTGTTGCTGCCTGCAGAATTTGTGAGGGATCGTGAAAGCACTAGAAGGTGTAGGGTAGACCCTGGGCTGTGTTCAGATGCCTCTCTTTGGCCCCTAGGAAAACTGGTGATTCTTATTCAAGACAATTACTGTAATTAATTAATTAATTGTTGTTCAGTTGTTCAGTCATGTCTGACTCTTCGTGACCCCATGGACCATAGCACGCCAGGCCTTCCTGTCCTGCGCTCTCTCCCGAAGTGTGCTCAAGTTCATATTCATTGTATCAGTGATGCTATCTAGCCATCTCATCCTCTGTCATCCCCTTCTCCTTTTGCCTTCAGTCTTACCCAGCATCAGGGTCTTTTCCAGAGAGTTTTCTCTTCGCATTAGGTGGCCAAAATATGAAGATATCTGAGCTTCAGCTTCAGTATCTGTCCTTCCAATGAGCACTCAGGGTTGATTTCCTTTAGGATGGACTGATTGGACCTCCTTGCAGTCCAGGGGACTCGTAAGAGTCTTCTCCAGCACCACAGTTCGAAAGCATCCATTCTTTGGCGCTCAGCCTTCCTTTTAGTCCAGCTCTCACAGCCATACATTACTACTGGGAAAACCATAGCTTTGATTAGATGGACCTTTGTCGGCAAGGTGATGTCTCTGCTTCTCACTATGCTGTCTAGGTTTGCCATAGCTTTCCTCCCAAGGAGCAAGCGTCTTTTAAAGTCATGGCTACAGTCACCGTCTGCAGTGATCTTGGAGCCCAAGAAAGTAAAATCTGTCACAGCTTCCATTTCTTCCCCTTCTATATGCCAGGAAGTGATGGGGCCAGATGCCATGATCTTCGTTTTGTTAATGTTGAGTTTCAAACCAGCTTTTGCACTCTCCTCTTTCACCCTCAACAAGAGGCTCTTTAGATCCTCTTTGCTTTCTGCCATTAGGGTGGTATCGTCTGCATATCGGAGGTTGATGATAATTCTCCTGGCAATCTTAATTCTGACCTGTGATTCATCCAACCCGGCGTTTCTCATGATGTACTCTGCATATAAGTTAAATAAGCAGGGTGACAATATGTAGCCTTGTCGTACTCCTTTCCCAATTTTGAACCACTCAGTTGTTCCATGTCTGGTTCTTACTGTTGCTTCTTGACCCTCGTACAGGTTTCTCAGGAGACAGGTAAGGTGGTCTGGTACTCCCATCACTTTCAGAATTTGCCACAGTTTGTTGTGATCCACACAATCAAAGGCTTTAGCATAGTCAATGAAGCAGAAATAGACAGTTTTCTGGAATTCTCTTGCTTTCTCCATGAACCAGCGAACGTTGGAGATTTGATCTCTAGTTCCTCTGCCTCTTCGAAACCCAGCTTGTACTTCCGGTAGTTCTCGGTTCGCATACTGCTGAAGCCTAGCTTGTAGGATTTTGAGCATCACCTTGCTGGCATGTGAAATGAGTGCAATTGTGCGGTAGTTTGAACACTCTTTGGCATTGTCCTTCTTTGGAATTGGAATGTAAACTGACCTTTTCCAGTCTTGCGGCCACTGTTGAGTGTTCCAAATTTGTTGGCATATTGAATGCAGCACTTTAACAGCATCATCTTTTAGGATCTTAAATAGCTCAGCTGGAATACTGTCATCTCCGCGAGCTTTGTTGTTAGTAATGCTTCCTAAGGCCCACTTGACTTCACTTGACTTTAGTTCTAAAAGGTGTTGTAGGTCTTCATAGAACCGATCAACCTCAGCTTCTTCAGCATCAGTGGTCAGGGCATAGACTTGAATTACTGTGATGTTGAATGGTTTGCCTTGGATTCATACTGAGATCATTCTATCATTTTTAAGATTGTACCCCAGTACTGCTTTTCACACCCTTTTGTTGACTATGAGTGCTACTCCATTTCTTCTAAGGGATTCTTGCCCACAATAGTAGATATGATGGTCACCTGAATTAAATTCGCCCATGCCTGTCCATTTTAGTTCGCTGATTCCAAAGATGTCAATGTTCAATCTTGGCATCTCCTGTTTGACCACGTCCAGCTTACCTTGATTCATTGATCTTACATTCCAGGTTCCTAAACAATATTTTTCTTTACAGCATCGGATTTTCTTTTCACCACCAGACACATCCACAGCTGAGTGTCCTTTCGGCTTTGGCCCAGCCACTTCACTCTTTCTGGTGCTACTTGGAAATTCCCTCTGCTCTTCCCCAGTAGTATATTGGACCCCTTCCGACCTGAGGGTCTCATCTTCCGGCGTCATATCTTTTAGCCTTGTGATAGGTTCCATGGCGTTTTCTTGGCAAGAATACTGGAGTGGGTTGCCATTTCCTTCTCCAGTGGACCACATTTTGTCAGAACTCTCTGCCATGACCTGTCCGTCTTGGGTGGCCCTGCATGGCATAGTTTATGGCTTCACTGAGTTACACAAGCCCCTTCGCCACAACAAGGCAGTGATCCATGAAGGGGAATTAATTAATTAACAAAATCTAAACCATGCTTTCATCCACAGAGTATCCCAGGGTGGTGTACATGAAATTTAAAATCAAGTACAGTATTACAAAGACTTCTTTATAAACAAGCATTAATACAATAAAAGTGAGGGGCAGAAAACTACTCAACCAGCAAAAACTACAATTGGCTTAAAATGCCTGGAAAAGTTAAAACATTTTGAGCCAGAACCAAAAAGAATACAGTGTCAGCACCAGTTCTACCTCCTTCGGGAGGGCTCTCCAGGGTTGGAACACCACCACAGAGGAAGTCTCTTTGTCTGATGCATAATTCACTTCTCCCATGAATCACATTTCAGCTTTTGTACCAGTGCACATGCTCTGGTGAAGGAGGGACACCATTTCCTTAGCTTGTGCCAGGGTCTTATCAGCCTGTTCCGATGTCCTCTGAAAGCCACTTTGGGCATATTTTACAGTGGAAAAGCAGTATATAAGCAAACTGATGGTGCTGGTGATGCCATCCTAAGAGCAAACAGAAATACAATAAAAACCAACTCTTTTTTTTCTTTTTTTTTACTGTTTTTCCCTCCTCAAGAAGCAGCGTCTTGCAATGTGTGAACTGAACAAGGGACCGCAATTAAACTGTCTGTTGAATCTCTGTTTACTCACAGTGTAGTGGGGAACAGAATCAACAAATTAAACCCTTGACAGCAGCAAAGTTTAAATGAACCACTTCCCCCACCTAGAAAGCAGCATCGCCTAATTCTGCAAGCGCTTGCTTTTTAATATGCTGAGACCGCCACTGCAATGGCCCTGGGTGAGAGCCGGGGCCTGACAGGTGCTCATAAACCTGCCGGAGGAATGACCTTCATCTGGCATGGAAGGGCCATGTTTAAAAACTCATAAGTGAGAGGCAGGTTCATTTGCTTGCTCATTTAGCATATTAAAAAGGTATTATTGCTACAAACAGGAAATCTAAATGAGTGCCTGTTGAAGATGGGGATAATGCTTCAGATTAAAGGTGTGGAGCCATGATTAACATGTGCTACATAAACCGTTTATTGTTCATAAACAAGGTGAGACATATTTTCACTTATGGTAAGCAGTGGAACACCCTTAATGGAGCCATTTGGAAACAAAACAAACAAACAAAAAGGAGTTTAAAAAGAGAGGGAGGAACACTGGGAGGCTGGAGAATTACTCAAGCTTGAAGAGTGTCACAAGGTTTGCTTGGCCCATAAGCCCAGCAAAACACAGGTCACGTTCAAAGATGCATAGCTACATCACAGCTCCCTTCACTCTGTGGAAAAAGGCAGTCCTACACTGCATGGCACTAAAGTCCATTACTGGTTGAGGACAGATACAGTTTTTGATTTATTTGTTCATACCATTGATCAAGTTTGCTCGGCAAAGAGACAACTGAAGCAGCAGAAAATGAGACTATATGAACACTTCAAATCCAGATTTGATTCCGACCTCATCTGGTGCTCATCTGTGGCTTGTTAATGGGAGTGGGGGGTGGATTAATCAATGCTGTTCCAAACTGGTTGCTTGAGGAGCCAAATTCAAAACAGCAGTGACTGCTTGCAGCTTCTCAGATTCTCTAAAATATGATGAAATTTCTATTTGATACTGCGATCTAGCTGACTGGCCTCTTCAAAATATCAGTAACCATTTCCCCTCTTATTTAAAGAATTATGCCATTATGTACTTTCAGTAAATTCACATCAGCAGCACTGGGAAATTGCTTTAGCAGGGTATAGAACGGAGTGGGGATGCTATTGGATTCTAATTCCAATTCCAATTCCAATTCCAATCAGCCCTAAGCAGCATGGCCAATGGCCAGGGATAATGGAAACTGTAGTCCCATCTGGAGGGCCACAGGGTCCCTACCCTGGTATAGAGTATGGCTTACACCAGCAGTAAAATTAGTAAATAATGGTAGACCAACTGACCTATACCCATTTGGTGGTAACAATAACAACAACAACAGCATATGATAAGTGTTTAATCGATCCTGGAATGTCTTATGGCTATGGTTGTTTGTTTTTGAGATTGCTTGTTTGAAGTTGTTTTAGATATATGTTTCTTTTGTGTACATTGTCTGTCCATGTGTTTTTTTTTTATGTAAATGTGTTTTTAATCTCTGTACATTGTGAGCCGAAAGGACACTCAGCTGTGGATGTGTCTGGTGGTGAAAAGAAAGTCCGATGCTGTAAAGAAAAATATTGTTTAGGAACCTGGAATGTCAGATCAGTGAATCAAGGTAAGCTGGAGGTGGTCAGACACGAGATGGCAAGGCTGAACATCGACATCTGGGGAATCAGCGAACTAAAATGGACAGGCATGGGCGAATTTAATTCAGGTGACCATCATGTCTACTACTGTGGGCAAGAATCCCTTAGAAGAAATGGAGTAGCACTCATAGTCAACAAAAGGGTGGGAAAAGCAGTACTGGGGTTCAATCTCAAAAACGATAGAATGATCTCAGTCCGAATCCAAGGCAACCCATTCAACATCACAGTAATTCAAGTCTATGCCCCAAACACTGATGCCGAAGAAGCTGAGGTTGATCAGTTCTATGAAGACCTACAACACCTTTTAGAACTAACACCAAAAAAAGATGTCCTCTTCATCATAGGGGATTGGAATGCTAAAGTAGGAAGTCAAGAAATCACCGGGATAACATGCAGGCATGGCCTTGGTGTACAAAATGAAGCAGGACAAAAGCTAATAGAGTTTTGCAAAGAGAACACGCTGATCATAGCAAACACTCTTTTCCAACAGCACAAGAGACGACTCTACACATGGACATCACCAGATGGCCAGTATCGAAATCAGATTGATTATGTCCTTTGCAGCCAAAGATGGAGAAGCTCTATACAGTCAGTCAAAACAAGACCTGCAGCTGACTGTGGCTCAGATCATGAGCTGCTTCTTGCAAAATTTCGGCTTAAATTGAAGAACATAGGGAAAACCACTAAACCATTCAGGTATGACCTAAATCATATCCCTTATGAATATACAGTGGAGGTGAGGAATAGATTTCAGGGATTAGACCTGATAGACAGAGTGCCTGAAGAACTATGGATGGAGGTCCATAACATTGTTCAGGAGGCAGCAACTAGATCCATCCCAAAGAAAAAGAAGTGCAAGAAAGCAAAGTGGCTGTCTGATGAAGCTTTACAAGGAGCTGAGGAAAGAAGGGAAGCGAAAAGCAAGGGAGAAAGGGGAAGATATATCCAACTGAATGCAGAGTTCCAGAGAATAGCAAGAAGAGACAAGAAGGCCTTCTTAAATGAACAATGCAAAGAAATCGAGGAAAACAACAGAATGGGAAAGACTAGAGATCTCTTCAAAAAAATTGGAGATCTCAAGGGAACGTTTTGTGCAAAGATGGGCATGATAAAGGACAAAGAAGGTAGGGGCCTAACAGAAGCAGATGAGATTAAGAAGAGGTGGAAAGAATACACAGAAGAACTATACAGGAAAGATCTGAATGTCCCTGATAGCCATGATAGTGCGCTCACTGAACTTGAGCCGGACATCCTAGAGAGTGAAGTCAAGTGGGCCTTAGGAAGCATTACTAACAACAAAGCTAGCGGAGATGACAGTATTCCGGCTGAGCTACTTTAAATCCTAAAAGATGATGCTGTTAAAGTGCTGTGCCCAATATGCCAACAAATTTGGAACACTCAACAGTGGCCGCAAGACTGGAAAAGGTCAGTTTACATTCCAATTCCAAAGAAGGGCAACGCCAAAGAGTGTTCAAACTACCACACAATTGCACTCATTTCACGTGCCAGCAAGGTGATGCTCAAAATCCTACAAGCTAGGCTTCAGCAGTATGCGAACTGAGAACTACCAGAAGTACAAGTGGGGTTTCGAAGAGGCAGAGGAACTAGAGATCAAATCGCCAACTTTCGCTGGATCATGGAGAAAGCAAGAGAATTCCAGAAAAACGTCTATTTCTGCTTCATTGACTATGCTAAAGACTTTGTGTGGATCACAACAAACTGTGGCAAATTCTGAAAGTGATGGGAGTACCAGACCACCTTACCTGTCTCCTGAGAAACCTGTACGAGGGTCAAGAAGCAACAGAAAGAACCAGACATGGAACAACCGCGTGGTTCAAAATTGGGAAAGGAGTACGACAAGGCTGCATATTGTCGCCCTGCTTATTTAACTTATATGCAGAGTACATCATGAGAAACGCCGGGTTGGATGAATCACAGGTCGGAATTAAGATTGCCGGGAGAATTATCAACAACCTCAGATATGCAGATGATACCACCCTAATGGCAGAAAGCGAAGAGGATCTAAAGGGCCTCTTGTTGAGGGTGAAAGAGGAGAGTGCAAAAGCTGGTTTGAAACTCAACGTTAAAAAAACGAAGATCATGGCATCTGGCCCCATCACTTCCTGGCATATAGAAGGGGAAGAAATGGAAGCTGTGACAGATTTTACTTTCTTGGGCTCCAAGATCACTGCAGACGGTGACTGTAGCCATGAAATTACAAGACGCTTGCTCCTTGGGAGGAAAGCTATGGCAAACCTAGACAGCATAGTAAGAAGCAGAGACATCACCTTGCCGACAAAGGTCCGTCTAATCAAAGCTATGGTTTTCCCAGTAGTAATGTATGGCTGTGAGAGCTGGACTATAAGGAAGGCTGAGCGCCGAAGAATGGATGCTTTCGAACTGTGGTGCTGGAGAAGACTCTTACGAGTCCCCTGGACTGCAAGGAGGTCCAATCAGTCCATCCTAAAGGAAATCAACCCTGAGTGCTCCTTGGAAGGACAGATACTGAAGCTGAAGCTCAAATATTTTGGCCACCTAATGCGAAGAGAAAACTCTCTGGAAAAGATCCTGATGCTGGGAAAGATTGAAGGCAAAAGGAGAAGGGGACGGCAGAGGATGAGATGGCTAGATAGCATCACCGATGCAACGAATATGAACTTGAGCACACTCCAGGAGAGAACGCAGGACAGGAAGGCCTGGCATGCTATGGTCCATGGGGTCACGAAGAGTCGGACACGACTGAACGACTGAACAACAACTACAACAGCAACATTGTATTTTTAATATTTTTAATCTTTGTAAACAGCCCGGAGAGCTCCAGCTATTGGGTGGTATAAAAATGTAATAAACAACAACAACTTATCATCAATATAATTCAAAACATTATGTATGTAAACATGCACATGGCAAATATTGGAAATAGGTACAGAGAAAATTGAGACGCATAGTCCAAATTCTGTTTAATTCCTTTGGAGGATTTTAATATATGCCTTGGAAATGGATGTGATGCTATTGGTTAGTTTAGATTATGCTAGTCAATTTTCTTCTTCCCTTGAATTCAAGAGATTGTAATCCTCAGCAGGTACTTAGTTTCTGAAGATATTAATTAATAAACAGAACAGATTCATCGGATATGGTAATTTTACTTTTGCTTTTGTTCAAGACACAAGTATGGTGGAATACATTTTCTTTCCTTGCTCCATTTAATTATGTTTTAAAGATTGAGATCCTCTCCTTGGCAGTAGCATTCTCAGGTTCTGTTGCCTCGCTCTAGATGGACTGTAAAGCCCTCTTACCCTGGAGGCATGCAAAAGCTAAGGAAGAAGGGGAAGGTTATTCCAAAAGTCCAAGCTCTCCCTCAGTAATTAGAACTGGGCCAGGAAGCATTCACGAAGTTGGCAGGGAGAGGTAACACTTGGCTAGAAACTGAAGACAGAAGTTCCAGTTTTGAAATCTGCTGAAATACTCATCCATGTGCTAGGCATCAGTGGAATTACAAAAACCTGTACGTTACTCCTTCTGGCAAGGGTGGGCAGCCTCTTTTCTGTTGAGCGCCACATTCCCTTGTGGGTCATCTGTCGGGGACCAGAGGCTGGTGGTGAGCAGGGCCAAAGACAGCAGTGGGCATGGCTGGAGTCCAAAGTGGTTGGGTTCCTCATCCCTGTTCTCTTTCTCTGCCACTCCTTTTTGTCTCTCTTTCTGCTACTCCCTTTTGTGCATCTTCCTCTTCCACCCCATGCAACAGGCTGCCAGGGAAGGGATAGAACACTCTTACCAGAGGTCTCAACTGACTGCATGCAGCAGGTTCTGGAAACTATGCTGAGAGCCACATGCAGCCCTCCGAGGTCAGTGCCCAGAGAACCAACTGTCCCCCCCTTCTGACTGCCTTGCAGGCAGTGCGGAATGGCCCCGTGCTCCACGCTCAGAAGACGAGCACGGAGCGGCCAAAATGGGGCATTCTGGGGGGGGCATTCCAAGGGGGGAGGGCGGAAATACCGGTATGACACATCCTATGTGTCATCCGGCAGCCTCCTCCCCTGCTCTGCCCTCCTGCGGCTAGACAGCCGAAATCAGCTTTCTAGCTGCAAATGCAGGGCAGGAGAAGCGCGGAGGGAATGATCCCCTCCATGCTTCTCCTGCCTTGCATTGGATAGGTGTTCGCCTCTGAGTTTGCAGGCAGTTGCCTATCCCCAGTAGGATTGCGCCCTAAGTCTGGCTACATGTGGAACTGTAATGCAGAACCCTGTTGCATTAATACTGAAGTAACAGAATGAGAATTCCAAAATCTGAAAATCAAAATGTAGAACTTCTCAACCATCAAAAATATTTGATACAAAGTTCAGCTCCTCTGCTGTGAAATTCAAATGTGAATTTGCAACTGCAAGTTCATGAATTTTTATTCATGCAGAAGAACTGGCTTTGTACATTTCATTCCACCCCAAAGTGATCTCTTGGTCCACATGTCTGTACGTTCACAGAGGCATTTCTGGAATTATTTTTATCTCTGAGTCAGGGCTCCCCTCCAACTTTTCATGTTTGTAAAACTCCACCTTCCTGGCAAACCTTATTTGTACAACTTCTACGTCTCACCTTCAAAATAGATTTGTCAGTCGGCTCAACAGCTGTGACAGCAGCAGAGCTAACTCCTTGGATTTAGGAAGGTACAAAAACAGCTGAGGGCAAAAACTCACAAGTCAGTTTAAAGCTGTGAATCTCTCTGCCTTTCTGGCCCTCCCAAATGCTATTTTCATGGAGGAAAAAGTAACATGTTCCAGGAAAGATGGTGTGTAGCAAGCAAATGAAACTGGGACCAATCCACCAGGAATTGGCTGAGTCATGTGGAGGTACTAGTTCCCCACTGCTCTTTTGGCAGTGCACACCCGATTCCCACTCTTCCTGAGATGCATGGCGGATTATTGGAAACAGACGGGTTGGATGATCCTTCCTCCAGGCAGGAATTTGAAATGTTACATCCTTCCATATGCACTTACAAGTATCTATCATTGGCTAAGGGAAAGGAGGTCTTCGGCTTACCTTGACCATCAGGCATTCTGCTTGTTTGCTACATAGTAAGTAACTCCATTACACCTTGAGATATCAGAATGAAATTTGGCATTTCGCCTTTCGGGCCCCCAACTCAACTTCCATATCCACTTTCAAAGTGGCCAGGAAAGCTGGAACCCATGATGCATAAATCTTATGGTTTAGCTGCTTTAACTTGATGCGTTAATTTTGACGTTGTATAACAGCATTTTAAATTTTAATCTTGCAACTTTTGCAATGATCTTTGGATTGAGCCATAAATGTATTACTAATTTACTTACTCATACTGCACCCTCTTATAAATCTAGGGGGAAGGGCTCTGCGGCTAGTACTTGGGAGGGGAAGTGAGATATAAACATGTCATTTAAACTCTTATTTGTATGCTGTTTTTAAATTGGTTTTTATTATAATTTATCCAGCGTGTTTTTAAATTGTGATGGCCTATGGCTTTGAACAATAAAGGCTAGAAAAAAAAGTGACATGTCCTTTGAACGTTGAAACATAGGAGTGAAGCCTGGCACACACAGTCAGAGCAGCATTCTATTTATCAAGAACAAGCCCAATTTGAGCCTCCCCCAAGTTTCCAGTTTTTTGGGAAATAGATTTACCTCAGAATTGACATTACCGATTTCTTTTCTTTTTAAAAATATTTGATTGCCAGTATCATTTAACACAAAAGAGCAAATACAATTCCAAAAGTGGGAAAATCTTAATATAACCAATTAATAACCATGCTTTCTCAGTTTGATACTTCTCTTGATTTTTTTCCCATTCAGACTTATATTATATTCACTTACAGCTGCTAAACAACATCTAAGACCATTTCCCTTATAGTCCGATAATTATTCTTTTATCTCCACTCTTCTATATATATAAAAATCAAAAACTGTGTGTGGGTTTGTGTGTTTGTGGCTGGCTGCAGGGCCGTCTGTAACGCAGGGAATAAGGGGGAGCTGCCCTGGGTGAGATCACACTGCAGGGCCCACTGAGCCCGCCATTGGGCCCTACAGTTGCTGCCCCTTTTGCTCCACATTCTCACTTGCCGGAGTGTATGACAGGAGTCGTTGGGTTACATTAGTACTTTGTTCATACGTCCCCTTACTAACAAGGACCCCCTCTCAGGCATGGTGCAGGGCAGGTTTCTGATTTCAGCTACCAGTCATCCTATCGGCCATCTTTCATCCTATTGGCCTCTCTCCCGTTCCCTCTGACTTCCTTCACCTTGGATTGGCTGGCCGCCGTTTGTTCCCTCCCCTTACTCATGGTTCCTTTTCTGACTGTGCAGAGCATTTAGTTTCTCTCCCCTCTTCCTGCAGTATCCAGCAAGGAAGCCTCTGTTGAACATCTTAATGGTGGTATGAGATTCAGTGTGGCTTATATTGTAGTAGTGCTTACAGATTCGGTCTCTTGCATTTTTAGTAGGGTTTTTTATTCAATCTGCTCATTATAATTGTTGTGCTTTTTAAATCAAGTCTGGTGGATTCAACTTTTCACCTTTCTTATGGGGCCTTTCCGAGAAGCGTAAACCTACCGTAATGTGTTTCTAACAAATAGTGCCTATGACAAAATTACATCCCGGGCAACGCCGGGTATATCAGCTAGTACTGAATGAATTTGTCCCATTGATCTTAAGAGTCCTTTTTTTGGTAACTTGACCCTCCCATATTTTTATCATATGAGACTTTATGCATTAGTGCTCTATTCCAAATGTTATTTTTCCCATTCCTTTAGAAACAGTACTTCTTGTTTTTTTCCCAATTTTTTCTATTAGCATCTGAGCTGAAACTAAGGTATTTGCAACCATCCATTTATTCTTAGCTGCTGCCAATCCATCTATATTACTCGATAATAAAATACTGGATCCAAAGGCAATTTATATCCTGTACTTTTTTCTATGTGCATAATTACATCATCATCATCATTATTATTATTATTATTATTATTATTATTATTTTAAAAAACCTCTTATATCCTTGCAGGCCCACCAGATATGTCTGAAATCTGCAAAATCCTGACCATAATGCA
Organism: Heloderma suspectum; assembly: GCF_057233095.1. Taxonomy (NCBI): domain Eukaryota; kingdom Metazoa; phylum Chordata; class Lepidosauria; order Squamata; family Helodermatidae; genus Heloderma; species Heloderma suspectum. The sequence goes on along the minus strand of NC_139463.1, from coordinate 3,315,400 downwards.
TTAGGTAAAGTAATGTTAAATACCACAAATATATGATCTTACGGAAATTTTCCCTTGCTGCTACATCCATTACAGATTTCTTGAGCACTGCTATATAATTATTTCATTTCACAGCACGAAGTGAGCCATCATGAGCAAGCAGGAATATTATTCACCTCTGCCTCCCTGGTCCAGCCAAGTCTGTCCATTATGCCATCCTGGCTAGTACATTTGTATCACACCTTTTAGGAAGGCACACCAGGAAGCTCACAAAATAAAACCATAATAAAAAGGTATGTCCATTGTCAGGGCTCCCCTTATGGCCTGGACCCCCTGAGAAACTCCCTAAGGATCTCTTGCCTCCTGGAGAGTCCCATCTTCCTTCTTTTAAATATCCCCTTCCCAGTAAGGTGGGGTTTGGGCTGTAGATGTGGGGTGATTGACATTCTAGACACAGGGCTGAACCACAACAGTCTACTGGTAAATTAAACCACAACTAAAGGTATTTACACAATATTGCTGAGTGATACAAAAGGCATTAAGAGAAAATAAAAATAGCAAAACGCACTGTTCCTTTTCCCTAGTTGTACTTACACTCCTCTAGGCTGCTCCTTCCTGCTCCCTCTTCAGGCTCTGGTCTCCCTGACTCTGCTCTTACTGGCTCTCCTGCTCTCTTTATATGCCCTCCTCCCTCAAAACCAAAAGTACTGTTTCAAACCTGATGAAATGAAACTTAACTGGGGAAATGAAACTGAGACTTAACCAAGGAAATGAAACTACTCCTCTCAGGGATACCCCCTCCCAACCCCCCAACCCCCGGTCTCTAAGCCTGAACGTTTTCCCCTATGCCTCTGTAGGCCTCAAACCTTCACATCCATTAAAAAGGATAATCTTAAAACAGCATTGCTACCAGAAATAAAATAATGCTGGAAGGATTAGGAAGGGAGGGAGGGAGGTTGAGAAAGATAAAGAGAGAGAATGAATGAATGAATGAATGAATGAACAAATGTTTAGGCCAGCCTTGCAAAGATGCCAGTAGAACTGGCATGATCAGCCTCTTTAGGAAAAGAATTCCTTAAGGAAGGCCCCACCATGGAAAAGGCTCCGCTCTTTGCAATCAACTGCAAAGATCCAGAAAACAACAAGATCCAGAACAAAGATCCTCTGACAATTTTAGCACACAGGGATTTTTGATAGCAGAAAAGCCTCTCCCTGAGCTATGTCTAATTTCAAGGTGCAGTTGTGCAGAGGAAGCCTTTTTTTTTTTTAAGGTGTTTTCCCTTCCACATTGCTCTGTGCTTTGGTGTACCTTGTAAGCAATGTGCCTATATGTCTGTTAGCCCTGAGTTTAAATGCAAGGATGTCAGCCAAAGAAGGCAGACCTCAAAGAGCTGGGAAATCGCTCATTCTAATGACCCTTCTACGCTGTATTTATCTCAGTGAAAAGCCCCTGCTCCTTTGCCACGAACTGCTGAGGAGAGCAGGAAGGGCCAGACATGATCTGGGTGTTTGGTTATCCTGTCCAGCAGACAGCGACACACCAACGCCAACCCCTGCCATCGGGAAAACAGTTTCCTGATTGTAGCCTTGGGTTTATGAAGGGCTATTTGCGTTGCCCTTATTTTCGCCGTAGTCTACGTAAATCTTTACGTAGACTACAGCGACCAAATAAGGAACGCGAATGGCGGCTCCCTATGTGGGCCGCCATTTGCGTACACGCTTTTTTTTTTTATTTAAGTCACCCATGATAGGCTATGTGACGATTAACGTAGCCTATCACGGTTGACTTTGCAGATATAGCCGTGATAGGCTACGTTAATCATCACGTAGCCTATCACGGGGGCGTTGTTTTTTTTTAACTTTTTATTTCGCGGCCGGGCGAGGCGAGGCGCCTCCTCCCCGGCCTGAATTTCGGCCGGGCGAGGCGGGAAGCCTCCCCCCCCGGCATGAACTTCGGGGGGAGCAGCGAAGCACCTCCCCCCCACCGCGAAGCAAGCTGCGAGACCAGGTAAGTGGCTTTCGTGCACCCCTAGTAGCCGCCTCGAATTGGGACCGGAATTTCCCACTTCCGTGCTCCCGCTTTCAGTACCCTGATATCCTGGTATTTCCCCTTAATGTGCTCTGATTTTCCCCCTTCGCTACCGTATCCGGTCGCAGTCCCCTCCCCTGCCTGTCCATATGCGGCGGTGTTTGTATTTCCCTCCTGTCCAATCACAGCTCTCAACGGCCCCATGTCTTCTTCTGGCGACTGATCGCATAGCTTCCTCAGCAGCCCCCGTTTCCTCAGTGACAAGCAAAGGGCTGGATGAGCTTCACAACTTCGAATCTTCAAAGATCATGCCTGAATTAGAAAAAAAAACATCGCGGAGAAACCCCGATTCTGTGAGGATAACACCTTAATGTTTAAAAAAACATCTGGAGCGAGGGATAGGAGGGGGTAAAACTTAGTCTCATTTGAAGGGATAGAACAACCCCCTGCTCAATGCAGGAAGCCTGATTACCAGGCGGTTGCCCATCCAAGCACTGACCGAGGCCGACGCTGCTTAGTATCTGAGATCAGACAAGCGTGCAGGCAAACAGCACAGCGCTTGAGTGTGAACCAAGCTTGTGCATTCGATGAAGCACGGCAATGGGGAAAATGGGTGAGTGTGAATAATCACGTTTTAATGTGAGAGCATTTAACCCGATGGGACACCGAATTCATTGCGATGGCGGGCGCAATGTAGATTGGCCCGTACTTTACAGAGTGGATTACTGCAATGTCCATGGCGTGAGATTCCTTTAAAAACTTCATAAGTGCAAACCGCCACGTCCAGATTGCTAGCAGGGATGAGCCAACCAGAACATATTATTCTGCATTGTTTGCCTATTTATTCCTGGGCTCGCTTTATTGTGCTGGTTCTTCTTACCTTGCTAACGGGGACTGGCCAATGTGATCATATTACGCCTGTACTTTTCCATCTGTACTGGCTGCAAGTACATTTCCTGGCCAGATTCAAAATACTGATATTAACATTCAATGCCCTAAATGTCTTGAGGCCTGGTCGTATGAAGGATCGTCTCCTCCCATATGTACCTGCCCAGACACTAAGATCATCTTCAGGGGTCCTTCTCCAGGAGCCCCTGTCAAAGGAAGTGAGGCAGGTAGCTACCAGAAAGAGGGCCTTTACTGCTGTGGCACCCTGGCTGTGGAATGAGCTCCCTGGAGAGGCTCGCCTGGCGCCTATGTTGTGCTCTTTCTGGTGCCAGGTGAAGACCTTTTTATTTTTCCAGAATTTTAGTTCTGTTGTTTTAAACCTGTTTCTGTATTTTAAAGCTTTGCACTGCTGCTATGTGTTATTTGGTGTTTATTTTTATTTTATACTGTAGTTTTAAACTGTTTCATATTCGGGGGGGGGGGAGGTACTGTGGGTTAGTTATCGGTTTGAACCTTGGCAGCTCCTGTAGAGTTGGGCGTAGCAGCAGCGGGTGGAGCGCCTGCTAAGTTCTTCAGCTCGCTGTGTGGTAAATAAAAGACTGTTGTGTTTGAGCCCTGCTGCTGAGTCATTCCCTCTACCAATACAACAAAACCTTTAAACGTTTATATTGTAGTTTATTGTGTTGTATTTTATGGTTTTAATTGTTGTGAACTGCCCAGGGAGCTTCGGCTATTGGGCGGTATAGAAATAAAATAAATAAATAAAGCCCTGAATGGCTTGGGGCCGGGGGGAGTACCTTATGGTGTTTCACTGGTGCACACATGAGCTCCAGCAGCTTGGTCACAACTGTATGTGCAACCACATCAGATTAGCTTCTTTGTAGTGTTTTATCTGCGTAATATAGAACCTGGGAAATATACTGGTAATATAGAACCTGGGGAAATTGTGGAGAAACTGAATGGGATAGCAAACTATGCATGCGCTTGCTTGTAGAACATTCAGACGTAGTAGTAGTAGTAGTAGTATTAAAACAACAGAACACTGCCAAATTCCTAGTACACCAGTTCAGAAACAAGACAGGTAATTTGGAGCTCCAAAATCTGGGGGGAAATCTGGATGAGGAGAATTTTGGAAGCGTCCAGATTCATGAGGCTGTGCAGAAGCAGTGGAGGACACAAGGACTGAAGCAGCTGAGCTGGGATGGAGAGGAAGCCAAGGGCACAGAAGCTCCCCGCCCCCCCAAATGCCCTGGTGGTTGCGGTGACCAGTGGAGCCTTCACTCGGCAGCGGGCCAGGAGGCACGCATCAGATGTGTGAGAAACACGCGCACGCCTTTTCTGTTAACTGCAGAGCAACTGTGAATGACAAGGAGATACGTGAACAGAAAACAGGCAGCAGGCAGCAGCAAGGAGAAGGGGGAGGGGAGGGCAAGGCAGGAGAGGGCAGCCCTGTGGCTTTTGCAGTGATCCCCAGAGCCCCATCTCCAGCAGCTGCCTCCTGCATCCACAGCAGCCTCCTTCCCAATGTGTAAGGCTTAGGATGCTTTCTATGACTGACCCCAATTAGGGGAGTCAGGCCACATGGGGCCCAGTGCACGGTTCGGATCAGCCAGGCAGCTGCTCAGCGCCTGGGTCTTTGGCTGTCCCAGTGCATGGGCAGGAAAGGGTGCCAGTGCTGGAGGGGGCAGGCGGGGAGGGGGCAGGTGGAGGGTCTCAGTGGGAAAGCGGGCAGGGCAGAGGAGGGGGAGGGGCAGGGGTCTGCCCCCCCTTCATAGAGTTCGCACACATCCTAAGACAGCAACGTGCCTTCATCTCGTAGAGAAGCAGCTCTCAGGCATTTGCACAAAACCCAAGCTGTTTTGATTGCTTTAAAAAACTGAACATAAGCCCCATGGTTACAGATATATAATACAGAATGTACTAAACATGTCTGTGTTTGTGTGCGCATACACAGACATGCACGCACGCACACACACATATGTGTGTGCACGCAAGTACACACAGCTGCCATATAGGATAGCTGTATTTCTCTGCTGGAGGAAAATTCTGAGAGTGCCTTGGACTGCAAAAAGATCAAACCAGTCCATACTCCAGGAAATAAAGCCAGACTGCTCAATTGAGGGGATGATATGAAAGGCAGAACTGGAGTACTTTGGCCACATGATGAGAAGACAGGATACCCTGGAGAAGATGCTGATGCTAGGGAAAGTGGAAGGCAAAAGGAAGAGGGGCCGACCAAGGGCAAGGTGGATGGATGATATTCTGGAGGTGATGGACTTGACCTTGGGGGAGCTGGGGGTGGCAACGGCCGACAGGAAGCTCTGGCGTGGGCTGGTCCATGAAGTCACGAAGAGTCGGAAGTGACTGACCAAATAAACAACAAATGTCTCTGCCACACACTCCATGCGTCTTGGTCACACTCAGCATGTCCAAGAGGTGGGCAGGCTGTGGAGAAGGAAGAAAGGGGTATCTGGGATAATGCAACAAGCACAGCACATGCACAGTAATGCTGCAGCGTAGATGCAGGCTGTGCAAGTTCTGAAGCTTGCAATCTCTTCTGAAGTTAATAGTGAATCCATAAGACATTCTTAAGACCCAAGCTCACTACAGAGGTGAACATTACGAACACACGTTTTGACCAATGAGTCAACTAATTGCAAACTTTGGCAGCATCACTGCCTATCACCCGCCTCCAGGCACCTCTCAAAAACTGTTTTGCCATCTTGGGTACTTGGAATCGGTTCTGTCTACTCAGTTATTTTCCATGTAAATTGAGGGTGGCAGTGAAACACAGTTTTGCTCAAAGAAGAATAAAGAAAAATAATTTTTATTTCATTTTTACTCTTATTAATGCCTGATTTTATTATATTTGTTCAATTTTACATGTCTCCTACAATTGCCCAAGCCTTGGAAACAATTTTATCTGAGCAGGCAAGGCCCATCATAAATACATTTTATATTGCATATTGTGTTTTAAGCAAGTTTGAGACTTTCCTGATTAAGTGCTCCTTAGACCCAGGTTCAGGCAGACAATTGTTTCGACTCTTCCTCCATCCCACCTTTTCTTTCCTTCCCAGACCCCTCCCCTGAATCTAGGCAAAGGTGCAATCTTGCACAAGAACACTACCAGAGCCCCCTCCCCCTCCCTGAAATAACTCTCCAGAAGAAATCTAATTTACTTTTTAATCTGGTTCGGAAATTTGCCAGCAAAAATTTCCAGAGACAAGCACGGCCATTTATTACTGTTTATCATAGCAACTGGATTCTCGCTCCCGAATGGGATAATGTAGCAGAGGGTGGGAGGGGGGAGAGGAAAGAAAAATCTTTTGATGCATTATTTATTTGATACAATCTTCCCCCTGATAAAATCAGGAGACAGAGGACAAAGCAACGACCTTATCCATTTCAGCTGCATAATGTGAAATATACTGTGCATCTATTTCTTCTTGGTTTTAATTTTGTTTGCTTGTTTGGCAGCAGAGGGTATATTTGGGGGGAGGGGCAGGTGAGTGGGATCCTTGCACAATTCACCCCTCTACAAGTGAGAGCCAGGAAGGGGAGCCAGAACTGAGTGAGCGATTGCACCCATGCCCTAGACCTGAGGCCAGGAGCCCCACCCTGATGATGGAAGACACACCAGTTGTGCTTGTGCACCAGGGTTGAGGGATAAGGTGCTGCAGTTCAATAGCAAAGCTCCTGCTTTGCTGGCAGAAGGTCCCAGGTTCACTCCACAGCCTCTCTGCTTAAGGAGAGCTGGTGACAAAAGATGGGAAAGATCTTTGCTTGAAAACTTGGAGAGCTGCTGCCAGTAAAATTATTGGGTTAAAGGGGCCAATAATATCCACGAACGGCAGCTTCATGTCTTCGTACGTATCTCCTTATAGATGGCTTGAAAAGGGGGGTTATATAAATGCATGGAGATAAATTGATCCATGGCTATGAGTTGCAAAGGCTCTCTGGAACATCCGTGGTCAGACACGGTGCTACTCGGTGTACCTGCAGTGGAGGAGCAAAACTGAGAGAGGGCTGTTGACTCCATGCCCTGCTGGTGGGCTTCCCAGAGACCACTTGTTAGCTGCTGGAGGAAGGTGGAGGCTGGACTGCACAGGCATTTGATGTTATCTGCCATGGGTTCCACTGCATGTCCCCGGCTCACTTGGCCTGGCAGACCTTGTGGCCATGAAGGATATAAGGAACCAGGCGTGAAAGAAGTAGGCTGGCCGACCCCCTGGAAATGGAAGAAGGGAGGTGGAACAACTTTGTGACTATCTCCCTTGCTGCTTCAAAGAGCTGGCAAAACCCCACCCCAGAACCCATAGATAACTGTGGTCACCATTACAAATTGGGCGGCGGGGGGAGGGAGGAAATGACAACAAAAACAGGCCGGCCCCATGAACAGATAAAAAAGGCAAGGAAACGCCAGACTGTCCTCCAATTTTGTCCTTCAAACAATGTTTGTTTTGTATATATGTTTCATACTGTTAGTTTTCAAAAACAACAACAAAAATATTTTTGCTTGCTTGTTTATTTATTTATTTACAATATTTATATACCACTCCATATCAGAAGATTTCAGAGCGGTGACCAACACAGTAAAAGAATAAAACAGCAGATTAAAAGTAGGGATGTACGAATCCCTTACATGGTTCTGGTTGGGGCATCCACTGGGTGGGGAGGTGATCTGGTCCTCCCCCCAGAATCCTCGACGGGGGGGAGGCGATCTGGTCCTCCCCTCCGGAATCCTGCCTGGCTGGCTCCACTCCCCAACCATGCTGCGGAGCCGCCGGCCAGGCCGATCCACAGCAGGGCCTCCAGCCACTGCCAGGCTGGTGCGGACGCAAATGGCGTCCTGTGTAGGGGATGCCATTTGCGTCCCTACGGTAGCCCATGATAGGCTACGTAAATATTTACATAGCCTATCACAGCTAAAGCAGGGATGCAAATGGTGGCCACTATGCCATTTGCGTGGCCGCCTTTACCGTGATAGGCTACGTAAATACTTACATAGCCTATCACGGCAAAGAGCAGGGGCACAAATGGAGTAGCGGCCACCATTTGTGTCCCTGCTCTTTGCCGTGATAGGCTATGTAAATACTTACGTAGCCTATCACGGCTGCCTGCAAGCACGCAAATGGTGGCCGCTACAACAGCCACCATTTGTGGTCACAGCAGCCTGGCAGCAGCCGGCTGAGAGACCAGCCGGAGCCACTGCTGCCAGAGCTGCCGCCGCATCCACCCCAGTTAAGCTCTGTCCCGGGGGGATTCAGCGGAGGGGACGGGAGGCTGTTCCGCCACGGATTCCAGGGGGCCGGATTCTAAAGAATCCAGCCTCACTGGGGTCCATGGAGGAATTCTCTGACATGCCTAGTTAAAAGAGTTAAAACATTAAAAAAAAAAAAAGACAAACCCCAACAAAGTGGAATTTAACAAACCGCGGCTGGTCATGCAAGGAAGACCTCTTGAAATAATGTCTTCAGGAGGCACCGGAAGGAACACAATGTTGGTGCCTGCCTGACCTCTAAAGGCAGGGAATTCCACAGGAAGGGGGCCACCACACTGAAGGCTTTTCTCCTGGTGGACTCCAGCCAGGCCATGGGTCCATGTGGAACCACCAGGAACATGCCCTGTGATGACCTCAGTGACTGGGCAGGTTGATAAGGAAGGAGGCGCTCTCTCAGGTATCCTGGTCCCAAGTTGTTTAGGGCTTTGTACACTAGTAGTAATACTGTAAACCTGGCCTGGTAGCGAATAGGCAGCCAGTGCAGTTCCCTCAGCAGAGGAGTTACATGCTGAAAAGGGGCAGCTCCCGACACCAGCCGAGCTGCTGCATTCTGCAATAGCTCCAGCTTCAGAAGCAGCCTTGAGGGCAGCCCCACATATAACGCATTCCAGTAATCCAGTCTTGAGGTTACTAATGCCTGTACCACCATGGTCAAGCTATCCCTGTCCAGGAGAGGCCGTAGCTGGCAAACCAGCCAAAGCTGGTAAAAGGCACTCTGAGCCACTGCGACCACTTGAGCCTCCAGCAACAACGATGGATCTAGGAGTACCCCCGGACTACAGACCTGATCTTTCAGAGGGAGTGCAACCTCATCCAGAACAGGCAATGAGCCTATCTCCCAGACCCGGGAACACTCACCCACAGGGCTTCTGTCTGTCCAGGATTCAGCTCCAGTTTATTGGCCCTCATCCAGCCCATTACTGAGTCGAGGCACTGATACAGGACTTGCACAGCCTCTCCTGCTAAAGATGTCACGGGGAGACAGAGCTGTGTGCCATCAGCATACAGATGGCATTTAGCTCCACATCCCTGAATGACTGCTCCCAGTGGCTTCATATAGATATTAAACAACATGGGGACAAGATGGTACCCTGTGGCACCCTGTAGCTCAATTGCCAAGGGGCCGAGGAATAGTCACCCAACGTTACTCTCTGAAATCGGCCCCGTAGGTAGGACTGGAACCACTGTAGCACAGTGCCTCCAGTACCCATCCCACGGAGTCGATCCAGGAGGATACCATGGTCGATGGTATCAAAAGCCGATGAGAGGTCGAACAGAATTAACAGGGTTGCACTCCCCCTGTCCCTCTCTCGATAAAGGTCACCATCAGGGCAACCAAGGCTCATTTAGTCCCATAACCAGGATGAAACCCAGATTGAAATGGGTCTAGATAATCAGGTATAATCTCTTTAGGTTTATATTATTAGATGTTTTAAGTCTTTTTCATGAAAATAGTTGGAACAATTTTGCTTCAAAACTGCTTAGCAAGAGATCGTATTTTATTTGTTTATGTTTCATTCTCATTTTGATTGATTGATTGATTGATTGATTAATTGCATTTCTATCCCGCCTTTTTTCCTCTTGCAAGGAACCCAAGGCAGCTTACATTATCCTCCTCCTCCTCTCCATTTTATCCTCACAACAACAGCCCTGTGAGGTGGGTTGGGCTGAGAGTCTGTGACTGGCCCAAAGTCACCCAGTGAATTTCCACGGCCGAGTGGGGACTAGAACCCGGTTCTCCCGGCTCCCAGTCCAGCACTCTCGCCACTACACCACATTTTCTGATTATCCTATTCTTTATATGTATAATCTATATAGTGCCCCTCAGGAAGGATTTCCAAAACATGTTTTGGCCTACCAGTAAATCTTTTTTCACCATCTGTAGATTCCTCCCCATCCTTTTTAACCACCATTACAAAGTGACATTTACCTTACCTTGGTGTCCTTGTCTGCGTCTAGGCGTGGGGGCAGGGGGCAGGGGGCGGGAAGAGCCCAGATAAGGGGGCAAATGGAAACCAACAGATTAATCTCACCCAGACAGAAAGAATCTTAATTTCACCCACTTTGTAACACATTTGGATGCAGACAGGTCACATGCGAATTGTGGCTGAGCATTGGGTGTTAAGCAATTATCTTCTGCGTGTTTAGACAGAAAGAAGTCCTACAATTCCTTGCATTCCCGGCCAGCATGAAAGCAAGCCAGCCAAAGAATGATTTGAATATGCAAACAAAGAGTTAGGATTGAGATTTCAAATCTGCAACGTGCATCGGAACCTCGCCTCAGCCTGCTTTTGCTCCTCCTCTCACCACCAAGGCTGCATGAAGTGATTTCCATGGGCCCATCAATCACCTTGCCAGAGGAGTCCCACCTGTTCTGAAGCCATCATGTTGCTAAACTCGACTACCACATGTTTTTAGTGAAACAAGATGCTATGTATTAGGCTTTTAGATTTCTTTTCAGCCTTAAAAGGATTGGACGTATTAAGCCTGGTTTTATACGTCCATATTTTTCATGAGGTTTTATTTTATATTCTTGTATTATGATTCTGATTTGGTTTATTTAGCTACCTTGAAGAATTACCAGAAAGCCAGGATATTTATTTATTTAAGAGTGCAATCCTACGCAAGTCTACTCAAACACAAGTCCCAGGTAAGTTTGTATAGGATTGGATCCTAAAATATTTATATAACACCCTTTATTAAAAAAAATGGATTCCATGTAGGGACATATGAGAAATTCATTTCAGTTTGTTTTTTTAACAGGATTTACTCAGTTCATAACTTCTGGACAAACACAGACTGGGACATAATCTGGGGTCAAAGTCTGTACATTTCCAAGCTTGCAATGCAATTCGCAACCCCCCCCCCCAATGCATTCGACAGCATGTGTACATTTGAAAACTGCACATGAAAAAATGTGTACTTTGAAAAATGTGCACAATCACATTAATCAGAAGGTGTGTATATTTCAGAAATGTACAGATTTGATGCATACATTTGAAAAAATATGCACAGATTTTCCCGCAAAAAGAAAAAAACAAAGAAAACAAAGCTCATAATCTGATAGAGACTCAAGTTGAAATGAGCTTCAGGATGGAATTCAGAGAACTTTGAAGGGCTTTGCTGATTTGAACATCCCTAATTCCAGGGCAGCTCACAATAATACAGCAATTGGAAAAAATACAACCCCAATAAAATAATAACAAAGAGGGATAAAAACAGCAGATAAAAGCTTACCGATGTATCTGTACATCTTTAAAAGCCTGGATGAATAAAAAAAGTGTTCACCTTGGCACCTAAAGGAAAATTGTTTTAAATCTGTTATTGTATTTTAAATCTCTGCATTGTTGCTAGGTTTTTATTTTGGTTTGTACTTTTATGTTGTAGTTTTAAGCTTTTACATTTTACATTGTATTTTATGATGCATTTTGTGGTTTTAATTGTTGTGAACTACCCAGAGAGCTTTGGCTAACGGGTGGTACAGAAATGTAATAAATAAATAGATATGTTGGTGCCAGGGGAGTCCGACATGCCATCAAAGTCCTTTGATCACTGGCTGATGCACAGCCCTTTGTTGCTGGCCACTTACAAAAGATAAGGGCTCTTTAGGGCACACTAGGGGCAAACCTTGCCCCTCTCGGCATCACTACCTCCAGGCAACAGAAAGGGCATAATGATATTGCATTACCCTGCAGGGTCGTTGTAATGGTTATAATACCAAATATGTACTAAATGCTCAAAAGCATCCTATAAATGTTGTGTTGTTCACAGACAAAGAAGATTGTCCTGATTTGCATGTCGCAGCAGCAATTCTTGGGTTGTATAACCCAGGAATTGGTGGGGATGAGTGGACCATGTGAGCAGCTTGCAAGCCATTTCTGATTTCAGTTAACAACCCGGGAATGCCCCATTCCTGGGTTGTTTCATGATGCCTGAACCCAGAAACTCTGGGTTGTTTATGGGTTAAACAACCCAGAGTTAACTCAACAATCACCCATGGTTTGTTTTGGGGTTAACTCTAGGTTGTTTAACCCATAAACAACACAGAGTTTCTGGGATTGGAAATGGCTCACACACAGCTCATGCATGCCACTCATTCCCATCAACCCAGGAATTGCCACCATGATGTGCAAACAGGGTCTTAGAGTGAAATCCCAGGGATAACATCCCTCCCTGCAAAATAAATAAATAAAACCTCTTGCTGCTATTGTGGCTTATTCCCACTGGAGATTATAGCTGCCCAGTCAAGCCCAGACATTGAAGTTGATGCAGCAAAACTCTTTCTCACACACTCACTCACTCACTCTCTCTCCCCTTTTCAGGATGATGCCTCCTGCGGGAAGTGTAAATATAGAAAAAATGACAACATGTGCATTAATGCTCGTTAGAATGTCATCATTATTTTCTGCAAAGTGTCTGCCAAGGGGGTCCCTAAAGGGCACTTAGAAGCCAGGCAGCTGTTCCACATTTGTTCCAGCTCACATCTCGAAGAAAATGACATTGAGATAAATAGAGCACGGGAGTGCCTTGCGCGTGGGTGTGAGCCAAGAGGGAAGGCAAAGGAAAGGCCCTCCGTCTGCCTTGCATGGTACCCAAGAAGAAAAGGACGATGCAGCTCCAGAGGCTGCTTTGGCCCAATTAAAGCTGATGGGATGGGTGATGGTCAGACCTGGCTTCTGTACAGCTGAGGCTGGGACCAACGAGGGGAAGGCGATCTATAGTTTGCTATCAAGAGCAGGGTCTCCCTCTCACTTGGATGAGCCAGCCAGCCTGACAGAAGCTTTTGGGGGGGATCAGAGAGCATCATGTGACCTGCTGTCAACAGATTATTGGCTATGCTGATGGCTGAATATAGTCTCCATCTGTAGTAGGCCACTAAATATTGGTTCCTAGGAGCAACAGCTGGAGAGGGCTGTTGCTTCCACATCCTGCTTGTTGGCTTCAAAGACATGTGAACCCTACCTAGGCATTATGCATTGAAGATGTATGAGCCCCCTGCAGACTTTGCCACTCAACACAGGGAGGCTGGGCTGTTGAAAGTGCCTGCCCCATGCCTCTTATGGATGTTAGTGTTCCATGTTCAGGCATAATGCCTGAATAGGGCTCTGTTTGGCCACTGTCGGATACAGAACGTGGGACTAGATCAACTTCAGTCTGATCCAGTAGTGCTCTTATGAGCCCCTGGTTTAAGGGGGCTCCCTGGAGTGGTGGGGCTGATCTCCCTGCTGTGACTGGATCTAGGTGGTGGCAGAGAGGCTGAACTCTTGACTCAGCATCCCTCAGGATGCCCATTCAAGACCCGCATTGGGTTTGAGCTCTGACAAGTGGCAAGAAAGAACGTTAAAAAAGTGTCACACTGCAAGGGGGCAGCGTCCCTGGTTCCATTCGGAGGCCTGGACCAAACCTTCAGTCTTTTCCTGCCATCTTTCAGCACAAAACAAGCAAGTAAAGAGTTTAGGGTTAGGGTTATTCTGCTTCCAGTGTTCAGGTTTTTAAATAATGTTTGGTGCAAGTGCTCCAGGCAAGAAAGGGTTGGAGTTATGGAGCTTTTCTATATAAGGCATTTATTGTGTACTCATGATTCCTCACTCACAGTCATTTGCAGATGCTTTAGAGTTGTCTAAACTCCTTCCGGGCCTTTCCCATGCTTTCAAAGCACTTTTGTGGAGTATTTTTGACCGGGGAAAGTCCAGTATTTGGGGGAATGGCAGAATGAAATGCTAGTGTAGTTACACAATTCCATTATACCACAGCGCCACCTAGAGGTTATGTAGCAGAAAAGATAGAAAGGCAGGGAAGGAAAAAACACACAGAAAAAATACATGAGTAGAGGATGTGATCTTAATCCCACAAAAAGTGGTGGATTAAAAGTCCTGTCTAGAAAAGCCTTGGAGGTTGGGGAACAGGCTGCAATGAACAGCAGGGTATTGATATTCGTCCACAGAGAGGGCATATCCATGCACACCAAGGAATGGGAAAGCAAAGCAGACCCTCTTTCTTCCCTTCCCACTTTATGGTGTGAGAGCTCCAGGTGCCCTTTGCAGTTCCTGTGCCCAAAGGACCCCGCCAGCCTGGTGCAAAGGCACACAGCTGACCCATTCATTTTGAAAATAATTGCCGGCAGTTTGGGGGTTATTAAAATTCCTTTTAAAAAATGGTTCTTTTACCAGCTTTGAAGCAACCTCCAAAACATTTTTAAAGGCTTGATCTAACTTGATGTCTCTAAAGCTCCTTGGGGAGAGAGAGAAAATCCTATCGCTCAGGAGTTGCCATCTCCGATGGCATCTCCGGCACGCCTCGTATCACAGGCGATGTGCACTTGTGCGACTGACTCCCCCCTCCCCCACTTTTGATTGCATTCGCCACAAGGGCCTCAGCAGGAATATGCAAAGCTGGCTCAAGGGCACTTGCAGGAGGCAGAAGGGAAGGCAGCAGCGGGTTCTGGCTGACCACATGGGTCACCTGTGCCCTCCAGCCAAGGAATATAGGCAGGTCCATGACACAGGGTCAGACCATGAGTCCTTCTGGCTCCATACCATCTATGCCAGCCTTCCCCAACCTGGTGCCCTCCAAATGTGCTCAACTACAACTCCCATTATTCCCAGGAACCAGGTTGGGGGAGGTCGGTTTGCATTGTACTGGCTGTGGTTCTCTAGGGATTCAGGAGGAGTCTTTCTTGGCCCTACCTGGAGATGCTGAAGACTGAACCTGGCAAAGCAAACGCTCCACCACCCTGAGCCACGGCCACTCCCGGGACCTTGTTGGCCTGCCCGGCACCTCCTTTAAAGGCCTGGTGCTGATGGATGCAGAGAAGATGGGCAGCTTGCATGCATGAGACCAGCCCCACAGTTTTCCAGCCCAGCAGAGTGTTTTTAGACAAAAGAAAAGGTGAGGAAAGGCTGAAGTGTTTGCAATGTCTTAGTTTAAGGGGACAAATGACTAAGGAAGCTGCAGTCAGAGCCTTATATTTGAGTTAATCTGCTTCGGATTGCACTGCACTGGGGACCAGGGGAAAGATATGGTAGAGGTTTATGAAATTATAGGGTGGACAGAGAAATTTCTCTCGCTCTCCTGTAACACTAGAACAGCCTTCCCAAACCTGGTGCCCTCAAGATGTGTTTGATTCCTCCCAGCTTTTCTGGCCATTGGCCATGCTGGCTGGGGCTGCTTGGGGCTGGCACAAAACATCTGGAGGGCACCAGGTCAGATGAGGCTGCACTAGAACTCATGGTTGCCCAATGAAATTGATCGGAAGGAGTTTCATGATGCACAAAAGGAAGTACTTCTTCACACAATGCCCAAGTAACTAATGATGAAACTCACTACAGCAATATGTGATGATGGCAGCTGAGCTTTTAAAAGGCGGATCAGCATATATCAACAGCTTGTAATGGAACATCCATAATTAGAGGCAGTGTACCCCTGAGTTCAAGATACTTTACACAAACAACATGGCTTGCCCATGTCCTGCTGGATAGCTTCCCAGAGGCATCTGACCGTCTCCTGGTGGATGCAACATGCCAGACTAGATGGATCTTGATGTGATTCGGGAAGGCCATATTTACTTGTTTTGGTAACTGGCCAATCACTGCTTCAAAATGCTGCTTTCAACGCTTGTCCTCCAGTTTGAATGAGACATTATGCTTGCCCAGCTGTGATGGAATACATTCCTAAATGTGCTGGGATTACCCCAAATGTGTTTAGGATATTTAATTCTAGAGCTGAGCCAACTTGTGGGATGGGAAAGGTGCTGATACTTCGGTCAGTGTTGGGTGTCACACCCCTTCTGTGGACTATGATGAAACGAATAAGCTTGTTTGCCTATGAATTGGCTTTATTTGGCCTTGATTAGGCTTTGCCAATGAATTGCCCAGAATAGGCTTTATTTGGCTTCCACTTCCTGATTGTCTAGGATCATCCATGTGGTGAGACCAGGATGCTTTGCCCTCACTTTAAATCATCTTTGTTTCCCCTCAGTGAGGTCAATTAGTAGCCATATTTCATTGGCTACATGGTGTGAGGGCATCATCATGTCCATTACATTCTCCCTGACTGGCCCTATGGAGGAGAAAGGAACATTTGCCAAAGGTGGTGGCGGTGGGAATGCTGCTCAGGATAGTCCTGTCCCCCACCCCCGAAAACATTTAGGGCCTCCATGAAAGCATTACTTTCCTCTCAAAAACAAAACACAACAGGCAAACTTTCAGCACAGCCCTCTACATCACGTTGATTCCTCTCCCTCCGCTCTCCTAGCAACCTCTCTTCTATGTGAATGGAAGTCAAAGCCTCCTGTCGTTATTTGCACTCCACCTCCCATCCTCTTTGGCCCAGTGCATTTTCTTTCTCCCTTCCTTATCTGCCAAGGAAGACCATCTACTTGGAAGGTATGTTCCCTTTTCCTTATGCCATTGGCTGTCAACCTGCTTAATCACTCGCTCATCACTGAAGTCAAATATAGTTTATGAAATATGTATGTCTCACTCAGCCCAGTTGCCCCTTGGCACTCGTCAGTCCTTGACGTCTCCGTTCTAGTGCTAAGGAGCTTTCATGGAGCTTGTTAGCCACCTGCTATATTCAGCCTCTCATGGCCCCACCTTTTCCAGCTTACACGGATGATCATGTAGGGAGCGTGCAAGGAGGCGGAGAGAACCAGTGCCTGTCTGGGGACGGTGCTGGCAGCGGAATACCTGTCAGAAGAGACATTTTAGAAAGTTTGAGTTGAAGTAGCTCCTATGGGGGATGGGGGTGGGCGACACAAGGATGGTTCCTTTACAGAACTCAAGACATCTGAGTGGCAGAATTATGCTCCACAAGCTCATTGCTGGTTATATATAAGGCTACATGATGCGGCACTACAACATTTAATTATGGGAATTATTTGCCCAGCACTTTTAGTCGCTGCTACATCGAGTTTCGTTTTTAGCATACCGGCCCTGGCCCTCGCTGGTTTTAACATGTATCTCTGTTGATTATGTTCTGCTGCTTTGAAGATTTTACTGTTGATTTAGGTGGCCATTTCTAATTGTTAAGCTGCTCTGGCAAAGAGGACGATGATATAAATGTATCTGTGTGATAGATAAGTAAGTAAATAAATAAAAGTATTGATTATTGGGTTAGAGTAATTGGTGAAAAACCTTCCTCAGAGACTGAGAAAAGTGCCCCCAATTAATTGGGCAGCATGTTTTTAAAAATACTATTGTTAATACAAACATTTTGATTAATACAAATAAAATGGCACTGCAGGTTAAAAACTGCAGCAGCATCTTAGAACAGCCATTCTCTCCTTCTCTTCTCTCATACATAGTGCCTTCTGTGAGACACATTTAAAAACAGAATATTTGTTGCTTTAAACTTCCTGTTTTACTCACATGCAAATGTATGCAATAGAATCAATAGGTTAATTGATACATTAAACATCATAAAATTAATCACCTAACTGATTTCTTAAATCAGTTGATAGCCGTACTAAGTTGCAATAAGCAGTGTATTTAAAGAGCATTTGTTGTGGTTTCTTTTTCTTTCTTTCCCCCTTTTTAAATCCTCTAGAACCTTATAGAAAGGTTATATTAATTAATTTATTGCATTTCTATATCACCCAGTAGTAGAAGCTCTATAGGCAGTTCACAAAATAAAGTTCAAACCTGTACACTGTAAAAACATCATAAAACAATGTAAGAACAACCTTCTAAAACTTTAGAACAACAACAGAATAAAACCAAAGTAAAATCTAGCAACAGTGCAGGATCTAAACAACAGTGACACCATTTTTACTATCTGAATGTCTAAAAAGCCTGGGAGAATGAAAAGATCTTCACTTGGTGCTGAAGTACAGGGACCAGGTGAGCCTCTCTGGGGAGGGTGTGCCACAATCGGGGCACCACCACTGAGAAGATGCTCTCTTTAGTGACCACACAGAACAGTCTCCCCACACACACACACCTGCATTTTTGAAGTTAAAGGATTTGTACCTCTGGCATACCTAGACAATGCATGCATTTAACTGTTTATAACAATAGCCACTTAAGGTGCAGAACTCAAGTTGGGCAGAAACAGAGTTAGTCATCTAGAGTTATCAAATGTGATTCGTAATAATGGAGTGGGCAGCTTCTTGACTAAATGGCACCCAGAAGATAAACTGAGCACTAAAAGAGGTAGAAGACAAAGGGAAAGGGATTCAGCAGTGCAGAGACATGATTCTAGCTGCTGTAAGGACATAAGATGGACCCTGTTGACCAGCCCAAAGGCCTCCCTAGCCCAGCAACCTGTTCACGCAGTGGCCAACCAGATGTCCCAATGGGAAGTCCACAAGAAGGACATGAGCAGCCCCCTCCCACTCATGTTCCCCAGCTACTGGTCTTGAGAGTCATGCTGAGAGAGCATATAGCAGCATTCCCCAAAACTGGATATGTTGGGGTGCAAGTCCCCCCATTCCCAGCCAGCATTCCAATACATCTGTCTGGGAAGTTGCATTGCCACACATCTGGAGGGCTCCAGGTTGGGAAAGGCTGTAATTTAGCCATCATGACTAGTAGTCATACTAAGCTTCTTCACATAAGGAGAAGAAAAATGCAGTTGCTTGAACCTGCTGAATGCAAAAAAGAGGAAGCAAAGTTGGAGAGCCTGTGGTTTAGAAGGTTCTTGCTGAAGCAACTGGTAGGGATGAGCAATCACGGACCACAGATGAATGCACCAAAGGTGGAGAAAGGCAAGGGGAAGGATGAGGACAAACAGGTGCGAGAGGAGGTGTTGCTGGACTGGGGTCAAATGAGTTATTGGCCAGGAAGTTGTGGGCCTAATGATGCCTCTCCAAGAGTGTGGCTGGGGAGTGAACCTCATCTTCAAGGCAGGCTCACTGCCCAGACTTCCAGCTGTACACCTCACTACAGTCAGCCCTACTCACTTCCAGGTCCCCCCCCCCCGCTCCTTCCACTCCATAAGTCCTCTGCACAAGAGCTAAGTCTTGCTGGTGGGTGTCGAAGGGTGGTGGTGGTGGTGGTGGTATGCCCCTCCTACTGTTGGGGAGAGGGAATAAATTCACCCCAACTTAGAAAGCAGGGGGGATCTACCATCGTCCTTCCATAATTTAATAAGATCGCAATCTTAGCAAACTCATTAGATGTGCTGGGAAATTTAGAACACGTGGAAGTTTGTGGCCTTCCATTTCACAGAGGTAGAGCCGTGCTTTCCACCCCGATTTAGCCACATGGCCTTCTTTGCGCAGAAAGATGCAACAGGCTCAGCATCTGTGGTGGGGGAAATGGAGCAGAAGGGCTGGGACAGACAAAGGGAGGGAGGCTATGCAACTGTAAGAGCAGGTGGCCTGTGCAGTTAGACTGTGGGGTCACGCTGCTGAGAGTTTTTAGATAACAGTTTGGGCAAATATCTGTCGGGGGCTGGTTTGGTTTTAGTCATTCTGCCTCCCTGTGTATGTGTGCATGTGGTGGACTGCAGTTAATTCTAGTGCTGCTGTTCACCCATTTCAAAAGCCCCAGAGTAGAACAAAAGGCAAGAAGCAGTGTGTGTGCGCGTGTGTAGGAGACATTGCAAAAATGTGTGAAGGCAAGAGAATGCCGACTCAGGGGCCCCTGAGGAGAAAGGAGGCATTCTGGATCCAACAGATATCACGAAAGAGCACCTTGACAGTAGCCACCACTGTCAATCACAAGAGATGGCGAGGCTGAATAATGTTTGCTTACACAAACGCGCGTACACACACACACACACACACACACACACACATCTTCTCTCCCTTTAATTAGAGAGCATTTGGTATGGTTGTGTTCTCAGTAATGCCTCTTGAGAAACAACAGGCTTCAATTTAAAGAACAAAAAAGAAACTATCATGGGGGATTTAGCACAAGAGCAGGAATTATACAGCTACCACAAGTCCAGGATGCAACTGGGTGCTGCTCAGAGCCACCACTAACTTCCAAACTCGCTATCAATTTCTTATCTGTCATCAAGACGAGCTACGAGTGTTAAAGTGCGGATTATGTTGATTACAGAAATGTTCCATTCCAATATGCGCTGTTGCCTGTAAACCCCTGAATGTTTCCGGATGAAATAGATTTGCAAGGAAGAGATGGGAGCGGGGCGGATTGTGATATGCTGCAACATCACGTCCAGTGCAGAATGATGTCTAACGACCAAATGTTAGAGGTGCCATTTCCTTATGTATGTGTGTGAAGTCTCATTAGGCTGTGCAGGGAGCAGAGAAATTAAGGCTGACTTTGGGTCCCCTCGAGATGTCATGGGGAAATGTGACAAATGCTACCCAGGGCACAGAGATAGGCTTGGTGGACAGCCCAGGAAGAACTGCCTGACTGTGCTGATCACCAACTGGTGCTACTTGACTTTGAGGAACACAGTTTGTAATTGTGATCAAACATCACATCAGAGTGTTGTGACCAAACATCCAGATCAGAATGCTAAAACTCAGTTGCTGGATATGTTACCTTCATCTAAACAAAGGCTGGCTCAAGACACTTTGCTGCCTGAGGCAGAGAACAAGACGGCAGCCCCCTTCCATTCCATGTACTGAAGGCACCTGGATGAGCATTTGGATAGTGTCAATGGGATCATGTCATCTGAGGGCAGCAGGCTAGTTTAGGGGGTTGCAGGACAGGTTGTGGCACACACAGATCCAAGGGTGGGGAAAGAGGTGGGTGCTCAGGGGGAATGGCTGGGGTGGGGGCTGCTAGTGCATCTGCCCCCTAAGATGGTTACTTCACTCTGATCTCCCTGATCTCAGCACATTGATCTGTGTGGTGAACCCATCATAGAGACCATAAAACTGGGGGCAAGAGCCAGCATCTGCTTCTTCTTCAGATCAATCTTCTTTTATAGAGATCAGGGTTTGCTATGTGATCTGCGCTTCTCTATTGTCACTAAAGATCCACGTAGGAGATGCCAGAGTTAAAAGCATCCTCCTCAGTTCCATAATCCCAGCGCTTCCCTTGCCACTGGGCTGCTATTTATGGTACAGAAACATGCATATGCTAATTGCATTGGCATCATTAATAGCCTAGCTTGGCCCTTAATTTCTCCCTGTCACCCCTCAGGTCTCAGGTTCCAGACCAATGGAAGGCTCAAGCTCTTCTGTATGGCCTAGGAATTCCCTGGCCAGCCAAGACATACTTGGTGTACTTGTGGAGCCTTTGAGGATTTCCTGTGCTCATAAAAGATCAAAACATTTGAGGAATCCCTGTAAAAGCATGTGAAGAAGAGATCAATGCTTCCTGGATTTGGTACTTCCTAACCTCCCAACACAGCTCAGTATCCGAAAACAGGGACATGCACTCCAGTCCCCTGAATGGACAAGGGAAGGCATGATTCATCTTTGCAGGAGCACCCTGAATAAATGTTCAAAGGCAGTGGGGATCAGATTTTAATCCTGCCTTACACAAATCTTCCCCAGGTATGTTGATTTTAGCCTAATCCTTTAATATTTAAAGCAATTCCATTCTTGTTTGAAGAGACTTCCTGGCCTCTGGAGAGAGCAAGAGTGCACAAGAGAGAGAATAGGAAAGAGAGAATGACAGATGTCAGGCAATACACATTCTTTAAGTCTCTGCCCCCTCCCCTTGGAGGGATGTTTTCCAGCAGGGGGTGATCCCTTGAAGTCTTGTGGGGCATGCCCTCTGTTCCTTGTTCCCTGGTTCTTCCTTCCATTCCAGATCCACCAGCTTTTATTGGGAAATGCCGCTGAGCAGACAGCACAGACAAGGCACAGCACACAGGCTCCTGTGGTCCATATGCGAGTAGGTGGGTGAAGGCCTTTACATCCATCCAGTTGTTCTTCTGTTCTCTTTCTCCTGGTGTGGTTACATCCCCATTACAGAAAAACTGTGGCTCCCGTTTGTTTGCAAATGTGGTGGTGGGGTGCATGTAAGAGGATTATTCTTATGATTTTACTTTGCTTAGAGGCCATATCTTGATTTATTTTTCCACCCATCGTTTTCAGGATGAGACACCTTCTGTCCTGTCAAAAACAAACAAAAAAAGGAATTTCAGAAAACATTCATGCATTTTAAAAAGAAAATATGTTATCAATTAAATATTGCAAAAACACCCAACATTTGCTTTGGGGAACAAAATTTGGAAATGTTTGAGGGACATGGAAGCAAGCTGTGGAAGCCCCGGCAAAAAGCCCACTGTGCCCCAGGTCCATCTCTGTTAGGTCTGAGCTGAATTTCTGATTCCCTTGTCCCTCGATGATGATGAACAATGCAAGTTCTCTCTCCTTTGGTGGCAGCTCTGCGCTGTAAACAGTCTGGCAGCCTTACACCTCATTACTTGGCAACAGGTGCAAAGCAATAAATCAAGCAGAGAAAATGTCACTCAGCGGGGACTCCACATCTCAGGAGACTCAATATTTTTCTTGATTCCCACTTTGAGATGCCAAGAGAAGGCAGGAGGCCGTTTCGCTGTCCATGGTCCTGATCAGGTTGGTCTGCTACATACTGGGATGAGAAGGCCATCAACAAGGAGCTCCTGGTGAAAATAGCCTGCTTTGAGATATAGATGTGAAATGTACCACAGAGATGTTGCTTGTAAAAAAAAAGTTTATAACAGCAAAGAGAGGCTCATGGTTATGCTCTCTGGCAGCTGGACTGGCGCTTTCCTTGGGGGGAAATGTCCTGTGAGCTTCACCACATGAAGCTAAAATCCCAAAACCTTACCAGAAATTCTGCTTCTGGATCCTTTGCAGGATTAAAACCCCTTTACATGGGCAGACATGTGCTTTGAATCAGGGAATTCTATTCTTAGCAAGTCCTATATGTTTCCTTTTACAGCCACTAGATAGCACTGTGGTTACAGGAGAACTGTGCAATTAGACACAGCCAATATATCAGATGAACGTTCCTTACTGGCTTATCTCCGATCTTTTAAAAGTACAATAAAGGTCAGAAAACATGGGAGATGGAGGTTAATGACATCATAAAAAGGAACCCACAAACTTCCATGAGTGACCAATCATGAGTGTGCAATAAAAGCCTTGTGTGGAAATGCTCTGTGAGATACACAGCTGTGGCTTTCCATTTTATGAGCCTTGGTTTCAAGTCTGATTCACTGGGGGCTGCTGGGCACATCACTGCCTCTCAACTTCAGTTTCCCATCTGTAAAATGGGAATGCTAATCACAGGGCTCTTGTGAAGGCAGACTAAAATGGTAAAGTATTTGGCAGGTTAAAATACTTCATAAGAAATACTTCCCATAGATCTGCCTCCTCTCCCCACCCTCTTTACAAGGGTCAGAGTGGTTTATTATTCATGCTTGGACTATTCATCGCAAGATGTGGCACAATCAGGTGGAGATGCAGTGCATGAAGAACCATCTTACTTCATTTTTTTTTCTTCATTTGCTTGTGATGCAGAAATACACATGTCCAGCACAGGGACATAGGAATAGCATCTGCTTCATTGCCTACGCAAAAACCTTTGACTGTGTGGATCACAACAAACTGGCAAATTCTTAAAGAGGTGGGAGTACCAGACCACCTTACCTGTCTCCTGAGAAACCTGTACAAGGGTCAAGAAGCAACAGTAAGAACCGGACATGGAACAACCGAGTGGTTCAAAATTGGGAAAGGAGTACAACAAGGCTGCATACTGTCAACCCCCGCTTATTTAGCTTATATGCAGAGTACATCATGAGAAACACCAGGTTGGATGAATCACAGGTCGGCATTAAGATTGCCGGGAGAATTATCAACAACCTCAGATATGCAGATGATACCACCCTAATGGCAGAAAGCAACGAGGATCTAAAGAGCCTCTTGTTGAGGGTGAAAGTGGAGAGTGCAAAAGCTGGTCTGAAACTCAACATTAAAAAAACGAAGTTCATGGCATCTGGCCCCATCACTTCCTGGCATTTAGAAGGGGAAGAAATGGAAGCAGTGACAGATTTTATTTTCTTGAGCTCCAAGATCACTGCAGACAGTGACTGTAGCCATGAAATTAAAAGACGCTTGCTCCTTGGGAGGAAAGCTATGGCAAACCTAGACAGCATAGTAAGAAGCAGAGACATCACCTTGCCAACAAAGGTCCATATAATCAAAGCTATAGTTTTCCCAGTAGCAACGTATGGCTGTGAGAGCTGGACTATAAGGAAGGCTGAGCGCCGAAGAATTGATGCTTTCAAACTGTGGTGCTGGAGAAGACTTTTACGAGTCCCCTGGACTGCAAGGAGGGCAAATCAGTCCATCCTAAAAGAAATCAACCCTGAGTGCTCATTGGAAGGACAGATACTGAAGCTGAAGCTCAATTATTTTGGCTGTCAGGGTGGACACTGAGCCCATAGAATCCCAGAGTAGTTCTGATTCTGAGGAAGAGGAGCCACTCCTGGGAGAGGAGAGTGCTCATCTTTCCCAGGGCCAACAGCTGACAGAGATTCCTCCCACCAGCATTCCTAGCTTAGATAGCAGTCCTGGGAGTGACAGAGTGCAGGAAGCAGACTTGCTGGATGCGCGACACCAACACAGGGAGCAGCGCCAAATGGAGTGCACAGAAAGGAGGCATAGTGCCTGGTTGGCGCACAAACAATGGTTGCGCCCAGAGGATCCAAGGGAAAAGGGGAGGGACTCTCCCTAGCCCATACGTTCAGGGTCTGCCAGTGATTCCCTTTCAAACGGGGACCAACTGTTCCAACGTAGGGCATAGGTACTCTGCTGCTCATATCTAGTTGCTAACAGTAGAGTTGTTAAGTTGTAAAAGAGGAATAAAGCTTTGAAAAGAATCCCTTTGTCTGTGTCTGGACTTGGCTACTGGATTAAACTGAGAGAGGCCTCCAAGGAGCCCTTGACAGCGGCCGCCTAATGCAAAGAGAAAAGTCACTGGAAAAGACCCTGATGCTGTGAAAGATTGAAGGCAACAGGAGAAGGGGACGGCAGAGGATGAGATGGCTAGATAGCATCACTGATGCAATGAATATGAACTTGAGCATGCTCTGGGAGAGAGCGCAGGACAGGAAGGCCTGGCGTGCTATGGTCCATGGGGTCACGAAGAGTCGGACATGACTGAACAACAACAACAACAACAACAACTATGTATGTTTAGACGGAAAGAAGTCCTGTAACTCCCAGCATTCCCCAGCCAGAAAAACACCCTACAAATCCCAGCATTCCCTAGCTATGCTGACTAGGGAATGCTGGGAGTTGTAGGACTTTTTCCTGTCTACACATGCATAGGATTGCACCCTTAACTGCACTGGTTGGGAGGGGTAGATGTGTAGCCAAAAGCTGCGGTGACCAGGCTCACACGTCACTTTTAAACTTCCATCGCTTCCTTCCTGATGCTTCTCTTCTGCTTTAAGACCTTTAAGTCTCGCTGGATTGTGGAGTTCCTTCCAAACTGTGAAGATTGTTCACAAACCCAAAAGAGACCCTTTCGGATCAGTCTCTCTCTCTTTCTCCCCCGCCCCACCAATGGTCTTCTCCTGCTTCACCCCCCCCCCCAGCATTGGGATGTGGAGATCCTCTCTCAAAATGCAATAAATCTTTCAGTTTCAAATCTTAGATTCATTAAAAGCAGCCCAGGAGGAAGAAATAATAAGGTGCCACTTTACAGCCCAAATAAAACACAGAAAGAGGCAGTCTATAATATGAATTCCAGGCTTTGGCTGGAGATAATTCATGCATCCTTTTCAGATAAGAAACAAAAATAGAGCTGTGTCAGCACATTGGCTGAAAAATAACTTTTTGTATTACTTTATGCCTTTCGGTAATGGGCCCAGGTTACCATATATCACCTGCCGGTAGCGCGAGCTCTTTCCCTCCCCAACCCCTTGGCTGCTGCTGCCACTGTAATATCCTGGTGAACTGCTTCACCTGTAGCCTGTGCAAAGGAGAGGGGTGGGGGAGAGCTTTGGGAAAGAAGGCGGTCTGCAAGGGAAGCTGAAATGAAGCTGCGGTTCCTTTGAGCCTCACATAAAGGTCAAGATTCATCAGCAAGAAAAAAGGGGAGGGAAATATCCCCCATTTGCTGCAAGGGGCTGTTCAAAAGATCTCTCTGCTCCCGTATTGCCGACATTTTCAAATTTGGTCTTCTGGACAGTCTTTGTTCAGTGCCTGTCTGCCCAAGATCCCCTGCATTTATCCCAGGGGTGCAGAGCCTCAGGTCAGGGGTCCCAGCCCAGCCCTCCAAGATTCCCCACAAGGCCACACCCCTTACCCTGGCCCCATTGCTTTACCTCCAACCACCGATCATGTGCTGGTTTCCCAGTTTTTGTGCACTCCACATTCTAAATAGTTGACATGCCTCTCCTGAGGCCTAGTTACAGGCAGTAACAGCTTTAAGCTCAAATAGGGTGGTGTTCTTGGCTCACCCACGATTGCCTTCGGTCCCACCCATCACTGGAATGCGGCCCTGGAGAGCTTCTCCAAAATGGAATTTGGTCCTGGGGCTGGAAGAGGTTCCTCCTACTGGTTTATGCCACAGAACAGTTCCTGCAGAGTGCTGGCTGGGGTGGCGCGCCTCTCATTGTCTTATGTGAACTGAAAGTGCCACTTAGAGCCCATCCAACCACTTCTAGGGCTGTGCACTGCAGGGATGGTTGGTTAATGGTGGGCAAACTGGCCAAGAGTGAAGTTTTGTCCTTCATATTGGTCTTCTGAGCAAGGAACTCCTGATAAGTTCCCAAGGGACCCAGAGTACCCAGGAGCACAAATTGAAAATCACTGCCTTAGTGCACTGAATCTCCTCATACTTGAGATCTTCTGATGAGGTCCTGCCCTAGATACTATCTTATGAGGTGGCCTCCAGGAGGTGCAGGGCCTTGTTAGTGGCAGCCCCAAATGCTCTGGAATGCTCTTCCAAGATAGGAGAAAGCAAGACATGTATTTCCTAGAAAGTCTTTGAGGTGTGATCTCTGTTGTGTGTCTACACTATGCCCGCTGATCTTATACTCCGGTGCTGTTTTGTTGGTTGATTATTAATATTGTTTTAACCTTGTACACTGTTGTAAAATATGTACATGAAGAACCATAGCTTGAGGAAAGAAACCAGAGTTCAGTGGTAGAGGACAACAATTTGCAGGCAGAAATGCTGAGGTTCTGTCTCTGGTGTTTCCAATTTAAAAGACCTTGTACAGCAGGCTGGGAGAGAAACGCGTCTCTCCCTGGGCCTCTGGAGGGCCACTGCCACTCAGAGTGGACAAGCCTTCCCCATCCTGTGCCTTCCAGATGTGTTGGACTACAACTCCCATGATCCACAGCCATAGAGATTATGGAAGTTATGGTCCAACAAATATGGAGGGCACCAGGTTAGGAAAGGCTGGAGTAGACAATACTGGACTAGAAGAACTAAGGATGCAATCCTATGCATGTTTAGGAAGAAAACAGTCCTACAGCTCCCTGCATTCCCCAGCCAGCCATCCTGGATTGTACCCTAAGGCTCAGGAGAAGACTGATTCAGAAGTTTGGAGTGCTGCTAAACAGTCCATTACAAGCAGCTACACAGAAAAGCATACAGTATACACATGGTAGATATTCACTTTGGTAGCCAAACAGTATTCATGGGTCCAAAAACTTCCTTTGAAGGACCAGTTTAAAAACAAGCAACATGGCTTTCCTCTGTCCCACATCACCTGCTTGCTTTAGTTGGGAATAAGTTTTATTTTGTCAAGTGCTGTAGGGCAAAGGTTGGTAGCAGAACTGACCCCGTCCCAGAGACAGACGCCGAGTGCTCGTTTGTCATGAGGAGTGATTTCCTCACTAATAAAGTGACCTTGTTGAAATAGCTCAGCTTGGCAGAGCTATCGCATCTCTAGCACGGTACACACACAGAGTGATCGACGGAGACCACACGGGCTGACAATCCAGGACGAACTACCACATGCTGAGAGAGAGAGAGTGTCTTAGTTTTGACGTAGCCAAGTCTCTTTATCTTTCGGAGGCAGAGGTCGTCAGTGAGTAATGGGTCCCGGCGAACCATCATTTCCACCACTTGTCAATACAACAGTGGCCGGTTGCTCCTGCATATTCCTTCCGACAACAGAGACCAGCGTGACGGCTTTCTGCCTCGAGAGAGAAGCGCTGCCACACTATTTCCCATCTCCCATTAGAAATAACTGCAGTGAAACCTGACTCTCACTGTGCCATCTTCGCATTGAAGTAGATACTTGAGTAACAGTATGGTGGGGGTAGGGGGGGTTGAATTATCCTGGTTGTGCCTGCCTATACAGCTTCCTTCACTCACTCAGTACCTTATTGTGTGCTAGTTAATGCATAGCATAACATTAATTGGCAAGTATATGTGCAAACAAACCAAAGGGAAAGAAGATGCAAAAAGCTGTCTCAACAATCCTCAGCTACAGAAAGGTTAATTCATCAGCGTAGGGGACCCTTTCCAAAAGCAAGGCAGCAGGTATTCAAAGCTTCACACGACACTGGCTTTTTTTAAGGGTGAAGGGATTGTGCTGTAGCTTTGTCAGTTAGGCTGGGTCTCCTAGGGTATATCTGAACTCAAGGCAGGCTTGCTGTCCAAATCAAGGCCCCCTTTCCCTGCTGCTCCTAATGAACACAGGACTGCTTTTTATATTTTAACAATGCAGATGCTAGAGGTGGGAGCCTCCGTAGGTATGAATCCATTAAGTGGGCTCTGCCATGGTATTAGCAGCAGCAGCACTAGTAGTACTAAGTAGCAGGGTTGCAACTCGATTAAAGAAACATCACAGAGCAATGCTATCTGTGTGCGGGGGGGGGGGGGGCTCTGGTGGTTGAGGCTCTGGAGAATCTAAGGCCCTGCCAAGCTCAATCTGGCGGGGCAGAAGTGAGGGAGGAGCAGTGGTTCTATCTGTTTTCCCTCCACAGCCCTTTACAAAAATGAATTCCCTCCCACTGGAGGGAGTTAATCTATGGCAACCCCAGGGCTGGAGCAGGTTTGGGGACATGTCTGGGGACACGACGATCCACACCCTCTCCCAGCAACCCCCAGGCATATCCCTCATGCCTTATTCTCCCCCCCCACACACACACACACACACCTGTCAGAGTTCCAACATCAGTGAAGAAGTGGCCTCAGAAGTTTCCGCCATGGCTGGGGGGAAGGCTCCCAGGTCAGATCATCTCCCCCAAGGGCAGAGTTCTCTCTCTGTCCCCAGAGGGGGAGACCTGACCTATCCTATGGCCCCTGGGATACCTTCCCAGGGACTAGAGGACTGCAGCATTCATTGATTAATGGTATGAGTTTCAGTTGACTAAATTTGCATATATTTGCCTATGGGTGAAAACAGACTTTGTGTCTTTAGATCCTGTCGTTGTAGCAGAGGCATCATCTCAGGTATCTTCATCCCCCCTGCATGTGTGGGAGAGAGAGGTGGCGGGTGCCTCTTTAAAGATGGTGCTTGCTATCTTGATTGATTGGGACGTGATATATAAAATCATCTCCCAATGAGTTGAGGGCACCTTTTCAGTCTATTACAAAACTTTTAAAATTGGTTTCCATAACAAGCGAATCAATTTAACACACCGAAACCCTCCTAAAGAGCTCTGTGCATGCACAGGGATAGAAGGAACATTATATTCGGGGGCTTCAGATCAGCATCTCTGTCCTGATACTCACATGCACTTCTAGCGAACACAGCAATCCATTATTTATGTGTAGCCTAATTAAGGTTGTGAGTGGCTTGATCTTTGTTTACTTAAGTCTACTGCAGAAGATTGCCAAGATTAAATGAAATTATCTCCAGGCAGGCAGGAGCAAACTGTGAGCCACTTTGGGGAATGAGGGGAGCAGGGCTGGTGAACCCCCCCTTTCGCCTCTTCAGATGGGGATCACGGCTGCAGCCCCCCACACACACACACACACTGTGCTGCCAATTCAAGCTTATCTAATAAAGATCCAAGATCTAGTAGACCAAATGAAAGGCACTCGAGTCTGAAAGCAACTAATCGAATTGGATTAGCTCTTTTCAGCATCTAATTTTACCTTTCACTTGTAAAACCTGTGAATCCATTCTTGCTTAGATACTGAATTTGTTCATTTAATGAAACACAGAGATGAGGAGGAGAAATATATTAAATCTTTGGCAAAATAGAATAGAAGTTATTTGGAAATTAGCCATTTCACATGGAGATGTGGCTCCTCTCACCCTTAGGGTTGGCTTTGGCAGCGAAAAGAGTTTGACCTCGTCACCCAGAAAGTGTGGAAGGGCAATTTGTTCAGCCCTCAAGATTGTAGTGGCCAAGCCATCCATTCCAGGAAGCGAAGATGACAGAGTGAGGAAGGATGGGTCAGGGGTTTCATGGCACACATGCCTCTGTTTAGACCACACTTCCCCCATGGCAGAGTGGTAACAAAATGGGTCAAGATACTAACATTAATTTCAAGGATTGTTTGCTAAAACCATTCTGTTTGTTTTATGTAGGAATTATATTTTGATCCCATCGTTCCTCCAAGGAGCTCAGGTTCATAACAGACCTGTTAGTCTTTATGGTGCCACAAAACTCTCTGAAAAGTTTGCTGTAACCACACAGGCTCTGGTTTTAAGTGTCTTAGAGCACAATCTTATGCAGGTTTAGCACTGCTGGCTGGGGAATGCTGGGAGTTGTAGGCCTTTTTTCTGTCTAAACCTGCATAGGATTGCACCCTTAGCTGCTGTGTGGGCCGACACCTAAATACTAAATGTTGTGGTTGAGGCCCCATATGGCAGGGGGGCAGAACCTCAGGCCAGAGTTCCCATTCAGCCCTCTGGGGATCACCAGAGGCCATTTTCCCTTCTCCTAGGCCTGCCCCCTTTCCCCTGTCAGATGATAGTTTGGCAGTTCCCTGCCTTTGCACAGTTCTCCCCATTCAAAAAGGTTGAACTGCCTCTCCTGAGGCTGAATGGCTGCCAGGAAGCTAAAACATACAGGCATTTGGGGCATTTTGCCCTGCCCCTTTTGCCTTTGGTCCTGTCCACCACGGCAACGCGGCCCCCAAGAACTTCTCCGAAATTGAATTCAGCACTCGGGCTGAAAGGCATTCAACACCCCTGCCATATGGTGACTTTCCTCTGGATGTTTTTTCCCCACCTTGCTTCTGAATGCAACCCGATGTCAAAAGATCCAGCATTTACCCCACTGCAGAAAGCCAGAGGGGCAGACTTATTTCTATTTACTTATTTACAGGATTCCTATGCCACTTTTCACTATGCTTATCTCCCAGACCGTTCACAGCAAAACTATCAGATTTCATCATAGGGGGACAGGCACAGAAAAAACAAAAGAACGGCTCCTCATGGACAATGGATGGCTGACAGGCCTTTCCTACAGTGGCCGGTGGTTCTCTTTTATACAGGACAGACCTCTGTGTGAAGGGGTCCTATTTTGGAAGGGCTGTCAGGTCTGATTCCACTTTAAAGAACTGTTGACCATCTACAGGTGGCACCTGGACAGCAGACTGGACAGGCAGGCAAGCACACAGGTCACCTGGTCACAGTCTCCCACATTATGGTGAGATGTACTCTATTTCTATTTAAATTATATTAAACATTTCTAAATTTGCAACCATACATATACATTAGCATATGCCAATATCATGCAAATCACTGTCCTCTTCTGTCCTATTTCTTGGCTCAGTGATTTGCATGATATTGGCATATGCTAATGTATATGTATGGTTGCAAATTTAGAAATGTTTAATATAATTTAAATAGAAATAGAGTACATCTCACCATAATGTGGGAGACTGTGACCAGGTGACCTGTGTGCTTGCCTGCCTGTCCAGTCTGCTGTCCAGGTGCCACCTGTAGATGGTCAACAGTTCTTTAAAGTGGAATCAGACCTGACAGCCCTTCCAAAATAGGACCCCTTCACACAGAGGTCTGTCCTGTATAAAAGAGAACCACCGGCCACTGTAGGAAAGGCCTGTCAGCCATCCATTGTATTTTGCATTTCCTGCATTTCCTGCAAAATGCATTTCCTTTTTTTGAGGGCGGGTGCAATTCGTAAGTGGCCGCTATATCTCCCTGCCCTGCCTGCCCTCTACAGTACCAGCCCATATGGTAGTTTACTGCGCTTTTGAAAGATGCCCGGATATGAGTTTGGTGAGTGTCTCTGAGGGGATGAAGTTCCTTAAGCTGACACACATGACCTTCAGCCTTGCATAGATCTCCATTGACCAATTTATCCCTACCAACTCTCCACTAGGGCTGCATATGAATCAATCCCTTTTTCTTCCATGTAAATGCATTACACAGTGACCACTTGGGACCACATCCTCACAAGGCAGTTTGGCTTTCTCCTCCGTGTTCTAAACACTCCTCAAATTGGTCTGTTTGTGCCTGTTTTAAATATAAATATTGCTAGACTGTGGTTTGCTTGTTTGATGGTTGCATTTGTTAAAAAAGAAAGATATATGTGGTGGCAC
Organism: Heloderma suspectum; assembly: GCF_057233095.1. Taxonomy (NCBI): domain Eukaryota; kingdom Metazoa; phylum Chordata; class Lepidosauria; order Squamata; family Helodermatidae; genus Heloderma; species Heloderma suspectum. Next base: position 3,282,876 of record NC_139463.1, on the reverse strand, counting down.
ATTTCATGAAAGCTCTAATGAATTCTGGGGAGAATAATATGCTTTCCCATATGGGATGCTTGAAAGTAAAGCAGATGTGAAGGAATTGGATTCCTCTAACTGTTTCTTCTCTTTCCTTTTTCTTCTCCCCCCCTTTTTTGGCAGATTATTCAAGGCAAAGACAAATATTTTATCAAAGAGTTATGGAAATAAACACAATTATAGCTCAAGGGCGCAAGTAGATTTCTGGAATATTTTTCCATGCACAATTAATATGGGATGTTGATGGGAGGAGGAACATCACAATATACCCAGCAAAGCTAATTTTATTCTGCCAAAGCTGTGATGGGAACCAGAGGGCCATGCTAAGCAACATTATACAGGGGAGGGGTGTGTGTGTCTTTATAGGCTAAGGAGATAGAATGGTGAAAGTTAACGCATGAAGGGAGGTAGGACCATTTGTTTTCCTTTGTTCAATGTTGGGTATGCTGAGTCATTGTAAAGGCTGATAGAACTCTGTCAGATGTTAGCCTGCATGGCCCAAACTACAGGTCTTTTATTTTAAAACTTTTAAAAATATATTCTTTAAAAAGTATTTATACATTATCTCTCTGCCTAAACACACTCAAGATTCCCCCACCTGGCACCTTCCAGATGTGTTGGTCTGCAACTCTCATTATTCCGTGCCAGCATGGCCAATGGGAAAGGCAGGTTTAAAACCTTTGGCTTTGCTCTAATTTTGTCTGGTTCATTTCATGCTAGAAACATCGAACCATAGAATAGTAGGGCTAGAAGGGGCCTATAAGACTGTCAAGCCCAACCCCCTGCTCAATGCAGGAATCCAAGTCAGAGCATCCCTGACAGATGGCTGTCCAGCTTCGTCTCAAATGCCTCCAGTGTGGGAGAGCCCACCACCTCGCTAGGTCATTGGTTCCATTGTCGTACTGCTCTAACAGTCAGGAGGTTTTTCCTGATGTTCAGCTGGAATCTGGCTTCCTGTAACTTGAGCCCATTATTCCATGTCCTGCACTCTGGGATGATCAAGAAGAGATCCTGGCCTTCCTCTTTGTGACAGCCTTTCAAGTACTTGAAGAGCGCTATCATATCTCCCCTCTGTCTTCTCAAGGCTAAACATGCCCAGTTCTTTCAGTCTCTCTTCATAGGGCGTTGTTTCCAGTCCCCTGATCATCATTGTCACTCTCCTCTGAACCTTTTCCAGTTTGTCTGCATCCTTCTTAAAGTGTGGACCCCAGAACTGGAGACAGTACTCCAGATGAGGCCTAACCAGTGCTGAGTAGAGGGGAGCTAGTACTTCACAGGATTTGGAAGCTATATTTCTATTAATGCAGCCCAAAAGAGCATTGGCCTTTTTTGCAGCCACATCACATAGTTGGCTCATATTCAGCTTGTGATCGACAACAATTCCAAGATCCTTCTCGCTTGTAGTATTGTTGAGGCAAGAATTCCCCATCTTATAACTGTGCATTTGGTTTCTTTTTCCTAGGTGCAGAACTTGGCATTTATCCCTATTAAATTTCATTCTGTTGTTTTCAGTCCAGTGCTCCAGCCTATCAAGATCACTTTGAATTTTGTTTCGGTCTTCCAGGGTATTAGCTATCCAGCCCAATTTTGTGTCATCTGCAAATTTGATGAACTGTCCCTGCACCTCCTCCTCCATGTCATTCATAAAAATGTTGAAGAGTACTTGGCCCAGACTGAGCCCTGCGGTACCCCACTCGTTACCTCTCCCCAGCTTGAGAAGGTCCCATTGATAAGCACTCTTGGAGTCCGATTCTGGAGCCAACTGTGGATCCAGCGGATCGTTGTTTCATCTAGCCCACTTTGAGCTCGTTTGCTCATCAGGATATCATGGGGCACTTTGTCAAAAGCTTTGAGTAGGCTCTTTTTCCAAGGTCAGGGGTGCATAGTATTCTGAACATCACACACTCACACACACACACACACACACCAGAGACCCATGTTTGATATATGCACTCAGGTGCTGCCAAATGCATTGATTAATACTTCCTCATTAATATAAACAGAAGAAACAGGCATACAATGTGTAAAATGATGCCTTTCTTCTGTAAGATTAGTGGGGAAAGCTTTGTGGCTAGAGGAGCACCATGCATCTCATTGGAGCTCCAACAATGAGAGAAAATTGCTGGATTGGGGTGAAATTCAGCTTCAACAAGAATACCAACAAATCTGCATCATTTTCCTTTGCTTGATCCTAAAGTAGAAGGTCCCTTCATTTGCTGGCTCTCTTCCATTTGCTTCTGTCAGATCACTTGCAGCCCCTTGGCATCTTGTGTCCATCTAACCCAACTCTGGAGCCACTGCACAACTTCTTCACCAACTCTGTACCCCTTATTCTAGCCTAAGGGAGTTAGGCTGCCTTTTACACTAAAGAAAACCCCCACAGTCCTCCTGTTATGGAGCCTTTCCGCATTTACAGTGGGCTCCCCGACAGCAACCACATGATTGCTGAGAGGGGAAGCTTTTAATTTTCCAGGTTCCATAGAACTCAGTGAAAAAGGGCCATCTAGTGGCTGTTTTAATAGCGTAACAATCTGACTTAAAATAAATAGTTCGTTATTTTTGTATCTTTTTGAGATGGAATAGCCAGGAAATACCTCTGGATGTCCCCTGGAAGTTGATGATGTCAACAAAATGATCCGCAAACTTCCATGAGTGAGCAATCTCAATAGCAGGAGAAAAGCTCCATGTGAAGGATCCCTTAGTGTCCTGACAAAGACCAAACCTCAAGAGGAAGGTTAAAGTTGAAAAGATTTGTTGCATAATAGTGTGTTGCTCAGTGTGTCTCAACATACAGCCCCCAGTCAACCCATGAGATCATTGGAGGAGGCCTTATTGGTGGTTCTGCGACCAATCAAACATCACCAGGTAATAGGACATAAGTGGGCTTTCTCAGTCATGGTGCCCACCCTCTGGAACACCTTTGCATGTGTGGTTTGAGAGGCAGAAATTGTAGCGTTTCAAAAGTCTCTTGAAAACAAATTTGTTTACATAGGCTTTCCCTGACCAGTAAGGGACTATGGCACTGCCCTGTTTTATTGTTGTCTTTGCTGTAATATTGTAAATTATGTTTTATTTTATATTATTTTAATAACGTATCCTATATGCATCTTTGTGTGACCTGCTTAGATATTCTGCTATATTAAGCGGTAAAGGAGTATTGCAACACAAAAAGACTTTGACCAAAGGAATGTGGTTTTTGTGTTGTCAATGGCATATTTCATCACAATAGGTATATTTAGTAGGAAAAGGACAGGGAAAGCTTTTTGAACCCGATAAGACAAATGTTGAACCAAGTTAGTAGATATCAGACCCTTAAATCACTGGCTGGCCAGCCAGGAGGTTAGCAGCTTTCAAAGTTTCTGAACTGAAGGAAACATCTGGAGGTGGCACCATTTGTTCTGGCCATTGCTTCTATGAATGATGCACTAAGACAATTTTCTGCCTTATCATAAATTCTGCAAACTCATGAACTTTGCAATCTCTCAAGCTCGGCACTATCTGGGAACCACTTATCTTGTGCTGAAAGCAATATAAAAACAGATGGCAAAGATTGCATCCAGTGATAAATCAATGGCACTCCTGCCACTTGGGCTGGGGACAAGTTGGAGACTCCCAAGATGAGATAAAACACATTCAGCTGGCGAGAGAGAGGAGCAGACAGTCATGGGGTGGGGGAGAAACAGAATCTCAAGGGTGCCCCCAAAAATGAAGATCTTATTGGCCCAATGCATTTCGAAATAGGTGGTGAGACCAGGGAAGGTGGTGGGACCAAGGAAGGCTCAGCAGGATAATCTCATATCTGATGTGCTGGTGTCATGGCCCCTCTGGAGGACTCTTCCTTGAAGGAAGGCTGGGAGTGCTACATTGTGGAGGAGCTTCCTGTGTCAAGGGACCTTGAGGCAGATCAGGGGGGCTCTGGGGGGACAAGCCCATTGTACCTTCCTCTCAAGACACACCTCAGACTCGGAGGCAGATGCTAAGTGACCACCTAGCTGCAGGGAGCACAGGCACTTAACAGTGCAGGCTCAGCTGGCTACCAGATGCAGGAGTGTCTGGCTGAAGAATAAGGACTCCTTGTGAGTACGGGTATATTCGTGAGCAGATTTCTACTCACAAGTAGATCATGCCTCAGGGGATACTGACGGCCTGCAGCTGTGCTCTGGGTGGGGCTATCGAGGCTCCGGCTTAAAAGTCTCCAGCTGCAGGTGCAGAGTGTTGGAGCAGCATGGTCTTTTGCCTTCTGTTCCCCTGTTTGGCCTTCTGTGTTTGGCCTTCAGACTGCCCACTGACCTTGCCTTTGGAACTGGCCCTGGCTAAATATCTGGAGTGTGTCACGTGTCAAATTTCTTCTGTTCACACGTAATGCAAATCAATAAATGACTGTTGCGAGGGTAGTGCAGGCTTCTCCTCTACTCGTGAGCTGATTTCTCTCTCTATGGTGGGTGGAGGTGGAGCAGGCCCTGTGTTTATGTCTCCATGACCATGCATGTGAGGAGTTGGGGGGGGGGGTGCTTGTGTAAAATGGAGGCCATAGAAGTCCTGCATTTTCCTCATTTTAACTTCCCTCTCAGTGGAGCAGCCAGAGGCTGAAATATGCTTAGCGCTCACTAAAGTGAAGCAGCTGATCATGCGGACATAGTTTCAAGGTTTACACGCGATACCTTATGTACAAATAAAAGTGACTTGCTTAGGAGCAATGTGTTATGTTTGGGTTCCGTGACTGGAGCTTCCCAGATAATTTTCTTCTTTAAAAAACAGCCATGGAAAGGTGGAGGTAGGGGGGAGAATTTGGATTGGGGCCATTGTGAAGGGGAAGGGGAATGTAACTCTTTGCTCCTGTGCCAATTACACTGCGCCCAAAGGCTGCTACTAGCTGCAAAGAGGGAAAGACATGGGCACGCATTTCCCCCTCCACACCTAATAGCAGCTCTGTGCTAGAGGGGAAGAGTCTAGAAAGCCCCCTCTCTGCAACTTTGACCTGTCACTTTTTCTGCCTCCACACAGTGGCCCCAGTCCAAATTCCTCCCACCCCCACCTAGTGGCAGCTTTTTGAAAAAGAACATTACACTGAGACTCTAATCTAATGTGTAGTTTGGTCCTTAGCCAGTCTGTACTGAAGCCTCCCATAAATAATGATAATTATAAATAATTATTATTTGTATTTCGTTCCTTAAAAACAAGGCTGTGAATGGAAATTACATTTAGAAAACAGTCCTTGCCTATAGGCTTATAGTCTAACCTTGTTTTCCATAAAACCCTAAATTCTTCTTTTCTCAGATAAGTGATCCATTTTTCCCCACTGAATGCACCCCCAAGCAGCAAGATCTGAGATGAACCACATCCTGGAGATCAAAATAAAAGTGTCGTACTCGGGGGGGGGGGGGATTTCAGATCTCACTACATAGGGACACATTTCAGAAGGATCATTCACTAGGGGAAAGTAGCAGGTCACAGTTACAGAGTGGGGGCTTTCCGGTGTTAAAGCTAAAGTGGAGGATCACAGTTGGCTTCAGATCTGCAAGGTACATGGAAACACCAGATCTACACAGAGATCTGGTGCAAAAAACATTCTTAGGCAAATGGTACCATTTTGTCACTGACTATATTCTCCCAGCAGAGGAATGTGAAAAATAAAATATATTCTGCTACTGCTGGTTGGCTCATCTCATTAATAACCTGCAAACATTCTGCCATATGTTGTGTTTTTATCACTTGACTCAGATCATTACGACTTCATTTCAGAGGGGCCTGGAGTAAATGAAAAGCCATTCTGAAGGTTATTTAACTATTAAAACAACTATTAATTAAAGTTTGTCAAGTTTTAGGAGCTCGGAGGATAAAGAGACTCTAAGTAAATATCAATTATTATTTAATAAAGAAGTGGTGATTGAAATGTTCTATATCTGAGCCATGTTCCCAGAAAAGGAAGGGAGAGGATTGCCCCCCAGTCTAAATATTTTGCAGGCTGCCAGCTGGCTAGAGTTCCCACAGAGTCACCTGAGCATCACTGGTGAGTGTCTAGGCTTATTAAGGCAGGAGGGTAAGAGAATGAGCTCAACTGGGAATAAAGATCACCCTTCTTAATTCTGCTGTTATATTCTTCCTATGTCACATGCTCACTTAGTGATGCAGCCAAATTTTGTATTTCTTGGCTTGGAAAGAAGAATCTTGGCCATTTGCAATGATTGCCTCAACCTCAAAGGGAGCATTAAGGCCCCCAAAGTTCTTCACTGGCTCAGGTTTCACTCCAGGCCAGCAAAGAATGGAAGTCCTCCCTCCCGTGCACTGTCTTGCTGCTCCAGTGGTGGGAGGCTGGAGGAAAGAAGGAAGTCCTCCCTCCCTGCTCTGGTGCCTGGCACACTGCTGTGTCTGGAAGCCAGGCTGCGGAAATAGTTCAGCTTTCCAAGCCCAAATTCTAGCCCTCTTCCCACTTACTGTTTGCTCCTCCACCCAGAATGAAGATGTGAGACAAGTAATAGGGTTAAGGGTCACATATTTATTTGGTAAACTCAAGGAACTGCAACAAGAAGCAAACTATTCCTGCACTGAGCAGGGGGTTGGACTCGATGGCCTTGTAGGCCCCTTCCAACCCTATTATTCTATGATTCTATGATTCAAACACTGCAACTCAACTCAACTCAGTGGTGTCGTGGTAAATTCCAAAGCAATGTGCTCATTGGGACAGTCCTCACAGCCACATGCCCCAAGAGAGCCCCAAAATGCAAGCAGCCCTGTCGATCCATATCAACAAACCAGTTCTAGCAGTATTCGTCTCCACCAGGAGCAGATCTTTTGTCAAGCTAACGGGTCTGAATTGCCCATTCAAGACCAGCCACTCCAAACTACTTTGTATGGGAACTGCAGCTCAGATCAGAGGGAACAGGGATTTTTTTTGGGGGGGGAGATGAAGTCTGAGTCCCTGCTTATAAGGAAGGGCTGGTGCTGCTTATCAGTGCCTAGAAGGTAAGCTGTGGAAGAGCCCTGGTGTGCTTGGTCCCAACTGCACTGGTTAGCATTCAGAAAGATAGAGCCTCCAGAGCCCGAAAGGGGCAACTCCCTTCCCAGTCCCCTTGAACCAGCCAGCAATAAGAGAGCTCATCAGGGGCAGCAACCACTCACCATAAAGATGTCTCCAGGGGCTCACCAGGGCATCCAATGTGAATAAATCCCCTCCCAGACTGCATCCCTGCCAGATCTCGCCATGAAGTGTGCCAGTAAGCCCAGTGATTTACACCACATCCCAGAGCTAAAACAATATGAAGTAGGCAACATAAGGTGATCCCAACAGCCAACTCTGGGATGCACCCAACGAATTTCTACTCAGCCTCTGATGGTGACTAGTCCCATACCGCTCGAAAGGGGCAGATGGATGCTGTATGGAGCACAAGGGAGGCATGGAGCAGCCTTATAAGGGCTTCTTCTGTGAACCGCCCCCCGCCCCCATGGCCAGTGACCCAGCAAGTGGGTGTGAAGGCGAAACTGCCCCCAGGGAAGGGCTGGGTGAGCAGGCTTTTGTTTCTACTATAAACAGCCTGGGAAATGTATTATCTGTTGTTCTACTTCTTGTTTTAATTTTTGTAAGCCATGTTGATAAAATGTGGCATATAGAAGTACTGAATGTGGCATCCAGGCAGAACTTGGCATAGAGCTCCTTCAACATGATGGGTTGGGTCTCTTAGTCCCAGGAAAGCCATCCAGATGATCAGTACACAGGGACAGAGCCTCTCAAAAGGCTGGGACATTGCCCTTCCGGGACAGGCAGGAAGAGATGGGTGGTCTAGATTAGCACTTTTTGGTGCACTCCTCTGCACTGTGAAGGGCGCCCTAGCTGCCAGTCCTCACCAGGGGAACAGTCACAAGAAGAAGCTGCAACAGAGGAGACTAGTGGTTGCCACGAAGCAGACCAATTCAAGAAATATTAACACGCCATCTCCATAAAGGAGTATTCTAGCACGTGTTCTGTATGTGAGGTTATTGCAGGATGAACAGGAAGCACAAATCGCTCACATTTCCTGTTCTTTCACATTTCTGTTTTGCCCACTAAAAGATCCCCACCCCCACAATAGGAAATCTGAAAATTCAGATTTGGGTACATAAGAACATAAGAAGAGCCCTGCTGGATCAGACAAAGGGTCCATCTAGTTCAGCATTCTGTTCACACAGCTGGTGTTCCTATAGAATCTAGGGGTGGACGAAAGTCACTTACCTGTCCTCGAAGATTTCCCGCGGTGGGGGGGAGGCGCTTCGTTGCTCCCCCTGCAAAGTTCAGGCCGGGGGGGGAGGCTTCCCGCCTCGCCCGGCCGAAATTCAGGACGGGGGGGAGGCTTCCCGCCTCGCCTGGCCGAAATTCAGGACGGGGGGGAGGCTTCCCGCCTCGCCCGGCCGAAATTCAGGACGCGGGGGAGGCTTCCCGCCTCGCCCGGCCGAAATTCAGGACGGGGGGGAGGCTTCCCGCCTCGCCCGGCCGAAATTCAGGACGGGGGGGAGGCTTCCCGCCTCGCCCGGCCGAAATTCAGGACGGGGGGGAGGCTTCCCGCCTCGCCCGGCCGAAATTCAGGACGGGGGGGAGGCTTCCCACCTCGCCTGGCCGAAATTCAGGCCAGGGAGGAGGCGCCTCACCTCACCCGGCCGCGAACTAAACAATTAAAAAAAAAAAAAAAACGCCCCCGTGATAGGCTACGTGACGATTAACGTAGCCTATCACGGCTAGATTTGCAAAGTCAGCCATGATAGGTTACGTAAATCGCCACGTAGCCTATCACGGGTGACTTAAAAAAAAAAAAAAGCGCGTACGCAAATGGCGGCCCCCATAGGGAGCCGCCATTCGCGTTCCTTATTTGGTCGCTGTAGTCTACGTAAATCTTTACGTAGACTACAGCGACCAAATAAGGGCAACGCAAATAGCGTTGCCCTTATTTTCGCCGTAGTCTACGTAAACATTTACGTAGACTACAGCGACCAAATAAGGAATGGGAATGGCAGCTCCCTATGGGGGCCGCCATTATCCGTACGCGCTTTTTTTTTTTAAAGTCACCCGTGATAGGCTAAGTGACGATTTACGTAGCCTATCATGGCTGACTTTGCAAATCTAGCCGTGATAGGCTACGTTAATCGTCACGTAGCCTATCACGGGGGCGTTTTTGTTTTTTTTTCTTTTATTGCAATGGCGGCGGCGGCAGCTGGTCGAAAGATCGGCTGCCACCCTCGCCCCTGACGAAGACCCGACGAACCGCCGGCCGGACCCGCCGCCGGGAGGGACATTCGGGAGAGGTAAGTCCCGTCCCGGGGGGGTGCGGAGAATTTCTCCCCGAAACTTGTTCGGGGGGCCGAACACGTTGGCGCTCGGCCCCCCGAAGTTTCGGGGAGAAATTCTCCGCCATCCCTAAGAATCATAGAATAGTAGGGTTGGAAGGGGCCTACAAGCCCATCAAGTCCAACCCCCTGCTCAATGCAGGAATCCAAGTCAGAGCATCCCTGACAGGTGGCTGTCCAGCCTCGTCTTGAACGCCTCCAGTGTGGGAGAGCCCACCACCTCCCGAGGTCATGGGTTCCATTGTCGTATTGCTCTAACAGTCAGGATGTTTTTCCTGATGTTCAGCCGGAATCTGGCTTCCTGTAACTTGAGCCCATGATTCCATGTCCTGCACTCTGGGATGATCAAGAAGAGATCCTGGCCTTCTTCTCTGTGACTACCTTTCAAGTACTTGAAGAGTGCTATCATATCTCCCCTCAGTCTTCTCTTCTCAAGGCTAAACATGCCCAGTTCTTTCGGTCTCTCTTCATAGGGCTTTGTTTCCAGTCCTTTGATCATCTTTGTTGCCCTCCTCTGAACCCTCTCCAGTTTGTCTGCATCCTTCTTAAAGTGTGGTGCCCAGAACTGGACACAGTATTCCAGATGAGGCCTAACCAGTGCTGAGTAGAGGGGAACTAGTACTTCACAGGATTTGGAAGCTATGCTTCTATTAATGCAGCACAAAAGAGCATTGGCCTTTTTTGCAGCCACATCACATTGTTGGCTCATATTCAGCTTGTGATCAACAACAATTCCAAGATCCTTCTCGCTTGTAGTGTTGTTGAGCCATGTATCCCCCATCTTGTAACTGTGCATTTGGTTTCTTTTTCCTAGGTGCACAACTTGGCATTTATCCCTATTAAATGTCATTCTGTTGTTTTCTGCCCAGCGCTCCAGTCTATCCAGATCACTTTGAATTTTGTTTCTGTCTTCCAAAGTATTAGCTATCCCACCCAATTTGGTGTCATCTGCAGATTTGATCAGCATTCCCTGCACCTCCTCCTCCAAGTCATTAATACAAATGTGGAAGAGCACTGGGCCCAGGACTGAGCCCTGCGGTACCCCACTCGTTGCCTCTCCCCAGTTGGAGAAGGTCCCATTGATAAGCACTCTTGGAGTCCGATTCTGGAGCCAACTGTGGATCCAGCGGATCGTTGTTTCATCTAGCCCACTTCGAGCTAGTTTGCTCATCAGGATATCATGGGGCACTTTGTCGAAAGCCTTGCTGAAGTCGAGGTATACGATGTCTACAGCATTCCCACGGTCTACAAGGGAGGTGACTTGATCAAAAAATGAGATCAGATTTGTCTGGCAGGACTTGTTTTTGACAAATCCATGTTGGCTTCGAGTCATCACGGCATTGTTGTCAAGGTGCTTCCAGATGGATTCCTTTATCATCTGCTCCAGAATTTTCCCAGGGATTGATGTCAGACTGACTGGTCTGTAGTTCCCAGGTTCCTCCTTTTTACCCTTTTTGAAGATAGGGACAACATTAGCCCTCCTCCAGTCATCTGGCACTTCCCCCGTCCTCCATGATTGCTCAAAGAGAATAGACAATGGTTCTGAGAGTTCTTCTGCCAGTTCCTTTATTACTCTAGGGTGCAGTTCATCCTGCCCTGGAGATTTGAGCTCATTCAAAGTAATTAGGTGTTCCTTGACCATATGCCTATCATTCTCAAGCTGCAATCCTGCCCCTTCAGCCTGCACTTCGCCTTTGCCAGGGGGGTCATAGACCCTCTTTTGGGAGAAGACTGAGCCAAAGTAGGAATTGAGCACCTCTGCCTTTTCTTTGTTATCTGTTATCGTTTTGCCATCCTTATTTAATAGCTGAACAACCATTTCTTTCCTCTGCCTTTTACTATGCACATAGCTGAAGAAAGACTTTTTGTTGTTTTTAGCATCCCTCGCTAACCTCAGCTCGTTCTCCGCTTTAGCCTTCCTGACGGCTTCCCTGCAATTCTGTGCGACCTACCTGTACCCTTCCTTTGTTACTTGGCCTTCTTTTCACTTCCTATATGTGTCCTTTTCTGTTTTCAGGTCATCCCTAAGCTTTTTGTGAAGCCACATTGGCTTCTTCTGTTGTCTTCCACCTTTTCTTCTTGTTTTTTTTTTTTTTTTTTCATTTCTATACCGCCCAATAGCTGAAGCTCTCTGGGTGGTTCACAAAATTAAAACCAAACAACACACAATAAAACAATTTAAAATATGTAGAACATTAAAACCACTATATAACAATACAACCACAATAAAACCTAGCAGCAGTGCAGGAATTTAAAATACAGATTTAAAACAGCAAAGATAAAAATTTAGAAAGCTAAAATGCTAAAATGCCTGGGAAAATAAAAAGGTCTTCACCTGGCGCTGAAAGGAATACAATGTAGGCGCCAGGCGGACCTCACTACTCACTAGGGAGCTCATTCCAGAGCCGAGGTGCCACAGCAGAAAAAGCCCTCCTCCTAGTAGCCACCCGCCTCACTTCCTTTGGCAGGGGCTCACAGAGAAGGGCCGCTGATGATGATCTTACGGTCCAGGCAGGCACATATGGGAGGAATTGTTGGAATTGTTTGTGATTGCACCTTGAGAATTTCCTGTTTTAAAAGCTCCCACCCATCTTGGACTCCTTTTCTCGTTAGCGTCGCTTGCCATGGGACCTTACTGATCATTGTTCTGAGTTTATTAAAATCAGCTTTCCTAAAATCCAGGGTACGCGTTTGACTACACTCGGCTTTTGCTTCCCTTAGAATCAAGAACTCAAGTGCAACATGTTCGCTTTCCCCCAGAGTTCCAGCTAGTGTTCATATATACACCAGCTGCCCATGGGAAGCCCACAAGCAGGACATGAGTGCAACAGCCGCCGCCCCCCCGCCCATGTTCCCCAGCAACTGGTGTACATAGGCATATATCCTTTGATACGGTAAGCATACTATGTGGAGTAATACAGAGACACGGTGATGGGTTGGGATGAGAGACACAGGAAGTTCAAGGAATTAGCACTTCCTGCTCTTCCCACACACTTTCACCTGAAGTGGCTCTTGGCTCCACACCCTTGTTGCCTTTCAAGTGATGTATGAGTCGCTGCATTTTATTATGCACCTGCAAACTGCCTGTGAAAGATAATAACCCTGCCATTGTTTACAAAATAATTTATCCCAGGATGAAAAGATCTCATCAAGGGTCATGTGCTTAGTTCTTCAACTGGTTTCATCACTGCTTTTCCCCATTCCACCCCACATAACCCTAACATGTAAAGAAAATGGAGTTTGAAGTGAATTTAAGAGTTATCTGAGGCTAACTGATTGTGTAAAATGATTTTCAGTGCAGAGTCCTGCATCCTGAATTACAGGTGAGTAACCTCACAATCGTTTCTGCACCGGACTACTGCATACATCTTTCTGAAGCTAAAAAGAATAATAACCCAAGATGGGTTGGAATGCCAAGGCAAGCAGGACATCAAAAAGCCAATAATGGCTGCAAGGATGAGTTTTGGAAAAACCTAAACCCAGAAATAATTAGGAAAGTTTGCCCCCTGCCCAGCAAGGAAAGTTTGCTCCAAAGTCTCTGTGAAGTTTCACAAAATGTCTAAGATTTACAGGGGGAAGGGGAAAGAAAGAGAGAGAAGAATGCATGCAATGATTCAAGCTTTTGCTTTGAGAAAAGAAAAAGAGGAACAAACAAAACAAATGAATATGGAACAGAGAATCCAAGCAGTAAATCAGGGGACGAGACGCAATGTTTCTTAAAAAACAAACCAAGAAAATGAGAGGGCTCCATGCAACCACCATGCCGAGACAATAATCGCTAATCAAGTCAAAGTTTCATTCTAATCAGTTCAGTTGTAAGGAAGGGGGAGAAAAAACAGCAAATGTCTAGGTTTGAAGAATTACCATTCATTACTGCATCGTGCTTGACTATGCCACAGTCGTGGCTGGGTTGTCAGCCTCATTACGGCCCTTGTTTGTCTCGAGCTTCAAGACATGGACCTGCTTTTCACTGAAATTAGTGTGGGGGGGGCTCATATTGATTTCACCAATATGAAATCTGGGTGGAAAATCACCAAGGAAAATCTGGGTGGAACCTTCAAGGTTCCACCTGGCTTTGCTGTAGTCAATCCCTTTGTCAGGAGCTGGGGGGAGGGGGGGTTCTGTTAGGGTCCAGCGTAACAGTAGGAATGTAAGAGAATTCCATTTCTGTTCACAAATCATGTGAACATGTCCCATTCACAATCCTGAATGTAAATATGAACAGGAGTGCTTTTTTTCAAGAAATGTTTGCAAATTCCTAAATTTGTGATAATGATTGAAAAATGCATTTAAAAAAATACACATTTTCATACTTTAGTCAACGGAAGTGTACACTTCTGAAAAATATGCACAGATATCCATGCTTTCCTTATTTGAGCCAGCCAAAAAAACTGATTGAAAATGGGAGCAGGCTGAAATGAGCTTCAAAGTGAATTTTGAAGAATTTTGGCAAGTTCAAAAATTACTTGTTCTCCCATCCTTACTTGACAGCTTGTCTCAAGCTTAGATGACGTGTATAGAAAACAAACATGGAGCCTATACTGACAGTCAACCCACCCAGAGGTGAACTATCTTGCCTCAGAGTAAGCCTGCTCATCTATCAACTTGCCAAGTGGTAAGCAGGATTTTACAACAAATCAGGTACAGATGTGTGGTAGAGCATGTGGAAAAATGGCCATCCAACCCAATTCCCAGACCTGGGAACTGCCCACCAATAGCGTGTCTTGTCAGTGCAGGATTCTGCTTCAATTTATTAGCCCTCATCCAGCCCATGACTGTATCCAAGCACCAGTTCAGAATATGCGCAGCCAATCCTGACTCAGACGTTACAGAGAAGCAGAGCTGGATGTCATCGGCATACTGATGACACCTTGCCCCAAATCTCCAAAACTGGCAGAAGTGGTACCATATTATCATCATCCCAGTACATTCCATCCCATAACTTCAGAAGGATCATGGCTCAGTGGAAGACCCCCTGTTTGCATGCAGAAGGTCCCAGATTCAATCCCCAGCAGGAAAGGACCTGTCCTGAAACCCTGGAGAGCAGCTGCCAGTCAGTGCAAACAATACTGGGCTAGATGGACCAAGGGTCTGACTTAGTATAAGGCAGCTTCCTATGTTTCTATGGAGAAAATTAGGAGAAAAGTTATGCATCTTTCCTTCCCAATATGATTGATTAGTTGCTGTCAGAGTACTCCTGGGAAAAAAACCTAGTTGCTGATCAGGAATATAGATTGCCATCTTCTTGTAGACACCAGGATGCCAAGTTATATGCCCACTGTCTGTAGCCTGTGCCCCAGGAGCAAGAGAAAGTGGCTGGGTCTCCGTGGTCATTCTTTTCATGTTGCTCTTGTGCCAACGTGGCCTGCCTAAATACCACTGATCTCTCACGTTTATGCATACTAAATTCCTCCCCACCCTCCCTCCTCGCCCAAAATTTACGAAACGCAGATTCCGGCATGTAGAGAGGACATTAGTTTCTCAAACATGGTGTGATTTACAAGAAAGAAAAGAAGTGATTATGCTCTCTGTGATTTACCTTCTCGATGTTTTAGTACTGGAATAAATTGCAATTCGGGAAGTTGCTCTGGAATTATTACTTTATCTGGGGGAGCAGCAGCACCATGAATCTTACACACTGATAACTAATCCCGTTGGTGTATTTTGCAAGCATCACGTTGGAAGTTTAATTGGGGGCACTGCCATTTTGGGGAGGGAGAGGGATGAATATCAGAGATAACGCATGTTCTGGAACTTGGCCCAAGACCAGGGTCGGCAGGTAGAAGTCATCACTCCCTCCCTATAATTCTGTGTCTAACAGGGTTATTTCTCTTTCCTCCTCCTTAACCCTCTGCTTCTGTGATTAACTGAAATACCAGACTGGGAAATTTGCAGCCTAGTAAAGCACCTGGTTCCTTTCTTTGATTTGGTGAGTTACGGCAGAAGCCAAATGGATCTGAAATGGGAAAGCCAATGAGAACCCTGCCCTGTCCTTATCGTAATTTTTTTACATCCCGTTTATACATTCAGAATGGGTAACCACACTCCGACAAAATACAGACATGATGACCCCCCACCCCCACTTGCAGGTTCATAATCTAAAATTCACGTTGTTTACATTTAAAATAATTAAGCTGATTAAAACTCATGGGGAGAAAAGCAGGCCATGACAGAGTAGGGACCCCCCGATCTGACTCAGAAGCTGCTTCCTGGCTTCAGAGGCGGGCCCGATTCATCTCGAGCAGATTCAGGGGCCCTCAACCCAACTCGGCCCCGAACCCGAAGCGAGATTCGGATGTCAAACCCTGCTTCGGGTCCCCCCTGACGCCCCCGTGCAAACCCCCTCACCTTGCCACCACCTTCTCTGCCGCTGTCCTCACTGCTGCCGCCATCCTTGCTCCCACCTCTGCCGCTGCCATCACCACCACCATCGTCCTCGCCACCACCGCTGTCCTCGCTGCTGCCACCGCTGTCCTCACTGCCTCCACTGCTGCCACCATCCTTGCTGCCTTCCCCACCACCGTCCTCGCTGTCACCAACTCCTGAGGCCTGGACATGCACTGACTCCTACTGCAGGAAGCTGCCATTTTTTAAATGGCAACTTCCAGGAACCTCCGAGTGCTTCAGAGAGCCCCCTACCCGCTCTGGGTCACTTTATGCCCCCTCCACTTCACCTCGGAAGGGGCTCAACGTGACCCGAAGCAGCCTGCTTCGACTCAAGGTTTGGGCCTCGAGCCAAAGCAGTGCACAGCCCTAGTAAAGATTGCAAACACTGCATCTGAGAGAGAGACATTCAGAATGTCTGAGGAGGAGACTCCAACTGGGGCTGCATTTGACCCATTGATTGCAAAGGTATCTCCTCCTCTTCAGCCAGGCTGATCTGTCCTATCTATCCTGTCCCTGTCATTTTAAATGTGGCAAATAATAGGGTCTTTAGCCCTTAGGCTACTAGTTCCATTCCAGCTCAGGGAGACATTGACTAAGAGGTGTCATACAGCTTGGCCAATAATTCATTGCAAATAGCTGACTCCAAGACTTGCTGTTGGCTTGAAATAGACTCATCTGTGATTCTCACAAATGTTAGTTACTTCCCAGGAGTTTGCAGTCTGGGGAGAGGGGGAGAGAGAGAGAGAGAGAGAGAGAGAGAGAGAATTGCAGAAATTTGTTCAGATATTAACAATTCCAGTGCTTGCAAGATATCTTCTATTCTGAGTGGATCTGGATTTGCTTCGTAAGAATTCTAGATTACAAAGTGGATTGGTTCACATGCAATTCATCCATCACTTGATGGCTGCAGCCTCAAGGGATGATGTCCCCACAGGGATGAGCCATCACAGTTCAAAACGCTACCAACAGAATTTACTTATTAACACCAATGCAATGTTTTCAACAGAGTCAGTTCACACATTCAGCTGTGAGTTGTGATCAAGGTTTGAGTACAAATTCATGGAGGATAAGGGTATCAATGGCTACTGGTCCTGATGGCTATATGCTACCTTCAGTATCAGAGGCAGTATGCCTATTACACCAGTTGCTGGGGAACATGGGCAGGAGGGTGCTCTTGCCCTTGTGCCCTGCTTGTGGGTTTCCCCCAGGCAGCTGGTTAGTCACTGTGTAAACAGAATGCTGGACCAGATGGACTTTGGTCTGATCCAGCATCGCTCTTCTTATAGAATAGTAGGGTTGGAAGGGGCCTACAAGGCCATCGAGTCCAACCCCCTGCTCAATGCAGGAATCCAAGTCAGAGCATCCCTGACAAATGGCTGTCCAGCCTCGTCTTGAAGGCCTCCAGTGTGGGAGAGCCCACCACCTCCCCAGGTAATTGGTTCCATTGCCGTATTGCTCTGACACTCAGGAAGTTTTTCCTGATGTTCAGTCGGAATCTGGCTTCCTGTAACTTGAGCCCATTATTCCGTGTCCTGCACTCTGGGATGATCAAGAAGAGATCCTGGCCTTCTTCTCTGTGACAACCTTTCAAGTACTTGAAGAGCGCTATCATATCTCCCCTCAGTCTTCTCTTCTCAAGGCTAAACATGCCCAGTTCTTTCAGTCTCTCTTCATAGGGCTTTGTTTCCAGTCCCCTGATCATCTTTGTTGCCCTCCTTTGAACCCTCTCCAGCTTGTCTGCATCCTTCTTAAAGTGTGGTGCCCAGAACTGGACACAGTACTCCAGATGAGGCCTAACCAGTGCTGAGTAGAGGGGAACTAGTACTTCCCGGGATTTGGAAGCGATGCTTCTATGAATGCAGCCCAAAATAGCATTTGCCTTTTTTGCAGCCACATCACATTGTTGGCTCATATTCAGCTTGTGATCGACGACAATTCCAAGATCCTTCTCGCTCGTAGTGTGGTTGAGCCACGTATCCCCCATCTTGTAACTGTGCATTTGGTTTCTTTTTCCTAGGTGCAGAACTTGGCATTTGTCCCTATTAAATGCCATTCTGTTGTTTTCTGCCCAGCACTCCAGTCTATCCAGATCACTTTGAATTTTGTTTCTGTCTTCCAAAGTATTAGCTATCCCTCCCAATTTTGTGTCATCTGCAAATTTGATCAGCATTCCCTGCACCTCCTCCTCCAAGTCATTAATAAAAATATTGAAGAGCACTGGGCCCAGGACTGAGCCCTGCGGTACCCCACTCGTTACCTCTCCCCAGCTTGAGAAGGTCCCATTGATAAGCACTCTTTGAGTCCGATTCTGTAGCCAACTGTGGATCCACTGGATCGTTGTTTCATCTAGCCCACTTCGAGCTAGTTTGCTCATCAGGATATCATGGGGCACTTTGTCGAAAGCTTTGCTGAAGTCGAGGTATATGATGTCTACAGCATTCCCACGGTCTACAAGGGAGGTGACTTGATCAAAAAATGAGATCAGATTTGTCTGGCAGGACTTGTTTTTGACAAATCCATGTTGGCTTCGAGTCATCACTGCATTGTTGTCAAGGTGCTTCCAGATGGATTGCTTTATGATCTGCTCCAGAATTTTCCCAGGGATTGATGTCAGACTGACTGGTCTGTAGTTCCCAGGTTCCTCCTTTTTACCCTTTTTGAAGATAGGGACAACGTTAGCCCTCCTCCAGTCATCTGGCACTTCCCCCGTCCTCCATGATTTCTCAAAGAGAATAGACAGCGGTTCTGAGAGCTCTTCTGCCAGTTCCTTTATGACTCTAGGATGCAGTTCATCTGGCCCTGGAGATTTGAACTCATTCAAAGTAATGAGGTGTTCCTTGACCATATGCCTGTCGATCTCAAGCTGCAATCCTGCCCCTTCAGCCTGTACTTCGCCTTTGCCAGGGGGGTCATAGACCCTCTTTTGGGAGAAGACTGAGCCAAAGTAGGAATTGAGCACCTCTGCCTTTTCTTTGTCCTCTGTTATCATTTTGCCATCCTTATTTAATAGCTGAACAACCATTTCTTTCCTCTGCCTTTTACTATGCACGTAGCTGAAGAAAGCCTTTTTGTTGTTTTTAGCATCCCTCGCTAACCTCACCTCGTTCTCCGCTTTAGCCTTCCTGACGCCATCCCTGCAATTCTGTGCTACCTGCCTGTACTCTTCCTTTGTTACTTGGCCTTCTTTCCACTTCCTATATGTGTCCTTCTTTGTTTTCAGGTCATCCCTAAGCTTTTTGTGAAGCCACATTGGCTTCTTCTGTTGTCTTCCACCTTTTCTTCTTGTTGGAATTGTTTGTGATTGTGCCTTGAGAATTTCCTTTTTTAAAAGTTCCCACCCATCTTGGACTCCTTTTCTCGCTAGCATTGCTTGCCATGGGACCTTACTGATCATTGTTCTGAGTTTATTAAAATCAGCTTTCCTAAAATCCAGGGTACGCGTTTGAGTACACTCGGCTTTTGCTTCCCTTATGTTCTTATGAGCAATGAAGCAATTAGCCTGCACATGTGAATGCAATTTCTATCATGGCAAACATTTACAGTGAGTTTGCATTGTACCAAACAGAAGCACCAATCACTGATCATTGAACAGGAATATGTTTAAATTGCTCTTTACCTTCAGGGTCAGTTTTACACATTACACCTTCTGGGCAGAGGCTACTTTAAACCTCTCTGTGGTTACCACATGTTGAGTTGTCACTATGTGGGTTGGGTGATTTTCTTTTCCTTTTTGGATGTTGGGCACGGCATGGCAAGAAGTGACAACACTTGCTATGAGTGTAAAACAGCCCCAATGAACTTACACGGCAGGCACATGAGGCTAGATGAGACTAGCCAGCCTCCTGCAATCAGCGAGCCTCCAATCCCTTTCTTAGAAGATGAGCAAGAGGGACAGGTTGGTGTTGGCATCCATTGGTCCATGAAGGATGATTGCCAGGGGGGAAGCATGGGGAGAAATCACCTCCAAGCTCCCCAGGGGCTTGGGCTGCTTTGAGCACCAGAGATAAGTGGCTCTGTTGTGAGAAATGTGCCAGTGCAGATCACTTCTCAAAAGGGCAGCAGGGCCGTGTAGCACTGGAGGCATTGAATGCACGCTGGGTTCCAGTCAGAACAGCCAGAACTCTGGAGGAGCAGTCTTCTGGAGTTCTGTCTGGTTCTGACTGGAACCCAGCGTGGATCCACTGCCCCACTGACATGGGAGCCACCAGCCTCCCCTGCAGTGTGCCCCTCTCTCAGATGCTCCCATGAAGCAGCCCTTGGAAACTGTTCCCAGTGGCTTGGGGGGCAGCTGCGGCAGGAGCAAGAGCTGAACTAGGACCAGTCATATCCCAGGCTAGACTAGGCTGTTAACTCTTGGAACCAGAACCTTTATCTGACCTTCTCCAACCTGGTACCCTCCAGCTGTTTTGGACTTCAGCTTCCATCCACCCCAGCCAATGGTCAGGAATTCTGGGAGTTGTAGTCCAAAACATCAGGAGGGCACTAGTTGGGGGAGGCTGCTCTGTCCCCGCTGCCTCTGCAAAAATGTTGGTTCTTATCCAAAGATAACCCCCTTCCCCTCTTGCTATACTCAGATGAGTCCGATGTATTCACTCCCACCTGCCTGCCACGAGGAGGCTGGGGCATCATGTGTGGCCGCCTTGGCAGATGGATGGCTGTGCAGCTCTGAGGGTGGAGTGCGCTTGTGCTCTGGTGGCAAAGCGGCACGAATCACGGCCCCTGCAAGGTGTTCCCCATGCTACTGACACGGACACCGAAGGCGCTTCGGCTGGCAGGAAGGGGCAGTTGCCACCACAGGCAACGGCTTTGCTTGACTCTCTGTGGGGAGACAGACGGCTGCCGCCAACTATGGGCTGAAGGCAGCCCCACAACTCGCCTCCACAGGAGTGCCGCGGCCCCACAGAACTATATATCCCCCTCCTAGCTCATCTCATTTTTCTCCCTCTCTTCCCCCAGAGGGCTCAAAGGGACATACATGGGCTTTCCTTATTTTACCCCCACAGCAACCCTGTGCAGGAGAGTGACTGGACCACGATCTCCCCTCCGCACAGTGGTGCGTCTCTCCTCTGCCTCCCCTCTCTTCCATTCGCATTTTCTGCTGATGAATGTAGACTGTAAACTCTTCTGGGTAGGGGCTTGCCTACCTTCCAAAGGCTACTCCAGAAAACACCGCGCGTAGCGATGGCGATCCGCCACTAAATATTGAGGCGTTACCATGCGACGCACCAGTGTCCCTTCCTGCAGAGCAGAGCGCCTCTTTCCCTCCAGCCCCCTCAGTGGTTGCAAGAGGGGGCACACCGTGTCGCGCTCCAAATGGGAGGTGGAGCTTTGTCGGGTGGCCCCTTCTGAATTGCCAGAAGACAGGACAAAAGAGGATAGTGACTTACATAACATTTGCATATGCCAATTTATATGCACAGAAATAACTATTAGAATTTAAACAAAAGTGCAATACACAGTGTGGGAGAATGTGGCCAGGTGACCTGTGTACCTACTGGTTCAGCATGCTGTCCAGGTGCTAACGGGTGGTGGACAGCAGTTCTCGTGGTTCATTATCTTTAAACTGGAATTGGACTGGAGAGCCCATCAAAGGGAAGACTCCCCGCTGTGAAGAAAAGCAGGAGGCGGGGAGGACACCTGCCTGCCCTGGCTCTGGGACACACACTCTGTGCCCACGCAGGTGGTGTGGCAGCAGGGCTTCACGGTGGTCTATGTAAAGCCATGGACCCTTCCCCGCACCCTCCCTGCCAGCTCAGTTGGAGTTATCTTGGCACCCAACCTGAGTATGCAGCACAGCCGCAGAGTGGTTATATGAGAGTCCGAGTAGGAACGTTTTGCTCATCGCCCAAATTGGCACAGGGATTTTTTCTGTGGGTTTTTCATCTGCTCTGTGCTCCTTGGCCTGAGGGAAATGGACAGATAGCTCTGGGTGTGGTGCCTTAACTAGGGTAGGGCATTTCTTTACAGCAGCAGGGCAGTGTGGGGAGATGATGTAGGAAGACACGTAATTGGTGAACACCTGGAGGCACCTGGAAGCACTACGCAGATGGAAGGTGATTCCGGAGACTGGCCCTTTGGAGCTAGGGGACTCAGGCATGGAAAAAGAAAGCCTTTGGGGGCTTTGCTGCTGGGTGACATACTCAGAGCCGTGGGGCCTAGTGCCCTGTGACTCAGAAGGGCCTCCCCCAGTACTGAAAGGTTGTTGCCAGAAGCAAAGGATTCAAACAGCACAGTTTCTAAATTCAAGGCCTGGTCAGGCTCACCATCTTCCAGTTGGGGGAAAGGTCAAACCTGTCTCCTGCCCTCACAGTTTGATCCGTTGCAGATCTCCTTCTGCTGTTAAAAGTTAATCACGTTGTGGCCCTAGTTAATCCAATACTCATTTCACTTGGTTCATTTATTACATTTCTATACCGGCCAACAGCCACAGCTTTCTCAATGGTTTACAAAGATTAAAACTTAAAAAATACAATATAATAACAAAATATAAAAGGCCACTTGCATAAAAATATAAACAATTTTAATAATCAACAACAAGAAATCCCAGGAGCCAATTAAAAGCCTTAGCAGATGTCATCAAATTCCTAGGAGTAGAGAAAGGTCTTAACCTGGCATTGAAAAGATGACAACGTTGGCACCAGGGGGACCTCACTAGGGAGAGAGTTCCATAATCAGGGGGCCACCACTGAGAGGCCCTCTCCCTTGTTGCCACCCTCCAAACATCCCTCAGAGGAGCCACTTGGAGAGGGCCTCAGATGATGATCATAGCATGTGGGTAGATTCAAAGGGAGAAAGGTGATCTATCAGTATCAGCCTGTCTTACTTCATTATTCCAGGTGTGGATAGCACTGGAGTGCTGTAGATCAATGGATCAAACGCCACAGATAAAACTTTCATGCATCTTCAGAGTCCATTCATACATTCAGCAGCAAGTCAAGTGTTGAGTAATTGAACAGCACAAAATCCAGAGATGGATTCATGTGTGTGAACTGGCCCGTCGGGTACAACATGCAACTGCCCGTGGTTTGCGCAGCAATGGAACAAGTGTACTGTTCACAAGGGAAACATCCTCACAGCTCTTCTGGTTGTAATCAGCCAAAGGACTATAAATATGACAGATGGGCTGACTTGTTTCCTCCCTGACCAAGCAAAGCGGGTATGTATTCTCTTCCCATATCAATCAGAAAAGGGATTCTCTGAATTGCCAGCCCGACAAACACTGCTGGCACACAACAAGCGAGCTGTCACCTTTTGCCACTTTAATGTTGTCATCATCATCAGAAATGAAGATTGTGTTGATGGTAAATGGCTCATCTTGCCTGTGTTCACATCTGGCGAAAAATTTATGGCTACACTGAGAGAGAGGTGTGAAGAATTTGCTGGTTCTTAATCAGCAGCATTTCAGTTGTATTAGTCACAAAACCACAGAGCAGGACAGGGAAGCAGCTGAGGAAAACTAGAGCAGCCTTCCCCAACCTGGTGCTCTCCAGACACTTTGGATGTCAACAACACCCATAAGACCCAGCCAGCATGACAAAGGTCAGGAATGCCGGGAAGTGTCATCCAAAATATCTGGAGGGAACCAAGTTGGGGAAGTCTGAGTTAGAGGCATTCCAGGGTGGAAAGTGGAGGACAGAAGATTCCCAAAGGTAGAATCTGAAGTGGAAAAATACTAGGAATGTACGAAAGTCCCTTACCTTTCACGAAACTTGATTCGCGGTGGGGGGGAGGCGCTCCGTCCCTCCCCCCGAAATTCTGGCCGGGGGGGAGGCGCCCCATCCCTCCCCCCCAAAATTCTGGCTGGGGGGGAGGTGCCCCGTCCCTCCCCCCTGAAATTCTGGCTGGGGGGGAGGCGCCCCGTCCCTCCCGCTGCGAATCCTTGCCGGCCGGGACGCAAATGGCGGCGGCCATAGCCGCCGCCGTTTGCGTCCCTGCAGTCAGCCATGTTAGGCTACGTAAATGTTTACATAGCCTATCACGGCTGAGTGGGGAAAAAAATCACGCGTACACAAATGGCGGCGCCCTTGGGCGCCGCCATTTGCGTACACGTGGTTTTTTTGGGTTTTTTTTTACTCAGCCGTGATAGGCTATGTAAACATTTACGTAAGCTATCACGGTATTTTTTTAAAATCTAGCCATGATAGGCTACATAAATGTTTATGTAGCCTATCATGTTTTTTGGGTTTGTTTTTTTTTTTTAGTGGAAATGGTGGTGGAGGCAGCCGGTCGGAAGACCGGCCGCCGGAGCCGGAGCCGCCACCGCCGCCAAACCGCCGCCGGAGCCGCCACCGCCAGGGACATTCGCACAAGGTAAGTCCCATCCTGGGGGGGGCGGGGGGGCAGACCGTTTCGCCACCAATTTCGGGGGGCCGAATGTGCTGGCATTCAGCCTCCCCGAGATTCATGGTGAAATTCTCTGACATCCCTAAAAAATACCATTTGCATTGTTAGCATGGGAATGTGTTGCTGAGGTGCCAAGAGTCACATAGGATGTGGTGACTGAATTAGTGCTAGAGGCAGTGATTGAATTAGTGCTGGAGAACGGTGGCTGATTAACTTACTGCACAGGAGTCACGATGCCTAGCAGGGCCCTTGTCTCTGGAAACCAGAGAACTTCCTTTGAAGGAAGTTTGTAGCCCCTTGCTGCACCAAATACTGACCAAAGCTTACGTCATGTGCCTTGTTTACTTGTTTGCATAAATGCCATGTTCTGGGCCCAGTCCCGAGGGGCCACGCTGGCAACTCTCGACTGCACCACACTTTGGTGTTCTGGAAATAAACATCCACTCAAACAAAAAGTCGGTGTCTGTTCTCTGGCTGAGCCCGGCAGAAGGGTGATGTCCTGCAACAGATAAAAGAATAATAGAGTCTGCCTCAAAGTAACATCCGATGAAGTGGGACCCTACTCTACCAATGTTTCACCCAGCCTTCCCCAACCTTGCACCCTCCAGATGTGTTGGACTGCAACTCCCATAGTTCCCAGCCAGCATGGCTGGCTCAAGCCATAATAAACTGGTTAGTCTTTAAGCTACTACTAGGCCCTTTGCTCTTCTTGCCCCAGATTAGGAAGGCTAATTCCAAGCACTGTGCTGAGGGTTTGGGCTAAATTAGAAGGCTGAGACCAGAGTTGAATTGCCATCAAGTTCCCCCCTGAAACAAAAAAACAAAAATTGGATGTGAGTTTCCTGCTCAGGCAAATCACCCAAGGAATTCTGCAGGGAGCTGAAAGAGCTGAGTGAGAAGCAGGGTGGGGTGGGTCAAGTTTGCCTATCCCTAGAAATGATGTCTGTCCATACCACTGAATGGCTGCTAAGTGGAGCAGGTTCCTGGGTCTGCCCCATCAACCCATAAGGAATGCAGGAGTGGCTCATTAACTTCCACCACCACCACCCCAAACATGCATATGCTGAGCCTCTTATAAATTCCATTCCAGAGAAACTCCTGGGGCTCATTCCAGTGGTGGGCAGGGCAGAAGGCAAGATAGGCAGGGCCGAAATTATCCCCAAATGCCCCCAATATCAGCATATTTTAGCCTAAAGCTCCTATTGCCCATCATCTCAGCCTTCGGAGAGGCATTTCAACCTCTTAGAATGGGGAAAAACTGCACAAACGCCAGAAACCACTAAAGGACTGGTGTTTGGGGTGCCATCTGTGGAACCTTGTCAAGCTGGATTGGAACCCCAGGAGGCCAGATTTGGGCCCGGGCCAGAGGTTGTGGACCCTCTGTTAGAAATTTGCCTCTTTTCTGGGACTTTGTCTCCATCTATGCTGCAAACTTAAATCAGTTTTATACTGCTGTGGTTCTTCTTGCCACCTCCCCAAAGGAGAACTCTGCAAATTGTTGCTGAGCATTCTCTCTCAGTTGCTGAGAGAGTTGCTGAGGCTTGTCTCTCAGAAGGACAATGACTCTAATATGCTGGTTTGGACATTGCACCTGTACTATCTGCCACAACTGCCAAGTGTGAGGCTCATTTGAGCCAAGTGAAGTCCTGACACCACGAGGATGAACCAAGCTCATCATCACTTTGGATGCTACTCGAATTGACCCTCTCTATCAAAACCCACAGAGGAATTTCAAGTCCTCATTTGCCTGCAACCCTGACAGGAGCCTCGTCTCTTTCTTCTGGAGTGTTTTTAATTAACAGAGCCCAATTCATTCTGGGACTGGTCAAGTCCTCCCCAAAGATTCACAAAAGAGCTACTAGTGTTTTCACAGGAATTAAACTTATCATACAATAGACGGAAATAAGCAAGCTTTGTACATGCTATTACTGGAAGACCTCTCTTTGCATACAATTGAATAAATTACCTTTTGTTATGAAACATTAATCCTCTTTGCTAAATGGAATAATTCCCACCTCGCATCCGTTCGTGAGCATTGGAGTGCCCTCGGAGCACGCTCACAGGCATCCATCTACTCAGTGTAATTACCAAAGGAACATGAGAACATGTCACTGTGTGAGGAAAGCAATGCAAGGCCAAGGGGTCACCTGTAACATTGAAAGGTCTTCAAAGGTCACCAAGTCAAAGACACTGGAGGTGGGAAAACAAGGATGGTGGGAAACCACCAACTATATATGAAACATTAAAAACACATTAAAATAAAACCATTTAATTATAAATAAAATTAAGATATTATAATAATAAAATAATGGCAAGCATTATTCCTAGAGGCATCACTCTGCAAACACCTAATATCTGCTGTTTGCATTCAAATAATCAAGATAATGTAATTTATAATTGCAAATGATGTGAGCATAGAGCAGCTGGATGTTTGTGGTTTAACTTCTTGGAAACGTAATACTTTATAATTCACTTTTTAGAGCTAATGACCTATTCTGGGTTTCATTTGAATTATGATGTGGAGATGCCCAGGAGCCTTTGGGTGCTGGGAGTATTTTTTTAAAAAAATCTAAACGATACTTAATGACTAAAAAAAGAAGAAGACTCTAAGTAGTAAATAATCCAGTTTAGGAGAAAAAGAATTGGAGAATGGCAGTATATTGCTACTTTATAGATGAAGCATGGAAGCAAAAGAAAACCTCAGGCAAAATCCAGCAGGCAGCTCCACAATGCAAACCCTAACAAAATGGTTAGGAGATGCATATGTCTGCACTGAGGGCACTCTGATGCTCCACAAAAGGCTACAAGATGGGAATTAATCCATTTAAGCAAAGAGGATTAATGTATCATAATAACAAAAGGCAATTTATTCAAGCATGTGCTCTTGTGAACCTCCGACTTCCAAGTGGGTCGTGCCTGCGGACTTTTAGAGTTTCAGTCCCATAAATATGAAGTAGTCATAAATAACACATCCTCTCTCATCCTGCTTGTTTACATTTGTGGAAGGGGGAAATACTGATGTCAACCTAATGCCAGCCACTTGGAAACGTGAGACAAAGCAGTGCATCATCCTAGATCGGAGCCCAAACAACAGCCTCAGAATTGTGAGCCTCTCCAATTAGTCTGTGTTTTTCTCGTGCCCCCAAAAATGTTGCACTGCCCCTGGCCAAGGCAACAGCTTTGATGGGTTATGAAGTCAAGTCCAGCTGGTGGGTTAAGCACACTGCATCTCAAAAGAAGGAAAACAGTTCCTGGGCCTAGTGGGCCATACCCATCACCGGTGGTGGCTGGCGGCTCTGATGTCTGTGGGCCAGTGAATCCACCTGGGTTTCAGTAAGAACCAGGTAGGGCTCTAAAGGAGCTCTCCAAGGTGCTTCACATAGATTCAGTGGTGCTTTCCACCTTGGATTCACCACCCCACCGCCATTGGAGCCACCAGCCTCCACTGCCCATCACTGAAGTGTCAGAGTTTAAAAACAGCCTCTTCTGACAACATCCCTCATGAATCACCTTGCTCTGCTTTGTAGCCCAGTGAAGGTCTTTTTTCCAGCTAGCATGCTGGGCTTATTTTTCCAGAAGTTCACAGGCCTGGTTATTAAAGTGCGTGGGATGCTTTCCCACCTGTAATCATCAGTTATGGGGCCTACTGGACACCTGCAGAGCCCCACGGGGACAGGAGAGGAGCATCAGTGGGTCCCATGCTGGCCAGAGGCTACGCTGTGGGCTGGGGCACTGCTGTGGCTAGGGGTGGTGGCAGAGATACCAAGAGCCGCCAAAGGGGGCTGGGCCAGCCTGCATGGAGTCTCTTTCCTTCTGCAGGGCAGGGAAGGCGTGGCAGGATGAACTGAGTCGGCAGAGGCACGTGCAGCAGGATGGAGATCCTGTACCCAGGAGACTGACCAGACAGATTGCGCCAGCCACTGTTCCTGCTTCCCACGCTGGTCTGGGTGGACCCTGACCAGTCCAAGCTCAGCTCAGACTGGTGAGGTGGATTTAGAGGCCCTGGGAGGGAGTCGAGCCAGGCACATGGAGCCCGTGAGGCAGGAAGGGCTCTTCCATTTTGAGTTCTACCGTGCGTTTTCTTTTATAATGTAGCCTGTGATGGAACAGTTAAAGGAGTGTAGTGAAAGGAGAAATAAAGGATAAACACAGGCTATTCAACAAAAAATTCCAGGCTCTCCAGTCCTCTCGCTCTCTCTCTTTGCAGTAAGGGATGAGAATTAGGGTGCCTGGCACACAAATAGTTAACACAACCCAAATTTATCAACAGTTATATTTTGTTTCTTAGAATCAGAACCATAGAGTGAGAAGAGACCTTGAAGATCATCTAGTCCAACCACCTGTTCATTGCAGGCTCTGCAACGCAGGGTGCAGCTACAGCATTCCTGACAGGTGTCCATCCAGCCTCTGCTTAAATACCTCCAGCAAAGGAGATCTCATCCCACCACTTCCCAAGGCACTCTGTTCCACTGCTGAACAACTCTCAGCATTAAGAAGTTTCTCCTGATGCTTAGCATAAATCTGCTTCCCTGCAATTTCCACCCATTGATTCTTGTCCTGACGACTGGAGCAACAGAGAAGAAGTCTGCTCCTTCTTCTGCATGACACCCTTTCAGATATATGATGACTATTATCATGTCTCCCTTTAATCTTCTCTCCTCCAGCTCTTTCAGCTGTTCCTCTTAGGATTTGCTTTCCAGAACACACACACACATACACATACACACACACACCGCCCAACCATTCCAGTCACTTCTTTTCTGGATGTGCTCTAGTTTATCAAACTTCTTAATATGTGGTACCCAGAACTGGACACAGTATTCCAAATGTGGCCTGACTAACGCAGGACAGAGCAGAACTATTACTTCCAGTGATATAGACCCTTCTCTTAATGCAGCCTAAGACTGCATTAGCTTTCTTGGCTGCTGCATAACACTGCTGGCTCATTTTCAGTCTGTGATCCATTAAGACGCCTACGTCCTTTTCACATGTACTGCTGCCAAGCCGGGTGTCCCCCACCCTATAGTTATGTATTTGTTTTTTTGGACTGAAATGCAAGACTTCACATTTATCTCTTTTGAATCTCATCTCGTTAGATTCGGCCCACTGTTCCAGGCCTGACAGATCCTTCTGAATCTTGATCCCATCTTCTATGGTGTTGGCTATCCCTCCTAGCTTCATGTCATCTGCAAATTTGATAAGCAATCCCTCTGCACCAGCAGTGGGCAACTTCTGGCTCTCCAGAGATTTTGACCTACAACTCCCATCAGCCCTAGCCAGCATAGTCAATGGTGAGGGATCATGGGGACTGTAGGCCAAAAAATCTTGAGGTCCACAAATTGGCCACCACCACTCTACACCCTCGTCCAGATCATTTATAAAAATGTTGAACAGCACAGGGCCTAGGACAGAGCCCTGTGGCATTCCACTCAAGCAGGTAGCAGGTGATGAGAATGACCCTTTTCTGCCTCAGACCCTGGAAAGCTTCTGATAGTCAAAGCAGATAATACTGGGCAAGTTGGAATGATGGACTGACTCAGTCATACACCATTTTCTGTGCTCACATGACTGAGCCCTGCAACTTAGGAGCTCAGTGTTCTTCCCCTGCCTGCCCCAATGGAAAGAAGAGAAGCAGGGTTGGCCTACAAATCCCTAGGAAGATCTTCCACTCTGGACCTCAAACATGAGAACATAAGGAGAGCCCTGCTGGATCAGACCACAGGTCCATCTAGTCCAGCACTCTGTTCACAGTGGCCAACTAGCTGTTGACTGGGAATCCACAAACAGGACATGAGTGCAACAGCACCCTCCCACCCATGTTCCCTAGAAACTAGTGTACATAGGCTCATGTCTCTGGTACTGGAGGTAGCACATAGCCATGAGGACTAGTACGCATTGATAGCCTTTTGCTCCAGGAATTTGTCCAACCCCTTTTAAAGCCATCCAAATTGGTGGCCATCACTACATCCTGTAGTAGAGAATTCCATAGTTTCACTCTGCACTGTGTGAATAAGTACTTCCTTTTATCCACCATGAATCTCCCACCAAACAGCTTCATGGGATAAGCCCTTTGGGTTCTAATATTTTGAGAGAGGGAGAAAAATGTCTCCCTATCCACATTCTCCAGACTGTGTATAATTTTGTACACCTCTATCATGTCTCCCCTTACCCTCCTTTTTTCCAGGCTAAACAATCCCAGCTGTTGTAACCTTCCCTCATAGGGGAGATGCTCCATCACTTTAGTCGCCCTTTTCTGCACTTTTTCCAGCTCTGCAATATATTCTTTTAGGTATGGTGACCAGAACTGTATTCAGTATTTCAAGTGTGGTCACACCATAGATTTGTATAAGGGCAGTATGATATTGGCAGTTTTATTCTCAATCCCTTTTCTAATTATGCCTAACATGGAGTTTGCCTTTTTTTACAGCAGCTGCACACTGGGTTGACATTTTCATCAAGCTGTCCACCACAACCCCAAGATCTCTTTCTTGGTCGGTCACTGCTAGATCAGATCCCATCAGGGTATACTTGAAGTGGGAATTTTTGCCCCAATGTGCATCACTTTACACTTGCTTACACTGAACCGCATTTGCCATTTATATGCCCATTCTCCCAGTCACCACTGCTTGCCTCAGTTCCTCAGACTCCCTTCCTGAAAATATCAGTTCAGGTATCTGTCCTATATCTTCTTTAGTGAAGATGGATGAAAAGAATTAATTCAGCTTCTCTGCAATCACTTTGTCCTCCTTCAGTACTCCTTTTACTCCATTGTCATCCAACTGCTTCCCCAGCTGGTTTTCTGCTTCAGATATATTTAAAGAATTCTTTATTGTTGGCTTTGATATTGTGAGCTCTTCAAAATGCTTCTTTGCATCTCTTATTGCCTGACTGCATTGCCTTTGTGCAAGCTTGTGCTCCCTTTGTTTTCCTCACTTGGAGAAGACCTCCACTTTCTGAAGGAAGCCCTCTTAGAGAAAAGAGCTCCCTTAATGCTGCTCATTACCCCTTCATGGATCACTGCCTTGTTGTGGCGAAGGGGCTTGCGTAACTCAGTGAAGCCATAAGCTATGCCGTGCAGGGCCACCCAAGATGGACAGGTCATGGCAGAGAGTTCTGACAAAATGTGGTCCACTGGAGAAGGAAATGGCAACCCACTCCAGTATTCTTGCCAAGAAAACCCCATGGAACGTATCACAAGGCGAAAAGATATGACACCGGAAGATGAGACCCTCAGGTCGGAAGGGGTCCAATATACTACTGGGGAAGAGCAGAGGGTATTTCCAAGTAGCACCAGAAAGAGTGAAGCGGCTGGGCCAAAGCCAAAAGGACACTCAGCTGTGGATGTGTCTGGTGGTGAAAAGAAAATCCAATGCTGTAAAGAACAATATTGTTTAGGAACCTGGAATGTCAGATCAATGAATCAAGGTAAGCTGGAGGTGGTCAAACATGAGATGGCAAAATTGAACATCGACATCTTGGGAATCAGCGAACTAAAATGGACAGGCATGGGTGAATTTAATTCAGGTGACCATCATATCTACTACTGTGGGCAAGAATCCCTTAGAACAAAAGGGTGGGAAAAGCAGTACTGGGGTACAATCTCAAAAATGATAGAATGATCTCAGTACGAATCCAAGGCAACCCATTCAACATCACAGTAATTCAAGGCTATGCCCCAACCACTGATGCCGAAGAAGCTGAGGTTGATCGGTTCTATGAAGACCTACAACACCTTCTAGAACTAACACCAAAAAAAGATGTCCTCTTCATCATAGGGGATTGGAATGCTAAAGTAGGAAGTCAAGAAATCACCGGGATAACAGGCAGGTATGGCCTTGGTGTACAAAATGAAGCAGAACAAAAGCTAATAGAGTTTTGCCAAGAGAACATGCTGATCATAGCAAACACTCTTTTCCAAAAGCACAAGAGACGACTCTACACATGGACATCACCAGATGGTCAATATCGAAATCAGATTGATTATGCCCTTTGCAGCCAAAGATGGAGAAGCTCTATACAGTCAGTAAAAACAAGACCTGGAGCTGACTATGGCTCAGATCATGAGCTTCTTGTTGCAAAATTTTGGCTGAAATTGAAGAACGTAGGGAAAACCACTAAACCATTCAGGTATGACCTAAATCATATCCCTTATGAATATACTGAGGAGGTGAGGAATAGATTTCAGGGATTAGACCTGATAGACAAGAGTGCCTGAGGAACTATGGATGGAGGTCCGTAAAATTGTTCAGGAGGCAGCAACTCAATCCATCCCAAAGAAAAAGAAATGCAAGAAAGCCAAGTGGCTGTCTGATGAGGCTTTACAAGTAGCTGAAGAAAGAAGGGAAGCGAAAAGCAAGGGAGAAAGGGGAAGATATATCCACCTGAATGCAGAGTTCCAGAGAATAGCAAGAAGAGACAAGAAGGCCTTCTTAAATTAACAATGCAAAGAAATGGAGGAAAACAACAGAATGGGAAAGACTAGAGATCTCTTCAAGAAAATCGGAGATCTCAAGGGAACGTTTTGTGCAAAGACAGGCATGATCATAGAATCATAGAATCATAGAATAGTAGGGTTGGAAGGGGCCTACAAGGCCATCGAGTCCAACCCCCTGCTCAATGCAGGAATCCAAGTCAGAGCATCCCCGACAAATGGCTGTCCAGCCTCGTCTTGAAGGCCTCCAGTGTGGGAGAGCCCACCAACTGTTAAAGTGTTAAAGCACTTTAATGCTGTTAAAGTGCTGCATTCAATATGCCAACAAATCTGGAACACTCAACAGTGGCCACAAGACTGGAAAAGGTCAGTTTACATTCCAATTCCAAAGAAGGGCAACGCCAAAGAGTGTTCAAACTACTGCACAATTGCGCTCATTTCACATGCCAGCAAGGTGATGCTCAAAATCCTACAAGCTAGGCTTCAGCAGTATGCGAACCGAGAACTACCGGAAGTACAAGCTGGGTTTCGAAGAGGCAGAGGAACTAGAGATCAAATCGCCAACGTTCACTGGATCATGGAGAAAGCAAGAGAATTCCAGAAAAATGTCTATTTCTGCTTCATTGACTACGCTAAAGCCTTTGATTGTGTGGATCACAACAAACTGTGGCAAATTCTTAAAGTGATGGGAGTAACAGACCACCTTATCTGTCTCCTGAGAAACCTGTACGAGGGTCAAGAAGCAACAGTAAGAACCAGACATGGAACAACCAAGTGGTTCAAAATTGGGAAAGGAGTACGACAAGGCTGCATATTGTCACCCTGCTTATTTAACTTATATGCAGAGTACATCATGAGAAATGCCAGGTTGGATGAATCACAGGTCGGAATTAAGATTGCCAGGAGAATTATCAACAACCTCGATATGCAGACGATACCACCCTAATGGCAGAAAGTGAAGAGGGTCTAAAGAGCCTCTTGTTGAGGGTGAAAGAGGAGAGTGCAAAAGCTGGTTTGAAACTCAACATTAAAAAACTAAGAACATGGCATCT
This sequence comes from Heloderma suspectum, assembly GCF_057233095.1. Lineage (NCBI taxonomy): Eukaryota > Metazoa > Chordata > Lepidosauria > Squamata > Helodermatidae > Heloderma > Heloderma suspectum. The sequence continues at coordinate 3,249,330 of NC_139463.1, read as the reverse complement.
GGCCCCATCACTTCCTGGCATTTAGAAGGGGAAGAAATGGAAGCAGTGACAGATTTTACTTTCTTGTGCTCCAAGATCACCGCAGACGGTGACTGTAGCCATGAAATTACAAGACGCTTGCTCCTTGGGAGGAAAGCTATGGCAAACCTAGACAGCATAGTAAGAAGCAGAGACATCACCTTGCCGACAAAGGTCCATCTAATCAAAGCTATGGTTTTCCCAATAGTAATGTATGGCTGTGAGAGCTGGACTATAAGGAAGGCTGAGCGCCGAAGAATTGATTCTTTCGAACTGTGGTGCTGGAGAAGACTCTTACGAGTCTCCTGGACTGCAAGGAGGTCAAATCAGTCCATCCTAACAGAAATCAACCCTGAGTGCTCATTGGAAGGACAGATACTGAAGGTGAAGCTCAAATATTTTGGCCACCTAATGCAAAGAGAAAACTCTCTGGAAAAGACCCTGATGCTGGGAAAGACTGAAGGCAAAAGGAGAAGGGGACGACAGAGGATGCGATGGCTAGATAGCATCACTGATGCAATGAATATGAACTTGAGCACACTCCGGGAGAGAGCGCAGGACAGGAAGACCTGGCGTGCTATGGTCCATGGGGTCACGAAGAGTCAGACACGACTGAACGACTGAACAACAACAACAACAACAACAATGCTGCTCGTTAACCATGTCGGCAACTTCTTGGACTTGGTGCTACCTTTCCTCACCTGTGGTATACATTTTAGCTAGACTTCTATTATTGCGGTTTTGAGTAATCTCCAAGCATTTTGAAGGGATTTAATTTTCTTGACTCCCCTTTTTAACTTCCTTTTCACCAGTTCCCTCAGTTTAGAGAAGTTTCCTCTTTTGAAGTCAAAGGTGACTGTGTTGGACTTCCTGGGCAATTTCCCACTTAAATATATATTAAATCTGATAGCACTGTGATCACTGTTTCCGGTTGGCTCAACAACATTTACATATCTTACTAGGTCCTGGGCAACACCACTTAGTATTGAACCAAATGTCGCCTCCCCTGTGGTCAGTTCCATGACCAACTGTTCTAGGGCACAATCATTTAGGGCATCGAGAAATTTAACCTCTTTGTCATTACTGGAACATGCATTTATCCAATCAATTTGGGGGTGATTGAAGTCGCCCATTATTATAACACTTCCTTGTTTGGAGGCCTCCCTGATTTCATTTTCCATCTCAAGGTCACTCTGAGCATTCTGGTCTGGGGGACGGTAGCACATTCCTAGCACTAGTTCCTAGGTTTTGGAGCCTGGTATTGTCACCCACAGCGCTTCTGTGGAAGAGCCTACCCCTTTTAGGTGTTCTAGTCCGCTCAACACTATGCCCTCTTTGATGTACAGGGCAACATCTCCCCCAGTACACCCTTCCCTGTCCTTCCTGTAGAGTTTATTTCCAGAGATGACCATATCCCACTGGTTCTCTCCATTTCACCAGATTTCTGTAATGTCTATTATATCCAGGTTCTCCTTTAAAACCAAGCACTCCATTTTGGCTCAGAGGCTTCTAGCATTTGCACAGAAACACCTATACATGGTGTCCCTCCCCAGGTGCCTCTGGCATGTGCATCTTTTGCTATGGGACTTTGGTCCTGGATTTCAACCTCCTAGCTAGCAACCTAAATTTGGCTTCAAGGACCTCACGATTACATTTCCCCACATCGTTGGTACCAACATGGACCACAACCACTCACTCCACCCCAGCACTATCTACTGGGCTATCTAGATGGTGCGTGATATCTGCAACCTTCACACCAAGCATTCACCATGCGGTCTACATGCCCTTCACAAACCCAGCTGTCTATATGTCTAATGATTGAATCTCCCAATACCTCAAGCCTCCCTCCCCCTGAAGGAACATCCTCGGTGCGAGAGGATATTTGTTCGTCTTCTGAGGAATGGGTCCCTTCTAAGGGATCATTTCCCTCTTCCTCAGAACGACGGCCTCCTTCCCCGAGACCCGCATTCTCCATGACAGCAGAGGAGCTGTCACCCTGGGAGTGGGACATAGCTAACAGGTCCCTGAAGGTCTCATCCACCAACCTCCCTGCCTCTCTTAGCTTCTCCAGGTCAGCAACCTTGGCCTCAAGGGAATTAATGTCTTCCCTGTGAGCCAGGAACTCATTGCACTGAGCACACACCCACGACTTCCATCCAGCAGGCAGATAGTTGTACATATGGCACTCAGTGCAATACACTGGATAGCCCCCATCCCCTACTGGCTTTCTACTTTCATAACTTTGGGGGGGCTTCCCTGGAAAACTTAGTCGTTTACTTTGAGAAGGTAGGGAAGTTATTTACAGTTATTTATTTACAGTTACTGTGAGTACAGAATGGGGAGGGAATAGTTCAGTGCCTGGCTTCATTGCTCTGTTGCTAAACTCACATAGTTGCTTAACTGGCTTGTTTGCTGATGCTTTGTCCCTGGGGCTGAGATGCTTCATCACTGCACTCAGAGAGGCCCCCCCCCCCAATATTTAGCTCTCTCTTGGAAGTTTGTAAGGGATTTAGCTGTGCCCTTCTTTTGGTTTCAGCTGCTATTTGTCAATTTTAAAATGATTACCTGAGGTACTTTAATACATAATTAAATAATTTCATTTACCTTTCCCTCGCACAGTTGCTTAACTTGCTTGTTTGCTGATGCTTTGTCACTGGGGCTCCTCCTTGCTTTGTTAGGTCAAGTGCAGGTGATTATGAATGCCAGAGAATTGTAAGTCAGTGCCATGGGGACATGTGCTCACCAGTGCCATCTCTTTAGTGACAGACTCATGAGGTGTTCTGCTTTTAAAAAAACCCACCACCATCTCACCATATCCTGAGCACCATTGCTTTCTCCACCCAGCGCTGACACCTTTTTGCAAGAAGACATTCTTCACCCTTTACAAGTTACACCCTTCTCCCAAGCCCCATGCTGGATTCTTAGAGAATACTACTTCCCCCCCCCTTTTTTTTGCCTTGTTGTACAGCACTCACATGCCCCTGACAAATGCACAACAGGCCTCTGCATTGAGCCTGAATTGAATCTATTAGAATGAATACTCCAAAAAACCTCTGTAGGAAATGACAGCTCCTGACAAAATGAAAGGAAGTATCTTGTTCAGATCTGCACTTAAAACAATCCGGAGACCCATTAGTATTCATCCCACACAATCCGGATGGAGTAATAGCGGCTCTATGAATAAAATTAAAATCAGGGAGCTTACACTTAGCGAGAGAGAGAGAGAGAGAGAGAGAACTGCGCTGGAGTCCGGGCGACATTACAATTGTTAATGATGACTGAAGATGTACTCAAGTGGTTGGACCATCAGTGAAAGCTGCCAAAGAGACCCCCCAGGGAGGCTGATATAGGTAGGGAAGGATCTCTGATGCCAGACACGCTTGGATCTGTTGAGGGGTGGGCTTCAAGTTTCAGGAAAAAGGAGGAATATTGAAAACTATTTCTCTATATTTCTAAGAAGTAAAAAATACATTAAAATAAACCTGTCTCCATTGTTTATTTTCTAAACAAGAGAAGGGTGGAGGCATGAAACCAATGTGGTTGTCATGCCACCTGCTCTGCAAACACTGCCCCTTAATGCTGAAGAGGATGAGGTCACATGGCAGTGAAGAAAGGCACTCTGCACTCTGCTCAAAGGATTTTCTCCCTTTTGTACATCCCATAATCTGTTTCACAGTCTGGAACATAGGTGGGGAGGGTCTCTCTCTGAGAAAATGGAGCAAAGGGGAAATGCAGGACTGATAAAGGGGGCAGTTTCTTTTCAAAGCTGGTGGCAGAGGGATCATGCAGGAGACCTCACATTATGTGTTTCAAGGGGCTCCTCCTATCCCACAAGGTTTATAGTTGGATACAAAGCTTCTCTCAGGGAAGTCTTGCCATAAAGTGGGGGGGGGAGCTGCCAATGAGAAAAGAAAGAGACTCTGCAGTGGAACCTGCACTTAACCCCACTAGGTTGCCCACTGGGTTGGGCAAGAGCAGCATTAACTCCTCCTGATGGGGGCAGCAGCTTCCCTCCCCCCACCCCCCAGTTCCACCTATCTGACTGGAATAGCAGCATGGGAGGAGGGAGGCAACCCACAAGCCAGTTTTTCTGTGCAGAAGACATGTTTGCCTGCTCATTAAGCTATCTATATCCCACCATTCTGCAAAAAAACAATCAAAGCAGTTTACAACAGCACCAATCAATAGATAACACAGTATTATATTAAATGACAAAAGCCATCAGTCCACAATCAAGGAGCCCATCAAACATTTGCTCATTGGTATCATGACAGGCTGACTATGGGGAAGCCAGACAGGAAAGGCGGTGTCCTTGGGAAGGGTGGCTGGCAGCTGAAATCGATACCATTCTTAACTGGTTTCGAATTTTAGGATGAAGTTCATTAACTTCAGAAGATCATTGTAGTGATGTCCCCACTTCTTGGGTCAATGGGATTGAAAGAGCTGCCCAGCTCTGCTTAATGTGGGCATTGGATTCCAATTGCTTTGACTCTACCCAAGAGTCTAAATCATCCGTTTTGGGTGAAAGGTTCATGAGTTTCTCCTTTCAAGACCAGCCTGTCTTGCTGAAAGCACCTCCATGTTCCAATTCTTTCCTGTGGCTGCCCCATGTTCTAGCCTTTATGGCTCCCCAAAATGGATGCCAAGGTTGCTTCCAGGCAGAGGGCTCTGCACATTAACCATCAGTAGGCTTTGTGTGGCTGTTCTGTCCTTCTCTCTTCAATGGCTTTTCCACATCATAAGAAAAAAAGATAGTAGAAGCGGTAGAAAAACACAGGAGGGTTACAAGTGGAAGATGACAACATTTGGACCCCCCTCCCCCATAAAATTCTGTGACTGAAGCAGAGTGATTGCACATTGAAAACCTTGTCTGGAAGCACCCCGAAAGAGTGGGTGGGTTGTTGTCTTTCTTAAGCAGCAATTCTCCTTTATCTTAATAGTTTTTAATATCACTTAGTGGTATTACCCAGGATTACTTGCAGGGGGAAACCCACACACAGTCTCAAGAGAAACACTTCATTGTCAGTCGTTCAAAATCTAACTCTTCAATGCACAAGGCAATTGCTCAGCCAGACCGGTTTGCTTTGGTCAGTAGCACCTCCTCTCTCATTTCTGAGAGCTGTGATTTTCTACATGGCAGCACTGAGTTTTAAGGTCACTGTGCTCCCGAGAAAAGAGCCTGCATTTACAGCTTCACTTCTAGCCTCTTAAGAGATGCTGTGCGAACAGTTTACTGGTATTAATGAGGGTAGAAATTTTCCACCTCTTCACCCCATGAAGGGAATTTGCACAAATTTATCTTTGAATATTGGCAGGGGCAGTGTGTCCTTATAGTAGTACTATATTTGAAAATTTTGAAAATTCGCAAACTGCAGAATTAAGAGCAAGAGAGCAGCTTTTAAAAGTTTCTTAAAAACAGAGTGCAGCCCCAATACATGCAAAATACTTCAAAGCCATATAAAACAAAAAAGGTTTTAACAGCCCCCGTAAAATTGAAAGAACGGGCCAGCCTAACTCTCTTGGGAGAGAGTTCCACAGCGGGCTGCGGCCACAGAGAAATACCCATTTTCTCTTCACTGCAGAAATGGCTTCTGTTGTCCCCTTTCTCAGCGAAAGATCCCCATTCCCCTTTGCAAATGAGGTGCAGGGAGGAATCAGAACTCTCTTTATGATGGAAGAAATTCCGGCACAATCAAGGTGGTTTGGGGGCAACAGTACGTTTGAGGCACCATGATCTGAGGGCAGGATCCCTTGAAATGTCACAGGGGGATTGCAGGCAAGCCCACAAGTGTAGATGGTTGACAAACAGTGCAGCATCTCTCAACAAATAGATTGGGGGGGGGGCTTCACCTATGCTCTTGGGCCAGGAGCAATGGAGTGTTACTGGCAGATCAGGCAAACCTTTAGTTGCGCGCGCGTGTGTGTGTGTGTATATGTGTGTGTGTATATATATATATATATATATATATATATATAATGTATTTACAGCATTTATATACCACAATACATCTAAACAGATTCTGGAGCATAAACAATAAAAGATTAAAAGATAAAAGAAATCAAACACCATACTAAACATCATTATTTTAAAAAGCAGAGTACCAATAAAAAACGTGGCTCGTTAGTCAAGGTAGGCTTCCTGGAATAAACCTGTTTTCAGGAGGTGCTGGAAACAACACAGTGTTGGCACCTACTTGACCTCCAGGGGCAGAGGGGTCCAAAGAAAGGGGGCCACCACACTGAAGCCTCTTCTCCAGGTGGATCCCAACTGGGCCACAGATCCATGAGGAACCACCAGGAGCATGCCTTCTGATGACCCTGCTGTTTCCTGCCTCCCAGCTGAGCAGAGCAGAGCAGAGCAGAGCAGAGGAAGCTGCTCCAGCTGGTCCAGGGACTACAGAAACAAGCAAGCTCCCAGAACACGAGCGACCAGAGCGAGCATATAGGGGGAGCAAACAGGAGTTGGCCAGGGGAGTTCGGAAGGGGAGGTCAAGGGGGAGGCCCCTAACATTTTTTAAAAATTATTTTTCTTGTAACACACACTTCCACACCAGTGGGACTCTGCTTTTAACCTCTAGTGAGTAGAGGAGCAGGCACAGGCTAGTCTAGAACAATCAGAAAGCTAGACACAAAAAGGGGAAAGAGGCTAAGGAAGGACAAGACTCTCCAGTGGTGGTGACCTGCAAGGTGTGTGCAATGTTTGTTTTCTTGCCTGAGAACAACATGGGCTACACCTGAATCAAGTGCAAGTTGATCACCCTGTTGGAAAAAAAAGTAAGAGGACTGGAGTGGAGAGTGGCGACCATCCGGGGAATAAGAGAACACGAAGAGTTCTTGGACAGAATGGGGGAACTACAGCGGCAAAGTGAAGACCAGAAGCTTGAAGAGCAACAGCTGAGGCAGAAGAGGGGAATGCTGAGGTGAGGAAAAATGCAGTAGAGGATGCTCCATGGAAAAGGGTGACAGGAGAAGAAGAACTAGACACCACTCTGCACCAGTGGAAGCAGTGGAGCTGTGGAACCGATTCCAGGTACCTGAGGATGAGACTGGAGGACAGCCTGCAGAGGAAGAATCACAGGGGAACCTACATGAGAGTGAGCAAGAGGCTGAAGGTCAGTCAAACAGAGGCGATGAAACCCAGGCCTACAACAAGAAGAAGAGAAGAGTGGTAGTAGTGGGAGACTCCTTGCTGCGTGGGATCGAGACCCAAGTATGCCGCGAAGACCCGTGGACTTGCCAGGTATGTTGTCTCCCGGGAGGACGGATGAGAGATGTGACTGAAGGGTTGCCTGCACTCATAAAGCCCACTAACAGGTATCCCTTTCTTCTCATCCTTGTGGGAACAAATGATACCGCCAAGTGGAGCTACTGTCAGGGTGGAAACTGAGCCGATAGAACCCCAGAGCAGTTCTGATTCTGAGGAGGATCAGCAATCCGTGGGAGAGGAGCCAGCTCATCTCTCACAGGCACAGCAGCTGGCAGAGATTCCTCCTGCTGGCATTCCTGAGATAGATAGTGACCCTGGCAGTGAGAAAGTGTGGGAGGGGGGCTTGCTAGATGCTCGACGCAGACGCAGGGAGCGACGAGTGATGGAGGGCGTGGAAAGGAGGCGTAGCGCCCGTTTGGCGCGCAAGCAACGGCCGCCTCCCATGAACCCAAGGGAAAGAGGGAGGATCTCTCCCTAGCCCATACGTTCAGGGTCTTCAAGTGATTCTCCTTCAAATGGGGTCAACTGTCTACCCGGAGCATAGGCTACTCTGCTGTTTATTGCTTAGTCGCTGGTGATTAGCATCTGAAAGAGTCATTAAGTTGTAAAAGGATTAAAGCCTTGAAAAGAATCCTTTTGTCTGTGTCTTGAGCTGGCTATTGGAGTGTACTGAAAGAGGCCGCTAGGGCGCTCCTGACAGCTATGAAGAAATCATGTCAGACTTGGAAGCTTTGGGAAGGAAACCCAAGAACTTTGAGGCCCAGATAGTTTTCTCATCCATCCTTCCAGTAGTTAGAAGAGGGATAGAAAGGGAAAGAAAAATACTCTGGATGAATGACTGTCTATGAAGGTGGTGCCGGTGCAGGAGATTTGGATTCTGGGACAATGGGCTATACCTCCTGGAAGATGGGCTGTTGGCAAGGGACAGGTTGCACCTCACAAAGGCTGGGAAGAATGTGTTTGGACACAGCATGAAGAACTTCATCAGGAGGCCTTTAAACTGAATCCTACGGGGAAGGGAGATGTAAAGTTGGGGGTAACAATGGATGAAGGCTCATGCACTGCAACGGAGAGAACAGCTCTAATAGCGTCCAATAATAGTCTTCAAAAACATGTAGGAAGAAAGCCAGACTATGAAGCACATGGTCTTCGATGTCTATATACTAATGCCCAGAGTATGGGAAACAAACAGAATGAACTTGAACTCTTAATACAAGAGGGAAATTATGACTTGATAGGTATAACTGAGACTTGGTGGGATGACTCTCATGACTGGAATACAGCAATTGAAGGATAGAACTTGTTCAAAAAGAACAGGAGGAACAGAAAGGGAGGTGGGGTTGCACTGTATGTGAAAAATACATATCTCTGCACAGAAATACAGGAGGATGAGCTTGGTAGCCCCATTGAGAACATCTGGATCAAAATAAATGGAGCAAAGAATAAAAGGAACCTGGTGGTTGGCGTCTACTACCGGCCACCCAATCAAGAAGAAGACAGGGATGAAACTTTTGAAAAGCAAATAGCCAATGTTTCAGGGAAGCATGATGTAGTAGTAATGGGGGACTTCAATTTCCCTGATATTTGTTGGGAGACAAATTCTGCAAACAATGGCCCCTCCAGGAAATTCCAGACTTGTGTAGTGGGTAACTTCATCCCACATAAAGTAGAGGAAGGAACTAGAGGATCAGCTAGCCTTGACTTGATCCTAACCAACAGAGATGACTTAGTGGATAAAGTAGCAGTTACAGGAACTCTGGGGGAAAGCAACCATGTTATACTTGAGTTCTTGGTTCTAAGGGAAGCAAAAGCCAAGTGTAGTCAAACGCGTACCCTGGATTTCAGGAAAGCTGATTTTAATAAAATCAGAACAATGATAAGTAAGGTCCCATGGCAAGCGACTCTAACAAGAAAAGGAGTCCAAGATGGGTGGGAGCTTTTAAAAAAGGAAATTCTCAAGGCACAATCACAAACAATTCCAACAAGAAGAAAAGGTAGAAGACAACAGAAGAAGCCAATGTGGCTTCACAAAAAGCTGAGAGATGACCTGAAAACAAAAAAGGACACATATAGGAAGTGGAAAGAAGGCCAAGCAACAAAGGAAGAGTACAGGCAGGTGGCACAGAATTGCAGGGATGGCGTCAGGAAGGCTAAAGCAGAGAATGAGCTGAGGTTAGCGAGGGATGCTAAAAGCAACAAAAAGCCTTTCTTCAGCTATGTGCATAGTAAAAGACAGAGGAAAGAAATGGTTGTTCAGCTATTAAATAAGGATGGCAAAATGATGACAGATGACAAAGAAAAGGCAGAAGTGCTCAATTCCTTCTTTGTCTTCTCCAAAAAGAGAGTCTATGAGCCCCCTGACAAAGGCAAAGTACAGGCTGAAGGGGCAGGATTGCAGCTTGAGATCGATAGGCATATGGTCAAGGAACACCTCATTACTTTGAATGAGTTCAAATCTCCAGGACCAGATGAACTGCACCCTAGAGTAATAAAGGAACTGGCAGAAGAACTCTCAGAACCACTGTCTATTCTCTTTGAGAAATCATGGAGGACGGGGGAAGTGCCAGATAACTAGAGGAGGGCTAATGTTGTCCCTATCTTCAAAAAGGGTAAAAAGGAGGAACCTGGGAACTACAGACCAGTCAGTCTGACATCAATCCCAGGGAAAATTCTGGAGCAGGTGATAAAGCAATCCATCTATCAGCACCTTGAAAACAATGCTGTGATGACTCGAAGTCAACATGTATTTGTCAAGAACAAATCCTGTCAGATGAATCTGATCTCATTTTTTGATCAAGTAACCTCCCTTGTGGACTGTGGAATGCTGTGGACATCATATACCTCGACTTCAGCAAAGCTTTTGACAAAGTGCCCCATGATATCCTGATGAGCAAACTAGCTCAAAGTGGGCTAGATGAAACAACGATCATGTGGATCCACAGTTGGCTACAGAATTGGACTCCAAGAGTGCTTATCAATGGGACCTTCTCAAACTGGGGAGAGGTAACGAGTGGGGTACCGCAGGGCTCAGTCCTGGGCCCAGTGCTCTTCCACATTTGTATTAATGACTTGGAGGAGGAGGTGCAGGGAATGCTGATCAAATTTGTAAATGACACCAAATTGGGTGGGATACCTAATACTTTGGAAGACAGAAACAAAATTCAAAGTGATCTGGATAGACTGGAGTGCTGGGCAGAAAGCAACAGAATGACCTTTAATAGGGATAAATGCCAAGTTCTGCACCTAGGAAAAAGAAACCAAATGCACAGGTACAAGATGGGGGATACGTGGCTCAACAACACTACAAGCGAGAAGGATCTTGGAATTGTTGTTGATCACAAGCTGAAGATGAGCCAACAATGTGATGTGGCTGCAAAAAGGCCAATGCTCTTTTGTGCTGCATTAATAGAAGCATAGCTTCCAAATCCCGGGAAGTACTAGTTCCCCACTACTCAGCACTGGTTAGGCCTCATCTGGAGTACTGTGTCCAGTTCTGGGCACCACACTTTAAGAAGGATGCAGACAAACTGGAGAGGGTTCAGAGGAGGGCAACAAAGATGATCAGGGGACTGGAAACAACGCCCTATGAAGAGAGACTGAAAGAACTGGGCCTGTTTAGCCTTGAGAAGAGAAGACTGAGGGGAGATATGATAGCACTCTTCAAGTACTTGAAAGGTTGTCACAGAGAAGAAGGCCAGGATCTCTTCTTGATCATCCCAGAGTGCAGGACACGGAATCATGGGCTCAAGTGACAGGAAGCCAGATTCCAGCTGAACATCAGGAAAAACCTCCTGACTATTGGAGCAATACGACAATGGAACCAATGACCTCGGGAGGTGGTGGGCTCTCCCACACTGGAGGCATTCAAGACAAGGCTGGACAGCCACCTCTCAGGGATGCTCTGACTTGGATTCCTGCATTGAGCAGGGGGTTGGACTTGATGGGCTTGTAGGCCCCTTCCAACCCTACTATTCTATGATTCTATGATTCTATGATCTCAGTGACCAGGCAGGTTGACAGGGGAGAAGGCACACTCTCAGGTATCCTGGTCCCAAGTTGATATGGCTTGATATGGCTGTCTAACCTGAGTGCTGTGACAGTCCAAACAACTGCTCCAAGTACTGGGCCCAGAAGCAGCGCCTCCCGATTCAACTCTTTTACTAGGAACATAGGAAACTGCCTTAGATTGAGTCAGACCCTGGGTCCATCTAGCCCAGTATTGTCAACACTGACTGGCAGCAACAGCTCTCCAGAGTATTAGGCAGGGTTTTTCCCCAGTCCTACCTGGAGACACCAGGGATTGAACCTGGAGCTTTCTGCAGACAAAGCAGGGGCTCACCACTGAGCCACACCCATCTGTGCTGCAAACCCTCCTGAACCTCTGAAACCCATAGGCCCTTTGCCCTGGAGCCCTTCACACACGCACATGCACACGCACTCCAAAGATGTTTTGTTACCCAGACAAATCTGTTTCAGTGCCTGATGTGGAATCCCACCTTACTTACTTTCAAATAATAAATTGTCCCTCCTTTTTCTGGCTGGTGTGAGAAATGAGGCAGGAATTGGGAGGACATTATGTTGCATTTTTTGTTTTTCTAACAATAGCAATCCCTGCTCCTGAGGACAGCATTTTGCTAAATGCCGCCTGTTCACTGGAGTGGTAAAATGTGACAACATAATGGCACCAGGAAGTCTGTCAGGGGGTCTGGCTTCCAACAAGAAAAACAGGCAGGTGTTTCTATCTGGAGAGAACTGCATGTGTCTGCATAAAGAAAATAAGTGCCCAAAATGAGGGTCTCCTGATAGCACTGGAGTTGAATCTTGTGGTATAAAGAGTGCCTTGATTCCTTCCTGCTCAATAAATATATTTGCAAGGGGGAAAGGTGTCTGTTTCACCCACTGCAAAGGAGAAGACGGGGGGGCACTTCCTGTGCACAATAAAGAGAAAATAGGTACTTGCCAGGGGGAAGCTGCACACCGAAAGGAAAGCAGTTGGAATGTTGCCAAGACATGTGCAACATGGGCTCCCTTTGCCATTCTTATCCAGCAAGAAATTGTGAAAGAGATGCTCTCCATGCCGCTGTCAGGGTGGAAACTGAGCCCATAGAACCCCAGAGCAGTTCTGATTCTGAGGAGGAACAGCAATCTGTGGGAGAGGAGTCCGCTCATCCCTCACAGGCACAGCAGCTGGCAGAGATTTCTCCTGCCGGCATTCCTGAGATAGATAGTGACCCTGGCAGTGAGAGAGTGCGGGAGGGGGGCTTGCTAGATGCTCGACGCAGACGCAGGGAGCGATGAGCGATGGAGGGCGCGGAGAAGAGGCGTAGCGCCCATTTGGCGCGCAAGCAACTGTCGACTCCAGTGGACCCAAGGGAAAGAGGGAGGAACTCTCCCTAGCCCATAAGTTCAGGGTCTGCAAGAGATTCTCCTTCAAACGGGGACCAACTGCCTAACCCAGAACATAGGCTACTTTGCTGTTCATTGCTTAGTCACTGGTGATTAGCATCTGAAAGAGTCATTAAGTTGTAAGAGGATTAAAGCCTTGAAAAGAATCCTTTTGTCTGTGTCTTGAGCTGGCTATTGGAGTAGACTGAAAGAGGCCGGTAGGGCACTCCTGGTAAAAGGCAAGAGCTTTTAACTGAAGAAGACCAGACCGAGAGGCAGGGCTAGGTGGCACCTCCCACCTCCTCCCTAAGCCCGGTTTCTCTCTTGCCTCCATGGTGTTTGGAGATGGGCTCTTTGCTGGATCTGCCACTTGAGCCAGAACGGAAGGGAAACGAAAAAAAGAAAAAGGGAAGCAGGTGGCAGCCTTTTCCAAGGGCCTTTTCCACAGAGCCCCCCCCCCCCCGGACCCTTTGCCACTGACATTTGGCAGTGTTGGTGGTGAAAAGGTGTGTTTTCCTTTTAAAACAAGGCACAGGAGGAGCGCACACATTTTTAAGCAAAATCGTGCTCCTAGAAGCATGAATTTGCTTTAAGTTCAGTGGTGCAGTGACAGCCATAGTGGTGAGGGTGGAGGGTGCAGCCCTGGTGGGTTCTGGGGGGAGGAATTGGCCCCCAGACCCCCAGAAAGTGCCCACCCCTGGCCTAGATGCTGCGAGAGACCTGGAGACCTTTTGTCATTACACTGAACAGCCCTACGGATGGTACTCTTCTCTTTCCTTCACGTGTGGGATGAGGGCAGAAGTAGGACCCCCTCAAAGATGTCCCTCTTGTTCTGGATTCAGGTGTGCAAATCAGAGGCCTGTGGGGCTCTGTGGAAACCCCCAACTTCTTGGGTCCTCCCCCCTCCTTCCAAACTTCCTCTTGGCCCATAAGCCCCTCTCCTGAGAAGGTGTCCAGGGCAGTGAGCTGGGAATGTGGCCATCTCACATTCCCACGTAGCGCTACAGGCTTGATGTTTTCACTTCTGCTAAGGCAGACTTTGGCCACAAAGTGATGTAGTGTGTAATGCAGCCATGATTCCTGACTGTACTCCCTGGCACCCACCCACCCCAGCTTGTGTGTGTGTGTGTGGGGCGGGCCTTTGCTACACCCTAGTGTCTGTACCAAGAAGAGAGAATTGAGAATTCCCTTACCAGTGAATTCTCCTCCTAATTGTTCACAAGACTGCTCTTGCCCTGTAAGGTGACTGGTCTGGATTTATCACCAGGTCTGGATGAGGCTGTATGAAGACAGGAGTATTGCTTAGAGGGGGTTCCTGGCCTTAGGGGGCGGTGGGAGGTGCCCCCTAGGCCAGCCACTCCAGCTAGGCATTTTCAACTAAACTAAAAGCTCCTGCCTGGTACTGGGCAGAGCAAGGAACACCTGTGCCTGGACCACTGCCTGGTGAACAAGTAGCAGGAGAATTTGCAGGTAAGGAAAATTCTCCCTCCACTCAGAAACAAAGAGGCAGCAAAGCCTGCAGCATTGGGAGTGGGACACATGGTGGGTTATTTTATTTGTTAGATGCCGAAATTTGGTTTCCTGCTAAGCAACAAGACAGCAGAGTACGGGGGGCGGGGGGCTTTTTTTTTTTTTTTAAGCAAGTCCAGAGAGGAAAAAATCTTCCCTGTTTTGACTCCTTTCCTCCTTTCTGTAGTAGTGACAGAGGAGAAGGCAGCCCTTCCAATGATATGACCTGTGCGACACCTCCACCACACACACACACACACACACACACACACACGCTGCTGCTGCTAAAAGGAGAAGGAAAATAAAACTTAGCAAAACCAACATCTTGTTAATTTTGCAAGTCAGGAGTAGCCTTTCAATTCCCAGAGACCATTTGGGTAGCACCATACTTAAACAGAACTAAATGTGACTGTCTTAATGGGGTTATTAATACCTGTCATTTTGCAAGATGGTGAAATAATATGTTGGATTTTGCTTTTTAATGCTTTAAAAAGCTTATGCTAAGTAGAAAAGTATGTTCTTTCCACCTTGCTCCTTCCTTTTTTATATCTTTAAAACCCCATGATGGGGCAGAAAGAAAAAAAGGGTTGTACTTGGGCAACTTTTATATAACATAGTGTGTCAGTGTCTCTCTATAAACATGCTTATAGTATAGGCTAGATGTGGGCTGCTACCTGTTTCCAAGACCCCTTGAGCCATTGGCTGAGCTTCTGGGATGTCATGGGGTGCTCATAAACATTCTGCCTGTTCTGCAAGAATGTGTCAGCAGAATATTGGCAAGTGGAAGCTTCTGTGCAAATCCTTGTAGACACTGCTTTGAGGGACACTAGCTATTAAAGTTAAAGCCACATGGTAGAATAATGCAGGCATGCATGTGCCTAGGGCTGAGCCAATATGAAGGGGTGATTTCTGCAAATTATTTGTCACTTTGGAAAGCCCCCTTTCTCCCAGTGATTTTTCCAGGGTTTGCTGTCAAAGGGAATGAAAGTGTTCACCATGCCTGGAACTGTCCTTTCTTTGATGTTATCTCAAGCATTACAGACTTCTTCAGGCATTCAAAAGTGTGGAGAGGCTGCATGCACTGGCCCCACCCTCCCCAACCCCGGCCACCCCATGTTGACTGACCAGCCTTGAACCCGGCACGATCAGGGTTCGCAATTGCACAGAAGACTGTAACCATGTTCAGCCAAACGCAGTTGCAATCTCCCTTTGGACCTTTTCAGTCAACACAGGGGGATTATGGGTGAAGGCAACACCCCCACACGCACCCTGCACACTCACAATTTTGAAGGCCTGAAGAGAGCTTATGTTATTCCTGATTGGCTAGGATGACCCAATGACCAAGCACTGTTCACAACTTAAATCAGCTTTGTTTGCCCTCACTGATGTCAGCACATGGCCAAATCTGATTACTTACATAGCATTGTGATGTCATCACATTCAGTACAAGATCCCTGATTGTCTAGGATCTTCTTCTCTAGGAAGAAGAAAGAAGACATAACCAAGGGGAGAAATGGCACAGAAGCCATAGCAGGTGGGGGGAAACAATTGCAGGAAATTATTGTTTTTAAAGGTGAATATTCTCACATTTCAGGTTTTTTGGTGGGAGGGGAATATTTCTGCTCCTATGAACACACACTAATTTTGACCCACCTATCAAAATGGGTGAACATTCAGCACAGCCCTAGAGAATGGCAAGAAGATATAAAATTGGAAGCAAGTGGGCAGTGAAATTATTATATTGCTACTTATGGAAACATCCTTAATGGAACTGCAATCTCCAAAACACTCACTTCTGAGCAAATGTCACCAATTTCAGAGATGCTTACTCATGAGTCACTCAGCTAAGACTTGGGGCCACTGCCATTCTCCAGTCATCCACTTTCTCTTGTGGAGCTCTTTTTATGCTGTTTGCTTGCCTGGTGGGGAGCGGGAAGATGCATTAACTGGAGCTAATGCTTCTGGCACGTCCATCCAAACCGCAGCCCACATTGCACAATTGTCTCTGGGAAAAGGGAAATAAACCCAGCAGGTGATCTAGTGATTAAGCCCAGGGCTGCAGAAAATGGAGCAACTTAAGGCACCTGGCAGGGAAGTTTGCCAGAGACTCATTGCAGAATGGGGACAAAGCGCTTGGGAAGCAAGATGAGTGGGGCTTGTCAACATGGGTGCCTTTTTTTCTGTTTACAGTAAGACTTCATCATATTCATTCATTACAGCTGGCAGCAAGTGGTGGGTTTCTCAGCCTCTGAGAAACTGAGCATCAGCAGAATAGGACACTCCCAATTATTTCCTTACAACTTAGCAGGAGGAGCCCAAGGGAGAGAAAGATGAGCATTTCAAGGCTTAAAAGCACACAGGTAACTAAGAGGGAGTAGGGTGCATTCTAGTGTGTGGCAGTTGTCAATTTGTTTTGCCTGGCACTCATCTCTGCTCCCCAGGAATGGAAAAGTGCAATTTTACACTGCTCCATAGTCATGAGTGTGGGATTTTGGCCTTGTTCAGGCAAAGAGTGACTCAGTCCATTGCCCTCCACTGTCCTGCATAACCATAGCCGGCAGTCAAGGGTGAATCAGTCCACCACTTTCCAGCCCCCCCTGGATCTACCATTTGGGAAACATGAAATTTAGGCTGGAATCCTACTGCCTGAAGTGGCTGGAATCCTACTGGATGGCAGTTTGAATGTCATTCTAGGACCACGGAGGGCTGAGTTCAAATCCCCACTCAGCCATGAAGCTCACTGGATGACCCTAGGCGAGCGACTGTCTCTCAGTGTAAGCTGCCTCCTAGTGGTGTTGTGAGGAGGGGGGAGGGGGAGGAGGAGGGGGGAGGGGGAGGGGGAGGGGGAGGGGGGTGCCATCTTGAGCACCTTGGAGGAAAAGATGGGATCTAAATAAAATAAATAAATCCTATACACACTTACCTGGGAGTAACTCCCACTGAACTCAGTAGGGCGCTCTTCTGAATAGACATGTATATGATTATACTGTAAATTATCTTCAGCTCCATAGCTCTGGATCCACATAGGAGGATGGAAGCTGCGGATGTGTCCAGCATCTTAAGAGTTTAAGGGTGCAATTCTATGCAAGTTTAGGCAGAAAAAAAGCCTACAACTCCCAGCATGCCCCAGCCAGCATGCCCCAACTCCCATGCTGGGAGTGGTTGGCTTTTTTCTGCCTAAACTTGCATAGGATTGCACCCTAAATGGTTGAGAATTTCAATGGTGGGTTGAAATTTGTGGCTACATTGTCATGGTCCAACTATCCATATTTCTATGTTTGTCTTACATTTATTCACTCAAGAAGCACAGCCCTTTCCACCTTGCAACCCATCCGCCAAATTAAAAGTCTGGCCCTAAGCAACCTGGGGAAATAAACAGAAAACCTGCCCCCCTACTAGGTTCAAGTTGTCAATGGGTCATTGTTACTATGACCACGGAGCCATCAATTTAATGACAAAACCTCATGTGGGGATTTTTGTTCACCCTCTTCAAAATCTGTGTGAATAGCTTTCTCCTCAGGGGTTTATTGGCACCTTCTTTTTCATCACAAACATAATGCACTGTAAAAGCCTGATTAATGAACCAATAATTGAGTTCTGAAATGTCAAAACCCCATTGCATTAATATTTAGTAGATCACTCTACTGAAACCTACCTGTTCATTCAACAATGACTACCATTTCTTTTCTTCTCCCCTATTGTTCTTTTCCAGAAATTTATGTTAATTTGACTCTCAGAGATAGGGAGAACAGGATCACTTTAAAGGCATGCATTGTCCCACAGGCGGACGTACAACAGGCTGCCAGAAACAAAGCTGGATCTGCCTTGTATCCCTCCAGACGAGCTTCCTTGGAGGCTACCATCAGAGGAGGCACATGGATCCAAACTGTAAGGAAAGAGGCAGTTAATGCTTCTGGTTCTTCTAGGTGGTGGTTTCTTTTTTAACTGCAGCAATTGTGGGAAATGTGATGTTTTCATGCTAAGTGAGTTTCAATCCTACCCAAAATTCAAACTCATTAACATACTCCAGACTGCATTTAATTTTAAAAGGGCAAAAGGCAGAATACATTTAACTACAGGATGTCACTACAGATTTTGAAAATGGTCAGAACAGCCTGAACTGGCCATACAGTTTCGTTGTATTTTTTTTTTTAACCCACTGTATCATGAACATCACAGGAATTCAACCCAATGTGATCAAGAGTGCTGTCTGTATATGTATAAAGAGTCCAAGTAAAGAGCATACTCCACCCAATCAACACAGACTGATATACTTCTTTCCCTCAGAAACAGAACCAACTTCCTGGGCTGGTGATACCAAGAAACTGGTCCTCTGTATTTGTACCTGAATCAAGACAGAAATGTGTGGGTACTTGGGGGATGGTTCCTGGGTTGTGAGCTGGAGATAGAACTGGAGGATGCCAACTTATGAAATAAAAAACATGGCATCTGGCCAAGATCAGAGTGGCTTCTGGATGAGTGACTGGAGCCCAGAGCAGGTCCAAAAATAAGGTCCAGGGGCAGAGCCCAGCATTTTTAGAGAGGTTAAGTGGTGGACAAGTTGTGGCCCTTCAGATGTTTTGGCCTAGAACTCCCATCATTCATCAGTATGGGGTGTACAGGTTAGGGCTGATAGGAGTTGTAGGCCCAAACATCTGGAGGGCCATATGTTGACTAAGGGGTGTGGCTAAAAATAACAGCTGCATATGAAGAGCTACTGAGGAGGTTAGAACCGGGAACATTCAGCTCTGTGCATGGCTGCCTCATATGGTGAGCTATTAAAACTGCAGTCTGGGGCATCTTCCTGGGAATGTTCTGATGGTGTGTGAATGTTGATGGAGTTGTTTTTGCGATGTTATACAATTTATACTTTCCATCTGAAGGTCAAGTATTTATAATTTCTTTTAGCACTTTGCATTCATTTTAAAATGCATGTCATTGTTTTAATGCCCCAAACTTAGAAAGGCCTTCCATCAAAATCTGTTGGGGGTTCTTCACAAAATATGTGACTAATTTCAAGAACTGGCTTGTTGAGGTCCATCTCTTCCTTCTCACTTCTAACCATGAAAGGGAAACAGAATTCTGGAAAGATTGTATTTATTTATTTATTTATTTATTTAAAATACTTTAAACACACCTTTTAGGGTGCACTACCCTCACAAGGTAGCATACAATATTATGAAAGTATATGCATACAAATTACAATGAAACACACCCAGTAGCAGCAACAGCGAATGATTTTAAAGTACCAAATGGAGAAAGGAATAAATCTTGTTGTTGTTGTTGTTCAGTCGTTCAATCGTGTCCGACTCTTCGTGACCCCATGGACCATAGCATGCCAAGCCTTCCTGTCCTCCGCTCTCTTCCGGAGCGTGCTCAAGTCCATATTCATTGCATCAGTGATACTATCTATCCATCTCATCCTCTTCCGTCCCCTTCTCCTTTTGCCTTCAGTCTTTCCCAGCATCAGGGTCTTTTCCAGAGAGTTTTCTCTTCGCATTAGGTGGCCAAAATATTTGAGCTTCAGCTTCAGTATCTGTCCTTCCAATGAGCACTCAGGGTTGATTTCCTTTAGGATGGACTGATTGGACCTCCTTGCAGTCCAGGAGACTCGTAAGAGTCTTCTCCAGCACCACAGTTCGAAAGCATCCATTCTTCGGTGCTCAGCCTTCCTTATAGTCCAGCTCTCACAGCCATACGTTGCTACTGGGAAAACCATAGCTTTATTTTGCAGACCTTTGTCGGCAAGGTGATGTCTCTGCTTCTTACTATGCTGTGCCACAGTTTGCCACAGTTTGTTGTGATCCACACAATCAAAGGCTTTAGCGTAGTCAATGAAGCAGAAATAGACATTCTTCTGGAATTCTCTTGCTTTAGCCATGATCCAGCGAAAGATGGCGATTTGATCTCTAGTTCCTCTGCCTCTTCGAAATCCAGCTTGTACTTCCGGTAGTTCTCGGTTCGCATACTGCTGAAGCCTAGCTTGTAGGATTTTGAGCATAACCTTGCTGGCATGTGAAATGAGTGCAATTGTATGGTGGTTTGAACGCTCTTTGGCATTGCCCTTCTTTGCAATTGGAATGTAAACTGACCTTTTCCAGTCTTGTGGACACTGTTGTGTGTTCCCAATTTGTTGGCATATTGCGTGCAGCACTTTAACAGCATCATCTTTTAGGATTTTAAATAGCTCAGGTGGAATACTGTCATCTCTGCTAGCTTTGTTGTTACTAATGCTTCCTAAGGCCCACTTGACTTCACTCTCGAGGATGTCCGGCTCAAGTTCAGCGACCGCACTATCATGGCTATCAGGGATATTAAGATCTTTCCTGTATAGTTCTTCTGTGTATTCTTTCCACCTCTTCTTCATCTCATCTGCTTCTGTTAGGTCCCTGCCTTCTTTGTCCATTATCATGCCCGTCTTTGCACAAAACGTTCCCTTGAGATCTCCAATTTTCTTGAAGAGATCTCTAGTCTTTCCCATTCTGTTGTTTTCCTCCATTTCTTTGCATTGTTCATTTAAGAAGGCCTTCTTGTCTCTCCTTGCTATTCTCTGGAACTCTGCATTCAGGTGGATATATCTTCTCCTTTCTCCCTTGCTTTTCGCTTCCCTTCTTTCTTCAGCTCCTTGTAAAGCCTCATCAGACAGCCACTTGGCTTTCTTGCATTTCTTTTTCTTTGGGATGGATTGAGTTGCTGCCTCCTGAACAATGTTATGGACCTCCATCCATAGTTCCTCAGGCACTCTGTCTATCAGGTCTAATCCCTGAAATCTATTCCTCACCTCCACTGTATATTCATAAGGGATACGATTTAGGTCATACCTGAATGGTTTAGTGGTTTTCCCTACGTTCTTCAATTTAAGCTGAAATTTTGCAACAAGAAGCTCATGATCTGAGCCACTGTCAGCTCCAGGTCTTGTTTTGACTGACTGTATGGCGCTTCTCCATCTTTGGCTGCAAAAGACATAATCAATCTGATTTCGATATTGACCATCTGGTGATGTCCATGTATGGAGTCACCTCTTGTGCTTTGGAAAAGAGTGTTTGCTATGATCAGCGTGTTCTCTTGGGAAAACTCTATTAGCCTTTGTCCTGCTTCATTTTGTACACCAAGGCCATGCTTGCCTATTATCCCGGTGATTTCTTGACTTCCTACTTTAGCATTCCAACCCCTACGATGAAGAGGACATCTTTTTTTGGTGTTAGTTCTAGAAGGTGTTGTAGGACTTCATAGAACCGATCAACCTCAGCTTCTTCAGCCTCAGTGGTTGGGGCATAGACTTGAATTACTGTGATGTTGAATCGTTTGCCTTGGATTCGTACTGAGATCATTCTATCGTTTTTGAGATTGTACCCCAGTACTGCTTTCCCCACCCTTTTGTTGACTATGAGTGCTACTCCATTTCTTCTAAGGGATTCTTGCCCACAGTAGTAGATATAATGGTCACCTGAATTAAATTTGCCCATGCTTGTCCATTTTAGTTCGCTGATTCCCAAGATGTCGATGTTCAATCTTGCCATCTCCTGTTTGACCACCTTCAGCTTATCTTGATTCATTGATCTGACATTCCAGGTTCCTAAGCAATATTGTTCTTTACAGCATCAGATTTTCTTTTCACCACCAGACACATCCACAGCTGAGTGTCCTTTTGGCTTTGGCCCAGCCGCTTCACTCTTTCTGGCGCTACTTGGAAATTCCCTCTGCTCTTCCCCAGTAGTATATTGGACACCTTCCGACCTGAGGGGCTCATCTTCCGGCATCATCTCTTTTAGCCTTGTGATACGTTCCATGGGGTTTTCTTGGCAAGAATACTGGAGTGGGTTGCCATTTCCTTCTCCAGTGGACCACATTTTGTCAGAACTTTCTGCCATGACCTGTCTGTCTTGGGTGGCCCTGCATGACATAGTTATGGCTTCACTGAGTTACTCAAGCCCCTTCACCACAACAAGGCAGTGATCCATGAAGGGGAATCTTGATGGGCCATATGTAATTCCCTGCGGGGAGACTTTCAAAGATGTGGGACCACCACCGAGAAAGATGAACATTGGTTTGACAGAGGAGGGTAATTCTTGTGTGTTTTATCTCTCAGACAAGACATTTAGTAAACTGCTCTTTCTACCTGCATAAAAGTGGAGAATGCTGCTTGGGGCTGGAGGGCAGTCTCTGTCCCCATGACGTGTTGGCCATGTTTTAAGTCAACCTTTGAATGTGTATTTTAGGCTTGCACAGGTGAACAGGAGGGCAAGGGTGACAGACGGGAAAGGAGTTCTCTCCATAGCGAGCTAGGTAGGTTCAATCAATTGGGGATAATCTCCCTTTGCTAGGCAAGGAGACCTATTTAGACAGAGAAGGCATTTCTGGAACTAATAGAGGAGTTCAAGAGACTCTGGAGTCATGCCACAGGGCACCATTAAGTAAAGCAGCCTCCTCTGTCATCATAATAATGACAGAGTGACCAAGAATAGAAACCAATTGCAGGGGCGCGGACAGTGACTGTGGCAGGCAAACCTCCACAGACCTCTTTGAAATAATAAGCCAGATAGATCAGAGCAAGAAGTGAGCATCAGGGCAGTCGTGGGGTGGGGGATGCTCCTTGTTAAAAACCCTGCAGGCAGGCGGAGATCCTCAGCATAGCCAGGAGAATAGACAGTGACCCTTCCTTGGCATCGTGAGGAGCCTTGTGTTTAAAGGCTGAAGGGTTGCATCTCCCTAAGTGTATTTTTTAATTAACACAAAAATGTGTCATCGTAAAAACCAAGCTCCAAACTGTGGTTCTCAGTTACCCGAAAACCAGATTTATGGTCTCGATGTGAAGTGGTTAGGAAAGACATTCAAAAACAATTAGGCTCTTGGAGAGACGGATTCAAGCAGCTCCGACGGCACTCATTACGCCGAAGAACGGAAAAATAAGGCCATTAGGCTCACCAGATAACTAGGTTATTTGTACTTTTGGGGGAAAATGATTAGTTTCTTTTAATAATGCTTTCTGCCAGCAGTGAGAGGATGGGGACACAAGCCTTCTCACCACACAGTCTCGCATATTGCACGTACGCCAAGTCACTGATGAAGGATGCTCCCATGTGACGCATCAAACCCGATTTTAATGTTTCATGATGCTATCAAAATGAATAAAAGGCAATTACTGCTTTCCTTCGGCACAGCGTCAGACGCTGCTGCCCGTTGAGGGATCAGCAGGAGGAGAAGGGAGTAGTGGCTGGAGAGGGCAGGCATTAAACCCACAGTCATTGTTGGCACACCGTCTGCTTCCCAGTGTTTGTGGCCATGCTGTCAGAAGAGGACTCAAGAATTCACAGGGAAGCAGCTTCAGAGGTCTTTATGCCCAACCTATTTTGTTGCCTTTACGTTTGCACACATTTCTGTGTTCACTAGATACCTCTGGCTGGTTCTTTAACTGTCAGGGTGGAAACTGAGCTGATAGAACCCCAGAGCAGTTCTGATTCTGAGGAGTATCAGCAATCCATGGGAGAGGAGCCAGCTCATCCCTCACAGGCACAGCAGCTGGCAGAGATTCCTCCTGCCGGCATTCCTGAGATAGATAGTGACCCTGGCAGTGAGAAAGTGTGGGAGGGGGGCTTGCTAGACACTCAACGCAGATGCGGGGAGTGACGAGCGATGGAGGGTGTGGAAAGGAGGTATAGCGCCCGTTTGGTGCGCAAGCAACAGCCGCCTCCCGTGGACCCAAGGGAAAGAGGGAGGATCTCTCCCTAGCCCATAAGTTCAAGGTCTTCAAGTGACTGTCCTTCAAACGGGGATCAACTGCCTACTCGGAGCATAGACTACTCTGCTGTTCCTTGCTTAGTCGCTGGTGATTAGCATCTGAAAGAGTCATTAAGTTGTAAAAGGATTAAAGCCTTGAAAAGAATCCTTTTGTCTGTGTCTTGAGTAGGCTATTAGAGTGTACTGAAAGAGATCGCTAGGGCGCTCCTGGCATTAACTTGCCAAACTCCAATTTGGAAAAGACGAGCCCCCTGCCTGTGACCCCCAAGCCAACACCACCCACAATTGCAAAGGCTGTGTGTGTGTGTGTGTGGGGGGTGGACCTACAATTAAATACAAATGCAACCTTCTGCAGGAAAATTCAAATGAGAATGTGTATGAGAGAATTTCCCCTCAAAACACATTTTCCCTTTCCCAGGAGTAGGGAGCCTCAGGCCCAAGGGCCAAATTGGGGTCCCATTCCAGCCCATCATGGTGCCCTGGATGACCACACACCCTTCCTCTGGCCACACACCCTTTCCTCCAGCCACCAACCATTTGGTGGTTTCCTGGCTTTTGCGCAGTTTTTCCCCCATTCTAAAAGTTTAAAATTCCTCTCCCAAGGCTGAGTTCCTGGCAATAAGAGTTTTAAGCCAAAATAGGCTGATATTCTTTATATTTTTGGCCCCATCCACCCCCTGGAACACGGCCCACAACAGCTTATCCAAAATGGAATTCAGCTCTTAGGCTGAAAGAGGTTCCCTACTCCTGAGTTTCACCCTCTCAGACCAACCATAAGATGTAGGACTTTTTCTTGTATTTTGCAAGCGAAGAGGCAATGTTTTGCTTGAGGACAAGGAATGCAAAGAACCCCAACTTCAAGTATAAGCTGACATGATCTGAGCTAGTGGTGACTGTCCAAGAAAGAGATCTTTGGGTTGTGGTGAACAGTTCAATGAAAATGTCAACCCAGCACGCAGCTGCAGTGAAAACGGTAAACTCCATGTTGAGCATAATTAGGAAAAGAATAAAAAATAAGATTGCACAAATCTTATTGGCCTTATACAAATCTATGGTGCGACCACACTTTGAAAACTGTGTACAATTCTGGTCTTCACATCTAAAAAAGGATATTGTAGAGCTGGAAAAAGTGCAGAAAAGGGCAACTAAAATGATCAAGGGGCTGGAGCATCTCCCCTATGAGAGAACATTACAAAAGCTGGGATTGTTTAGCTTGGAAAAAAGGAGGGTAAGGGGAGACATGATAGAGGTCTACAAAATTATGCATGGTTGTAGAGAAAGTGGAGAGAGAGAGACATTTTTCTCCCTCTCTCAAAATACTAGAACCCAGTGGGGTCATCCCATGAAGCGAATTGGTGGGAGATTCAAGACAGATAAAAATAAGCATTTCTTCACACAGTGCTTAGTTAAATGATAGAATTCACTACTACAAGACATAGTGATGGCCACCAAGCTGGATGGATAGCTTTATAAGGGGATGAGACAAATTCACAGAGTATATGGCTATCAATGGCTACTAGTCCTGATGTCTACATGCCACCTCCAGGATTGGAGGCAGCATACCAGCACACCAGGTGCTGGGGAACATGGGCAGGAGCAGCACTCATGTCCTCCTTGTAGGTTTTCTACAGGCAGCTAGCCGGTCGCTGCATCAGCAGAATGCTGGACTAGATGGACCTTTGGTCTGATCCAGCCCTTCTGATGTAATGGGTTGGGTAGCTTGTGAACCTGGACTTCCCAGTCCTCAGGGCAAGGGCCACAGCTCAGTGGCAGAACACACATTTTGCATGCAGAAGGTCCCAAGTTCAACCCTTGGCATCTCCAGTTAAAAAGATGAGGTAGCAACAGGCGAAGGGAAAAACTCTGCCTGGGCCCCCGATTGCCACTGCTAGTCACAGTAGACAATATGAGGCTTGATGGACTCCTAGTCCAATCCAGTATCAAGCAACTGAGTGATGTAGCACTTGCTGTCTATGCAGAGGGTCCCATGTTCAATCCCAGCCACCTCTGCTTTAAAGGATCTGGGGCTGAGGGCTGGAAAAGACCCTGGAAAGCCACTGCCTCTTGGAGGAGGCCTAGACAGACCATTCGCCTGACTCACTCTACAGCCACCTTGCACTAACTCTGCACATGGCTGGCTGGGGCCTGCTGGGAGTTGCTGTCCAACACATCCTGGAGGGCACCAGGTTGAGGAAGGATGCACTCGTCCCCCCAGAGGCACCTCCCTCCTGGGCCACCTGGAATCGCATGGATAGGACACAGATTCATTTTGATTTCCAAGAACGAGGGGCCAAGCCTTTGGTTGCAATAGTTTTGAACTTTCCAGGAACCCTATGTCTTTCCCCCTTCCAGGTCCCTGAATAAATGGCTGCTGGGAGTGCAAGGTTCATGAAAAGCACATGGAGAAGTGGCGGTGGTGGGGAAATAACTGTGATTTCGCTTTCTGAAATCCATTCCTCAGCATGGATCCACCCTCCCACTCTGCATCTTTAGTGTCCCTCGTCACACTTGGACCAACAGTCAAATGTGATGCATTGTGTCTGTTCAGGGTATTGACTCCTCTCTCCTGCAGATTGATTCAGGAGCTGCTACTGGGTATTATATCAAAGGGCCCTTTAGCAGGCCTCTGTGATGGGAGCCAGGGATAGAAAGCCAGGCAGGGTGAAGACGGGGAAATAAGGGACATTATTTCTCTTTTAATGGCATCGTATTTTTCTTTTTAAAAAATCACTATAGAAATGGAATATAAAAGAGTGACTTAAAACAGCATTAATATTCTGGCTTAAACTGAAAAGCACCAGGAAATTCAGAAGACGGAATCACTCTCTCGCCCTCCAGAGCAGTGCTGTCTCTTGAGCACTCAACATATTGTCAGGCATATTGGTACCAGCATGCAATTATTTCCATCACATCCTTAATAAAACATGGTAATCTAAGGAACGAACTAAACATGATGGAAGCAGGCAGGTTTGTTGAGCCAGGTGTCTGCAGGGGGTGGGGCGTCTGATTTTCACATCCAAAGAGGCATGCAGGGGAGGGGAGCTGAATCTTCCCACTCCCCACATTCTGTCACTTCAGACATTTTCCTCCCACACCTGGTCTCTTCCAGTATTGCAGCCACACACAAACACCACCACCCCGGGGGGGGGGGGGGAGGTGACAGGCTGTAGGAAGGTAAGGTGTGGGAGGCTACAGCTCACCCATGCACCCCTTTTGATGTTAAAATTAGAAACACACGCACACCACTTTATATAAGAACAGAGCAGACACATCAAACATATGTGGTTTTTCCCAATATGTCTAGTTTGGGCCAGGCAAGCCTCCCTGGGAAGGAATTCTATAAATGGTGCACCAAAGCTGAAAAGAAAACCCTTCTCTTGTAGCCACCACCTAACTTCCTTTAGCAGGGCAGCCAGGGGAGACCCTCCAAAGATGACCTAAGGGTCCAAGGAGGTACCTAATGCAGGAGAAGTTCCTTTAGATACTCTGGCCCCAAGTCATTAGGTCAACACCAAGCCTTTTAATTGGGCTCAGAAATGGACTGGAAGCCGGTGCAGCTGACAAAGTACTGGTGTCACATGCTGGTATCCACCAGTCTCAGTTAGTAGCCTAACAGCTCTATTTTCAACCAAGGAAAGCTTTCAAGCTGTCTTCAAAGGTAGATCCACATACAATGTATTGCAGTAATCCAGCCACGAGGATTACTCAACAAACCTGCCTGTTCCTGTCATGTTTAGTTCATTCCTTAGATTACCATGCTTTATTAAGGATGTGATGGAAATAACTGCATGCTGGTACCAATATGCATGACAATCCAACTGGGAGGTTACCAGAGTGTGGGTAACTGTCTCCAGGCTATCCCTGCCTAGATAGGGCCACAGCTAAAGCTATACATGCCAAAAGATGGTGGTGGTCAGAGCCAGCATCATGAGTAGGCATGGGTGGGCACCTGCCAAGGGTTCACACCCTAGCAGCGACCCACTGGAAAGAGCCCCTGGAGTTCTTTCTCCTCTTCAATGTTGCAACCTGCTTGTTCCCCTGCCTCTGGCTCTGGCCCAGACAATGGTAGTGGTAAGAAGAAGGAGCAGGACTACTTTCTCCCTCCCTCTCTGCCTGTCAAGCAAGTAAGTAGTGCAATGATTGCTATTTTGGCTGCATTGATAGAAGTATAGCTTCCAAATCCTGTGAAGTACTAGTTCCCCTCTACTCAGCACTGGTTAGGCCTCATCTGGAGTACTGTGTCCAGTTCTGGGCACCACACTTTAAGAAGGATGCAGACAAACTGGAGAAGGTTCAGAGCTTCTCCAACCCGCTCTTTCATTTTACTCAAAACTCAGTCTGAACTAGCAAGACCACCTTGATATTCTTGTGCTTAGAGAGACTTGGGCCCAATTTCACCTTACAGCCATAACTCATCTCTACCCAGTATGCCAGTAAGCTTGTGTGAATCAACTTTTGGATATCCCAGACTGACTGAAGCACTGAGTTACAACCATAAATCACCCTTCATAATAATCATATTCTGCTCTGCTTCAGCAAAGGTCTTTGCTCCCACAACTGTGGTGGGTGGGGGGAGCTATTCTAGAATTTCATGCCTCTAATAGTTAGAAATGACACATTACGGCCACAAGGGATCACAGCTAAAGCATCTGGAACCGTTTCAATAGCAATCACCTTTCTCAGCACTATCTACTCCACATAGTGTGGAAGTAAATATTTCTGTAGGGAAAAATTACTTTGTAAATTGCAAAAATAAATCCATGCGGAATGACCCAATAAATAGCAATTGTAGCATCCTGGCATTTTGCTGGTGTCTGAGTCTATCCCCAGAAAAGCTTTGCCTATTTAAGAAAAGGGGATTCTGTTAAATACTTACTGCTAATTTCTGATTGAAAACCTGCTGGTGAAGTTTTCTTGTGTGTGTGTGTGTGGGGGGGGAGTCTTGAATCCAGAGCAAGACCATGGTATTCCTGTAATGGGTATGTAGATCCTGGCTTTTCAGTGGTGGTAGCAGTAGCATCCATGCCTTTGACCAACCAGGTATTTGTCTGGGTTGTATAAGGACATTTTTTATTTACTTATTTATTTGCACAATTTTTTCTGACAAATAGGACCCAAAAAGGATCCAAGTTAACTTAGTATTTAACACTTCAAAACTATTTATAAATTTAAATACATTGGAACACCATAAAATTAAGAACAGGATAAAAGCAGTCTTTTAAAGACAGCTGTGCTAATAAATTTAAAATCACTCAAAGCCCAAGTGGAACAAAAAAGTTTTTAATAGCTCACTTAAAACTGAACCAAGTGTTAGAATATGTTTGTTCAAACCTGCTATATGGAGGGGGAAATAATAACTGGTTGAAAAGCCACTAAATGGTTGATGCATGTAGGGAGTTGGTTTTGGTTTCACTTTTGCCTGCTTAGTTTGCCTGCTTTAGTTGTGAGAAGATGCCCGTTAATATTAAGTCAAGATCCTCTCGAAAGCATCTAGCTGTCTTCTATCTCAAGTGTGGTTGGACAAAGCATACTCTGCAACATGAAGAAGGGCTAGTCTAATCTCCTTGGGGAGAGAGTTCTACAATGGGGGTGCCTCCTCCACAAAGAAGCCCTCCCTATCCTATATTCCCACCAAACTAGGTTGTCCTGACAGCAGGACGTACAGAAGGGCCTGTAGCAGGTCTGAAGCAGATCTTCAACTACAGGCAAGTTCAGATGACAGGAGGCAGTCTTTCAGATATTCTGGTCCCAAATTGTTTAAGACTTTATTGGTCTTGACTGATCGGCACCTTGATTTCTGCCAAGAAACAAATTGGCAGCCAATGCGGTTGACAGAAGACCGGTGTAATATGTTCAGTTTGGCAAGTCCCAGCCCACATCCTGGCCACCAGATTCTGAACCAGAAGTTCCCAAATACTCTTCAAAGGCAGCCCCACGGGCAATGCGTTGCAGTAATCCAACCTGCACAGCCAGTTCATCTGACAGGCTGAAATGTGAAAGGTGGTCCATAGGTAAAGGTAACGAAGGAGAAGAAGGGGACAAGGGGAACTGGCACAGAAAACAAGATCAAGTGACAGGAATCATGGTTGCTCTGGGGTTTGCCCTGCCTTGAAAAATGTAATAGGTGGCTCCCCATGCAGCCAATTAGAAATCTGGGCTGTGTGACAATCCTGGCCCAAGATGACCTACAAAATGGCAACATCAGGGCCAGCTAAGGCTGCTGGTGGTCATAGATAAACCTGGACCTGGAATCAAATCAAAGTTTTATAATGGTCATAGAACAGCATAACCTAGTCTGGGAGTGTATGTTGTTCAGCCAAAGGGCTCCAAAGATCCTTTGCTGAAGTTCAGGGCTAAAACTACAGCAGGATGAGGGCTCAAGCCTGAAATGCAACAAGGAGACGGTCCTGCCCTATTGACCAGGCAAAGGGCGGAAGTTCAAGCTCCATTGTATTTAAACCTGGCATGGCCGATCCAGAGGCTTGGTAGAGCCTGCCAATCTCAGGAGCTGATGCTGTACACCCATCTTTCTTGCTGAGCCTAAGGAGGGCACTGAGTACACACAATCTTAGTAGGGTAATCTCAGCTGCAGATAACAAGGTTTCTGCATGAAGTCCCCAAGTCACTGGTGGGAGAGCCTCTCAGTCTAGCCAGGGCCTCCGAGCTCCAACCCACCTACTGGAGCCTGCCTCTTGTGCTGAAGGAATCTAGCAGGCGACATGAAATTCATCATCAGGATCAGCTCCAGAGCGTTTCTGTGGCAGTTAATATAAAGGACATTCTGCTCCAGCTGACAGTTTCCCTAGGACTGCAGAAGTGAAGAGAAAGAACACTTTGTCCCCATCCATCCGCCAAAGGAACACCAGTTGCTTTTCAGGCAAGAACAGCAGCAAGGGGAGATCAGCCTGGCCTGAAGTGCATTATAATGCCCGCTTGCAGCTCTCCACCTTGTTCTGGCTTGAAGAACTGAGCTCCCTCCTCTTCCTTTTCCCTCCCCTCGTCTTCTTGCCTGTGGGGTTTGTAAGCCTCTCTCTCTCTCTCTCTCTCTCTCTCTCTCTCTCTCTGTGAGCCACTACAAGACTATAGTCTGAAAAGGGGGATAAAATACAGTCAAAATACACCTCAAAATCCCCTAACAGGGTTCACCTCTTCCAAACTGTTTCCTATGGGGCATTCTCTGTTTCCCAGCACCTGTCCCCATTTTGCCTTTGGGGAGATTTGGGGATGATGCCTTAAAAAAAAAAAGTTGCCAGGGTGTGCTCTTGGCCTCTAGCTTCACTCTGTCGCCACTCCCATAAACTGCCCATCCAGACCATAAATTTTGCTGAATGCGTTTGAATTGCAGCTATAATAAATACAACCAGATCCCCTGAGAAGCAATAAACATTCTGTTAAGTGTCCTTAAGTTTAAAAATAGAAACAACAATAAAACACAAACTATAGTCATATTACTAATGCAAAATGTTTCAGATGCCAGTGCAAAGGAGGAGGGGCTACTGCGGAACAAAAGCAGATGAGGCAGGCAAGAGAGCACCTTTAGCAACACATATGCCGGGCTGAGGCTCAGACTGTGTTACCAGCACAGAAGACTGTGCCTATTTTCTCCATTGGTGAGTAATCCATTCAGTCAATCAGCAAATTTCTTTTTCATCACCTAAAGGGGACCCCCAATTAATAGCATTTATAAACGTTGCAGATGGGAGGTGTGATCTTAGAAGATGCATTTTGCCCCATCACTTTCACGTGGGATGGAATATATCTTCTAAGACATCTGTTAAGAACACAAGCACATAAGAAGAGCCCTGCTGAATCAGACCAAAGGCCTCCCTGGTCCAGCATTCTGTTCACACAGAGCCAACCAGCTGCCTCTGGGAAACCCACAAGAAGGACACGAGTGCGACAGCCCCCTCCCTCCCTCTTGTGTTCCCCAGCCCCCAGCACACTGCCTCTGATGCCGGAGGTAATATATAGTCAACCTGACCAGTAGCCATTAGTAGCCTCAACCTCCATGAATTCGTCTCATCCCCTTCTAAAGCCATCCATCCAGGCTGGTGGCCATCGCTCCATCTTGTGGTAGTGAATTCCATGCACTCTGTGGAGGAAGACCTTCCTTTTATCTGCCCTGAATCTCCCACCCATCAGCTTCATGGGATGATCCTGCATTATGAGAGAGGGAGAAAAATGTCTCCCTATCCACTTCCTCCACACCATGCACACCTCTATCATGTCTCCCCTTACTCACCGTTTTTCTAAACTAAAAAGCCCCAAACGTTGTAACCCTTCCTCCTAGGGGAGTTGCTCCAGCCTCTGGGACATGGTGGTTCCTCTTTTCTGTTGGGCCATATCCAGGCAAAGTAAACATACATTTTCCTTCAAAACTATTGTTTGAGTAATGTGCAAGTGTATGTACATCTAATCAGTCAATTAAAACTTAATGAAAACTTATTTAGCAGAATAAAATGGATAGAGTAAGATTTGGGGAAGCAATCTGCAGCCCTAGTTTCCACCTGCAAAGGGTTGCAGGCGGCACACTCGCTTCTTCCCAGGCCAGCCTGACCCTTGCATCTCTCTGGACTTCGTTCTTGTTTCTCTCCCCATCCCACCCCTGATATTGCATTGATTGACTCACCCCAGGTGCCTTGCAGCTCCCCTCTCTCGACATAATGGAAGCTTGGTATTTGTTTGCTCTTTCCATGGGGTTGTGCATTGCCACATTTGTACCACAGGAAGCAGAAAACTAGTTTAACATCTCATTTATTTCATAGATGAGAAAGTAATTCCCCCCTGAATGATTGTCCTGAACCAAAAATTCAGATAGCAGGAATGTACTGTGGCTGCCAGAGAACGGCAAGTGCCAGCACAGAACAGAGCAGAAATATTTTTTCCTCTCCTGTTCGCCTGAAGTGAAACGCCATTAAATATGATTAAGGTTAAGAGATTGCTAAAATCACAAACAGCCGCCATTCAATTATTTTGCTCTATAAAATGCAACACAGATTGGTGTTATTCCTCCGAAATGTGTTTTTAGGAAAATAACATCACACAACTAATGTGGTTTGGTGTAACAAGCCAGAGAGCAGATCCGTCTTCTAATGCAAAGTTAAAAGCTTCATAATTTAACTCACAAGTTCATCACTTGGTGTCATCAGGGTCCTACACAACAGAAAAGGGGCTTCAGGGAGTAGAAGAAAGGGAAGAGGGCCAAGAATCAGTAAACACCCCACCTAATATTCTTTAAAGTCATGGGTAGCATAGTGAGTCCATCAATTCTATTGCCCATTAAAAGAAACGACAAGAGAATGGAATACAGCAACTTCACGTAACAGTTTTGTTTTTGTTGTTTTTAAATGGTGGGTAAATCACTTGAAAATTTTCTATCATTCTCCAGCATGACCACAGCTGTTTGGGGGTGGGGGTGGGGGAGGATTTATTGGGCTGTTGCAAGTTGTGATAAAAACAAAATATGCAGAGTTAATAAAAAAGTCCCCCAAAACAAGAAAGGCAAGGGAGCGGGAGGCTATGCTAAGCTCATACACTTTCATGGGAGGATGCAAGTCATTTGGAACATGGCTTGTGCATTCTTTATTGCATCTCTGCTTATGTTTAATGTTTTTCAAGAGGCTCCATTGTGCGCTGAACAGCCTAACTGAGCTCAAATGCATTTTCTGACAGTTTTGTTCCAAAAGCTAGGCGAGTTGGAAATTCAGGGGGAAAAATAATCTCAATATGGATTTACTAGTGCCAAGAGACTTGTGGTTATTATGGTTAATAAAATATGAAGAATTACATTATTCTACAGAAAACAGCGGACGTCTTGTCTCTGGTGACAGGGTTCTAAGCATTTTCCATGAGCAAACGGTACAAGAACACAGAGCATCTATATATAATGGATCAATCAATGGGATCTGCAGCTGAAGCAGTGGGAGAGGGTGGATTCTGGAGCTGGTGGGTTGCATTGAACTGGGGAGATTATATATATATATATATATATATATATATATATATATATATGTTGTTGTTCAGTCATTAAGTCATGTCCGACTCTTCATGACCCCATGGACCATAGCACGCCAGGCCTTCCTGTCCTCCACTCTCTCCCGGAGTGTGCTCAAGTTCATATTCATTGCATCGGTGATGCTATCTAGCCATCTCATCCTCTGCTGTCCCCTTCTCCTTTTGCCTTCGGTCTTTCCCAGCATCAGGGTCTTTTCCAGAGAGTATTCTCTTCGCATTAGGTAGCCAAAATATTTGAGCTTCAGCTTCAGTATCTGTCCTTCCAATGAGCACTCAGGGTTGATTTCCTTTAGGATGGACTGATTGGACCTCCTTGCAGACCAGGGGACTCGTAAGAGTCTTCTCCAGCACCACAGTTCGAAGGCATCAATTCTTCGGCGCTCAGCCTTCCTTATAGTCCAGCTCTCACAGCCATATGTTAGTACTGGGAAAACCATAGCTTTGATTAGACAGACCTTTGTCGGCAAGGTGATGTCTCTGCTTCTTACTATGCTGTCTAGGTTTGCCATAGCTTTCCTCCCAAGGAGCAAGCGTCTTTTAATTTCATGGCTACAGTCACTGTCTGCGGTGATCTTGGAGCCCAAGAAAATAAAATCTGTCACTGCTTCCATTTCTTCCCCTTCTATATGCCAGGAAGTGATGGGGCCAGATGCCATGATCTTAGTTTTTTTAATGTTGAGTTTCAAACCAGCTTTTGCACTCTCTTCTTTCACCCTCAACAAGAGGCTCTTGAGATCCTCTTCACTTTCTGCCATTAGGGTGGTATCATCTGCATATCTGAGGTTGTTGATAATTCTCCCAGCAATCTTAATTCCGACCTGTGATTCATCCAACCCGGCGTTTCTCATGATGTACTCTGCATATAAGTTAAAAAAGCAGGGTGACAATATGCAGCCTTGTCGTACTCCTTTCCCAATTTGGAACCAATTGGTTGTTCCATGTCCGGTTCTTACTGTTGCTTCTTGACCCTCGTACAGGTTTCTCAGGAGACAGGTGAGGAGGTCTGGTACTTCCATCTCTTTAAGAATTTGCCACAGTTTGTTGTGATCCACACAATCAAAGGCTTTAGCGTAGTCAATGAAGCAGAAATAGATGTTTGTCTGGAATTCTCTTGCTTTCGCCATGATCCAGCGAAAGATGGCGATTTGATCTCTAGTCCCTCTGCCTCTTCAAAACCCCTCTTGTACTTCCGGTAGTTCTCGGTTCACATACTGCTAAAGCCCAGCTTGTAGGATTTTGAGCATAACCTTGCTGGCATGTGAAATGAGCGCAATTGTACGATAGTTTGAATGCTCTTTGGTGTTGCCCTTCTTTGGAATTGGAATGTAAACTGACCTTTTCCAGTCTTGTGGCCACTGTTGAGTGTTCCAAATTTGTTGGCATATTGAGTGCAGCACTTTAACAGCATCATCTTTTAGGATTTTAAATAGCTCAGCTGGAATACTGTCATCTCCGCTAGCTTTGTTGTTAGTAATGCTTCCTAAGGCCCACTTGACTTCACTCTCTAGGATGTCCTGCTCAAGTTCAGTGACCGCACTATCATAGCTACAGACCTCCATCCATAGTTCCTCAGGTACTCTGTCTATCAAGTCTAATCCCTGAAATCTATTCCTCACCTCCACTGTATATTCATAAGGGATATGATTTAGGTCATACCTGAATGGTTTAGTGGTTTTCCCTACGTTCTTCAATTTAAGCTGAAATTTTGCAAGAAGCAGCTCATGATCTGAGCCACAGTCAGCTCCAGGTCTTGTTTTGACTGACTGTATAGAGCTTCTCCATCTTTGGCTACAAAGGACATAATCAATCTGATTTCGATATTGACCATGTGGTGATGTCCATGTGTAGAGTCACCTCTTGTGCTGTTGGAAAAGAGTGTTTGCTATGATCAGCGTGTTCTCTTGGCAGAACTCTATTAGCCTTTGTCCTGCTTCATTTTGTACACCAAGGCCATGCTTGCCTGTTATCCTGGTGATTTCTTGACTTCCTACTTTAGCCTTCCAATCCCTTATGATGAAGAGGACATCTTTTTTTGGTGTTAGTTCTAGAAGGTGTTGTAGGTCTTCATAGAACCGATCAACCTCAGCTTCTTCAGCCTCAGTGGTTGGGGCATAGACTTGAATTACTGTGATGTTGAATCGTTTGCCTTGGATTCGTACTGAGATCATTCTATCGTTTTTGAGATTGTACCCTGGTACTGCTTTTCCCAGTCTTTTGTTGACTATGAGCGCTACTCCATTTCTTCTAAGGGATTCTTGCCCACAGTAGTAGATATAATGGTCACCTGAATTAAATTCGCTCATGCCTGTCCATTTTAGTTCGCTGATTCCCCAGATGTCGATGTTCAGCCTTGCCATCTCATGTTTGACCACCTCCAGCTTACCTTGATTCATTCATCTGACATTCCAGGTTCCTAAACAATATTGTTCTTTACAGCATCGGACTTTCTTTTCACCACGACACATCCACAGCTGAGTGTCCTTTCGGCTTTGGCCCAGCCGCTTCACTCTTTCTGGTGCTACTTGGGAATTCCCTCTGCTCTTCCCCAGTAGTATATTGGACACCTTCCGACCTGAGGGGCTCACCTTCTGGCGTCATTTCTTTTAGCCTTGCGATATGTTCCATGGGGTTTTCTTGGCCAGAATACTGGAGTGGGTTGCCATTTCCTTCTCCAGTGGACCACATTTTGTCAGAACTCTCCGCCATGACCTGTCCGTCTTGGGTGGCCCTGCACGGCATAGCTTATGGCTTCACTGAGTTACGCAAGCCCCTTCGCCGCAACAAGGCAGTGAATTGATCCATGAAGGGTGTATATATATATATATATATATATGTGCATTTTTCTTCTGCCTGTGCCTGCTTTTCAACACACAATCTTACAGCCACTGAGTAATCACAGAATGCTAGTGGGACCTGCAACAAAATATTGCAGCATGGGGTGCTCCTGTTCAGGGTTCCAACCAGTGAGCCAACTATGCCTCCTTCCAGATTATTCCATTGTATCCCCCCCCAACGTGCACACACACACACACACATGCACACGCACACGACGCTCATCATTATATGGCTACTGAGCATGCTCAGTTCTTATTTGGATGTTTGTGGTTTGGGTTGACTATGTTTTTGCCCCTTTAGTTTTTTTCTAAATAATTTTGTTTTTATTGTTTTCCCTCCACGCAAGTTGATACCTCCCTCTTCTATGTGTGTACTGCCATTTTGGCAACATACAGATCAACACTCACCAACAAATATCACTAATAGAGGAATGATAAGAGCAGCTGTGCTGGATCACACTAAAGGTCTAAAGCATTATCAGGGATATGTCAGGCAAGAAAGTGCCTCTGAACATATACAGAGCGTATTTTCATCACTACTCAATAACCAACCCCGGTCCCCTGCAACCCCACTTCAGCGGTTGTATCTACCAAACCACAGAACAGCCTTCCTATACAGTGGCTCTGAATGAGTATAATCATCTCATCTTTTTTATTCTTTAAGTTGAATTGGGTGGTTAAGTGATTAAATTAACCATCCAATTCATAAATCAGTGATAAATAAGTGATACCTACAGCTAATACAAAACTAGAACTTGTAAGACTGCGTGTCTGAACAAAACAAAGAAGTACAAGGATGGTAAAATAAATACCTTTATGATGATCAAAGTACACAGTGTGGTATATACATTTTTGAGTGACACCAAATTCTTTCCTCAGACAGGATGCAATCAAAAAGGGGGGAGCAGATGTTTCTGGGAGAGGGCATATTATTTAGCACAGTCTACAGTCTCTTTCAATGTTAAGATGACAGTAGAACATTTCTCTCAGGCTAATTAAGAAATATGCCTACTTTCTTTATTTGATTCCAATAGGTCTTACCCTTAGATAACTGTGCATTCTGAAAATTTTGCTTTCCTGGTTTTTGTATTTCCAGTTATCAGTAGGGACACTTGAGGAATTGAGTCTTTGTGAATTCCAGTATGAACCGATTTAATTTGCACCTTCCTGACGAATGTGTTTATCAGAATGTAGTAATCCACAGGCTTTTGCACTTCCTGGATGTTTTGACACAGTTCTCAGCTCCCCCAAAACAAGAATCAAAATACACTTAAAAATACATATTTTGAGAGAATGTAATTTTTAAAATGCATAGTTAAATGTGAATTTTGCATGGACTAAAAAGAAATGTACGGATGGATGCCCAAATGGTACAGAACAGTCTTACGGGTCAGATGAATGCAACACATGCAGGATGTGCTCACCCTTTGTTATTAGATCCTGTTTCTACCAACAGTGGGGGTATATTAAAAACTTTTATTGATTTGTCATGAATAATACAATATCATTAACAACACGAAACCTAATAACAGTCAACGATACAAATAAAACTGTGTTCCCATATCAGCTACATCCTTCTTCCCTGCAGCCCATAATAGTAGGAGGGGCTTCCCTTGGGCAGAAGCTAGGAAAGAAAAACCCAGCTGATTCATATCATCATTTTAACAGGGCACAGTTTATTTATTATTTATTTAGATTTATTTAGACTGAGCCAAAGTGAATTTCAGGAAGTGATTGTGGGGAATCAGTCATTTGATGTTGCAAAAGAGATAAGTTTAAGGGGAAAGTCTGGGACTTACATGCCTTTTAGGGGGGTACAATAATTGGCATAGGACTAAAGGTATAAAAGGAGGTTTCACCTTATCAGCAATGTCCTGCCTTCTACCCTGGTTCTAAGGGAACTTTTTCTTCTCCAAGGGACTGAGGACAG
Source organism: Heloderma suspectum (assembly GCF_057233095.1). Lineage (NCBI taxonomy): Eukaryota > Metazoa > Chordata > Lepidosauria > Squamata > Helodermatidae > Heloderma > Heloderma suspectum. The sequence continues at coordinate 3,210,695 of NC_139463.1, read as the reverse complement.
TGCCTCTGTTGACAAATTTATTGTAAGTCTAACTCTTTTCCTTCTGTTTCTGTACTGAATATGAAAAGTGTGTATGAATAAAACCCTATAACAGTATTTTATTTCATTTCAAACTGTTGTCAGTGTGGGTGTTGTGCTAATTTTACACACACCTATACATCCCAGCATCAAGGCAGTCACTTCTCCTGACCCATGCCAAATTTTAGTTGACAGGAATTGGGAACCTCTCATAATTGCAAACAGGTGGTTTGAAGTAAAAGAATAAACAGAATAAATAAATCACCAGAAAATTCTACTTCCCTACACCAGAACACCCTGCTGCTGTTTAGCCCATGCTTAAAGTAATGCCCAACAAACTGATGAACCTCCTGCCAGATTCCTGGCTTTCCTGCCCAACTTTGCATCTTTAAATCAAATAAGTCTTTTTTATTTGAATAATAAATGAATCACCTTTTCTTAACAATATAGGAAGCTGCCTTATACCGAGTCAGACCCTTGGTCCATCTAACCCAGTATTGTCAACACTGACCTGCAGTGACTCCGTAAAATTTCAGGCAGGTTTTTTTTCCAGCCATACCTGGACATACCGGGGATGGAACCTGGGACCTTCTGCATTCAAAGCAGAGGCTCCACCCCTGAGCTACAGCCCCCAAGTTTGACTGTTTGCGTTTATTCCAATCCACATTCTTAATCCATGGTGGATGTTCCCCTAAATCCCATCTCCTCTCTAAACCTAGCTGCTGTTGAATAATTCTCCCCTCCCACCCTTGGTCTCCAAGCTTTAGGAAGAGGATCCAGCATAGGAAGTGTCAAAATTAGCATCTGCAGCAACACTCGGAATAAAAGAGTTTTGTAGATGTGAGGAGCTGAGACAATATTAAATGTGGATGTGATATGAATCCAATTCATCACAGTGATGAGTGGAAGAGAAAGGCCTGGAAAACCCCACTGTTACTCTGGGATCATACGGTATTAAGGATGTAAGAGCCATGTTGGATCAGCAGGTTCTAAGAGTGCGGTATCCATAGCACAGCAGCTGTTCTGGGGTGCCTACTAGAGGAAGCTAACTTTGGGTCCCAGCATGTACTGGGGGTTGCAGGAGTCTTTCTCACCTCACCTAAGAGGTTGAAGCTAATGACAGAGTGGATGGATGGATGGATGGATGGGATGATCTCTTTCCTCTCCCTTGTAGAACCTTATGCCCCAACATAAGAACATAAGAAGAGCCCTGCTGGATCAGCCCAAGGGTCCATCTAGTCCAGCATTCTGTTTACACAGTGGCCAACCAGCTGTCCTGACAGGAAATCCAGAAGCAGGGCATGAGTGCAACAGCACCTTCCCACCCATGTTCCCCAGCAACTGGTGTACATAGGCATACTGCCTCTGATACGGAAGGAAGCATAGAGCCATCAGGACTAGTAGCCACGGATAGCCTTCTCCTCCAGGAATCTGTCTAACCCCCTTTTAAAGCCTTCCAGTCTGGTGGCCATCACTACATCTTGTGGAAGTGAATTCCATACTTTAACTCTGTGCTGTATGAAGAAGCACTTCCTTTCATCTGTATTAAATGCACACAGCCAATGTTATCCCCCTCCTTCTCTGCCTTTTCCTCCCTGCCATGTTCCATGCCCTACAAACATCACCGCGATTAGCAGTTTTAACATGAACCAGAGAACCGCCAGTAGCAAGGAAGATGTGCTCTCCTGCAAAAGCCCCCAAGGATCTAAAGGGATGCTCAGTGATGTTCCAGTTGCCACCATGTCCATATCAAGCTAGGAGCCTCAGAGTTAGGGGCTGAGATCTGCCTTGGCGAAGTGTAGTCCTTAGGAGCCTCTTAGGAGGTGTGCAATGTCAGGCCCCGTGATTAACAGGCAGTATGAAGCCTGGAGATGGTCTAGTCCTGGTATCAGGAGTAGGAGCTTGGCCTTCTGCCTTCAAGGGAGCACAGCAGGCTCTCCACCGCTATTGCATTCCAGGTTCCACAATGTCCAGTTTCTCTGCACCCTCCAGGACTGGATTAGGACTCAGCCACCTGACCCCAGTCAGATCCGGACCATTCAGTCCTGCTCCTAGAAAGACCATTCACCATGCCCAGCTTCAAGAACAGGCATGGTCAGGCACCTGCCAAGGGTCTGTACCTCAGCAGTTTCCTGGACTTATTCCTCCTCTGCACCACTGCAGCCTGATGGTTCCCCTGCCTCTTGCTCTGGCCCAGACGAGAGGAGGAGGAGGAGATGCCCGGCCTGCTTGTGTGACCCTGCCAACTGCCTAACACAGGTGACAGATTAGTTCAAGTATTTTACCATGTGTGGCTCTAAAATCATAAAGTTCCTTCAAGGGGGGAGGGGCAGGTCAAATATTCAAAGAGGTATTTTATCACAAATTTGTAAAACAAAATAACTTGCAATAAGTATTGAGCAACAGTACAATTCCAGTTTCTTCAGTACCCCTCCAAGAGAGCACACTGCACACCAACAGAAAGGGTGTGTGTGGAATCTGCCAGAGGAATAATAAAGCAAAAACCTCCAACATGCTTCAGAAGTCCTCAGCTCGACAGAAGCCCTCCCACTGAGATACTGAAAGGGGCTTCTCCTCTTGCTGGTACTGCAGCTTGCGCCTGTAGCCTGTAAATTAGGGACAAGTCTCAGTAAGTAAATCCCAGGTCTTTTCCATTTTGTGGAGTTTCTTCTGCTGCTGGCTGGGCTGACTGAGGTATTTTGCCCCCCTCCCGCTCCCACACCCTTACAGGCAATGGTGTGGAAGCAGCTTCGGTGGGGTTACCCTGGCTCCCCGCCTGTCGAGCAAGCCAGTGGGAGCAATGCTGAGAAGGGGGGGCAGGAGTAGTTGGTGACAGCGGCATTGAGAAGGCCAGCTCATGGAGGGAGAGGGCCCATGGGGGGTGTCTTGCTCAGGGGCCCTGCTAAACCGGGAGCTGGTACGGCCCCTCAACCCTTTTTGGGGGACTTCAATGTACATTCAGAGGCTGTCTTCACAGGGGCACCTCGGAACTTCATGGAGACCATGGCTTCCTGGGAGCTGTACCCTATTCTAACTGGGCCCACCCATGTCGCTGGTCATGCACTACACCTTGTGTTTGTTTCTGGAGAAGCAGGGAGTGATCTGGAAGTCGGGGTACAGTCAGGGCCAGAAATATTGGAGCAAGGATAACTGTTTTGGCAGTTGGCCTCTATACACCACCACATTGAAGTTGAAAGGAAACACACCCAGATGGGAGTGAAGTCAGGACTTTCAGCTGTAATTCAAGGGGTTTGACAAAAGTGGGGCACTAACCATTCAGGAAGTACAGCCAGTGGCATGCACACACACCCATGGTTCAATCCATGGTTACGAGCCCTGAAACAGGAGTTGAGACAGCTAGAGCGCCGGTGGCGGAAGTCTCGCTCCAAAGACGATCGGACACGGGCTAGAGCTGTATCTTCAGCTTATCACGTGGCAGTGAAGGCAGCAAAAAAGGAATTTTATGCTGCCTCTATCACGTCCGCAGAGTGCTGTCCCAGAAAGCTGTTCCAAGTGGTCCGGAGCCTGGTCAGTCTAGTTGCTCCGGAACCACTGGAGCATTCTAAGGCCTCCTGTGAGGCCTTGGCAAGGCACTTTGTGGATAAAATTGATCAAATCAGGAGTGTTATTCCGTGCGCCGTGGATTCAGTTAGAGAGCGAGAGGTGGCCTGTGGCAAACCAGTTTTGTGGGATCGGTTCCAGCTTCTTCCTTCTGATGAAGTGGACAAGGTGCTTTCATCTGTAAAGCCGACCACCTGCTTACTGGTTCCTTGCCCATCTTGGCTCATTATGAGCTGCAGAGAGAGGCTGGGTGAAGGGATCAGGGTGGTGGTGAATGCCTCCCTTGAGGAGGGAGTGATGCCATCAGCTCTCAAGGAGGCAGTGATAAGACCGCTCTTAAAGAAGCCCTCCTTGGATCCCCAAGTTTTGACCAACTTTCGCCCAGTCTTGAATCTGCCATTTTGGGGCAAGATAATTGAGCGGGTGGTGGTGATACAGTTGAAGGCACACTTGGAAGAAGCCGATTCTCTAGATCCATTTTAATCGGGCTTCAGACCTGGGCATGGGACAGAAACGGCCTTGGTCGCTTTGGTGGATGATATGAGGAGGGCTTTGGATAGGGGTGGATACTTCTTCCTTGTTCTCCTCGACCTCTCAGCAGCTTTTGATACCATTGACTACGGTATCCTCCTGGACTGCCTGGAGGGGTTGGGCATTGGAGACACCATATTATGGTGGTTCCAGTCCTTCCTCTCCAGCAGATACCAGAGGGTAGCACTGGAAGAGGAGGTGTTGGATCCGTGGCCACTCATGTGTGGGGTGCCACAGGGTTCCATCCTCTCCCCAGTGCTATTTAACATCTATGTGAATGCGCTGGGGGCTATCATCAGGAGGTTTGGGGTGCGGTGTCATCAATATGCAGATGACACACAGCTCTACCTCTCGTTCAAATCTTCACCAGGGTTGGCTGTAGAATCCCTGTCTAAATGTCTGGAGACAATGAGTGGCTGGATGGGGAGGAATAAGCTGAAGCTGAACCCTGACAAGACCAAGGTACTTTTGGTGGGAGACAAGAATAGGTTGGGGGATGTTGACCTGGTGTTGAATGGGGTACGGGCGGCTACCCTTGAAAGACCAGGTCTGCAGCCTGGGGGTCATTTTAGAATCCCAGCTGTCCAGGGAGGCTCAGGTGTCAGCCATGAGCTGGACAGCGTTGTATCAACTCCATCTGATACAGTGGCTGCGCCCCTACCTTCCTGACCATCTGCTCCCATTGGTAGTACATGCCCTGGTCTCCTCTCATCTAGACTACTGTAATGCGCTCTACGTGGGATTACCCTTGAAGATGGTTTGGAAGCTGCAACTGGTGCAGAACGCGGCGGCTCGCCTGATTAAAGGTAGCCACCAGCATGATCACATCACTCCAGCGCTGAAGGAGTTGCACTGGTTACCAGTGGTTTTCCAGGCCAAGTTCAAGGTGTTGGTTTTGACCTTTAAAACCCTATACAGTTCCGGCCCAGCCTATCTCAAGGAGTGCCTCCAGCAACACCAGACAGGCCGCTCAACAAGATCAGCCTCAGATGGCCTTCTCTCTGTCCCATCAGCCAGGACAGCTAGGCTGGTGAGGATGAGGGAGAGGGCCTTCTCTGTGGTGGCCCCCACTCTGTGGAACTCCCTCCCTAGGGAACTCTGCCATGCCCCCTCTTTAATGAGCTTCCACCACGCACTGAAAACTTGGTTATTCAGGCAGGCATTTGGGGTGGGTTAGGGTATTTTAAAATAATGTTTAATGTATAATTTTACTGTTTTAAATTGTACTGCTGTACATCGCCTAGAGTGGCCAGGTGACCAGCCAGATGGGTGATTAAGAAATTTAATAAATAAATAAATAAATAAATAAATAAAATAAAATAAACCTAGTTCCTGAGCACAGGATCAATCAACACAGCTAGACAGAGTCATCTGGCACTCCCTTGAGAACCCCAAAACATTCTTACATTTACGCACATCCAGTTATTTATCTGAGAAGCTATTAGGTGCTGGGTGGGGCGGGAGAGAATTAAAAGCAAAGACCATATTATCAAGAATCTGGAAGTTGCATAACCTTTTTTTTTTTTTTTTAGATGGACGATGAATCACCTTAATTTACAAAGAAAATTATTTTCACAGAGGCTGGAAAGGAGATACATCTTCATTTCCACTCTTGTTTGTGAATTAGCCGCTTTGTCAACTGCCACAGAGCAAATAACTGCGCTCAGCTTTACACTCCAATCCCTTTGTGTGTGTGCGCATGCGCGCGCACGCACGCACCCCCCCCCCCTTGCTGACAACTGCAGCATAAGGACTGGGCTTTGGAAAAGCAGCCATAAGGCCATGATCCATTTGCTCAACCAAATAACCAGCTGGGGGTTTAAAATGCGTACTTTTTAATTGGGTGATAGGAGGATTGGTAATCACACAAAAAATTCCCCTTCCTTCACTCCCCAAAGTCCTTCTCTGCCTGGATCCTGAGTAGGGATGTCGGAGAAATCTCCAATGGAATCAAATGAGGTCGGATTTCTATGAATTTGACTTGTGGGTTCTGCAGTGGACTGGCTTTTCCTAAGTTACACAGATTCTGTGGACTTGTGGACCTCTAAAAAAAAAACTTTCTGGAATTTTATGGAAATTTAGTCACAGAAAAATAGGTAAAATAAAAAAAAAACCTGGCTAAAAATGTGCATTTCCCCCATAGGCTAAAGCATAAAAATGCACATTTTGGGGAGATTTGTGCATTTGGGGAGATTTGTGCATTTGGGAGGATTTGCATATTTTTGCAAATGTGAATTTGCGCAAATTTGGGAAATTGTAAAAAATCAAATTCTGTCAATGAGCAGATGACAGAATGAAAGGCACCTGGCAGTCCACAGAACGCAGATAGATTTTTCAAAATCTGTACATCCCTAATCCTGATGTACCAACACTCTTATTTAGATATTTAGTTACTTAGTTTAAATATTCATATACTACCTTCCAGCTTCCAGGGTGATTTGCACAAAAAACAAGATAAAATACATAGATGAAAGATAACAAACATAACAAAAATACATGAAAAAGCCTGGGAGAGTAAACATGTCTGTGCCTGGTGCCAAAAAGATAACACTGTTGGCACCAGGCAAACCTCCCTGGAGAGGGAATTCCATGGATAGGGTATCACCACTGAGAAGGCTGTCTCCCTGGCTGCCCACCTGACTGACCTTGGATGGCAGGGGCAGCTGGAGGAGAGTCTCCAAAGATAAGCTCAATACCTGGGCAGGTTGGTGAGGAAGCAGATCTGGGGCCTAAACCCTGCAGGGCTTTAAAAAGGGAAGCACCAGGGCTTTGAAGTGTGCTTGGAAATGGACTGTCAGCAATTGAAGTCATTCCAATACCAGTGAGATATGGTTCTAGATTGCTCAACAGTCTCCCTTCCTAAGCTAGCTGAGGTGGTCTCGGTGTTGGTGCTGGGGTCTCTGCAGCTTGTTGCGTTGCGGAACTTCAATATACATGCTGAGGTCACCTTCCCGGGAGTGGCTCAGAACTTCATGGCCTCCATGGGTCTGTCCCCATTAATTTCTGGACCCACTCATTCAGGAGGGCACACTTTGAATCTGGTCTTCTGTGTAGGATGGGATGATGGAGAACTGGGGGTGGAGGAACTTTCTGTAGTTCTCTTGTCATGGACAGATCACTACCTGGTGGGGTTTCAACTTGCAAGGACATGGAGCCACTGCAGGGGTGAGAGGCCAATTAAGATGGTCCACCCCAGGAGACTGATGGATCCGGACGGTTTTCTGATGGCTCTTGGGGATTTCCCTGTTACCTCAGCAGGTGATTCTGTCAAAGCCTTGGTTGATCTCTGGAATCAAAGCAGTTCCAGGTGGTTGACACTATCATTTCTGAGCATCCTTTCCCATGGAATGGAGCCTGGTTTTCCAGGGTGCTGCAGGCAGTGAAACAAGGTTGGAAGAAAAAGTAAGAGGACTGGAGTGGTGACTGGTGACCCTCCAGGGAAAAAGAGAAGACGAAGAGTTCTTAGACAGGATGGTGGAACTACAGCAGCAAAGTGAAGTAGAGAAGCTAGAAGAGCAACAGCAAGGTAAGGCAGAAAAAGAAAATGCTGAGGTGAGGAAAAATGAAGTAGAGCATACTCCTGGAAAAGGGTGACCATTAGGAGAAGAAGAACTAGAAGCCACTTTGCACCAGTCGAGGCAGTGGAGCTATGGAACCGTTTTCAGGTACCTGAGGGTGACACTGGAAGACAGCCTGCAGAGGAAGAATTACAGGGGACCCCGCATGAACATGAGCAAGAGGCTGAAGGTCAGTCAAGCAGAGGCGATGAAACCAAGGCCTACAACAAGAAGAGAAGAGTAGTAGTAGTGGGAGACTCCTTGCTGCGTGGGTTTGAAACCCAAGTATGTCGCGAAGACCCATGGACTCGCCAGGTATGCTGTCTCCCGGGAGGATGGATGAGAGATGTGACTGAAGGGTTGCCTGCACTCATAAAGCCCACTGACAGGTATCCCTTTCTTCTCATCCTTGTGGGAACAAATGATACCACCAAGCAGAGCTACGAAGAAATCATGTCAGACTTTGAAGCTTTGGGAAGGAAATCAAAGAACTTTGGGGCCCAGGTAGTTTTCTCATCCATCTTTCAGTATGAAGAGGGATAGCAAGGGAAATAAAAACACTCCAGGTGAATGACTGGCTACGAAGGTGGTGCCAATGTGAGAGATTTGGATTCTGAGACCACGGGCTATACTTCCTGGAAGATGGACTGTTGGCAAGGGACGGGTTGCACCTCACAAGGGCTGGGAAGAATGTGTTTGGCCACAGCATGAAGAACTTCATCAGGAGGCCTTTAAACTGAATCCTACGGGGGAGGATAAAGTTGGGGGTAATAATGGACGAATGCTCATGCACCACAACAGAGAGAACAGCTCTAATAGCACCCAATAATAGTCTTCACAAACATGTAGGAAAAAAGCCAGAGTATAAAGCACATGGTCTTCAATGTCTGTATACTAATGCCCAGAGTATGGGAAACAAACAGAACAAACCTGAACTCTTAATATGAGAGGAAAATTATGAGTTGATAGGTGTAACTGAAACTTGGTGGGATGACTCCCATGACTGGAATGCAACAATTGAAGGATATAACTTGTTCAAAAGGAACAGAAGGAACAGAAAGGGAGGTGGAGTTGCACTAAATGTTAAAAATACATATCTCTGCACAGAAATACAGGAGGATGAGCTTGGTAGTCCCATCAAGAGCATCTGGGTTAAAATAAATGGAGCAAAGAATAAAAGGAACCTGGTGGTCGGAGTCTACTACCAGCCACCCAATCAAGGAGAAAACAGGGATGAAACTTTTGAAAACCAAGTTGCCAATGTTTCAAGGAAGCATGATGTAGTAGTAATGCGGGACTTTAATTTCCCTGATATCTGTTAAGAGACAAATTCTGCAAAACATGGCGCCTCCAAGAAATTCCTGACTTGTGTTGCTGATAAGTTCCTCCTACAGAAAGTGGAGGAAGGTACTAGAGGATCGGCTATCCTTGACTTGATCCTAACCAACAGAGATGACTTAGTGCACAAAGTAGCACTTACAGGAACACTGAGGGAAAGCGACCATGTTATACTTGAGTTCTTGGTTCTAAAGGAAGCAAAAACTGAGCCAAATGCATACCCTAGATTTTAGGAAAGCCAATTTTAATAAAATCAGAACAGTGATCAGTAAGGTCCCATGGCAAGCGACTCTAATGAGAAAAGGAGTCCAAGATGGGTGGGAACTTTTAAAAAAGGAAATTCTCAAGGCACAATTACAAACCATTCCAACAAAAAAAAAAGGTGGAAGACAGAAGAAGCCAATGCGGCTTCACAAAAGTTGAGAGATGACCTGAAAACAAAAAAGGACACATATAGGAAGTGGAAGGAAGGCTAAGCAACAAAGGAAGAGTACAGGCAGGTGGCACAGAATTGCAGGGATGGCGTCAGGAAGACTAAAGCTGAGAACAAGCTGAGGTTAGCGAGGGATGAAAGAAGCAACAAAAAGGCTTTCTTCAGCTACGTGCATTGTAAAAGACAGAGGAAAGAAATGGTGGTTCAGCTATTAAATAAGGATGGCAAAATGATAACAGCTGACAAAGAAAAAGCAGAAGTGCTCTATTCCTACTTTGGCTCAGTCTTCTCCCAAAAGAGGGTCTATGAGCCTGCCGGCAAAGGCAAAGTACAGGCTGAAGGGGCAGGATTGTAGCCTGGGCACGTTTAGCCTCGAGAAGAGAAGACTGAGGGGAGATATGATAGCGCTCTTCAAGTACTTGAAAGGCTGTCACAGAGAGGAAGTCAGGATCTCTTCTTGATCACCCCAGAGTGCAGGACATGGAATAATGGGCTCAAGTGACAGGAAGCCAGATTCCGGCTGAACATCAGGAGAAACTTCCTGACTGTTAGAGCAATGCGACAATGGAACAATTCCCTAGGGAGGTGGTGGGCTCTCCCACACTGGAGGCATTCAATATGAGGCTGGGCAGCCATTTGTCAGGGATGCTCTGACTTGGATTCCTGCATTGAGCAGGGTGTTGGGCCCAATGGTTTTATAGGCCCCTTCCAACTCTACTATTCTATGATTCTATTATTCTAAGTGGGATGTCAACTAGAGTGACATTGACAGAAAACTCAGAACAGGTCTGATGGGCATGAGCTCATTTGAAAGCCTACTCTGTGGCAATGAGGGCAGCGAAGAAATTGTACTTCTCTGCCACCATTGCATCTGCTCAGAGTCATGCAGGGGAGCTTTTTTGCATAGTCAGAGGCCTGATACACTCTGTCCTACATGAGAAAGAGGTGGACCACTCAATAGGCCACTGTGACGAATTTGAGCAACAGTTTGTAGATAAAATTGATCATGTCCATGCCTACTTGGATGCCATAGTTGATACAGGTCTAGTGGATATAACTTTGTCTCCTGCTTGTGCAGTTATGATGGATACCTTTCAGTTTGTACAGTCCAAGGAGGTGGACAGGATCCTTGGGGAGGTGAGGCTGGCCACTTGTTCACTAGACCCTTGCCCGTCCTGGTTTATAAAAGCAGCTGGGGGGTGGGGGGACACTGGCTGAGTGGGTAAGGGCATGACTCCATCTTGGCTAAAAGAGGTGGTGGTAAGACCTGTGTTTAAAAAATTTCCTTGAATCCCACTGTATTGGATAATTTGTGGCTGGTCTCCAATATTCCGTTCTTGGGTAAGCTGCTGGAGTGTGTGGTGGCTTCGTAGCTCCAGGGATTTCTGGATGAGATGGATATCTAGATCCATTTTAATCTGGCTTCAGGCCTGGTTGTGGGACGGAGACTGCTTTGGTCACCTTGGTGGATGATCTGTGCCAGGAACTGGACAGGGGAGGGGGGTGTCCTTGCTGGTTCCGCTGGACCTCTTAGTGGCTTTCGATACTATCAACTATGGTATCCTTCTGGGGTGTCTGAGATGGGACTGGGAGGCAGTGTCATACCATTGCTCCAGTCCTTCTTGGAGGGGTGATCTCAGAAGGTGGTACTGGGAGATTCCTGTTTGACACCATGGCTGTTGGCCTGTGGTGTCTCCCAGGGTTCCATCTTCTCCCCCGTCCAGTTCAACCCAATTCAGCCAGTCTGATTAAGTCCCACATTATCCCATTCTAAGGATGTCGGAGGAATCCATTTGGGGGTGGAGTTTGATGAGCTTTCATTGATTTGGTCCCCAGACTTTGGTCCGTTTTCCACTAACTGGACCAAGTCAGGCCAGTTAGTGGATTTTCCACTAGTGGATTTTCTGTGTTTTATAATTTGTGCAAATAATGGCTGAATTTTGCACAAATTGCACAACATATGGCCACAATTTGCACAAATTTATGCAAATTTGTGCAAATTACAGCTCATCCCAAAAAACATATGGAAAAAGTCTCCAGAGTTCAGGGAAAATGCATGGCTTAGCTGGCAAAAACAAGCTGAGGGGGGCATGCCATGGAACACTGCCAAGGCCAAAAAGGGCTGGACTTCCAAGCAATGGATATCCCTACCCCTATGTCAGGGGTAGGGAAGCTGAGGCTCTCCCAATGTAGTTGGACTTCAACTCCCATCAGACCCTACCAGCATGGCAATGGGATGACGGGAGTTGTACTCCAGTGACATCTGGAGGTTCCCCCACCCTTGCCCTAAGGCAGCCATCCGCAGTCTGGTGCCCTTCAGAGGCTTTGGACTACAACTCCTAGGATTCCTGACCAGTGGCCATGCTGGCTGGGGTTGATGGTAGTTGAAGTCCACAGCATTTGGAGGGCACCAGGTGGGGGAAGGCTGCCCTAAGTCGGGAGACACTTCCCTACAGGGATGTCACAAAATCTGGGTACAGGGGGCTGTACTGTCCTTTTCCACAAAGGTGGAGTAACAGATCTCACCCAAATGAACTACTCTCAGCTCCCAACCTGATTTGCATCACGGATATAATCAAAGCTGCCAGTTTTCCCACTGAAAAAGGAGAATTGGTTTTATAGCTAATCTCTCCTCCTGCCCCCTTCCCTGCCTTCTCTCCTGCCTTTGTTCCTTTTGGGGCTTTTATAACTGAAGATATTGGCAAGTAAGATAAGCCTTGCAAGAGCTGAACTTGCTAGATCAAAACAAAGCATTTTGCAAACTCATTAAAATAAGCATTGCTGAACCTGAGCCAGTAGAGCAAAACTGATTTGCAGTTTAATTAATTACTCACTTCGTAAACGTGAGTTGCTCAGTGCCTTGATGCCGGTAAGGTCTTGACACAATGATAGCATCTTTTAACATGCTATCATTAAATAGCATATAGATGGGTGGCATCTATATGCAAGACTTTAGAGCTATCTATTTTTTATTTTATTTATTATTAAATTTATTAATAGCCCATCTGGCTGGTCACCCAGCCACTCTGGGCGATGTACAGCATACAATAAAACAGTTTAAAACAATCAAATTCTACAATAAAAACATTTTCTAAAATACCCTAACCCACCCCAAATGCCTGCCTGAACAACAACGTTTTTAATGCACGACGGAAGCTCATTAAAGAGGGGGCATGACGGAGTTCCCTAGGGAAGGAGTTCCACAGAGTGGGGGCCACCACAGAAAAGGCCCTCTCCCTCGTCCCCACCAGTCTAGCTGTCCTGGCTGATGGGATGGAGAGAAGGCCATCCGAGGCTGATCTTGTTAAGCAGCCTGTCTGGTGTTGCTGGAGGCGCTCCTTAAGATAGGCTGGGCCGGAACCATATAGGGTTTTAAAGGTCAAAACCAACACCTTGAATTTGGCCCAGAAAACAACCGGTAACCAGTGCAACTCCTTCAGCACTGGAGTGATGTGATCTCGCTGGCGGGTGCCTCTAATCAGGCGAGCCGCCGCGTTCTGTACCAGCTGCAGCTTCCGAACCGTCTTCAAGGGTAACCCCACGTAGAGCGCATTACAGTAGTCTAAACGAGAGGAGACCAGGGCATGTACTACCGATGGGAGCAGATGGTCGCGAAGGAAGGGGCGCAGCTGCCATATCAGATGGAGTTGATACAGCGCTGTCCGGCTCACAGCTGACACCTGAGCCTCCATGGACAGCTGGGAGTCCAAAATGACCCCCAGGCTGCGGACCTGGTCTTTCAAGGGTAGCCGTACCCCATTCAACACCAGGTCAACATCCCCCAGCCTCCTCTTGTCTCCCACCATCTAGCAGCTCAGATTCACCAAAGTGCACAATCAATTCCCTTGTGAAAGGGCTCATGTATGAATTTGGCTTTGAACATGCAGCTCAGGTTTTGCAAGGTTTATGTTACACTCCAACTGTCTTGCAAAAGGAACTGGTGGAAACATCAAAGGCAAGCAAATGATCCTAAATCTATTATTTCCCCAGAATTTGGCAGACATGTATAACCTCTCCTCCCTTTCCACTGAGTTTAGCTTTAAAAGAGTAACAAAATCCAAAGCAAATAAAATAAAGATGAACAAATGACCCTAGTTTGTGCTGCCTTCCGGTAGCAAAAGGGCTGTTACGGAAGGAGTCCAAATATGTAAACATAGCAAAAGGACCTGGTGGGCTCAAGGCAGCCTTTCATGTCTGGCAGCCCCTCTGGTGATCAGGCAGCCAGTAACCCACCCCCTGGAGCGTCTGATTGCTTAAGTATCTCTTTGCAAAGTGTTTATATCTTTTGCATGAATGTTTCATCAGGTAGCACAGCAACCCACTCTCCTGGGAAACAGACAGCTCTGGAAAGACACAACTTCTCTTTCCTCTTATTTGGAAAGATTCATCAAAAGAGAAAAGATCATTTATATTCTGTGATGGAGAACTCGGCCTGCGTAAGACCCAGGCTTCGCAGGGCGTCATTGTCTTTGTCCATCAGAGAAGGTGGCAGGTGAGGGAAGGAAGGACCGTGGAGCTCTGATGATGGTGCAACCGTCCCACAGGCATGGCAGCCTCCCTCAAGCTGGTGCCCCGGCACATGCGTTGGACTGCAAATCCCATCATTCCCAGCCATGGGCCATGCTTGCTGGGAATGATGGGAGGTGTAGTCCAGCACATCTGGAAGGGACCAGCTTGAGGGAGGTTGCTATGCAACTATGCTTGAGACCCACTTGGGCATATCACACAAAATCTGAAACAAAATGAATTTGCTCCTGAAAATTCTCTTCTGCAAATCTTGATGTCAATTTTTTTTTTCAGATATTCCCTGAATAATCTTCAGGTTGGGTGAATATTCGCTGAATATCTGAGATCTGTATCACATTTGATCTCGCTGAGTGAGAATTGTATTATGTATTTGATCTATACCCCACTTTTCCACCCATCTCCCAAAATGATGTTTAAGGCAATTCAAGTAATAAAAGCAAGATTTTTAGAAAAGCACAGTTAAAACAATCATGAAAACAAATAGATTAGAAATACAATTAATAACAACAATTAAAGAAATATTAGATATCAGGTGTGCAGTATTTGATAAGCTGTCATACTTGGTGGCATATACAGTGATTCTTGATGCAAACAACTAAACCACATATTTGTGACTGGCGTTGTAGCTGCTTCTCATGCAAGACATAAAGCTCAAGACCTGGACTTTCATTTTTTAAAAAGAAAGAGAAATTTGAGGAGTGTCCTTCCTTCAGCAGGCTAGTTAAAGGGTATGCGCGATCTTGAGTGTATACCCATAACTGTGAACTGCCCAGAGAGCTTTGGCAGCTGGGCAGTATAAAAATGTAATAAACAAACATTGCCCACCCCTCCCTTGGACAACTTAACACCCATGTGGTCAGTTTGCCATCTAGCCCCAGCCCGTTTCCTCAAGGCACAGGAGACCACGCATTAGCCTGTGGGTCATTTTCTGCAAGCCAGCACCTTTTGCCCCTGCTGCTGCTGCATGGCGACTGCCGAATCGTTAAAGAGGAAACATTTTCCCACAAGGGGAAGGGCTTTGATGGACCAGAGGCAACCCATGATCCAGGCATCATCTATTCCTGACCTTAGGGGGACATCCATTTACATAATATTTGCATATGCCAATATATATGTATAGAAGCAAATTTAGAAGTAATAATAATAGTTTAAATAGAAATACAGCAGACCACATCATAGTTTGGAAGACTGGGACCAGGTGCCCCGTGTGTCTTGCTCAGTCTGCTGTCCAGGTGTAACGGGTGACGGGCAACTTCAAGGCCCTTTCGCTCTTCCTTCTGAGGGTGCTTTGTCTTTAAACCAGAATTGGACTGGGCAAGCCTTCAAATAGTGGATGTCATCAAAACAGAGGATAGTCCTCTGGCAGCCCTTGGGGCTGTCCTGTGTAAAAGAGGACACCTGACCATCTTAAGTCCATTTTAATTGTAACTTTTCTTTGTTTGGGTTTTTAATTATATAGTTGCTTCTGGTAATCTGCGGGGGGGGGGGTTATCACTAGAAAACATTATATTAAGCCCTTATAAATATAACTACTAAATAAATAGGGGGGAAAGCAAAGCCAGCTTCTGCCCAGTAGGTCTTCCAGTTATTTATACCTAGAGCTCTTGACCTGGCTTCCAGGTTTTCCCAGGGTGCAGTTATATGGTGCAGCCATTTTAGCTGTTTAGTAGAATGATGGGACACTCTCTCTCCTTCCTTTCCAACTGCTAAGGTGTGTGTGCAACCTGAGTGGGCTCCCCTCCCTGCTTTGCAAAGAGAAAAGTCAGAATTCACAAGTGTCAGGATCGGGGGTAGCCAGTCTCCCTCAGGGGGCAGAAGGCAATAGAGATGTGCAAAGGCTGTCACTGCAAAAACCATCCTCAGGAAAAAGCCATCGATGGACCTGTGATGTCCACACTTTTGCCCAACAGACGCCGTCGCTCAGGTTCCCAATCCCGCCCCCTCCCATATATTTATCCCGGGGGCCTTGCAGGCTTACGGCAAAAGCCATTACCACAGGATTAGAGTTCAGTTTGATTCTCATCAAAGGGCTCTGGTCACTGCGTATTTGCTTAACACCAGACCTTTCAGGCCCCATCAAATTTAACAAGCCTTGACAGATTTGGGATTAAACACAAAATGCCAGACAAATCCACACTTTTATCGAAGGCCCCGGTGAATGCAGCCAGATCAGCCAGGGGTTTGGAAGAAGCGAAAAGCGAGAACAAAGAGCTAAAATTAGCTCCCTTGCACACATCAGGGGTTTTGTCACCTCAAAGCCAAGTGCCAATCTTACCGTGAAAAGCTGTACAACGAGCCGTCTCACTGCCCCCCAAAATGTTAGGTCTCGCAGGGCACTTGCCTTCTGCATCTCACTGACCTCTGATCTCCCGTCCATCTTGCAGAGGCATGCCTGAAGCAGTAGCGCCCTGATGCGCACTTCAGGTACGCAGCACTGGCAAAGCACTATGAGCTGGTCCAGCTTCTCAGATAGTGGACAACAGATAGGAACACCGTGGCTTCAGGTTGGGGGGACCTGTCTTGGTGGCAATTTCAAGGCTGGGCCAAACATTCCCCACCGAGAATGTTTGACTAAATTGGGCAGAGTTCAGGGATGAGAGAGGAGCCGAGACCGCATTGCCTTGACTTCAGTTTTCAGGGGTGGGTTGCAGAACTCCCAGGACTTTTCCCAGGAGGCAACTGCTATCACCCCCACCCCTGCCACCAATTCTCTGGATTAATGCTACAGCATGATGTAGTGTTGTTCCAGGAGTAACAATGGTGGCCAGCAGAGAAGAAAAGTTCCAGGAAATGTCACCCTGTCTCCTGAAAACATTGCAAAGCCCCCTGCCCCAATTTCACAGCCTGTGAACAAGGCCACAGAACTGGGGTGCATTTTGGCTCAGCTCTTGCATGGCTGAGTCATTTTGAATGGGAGACAGTACCTTAATGGAGGATAGAAGTGTTTTGATCCGTGTTTCCTTTTGCAATATGTATTTTGTCTTGTGTATTTCTTACATTCTGAAGCTCCTTTGAGGTCCATTATGTATAGACAGCATTATAGTAAATCAGTGGATTGACTGAAGTACTGGTGTATTCTTATCAATGGAATATTAGTAGTACCAATATTACTAATGATGGGTAATGTATGCAATGGAGGAAGATCTCCCCCTCCCGCACTTTCAGGAGACGTTTATTGTACACAACGGGACTGCCATTCACTTGCCTAGGAAAAAGCAAATGGGTGCGTTTAGGGCTAATCATGTGTCTTGCCCAACTATGGAGAACCAAGACTCTCCCCCTTCCATGCTGAGCATCCATCATAAATATGCAAAGTCAGTTAATATTTGGATATCATTTTACAGGGAACGTACAATGGGCTGAGACAAAGAGTGAGAGAAACACAAACGAAGCCTCAAATTGAAGCACAGATCACGTAGATTTGCAAAATAGTTTGACTTCCAGGGTGAAACAACAACCCTAGCATTCCCAGGCCTGCAGGCAGCCGAAGTTCAGTGGCTCAGCCAAAATCCACGTCAATATTGTCTTTTAACCTGGAGTTTTCACAATACTGCAGGGCCTCAAATTTGATTAAATTTTTTTTTCTGAATCTATTTTGGCGGGTGTGTTACTGTAATAAGGAAGGTGCCATGTTCCCAGTTTTGATGAAAAGAATATATTAAAGGGCGCTCCGCTCCCAGCTATGAATGGCAGTTTTTGTTTATTACACTTTAAAGTTTTTATACTAAAGGGAAACTGTTCCTACAGGGGAAGCTGGAAAATGAAGTTGTGCAACTGAATTTAAAATCAAATCAATTAATTGGTTAAAAAGCCAGACTGTTAAATCGATTAACAGCCTATAAGTGCTTGATCTCTCTAATTCCTGAAAACAAAGACGACTACATGTGCAACACAGAAAACTACGAGGCATAATGCGCAGCAAACATCTGGCCACTGGCAACAGCCAGCCCTGCAGCATCTCCGTCCTGCTCTTCCCTCAGCCCCTCCCTTGGCCTTGCGCACAGATCTTGTTTAAGTTTACTCCTCCTGCGGGGGTGCGCAGTGGCCTTCTGCGGCTTGGGAGAAGGAGTGATTTACCTGGGCAGCTTAGCCTGAGCCACTGAGGCGGGAGCAAAATTGATCACCACACTTTATCTAGCACTCTCATCTCCTTCCCCCTCCTGGGAAGCTCAGCACCCTGCTCTCCTCCCATCCCTAAAAAAGGCATAACTCAAGGAGATGACACAGGGACAAGGCCGATAAATCTGTCCTCCATTCTGAGTAAGATGGGCTGTTTGGGTAGGGAGTGCTTGAACCTACAACATGAGGGAATTACACACTTTGGAAAGAAGCCAAAATTCTCTCCCATATGACCCACCCCCTTTTGCAGTGGGTCAAGAACACCCAACCACCATTAATGCACCAAGGGTGCTGAGCAAGGAACGAGTCTATCACAGGAAGATGCAGACAGAGGAAACAAACTCAGATGACCCGGGTGAGTGATTCAGCTGAGTGGGTGGAATGTGTTAAAGGAGCAACTATTGATCGGGGGGGGGGGCTTCAATGGAGGGGGAGGAAATGGCCTAGGGGTGAAGAGGAAGACTCAGGAAAGCCAGCTAGAATTCTTGTGGGACTGAGGAGGAGATGGACAGGTGAAATCTTGGATGAAAGTGAAATTGCAGTTGTGGATCTGGAAAATACAAGAATGGGAGTGGGGCTCGGCCAAGGCAAGCCAAAATCAGAAAGAGGCTTGTGGGTGTATGAAATTTCCCCAATAAAGTTTGCTCATCTTATCCATACACTTGGGGCTTCCCTTGAATGCTCCCATACTCTGCTGGAGGTTGAATAGCAAGATTAGCTTCAAATCTCTCTTTAGTTGAAGCAGTGAGTTTAAACTGCAGGTAGGGGAGTTCAGATTATACATCAGGAAAAGCTGTTTAGCATCAGAAGAGGCTGCCTGGAATTGGATCTTCTTCCTTGGAAGAAGAAGAAATGGCTGGGCAAGCATCTCGCAGAATAGGGCTTGCATTGGCCCCCTGTATGTTTCTGAGCCCAATTCAAGGTGCTGCTTTTAACCTATAAAGCCTTACCTGACTTGGGACCACAGTACCTGATGGAACACCTCTCCCAACATGAATCTGCCTGGACCCTACAATCAACATCTGGGGCCTTCCTCTGACTGCCTCCTCCAAGGGAGGCTTGGAAGGTGGCAACAAGGAGAAGGCCCCCCAACTATGGAATGAACTTCCCACTGAGGCCCACCTGGCACCAACAGTGTCATCTTTTTGGTGCCAGCTTAAGCCTGCCTCTTCTCCCAGGCATTTAATGGCATATGATGGGGCACTTATGTCAGCTGTCTTGAACAGGTCAGTTACTGCAATGGTTTACTAAGACTGTTCTTAGCAATTTAAATTGTTTTACAATTTTGTATGTTCAACAATTTTTAGAGTACGTTTCATTATGATGTTGTAATGTTGTAGTTTGTATTTTTTTAATGTTGTAGTTTGTGGGTATAGCGTCGACCATTGGGCCGTACAGAAATGAAATGAAATGAAATAAATAAATAAGGCTTCATATGCAGCTGGATCAGGCTGGTTTTTGGCAAGTTGCTGGCACTCCACACTGAGAATTTGGTCCTCTGTTTAGATCAATAGGCGTTAGAAGCAGCTGGGGCTAGAACTGGGAGCCCACGAATGAACGCACTCCTGTGGCATAGAGCATCTATGCTCTATCTAAGCATCTATGCTCTATCGAAGAGCTTCTCTTGCCAGGCAGTGAAGGGCTCCCACATACCAGAGTGGCCCCACCCACCCAGGCTGGACATCATTTATTTATTTATTTATTTATTTATCACAAATTGGCTCTCCTCAGCAAGAAGGGCTGCAAAGGCTTCTTGTTTGGGATGGGCCTCTTGCCTGGGCAACAGTAGCCATTCCTAGCTATTAGCATATTCTGATTCTTGGCTTGTTTAACCCATTATTCCCCCTTCCCATGTGGTTTGGGTCTAATATTTAAAAGGGGCAGCAACTGCACTTGCAACAAAACCACAGCCATGTTCAGAATGTGTATGGAATGAACACGAGGAGGAGGGGGGGGAGTGGAGGGGCAGTGTGTGGTGCCTCCTGTCCAGCCCTCCACTCCTGCCACCCATTGATTGGCTCCAGGTTCACATACTCAGTGCACATGTACACCGTTACATCAGGGGTGCAGAACCTCAGGACTGGGGGCCGCATCCTGCCAAACAGGGGGCCAAATACAGGCCTCTGAGGTTTCCCAGAAGGCCACCCCCTTCCCTCCAACCACCAAGCATTTGATGGTTTCCCGGCATTTGTACATGACTTCCCCATCCTAAAAGGTCGAAACGCCTCCCCAAGGCTGAGTTACTGGCAGCAGCAGCTTTCAACTAAAATAGGCTGGTATATTTGGCATTTGGCCCCACCCTGTTTGCCTTTGGCCCCGTCCAGCACTGGAATGTGGCCCTGAGAGCTTCTCCAAAATGGGATCCAGCCCTCTGGCTGGAAGAGGTTCCTCACCCCTGCCTGATACGTTCGCCGATAGCTGATTGATGCTTGAAGGGACCGTGCATGCGCGATCTCACCCCTGCACCCCCACACAGCTCGGTCTTCACAAATTCTGAATCTGTGTAAAATGCTAACTGGTCTCCATTCCAACAGAACTCAATTTTTGCTCAGCCAAAGCAGTTAAAAGAGGCTGGTTCTCTGACAGACCTAACACGCAGGCCGACCGACAGCGCCTGCTTCGGACACAGAGATAAGCTATGATTTATAGGTGAAAATATTTCTCGCCTGGAAATCAACTTGAATTCTGCCAAGAAGCTGCTGCCTGACGCAATGCCACAGGCAGGCTGCCGCCGCCGCCAGCCCTCCTAGCCCAGCGACATACCTTCAGGCTGGTCAGATTCCAGCGTCACAGTCCACCTGGAGAGGGCAAGCTCAGAAAAACATTTTATTTGCAATGCATTTTATATCCCAATGTTGTAGGCAAAATCCTCACTCAAGGCAGCTTACTGTATCATAAGATAAAATAATAATACGACATAATATAACCAAACGATTCTTTGGGTGGGCAGCCCTTTTGAAGTGGAGCCCCATTCCCTTGGGAGGGGGGGAATTAACCCTGAGCCACAAGCCCACAATGTGTGTGAGTGAGTGAGAGAGTGAGTGTGTGTGTGTGTGTGTGTGGTGGGGTGGCGGCAGGGGGTGGCAGAGCCAAGCCCAGAAGTGGGAGGGTCCACTTCTACTCTATCTCCCCCCTCCCCTGCATCACACACAAACACACACACACTCTCAGGACCAGGATTAAGGGTAGGCCTGGTTGGGCATCTGCCAAGGGCCCACACCCCAGCAGGGGCTCACTGACAAGAGCCCCCTGGAGTTGCTCCTCTTCTTCACCCTTGCAGCTTGCTTGTTCCACTGCCCCTCGCTCTGGCCCAGAGAAGGAGGAGCAGCAGATGCCGCGGCCTCCTCGCTCCCTGGCTCTCTGCCTGCCAGGCAAGCCAGTGGCGGCAGTGATGAGAGAGAGAAGGAAAAGCCAGAGCAGCTGGTGGCAATGACGGTGAGAAGGTGGACTCCGGGAGGGAGGGGGGCCATGGAGGGTGTCTTGCCCAGGGTCCCTCAGAAACCTGGAGCCGGTGCTGCACCTGTTCCACCCACCTGTTCACACGCACACAAACACACAAGCACCCACCAATCACGCCTTCCTCCGCTCGTTCTCTCCTTTGCCTTCACACGTAGACACAGACACATATGCTGAGTGAGCAGTCCTTGCGGAGGGCTCCTCTGCCCAAAGAAGCCCTCAGCTGGGGGTGATGGCTGAATTGGGCAGCATCCGAGGAAGCTGCCCCAAAGCACTGACGGAGAAACCCCCTCCAAGGGTTGCTCAGCCTGGGATGGGATGAAGGGAGGGGAGGGGAGGGAATGGCAAAGAGCAGCCCATGGTGGCGGAGGGCTGGGGTGCAGGATGCTCAGCAGCCAGGAGGGAGCGGGCAGGGGCAGTTCGCAGCAAAGAAGACCTTCTCACTCGCTCTTGGCAACAGGGTGAGCCTAGGGAGCAAACTCTGACTGGCAACAGGGTGGGGCTGAACGGCAGTGATGCAGGCGCTGCAAGAGACCGAGGCGACACGTCTGATGACACGGGAAGGTGGTGGGGATGCCAGGGCCTGAGCAATATGAGGCAGAGGGCCACAGGCAGCCCGCAGGTCCCCCCCGCCCCGCAATACCTCCACGGCCATAACAACATCGGAGCAAAGAACCAATCAGAGGAACGTTAACTCCAAAAGGCCCACTGAAATAATAGGGCTTCCAATGCCTGCTAAAAAGCAGGCGGGAGGCTGCTCGCTGGACCTCTCTGGGGAGAGCGTTCCACCATCCGCATGCTGGTGCACGCAGACCACTGGTTTGGGCAGGCCCACTCCCTTTGCAGGCAAGCCCAGGCCCTTTCCCTCACCCTCACTGAGCTCAGGCACCTGTCAAGGGGCACAGGGTGAGCGGGTGGGGGAGCAAGCAGAAGGGCCTCCAAAGGCTGAGTGATGTTCACAAGCAGGCTCCTTTGCACAGGGGCAAATCGGAGCGTCAAGGTGGAAGGAAGACCCTGAGGTCTGATCAGCTGCAGTGCAGGAACCAAGGGGCAAAGAAAAAGAAGGAAATATATTTTGGGTAGGTAGGTTGGTAGGTATAACATTCATATCACTCCACATCTAAACAGATTCTGGAGCAGTGAATGATAAAAGATAAAAGTAATAAAACACCATATTAGAAGTTTTTTTAAAAGCAGAATAGCAATAAGAACTGTGGCTTGTCAGTCGAGGAAGGCTTGATGAAATAAAGATGTCTTCAGCATCTGTTTTCCTCCTGCACTGCAGCTGTTTGAGAGTCATGATCTTGGCATTCAGAAACACTCAGAGAACAAGTCCAGTGTTCCAAAATTTCTCTCAAGAGCCCGCTCTGGACCTCCCCAACCAAGTCCCCCAAATGCATTGTGGGCCTCCACCATTTTCCCCACCTGCAGTGAAAAAAAAAGACAGACCCTTATTTTCAGATGGAGCTCATTTCTCTTCCCTCTGCACACCCTCCCCCATTGATAGTGGCCCATTTTAAGATTGATCCAAGGTCTTCCTGCACTTAAGACGTGATTCTTACGGCCTGATAACAGAGAGAAGGGCTCCGTTCTCCAAGCTGAACCGTGACAGACATACACAGGGAGCAAGGGAGGGAATTAACACCTCTGGTACATTAAACACATCTGCTCTTCCTACTGTACGTAGACTGCCACCATGGGGAGAGATGTTCCTGTAAGAAACATTTGGCAAGCAAGCAGCATCACACTCCCCAAATCCCTGATCATTCCTGGGCACATTGATAACACCATCCACCTTCAACACATTTGAAGCCTAGGAGGTTTTGGCCCTTTGGAAGGAATGGGATTTTTTTTAAAGGGGTCTTTGATGTTTTATGCATGCATCTGTTGTGCTAAAATAACCACCACCACCCCCAGCCAGGCCCACCTGCTGCATTTTTCAATTTTAAGTATTTCTAAGTAGCAATCAAAATCAGTTTAATTTGTTCTTTATCTCAGAAAAACCATTGTAGAAGAAAAATGTGACCATTATGATACATCAGGGAAAAATACAAGCCCTTTATTTCCAGCCCTCTATATTCTATCAGATCACGGAGTTGTTATTATGCCAGTTGTATTTAATGTTGCTCATATGAAGAGAGCTGTCTTTCATCACCACAGATCTTCACCACCACCCTTTCCCTTTTCTTCCTGTCATAAATGCCTCACTCCCCCCCCCCACCCAAGGTTAGGATTCTCTCCCTATTCTCTCTCTGTCTCTCTTCCCCCCCCCCACCCAAGGTTAGGATTCTCTCTCTGTCTCTCTTCACGGAGACCAATACATAAACACCAATGTTATGAATCTATTCAGGGTGTCCAGGAGACAACTTTGAAGGTCTGGAGCAAGAGCGGGAGCATCACTTATTCTCACATCGCTGGTTATTGTGAGTATAATGTTGACTGAGTGGGGACTGGGGGAGGACTGGGGGAGGGGGAAGGGAAATAGTACCATGCATTCACACCACCCACTGCATTCCTGAAGGCATTTTTTAATGCAATCCTGGGCAAATATCGACTATGTAATCAATTGAGTCTGCTCAGGACTGGCTTCAGCTGAGCATCCAGGTCAGCATAAAAACATTCTCTTTGATAACCTTTAATAAGCTCAGCAAACTAGCAGTCAACAGACGAGGAAGTTTGCTTATAGGCCCCGGAGCAATGGCAAGGAGAGATGATCCATTTCAGCTCAGGCGATCATCTCCTTCAAACATAAAAGACTCTTCCTGGGAGGACAGAAGCCTTGAAGCTGCCCTCAGGAGTGCATTTCTGAGATGTAATTAATGGGCCAGCAGAGGGATCCCCTCCTCAAAAGCACCGCTAATTAACAGAGCCAAGCAGATGGACTTGTAGGGGACCATTTATTAGGTGGCTGCAGTTGCTTAGCTAGCGTGAGACCCACCCCATCCCACCCAGCTGATTATCTGGGAATTCAAAGGACTTTGACAAATGGCCTTGTTTATGGATTTGGATTTGGTCCTAAAAAGTTTATCTTTATAGGGCTTTTTCTACATGAGGCATTAATCCTACATCATTCCCTACTCATGGTTGTTTACGGATTCTTTAGATGATGTTGTGACCCTCCAGTTTTGCTTCTGTTAGGTTTTTTAGAGCAGGGAAAATGCAGCATTTAATTGTGAAAGAGAAAGAAAGTGTGATTTCCTCTTATGTATTTCTGCTATTCCCCTACACCACAGTGCCACCTAGAGGTTATGTAGCAGAAAAGCAGGGAAGGAAACACTCCTAGTGTAGTGCTCAGAGCTCAATTCTGTGACAAAACTGAAAGTAGATAAAGTGACAAAACTGAAAGTAGATAACAGCTGGTTAACAGTCTCATGTAGAAAAGCTCATTATCGCATGTGGCAGAAAACATTCTGATGTTCTGATGTCATTTCTGATGTTCAGATGTCTTTTTAAAACTCATCCCTTTACAGAGGCTTTCGCTGAAATGTGACCCAACCAACTATGGTTTGTAGCACACAGCAGAGCATGCCGTTTTAGTCTTGATTAATTTGTACTGTGTTGTTTTTATTGTTATTTTTTTGTTGTTTTTATGTTGTTGTTTTTATGTTCACTGCTCTGATACATTTGTGGAAAGGGGCATATAAATTTGAATGAATAAATAAATAAATAAATAAATAAGACAAAGTGCTGGTTACTCCAGTACGCGAAACAGTTAGACCACATCCAGGGAACACACCACCACCACCACCACCCCTGCTACACACACACACACACACACTTTGGAGGAATGGGTATTGATGCTCTTCTACAGGGGTAGGCAATCTTTGGGGGCCCATGGGCACATTTGGCAATTTGAGAAACTGAGGAATAGCATGTAGTTAAACTACTGCAAGATGTGATGATGGCCACCAAATCAGATGCCTTTAAAAGGAGCTTAGACCATTGCAAGGAGGATGAAGTCTATCAATGGCCACAGATCATGATGGCTGTACACCACCTGCAGTCTCAGGGGGACCATGCCTCTGGATCCCAGTTGCAGGGGAGCAAGGGTGGGAGCGTGCTATTGCCCATGTCTCCTGGCTGCTCATGAGCTTCCCATGGACATCTGGTTCACGGTGCGAACAGAGTGCTGGACAAGACTAGCCTTTGGTCTGATCCAGACTTAGGGCTCTTCTGATATTCTTAAGACAAGGGAGATATAAAAGCAAAGGAAAGGGCAACACAGGGGCTTGATATCCTCTGAGAAACAGAAAGAGAGAAAGAAAACAGATAGATCTCTGCAATCCTCCTGTCCTTCCCAGACACAAAGACAAAAATACACACAGACTTTGCTTCCAGGCCAGGGGCTAAGAAAGATGCTCTGAGGGTCTCTCCTCTCAGGTCTTTGGGAAAGGGCTGAGACATCAGTCCTTGTGAGCATCTTGTGGGGTGCAAGGCAATGACCTATAAAAACAAACACACACACAAAAGCACAAAACTTTCTCTAGGGTCTAAACCTCCCCTGGGCAGCTCCAGTTCACCCTCCTTACTGATAAGAGCCAGGTTGCTAAGTTACAAAAGCCCCTCAAAACACAGTATTCAAAAGTGCATTTATACATTGATGGAAATATCTCCCTGGAACACAATCGCTGGGAGCTCATGGAACAGTGTCCCCACAATACCTTTTGTGTTGCCCACGAGGGATTATGGAAGATTAATTCGCCCACTGTTTCCATGGTTCTTCAAATCACACAGGTGCAGAGGAAGAGTAGCTGTCCCATGCCTGGTGTTCAGCTTAGCTCTTGTCTGCAGCCAGGGAGAAGCTTCACGCCCAAGTCTGCTTCTTCCAGAAGCAGGACAACACAAGTCAGACAGGGCCTCTTGCTAGCAGCTGTAACCAGCCCATTTCAATCTCAGGACTAAAGGTGGGTGGGAAGCCCTCTAGAGGAGGGGGGGTTGAGCAGGTGGCAAAGCCCTCCGTCTGGAATCAAGGAATCCGGGCGGCAGCCACTGGCCTTCACAGGCATGTGGTGGGGAAGCCACCCCAGGCTTCTACTGCCCCGTCAGGACCATCTGTCCTCAGCAGGGCTGTGGGGGCTCTGTACAGAGCCTCAGCACTCTGCTTTGACCTTGGAAACCTCTTTGCCGGAGGAACCCATCCTGTCACAAAGGGAGAGAGGCCAGCCAGGTCTCCAGATTGCTCTGACGACAGCCTTCCCCAACCTGGTGGCCTTCCGCTGTTTTAGATGACAACCTCTATATCCCCAGCCTGCACAGCTATTGGATGCTGGATGGGGATGGTGGAGCTATAGTCAAATGCAGAAGGCTGACTTATGACATGTGCTGCAGCTGTCCCTATTCACCAAGTTCAGCCCATATTTTCTGGCCAAAAGCATCCCTCTTTAGCCACCCATTTTGTCTTTAGGGATGCCAAGAAAAACATTTTCTTGCCAACACCTCCTGGCTTTTAAACCAGCGGAGGGCAGGAGACTCATGCAGCAGCCAGAATCGACCCCCCCACACACACACACAGCAAATGTGATGGGGGGTGGCCTCCAGCTCTAACCCTTGGTATGATATTAGGGGGTGTTACAAGCAGGTCACTATTTCCATATCTGGAATGCTGGCAGGTTTGTGATGAATAGAGCCAGAATTTAACGTAAAGAGATTTAGTTCACCCTGCCTCTCTTAGATTCTAAAAGCAGGAGCAACGTGAGATCAGAAAAGCACAGCAATATGAAAAGCCATAAGGATTGTGATTCTTATAAGAGCCGCTTCCTCTTCACCATCTACAGAATCATTCAGACCCCCCCCCCCGATTCTCCAAAGTCCTAACTGGAGCCTTTTAGAAGCGTTGCAAGACTCTCTTACTTCGTCTGGAACTCAGCAGTGGTGGGGTTTTGATGTGTGCTCTGCTTGATCTGTCTCTGTTTAATTGGCTAGCAGCACGTGTGACGATTTAATGTATTGTTGT
This sequence comes from Heloderma suspectum, assembly GCF_057233095.1. Taxonomy (NCBI): domain Eukaryota; kingdom Metazoa; phylum Chordata; class Lepidosauria; order Squamata; family Helodermatidae; genus Heloderma; species Heloderma suspectum. The sequence goes on along the minus strand of NC_139463.1, from coordinate 3,183,202 downwards.
GACATCAGGTGTACATCAGGTGTGACATCAGGTGTACCATTTGAGGGGCAGTGTCAGGATAGCATTGGGGGAAGAAATCTAATGTATAAACAAAGAGTGAAGAAAAGCAGTAAGCATCCTCATCCTCATCCTCATCTAAAAAGCCGCCTGCCTTCAAAAGTGTCATTTACCATGGCCGCTCACTAGGCAGGCCAGCCAGCAACCAGAGCAGATGGTTAGAGAGGACTGTCTGACCTCTGGCCCTGGATTAGTGTTTAATGATCCACACCTTGTAGGCAGTTCTTTTAATCTACCAGCAATGTTCTCGCAGCACACAGAGGGCCATAACATGTTCTGCAAGGGACAAAAGGCTCCTGTCAAGGGTGACAGCAACGGGGGGGCGGGTCTTGCAAAACATGGTCTGTAACCAGCACCAGTCTTTTAAAGAAGTGGAGAAGGAGCCATAAAAGATGCTGAAGATGTACTCTTTTTTTTTAATGGGAGGGTGCAAATCAATGTATTTTTCCACCCCTTCTTAGCAGGTGAGTTTCTCAGGAGGGAGGGAGGGAGGGAGGGAGGGAGGAATGCAGGTGCCCACTGAAATCCCAGCCAATTCTGTTCATACTGCATTTCCATCCACACTTTTAATTTCTCACTTCTTTTCACACATGCAAGTTTTACTCACAGATGCAGTGGATTGTGGGTCACGTAGCCCTGTTTTACTCCACAACTGCACTGCAAAAGACACACATCAAGCCTGATGGCATCCACAAACAAACAAACCTGGAATGAGTTTGAGCAGAAAAGTCGTTATCATACAATTCACTGAGAATAGAGGTTCATGCACAAAAGGGTTAAAATATCACAAGCATAAAAAAAGATATTGCAATGCTACAGAACACTCATTGCATGGCATGAAAAGACAAAGAGAGCATTTTCCGGATGGATGGATGAACGTGCAAGCAAAATCAACAGAAAATGGCATATTTCAGTTAAGTCCACCAGCTGTTTCAGATCAGAACAGTATTCTGTTCAGAAAACAACTACAGATTTCAAGTTGAACTCTGCTTTTCGCAGAATTATGTGGGAATGCTCCTTTGACTATGCAGTTAAGATAACAGAGGTGAGACATCTGTTTTTTTTTTGGGGGGGGGGGTTAGGGTATGTACCCAGTCATGGGAAATCACACTGTGGCACCAGAATGCCAGAAAAGGTCCTACATTAGACTGTGCCCTACAGTGTCCTTTATTTTTTTCAAGAAGCTCAGGTGTCAGGATCCTCGCTGACCCAAGCCTGTGAAGACCTCTTCAGAGGAGGTGGAGGATTGGATTCCTCAGCAAACGTCATTCCCACAGATGATGTGGGGCAACATGAGGAGTCCTGTGGCAGGGAGGCCTCACTTGAGGTCCCAAAGAATCCCTTGGACCCCACCCTTGCTGTGTTCCTGACTCTCCTTCCTCATCCCAAGGCTCTCCAGAAGGTGACAGACTAAGTGGGATGCTCAGAGTTGTCTCTGGAATACCCTTTTGCCCAGGATTTCCTCAGGTGGAAGGGTCAGCTTTGAGGAGGAAGATCCAGCTGTAGCCAATGAAGAAGCAGACCCAGCTACAACTGGTGAATCAGAGACAGCCAGTATATATGCTCTCCATCTCCTCCCAGACCCAGTGAAGGCTAGTGGCTCCGATGTCAGTGGGGACAGTGAATCTCCTCTGGGTTTCAATCAGAACCAGTCAGAATTCTAAAGGAGCTATCCAAGGTGCCCCACACCTTGGATAGCTCCCTTGGAGTTCTGGCTGGTTCTGACTGAAACCCAGAGCAGATTCACCACTCCACTGACATCAGAACCACCAGCCTCCATGTCAGGAATGAGTTCAGGCACCTTGAGATGTCTGACAGCTCCAATTCTGAAACAGAGTTGGAACAGCTATATCAGAGCTCAGGGGAGGGACACTCCCTAGTGAGCCAAGATGCTGGGAGAGATTCCTCCCAAGACCTTGACAAACAGATGGCCCAGGCTGAGTCCCTGCCCCCTCCCTCCACCATGAAAACTCAAGTTTTGGAGGAGGAGGAGGGCCATGATTTGAGAGATGCAAGGGTACGTCACAAAGCAAATCAGGAAAAGTTAGGGGCAGGGCTCAGATGCTTTGCCAGGATAGCCACTCTTGGAAGCCAATGTAGGAGGGAGCCACTCTAAGGGAGGGGCAACACTGTGAAGCAAGTTCGTCTCCTGTAATTAAGGATCACAGATCCATTGTTTAGGGGCCTCAGGCAGTCTGAGAGCTCCCTGGAAGCTGCATTTGTAAAGAGGCTAGCCTCTAGCAAAATAAAGTAGTATTAGCCTGAATTTTCTTCTCCTTGTGGTGTTGATTGCGAAGGGGAAGGACGATCCATTTCTGAGACTCCACTGCCAGACCTTTGCTTGGTTAAAACTGTCACTAAGCTCCTTGCTCCAGCCATGTGCTCAGCTAAGAGCTGCCAGATCAAATTGCTCTTTACTCACTGGGATGCTGAAGAGAGACAGAGGCAGGATTGATGCCAGGTGTTCAGGGGTCCTAGTTAAGGGTGCACCAGAGTTTCCCCATTTCCAGAAGTCCACAAGCCTCTGCAGTGTCAATGATGTCATTGTAGCCATGCACACCTAGCAGAAGGAAGCTGAATATCTCAGACAATCTAGACCCATTCTAAGGGAAGGAACAAGCTCATCGTTGGTTGGCAACAGCCAAACACTCCCTCCCTCTCCCTCCTCATGAATGACAGAGAGAAACGGGACCCAGGAGTTTCTTTGCTAGGTGTCACAAAAAGATCAATCTAGTTTACCATCTCATTTCAACAGTGATCAGCCAATGGCTGAGGAGCCAAACAAAGTATGAAGAAGGGAATTACTGTCTTCTGTTGCCTGCCTCTGTTATTCCAAGGTATACCATCTCTGAACATTTTATTTTGCCTCTAATTCTTAAAAAAAAACACCATCTAGAGCTAGGGATTCGTCAAGGAAGGAACTCAGAAATAATGAAGGGTACAAGTGCAGGGAGTGTGTGTGTGTGTGTGTGCGTGTGTGTGTGTGTGTGAGAGAGAGAGAGAGAGAGAGAGAGAGAGAGAGGAATATATTTTCTCACAAACGCCATTTAGAGTACTTGAAGCTGCAAAGCAAAACAGCGCCTGGTGCATGTCCCTCTGAGACTTCCATGTGACAGGACATTGTAAACACTGCATCGGCAAATGATGATCTGAACAGTCCCTGTGGCCATTTCTGCCACAGCAGCCCACTGAGAATGCAAAGACCTCATCTGTTACCCAGAGGTTGCCCCTGCGCTCTCAGCTCACTCTGATGCTGCTGCTCCAGCGGCAGGAAAGGCGACATGAAACGAGGGCCATCACCTTCCGACTGTCAAGAGCTGTAAGCACCCTGGGGTGCCCCATCTGAAAATAGGGCCTGCTGCTGTCCCACTCACCCAATGGAAAAGGAGACGGAAAGGTGTGTGGAGAGGCGAGGACCTGAGACAAGAGCCACCTGCCATCATAATATGCAGCTCTTCCCAGGCAATTTCTTCTCTTCCTTTCATTGTCATGAGGAGCTCCCAGAATTAAGAAACACACACACACACACACACACACACTCACACACTCACACACAAACAATTTGTACTTTTATCAGTCACTTGATTACTTTTGCGCACACAGAAAACCCCTCCTGGTAACTTTTCCAAGGAGGCCGCTTGTCTAAAGATCTCAATGGATGCTCTAGGCACTGCTTAATATTTAAGAAAGGTGTGGGTGGGGGGTGGGGGGGGAGAGATATGAAATCAGCTCAAACTGCATTGCTAATCGAGTACCCTTTATTTTTTTATTCTCCTCTTTCTATCAAACAGGAGGGATGGGAGAGACCGAGCTAGACCGAAAGATAAGAGAGTGACAGATAATGAGGTATGGAGTGATGGGACGATAGAGGCAAGCTGTGAATACAGAAGGGGAGGTGACTGGTGCAGCTGACCTTTGGAAAATGTGTGTGTGGGGGAGAGTCTTTGGGGGGAAAGGAAAGATGTTTAATTCAGCTCTCTGCTTTCAAATACCAGCACAATCGCTGGGGAATGCATGGTATTTTTATAACATTTTCCCGTTCTCATCAGCACCTTTCATCCTGAAAGATCTCAAGGGGCTTGTCAAAAGGACTGCTCCAATTTTCTTCTTGAGCATCCCCCCTTGCTTTTCTCAGTTATGGGCATCCACATGTGGGAACCACATGAAGGGTGCATGGTGTTAGGGTTACAGACCAGGCATGTAAAGCCAGACTAAGAGACAGGCCCACCTCGGAGAATGTTCACAGTTTTGTGATTCCAGAATGGCAACCAATTGGGAGTTTGCTTTGGATGAAGAATCCAGCAAGAAGCTTTCTGGGCTTCTAGTGGAACTTTGGCCAAGAGCAATTTTTGAGATGTGGTTTATCTGCCTTAACTTCACTGGTGCCACACTTCTCTGGCCATTATTCCAAACCATACGACTCTCCAGTTCTCATTCCTCAGCTGTAGAGGATCTCTGGCAATAAGAGCTGTGGGCTACCCATTATTATTATTATTATTATTATTATTATTATTATTATTATTATTAACATTTCTACACCACCCCATAGCCAAAGCTCTCTGGGCAGTTTACAGAAGTTAAAACATTAAATATAATATTAAAAGTTTAAAATCCATTTACATAAAAACATACAGAAAATTTACACAAACAACATATAACTAAAAACAACTTTGAACTGTCAGTCAAAACTACAGACACATCTAGGACTGATTAAAGCTCATCATGTGCTGCCAAATGCTTGGGAAGAGAGATAGGTCTTAACCTGGCACCAAAAAGATAATAACATTGGCGCCGGGCAAACCTCATTGGGGAGCTTGTTCCACAGATGGGGGGTGCCATCTGTGGAACTGAGAAGGCCCTCTCCCTCATTGCTGCCTTCCAAGCTTCCCTTGGAGGAGGCACTCGGAGGACTCAAATCCAGCTGAGATTTGAACATCAATTGAACACTGTGCTTTCTACAATCCTGGGATGAGCAAGTTTGTGGACTAAGCCATTGATCTGTTGCAAACCTGTTAATCTTCCTCTTAGTTCTCCTTTTAAGTGCATTCTTTTCAGCACCAGATATCAGATTCTCATTTCCATAAATAAAAATTAAACAAGCCCCTAATGAACACCATGCATATTAATCGCCTCCAGCTGAAGGTTAGCAGGAGATGTGATTGTAGCCAATCCACATTTCATTAGACTGACTTTAAAAATAATAACAACACAGAAGGAGGGAAAAACACACAAAAAAACCTTTGTAGAAAGAGATTATAGTAATGTATTCCTTTGACCTCTGTGAGTTTTCTGCTTCCATGCAACTTCTGCCTCTTTTGTACAATGTCATTAGAGTACAAATGTACTTCTGGCATGCATAAAGGAAGAAAAAACTTATGACGTGCCATTCCTTTTTGCCCCTGAGTCAGTAGCCCCTTTTCCAGCATGGCTTCAGTATAACAGGTTTGAGCCTTTTTACCCAACTGTCTAATAAGGGCTCCTCAGGAAAGTGAGAGACTTGTTAAAAGTCCCTCCTCCAGAGTCCAGGGTGAGAATTTGAAGCTGTTATATAACGCGGAAATGGCAGAGAGCAGAGTGCCTCAAAATCTTACACATGAGCTATCTTCTTTAACAAATTAAAGGAGGGTTTATTTTTAACTGGCTGCCAGATCACACAGCTGGGCAACAGTGTGCTAGAGTTGGTGTGTGTGTGTGTGGGGGGGGAATCACAGCAGGGGACCCCAAGATCTATTCCAGAGCTGGCTTCCAATTTTTACACTGGACAAAAGAAATGCATTGATACAGACAGACAGACAGACAGACATCCTCCCTCCCTCCCTCCCTCCCTCCCTCCCTCCCTCCCTCTCTCTAGTTTCTTTTATGTGGTCTGTTGCTATTGTGAGCCTTTGATGATGACAGATAGATAGATAGATAGATAGATAGATAGATAGATAGATAGATAGATAGATCTCACAGTCATAACTGAACTGCTGCAGGTTGTCCAAAGGACTAGCATCCAAGTGGGGAATGACCACCAGCAGGCAGAGATGGGGGCTCAAGGAGAGCTAGTTGACGCCACGTTCTTGTTCAGCATTTAGACTCCCAAGTCGTCGAAATCACAAATGCACATGTGAGCAGTTGTGAAAAGCACAAGCCTGCATCCTTTGCCACCTCTCCCTTTAAAACCCAGCCAAAGGAAAGCACTTTGGTGCTAAGGAAGCAAGGTCTTCTGGGGTTGGAGGGACTGACCATTCATCTGTTTTGTTTCCGGTGCCCTTTGTCTGTTCTTTGCAGCTCTTGCCCTGGCCTTCCCAGCATGAGTGGCCAGGCAGCCAGCCAGATGGGTGGCTAGTAAATCAAATAAAATCAATCAATCAATCAACCCCTGCATGTGCAAAGTTCACACCCATGACACCCTATAGGCAGGCTTTGCATAAATGCCTCCGCACTAGAGCTTTCTGTGTAAGAATGTTGCAGCAGGCGACTGCCCTTCACCACAGCTCTAAAAAGCCTGAGCGGAAAGAGTTGAACTCCAGCTCCCTTCCGGAGCCAAGCGCTGGGGCAGGTGGGGGTGGGGGGCAGGACATCCCAGAAGTGGGGAAAGGTCAACAAATGGCTAATAAATTGCTAACAAAAGACACTTGGGGAGCAGCCAGTGAAGCCACACAGCGGAAACCTCAGCAGGCCCTCTTGCATAGCTACTTTGCGAAAGGGATGGTTGCTATAGCAACGCAGGTAGCATTTTTAGGTTGGCAGGGGGGGGGGATATTCTTTGCCCTTCTCCTGCTTGGCAGTAATTAGCCATTGAAACAATAGAGCTCTTTCCAGACCTTATCGCTCAGCGTGGCCATTCACTCAAGCCACACGTTTGGTCGAGTTGCACCAAGCCTGGTGGCTCCAGTGTCATGGAGTGGTGAATCTGCTCCGGATTTCAGTCAGAACTCTAAAGGAGCTTCACACCTTGGATAGCTCCTCGAGAGTTCTGACTGAAACCTGGAGTGGATTCATTGCCCCACTGACACTGGAACCACCAGCCTCCATTGACCTCTACCTTTGCCACAACCTTCTTCACCCTGGTGCCTTCCAGAAGTATTGGACCATACCTCCCAGCATCCATAACTCCCATGCTGGGAGTTTTGGTCCAATACAGCTGGCAGGCATCAGCTGAGGAGTCTGCTTTACCATATCACAACACTGTCCAGCAGCCAAACAAGGGTGAATGGCATATACGGCAGAGGTACAAGTTTGGGCACCAATTTGCCCATGAGACCTGCTCTTTCTCTACCCTAATATTTAAAGACTGCTGAAGTCACTAAGTGCTGGCAAGCCAGTGGAATGAGATTTGATGTGATGCACAATAGACTCCATAGTCACCAGAATTTGGGTCAAGCTGGGAATCTACTAGCTCACTGAAGACTACAAAGGTAGTGGAAGCTGTTGCACACTGGACCTCCTCAGACAATTAAATTCCACTGACCTCCCACCATACATTTGGGGCACATGTCCAAGGAAAGCTTCCAGAACTTCCTTTGAAATACATGCCCAATCATTCCTACTTTATGTAATGTATTTATTTATTTATTTCATTTGTGCTCCACCTTTCTATCAAGAAAATGGCACTCCAGGAGGCTTACAGTCATAGGAACTAAAACATTTTAAAACTAAAAGTTTATTAAAACAATAATAAAACAAATGCATTAAAAACACAATTAGTCAAGCATCTGTGACTCTTGTCATTTCCCTACACGTCTTTCCAAAACGTGTTGGAGAGTGTTACATCAGAAACCAGAGGGAGGCGGATTCAAGAGCCAGCTGGCCAGCAGTGCTGGCCTCTGGAGGCGAAGCAGCAGGCCAGACGCTCTGCTGACTCTGCCATAAGCTGCTCCACTGTGCCTTTGCAAAGGATCATGGGGCAGCCATTCACCCAAAGTGCGGTGGGGAGAGACTGGTGCAAATGGGGGCTGATTGCATCGACAATAGGCACAGCCTGTGGAGATAAAATCCAAGTAAAGTACCCACTGGGATGCCAGCACAGGAGAAGAAAACTAGTTCTGCCCCAAATTTCAACAGTAGCAGAATGAAGTTCAAATCCTTTGATGTCGTCAGTGTGGGATGTTGTTCCAAAAACACGGGAAAATCCCCAATGCTTTGGTCAAATCCACCAAGTGTTCAGCAAGGGCATTTTCTTCACTGTAACATTTCTGTGCCAGAGCACTCAGCATTCTGTCTCCTTGTGCTATTTTGTACCAGCCCATTTTAGCCAACCCTGTGCTATCATCTTGTCACCCCAAATTGACCAATTTAAAATGGCAAAAGTTTACTGCCAACCCATTCATGTTTCTTCCATTCTGAGCCACAGGAACAGAAGCAAAATGTGTGTGCATGAACTTGACCATGTTTTTGCAGCTTTATGACTGCAGCAACCATGATGCAACATGACTACGTGTGAAAACACATAGCAGGAAGGTTTGTGGGGCACCCAGTGGAACTATCCGAGGGAACTCTGAACCTATGGAAACCCCATTGGAACCTGGCAAATGCAGGATCATCTCGTGGACCTTCAGAGGGAAGCCATTGGGTGAGGTTGGGAAAATGGAAATGGTGATCATATCCCTCCATTGTTTTTTGCACACCCCTCCAGTTCCTGGCATTTTCTCTCTAATGGAAGGTTAATACAAACCCATCCTAGGCTAGACATGTAGAAGTTCCCTGACAGTACTAAAAGCAGAGGAAACCCTCCTGGGAAAGATGGATCTGTCTTTCTATAACTCTTTCTGTCTTCCTATCTCCTCCACTACTCTAGTTAATGGCCCTGACAGCTTCCCCCTTCACTGCAAAACTCAGTTATTCATACAAATGATGAACAAGTAATTGTGGTGATGGCTCCCAATGAAAAAAACCTGTGTGGGTGCCTGGACAAAGCCCCAACTAATTCAACACATCCCAAAAGGTGATGGTTGGACAGGTCCTGGCAGCTCTCAACATCCAGCTACTTTGGGAATTTTGTTCTATTTTCAAACTAGACTGATGACAACAGAAAAGCAGTTGTCAAGCCAGCTGCAAATGTCAGTGTATTAAGGACATTTGCCTGAGATGGGTGGCAACTGAACATGTTATGATATATGCTTGAGATAAATTTATACTTGCATCCCTGGGGTTTTATGTTCATCAGGCCCAGTGACAGGTAAAACTGAGTGAGAGGGGAGGAGAGAGATGGACCAAGGAGCTCCAGGGATCTTCCTCCCTGCAGTGCCATGTGTGGGCACCCTCCCTGGACAGCCACCACTGTGGGAAGTGTATTGTGGGAGGTCACTGGCAGCCAATACCCCAATGCATAGCAACCACTGCCCTCTGGCTAACATGTAATGTATTCCAAAGGATGGAAATGGACTGAGCAGCAGGACATAAGTATGTTTGCTGAGCACCTGTTCACATGGACAGCATTATGCACCCCAGATACATCAGAGGTGGTGGAGAGCCTGGAGCTTTGCTCAGCAACCACTGATATGATGCTCTTGTCCCAAGGGTCACACCAGTTAAAAGTGAGCTGGAATTGTTCCTCTGCATAGGGAGAATGTCGCTGGGGAGGTGAACATCTACTTAGGTGGCCCCACTTCCACCTGGGGGAAGAGCCACAGCTCCATGATGGAGCACTTGCTTTGCGTGCAAAAGATCTCCGGTGTCACTTGCCCAGAGGCTCTGCAGCACCCTGAGGAGACTCAGAGCCCAATGAGCTATTGGCCGCCCCACTCCAGGAAGTACCTTGGCCGTTGGCCCCAGACATCTTAAGTCCGCAGTGGCTTGCAGTCCCTTGCTGGGACCGCCGCTCTCTCTTCCCCGCGATACCTTGGTCAGTGGCTCCTACTGTGCACTGTCCAGGGTCCTGATAGTTCCTTACTCTGCTGTGATCCTGCTCTCCTGGACCTGACCTTGCTTTACCAGACATGGCCCCTCTGTGCATGACACTGAAACATTTGTGGGTGCACATGGTACAGCCTCCTTCACTGGGTATCTAGCCTTCTCAGAACACCAGCTTTCACCATTAGCATTGTCAGGCAGGACTGGAAAAGACCTCTCTCTCTCTCTCTGAAACCCTGGAAGATCACTGCCAGTCAATGTAGACAACACTGAGCTAAGTGGACAAATGGGCTGATGCAATATGAGGCAGCATCTGATATTCTGCTACCCTATTAACACCAGCTGTGATGTTCATTCACCTTTAACGCTCACAAAATGGTGAATGTTGCAGTAAAAATAGCCCTCATGCATGGTGAATTTCTGCCAAGGAGTCAAAGACAAAATCCATTAAATTCTAATAAATGGAATTTATTAGGCAGGTTGCCACGTTAAAACAACCAGAGGTAAACCAGAATATTCCTAGTAAAGTTGGCTTATCTTGAATCAAGTTGACTCCAATCAACTACAACTGGATACAAAATCTTCTTTAATACTTCAAACCAAGTGGTTGGTTTCAAAATAAAACCACAAGGCTAGGCAAGAAATTGGAACAATTGTACACAATACAACAACACACATAACATCAAACTGGAGATATATGATGAATGGGTAGGTCACATGATGCCAACACCCCATTTTCCAGATAATAAACTGGAGTAACTCTCATACGCAAAGAACATAAGAGAACCCTGTATAAGCAATTAACACCAGCAAGTTTGGAAGTGTGTGTGTGTGTGTGTGTGTGTAAGGTAAAGGGTTACAAAGAAACCAAAGAGATTACTCACTCTCAGAAACAGCAGAGTCCTGTTGTTGTTGTTTTATTATTTTTATTATTATTATTATTATTATTATTATTATTTATTATTACCATTGCAGTTTGCGCCCCTTGCTTCTGCATGTCACAATTCCACACTAAAAGAGTAATAGAATTAAAATAAGGCTTGAAACTGATCGAGTGCCTCCCTGCTGCAGTAATGGCACAGGGTAGTTAGGTTCCATCTGTCCAGAGACCAAAGTGTTCCAGTTGAGATGATTAAATTAAATTCATATTTTTAACAAAGCACATTTTCCATTTTAAAAGAGCAGCATCTGTTTGCACAAAGCACTCAGAGCAGTTAGAGATCTGGCTGGTTCAGAGACGGCAGAACTATTGCTCACATCATCCTCTGCTTTTTGCTCCTTATGCGCTTAGACACTGCAGAATCTTCAAGATACTTCTAATATCCCTGTTGTTTGGAACATTTGTGCTCATTATAAGAACATCAGAAGAGCCATGCCAGATCTGACCACAGGTCCATCTAGTCCAGCATTCTGTTCACAGTGGCCAACCAGCTGCCCATGGGAAACCCACAAGCAGGACATCAGTGCAACACCACCCTCCTGGCCAACTTCCCCAGAAACTGATGTACATAGGCATATAGCCTCTGATGCTATAGGTAGCATCTAGCCATCAGGACTAGTAGCTATTGACAGTCTTCTCCTCCAGGAATTTGCCCAATCACTTTTAAAGCCATCCAAACTGGTGGCCATCACTATGTCTTGTAGTAGCGAATTCCATAGTTTAACCATACTGCACTGTGTGAAGAAATCTTTCCTTTCATCTGTCCTGAATCTCCTGCCAATCAGCTTTATAGGATGACCCTGTTGCATTCTAGTATTATGAGGGAGGGAGAAAACTGTCTCCCTATCCACATTCTCCACACCATGAATAATCTTGTACACCTTTATCATGTCTCCCCTTGTTGTTGTTCAGTCGTTCAGTCGTGTCCGACTCTTCATGACCCCATGGACCATAGCACGCCAGGCCTTCCTGTCCTCCGCTCTCTCCCGGAGTGTGCTCAAGTTCATATTCATTGCATCAGTGATGCTATCTAGCCATCGCATCCTCTGTCGTCCCCTTCTCCTTTTGCCTTCAGTCTTTCCCAGCATCAGGTCTTTTCCAGAGAGTTTTCTCTTCGCATTAGGTGGCCAAAATATTTGAGCTTCAGCTTCAGGAACTGTCCTTCCAATGAGCAGTCAGGGTTGATTTCCTTTAGGATGGACTGATTGGACCTCCTTGCAGTCCAGGGGACTCGTAAGAGTCTTCTCCAGCACCACAGTTCGAAAGCATCAATTCTTCGGCGCTCAGCCTTCCTTATAGTCCAGCTCTCACAGCCATACGTTACTACTGGGAAAACCATAGCTTTGATTAGATGGACCATTGTCGGCAAGGTGATGTCTCTGCTTCTTACTATGCTGTCTAGGTTTGCCATAGCTTTCCTCCCAAGGAGCAAGCGTCTTTTAATTTCATGGCTACAGTCACCGTCTGCGGTGATCTTGGAGCCCAAGAAAGTAAAATCTGTCACTGCTTCCATTTCTTCCCCTTCCATATGCCAGGAAGTGATGGGGCCAGATGCCATGATCTTCGTTTTTTTAATGTTGAGTTTCAAACCAGCTTTTGCACTCTCCTCTTTCAACCTCAACAAGAGGCTCTTGAGATCCTCTTCGCTTTCTGCCATTAGGGTGGTATCGTCTGCATATTGGAGGTTGTTGAAGTCAATGAAGCAGAAATAGACGTTTTTCTGGAATTCTCTTGCTTTCTCCATGATCCAGCGAACATGTCTCCCCTTACCTTCCTTTTTTCTAAGCTAAATAGTCCCAGATGTTGTAATCTTTCCTCACAGGGGAGATGCTTCAACCCCTTTATCATTTTAGTTGCCCTTTTCTGCACTTTTTCCAACTCTGCAATATCCTCTTTAGGTGTGGTGACCAGAAGTGTTCACAGTTTTCCAAGTGTGGTCACACCAAAGATTTGTATAAGGGCAGAATGATCTTAGCAGTTTTATTTTTGATGCCTTTCCTAATTATGCCTAACATGAATTTTGCCTTTTTCTTAGTTTCATCAAGCTGTCCACCACAACCCCACAATCTCTTTCTTTGTCAGACACTGTTAGCTCAGAAGCCATCAGTTTATATGTGAAGTTGGGCTTTTTGCCCCCATGTGCATTACTTTACACTTGCTTACACTGAATTACATTTGCCATTTGGATGGCCATTCCCCCAGTTTAGAGAAACACTTTTGGGTCAGGATGAACCACAGAATAAGGAAATGAGGGAAATTCCACCTTAAGGTTGAACCATAGCTCAGAGGAAGGGTGCCTGGCAGGGGCATTGTTAGGGCAGGGCCCACCTGGGCACAGGCCTGGATCTTTTTTGAGCTGTGCCCCGGATCTTTTAAGCTGTCCTAATTGTCATTTTCTTTGTAGATTTTCCCATTGACTTGCATTGGAAAATAGAAATGGCCATAGCTTTTTTGGTTTGTAGGATAAATAAATGAAATTTGGAGATCTGGTAGCTCCCAAGGAGCTGATTGAACATGCCAAATTTCAGGCACTTAGGTCCGGTGGCTTTTGTGCTAGTCACAGGTAGAATTTGCTTTTTTCAAGAAAATCTGTCAAAGTAAAAAGCTATTTTTTGTGTGTGTTTCCACATAGATGCATGGAACATGGGGACCTGACAGCCTCTCTGGAGCTGACTGAACCTGCCAGATTTCAGACAGTTAGGTCCAGTGGCTTTTGTGCTAACCATGCATAAAGATTCCATTTCTCAAAGACTAAAACAAAAAGTAAAAACTGTCGAGCCGCACAGGGGATTAGAGATCTTAATCAGAAGGTGTTTAAGGTGACCGTTAGGAGGTCACTATCCTTACTCTCTGGTGTAGGGTTGTTGTTTTTTGAGGTGCAAAAAACCTCTCTCCCTTTACTTTTCTGTTCTGTTCTTACATGCCCACTGTTGGAAGCTTGTTGCTGTTTATTTGGTCAGTCGCTTCCGACTCTTCGTGACTTCATGGACCAGCCCACGCCAGAGCTTCCTGTCGGCCATCGCCACCCCCAGCTCCCCCAAGGTTGAGTCCGTCACCTCCAGAATATCATCCATCCACCTTGCCCTTGGTCGGCCCCTCTTCCTTTTGCCTTCCACTTTCCCTAGCATCAGCACCTTCTCCAGGGTGTCCTGTCTTCTCATTATGTGGCCAAAGTACTTCAGTTTTGCCTTTAAGATCATTCCCTCAAGTCAGCAGTCTGGCTTTATTTCCTGGACTATGGACTGGTTTGATCTTCTTGCAGTCCAAGGCACTCTCAGAATTTTCCTCCAGCACCACAGTTCAAAAGCATCTATCTTCCTTCGCTCAGCCTTCCTTATGGTCCAGTTCTCGCAGCCATAGGTTACTACGGGGAAGACCATTGCTTTAACTATGCGGACCTTTGTTGTCAGTGTGATGTCTCTGCTCTTCACTATTTTATCAAAATTTGTCATTGCTGTCCTCCCAAGAAGTAAACGTCTTCTGATTTCCTGGCTGCAGTCAGCATCTGCAGTAATCTTTGTGCCTAGAAAGACAAAGTCTGTCACTGCCTCCACGTTTTCTCCCTTTATTTGCCAGTGTTCAATCAAGCTGGTTGCCATAATCTTGGTTTTTTTGAGGTTTAACTGCAATCCAGCTTTTGCACTTTCTTCTTTCACCTTCGTCATGAGGTTCCTCAGCTCCTTCTCACTTTCAGCCATCAAGGTGGTATCATCTGCATATCTGAGATTGTTAATATTTCTTCCATCAATTTTAACTCCAGCCTTGGCTTCATCAAGCCCAGCACGTCGCATGATGTGTTCTGCGTACAGGTTGAATAGGTAGGGTGAGAGTATACAACCCTGCCGTACTGCTTTCCCAATCTTAAACCAGTCCGTTGTTCCGTGGTCTGTTCTTACCGTTGCTACTTGGTCGTTCTACAGATTCCTCAGGAGGCAGACAAGATGACTTGGTATCCCCATCCCACCAAGAACTTGCCACAATTTGTTATGATCCACACAGTCAAAGGCTTTAGAATAGTCAATAAAACAGAAATAGATGTTTTTCTGAAACTCCCTGGCTTTCTCCATTATCCAGCGGATATTGGCAATTTGGTCTCGAGTTCCTCTGCCTTTTCTAAACCCAGCTGGTACATCTGGCAATTCTCATTCCATGAATTGCTGGACTCTACCTTGCAAGTTCTTGAGCATTACTTTACTGGCATGTGAAATAAGTGCCACTGTTCGATAGTTTGAACATTCTTTGGTGCTTCCCTTTTTTGGTATGGGGATATAAGTTGATTTTTTCCAATCTGTTGGCCATTCTTGTGTTTTCCAAATTTGCTGGCATATGGCATGCATCACCTTGACAGCATCATCTTGCAAGATTTTAAACAGTTCAGCTGGGATACCGTCATCTCCTGCTACCTTGTTATTAGCAATGCTTCTCAAGGCCCATTCAACCTCACTCTTCAGGATGTCTGGCTCTAACTCACTGACCACACCGTCAAATCTATCCCCAATATTATTATCCTTCCTATACAGATCTTCCGTATGTTCTTGACACCTTTTCTTGATCTCTTCTGCTTCTGTTAGGTCCTTGCCATCTTTGTGTTTGATCATACCCATTTTTGCCTGGAATTTACCTCCGATGTTTCTAATTTTCTGGAAGAGGTCTCTTGTCCTTCCTATTCTATTATCTTCTTCCGCTTCCACGCATTGCTTGTTTAAAAATAATTCCTTATCTCTTCTGGCTAACCTCTGGAATTTTGCATTTAATGGGGCATATCTCCCCCTATCACTGTTGCCTTTTGCTTTCCTTCTTTCTTGGGCTGCTTCCAGTGTCTCAGCAGACAGCCATCTTGCCTTCTTGGTTTTCTTTTTCTTTGGGGCGTTTTTTGTTGCCGCCTCCTGAACAATGTTGCGAACTTCTGTCCATAGTTCTTCCGGGACCCTATCTACTAAATCTAGTCCCTTAAATCTATTCTTCACCTCCACTGCATATGCTTAGGAATATTAGTGAGCTCATATCTAACTGATCTGTGGGTCTTCCCTATTCTCCTTAGTCTGATTCTAAATTGGGCAATAAGAAGTTCATGATCTGAACTACAGTCAGCTCCAGGTCTTGTTTTTACCAACTGCATAAATGTCCGCCACCTTTGGCTACAAAGGATGTAGTCAATCTGATTGCAGTGTCAACTGTCTGGTGAAGTCCATGTATAAAGTCATCTCTTAGGTTGTTGGAAGAGAGTGTTTGTTATGCACAGTGAGTTGTCTTGGCAAAATTCTATCAGCCTATGTCCTGCTTCATTTTGTTCTCCCAGACCATGCTTGCCTGTAATTCCAGGTGTCGTTTGACTACCCACCTTAGCATTCCAGTCTTCTGTAATGAAAATAACATCTTTTTTTGGCGTACTGTCCACTAGGTGCTGCAGATCCTCATAGAACTGATCTACTTCTGCTTCTTCAGCATCTGTGGTAGGGGCGTATATTTGGATCACTGTGATGTTAAATGGCTTACGCTGAATTGGGATTGAGATCATTCTGTCATTTTTTGGATTGTATCCAAGCACTGCTTTAGCCACTTTATTATTAATTATGAAGGCTACTCCATTTCTTCTGTGGTCCTCTTGTCCACAGTAGTAGATCTGGTGGTCATTTGATGTGAAGTGGCCCATTCCAGTCCATTTCAGTTCACTGACACTCAAAATGTCTATATTTAATCTTGACATCTCCCCAACAACCACATCCAATTTGCCCTGGCTCATAGATCTTACATTCCAGGTTCCTATGGTGTGTTGATCTTTAGGACATTGGATTTATCGTTCACCACCAGCACCATCAGCTGCTAGTCATCCTTTCGGCTTTGAGCTAGCTGCGTCATCACATCTGGGGCTAGTTGAACTTATCCTCTGTTCCTCCCCAGTAGCATTTTGACCATCTTCCGACCTGGGAGTCCCACCTTCCGATGGTATACCGACATATCTCTAGTTGTACTGATCCATTTAGTTTTCATGGCAAGAATACTGGGGTGGGTTGCCATTTCCTCCCCCAGGGATCGTATTTAGTCTGACCTCTCTGCCATGACCTTCCTGTCTTGGGTGTACCTTCACGGTTTAGCTCATGACGTCACTGAGGTGCTCAAGCTCCAGCACCACGACAAGGTAACGATCTCCTTTGCTGCAGGTTGGAAGCTTGCTTGCAATTAAATTTTGAAGAGGGAGATGGAAGGGAAGAAAGAGTTCTATGTGAAATACTGGTATTTCACACTGGTATTTCACACAGCATCTGATTTCACTGCCCCACACTGGAACCTTTGACTTCTGCAGAAGTTTAGTAGCTTCAGTACAGCAAAGGATCCAATCATCCTCCACAAACTTCTTTCTCCCCCTCCACTTTAATTTTTCCTAAATAGCTGTAGGTCTCAAATTATTCCAAAAGGAGGGTTAGGACTATGTGGCGTCATGATTGAGGAACTGCTGAGGCTTTTAAATAGGTTCTAGATTTAAAAAAGAAAAAGAAAAAAAGCTAGAAAAAGCCCTTAGCCACCTCACTTCATAAAGTTAATGTAAGTATGTGAAATCCTTACATACCCTCCACAGCCTCCTAAATTCCTCTGAAATACTACCTCTCTGGAAGGAGCCATTTGGCTTAAGGAATTCTCTCTCTCTCTACACACACACACACACACACACACACCGCATTTCCAATCACCATTCTTCTTTTCTTCTTCCCTCACCTATTCTTTCTTTCTCTTCTTTATTCCACCCAGGGCATATAAGAAAATTCTCTTCCATGGGCAAGAGAAGTTCTGAACTGTATTTGACTTCATACAAACAGACAAGAGGGCTGGTTTTTCTCCTTCTCCTCACTCAAGCCTTTGAGAAAAGTGGGTTCACGCAGTTGCAGAGAAACAAATCTGGGTCTGTTTTGTTTGTCAGTTGCCACCATCCAGCAATAGGAAGGACTGCAGCTTAGTGGCAGAGAGCCTGCTCGGCATGCGGAAGGTCCCGGGTCCAATCCCCAGCATCTCCAGGCAGGGCTAGGAAAGAATCCTGCCTGAAGCCCTGGAGAGCCGCTGCTGCCAGTCAGTGTCGACACTACTGCGCTAGATGGACCCAGGGTCTGACTCAGCATAAGGCAGCTTCCTATGTTCCTATGAACAGAAAGCTTTAATTAAAGAAATACGAGTTTTTGGTTCATTTTGTAAGTGGAGGGGAGATAAATACTGCTCATTTGTGCAATCTATGTATGCCTACTCAGAAGCCCCATTATGTTTAATGAGGCTTACTCTCAAGAAAGCGTGCATAGGTTTCCAGCACTAGTTACTTTTGTAGGGAGGTTTGCACCTTGATGTTCTGTCATGTTTACTCAGAAATAAGTCCTGAGTTGTGAGCATGGTACTGCAGGCTTAATGCCTACCCAGTTCCGGCTAATGAATTGAATAACCTTTCAGCTCAGTCCTATGCATGTTTTCATAGAATCATAGACTAGTAGGGTTGGAAGGGGCCTACAAGGCCATCAAGTCCAACCCCCTGCTCAGTGCAGGAATCCAAGTCAAAGCATCCCTGACAGATGGCTGTCGAGCCTTGTCTTGAACACCTCCAGTGTGGGAGAGCCCACCACCTCCCTAGGGAATTGGTTCCATTGTTGTATTGCTCTAACAGTCAGGAATTTTCTCCTGATGTTCAGCCAGAATCTGGCTTCCTGTCACTTGAGCCCATGATTCCGTGTCCTGCACTCTGTGATGATCGAGAAGAGATCCTGGCCTTCCTCTCTGTGACAACCTTTCAAGTCCTTGAAGAGCGCTATCATATCTCCCCTCAGTCTCCTCCTCTCAAGGCTAAACATGCCCAGTTCTTTCAGTCTCTCCTCATAAGGCTTTGTTTCCAGTCCCCTGATCATCTTTGTTGCCCTCCTCTGAACCCTCTCCAGTTTGTCTGCATCCTTCTTAAAGTGTGGTGCCCAGAACTGGACACAGTACTCCAGATGAGGCCTAACCAGTGCTGAGTAGTGGGGAACTAGTACTTCCCGGGATTTGGAAGCTATGCTTCTATTAATGCAGCCCAAAAGAGCATTGGCCTTTTTGCAGCCACATCACATTGTTGGCTCATATTCAGCTTGTGATCTATAACAATTCCAAGATCCTTCTCGGATGTAGTGTTGTTGAGCCACGTATCCCCCATCTTGTACCTGTGCATTTGGTTTCTTTTTCCTAGGTGCACAACTTGGCATTTATCCCTATTAAATGTCATTCTGTTGTTTTCTGCCCAGCGCTCCAGTCTATCAAGATCACTTTGAATTTTGTTTCTGTCTTGCAGGGTATTAGCTATCTCGCCCAATTTTGTGTCATCTGCAAATTTGATCAGCATTCCCTGCACCACCTCCTCCCCCAAGACATCAATACAAATGTGGAAGAGCACTGGGCCCAGGACTGAGCCCTGCGGCACCCCACTCGTTACCTCCCCCCAGTTTGAGAAGGTCCCATTGAGAAGCACTCTTTGAGTCCGATTCTGTAGCCAACTGTGGATCCACCGGATCGTTGTTTCATCTAGCCCACTTCGAGCTAGTTTGCTCATCAGGATATCATGGGGCACTTTGTCAAAAGCTTTGCTGAAGTCGAAGTATATGATGTCCACAGCATTCCACAGTCCACAAGGGAGGTGACTTGATCAAAAAATGAGATCAGATTTGTCTGGCAGGATTTGTTCTTGACAAATCCATGTTGGCTTCAAGTCATGACTGCATTGTTTTCAAGGTTTTGTCATTTGTGGGTGGTGAGGGAAAGGCACTTAATACATGCTCAGAGTTTCTCCATGACTTAGCCCTAGGTTTGAAAACAGACTCATTGAATTTTGAAAACAGACTCACTGGCTGAGTCCTGGTGAAGTCTTGGCACAAATGAAGTTATGGGGAGGAAGATACAATGAGAGCTTGTGCATAACAAGGAAGAGGTAGAGGAGAGTTGCACAAAACAAAACATCTGTTTTTCTGAAGAGTTGCTGGAGGAAGGTAGGATGAGGAGGGATGGTTGCATGGAGGGAAATAGATTGGTTAGGGGGAGAATGTAAGTGCTCAGTGGTGAAAGAAAAGCATTCTGCATATGCTCAGAGGCACTCTCTGTTTAAGAACATATGAAGAGCCATGCTGCATCAGACCAAGGTCCATCTAGTCCAGCATTCTATTCACACAGTGGCCAACCCACAAGCAGGACATGAGTGCAATAGCACCTTCCCACCCATGTTCCCCTGCTGCTAACACTGGTGAAATGTAAATAAATTCTAGCAATTCTAAATTTGCAGGCATGTATATCCTTCAGAAACTTTCTTGCCTGGGGGACACCTCTAATGACCTGTCCATTTTCATACAAACATACCCAAAAACTATTGGGGAGGGGGTGAATGGAAGGGAAAACAAATCACTCCCTCCTCCAAATTGGAGAACTCCCCTTCCACATGAACTGCTGCACCTATCCTTCTGAAACTTTGCTGATTTCTTACTTAGGGACACCTCTAGGCTGTCTGTAATTTTCAGAACAATGGTCCACAAGGAACATAGGGGGATAAGTATGTCCTCTTTTGGAGACCTCAAAATGTCAAGGCCACCCTTGCACAAAACCCCTTGTGGCTATCATTCTGAAATTTGGTAGGCATCATCTCCTCTGATGGGGCAATGAATCCTGAAATTTTTATCCAGTTCTTCCAAGGAATAACAATGTTATTGGCAGTTCCCTTTAAAAGAAAATCAAAATATGAACCCTGCACCTATTTCTTCTGACATTTGGGCAGGTGTAATCCCCTTCTAGGGGGCTACTATGCCTGAAATTACCATCCAGTTCTGACCAAGAAAAAAAAGTTAGTTTTTTTCTAATTTCCCATGGTAGTCAACAGGAAGCATAAAGACTCATTTTTCCAAACCTTGACTTAGGTTTGGTGCTGAGCTGAAGTGGACTGACTACAAACTGGCCCGAGCAGAAGTGGGATGTTTTCCAAAATACTGAACCGGGGTCAGTGAAGTTGAAGTGGGGTGGGGGGAGGGTCAGTGTATACTTCTTATGTATGTAATCTATGCACACACGTAAGCACACCACATGCACTCCCCCCCCCACACACACATATATTAGGGGTCCACTTAGATTCAGAGATAGATAGATATATATATGTGTGTGTGTGTGTGTGTGTGTGTGTGCGCGCGCATGTACAGATTTGTGTTATGGGCCTTTGCCCCAGATCTTTTAAGAACCTAGCAATGCCCCTGGTGCATGGTTTGCATTCAAAAGGCTCCAGGGTCAACCCCCACCCTCCTCTGGGGATGGCTGGGAAAGACCCCTGACTGAGACCCTGGAGGGAGAGTCACCCCCATGGACAATGCTTAGCAAGGTGGACCAAGGGTCTGGCTCTGTAGAAGGCAGCTCCCTACATTCTTCTTCTGAATCATCCCTCGTCTGGAATCTCAGACATGTTTTTCACCCCCTGCAAGCCAGCCACGTGGATTGTTTTGTTTGATGAAATTTATAGGGCTGCCAATCAACAAATAACATCTGGGTGGCTTAGGGATCAAGACAAATGAAAACACAAAATGCAGTAATACAAAATTGTATTAAAAATACAAAATGCAATAATTAAAAAAACAATGAAAAGGCACCATAAAAACTTTAGTACAGATAACATAAAACCATTAGCAGTTGAGATTAAAATCAGGCCTAGGTGAATGAAAGCTCTTTACCTGGAGCCAGAAAGAGCATGTGGAAGGCATCAGGGGAACCTCTCTGGGCATTATAGTTTTGAGCTGGTTTGACCATATCGGGAGGAGAAGATTCCACCTGCCCCACCCCTGATGGCTACAGTTTTTCCATACAGACTGAGGTGGAGGATGTGACTCCAGCAACACAGCACATCCAGGCAGGCAGAGATGAGCAAGCTGCAATCTCCTTCTTCCAAGGCTGTTAAGTACATTAACTACAAATAAGCTGTTATTGTATACATTAGATGCGGGAACACCTCTCTCAGAACAACATCACATACTTTACCTGAAAGTTTTAGCTATTCCATGAAATGACTAGTGGTTTATCGCTGTATTAAGGAATTTTGCATTTCACATTTGCATAAATATTTAACATAATATTTATTTATTTATTTATTACATTTCTATATCACCCAATAGCCAAAGCTCTCTTGGCTGTTCACAACAATTAATAGGTGCACACTTCTACTAGTATTTTTGCCTCCCTCAGAAGGAAGCCTGATTAATATTTGGGCGGGGTTTTTTTAAGCTTGGGCACCTTATTATACATTCACTGATATTCACGCACGTACACTCAATACAATCTCTATTTTTTAAAAACCATTAATGTCTTGAACACTGGGAGAGTATAACCCTCTTTACCCTGACAATTTTTGGGATAATGAAAAAAATTATATTCTAGATTTGACATTAGCACATAAACTGAAGGAGACCCAGTGAAAATTCTTTGGAGAACAGTAATGTTCTGAAATTTGAAGAGCCACTTGCTCACCATAAAATTAAAACTATAGGGGCTCAGATATTTCTCATTGGTAACCATAGAATCCATGATGAAGTAGGAAGACAAAACTTGACATGCATACTATGGGAATAAGGTGATAAGTAAACTGTGTACAGTTCTCTCATTTTGGCCAGTTCTATTATTTCCTGCCTGCCACAGATGGATGGTCTTGTTTTCTCGAGCTTTGCCAGAAGGTAACATGATTGAAGGCCTCATGAAAACATACAGACATTTCTCACCATGCTCATCTCCAGTGGCACCATCATCTTGACCCAGAATCCTCCAGTGTTTCTTTTAAAAAGAGAGAGAGAAGAAGAAACAATTTGATGAAACCTTCCACCTCAACCTCCTATAGTGCCACTGTGTTTGAAAAATAAATGTCTGGAAGTATGCTAATTGAGCTAGAGGCAACAGTTTCTGATTGTGGGGGTGGGGAGGGTGGAATCATCCATTCATGGCAGTTTGACTAATGACCAAGTCAGGGAGATAATTCCCTGACCAATTGAAACTGAAGGGAAATAAGAGATCAGGAAAGAACTATGAATTTTACACACAAATATCAGTACTATAAAAATAAAATCACTGCTAAAACATAGCTAAGAATGTACAGGTTGTTATAGTGCTGATATCTGTGTAAAAATGGCTGGTGGCCAACCATTCCTTCTTCGCTAGGCTGGTAGATCCCCCAGAAGATCCCCCAGAATGGCCAGCTCATGGGAGCTCATGGTTCAAGTATACTTGGGGATCTCTCTGTGGAGGTCTGAGTTACCCCTCAGGAATGGAGGAAGGTGACACATGAATCACACCGCCAGTAAACCTGAGATGTGCACGTGTGCGTTTCGGGACGGGGGTGGGGAGAAGCACAACCACAGTTGGGAATAGGGAGACACCAGGCACACAACTGTGAATTTGTCCTACGCCACCTTGGAGCACAGTGTCAGGGTTGGATCGGAGCCCAGAGAGCCCCAAAGCAGTTCTGATTCTGAGGAAGAGATAGAAACCGTGGCAGAGGAACCTGCGCGCTGTTCAGAGGAGCAGCCAGGGGGAGATACACACCCCCGTACACATTCCTGAGAGTGATAGTGACCCTGGCAGGGAGAGGGAGGTGCAACAGCAGTTTCTGAATGCTAGGTGCCGGCGCAGCATCAAGCGGGAGATGGCGGTAGGGGTGCACGAAAGTCACTTACCTGGTCTCACAGCTTTTCGCGGTGGGGGGGAGGCACTTCGCTGCTCTCCCCGCGAAGTTCAGGCCGGGGGGGAGGCTTCCCGCCTCGCCCGGCCGAAATTCAGGCCGGGGGGGAGGCTTCCCGCCTCGCCCGGCCGAAATTCAGGCCGGGGAGGAGGCGCCTCGCCTCACCGTGAAATAAAAAGTTAAAAAAAAAACAAAAAACGCCCCCGTGATAGGCTACGTGATGATTAACGTAGCCTATCACGGCAAGATCTGCAAAGTCAGCCGTGATAGGCTACGTAAATTGTCACGTAGCCTATCACGGGTGACTTTAAAAAAAAAAAGCACGTACGCAAATGGCAGCCCCCATAGGGAGCCGCCATTCGCGTTCCTTATTTGGTCGCTGTAGTCTACGTAAATCTTTACGTAGACTACGGCGAAAATAAGGGCAACACAAATAGCCCTTTAAATAGCGTTGCCCTTATTTTCGCCGTAGTCTACGTAATCTTTATGTAGACTACAGCGACCAAATAAGGGAGGTGAATGGCGGCTCCCTATGGGGGCCGCCATTAGCCGTACGCGCTTTTTTTTTTTAAAGTCACCCATGATAGGCTACGTGACGATTTACGTAGCCTATCATGGCTGACTTTGCAAATCTAGCCGTGATAGGCTACGTTAATCGTCATGTAGCCTATCACGGGGGCGTGGTTTTTTTTTAGTTTTATTGGAATGGCGGTGGCAGCAGCCAGTCGAAAGATCGGCTGCTGCCCCCGCCCCTGACTAAGACCCGACGAACCGCCGCCGGGACCCGCCACCGGGAGGGACATTCGGGAAAGGTAAGTCCCGTCCCAGGGGGGTGCGGGGTGCGGGGGGGTGCGGAGAATTTCTCCCCGAAACTACTTCGGGGGGCCGAACATGTTGGCGCTCGGCCCCCCGAAGTTTCGGGGAGAAATTCTCCGCCAACCCTAGATGGCGGGCGCTGAGAGGAGGTGCTCAGCCTGCTTGGCGCGACAGCAACAGAAACAGCGGCACCCCGATGCCCCACAGGAAAAGGGTGGACTCTCTCCTCCTAGCCCATACGTACAGAGGTTTCCCGACTTCCCCTCCAAACGGAGATCAACTGATTCCTAAGGTTAGAACTCCCAAGTAGGCAGCTCCCTTAAGTCTCACTCGTAAGAACAAGCAATTAGCATCTGTAAGCGTCATTAGGTTGAATGGGAATAAAGCCTTGGAAAAGTGCCCTATTGTCTGCGTGTTGATTCTGGCTACCTGAGGATTTCAGAAGGCGGCAGGGGCGACCTCCTGACACACAGGATCTCTCTCTCTCTCTCTCTCTGGGGCTCTGATGTAGGGTAGCAGATCTACTGGAAATGTGGACAAGGGTTAGAACGGAGGGCAGACCTACTTCTGCCAATGTAGCAGCAGCTTGGAAATGTACATCCTCTGCTTCTTGCAACAAGGGCACAATGCAGGGATGGAGCTGCTCCTCGCCTGCCAATTCTCTTCCCCCCTCTCCATTTGGTGTCCTGCTGTCACTGCTTGCCCAAACTAGTTTGCAAAACCCATTTAATATCAGAAAAGGGTTGCTGGCTGTGGAGAGTGGGGAGAAATGAGGCCCCAGCAGCAGTTTCGATCTGCCGAGTGCATTTTCACAGCTCGAGTGATAGGAACGGCTTCCTTGAGAAGGAAGCAGAGACAGCAACACAGAAGAATCGATGTGGAAAGTGTGAGATCTCCAGGGGAGGGTGTGGAGCTTACTGGCTTTTACAATGATGGGACTTGCTCCTCCTCCTGGTGCAGCAAGTGGTGCTTTGTACTGGCTCTGCTACAGCTGTGCTGATGGATGCAAGAAATATCACATATACAGACAACCCCCGCCCCCCGCGCGCAACCTAAAACAGCCACTCAGCTAGCAACGACAGGGATATATATCATATGGCAAGGATGCAAACACAGGCACCGGACCCTGCACAAACCCAGATACCTACTCTGTCCCCATATCTACTCTGTCAACATGATCACAGGACCTAATAATGCCACCCACAGCAGCAGAAGTTAATTCACCTACTCATCTTCCAACGTGACGTATTCCATCATCTGCCTGCAGTGCATTCTACATAGGACAAACAGGCCAACCTCTACACAAAAGAATAAGACATCAGAAATAGCAATGTTCAAAAACCTGTGGGAGAACCCTTCAGCCCCCACAGGACACAGTCACTCCCCTTAAAACAGCCATTATTGCGCAAAGAAACATCAGCAGGAGGTTAGAAAAAGAGGTGGTTGAGTTACGGTTGATCAAGAGGTTCAGTTCTGTCACCTGCTGCAGCTTGAATCAGGATAAAGGTTTTTTTGTTTGTCTGTTTTTTAAGTCACACTACATGAATTAGTTGACTTACTCATGGCCAGGATGTTTGTCTTATCACCAACAACAGTTTTGTGAATGGCCATTGTTAATAACATAACTGTCTATGGATGCTTTATACTTTATGCATCTGTCTAAGTGGACTGTAGCTTATGCCATATTCTGGTGAAGTGCCACAAAGATTCTTTGCTGTTTTCACATGTAAAAAGCTGTTTCTGATATATGATACATGATTTACCTGAACCCTAATTGCATAGGGAGCTCAGCTGACATGGAAGCAGACTTTTGGTCCATCAAGTACAGCAGTGGGGAACCTGCAGCCTTTTAGATGTAGTTGGACTCCACTTCCCAGCAGCCCCAGCCTGCTTGGCCAGTGGTGATGGATAAGGGGTGTAGTCGTTCATCAACAGCTGGGAAATAGCACAGGTCCCCCAGCCCTGATCTAGCTGCGCTCCAAAAGCTTTGGCAGAGGTTTTTCCCAGCCCCATTACCCAAAGGCCTTTGGGAGCGCCCCCTATAGAGGCAAAGGGTGTGCTCTGCTCAACCACCCAGATGGAGCCCCTCTCTCATGGCACAGCCCCTAGCTCATTCCTAGAATGGGACAGGAACCCACAAGTCATGTATACACTCCTTGCGATAAGACCCTAGCAAACCCCTCGAGCCATCCTTCCCTGGGCAAGAACACAAGGTGAGCTACCAGAGGGCCTCTTGAGATTCTCACAGAGTTAGGGACTGACCAGAGGCACTCTTCTGGGTGTGAAAAGGGGGCAGGGCTCTGGATCCACAGCAAGGTTCAAAGGTCTGCTTCTAAGGCACATCCAAGATTAAACTGCAAAAAGGCAGTGCGCTTGCAAAGAATCCCTCGACTCTCGCAGTTATTTCTTTCTGATCCCTCATGACAGCAATGCCAAATATAAACATGGGCGAGCCATATGCACACACAGACCCTTTTCCCAGCAACAGAATGTGCACTTAGCCCACATGTAGACCTGGTAGGCACATCACATGGTTTCTGTTCTAACAATTCTCATTATCAAGGGACCAGAGGTGGCCAAGCTATTTGTGACACAGGAGGTCCGTGAAAAGGAACACCTAAAGTTTATTTAAAAGATCAAAGCAGACATGGAAGGGGCAATTTAGAGCAGACATGTGGTACTAGTGGAGGGGAGGTAACCCCTCCCCCCCCCATGCTTTTCTTTCACTTAAAATCAGACTGAAACCTGCTATTTGCCCAATGGGACAAAACGAATAGATTCCCATGCTTGTGTATCCTCCGCTTTTATGTAAATGGATTTTAAACTTTGTATATTGTATTTCAATGTTTTAACTTCTGTAAAGCACCCAGAGCGCTTCAGCTATTGGGCGGTATAGAAATGTAAGAAGAAGAAGAGGAGGAAGAAGAAGAAGAAGCAGCAGCAGCAGCTGCAGCTGACAAATAGCCCTGCACACCACGGATGTCACTTGGGTATCCAGTGACAGTGCTGAATCCAAACGACAAACGTAATCCTTGGGAAAGGGTGGTGGTGGATCCCCATCCAGAACTTGTTGATCATCACCTCCCTGGTCAGATGACTCACCTACAAGCAGAACAGTTACGCTTAGAATCATAGAATCATAGAATGGTAGGGTTGGAAGGGGCCTACAAGGCCATCGAGTCCAACCCCCGTTCAATGCAGGAATCCAAGTCAGAGCATCCCTGACAGATGGCTGTCCAGCCTCGTCTTGAATGCCTCCAGTGTGGGAGAGCCCACCACCTCCCGAGGTCATGGGTTCCATTGTCATATTGCTCTAAGAGTCAGGAAGTTTTTCCTGATGTTCAGCCGGAATCTGGCTTCCTGTCACTTGAGCCCATGATTCCGTGTCCTGCACTCTGGGATGATCGAGAAGAGATCCCGGCCTTCCTCTCTGTGACAACCTTTCAAGTACTTGAAGAGCACTTTCATGCTTCAGTCAAGCATTCCTGTCCCCCCCCCCATTAAAAAAAAAGCATACAGATCCATAAAAGCAAAACCAATTTGTGCTGTTTTGAAATATCCCCCCTTGCTGTAATGGATTTCCATTTTTTCCAGTAATTTCACTAACTCTGCGTCTCACTACCCAAACTTACACAAAAGGCAGAGGTTCTGGGTTCTTCAAAAGATACTTTTAAAAAGAACATACACTTACATTTAATTAAAAGTATCTGTATTGGAGTGAGATTAATTAATTCTCCATCCACCCTGGAGTCCTCTCTTTGTGTTAGCTTAAATGAGGTTTTAAATGTTGTCTCCACATTGTATCTCCAGACAACACTCAAGCAGGTACTCTATGGGCAAGATTCATTTAGTCACAAAATGAAACACACTCAACTGGCCTCAGGTTTGGGTGCACAGAGAAGGGGAATGAATTCGAAGGCTAAATGAATTCTTTGCACCAGCCTTCACAGTGGAAGATTTTTGAGAGATATCCGCATTTGAACCATTGTTTCCAAGGAGAGATGGCAAACAGAGGTGACAAAAGATAATGTTTTAGAGTTAACTGACAAATTACACATTAATAAGTCACTGGGGTCAGATGTCATACATCCAAGAGTTCTTAATTGACTCAAATGTGAAACAATTGACCTAAGAAAAATACACGCCTTGCCAATAACACCAGCCTTTTAACCAGAAGGTTGAAAGGTAGCCAGTGGAACAAACACCACATTTCAAAAAGGATCCAGGTGAAGAGCCATTATTACAGGCCTGCTAGCCTAATGTCTGTCCCAGATAAATTGGTGGAAAGCATTATTAAAGACAAAATATCCAAGCCTATGGAGGAAGAAGTCTTGCTGAAGATGAATCAGCATGGCTTCTGCAAAAGTAAGTTCTACCTCATCAATCCTTTAAAACTATTGGAGTGTATTAATAAGGATGTAGGTAGGAGTGAACAGGTAAGCACTGAATACTAGGACTTTCAAAAGTCTCTTGATAAAGTCCCTTATCAAAGGGCCTGAGTAAACTTAACAGTCATGGAATAAGAGAAGTAGATCAGAAAGCAGCAAGGAGGAATAAACAGACAATTTTCATGACAGAGGTAAGAAAACAGTGTGGTTTACCAAGGATCTTTATTGGAGTTGGTGCTATTTAGCACTCTGAAAATGTTCAATAATCAGAGGTGAGCAGTGAGGAGGCAACAAAATGATTCAGAGTGGAGAAATCCAGAGAAGGCTACGGGAATTCTAGAACACTCTCTCAAAAATGGATTAATATTTCAAAAAGAAAGGAAAATGGCATTCCTGTACAGATGTACACAACGTTGCGCGCATGTGTGTGCATGCAAGCAGGTGGAATCCTAACTTCACTGATGGGGTCAGCAGTGGCTGTGACACTGGGCCACACCAGATGTGATGCCAGGAAATCAGTGATCACATCTCTTGCATCCCCCCCCCCCACAAAAAAAAGATATAAGCAGCTAGGATAAGTATTGGATTGGTCCTGTGGTGCTGGGGCAGTCATTCTTTCCCACACAGTCTGAATTGCTTCCTATCCTACCCCATGAAGTTGCTACTCATACGGTGCCCAAAGCATTGCAGGTGCAAAATCAAGGACTGCCCAGGTTCATATCTGATTTGGCTCCAACGGTGGAAGAGATCTTGATCTTGGGGTTGTGCTTTAATTAAAGGAGAGTGCAAGGCCTGGTGGAGGAGCCAGTTCTCTCCTGCCCTGCTAGCCGGAGAGGAGGGAGATGGAGGCCTAGCCAGGGGGGCTCAGGCCACGGCCGTGGGTGAAGCCCCAAAAGGCACTGAGTCATGCTAAGCGTTGTCGTCAGGAGCTGTCCGCTTTGCTTGCCGAGGTGCCACCTTGTTGTTTATTTGTCGGAAGGAGGCCATGGAAGTGTTGAAATGCAGGAAGTGGAAACAGTAGAGAGAATCTGGCTGTGACCAGGGAAGTATGGATTTTGAAAAATCCATTCCATCTGCATTTCGCAGATTGTCTGGTGCCTTTTATTCTATCATCCACTCATCGGGGGAATCAGATTGTTTCCAATTTCCTGAATTTGTGCAAATTCATATTTGTGCAAACTCATACTTGCGAAAATGCGCAAATACCCCCCAGATGCAAAAATCCCCTCCAAAATGTGCATTTTCATGCTTCAGCCTATGGGAGAAATGTGCATTTTAGCTGGTGTTTTTTATTTTATGTATTTAAGACTAAATTTGCATAAAATTCCAGAAAGTTTTTTTAAAAAAACAACTGGTCCACAAGTCTGTGGAATCCATGCGACTTGGGAAGAGCTGGTCTGCTGCAGGATTTATGCGTCAGATTCATAGAAATCCCAATTCATTTGATTCCATTAAGGATTTACCTGACATCCCTCATGATGACCTATATGCAGACTGTATGCATGTGCCTAGGGATGTGTGGGAATTTTGCTGTGGTTCATTTGTGACCAGAATGTGACCCATTCGCAGCCCTGAATGCAAGCACATTCTGCGGGCAAAGCTTGCACATTCCTGAGCTTGCAATGCTGGTTTGAAAAATGCATCCTGCAGAAATATGCGCACTTTAAATAATGCACACTGTGGAAATATGCATTATTTGAAACATGCACATTTTCATGCTTTAGTCAATGGGGGGAAAGTATGCATTTGGGTGCACACTTTTTAAAAAGTGCACACTCAAATGCGTACTTTTCCCATTCAAACAACCAAAATGTTTGCAATCAGACATGGAAATGAGGCACACTGAGCTTTGAGGTGGGACTCGGAGAACCTTGGTGAGGCCAGGCTTTGCTGCTGATTCTCCCAGCCGCCCTTTTGCCTGCCTGGAAATGTTTTCCGTGGCACACTCTGACATGGCCCATGCAGCAAAGCGGATGTTTCAGGCGGCATGACTGTTGTGTGGTGGGCAGCTGCAACAGGACAGCCACAAGATGCCACCAGATTCTTCTGGGCTAATCAGGCAGTGAGTCCTCTGTGCTGGCAGCTTCATTCATTCCTCTTGTGCTGTGCTCTCTGATCCACCAGTCATTCCCTTGCTCTGAGGACGTCAGCCTCCTGTAGCAAAAGATTAATTGATAGGGGATCAGGAGATTTCTCCTCCAGAACAATGGGCCTTTTAGCCAGTACTAACAGGATGCCAATTAGGCTATTTACATTTTTAGAATATAAAGCCTCAAGGAGATTCACCCAAAGTGGATGATTGGGGGTAATCATAGAATCATAGAATAGGAGGGCTGGAAGGGGCCCACAAGGCCATTGAGTCCAACCCCCTGCTCAATGCAGGAATCCAAGTCAGAGCATCCCTGACAAATGGCTGTCCAGCCTCGTCTTGAAGGCCTCCAGTGTGGGAGAGCCCACCACCTCCCCAGGTAATTGGTTCCATTGTCGTATTGCTCTAACAGTCAGGAAGCTTTTCCTGATGTTCAGCCGGAATCTGGCTTCCTGTCACTTCAGCCCGTTATTCCGTGTCCTGCACTCTGGGATGATCAAGAAGAGATCATAGAATCATAGAATCATAGAATAGTAGGGCTGGAAGGGGCCTACAAGGCCATCGAGTCCAACCCCTGCTCAATGCAGGGGGCTGCTTGCAAGCAAATGGCAAAGCAAGCTTCCGAGGAGGAGCACGGGAAGCCCCAGTGCAAGGACCTGGAGCTTACGCCTACTCCAAAAGTGCAACTTCTAAGGTGGCAAGCAGAGAGGATAGCAAATGGCAAAGAAACCTGAGCTACACGGGCACAGAAATGTCAGAGCTGCACTCAAATATCCGAACAAAGTTATTATGGATGACATCAGCTTGGGGTGTTGCTGCCTACTGGACTGGGCTCAGGCATCACTAGAACCCTGGGTTCCCCAGGACAGCCAGATCTCAGTGCTAGAGCATTTCATTTGCACGCAGAAGCACGTGGGCTCGGTCCCTGGTGTCTCCAGTTTGAGCAAGGTGGCTGGGGGGGCCTTAGAGAACAGCTGCCGGTCAGAGTAGTCAGCAGTGCACTGAGCAAGATGGACCAATGGTTAGACTCAGTGGAAGGCATTCCATGTGTTCAGGACTGCAAGAGGAGGTGGGGCGCAAGGCAGGTGGCCAGGTGCGGGTGTGGCCTCACGTCCCTGTCAATGGATGACCTCTCCCATCGCTCACCCGGAACAAGGATCCTGCCACTCCAGAGCCACTTTCACTTCCACTCCGCTTACTTCACCTTGCCAAGCAGTGAATTGGCTGCTGAGAGGCCTTTCAGGAGAGGGATGGAAGTTTGGCTGCATTTAACAGGCACAACAAAAATACATCAGGCTTACAATAAACTTTGCCATAAAGGAACAGGCTAGAGAGCTTATGTTTCATTTACTGGGACCCAAAATAACTACCTAGAACGAAGTGGCTCTTTTCTTCACACCACACTATTCGCTCTCAGTTCTGCCCCCATGGCATGCTATAAAGGCAAATTTTCCACAAGTGCTCAAGAGCCAAAATGTCTAATCCCTGTAGGTTTGATCCAGACTGGGGCTGAGTGTTCATGAACTGTGCTTAGGCCTACGGTGATAGCAGCAGCGGTGGCAGCCCAAGCCCGAGCTGCATGAGAGCTCGGAGGAGAGGGCCAACAGCCACACACCCTGCTGGCCCCAGCATGGATTCTCACCCTCTAAGGTGTGCCCTAAGGCTGTGCTGCCCTTGAAGATGTCCCGCTGGAGGAGGCGGTGGAATCAGGATGCCCAGTGCACCTGGCTGGACGTACACCTCAGCTTCACACCCTCCACCATCACCCCCAGAACCCAGGCAGTGAAGCGCCCTTGCTTTTCATTCATCCATCCCATTTATATCGCCCCTTGCTTCCACTGCGCAACTCAAGGGGGCAACCTGTGGCTCCCAGGAGGTCTCCCCTCCAAGCACCGGCCAGACCCAGGCCTGAGCTTCAGCATGGCGGCTGCCTCCTGTGCCTTCAGACCAGGCCCTGGGACCTTTGACCCAGACCTGCACCTGGATGGCCTCCCACAGCAACTCTGAGCCAGGCTCTCAAGGAGGAAGCGAGAACGAACGTACGCTCTGAATCAGGGCCCCAGTGATGCTCCAAGAAGGGCGGAGTATCAGGGCCTCCTATAAAATTGTTCCTTCTGCTTGTGTCCGGCTCCTTGGCTGCACAGCTACCCTGGTGCTGCAGCGTGCCTTGATTGCACCCGCTCCTGCTGCTGTCGCCTGGCGGGGCAGCTCCCCTGCCTTGCGAGCAGGGTGGGGAATCCAGCCAGCGGGACAGGCGGGGCTATTGCTGTGGTTACGTCACTGCACAGCAGAATCCTGGCGTGTCACTGTATGCAGACAGTTGATGGATCCACCACTTGGACTGGCCAGCGGGTGTCCTTGTGGCAGCACACCAGTCAGCCCTTGCCACGCTGCACATTCAGCGGGGCTTCCAACTCAGCCCCACAGTCGCCTTGCTGCTGCTCAGAACTGGCCCACCTCATAGCAGCTCACATTAGGCCCCAGCACGTGCACAGTGTCATGAGGCAGCCGCAGCTCCAGGTCAGTCTGCAACCGCTGCGAGATCCACGCATGGAGGCAGCCGTGAGGATTCCATGCGCGGCTGGCCTTTTGTACACCTTTGTGAAGCCCCTCCCCCTCTGCCTGGGCTACCTCCTGGAACACTGCAACAGCTGAAAACAATAAAATAGAAACTGCCTGGGAATAGAAAGGCTCTGTGCTAATCCCAGCATTCCAGATGAATGACAAAAATACATGGGGACATGTGAGGCTGGCTTCTGCCCAGCCCGCCCAAGGACCTATTGCGTCCAGTGGGGTCTGTTGCACCAACTGGCAGTGGCTGTCCAAGGGCCCCGGCAGGGATCCCTTTGTTGATGGGGTCTGCCAAGGACTGGGCCTGGGCCTGCTGCATTCAAAGCAGGGGCTCTGCCACCAAGTGACGGCCTCGGTGCCTAGCAGCCCTTCACAGCCCCCTGGATTCAGGTGCACTCTCTTCCCCCACCTTTTTCATTCTCCCACTAGTCAAGCTGGCATCTTTTCATCCCCCCCCCCTGCACTTCTCTCTACACACACACACACACACACACACACAGTGTGTAAAGATAGCATGCTTCTCTGGGACTGCACTGCTGTTCAGGCATGAGCCAGAAGCTGACCTTTCCTCGTCACTCTGCCTTAGCATGCAGCTGGGAGCCTGGACCACTGCCTGCTGCCCCCCCCCCCTTTCAGGCCATCATGACAGCTCCTTGAGGTGCAGCGATCTTAGACCGACACATTTGCATCCTGCTTCCCACAGGCAGTTCAGTTCTCACCTGCAATTCCTATGACAAATCCTTATCAAAACCGCCCATGGCAAGTCCGTGGCAACTTTGTTCAGTCTTATTAGCTCTGTACAGATTAGCTCTCGGCAGCGCTTAGCCCATTTATACAGATTTCTGATAAATGTTTTGACTGATTTTCCTGACTCTGGAAAGACACACAGAGAAACTCCCTTGCTCTTCCAAAGATGCGATTACATTGAAAGGCATGAAATATTCATTCATGTGCACGCTCTCGCTCTCTCCCTCTGCAGCACTGCCTCCAAGAAATCCACCCTAGCCATACTCCCAGAGGGCCAAAGCTTAGGGAGTTTCTTTTTCAACATATTGTTTTTTAAAATGCACATTGTCTTACAAAAGTGTCTGAACATTTGCTAATTGTGTGAGCTGTTACACAGTGCTGACCCCCTGAAATTTTATTTTTATTCTGTTTGAAATAAAGCTGAAAATACAGGTAACAAAAAGAACTCAACATGACAATACAACAAGCTTACTAATTGAAAGAGAAAGGGGAAACAAAGCTCACTGATTACAGTTGTTAGGATATCATGGGTTAGCTTGTTGGATGGTTAGATTAGCCTAAGGAGAAGCTTGCTAACAATTCAGAGACTTTGGATGGGTAAACTCTGTAGTCCAATCACCTGGTGTCATTGGGCCTGGTGGGGCAGAGGGCAGAGCAAGTCACTGTCATAGGTGGAACCAAGGGAGACATAGGAAAGGGAAACGGAGGCAAGCAAATTACCTTTAACCCCCAGGAGTGCAAAAGGGGGGGGGGCTCTCACTGACACGGAACACCATCAAGGACGGACTCCTTTGAGTACACATCGCTCCGCTCCACCATTTTGTTTTGCTGTTGGTCTAGATTAGGTTCTAAACCCTTTGAAGCCAGCTTTGAAAAAGATATCTTGACGTAGAAGGGATATAAATTTAGAAAGAAAGAAAGAAAGAAAGAAAGAAAGAAAGAAAGAAAGAAAGAAGATATGAGAGGATAAGAGCAGGAAAGAAGTCAGATAAGAGTAGGGTTGAGAGAGAGAGAGAGAGAGAGAGAGAGAGAGAGAGAGAGAAACTAAAGTGTACGGAAAAAATAAAACAAATGTTGTTTATTCCATTGTACATTTGTTTGAGAGAAGGGTGAAGAAAAGAAAAGCGAGATTACTGCAATGCACTTGTGGTGCGGCTGTCTTTGGAAATGGTATGGAAGCTGCAGCTTGTGCAAAATGCAGTGGCCAGATGGACAGTGGGGACCAGAAGGTCTGAACATATAACACCAGTTATGGCCTGCTTGCACTGGCTGCCTGTGCATTTCAGAGCCCAATTCAGGGTGCTGGTTTTGACCTATAAAGCCTAACGTAGCTCTAGGATACAATCCATGATGGAGTGCCTCTCCCACCATGAACCACTATGATCATCGCGTGAGACCTCCTCTGAAATAAGTTCAGAGGAAGGCAACAAGGGAGAGGGCCTTCTCAGTGGTAGCCCCCAATTGTGGAATACTCTCCCCAGTGAAGTCTGCCTGGTGCCAACATTGTTATCCTTTCAGTGCCAGGTTAAGAATTTTCCCTACACCCAGGAATTTGACAGCATATGATAAGACTTTTTAACAAGTCCTGGAACTTTTACTGCTGGTTGTTTAAAATTGTTTAATATTTTCATCTGTTAATGATTTTATATTATGTTATCATATCATATTTTAAGATTGTAATTGTAACCCGCCCAGAGGGCGTTGGTTATTGGGCAGTATAGTACTGTAATAAATGAAATAAAGACTGTGTCCTGTGTGTGGGGGGAGAGTCTAGGGCATAGTCCCACTTCAGTCTAAACCACCAGGCTGAGGAGGGGGCAGTGCCTAGCTGAGCTGGAGGGAGTCCTTGATCCAGTTCCACAGCTCTGCTGCAGGGGCTGCACAGGCTGAAGCCACCTTGTTGAGGCACAGGGACCCGTCTCACTCTCTCAGCTCCAGTGGCATCCTCGGGGGGCTGGCCAGGCAGTGACCAGAACAAAAACTGAGACAGAGCCTGGGTGGCAGTGCAGCAAGAGGGAGCCTTCTTCCTTGGACTCTCAGCCATGACAGCACACCTGCCCACCCGCCCACCTACCTAAGGCTTTTGGGGGCAGCCTCGGAGGCTCCAGTTGGAGAGATGGAACAGAGAGATGAGCTGTGCCCAGCCCAGCCGCCTGGTGCCATCAGCTTGTCCCAGCTGCAGCAGTTCTAGCCCGTTGGACCCTGGTGAAAGAAATTAAGAACTCTCTGCTGGCCGGCTGGCCAGCCAGCCAGCCAGCCAGCCAGCCAGCCAGCCAGCCAGCCCCCTTCTCCATAAAGAAGAGTAAGTCAATGTAACTCGTGTTTGGCTCAGTGCCATCCATAACTTGAGCTAATTTCTCCACTGCATCTAGCATGGTGAAACATTTGCCAAGCATGTGCCATGCCTCTACCCAAGATCGTGGTACAGGAGTAAGCAACCTGATGCCCCCCAGACATTTTGGACTATAATTCCCCAAAGCCCCAGCCAGTGTGGCCCATGGTCAGGGGTCATGAGAGCTGTAGTCCAAAACATCCGACAGGCCCCAGGTTGCCAACCTCTGTCCTGGTAGTTCTGGCCTGTTGAGTACACGTGTACAGGTATGGGCGTACATACACATGTGATCAAGGACATGCAGTAACGCCCTCTCCATACTTAAGCTCCATTGAGATCTGATGTTTGCCAGAGCATAATTTATGTTCCCTGGCAGCTCACCTCGGTCCAGCAGGGCCGTTCCTAATTCCCTACAGGCAGCTTCTTCATATTTCCATCCTGCCACTCCTGGCCCATTGCCCCAAAGCCTTGCTCAGCACCTCTGTTCAGCGGCAGAAATCCAAGCCTTCCACTCTCCGAATCTTCCTCTCATCTCTCCATGACAGGCAAAATTATGCAAACAGAGAATCACTCTTCTCTGACCCAACAACAACGGATTGCAATCTTCTTGTCCTCCTCAGATACAGAATGAAAATTTGCCGATGTCCCTTGCACACAGCCATTTAGTCCCTGCCGGATCTGTCTTCCTGCTATTAGCCTTCGGAGTGCTGATTTGTTTGCCTGTCATTTGGACAAATGTTGATGGGCAGAAACAAGCAGAGTTTTCTCCCTTTCCTTTTTGCCAACCCCAAGCTAAACGCATGGAGTGTGGGGGAGGGCAAACAACTGACCCATAAAATAGATACAGAGCATACAGTTTCTGATACAGGTTAAATATTGCAGGAATAATTTCAAATGAGTAAAGCACTAGCAGAAGGAGAGCCTCAGACCCCCAAGCAGAAGGGGACAGAAGTGCTACACCGTGAAACAGATGGCTTAGAAGTTTGGGAGCTGGCCTCTGATGTTTCGAAGATGATTGGCTTGCGAGCAAACTAGCCCAAGACAAGGCGTGAAAAATCTAGATAAGCAGAAAAGAGACACCATCTCTACATTGCACTCTGGGTGGAAGTAGATGTGAGAGCAGACACAGTTTCCACCGAAAATGGTGCCCCCATGACCAGCCCCGCTCTTCCCTGTCATATTTTCTGCATGGTATTTTCTGATGGCATTTCCCTCCGCACTCCCAGCAGCCGCCAATAATGTGGAACAGGCTTGGGGTAATGCATAGCATGACAACGTCATTGAATTTAAGGACCACTCATTGTGGGGAGAAGCGGGGGATAATGACTGACAGTGGCGATGTTGCATTAGGTTTTAAAAAGCCTATTTAGTATACAAATACACTGCTGTTTCATGAGTCTTCCAGCAGATTATAGACCACATCCACATGACTGCAGCATCTGGCCTTCCTAGTCTGTTGAAGGGGCTGTCCTAGTGTCTCCTGCCGTTCTGCCCTTAACAACATTGCGTAGGCACCTATCCATTCCCCCATCCCATTGCTCTGTTCAGCCCTCCTTTCAATTTAATAAGCACCGAAGTGAGAGTGTCCCTCCACTTCACACACATGCACCCCTTCCAGTCCCTCCAACCAGAAAACTCAAGTCCTGCTTTTTGGAACGAGACACTTCCCCAGTAAGTGGCACTTGCAAATATCTAGATTTTGCCAAATGGGCCCCATCCTCTACATCCTACAAAAGCCACACCTTGCAACCCACATAAATAGGAAGTGTGGGGGGGCACACCACCAGATAGGGGGACTCTTTGATTTGGTTTGTGATGTCCTATTCCCATATGCACACCACCTCGCGATGCTGCAGGCATGAAGCAGCAAAACTGCCTGGGTGAATCGGCTCTAGCTCGCTAAGCCCAAGAGCGCTTGCTGATGGCAGCTGGGGAGCATGGCCCTGCGCTCCTTCCCTGGGGGTGACCTTCAGCTTCAGGGCTTAAAAAAATTATCATTGCATTTGTAGATCACCTTGATCACCTTTTTGGTCAGAAGGGCAATTCAAAATAGCTAATTCAATAATGAACCGCTGGGCTCCAGGGGCGGCTGCCAGACCCTACGAAGGGCTTGCGGGGTCCTGGACCAGCTTCCCGGGTTTGTCCCAGGGGTGCACAATTCCCTTTCCCCAAATGCTGCCCATTGGCTCTTGGGGCACCAAAACCGAGAGGCAACCGGGACACGGAGCAGGCAAAGCCACCAACTGTTCAGCCGCTCCCGGCACAGCCTGGCAGGCAAAGTCAGCCTGCTTAGAGTTCACAACAACCCTAATTCCGAAGCCCAGAGAAGTGACCAGAATGCGCTGGGAATGAGATGTATTTACTCCTGCATTGCAATCTAACAACAAGACCTTCAAACCTCATGGAGTGCTGATTGGCACAGTTTGAGCAAGTAACTTTCTGAGCCGTGGCGGCCCCGGGAGGGAGGCCAGCCGACCTTGGTAATGAAAACATAAGACGGGTCTGTTGAATAAGTAAAGAATGGAGTGTCCACAGCGATTCCCTGGCTGGCTCTTCATTTCCCTCCCTATTATTGTGTAACTGTTTGCTAAGGCACCCGAGTGGCTCTGGCGCCTGGAATCTGTACTTGTCAGACTAGTGCTAAGATTTAATTTTTATTTCCCCTACCTGAATGTGTTTAAGTTTAGGTCCCTTCTGCTCCTCTGCAAAATGGGCTGTCAGCTGAAGAAGATGGCAGAAATCCAGCAGTCCAGGGGAGGAGATGTTCACACACACTGAGGCATGTTGAATGCCCTAATTGAGGACAGGGGGGTACTGCAAGAGCAAAATAACACTCTCTAAACTCTCTGCCTGGATTGCAGGGGAAGATCAGGGGCTTGAGTGTGAGATGGAGAATGGACAAGGACACTCCCACCCACCCTGGATTTGATTGCAAGGCATGCAGAAGGAACAACATATTTTTAAGGGGGCACAGAAAGAGCTTAAATGGTAGGAGAGGCAAGCAAGCCCTCACTTGCACGTCCTCAATAATAGGAGGGATTGTGTGGTTTGTGATCCTCCACCCAAATATTTTTATAGATCTCCCAAAAGTGGAAGAATGAAAATAGGACCAAGAGGCCTTGGACTCTGACAAATCCCCAGGGGAGGAATTCCCATCACTGGGGGGTGTGGTGGGGCAGCAGTGGCTGAAAAACACACCTGTGGATGCCTGAGCTGTCTCAGCTGTGGACCACAAATGATACTGAAGATGACACTCATGGGTAAAAACAGAGATAAAAGCAGAGGGGTGGGAATAGTATGAACTTTACACTGTGCTTAAAGGACTGAGGCTGACCTGGAAGACAACTGAACCCTTTGCAGAACCTGGAAACTGGGTAGGCGTCCCAATCCGTTATGCCAGAGGAAGGCCAAAGAGCTCTGCGTCAGCTACCGCTTCTGTGCCACCATGAAGGACTGCCTCGGATGAAGCCCATGCAAGGAAAATGTACTAAAGGGAGACCAATGGAGACTCTTGTAAGTCTGTGAAGACAAAAGCAGGTGGCAGTGAGGGCATCACCAGGTGACAGAGGGAAGAAAGGGAGGCGTCATCAGGTGGCCATCTTGGGCTTATTGTCATTCTTGCCGGCTGCCATATTGAGCAGCTCCTGCCAAGGCTGCTGCTGGACCACAGAGGAGAGCAGCACAGCAGCCCTGCATCAGGGCATTCCCAGGGAGCTCTGGCAAGCCGAGCACAGAGAGGACGGAGGGAGGGGACAGAGATGGAGAGCTTGTGATCAAATATTCCTTTTACTGCCAGCAGCTTTCATATTCTCCCTTCACTTGTTTCATGTCTCCCTGAGTCCAGTTTGCTGCAGTGTCAGCCCTGGCAGAATTAGCTGGGGCCCAGAGGAATCACAGAGCAGCAGCAACATCTGGTAGCAAAGGGAGACCAGATGAGTGGGACAGATTGGACCGGTGCCTTGACAAGGCAAACGGGAAGAGCTGAGGCTCTGGGACTTGTTTTCCAACATGAATGGTGCTGGCAACCAAGCCTTTGTGAGAGTTAACATGCTCCCTGCAAAGTCCTGCTCGGGGCTACAGAGATTTAATTGTCACTGCTGGTGCTGTGCATTATATGTATAGCTGCATTCGTACGCCCTGACCTGAAAACTTCACAGGAAGTTATATGTTCTGAAGGCACATAATGCAGTCC
Source organism: Heloderma suspectum (assembly GCF_057233095.1). NCBI lineage: Eukaryota > Metazoa > Chordata > Lepidosauria > Squamata > Helodermatidae > Heloderma > Heloderma suspectum. The sequence goes on along the minus strand of NC_139463.1, from coordinate 3,142,542 downwards.
ATTTGCTGAAGCTAGACAGGCTGGGGTCTGGTCAGTGCCTGGTAGGAGACCACCTGGGTGTCAGACCCCTTGGTCCTCTCTCTTCACATTCACACACTCCAGGGTACCAGGCTTCAGGCTCACTACATTATTAGTTAACGACCAGGCTCTTTACAAATGCAAATCCTCAGAGACTCTCAGGCTACAAAGGAAAACAGCTACTCCACACAATTATGAATATCAAAAGAGGAGCCAAGTGGGAATCAGAGACCTTGCCAGCAGTTCGAAACAAGAACTTGCCAGCCCCTCCCTTACAGTTGTGCCCTCCTACGTAGGCTATCACGCATAGCCAACCGGGTGGAATGTCTGAGCTCCGCCTCCAACTTTTCCCACTTCGCTCTGTGCCAGACTCTAGCATCCTTCAGGTCACAGCCCGCACTCTCCTCCCCCTCCAAGACCTGACTTCTCATGGGGGAGGAATGGGGGGGCCTTCAGGTCGAGCCATCTGTGTGCCAAGTTCCTGAGAACGCCTATCCCTATCTGAGCTCACAAGGGAGGGAGCCTCCCCCGGTTCTGGCTGTTCCCATTCTGAGTCTGAGCTGCTAACTCTCTCCACACACTCAGAATCACTCCTGACACCGGGGACCTCACGTATGCTACCTTGAGTTCCATTGTGGAAGAATGGGGCTCAATACAAACAATCAATGTATGAAATGAATACTGGCAAAGGAATAGTATTGCGCCCACACTTAGGAAGGAAGAAACACTGTCTTCACTATTACTACCAGGGCTGGCCCAGGACATTTTGCTGCCTGTGGCGAAGAACAAGATGGCACCCCTCCCATTCCACGTACAGAAGCCTGGCAGTTGAATCTTTGGCAATAGGACAACATCCTCCACCAGACCTGAAGGCAGCAGGCTAGCTAGGCATTGCAGGGCACATAGTTATCTCTTCCCTCACCTTGCTGCTGCCTCCCAACGTCTGCTGCCTGAGGCAACCACCTCACTCTGCCTAATGGTAGGGCCAGCCCTGATTACTACAGAACACATTCCAAAGGTGAGCCTATAGTTTTGAGAACAGATGCTGGCACTGAGCTTGCTCCAGGTAGCCTTGGCTACATAACCCAGAAGTGAGACATTGTCCTTTGACAAATGTTTACTACAGAGGCCCAAAACACTGTACTGGTTATATCACCCATATTCAGACAGATTCAGTTTTTGTCCTTTGTAAGGATGGGAGAACCAGGGATGCACATGCTTTCTGAAATTCTCCAAAATTTGCTTCACAGCTTGGTTTGGGTTGTTCCCATTCTCATTTGTGACCTGTTTTTCTCTTTGTTCAAATGGGGAAAGTTGTGCATTTTTCAAGTGCACATTTTGCAAACTTGAATGCAAGTTTGGGAATTTCTTAACATTTCTGGAGAACCTGCACTCATGTTTGAGGCTGTGCATGGGGCATTTTTGAGTGATTTATGAACTGAACTGAAGTTCTTGGACATCTCTAGTCCTATGCCCAGCAACCTTCATACTAGTTTCGTTGAGCGTCAAGTGGAAGTGAGTTTGTCTTCAAGGCATCCAACGCAGGACGGGCTCCACAGCTGGCACTTACTGGAAACATGAGTTCATTGAGCATTTCCCATTGGGTGTTTGCAGTTGGGGGGGGGGGGAGTGAGAGCACGCACACTTACTGTTCTGTGGGACCCAGGCTGCAGCTGTCAATGCCCATGGTGAAAGAAAAACATCCTGTTCATCTGAATCAGTTTTGATACTGGGCACTGAAGGAAGCCACTGTACATTCCTATCCATCTCTCAAAAAGGTTGTTTTGCTGGCCCCTGTCCACCCCTTCTTTTGTTCTTGCATCATGTTAGATGGTAAACAGGACTGGCTTAAATTCCCCCTCACTAATACAATTCATTATTTCCTATGTCTTTCTCATGTCCTCCTCTATTTTCCTCATCTTAAAACAAAAGGGCCTCCTTTGCAGGCAAACCCTCTTCTCGCTCTCCCTCTAAGCCCTTCAGTCCTATCCACTGCCTATACACAGAGCCCATTGGGAGCAGTCCTGTTCTTCTTGAAGTGAGGTGCTGAGAGCTTCCCAGGAAGCATGAGGCACTGGTTGAAATAACTGCCCTGCAACCTCTTAAGTATTATACAGCAGCCTGTTCAGTTCAACCTGCTTTGCTTTTCTCCAACCATTGCCACACATCTCAAAAGCCTAAGAAGATTCAAAGGCCATTTTCTTCTTGGGTAATTGCTCATTTTTGGAGATGTGGTAATTAGACTTAATAGAACACAAAACCCCACCCCCTGGAACACAGCCTCAGGGCTACATTCCAGAGATCACTGTCCAATTTCCCATAAAGCTGGATCTGCACTGTACACAGAGGACTTTTATGGGGATTCATGTTATGGGGATAAGTTATAGTTGGTATTAGAGCTAAAACCATCTATGTTTAGTTTCACAAAAACTGAATTCCAGCATTGCTTTCCAAATGAACACATGAGAGAGAGACAGAGAGAGTATAGAGCCATCACAAAGGGGGTTAGGAAGGCCTCCTTTGGGTGGGAGTTCCAGTGTAAAAGATGCCACAATGAAGAGGACTCTACAGTTAGATCTATTCCTCCAAGACCTTACATACAGATGGAAGCAGGATTGGGGCCTTTCCCCCAAAGTGTGATCCCCATCAATAAGTGGTGGGGCTCACACAAAAAAGTATATTTTAATATATAATTCATATAATGAAATAATTAATCAAATATTACAATTTATAATTGTAGTCTTTTAATAACAGTTTCCCATAAAAATAGCTTGATGCCATTCAAAGCCATTTCTTCTTGAAACCAGTGAAGGCATCAAAAACTGGACTGTGAGTTTTAGCATAGCTTCCAAATCCCGGGAAGTACTTTTGTTGTTGTTGTTCAGTCGTTCAGTCGCGTCCGACTCTTCGTGACCCCATGGACCATAGCATGCCAGGCCTTCCTGTCCTCCGCTCTCTCCCAGAGTGTGCTCAAGTCCATATTGATTGCATCGGTGATGCTATCTAGCCATCTCATCCTCTGCCGTCCCCTTCTCCTTTTGCCTTCAGTCTTTCCCAGCATCAGGGTCTTTTCCAGGGAGTTTTCTCTTCGCATTAGGTGGCCAAAATATTTGAGCTTCAGCTTCAGTATCTGTCCTTCCAATGAGCACTCAGGGTTGATTTCCTTTAGGACTGACTGATTTGACCTCCTTGCAGTCCAGGGGACTCGTAAGAGTCTTCTCCAGCACCACAGTTCGAAAGCATCCATCCTTTGGCACTCAGCCTTCCTTAAAGTCCAGCTCTCACAGCCATACATTACTACTGGGAAAACCATAGCTTTGATTGTATGAACCTTTGTCGGCAAGGTGATGTCTCTGTTTCCCACTATGTTGTCTAGGTTTGCCATAGCTTTCCTCCCAAGGAGCAAGCGTCTTTTAATTTCATGGCTACAGTCACTGTCTGTGGTGATCTTGGAGCCCAAGAAAATAAAATCTGTCACTGCTTCCATTTCTTCCCCTTCTATATGCCAGGAAGTGATGGGGCCAGATGCCATGATCTTCGTTTTTTTAATGTTGAGTTTCAAACCAGCTTTTGCACCCTCCACTTTCACCCTCAGCAAGAGGCTCTTTATATCCTCTTCGCTTTCTGCCATTAGGGTGGTATTGTCTGCGTATCTGAGGTTGTTGATAATTCCCCCGGCAATCTTAATTCCGACCTGTGATTCATCCAACCTGGCGTTTCTCATGATGTACTCTGCATATAAGTTAAATAAGCAGGGTGACAATATGCAGCCTTGTCGTACTCCTTTCCCAATTTTGAACCAATCAGTTGTTCCATGTCCGGTTCTTACTGTTGCTTCTTGACCCTCGTACAGGTTTCTCAGGAGACAGGTAAGGAGACAGGTACCCCCATCACTTTAAGAATTTGCCACAGTTTGTTGTGATCCACACAATCAAAGGGTTTAGCATAGTCAATGAAGCAGAAATACACGCTTTTCTGGAATTCTCTTGCTTCTCCATGATCCAGCAAAAGTTGGCAATTTGATCTCTAGTTCCTCTGCCTCTTCTAAACCCAGCTTGTACTTCCGGTAGTTCTCGGTTCGCATACTGCTGAAGCCTAGCTTGTAGGATTTTGAGCATAACCCATGTGAAATGAGCGCAACTGTGCAGTAGTTTGAACACTCTTTGGCGTTGCCCTTCTTTGGAATTGGAATGTAAACTGACCTTTTCCAGTCTTGTGGCCACTGTTGAGTGTTCCAAATGTGTTGGCATATTGAGTGCAGTACTTTAACAGCATCATCTTTTAGGATTTTAAAAAGCTCCACTGGAATACTGTCATCTCCGCTAGCTTTGTTGTTAGTAATGCTTCCTAAGGCCCACTTGACTTCACCCTCTAGGATGTCCGGCTCAAGTTCAATGACCGCACTATCATGGCTATCAGGGACGTTCAGATCTTTCCTGTATAGTTCTTCTGTGTATTCTTGCCACCTCTTCTTAAGCTCATCTGCTTCTGTTAGGTCCCTGCCTTCTTTGTCCTTTATCATGCCCATCTTTGCACAAAACGTTCCCTTGAGATCTCCGATTTTCTTGAAGAGATCTCTAGTCTTTCCCATTCTGTTGTTTTCCTCCATTTCTTTGCATTGTTCATTTAAGAAGGCCTTCTTGTCTCTCCTTGCTATTCTCTGGAACTCTGCATTCAGTTGGATATATCTTCCCCTTTCTCCCTTGCTTTTCGCTTCCCTTCTTTCCTCAGCTACTTGTAAAGCCTCATCAGACAGCCACTTGGCTTTCTTGCATTTCTTTTTCTTTGGGATGGATTGAGTTGCTGCCTCCTGAACAATGTTACGGACCTCCATCCATAGTTCCTCAGGCACTCTGTCTATCAGGTCTAATCCCAGAAATTTATTCCTCACCTCCACTGTATATTCATAAGGGATATGATTTAGGTCATACCTGAATGGTTTAGTGGTTTTCCCTACGTTCTTCAATTTAAGCTGAAATTTTGCAAGAAGCAGCTCATGATCTGAGCCACAGTCAGCTCCAGGTCTTGTTTTGACTGACTGTATAGAGCTTCTCCATCTTTGGCTACAAAGGACATAATCAATCTGATTTCAATATTGACCATCTGGTGATGTCCATGTGTAGAGTCGCCTCTTGTGCTGTTGGAAAAGAGTGTTTGCTATGATCAGCATGTTCTCTTGGCAGAACTCTATTAGCCTTTGTCCTGCTTCATTTTGTACACCAAGGCCATGCTTGCCTGTTATCCCGGTGATTTCTTGACTTCCTACTTTAGCATTCCAATCCCCTATGATGAAGAAGACATCTTTTTTTGGTGTTAGTTCTAGAAGGCGTTGTAGGTCTTCATAGAACCGATCAACCTCAGCTTCTTCGGCCTCAGTGGTTGGGGCATAGACTTGAATTACTGTGATGTTGAATGGTTTGCCTTGGATTCGTACTGAGATCATTCTATCGTTTTTGAGATTGTACCCCAGTACTGCTTTTCCCACCCTTTTGTTGACTATGAGTGCTACTCCATTTCTTCTAAGGGATTCTTGCCCACAGTAGTAGATATGATGGTCACCTGAATTAAATTCGCCCATGCTGGTCCATTTTAGTTCACTGATTCCCAAGATGTCGATGTTCAGTCTTGCCATCTCCTGTTTGACCACCTCCAGCTTACCTTGATTCATTGATTTTACATTCCAGGTTCCTAAACAATATTGTTCTTTACAGCATCGGACTTTCTTTTCACCACCAGACACATCCACAGCTGAGTGTCCTTTCGGCTTTGGCCCAGCTGCTTCACTCTTTCTGGAGCTACTTGGGAATTCCCTCTGCTCTTCCCCAGTAGTATATTGGACACCTTCCGACCTGAGGGGCTCATCTTCCAGCATCATAACTTTTAACCTTGTGATGCATTCCATGGGGTTTTCTTGGCAAGAATACTGGAGTAGGTTGCCATTTCCTTCTCCAGTGGACCACATTTTGTCAGAACTCTTCACCATGACCTGTCCGTCTTGGGTGGCCCTGCATGGCAGAGCTTATGGCTTCACTGAGTTACGCAAGCCCCTTCGCCACAACAAGGCAGTGATCCATGAAGGAGATCTCAGCTAACTCAGGACTGGTTAGGCCTCATCTGGAGTACTGTGTCCAGTTCTGGGCACCGCGCTTTAAGAAGGGTGCAGACAAGCTGGAGAGGGTTCAGAGGAGGGCAACAAAGATGATCAGGGGACTGGAATCAAAGCCCTATGAAGAGAGACTGAAAGAAGTGGGCATGTGTAGCCTTGAGAAGAGAAGACTGAGGGGAGATATGATAGCGCTCTTCAAGTACTTGAAAGGTTGTCACAGAGAGGAAGGCCAGGATCTTTTCTCCATCATCCCAGAGTGCAGGACACAGAATAATGGGCTCAAGTTACAGGAAGCCAGATTCCGGCTGAATATCAGGAAAGCCTTCTTGACTGTTAGAGCAATATGACAATGGAACCAATTCCCTGGGGAGGTGGTGGGCTCTCCCACACTGGGGTGTTCAAGATAAGGCTGGACAGCCATCTGTCAGGGATGGATTCCTGCACTGAGCAGGGGGTTGGACTTGATGGCCTTGTAGGCTCCTTCCAATCCTACTATTCTATGATTCTATGATTTAGTTACCCTTTGAATGAAAGCCCTTGCTGATGATGAAGAGTTACAATGCTTGAAATATGCTGAGCCAATAAGTCATTTTCAGTGTACCTCTGAGGTCTCATTTTTCATTTTTGTACTGGCTCCCCTCCCTTGTTCTGTTCCACAGACCTCTTATCCATGGACCACAAAATCTCTAGCACACTTGGAGAAAAGGAAGAGGTAGAGAAGATGTTGCATGTTTAGAGAAAAGCAAGCAGGTGGGTGAATTTGAGGAAATTTGTTTCAAATGTGGGTGAAAATCCATCAGTGAGACTACTTTGACCCAGAATACTTCTCATATAGTGCAACCACATGCAGCATTCACATAGCTTTACGTCCCACTAGATTCAATGGGGCTGACTCCCAGATACATGTCCATGAGCCTGAAGCCTTAGCCCCTCCCCCGTTGTTTTTACAGAGACAAAGGTGCTGTTCTTAACCCATCATCCCTAAAATTCATCAGATACTAAAATATTAACTAAAGGCTTCAAAGATCAGAAGCATTTCTTTGCCCCCCTTTTTTGGGGGGGAGGGTGAGATTTAACCTCCATAAAGTGGAAGTTGCATTAGAAGCAGATTGGGAGAGCATAACATGTGTAAGAGAAGTAATTCTTTTCTTAAGTGTTAGTACATTGGAAATAGCACACACTTACAATCTCGTTGGATGCACTGCATTGAATTGCTTAGCTCACTCCTGAAGTCAAAAGCACAACTCATGTGGAGCTACTGTTCCATAAATGTTGCCTGTAGGATCCATTCACCACCATCTGCTCCCATGGTGACCAGCCACCTCTTCTTTCCTGTTCAACAGTGGGGAGATCTGGAGTTGACAAGATTCAGTGGAGGAAGAAAGAAATAACCACCTTCCAATGTTCAGGACAACTGGAGGTGTTGCAGAGAAACTGGAAGTTTCAGAAACAAACACATTTCAGAAGATTGTGAAACTGAAGAGTCTGTAGTTGGGCAGCGGGGAGCAGGCCAGAACTGGAAGACACCTTGAACACCAACAGGATTAAGTCCAATCCTTAAGAATGGTTGTGGGGGGAGAGATGGAGGAAAAGTGTGTTACTGAGCAATCCTAAAACAAAATCAAAAGACTGCCTTTAGGATCCAAAACACTGCCATAAAATTTCATTAGAAAAAGCCCAATGTTAACTTGCCAAGCAAAGTAATGCTTGTAGCCACATGGCAGGGGTGAGAGGAAGGTGGTTTTGAAATTCAAATGTGCAGACAGATGTGGAACCATCCAGACATCCTCCTGGCAAAAGCCACACTTGGCAACGAAGAAAACCTTACTGAAATCTGCAGCAAGCAGTGGGGTGGGGGTGGGGGAGAGAAATGTCAGCCTCTGGAGATAACCCAGTTTATTTTACAGGCTTTTAACTGATTGCTTCCATATCTAGCGAAAGGAAGCAATTTACATCCATTGCAGGCACAGTGCCCTTGAATAAACCCTTTTGATCACATAAATGGAATGGGTGGTGTGTGTGTGTGTGTGTGTGGGGGGGGAGATGCCTCCACAACACTGATTGCTTAACTTGACCCAGAATAAACATCTACTCCCCAGTTGTGTTTTGCAACCTTTAGTCCACAGTCTCAAAGTCTTGCCAAGGAGTGGTAGACAGGTGATAGCCTTTCACCATCTCCTCATCAGGTGGAGTGGAATTTTGTTCCCACATTCAGGGTGGGTAAAAGTGGGAATTCTACCCCATCAGCCAAGATGTGTTCATAGAAGAGCTTTCATGGGCACCAACATCCTCCTTCAGGTGCATAAAGAAGGCTGATGGGGAGTAGTGAGGCTGTTTTCATGGGTGGCACCCAAATGGTGTCACTCCTTCCAACGGTATGTCTGCCTCCTGGGGCCTGCCTTATCAGGTTCTTAGGCCCAATTCTCTTATGCCTTGAATGGACTTTTAATGGCTTGGACACATTTAATTTCCAAGTTGCTACTTGTTGGCTCTTTATTATGGGGTTTTGCTGGCTGGTTGTTTTTTAGTGTTTCATCTGCTGCTTTGATGCCTTTGATGATTTTCTTGTTTTGTATTTTCTTGATTTTACCATTGTAAGCTGCCTTGAGGCCTTGGTGATAAGACAGGAAATAGAACCCATTCATGCATCCACAAATTTAGACCCATGCTTATGACAACTCACACTTCCCAGCAAATTCCAGCTGGGAGATTTAAGCAGGAAAATGCTGCAGGGGTTAAGCCGTCTACCTCCATCACTGCAGTCTTCACCTGGATCAGCTACTATCTAAAGTAATTTAGAGATGCACAATGAGCTCGTGCATTTAGCTTATCGTGCAGTTTGGTTCTGAGGAAGGAGGTGGTGTTGTGTTGTGTTCCTGCAATGACACAGCCCAAGCATGGAATTCTTCTTAGAAGGTGAGCTTCTAGTCCTTACGGCTCAAAATATGGGCTTGGACATATATGGGTAGTATGTGTTTTGTTTGTGACAGCAGAACTGCGCTGAGCAACTCGATGCAGTGCACTGAACACAACTGTAAGCGTGCTAGTGAAATATTAGATGTCAGGGGGGTGGAGTGAAGGCAGAAGCTCAGTGCCCAAGACTAGTAGGACAAAGATACATGTGGGAGTATGCACAATTCACACAGGTTACAGAGCCTGGTGTTTCCTAGCACATAATTTGGGTTGCTTTGATGCAGATTTTCTTTGGAGCATACAGAGCACCCAGCTCCTTCTTAAAAAGCAACACGACGCTCTTTCCAAGCTTGGAAGAGTTCAGCCTGCAGTATGACTCTCACCAGGGCGAGGGCCTGACATCTCCACGGGAAGAGTGGAACCAACTGTTGCTCTTTGCTCCTGCTCCGCAGCCGAGTGGCTGGGATTGCTGACTTTGCAAACAGTGTGTGATGCAGAGGAAGGAGCTTGCGTTGCCTTTGAAGGCCCGGGCTCCAAAAATGGAGGTCTCTTTAAGCTTATTGGGCAATTGAAAGCACAGGTTGGAAACCTGTTGTTGAGCTCCCATCAGCCCAAGCTGGCATGGCCAATGGTCAGGGATGATGGGGCTTTGAGTCCAGCAACAACTGGAGGGCCACAAACAGGCAGCCATTATAAAGAGGATTGATGCTAGGCTGGACAGAGGAGGAACACAGTTTGCTCCTACGGCACAGCAGCTCCCATGGCTCACTTTTGGTTTCCTCTTGGAGTAAATGCTACCTCCAAACTGGAAGGTGCGGGGTGTGTGCGTGGGGTGGGGTAGTGCCAAATTGACACACTGTGGGGGAGGGTAGTGCCGTCTTGCGTAGCGCCTCAAGACAATAGTTGGGAAGTGTAAGTGGAGCATCAGAAAGGCCTTTTAGTCTGCTGTCAGGCCCTCTCCTTGATAACTTGAAGAATTATCTCAGATCAGCGCTTTAAAAGTGGCGCTCATTCCTGATTTCTCTCAATGACATATCTGACTTGCACATTAAAAATTATGGCCTGCTTTTTCTTTTTTTTTTACACATGCCACAAGTCAAAGCAACATTTATCACTAATTGCACAATTACTTCACATGGCACCAGAGATGGAAGCCTTGACTTTCAGCAATATCAAGTTTGCAGAAAAGTCAAGGCAGTAATTATGCGAGGCAAAATCATTTAGTAAATTAAAGTAATTCCTCACTAGACGCGGTTAAGATTCCATGGATTCTATTACTAGCATAATAAAATAATTGTGCAATTAGGGGCAAATTACTTATTCTTTTAAAAGTGCTCAACTTACTGCAAACAATGTATTTTAAATCAAAGATCATATGCTTCCACTTAATGAAACCTAGGGGCATCCTTCCATGCTGTAGATCTGGCGGGGAAATCACCAATATCAGAAAGGGCTTGGAGGTCAACCATTGAAAGATGGTGCTGGGCATATGCCCATTATTTTTCTTTCAGGGCTGTGGCTGTATATTCATTTCAAAATGCTTTCATGTCTCTTCTCTGCCCCAAACACAGCACAACAATGCTGTGTGTGGATCGCTCTGTGTAAGTAATCACGCTTATATGGTAAAATACACTGTTCTGCACCATATGGATGATTAAAAAAAGCACATACCCTTTTGCAGGTGGATTGTACCTTTAGAACTTAGGGTGTGTCTGGCAACCTTTAATTAACCCTCTTTAATGCTACCAATTTTCTGAAGTCCTATTGCTCAGTAAATATGACATCAGAAAGACTTAATTTTTGCCTATTGTTTCTACATTAGACTATCATTTATGAATTTTACCATCAAATGCGATTGAATCATCATCATTGGATTGTGAACATGTATACAGATTTCCAAGTGTTGCACAGTGTACTTGCCTGCCCCCACCCCAATTAGCACATATCATACTGTGGTCTCATCCCAAATACTTCCTTCCAATGTTTGGGTTTTATGTAGAAAACCAGCTCAAATGCAAGTCATTTTAAACAGCACTGCCATTGCAAAATGGTGTTGTTGGACTTTTCATCAAGGCTTTTGCATAGCATCCTTTTAGCCAAAAAGGCCCATACAATCATCATTGTGGCAAGCCCGCTGGGTTTTTCCTCCAAACAGCACAAAACAGATGGCGTAAGCAGGATGAAACTGCCAGTGGTACAGGAGTAGAGGTGTTCATTTGCGAAACCAGCCCCAACGTCGTAGCCAAGACGCAGGGCTCAGCAGTTCCAGAAAGGTAAGCCAGCCTGCAATTTATCCTTAGCAAGAAAGACTGGCAAAGGGGAAGGAATGCTATGGTGTGAGTGAGCAACACAAATCCATAAATAGATCACAAATGCTCTATCATACTTTCGATTTCCCCCCACAAAAGTCACACTTCATGCTAACTAGTGGATTCCTAGGGGAGCGGTTAACACACCAAATCCAGCTTTGAGCAGTAGAACTGTGGAAAGTGAGAGGTGGTTTAAGAACAGAAAGTTGTTATGTGCTTCCCCCAATAGATGCCTGGCTTGTCATTTTTTGGGATAAGTCATTTCATTCACTTGCCTCTGTGAGCTCCAAATTATGACAGTATCTGTGACTTAAAAGCAGCAGGACAATGGTGTGGAAGAAAGGCTGCTGTACTGATTAGAGCTCAAAGCGCTTGCAGATTGATGCAGACTCTGGTAGACCAGGCAAGCAAAGCTTTAGGGGGTGTGAGTTTGTGTGTGGGGGGGGGCAGGGGGAGCAGCAGAAAATGGAACAGCCACCTCCACAATACAGCACACACTGGAGCCATTGTGTAAGACACAATGGGACACACAGAGGAGCAAGCAGAAAGGTGCTTCAGAAAGCGCCCGCTGCTGGACTGCACTGCAAGGAGCGGCAGGCCAGTTTCGAACTGTTGCCAGTTCTATCAAAATAGAGGGTGTGCACAGCACCGGCCAAGGCAGATAGAAATCCCTCAGGGTGCATTTGTGTCTTCACAGCCTACAGTCTGCTAACTCAGCCACAATGAGGAGCAGACATCTTCTGTTGTTAAGTGGCAGGAGCGGCGATGCATGGAACAGCCCTGGGCCAACTCTGCTCGTGTGACAAACCCTACTTGTTGCGCAGACGGCACCATCACACCTGCCTGCAGTCCGCAGTCTCATTTGCCCGACAGCGCATGGGATGCAGATCGAACCAGTGCTGCTGCCCCAGCGCCATCATGACTTGTGTAATAAAGGGCACCCCAGAAAACCAAAACACTGCACAGTATCATCGGATGCCCCTGGCTCAGAAACCAGAGGCACTCCTGAGCACAGTGTGGCACGGATATTGTCCATAGCCTGACTTGCTCTCCAAGGTTCTGCCCCAACCTGTCCTGTTGAAAATGCAGCCACAGGGCCAGGGCCTGGGCCAGCAGGCGGCACAGTCGGGCAGCTGCCTGGGTCCCACTGCCCCAACTGGACCCACCACTAATCAAATCACTGATTTAATCTTCTTGGACAATAGCTTTCTAAATGCAAGAGACTGGAATCTTTCAAGGAGGAGATAGTCTGGGTGCACGCGCATGAGATTCTTTTGTAATCTGTGGGGATGCTTTAATGGAATTCTATAGCCCTGTGGGAGGTCATCCAAAGAAGATACATTGCAGGTGGATTAGGTTACAAATGGTTTTGCTTGTTCTAGTCTGGCAGCCACGTAAGCTTCAGGTATTTCTAGGAATCTATGCTCAGAGTAAAAATACTGCATACCTCTGCCAAAGAACAGCATGGTCCAGATTTGAATAGTATCAATATAAAACATTTGGGCTCTTCGTGGTTTCAGGGAGTGGAAGATTTTCCATGTAGCAGATCTGCCAAGCTCTGTAAAACTTCCAGATGAGAGGTAATTCTGATCCAGCTAATTTTCTCAACCAGGATTTGGAAGTTGTCCATTTTATCCCAGGTACAGCTCTATGGCTATTGTCACCATCCACATCCTATTTGTATCCACCTTTTAAGTTGCAGGATTACATGATGCAACTCCTCATTTATATTGCACTCCTCTTCAGAAGCACAAGAGAACAGGGCTGGCAACATAACCAATGTGAATAGCAGGCACTAGGACAGCTGGAGCCCTGCTGTGCTGGGGAAGCTGGCTTTCTGCTCTTCTTTAACAGAGCAGGTCCTCCATTCTGCCTGCTGCACTTATAAGCTCCAGCTCCCAATTCCAGCAAAGGTTCTGGGTTGGAAAATACCCAGCCCACATCTGGATTCAAGCACATACTCATTGCCCTGGCCCAGCCAAGGTGTAAAGTTTCTGCTTATAGGTTGGGGAGACCACAGCATTCTGGTGCCCTGCAAAGTCTGGCAATTCATAGTTCTCCACATCCTTCCCAGTTATGAGAGACACACATTTCTCATCCTCCGCCACTCAGCACATGGTTGCACTGTTCAATACATTCATTTCTGTAGTCTTCATCAATTAATCAGACACAAAATGACTTCCCTCTTTCTTTTTCCGAGCAATGCTAACGCTTCCCCAGATCTTGATTTCCAGAGAGGCAGGCTCCAAAGAAGCAAAAAAGGTCTGTAGGAAGCCAGAGTAGTCCATCAGACTAAATTGAGAGTTATTAATGTGGGAAAATTTCCTTTACAGGGCAGTCTGCTAAACCAAGAAAACCATTCTGGATTAGGATATTATGTCTTGCAGGCCCAAAATAAGGAAAGAAAATAAGCAATGGCAAGAGTGGGAAAAGCCTAGACATGCGTAACATTAGGAGCATTTTAAAAGGAGAAGGGGACGGCAGAGGATGAGATGGCTAGATAGCATCACTGATGCAATGAATATGGACTTGAGCACGCTCCGGGAGAGAGCGCAGGACAGGAAGGCCTGGCGTGCTACGGTCCATGGGGTCACGAAGAGTTGGACACGACTGAACAACAACAGGAGCATTTTGCTGGATCAGAGAAAAAGATCCATTCAGTTCAGCATCTTGCTTCTGAGTGGCCAATCTGATGCCCCAAGGAAGCCCACAACTGGGACACAGGGGCAATAGCCTTTTCCCCAACAACTGGTATGCAGGGGCTCAAATACTGCCGTCCTGGCCAGTACCCATTAATAGAGCTTCCCCCCTCCTCTATGGATGTGTCTAAGCCCTTACTAATGACACACAAAACCAAAATGAAACAAACCCTCACCCCAATGTTGATATCATTTTGCTTGTGTGGGGCAGGTGAGGTGGGGGGAGGATGCACATGCAAATATTTGATGCCCAGCTCCTCGATTTGAATATTTTGTCTGCTGCTAAAGGCTGCCTTTTAAGTCTCTTCCAACATCAGCTCTGGAAGATTGAAATATCAATTACAGATCAATTTTCTCCTTAAGTAAACACTAATGCAGGATAAACAGTATTAGGAGATGCAATCGTAACATTGCTGACTTCAGGACGGACTGCCTGCTGCTCACAGCAAGTTTAAGCCTGGAGATTAATTAACCTGAGAAGATATCACTTAAGGAAGATTTAAGGCTATCAGGTTGGGAATATGAGGCAAAGAGGCTCCGTGCATGTTAAGGAGGAGGCAGGCAAGTTCTAGAAAGGAGAAACAAGCTTTGATCCCCCCACCCCATGATTAAGGCTCTTGTTTTCCCCAGTGCTGATTCTACATGGCTTTAAGGATTAAGTTCAGAAATGGGGTGACCTCCTTTCATAGCTAAGCCAATGTAAATCCACAGGCTATCAAAATAATTCTGGTCCACAACTGGAATAACTGTGGATTTTTTTTAATTTTAAAAAAGCTTCCACAACATGACATCATTCTGATGCAGGCAAATTCTTGAGTGGAAAAAGTGCTGTGGCCTTCTTCATCATCATCTACCTCATTTCATCGGGAAACACTCATTTCCAACTTCTGACTTAGCTGAAGAAACTCTGGGTATATATTATATTCTAAGTGGAAATTGAATCCAAAGCCAGTTCATCCAGTGCTATCCCAGCAGAAGCTTAACTTGGATCAGAAAGCAGTCACGACTCACAACCTACCATCAGTCCAAGATGTTTCTCCACGAGGCTGGTAACTATAACTGCCAGGTATTCTCCAGGGAACTGCCAGAGGAAATCCAAGGACACACAATGGAATAGATTAATACATTGCTGGTTTTCTTCTCCATTCACATCTATGTGCTTCAGTCAATACATTTCCCAAACATGCTATTCCACTTGCTGACATGTGTGGACAAATGGAATAAGAAGCGAACGGTGAGCAGCAGCAGCTAGCAACACCGAGTGCTTTCAAGGATATTGTGACACTGAACTAGGCTGCCTTGATCAGGAAAATCATCCTGGCTCCTCAGACCCCCACACTGGTCTTATTTTCACCACTCTGTTTCCACTGACGGAAAACCTGGGAAGCTCTTTTGAAATTGACTGAGTTCTGTTCAGGTGGCACTGGGGGAAAGCACATGCTCCAGCTCTGTGGAGGGTTGCACACAGGAGTTGGCACTCTTGAGACACAAACCATAGATAACGGCGGCCTCTGTTTGCCCAGATGACCTTTTCCTTCTGATGCTGGCAATGTACCATTTTGCCTCTGGGGTTCAAGTCCAAAGGAGGTGTACTGTAATCTTAAAACAATATCCCCAGAGAGCATCCAGACACCCTGGGGACAATGGATAAGGACTGAGGTGCTGTTATGGAGTACACAACTTATTTATTTATTGAAT
The DNA here is from genome assembly GCF_057233095.1 of Heloderma suspectum. Classification (NCBI taxonomy): domain Eukaryota; kingdom Metazoa; phylum Chordata; class Lepidosauria; order Squamata; family Helodermatidae; genus Heloderma; species Heloderma suspectum. The sequence continues at coordinate 3,126,799 of NC_139463.1, read as the reverse complement.
TTATTAATCGCCCATCTGGCTGGTCACCCAGCTACTCTGTACAACGATGTACAACAAGAACAATTTAAAACAATAAAATACTATATTAAAAACATCACATTTCTAAAAATACCCTAACCCACCCCAAATGCCTGCCTGAATAACCATGTTTTCAGTGCGTGGCGGAAGCTCATGAAAGAGGGGGCATGGCAGAGTTCCCTGGGGAGGGAGTTCCACAGAGTGGGGGCCACCACAGAGAAGGCCCTCTCCCTCGTCCTCACCAGCCTAGCTGTCCTGGCTGATGGGACAGAGAGAAGGCCACCCGAGGCTGATCTTGTTGAGCAGCCTGTCTGGTGTTGCTGGAGGTGCTCCTTGAGGTAGGCTGGGCTGGAACTGTATAGGGTTTTAAAGGTCAAGACTTCAAGGAACTTGATCTGTCCTCTAGCAGAGATAGGATGCTGGGGTGGAGGAACACAGGAGAGTGGTTCTTATGCAGATCATCCTCAAACGCAACTATTACTGCTGCAGTGGTAGGGTTAGCCAGAACATGAGCCATTTTTGTAGGAATGTCTGGGACGATAGGCCGAGCATGATGTGTTCAAGATTTTAATCAAATCCAGGCCAGAAGAAAGACAGGAATTGATCCAAGAACTACCTCCACCCCCTTGCACTCCAATACATGCAGGCAAAAAGATGAAGGGGTGGGAACAAGAATCCAGGGCTGGCAGTGGGCTCAGGGGATTGACACACTGAGGGAACCGGCTTAGCAGGAATGAAGGTCCAAAAGCAGCCTGGTCAACCAGTTTCAGAGAAGTCAAGCTACTTTGGGTAAAATAAACCTCCCAGCCAGCCAACTAGCAGCTTTTTCCTGTCTGCTTCTGCAGAGGCTGCTGGTAGGCTGTTGTCAATGAGAAGAGGGAGACCCAAGGAACATTCCAAGAAGCTTCCAGGTCAGCAGGTCAAGGCAGGGGGTGAATTCCTGATAGGCAGGCAAGTCCTGGTTCCCCTCCTCTTCGGCTTGCAACTTGACACTAAAAGGAATTACTTTAAAAAAAAGAAAAGATGTTGAGAAGAGCAACCTGAGGTTATAGTGTTCCAGAGGAAAGAGTAAGTGCAAGATTTCTCCAAGGAAATGAACCTCTTCTACTGAGCATGGCTTCCACAGGATGGTGAACAATGGCACCAATTAGAGCCCACACATCACCTTAGGGCCACCTGCCAATGTACTGGGAAATGTTATCAGCCAAAAACAATAGTAAAAAACTAATAACTCCATTGCCTGCCCTTGAGGAAAAAGGCTTCCTTTCTCTTCTTTCCAAATAAGGCAAGAAAACCATCGGGGCTTCAAGGGAAAATCTCCCCTAACAGCTACATTGCAGAGCATTTCTTCACAAATAATTTAGTAGGCGAGGAAGCTTTAAAAATACTACACAGTCAAGCAAGGAAGAGCAAACACCACGCAGCCCAGGATTTAGAGACGTTTCCCTTCTAGCCAGAGTGCTCACGTTGGCTTGAACGACAGAACAGGTGGGCAGGTGCCATGGCCTTGAACAAGCAGCCCTGTGGGAAAAGGGTTCCATTCAGCAAGTCTTGGAACAATTGCTGGAAATAGAAACGGTAGAAAAAGAGTGAGTTCGTGCAAGTTCTGGGGGGCCAGGAAGGAAGGACATAACCCACAGTCTCTTTCTCTCATCTAACTATCTATATCATCTATCTATTGATTCTAAGCTGTAGCACTCCGGTCAATGCCTGGGTCAGGAATATTTAATCTACGGAAGGTCTCCTGACTGCAATGGGATGCCTGTGTTGCATTTTCGGCATTGCCTTATGGATCTACACGGCAAGGAACCTATGAGGCCCATGGTGGACCTCACAGAAGCATCTGCTACCAGCACGGCTAGCTTATGACAGCCTAGAAGCAATGTGAGTTTGGGAGGGACCTGGTGGGCCACACAGCCAGTGCTCATGGGACTCAGAATATAGGTTTCAGGATTCTTTGGGGAGGACATGCCCAGGACCCAAAGGTGGTCCACTACAGCCTGCCTCCCACTTAAGATCCCCTTCTCAAGGACACCACAGCGAAAGAGTGCAAAGTGAGACTGAAAAGTAGTTTTGTAACATTAATTTGTTTTTATTAAGAAGACAGATACTTTATAGTACTTCTTTTTCTTTGTAAAAATGGTATACATGAACCAATACAAAATGTGAATGGGAAGATATGGATATGCATTTTCTTACACTGCAACATTGTCCATGGACACCTTAAAACAGAATCGGCCTAAGGGGGAGAAAGTAAATAAGGTCTGAGGGTGAGTAAAGAACAAGCTTATTTGGCATCAGTTATACATCCTTTATTTTTCTTGTCAACATTCCTTCGTTGTTGTTAAAAAAAGAAAAAACCAAACCACAAAACCCCAAGAAACAAGTTTGTTCTTTCTCCACTCTTAACAAAACCCTTGTAATCTAAACCTGTACAAATCAATACCGAACAATACATTTCAAACAGTGCACTGTATACTTGCAGAAACAAAAAAATCCTTTTAACTTGGTATACAACCAAAACCCATAATTTCCTGTTGTGGTTGCTCGTTGTGTTCTCTTCCAACGTGTGGGGCCAAAAAATTTTGCAATCTACCTGAGACGGAAAACACCAATCAAAACACATGAGCCTGAGACATGTCAACATTATTAAGTCAAAGTTACATTGGGAACACTGCACTACTGCACACTTCCAAAACAAAGATGGGCTGCTCAGGAAACAGGATGCCCGTTCTGTGACCAGTGTGTAGAAAAAGCCCCCCCCCCCCTTCATAGCTGTCCCTGGCCGTCAGGTGTGGCTGGTCTGCTGTGTCAAGCGGAACAGAAGGCTGAGAAACAAGAGCTGTGTGTTACAAAACTTTGCTGGAGCAGGAAAAGGTCAACTGCATTTTCTTGGTTGTAAGGGAGAAAAAGGAAAAGACTGTACAAAAATGTATTTAGCTTTGCAAGCCAGATCCGTCACTGAAAAGTAGCATCTGAATGGCTCTGCCAATAATTTGAAAAATAAATATATTTTTTAAAAACAAACGAGACGTTGACATTTAGAGACAATATTCTCCTCCTGCCCCCAATAGAGCTTTGCAAATAAGTAACATGACAGCCAAAAAAAATTCATCATCTAAACTCCTGAATTACTTAAGTGCTTCCCTGTGAGTCAGCCCATCTTCCCAATGCAAACTCTTGTCTGGAGCCTTATCATAATTCCAATTCACGGTACGCATCTTTCTCCTTTTGAAATTCTCTAGAAGTGGCACATCCCCTCCACTTCCTCGTGCACTTTTAATGAGGGAGATCCCCACGTTTTCCTCCTCGGGAAAGAAAAGGAAGTGGCTGCCGCCGCCGCCTACTGTGGGCTCTCTTTCTGCCAAAGCTTCAGATTGCCAGCATTCGTAAGGCAAACTTATTTTAGTTACCGCTTTGCCAGGGCTACCATCATGCAAGGATCAGTGATTTATTGGCAGATGGCTCTTAAGGCTAAGGAAGGAGGCCAGGGACTGGTAAGGAGGGAAAGAGTCAGGGAAAAGGGAAAGTAAAGTAAAAACAAAACAACCTCACACACACTCAGCATTAAGGGTTTGGATTAAGGAACTGAAAAACCTCCATGCTGATTTTTCCACCTCTGCTCTGACCTTTCCAGAACAGAGATGCAGGGCAGTCCAGCGTGAAAACAAGCCCCACTTTTCTTCTCTCCCCTCCTGCCTTTTGTCAAGCCAAATCTGAAGGAATGAAGTTTCACACAGTCCCTGGTTGGATACCTCAGCATGACAAATATCTGTAATGTACAGTACTTGCAGGCTGCAATCATAGCGCCGCTCTCTGTGCCCTCTTTAACAAAGTACAAAAGAGAAGAAAGGATAAACCAAGACAGAAATAATACTAATAACGGGGGGAAATGTCGGCCGATTCACATTCCTTTCACATCACAAAGATTTTTTTTGTTTCCAGCAAATTACAGCGATGTGAGGCCAATTGGGAGCAGTTGATGGGATCGTTTGGAACAGAAATAATTAGAGCAGAACTTCCTCTTTCCTCCCTCCCTGCTTTCCCTCCTGTGACAACTCAAATTTGCCTACTTGCACAAAAGGAGCAGCCCTCATCTGTCATGGCTATTTAGGGCAAGAACCAGGATGATGCCTTCGATGCCCAGCTCCTGCCCAGACAGTATGAGGTGTCCTGCACAGAGGAGTCTATAGACACAGAATAAAAGCAGACTTGGCTCTCCTGGGGGCACACTTTGCTTGCAGGTAACTCGGCACGCTTCTGGGTCTCAATGAAAAGCAGAACATGTTTTTAAAGTTTCAGCCTATTTGCTAGTCTTTGCTGCATTGGAAACCCGGGCAGCTGCAAACCATTCTCCTAAAAAGTTTGTTCTTCCAAGTTTGCATGACAAGGGAGTAGAATGGATTATGAATACACTGAATTTCAAACGATGAAATCTAAGGTGTGCTGGTTCTCCTTTGATGACACAGTTTCAAACAACGACAACAAAAAACAACCCAGGAGTTTAAAAAAATGAAGATAAAACATTTAAAAGAACAAGAAAATAAAACAAATCTATTTTCAAGGGATCCCAGCAGGCAATTCCAAGAGAGGCTAGGAAGAAAAAATAAAAACAAAACCCTATGCTTGCCACCCCTCCTCCCTCTACCCCTCCCTCCAATGAAACAAGAAATAAAACAAGGCACAGAATTTTCTGCAAATGATGGAACTAAACTAAATCCAAGTTGGACTTGGCCAGAGAATTAAAAACCCAAAGAAACTGAGGTGTCGAACAGCAGAGTGTACTTTACAAAGAACACTTTCACATAGGGACTCCTCGACTCTCCCACACACTTCATCAACCATTCATTTCAAATAAAAAGAAAAGTAAATCACACTGGAAGAGAAAAGAAACAAAGAAAAAGACAGTAAGAGACAAATTAAAAACGCCATAAGCTGGTAGCAACTTCCGACATCACTGTCTTTTTCTTCTACACAGGGCCAGTAACGGTCCGCAGTTGGACACCTCATGGAAACCAAGGCTGATCTAGATGAAGTACTCTTTCTTCTCTTCAGAGTTGTTCTGTCCTCCCTCTGCATTGATTATAGCTGTGTCTGCGTCAGCCGCATCGTCAGCTCCTTTGGCTTCGTGAGTGAAGTATGTACCTAGAAAGAGAGCAGCAGGAGGGGCTGTCACTTCCTGTGTGGTCTCTGCAGCGGTGCCAATGACACAAGGCTTCCGTCGCTGAGTGGGACGGGCAACCAGTGCTGCAAAAGGCAACAAGGGATTTACTGACTTGCAGCAGCATCTGGGTGGTGTGGGTGGTGGGGTGGAACGCTGACTAATCATCAGCAACAGTACTATCATCCAGCGGGGTCCAAATCCTTGCTCAGCCATGAAGCTCAGTGGGTGATCCTGGTCTCTCTCTTAGGCCTGCCCTACCTTTCAGGATAAAAGAGGACAACCCCATGATCATCATCCATGGGAAACCTCCCCTGTATCAGGCCAGACCACTAGTCCGGCATTGCCTGTTCTGACTGGCAGCTGCTATCCAGGGTCTCGGGGAGAGGTCTTTTGCAACCCTCGGTGCCTGGCCCTTTCACACTGGAGATGCCCAGGATGGAGCCCAGGACCTTCTGCATGGAAAGCAGATGGGCCCGCCGCACGCAGGTATCCCAGCTTCAAAGAACAGCAGGATACAAAATGTGGTAAGCACAACAAGAATCACAGCAAAACGAATTCACGCTGCCACACTGCACACTTGCAAATCCCCAGTCAAGTGCAACATGCCCTTAACGCCTTTAAGAGACATGTGTGTCTGCCAAACAAATAGGAAGATAGGGGTTTGCCTTCTCGTTTCCAAATCCAACTACCTGGCAAAGGTCTTGTTTCCAATTTGAGAAATCAATATTCTATGTACTACACAAATGCATAACCCCCTCCCCACTCCTGTTGCAGAGTGTTCCTGCTTAGGACTAAGGCTAAGCAAGGGAGGGTCACCCCCCACCCCCAATTTCTGAGAACATTCAGGGGAGTGCCTACAAAACAGGGGCAAAATTTTTGTTTAGATCAGAGTGAGAACAATGCTTACTGCCCTTCCTCTGAATTTGGCATCCTTGTGATGACATCTGCTTGAGCTTTGTGGCAATGCCATAGAACCCGAGGGAATGAGGGCAGATTCCTGCCCTCGCTCCAATTTGATTTGCAATATCATCAAGTAGCCAAATCTGACTGACCATGTAACCATGGAGAGCCTGTTGCCTCCATGATTCTTGACTGGTGGGAACGCCTGTGGAAAAACTCCATTTCAAAAAAAAGGTGCCAAAGGGAAAGAAGCAGCTGGAAACATGAAGCAAACAGCTCACACAACAGATTAGCGGGGGGGGGGGGTGTATGTGAACCCCTTCTGCCTACACTCAACTTTGACTGGCAAAACGTTCACGTGGCCCAACTTCTGCCAATTTACCTTTGTGTCTTGCAAAGTATCGTCCCAGAATGATAAGGAGACAGAGCATCGCAAAGACAACGACGGCCACGACCCCACCAATCACAGCATGGTCCACAGCAGTGGGGCTTTCCTCGCCCGCTCGAGAATCTGCCACAATTGGAAAACAGTAAGCATTACCACCCACATGGATTGTGACTCACAGTCCTGGCCGGCCCCCTGCTCAGGCATGAAGGGGCAAGCCTAGGCCTAGCCAGGCAAATCAGTCCAGGCAATGGAGCAGGCAGCCTTGGCCGACGCTGAACTGACCTGCTGCTGGTCAGTCCCTGTTCTGAAGCGGCAACAGAGGCGCTTCTGAATGCAGCGGGCCAAATCAGGGCGGGCGGGCGGGCGGGGGGCAGCGCATGGAAGCAGCATCATTAAAAAACCCAACATCCCTCCACATAGACATCCCCAATATTTTACTGAGAGGCCATGATGTCCCCCCCACTTCTCAAATAACTATTTGCCCAGCCAAATGCATACAACGCAATAAGTGAAAGGACAGAGAGACACCGTTCTTAAAGTGCTGACTCAAGGAGGAAATAGACATATAAGGCTAGCTTGACAATTTCCAAGTTTTTATTCTCCGTGCTCTACGATGTAGCAAGGGGCAGGAAAACTCTCAATCCCATCACAAAATCCTTCTGGAATAAAGATAGCAAGCAATCATTGTACTCTGCTTTATTCATTTAACAACTTGCCATGTAATTAATTTGCTTTTATGAGCAGCCCCCCCCCCCATGGGGAGCCTTCCATCTAGAGAATAATAACTTCCTTAGCTGGGGAGAAACTCCAAAATGAACCCAGAATGAGCTATGGCTGTGTAAAATTAATGTACAGCAATGTAAACAATTTTAATTTAAGAATGCGGCTACAACAGCCCACACTGCAATTCTAATGGCAACCAAGATTTATAATGTAGTAAAAAACAATTATTCTCTCGTTGATTAATACATTAACATTTTGGAATGGAAGCTAAACCATTGTCGCTGTCCCCCCTTTTTTATTGAGTTCAACTGTGACACCTCCATTAAAATGATTTACTGGACATCCCTTACAATTTAAGCACAGCAGCAACAGAAACGGTAAAATTCTTTTAACTTTACATGATTTGTGAAGTCATATGTGAAGGATTTACCATTTAAATCTTTCACTACAAGAAGCACACGGCCAATAAATCTGTCCCACCCACCCCCAACCCTTGCAGCTGCCCAGGCTCCTAAGAGAAATGTGTTTCACTACAAAGAGCGAGTGTGCAAATTCCAGTCAATTTTTAAGAAAGATTTATCTCAGTCTCTCTCCAAAGAACAGAGCCAATCTCTGAAGCCTCCACCTCTAATAATATTTGAAGTTTATCGATCAAGTGTACAGATCCGTGACAGCTAAAGGTAATGGTGCTTTTTGGAGGCGAGACCTGATACAATGCTTTCAGCAGGGGCTCAGGATTTATGCTGTCTACTGATATTTCCAATTCTGTTCCAAGATTAAGCACCAAAGGATGTAAGTAAATAACTCGTGACTGAGGCTGCTGTAAAATGTAGTTTAATTAAGAACAGTTTCAATTAAGAGAAGAGTCCTTCAGAGGGCTCCCTGCTACCACCATCACAAACTCCCCTTTTAAAAAGAAGAGCAAAATCCAGGTTCACATCAGGGCACAGAGCAATGGGCTGTGGCCAGTAGCAGCAGCAGCCCACCAAGCACTGCGACTGTGCAACTCAGGGTGCCTCCGCAAGGTCAACTGAGGCCGTGCAACACACGGAGCATGGCTGGTGTGGCCAGCGCACAATGAGCCACACACATCGCTCCGCTTGTAGTGGGAAAACAATCCTCCTGGGCTACATACCCTGCGAACTCAAGCTCTGCATCCTGGATTTCCCCAAAGCTGAAGGAGTATGTTCCCGGGCCAGCTCCCGCATTAACTACACACAAGACATTTCCCAGGGCTTCCAATGCTCCACGGAGGCACTCAAAAGGCAGATCATGGGGAATGTGCACTAGTCTGTGAGATGTTGCATATGGTGTCCCTCAATACATTTGCAATCAGGAAAAAAAAAATCCTCCAAAAAATCTCATGCTTCATCAAGGCAGTGCTTATGCAGAGGACAAAATCCATTACGGAAGCAGCAATTGAAATCTGCCTTGGAAAGGAGGAAGCAAGAGGAAGCTTTTCAATAAAGGAGAATTAACTAATCCCAAATGGCCAAAAAAATGTCAGACGCAAGGAAAAAAAGCTGTTCTTCCAAAATTCCAGGTTGGGAAGTGGGGAGCCAAACATTTGTTTCATATAAAGATACAGTGCGATTACTGAAGTTACTGCTTCTCGCAATAAATGGCCTCATCAAGTTGACTGACTGACCGACAATCCCATCCCCAGTGCCATGATCCTTCTATGAGGTGGCATCTATCAAGTCATTGGCTTGACTCCACTGGGAATGCATTGGATGCCGTTGCTGTTTTATTATGTCAGGGTCCAAACAATGGTCTCAGTTGATGCATGATTAATGATGGTGCCACATTCTGGTAAAATCTGGAGGTTTTGCCTGCCCCACCCTCCTCATAGATTTTCAAGAGGTTCACCAAATCCATGGGCAGGTGGACTACAGTGCAACTGGAGTAGGGGAAAGAGTAGAGAGACCAAAGTCCATGCCCCTGACCAAGAACCAGGAACTTCTTGGTTTCTCTCAGAGTCTCTCTGCCCCAAACTTGAGAGGGCATTTCTTTCTGTGGCGTCTCCTATCTCTCTAGATCTAGAATACACCGAAGCCTTGCTCAGAGCAATTCTACGAGCTTGATGATTTAAGGAAGATCTTCAGTGAGTTTTGGATAGAGGGAAGAATACTAAGCTTTTTGTATAGTGTGCCTGAAGGGACAGCATTCTCTTCTGGCAAGGTGGCCCTCCACAGAAACAATAGGGCAACAGAGCCTCAACTGCTATACACCCGGCACAGCTAAAGAGAAAGTTGCTGGCATTTAACGGATTTACACCAGTTCACCATCTGGCCCAAAACATACCAATAGAAAAATTGAGTCAATGGCTCTAGCCTACCACGGTCTCTCATGGCTGCTGTTCAATTTGCAATTAAGTCAACAGCAGAGGCTCTGCATTCAGCCGGCTCTTCCCAAAGAAGCCTGTGTACCGTTTACCATACACTTTTGGCCAAGCGAGTTTATTAAATGTGATTTCTTCCGCTGGGATCTGCACTCACATTTTTCTTAATTATTTCTATGAAAACAGAAGCTTTGCAGAGTGCACGCTCTGAGTTTATTTTATTTTGTGCATGGCTAAGTATCCCATCTTTGAGTGTACATGTTAATTAAAAATTAACGACAGTGTGCAAGGGATGCTCCGTGCTTGCAAACCAGTGAGCAGTGCACCTGCAGAGCCAGCCAAGAGCGCCCTCCTGCATTACAGGATAATTGGCTCATGTTTCTATTTAGATCATCAAATGAGAGGAGCTACAAGTCTGCCTGTGAACACATGGCAGAGTTATTTTACAGATAGGCTGCTAATATTCATCAACTTAAATGGCATCTCATGACAACATTCAGCTTGAATGCTCACTTCTGCAGTGCACCCTGCTGAACAACTCCAACTGGGAAAAATATCTCCGACAACCAACTCCTCCTTTGCTACTTTAGAGCACCTTTCCTCTCGATTCCACTGGATGTATAATAGCACTCTTCAAGGAAGGCCTTCTGCCAACTTGCACTCTAGGACTCCCACATGGGTTCGATCCACACGCCCTCTGCTTTTGCCTGCATTCACAAAAAGGGAGCCATGCAGACAAAGGGAGCACACCTGTACTTGCCACTTAAATCATAAATAGGCCGGGCATCTCCATTTGATGCAGGCTGGGCTTTTGGTTTCCATCCCACCTTTTAATTAATTAATTAATTAATTAATTATAACAATAATATACTTGCAGGTCACCTTCATGTGTTGCGAATATTTAAGCAGTCTACGGCAGGCGATCTTAAGAGTACTTTTTGTTCTGACAGGTCTGTGGCCCACATGTGAATTGTGTTTTTTATTTCCTGGTTACCTGCTGTGGTATTTGTGTATTTTTTTGAATTGTTTTTAGATTTGTTGTGAGATGCACTGAATGCCTCACAGTGAAGCAGAAAGGAGAGACGGAAATTATTTTAATAAAGCAAAACACAAAAAAATGTTTAAAAAATGTTAAAAAAAATGTTGGGAGAAGTGCAAGAGAGGATAAGTTGCCACTTTCCAGGCTTCCGAGGTAACATAAAAACAGAGAGCCATGTACGTTATGTGGGGAGGGTTGTGCAGGTCTGGGAGGCAGAAACATCCTGTGCATCTCCCATTCCCCGCCAAGCCCCTTTTCAAATGTTACATTAGAAGCACAATATGAGGAAGCACCACTCCATTGAGCTCCCTCTCCTGCCATGTTTTTTTAAAAGAATATCCAGACCCCCTCATGCCTCCTGCAATGATACTGCAGGAACACCCTGGCTCTGTAGCTTACTGAGCTAAATAGATAACATGGACAATACAGAATACTGAGCAGCTTAGGCTTTCTTTTGCAAACAGAAGCTGTCCAAGTATGTGATTACTTCATGACACTCTCCATCCCCATCCTCCACAAACATCCCAGCCCATTTGGAAACTGGGGCCTGGAAGCTGGAGGACAGACTTCACATCCTCAGAACAGCACCAACCTGCATCTCTTCTTAGAGTTCTACCTCTCTGCAGTCTCTAAGGACACTTCGGTTGGTTATCCATTTTTAGGGTGAAAGAAAAAGCCTCAGGGACATTTTATGCCTGTGATTTAGATTTTTGTTGCTGCTTTAAAATGGAAAATGCAAAGATTAGATTTGACTTCTTATACTCAAGTGATTTCAGAACAGTAAAAAAATATATAAAAAAATCAACAACCCACTGTGGAACCAGCTGGTGGTCTCTGGCTGGGGTGCAAAACTGGAATGAGCCTTTCTATTTTTAGATGCTTCTGGAAGCAAATCATTTTTTTTTTATTTCAAAGTGTCACAAGATATTAGATCAGACACTTTCACTTCTTTATGTAACACTTTTCCTTTGAAGTCTTCCAAGTGCTAGAAAACTGTATTCCCAACTGAGAGATTTATCTGCTTATTGAACTGGCAATTTAAAAGTTGCAATCTACACACCTAGCTGTCCAGCCACTGCACAGAAATGCTCTTGATGACATGTGTAAAGAAGCACAAAATGGATGCATTGCAGACTCTTCTGTGGGCAGTGTACGCTCCCAGGTTGAAGGAATTCTGTATGCAAGGTTTATATAGATATTATAGCAAGCACCGACTCGGCCCTGCAAGCGTCAGGGGCATGATATGTAGAGGACAGTCATTAACTATCCACTGACTGGTGCCACTCAGAATTCCTTTGCTGCTCCAAGACAACCATGCCAGAAAGGGGGTGGGGGCAAACCCATAGCTATTTGCTTTTGAAACAAATATTTGACCTTAAAAATAGGTGTCAGCTGGAAACTGTTCTCCCCGTTAACGTCTCTTTAGAAAAGCGGGAAGGTGGAGGGAAAAAGTCACCAGTACAGTACTGAAGGAGAACAGGGTGGATGGCAGGCTCTGACAAAATGCCACATTATTTGCTAATCCTAATGTGTTATTCTTCCTTAAGATTTGCTTTTCTCAGCACCAATTCAATTATAGATGCTACAAATCCTTCTGACATTTAATTCCCTCTTGTCAGACAGAGCAGTAAACGTATATACATGCACAGCTTTTCCATTAAGATGTTAATATACACTGGAGCATGCTGGCATTTCCTTCAAGGAGCCTTCCAAAAGGTGGCCAAAGGAAACGACAACACACGCAAGTGGAGCTCTGGAGGCCCGCTGGCTTCCAAACCTGTATGGTCAGGTGGTACCAGTGCTCAAATTACAAGAGGGGCAGAGAGAGCCCAGCCCCCTCACCTTTTAGGATGGTGCCAGGGTGGAGGACGCACACATGATTTGGCTAAAAAGATGGGGGCTTGTGGATTTCGTGAAGCCCCCATACCTTTCCTCCTGTAATTTCAGCACTGACGAGGACTGCAAGTGGTGAGAATCCCAGAAGTGGTAGCTGTAGGGCAGTCGCCCCCAGCCTGGTACCCTCCAGACGTTTTGGCCTTCAATGCCTGTCAGCCTGAACCAACTTAGTCAATGGTCAGGAATGCTGGGAGTTGTAGTCCAAAACATCTAGAGGGCACCAGGTTTGAGATGGCTGCTGTAGGATGTTGGCACTAGGCTTAGTGTGGTACTGAGACCATGCTGCTGTGCTCCCAGAAGGGGACAAGGGCACTAACACAACTGAGGATGTGGCCAGAGGCCTCCATCTCCAGAAACTGGTCATTTTGTTTCTCTTCATTGCGCAAAGGGGCAGGGACAAATGTTTTCTTGAGCTTGACACACTGCAATACAGTTTACAAATTCCGGTCTTAAATGCTTAAATCCTATCTTACCTGTTCCTTTTAGCTTTGTTTCTGAATTTTAATGCATTGATTTTATGCTGTACACCATCCTGAAATCTAGTATGGTGAAGGGTGGTATATAAACATAAACAAACAAATGCAGTGCATGAATTCATTTTCTGTTAGAGCTGCCATTTTGTCCAACACAAGACTGAAATTCTCCAAAAATGTGAATTGAGACAGTGTTGGGGATAAGCTTTCCAGACCACCCAAAATAAAAATTGAACTTCACTTCAAACACTTCCTCTTTAATTAATACAAATATTCAGACACAAAACTACACTTAAAAATCTACACAAGGGAGCATCAGTCACCATAAACTTATAAAATCTTGATTCGACTTGGATACTGGCAGCTTATTTGTGGTGTTTATAATATCTGATCTCCAGATTTGGGTTACACCCTTATTTAAACTTAGGCACTGGGAAAGACAGCAATCTTTTCTCAGCCATTCCATCTTACTTGGTCTCACATTTGGTTCCTAATTTTTAGCAGACAAAATTCTAGAAATTAACATATAGAAAAGAGGCACTTGATGCTTCTGAGAATTAACTCTTTTAAAGTTGTTAAGAATGCATACTCCAAACGAAGCAGACATCCCAACAGAATATGTGTCAACTTTAAGAAATCAAAGTTAGTAAGAAAAGCATCAAATCTGCCTGAGTAGTAAGAACCGTTGACCCAAATAAGATCATTTTATGTGGTTAAAAGTGAGTGAATGAGGATTTGGGGTGAATGGGTAATTAAAATCTCCACAGCTTAATGGCTTAGCACAGAAAACAACCTCATGCTCCCTTCTTCCTCGGGAAGAAGGCTGGAGTAGCCATTCTGATATGCATTCTGTTGAGTAGCAGCTATGGCTGAATTAATTTGGTGTCTTCCATTGTGAAAAGTGTGTCCTATCTTTCCTCACTGCACAGGCTGCCGTCAACTTTCCCTGAAGTCCAGGACATAAGACCGCTGTCCTTAGAAACGTAGAAACAGCCATGTCCTCAAGTCTACTACGGCAAGCACCTGGACACCATATTCTCTTCTAAGCTTCTCCTGGCGACAGGCTGGGGCAGAGGAGGACAAGGGGTGTGCAGCATGCCTCTGTGTGTTGGTTCCCTTTTTTCTGAAGCCATGCAGATCAAGCACTGCTCTTTGAGCAGGACAGATGAAGGTCTCTTGCAAATGCAATCTGTGCTAGGGCTCCAGTGCGTGAGAACTGGGGGCTTATACGGGCGGGATGGGGGGAAAGTCACAATAAAGTGTCTGTCAAGCTCAGCAGCAAGGAGAGCTGTTTCTAACAGCAAGGAGAGCTTTCCACTCTGTTCCATCCTTGTGGCCTGCCATAGCTCTGGAAGCACGGTGCTCAATCTGTTACAGTTTATATTTTTAATACCTGGGGCACAATATAAGCAAAGTACTTAAGGAGCTCCAGACATAGGTTGCTTTATTGCAATGATTTAACACATTTGCTCCAAGGGGTCTTGTTTTCTTCCTCAGTTAGTTTTTTTTTTTTTTTGTAGCCAAGTTATGTAGACAAGGTATTAAAACATTCTATGGGGGGGGGGGGCATAGTACACTGTCAGGACTGAACTTGCTCTCCCCTGCACATTTGTGCTATAAAAGCAATGGTCTGATGGATTTCTTCTGCGCGGGCTCAGCATGGCTGTTAATTTTGGCACATTTAGATTTAAGGTTTCCTCCTACAGAAGTTTTAACAGCTCCTCCATTTCTAAGGGGAAATGAATTTTTAAAGCTATGATGATTCTGCCACACACGCATGCACCTGTGTGCATCTGTAAATGCTTTGCTTTATGTTACCATTTGAAATATCTTGCGGCATCACAGTGGAGACAGTATTTTATTCTAAAACTTGTAAGAGCAGGAGTGGCACTCAAATCCTGGTGCAGGGACCCCATTCCTGCGCAACAGCAATTCCATTTTTTTTGCTATGAGCAGTTCCTAACTATACCAGAACTGGGTTAGCTTGTAGCCAGAAAGGCTGTCTTGTAAGGACAGATGCCCTGCACAAAGTCTGGCAAGGAGGACCCCTTTTGCCTGGCAACCCTCCTTAGCCAAGCTCACTTTGCACACTTTAAACTGATCCTGAGGACACCCCCTCCTCGCACCAAAAGTCCCTCCTCTTAAAGATGTTTTTAAAAATCTCACAGGCACAACATTTAATTATCCAGCCTAGCTGGTCTGTTTGGCACAGAGGACTACATAGCAAAGCTTCCTCTGGCTAATTTGCAAGTAGATCAACACAATTTGTCTTTTGCATGAACACAGTAGATGTCAAAATACTGCTGGATGAAATGCTCATGCCAGCCCTTGAGGAAGCTCAGTATATGTACACTGAAATCAAAGAGCTGCATAAATCTAACACAGTTGGACTTACTACTTGTCCTCATTGTTTCTGGTAGTTTAAGATGTCAGAGCTGGTTGAAAGCTCTGGGCGTTCCATCTTGAACAGCTCAGCATGATGGGGCTTGCGAGGGAGCACCACACAAGTCCCTTTGAAAGGCAAGGCAGATGCACAGCAATAGCCCCATTTGTAGACCAAAGTTGGGACTGAATCAAAATCTCCACATAAGGAAGAGGCACGTGGAGCTCGTTTTGTTTGCTCAGCACTAACAGCTATGGAAATACAAGCCTCATTAAATCTGAGTCCATTCCCACAGAATCTGGAGAAGGGCTAATTGGAGCGTGCCATCGGGGGATCTATAACGCTGGTGTGGAAGGGCTTCAAATGCCATCTAGGACTGGGCATGTGAATTTGATCAATTGCATCAGGAAATGTTATTTGAAGGGGCACAAGGGGTTCTGAGGGTTGCCACCACTTCATGTGAAATACAGGCAGTGTTTATATCCATAACAACCTGGAAAGACTGAAATTGAGACCAAGCACCAGGAACAGATAATACTATTCATTATCCCAGTTTAGCATTAAGTGTACTGCACCTATTCTAATTTATTGATGGGCTATTTAAAGCTGGTGTTAACCTGTTTGTCTTGCATTATAATTGAATTTGGTCTCTAATTTAAGAGAGGAAAATTCAAGGAGTTCATCCTTCCTCAATCAATATGTTCCCCTTCAGTGACCCATCTCAGGGTAGCTTCATAAAAAATAATGTATTTTGTTTTAATAAATTTAATCAGTGTGACAAGTGCTCAATTTTTATTGGCTGCTTCTCCAGACATCTCTTTGCCAGAGAACAAAGCCACACTTACAATCAATAGTAATTGATTAATCAGCATCCCCCATGAACAAAGGTGCTAATCCGTTTTTGATTAGTTAATCAAACTACATGGAAGAGCTACACGGGTCTCTTTTGATTGTGTTGTGATCTACAACATGCGTATCTGGAGCAAAATCTGAACAATGGGATGCACCTGGCTGAACTATGGTGAATAAATGCAATGAGATTGCTTCACTTGTGCACACATGATTGCCTTTGTCATGTTACCAGATAAATGCAGGCAGGGAACCAGGCACAGGACATGGATTTAATGCCTTTCTCTCCTCCTCTACTCCCAAACTGAAATAACGATAAGAGTTCATAAAAGGATAACAGCAGAAAGCAGTCGCAATCCACCAGGGGCCTCCCTGTTTCAATGAACGGAAATTATGCCAAGAAGGTGGCCATGCTTTTGTGTAACGCCCATCTATTTCATGTGCATAATATGTTCCTGCCAGGTTGTCTTTTGTGCAACTGCCTGCCTGAGCAGCTCAGTGTTGCAGAAGAGAGGTTAAAACCAGCCTGGAGATCTAATAGGAAATCAAAATCGCTAATCACCCAGAGCCTCCCACTGCTCGTGGTAGGAATAAGGAGTGGGAGAGAAATCAGGTTAGGAGTCTTCTGAATTGCTTTGATGGACCATGAATGCATTTCATGAGCAAATCAACAAACCAATTAAATTCAGATTTGCGACCTGGTGCCATATAATGGAGGGGAGATCCGTCCTGTTTGGTATCATGTGTGACCTGAGCTGTACAGCCCAAACAGATCCAACTTGGGGTGGATTTCATGCTGTGTATATTGGCAGATTGTTATATTCTTAAATAACATGAACTCCCCACCTTCCCTCCACTCAACAGAATGATTTCCATCTTACTACACATCTCTTGTGCTGAAATGGAAAAAAAAATTGTTCATTTTAAGAGTTGCGCTATATAAACAGTAGCATTTGCTCTCTACAGAAATCAGCATATTAGAAAGGGGGGGGTCCACAAAGCCCAGACCCTACTTTTCAGTCAGAAAAAGGGTTGATTCCTAATCTAGATGAGGCAAATTCTCACTAGGAAATAAATTCCGAACCACTGTGAAATAGTGGAGGGGGCGTTGGACTTGGGTTCAACGCCCCCCGCCCCAAGTCATGGAGTTCACTGGGTAGAGTCCTGGGCAAAGCATCAGCCAACCTCACAGGGCTGTTGCAAATGTAAAATAGGCCAACCCCATGTACACTCAAAGGAAAAAAGTCCAGGATGCAATATGATGACCATGATAAAGTAGGAAGACCTAAGTTTTCCCCCTGGCAAATGCTCAATCTGCTGTGAAAAAATAAATAAGGTTGGGGTATAATTAATTTACAGACTGATGTACAATGATATAATTGCCCTCTTCCCTCCCCACTCAGAGAGCCCTGCGACGTCAATTTACCAGCAACCCAAACTCAGTGCTAAGCTGCATTTGAGACACCCCCCTTTCCCACACAAACCTGGCATCCTTAAGTGTTTTACAAATGTAACAAAATTTCAACTGAACCATTCACTAATTAGGATTCAAAAAATTATTTCCAGCAACTGAGCTCACAGCAGCTACTAGACAACCTGTAATATAACTCAGAGTGCTCTCTTCTCCTCCTCCTCCCACCACCCCAAACTCTCGAGTGCTGCTATACATGTTGGTAAATTCATGCTGCTATCAAGTGATGGGGAAAAGGGGAAGAGGGCAAGCCCAGCGGGGGGGGGGGGGAGGAGCAGCCATTCTGAATTATGGGCCTCTGTCTCTGATCAACTGTGATGCTGCCACAGAGCAGTTGCACAATGTTTTAAAAAAGAAGCCAGGATGCAAACAAGGTGGAGAGCAAACCCACAAACTGAACAACAACATTGGCTTAACCTAAAGACTAGCCCTTACCTGAGAGATCCCCATAGTCCAGCTCTTCGGCGGAATTTGGCAACTGAGTAAAGCCTTACAAGTAAAAACAAACTCATTTTTCTTTGTGTTCCTCCAGGGATGAGAAAACAAAACACTTAAGAACAGAGGATGAATTTCTCAGGAAAAGTAAAATAAAAAGAGTCAATCTCTTTCCATCTGACAAAAGCTTTTGCTCAGATTAGCTTGCAAATGAGGCTCTCCAATCACTATATATATATATATATATATATATATATATATATATATATTTGCCTCTTGTAAACCAACCAATAAACTGTCAGAAAGATTTCTAGGTCTGCATCACTGAAAACACACGAAACATGGTGAACATTCAAAATCACTCATTCATAACCACATGCAAAAAAATCCCTCCTCCCGCATACATTGATTGTTAAAATTGCCAAGATAGGGCAATGAGTCACTTTAACTAACAATTTTATTCAGATTTTTACGTACATTTAAGTTGTAAAATTGTTTTCCAGGGTTCAAGTGTAAATCCAAATCCTTAAGCAATGCTGGCTAAGACAGTCTGTTATCAACATAGAGCTATCTTGGACTGCACTTTTCAAAACTACAGCAACAGTATGTGAAGTTTGCAATCTACAGTGTTTTTTTAGGGAAAAAAATCTGATAGGGAACATTTTAGAAAAATCCCAATGTGATCTGTTTCTGCGATAGTCATCTCAAAGCTGATAATGCAGTGGGGGCAGGAAACCCTTTTGTGATACTGTATTGTTAGCAAAAAAACTGTTGGCAAAATACAAATTTGTTTTGTTTTCACAGCTATCACTACCCTATTTGTTTTAAATATATATTATTTTGCGGGGATGCAATTTCTCATGGTACTTCTCAAAGGCTACAAGGTGAAACAAAAGATCTGGAGAAGATGGAAGCCTGTATAATTGAGGCACAAAATGGTTGTCCCATGCAGAGCCACATCTTTTTCTCCTGTAGGCATGGTGTTTTATACGCAGCCACAGAGGCTGCAATGCAGAAGAACAGCAACAGAAATGTTGGGACAGGCTGTTTAACTCCTTTCCCTTTCTGCTATTTGTTTTCTCTCAATGGCAACCTCCAAATCACTTTCTTACTCATGGTGTAAGAGATACGGGTCCCAGTATCTTTTCCCTCCGTGTGAGAAAAGCAGCTTAAGAGGGGATATTTTGAGCAGGAAAATGACTGGAGAGTAATAAGCTGACCCTCACTACCCTTCTGAACTATGTGTAATGTCTAGTTTGTCCCTAAAGAATATCGCCCAGTGCATTGTGACTGACTGACAAAGCAAGACCTCCCTGTGCCAAATGACACAGAGCAGTCAAAAAGGTTTGAGCTGGTGACTTTGCAAGACATTTAGGCTGCAGTTGCGGAGTTGCTCAGTTAAAACTGAAGACCAAATGCTCATCTAGGCCAGGCAAGACTGAATGAGCAACTGGGAATGCAGCTTCTATGATGCTATAATATTTTTTGGTGAAGGGGCCCCTGTAAGTTGTGTCAGCTAGCTGAGCTGCAAACAGCTCACGGTGCTTCTGTTAACAACCAAATTGTGCAGACTCTCATAGCAAACAGAGAGTTCCTGCCCGTGTTATGGCTTTGCACACTTTGACAGAGGACATATTTTGCATGCAGAAGGTCTTGAGTTTGTTCAGGGGCAGCTGCGATTTAAAGGATTTCAGATAAGAAGGAGGGTAAAGATTTCTCTCCCTCTCTCTGCTTGAGACCTTGGAGAGCCACTGCCAGTCAGGGTAGTCCATAGCAGGCTAAATGGGGCAGTATGAAAGGTAGCTTCATATGCTTGTGTGCTCCACTGTGCCTACAAAATGCTCAGACTTCACTGCTTAAGAGCAAGTGCCAATAGGAATACGTGCAGTGAGCCATCCTCTCCACTGACGTGACTGGGGAACTGTCTGCAGTAGGAGAGCTCTGTGTCTTCAGGGAACTCCAATGTGCCCAAGTAGGTCCTGGATTGTGCCCCATTATTTTAAGTCACAGTAGAATTCCTTGACAGTAAGGTGGGAAGTGTTCATGCATACATCTGCTTCTGAGAAGCACCCGTGTACACCTCAGTCTGCAAGTGGCCTTTGGCATATGTCTCTTCTGCCTGTGTAAATACATTTATGAAACTTTCCTAAATTATAGTTGTGGGGGTTGAGGAAAGACCTTTACAATTTCAACTCTTGGCAGTCTTTAGTGGGAACAAGTGCCATCTCTTAGGAGACCTTGCAGCTTGACAATATAAATATTCCTGACTTGACTTGGCTCATTGCATAGGGATAAATCGGTCCCATTATTGAAATTATGATATCAATACTGACTTTTTAGTGTATTTCCATTAATTCTCTGCTTCAGCATAACCTGGAAAACATCTCTTGTTTAGGTACCTTCAGAGAGGCAATCATCAGTGCCCTCCCTCTGGAAAACCCCACATTAAAATCTCATAGGTGGTCAATAAAGTGATTAATAAAAGTGAAGTAGCTATTGGACAGGATCCACTGGGAATCTCCCAAGTGCAAGCCTCAATGAAAGAAATGAGTACTGCTAACAGGACAAGTGTGTCAATGCATGCAAGTCTGCAACACGTTTTCCAGTGAGGCTGATGGCAAGAATTGCTCCTGATGGACTGTGCCCAGTGGAGATAGGCAGGAGCAGTTCACAGATTGTCACTGTTCTTCCACTGGGGTTGAGAGGAAGTTGGATCTAGAAAATATCTGCACCACTGCAGCCTGCAACAGGCATCCCTGCGCAAGTGCTGAGAATGGGCCCTCCTCCTCTCTCCATGCCCCATTTTGCACACAGGTTCTGGCTTGTAACTAGAATGTAAGCTTGTGCACAGACTGCAGCTAGGCCATCATCACCATGTCAAGGAGAATCTATACTGAAGAAAAAAAGACTAGTGACAATAAATGCATCTTTGAAGCCACTATAGCAATTCAGAAATCTGCACCTCTAGGCCCAAAGATCATATTTGCAGGACAATGCAAGTGGATTCTCAGAAACATCCTCCAGAAAGTTCCATTTTTATCTCCTGCAAACTGCTTCTTTTCAGAGGATTTTCCTTTTTCACTTAAATAAAACTTTTGTTTTATTATTGTATTTTTTATGAAGGGTCTTTTATTAGCACCCATCCTCCCTAATGGAAATTGAACAGTTCAACTCTTCCATTTCTATTAGCACCTGGCTAGACTTAAAAATGCCAGTGAACAGCGTAAGAAATAGTCAAGAGGCATCTTAAACATGCCACAAATTATGCCTTCGTTTTCCCATCACATTTTTCATTTCAGTATTAAAAGAGTTTATTCTTCATTTTTTTATTAGAAGGCATTCACATTTTCCAGCAATTTTTTTGAATACATGAGAATTAACTTTCCAGCTGCATACAATTGTTTTGTCCCTTGGAATTAAAGAAGTTAAAATCAACTGGAACAGTATATGTCTAAGGGAGCATGCTACTCCCACCCCTTCAGCCCCAGGCGTGTATTTCCACACCGCCACTCCACATTGGTTCCCAAAGTGATTTCCAGAGCAGCAACCAATCCCTCTCCTTTTAAAATTAGAATTAAGCTCAGAAAACACCATTCTGAAATGTGACCAGTGCAGCCTTCTCCAACCTGGTGCCCTGCAGATGTCTTAGGCTAAACCTGCCATCAACCCCAGCTAGCATAGTAATGCTGGTTAGGGATGATGGGAGCTGTAACCCAACACATCTGGAGGGCACCAGGTTGGGGAAGACTAGTCTAGTGCACAAGTCTTAAGAGCAGTCAGGGAGTCCAAGCTCATTTATTCAAACTGCCTAGAAGGGATTCTAAATATAAAATTCAAAATGAATGTATCTATAAGCTTGCAGGGGAAGGCAAAATGGTGCCCGCAGGCACCAGTACACCCCTAGACACCTTTCCTGGTGCCTGCTGTGGTCGTCTACCCCACCCGCATTAAAACAAACACACAAACAAACTTTCTTATTGGCAGTTGGGATCACTTCAAACCAAAGTGAGGGCCTTCTGTTCTGCAGTTGCCATCTTCATTTCCCATGAATGCTTGTAGGCCACACATGGGGCACAGAGACATTCTGAGGAAATGAAGGTGGTGGCTGACTGCATGCCAATGTGTTCCTCTGCAGCACGTCCAGCCACCAAACACAGAAAAGGGAAGAAGCAAAAGGGACCCCTATCACTTGTCCCATAAACTGTGAGGAGGCTATGGAGAGCAGTTTGGGGAGGGGGCTAGGAAGGGTAGCGGTAAGCCTGCGGTAAGCCAGCAGGAAGCGGGGAGAAGAGCAGCAGGAAGCCAGTGGGCACTGGGGAAGCTGGCAGGGACAACCTGGGGGTTGGGGAGTGAGACCTCACATCTGCCTTGTACTCAGTCTTTTGGACAGGTTACTTGTCTTTTGTGACTAACCATGCCTCCCATGGCAAGCATTTTGTGGTGGTGCCCAGGATAATTTCTCAAATTGCCAAATGTGCCCACAGGCCTAGAAAGGTTACTTACCTCTGGGTTAAAGCAAAATTGGCAGAGCGGGGACGTTTTTGATAGCCTTGCTGAGGAAGATGCAAGTTCTGAATTGCTAGATTTTTTGTTGGGCAGAAATTAGGTAAACCATCCACGGGAATGGATCAGTTGCTGTCTTTGTCTGCTAGTTCCCTATAAATGCTGTGAGCAGTAACACTACCACTTTACCGACAAATATGGATAGTAGGGAGAGGAGGTTCTAGACCTTGTATTGACAAACTGAAAACAAACAAATCACAAGGTCAGCATGGTATCCACCCTACAGTTCCTAAAGCACTCAAATATGAAATGGCTGACCTTCTAAGAAAAATATGCAATATGCCTCTAAGATCAGCCTCTGTACCAAAGGGCTGGAAAGTGGCCAATGAAACATCTATTTTTTGAAAGGGGAACTAGGAAACTATAGACCGGTTACGTTGATGTCTGTTCCAGGTAAACTGGTGGAAAGAGTTATTGAAGGAAAAATGACCAAACATATAAAAATCAACACGGTATGTCCTCTCTCACTAACCTTGTAGAGTTCGTTGAGAGTATCAACAAACATGTGGATACATGTTGACAGGGTTTACTTTGTCAACAGCCTTTCAAAAGTCGAACTCCATCAACAAAGACTCCTGAGCAAAATTAGCAGTCATGGAGAAAGAGGAGAGGTCCTCTTATGTGTAGGTGACTGGTTAAAGAATAGAAAGCAGACCGCAGAACTAAACCGACAGTTCTCCCAGTGGAAGGATGTGAACAGTGGGGTCCCCAAAGGATCTGTATTGGGTTTGGTACTTTTAAACTAGTTCATAAACTGGCACTTTTAAGGTGCAATCCTATGCATGTTTAAACAGAAAAAACCCCTACACCTTCCAGCATTCCCCAGTCAGCGTGGCAAAATTTGCTGACAACAATACGCTATTTAGGGTAGTTAAAACAAAAAGGGACAGCAAAGCGCTCCAAAAGAATCTCTCCAAGCAGGGGGAATGGATGTTAAAATGGCAAATACGGTTCATCATAAGCAAGTGTAAAGAGATGCACACTGGGGCAAAAAATCTTAACTTCACATATACGCTGATGGGTTCCGACCTGTTAGCGACTGAGATTTTCAGGGAAGGCAAATGCTATGTTGGGCATCAATAGGAAAGAAACTGAAAATAAAACTGCTAATATAAGAAAGCTCATAATACTGGGGCTTTTTTGCTTAGAAAGAAGGCAAGTAAGTGTTTTATAAAATTATGTATGCTGTGGAGAAAGTGGAGAATTTTTTTCTCCTTCTCTTATAGTAATGGGAGTCAACCAATGAAGCTGAATGGTGGGAGAGTCAGGTCAGACAAAAGGAAGGAATTCACACAGCCCAGATCCAACTATGTAATTCACTACCACAATATGTAGTGATGTTTGCCAACCTGAGTGGCCTTAAAAGATGAGACAAATTAATGGAGGATAAGACTAGCAACGGCTACTAGTCAGGATGGCTACATAGTCCCTCCGGTATCAGAGGCAGTATGCTTGTGTGCGCCAGTTGCTGGGCGACATGCATGGGAGGGTGCTATTGTGGCCATATTCCGGTAAGCATCTGGTTGGCCACTTTGGGACCAAAATGCTGCACCGCGTAAGACCTTTGGTCTGATCCAGCGCAGCACTACTTATTTTCTTAGGGCCTGGACCTAAGACAAATTCCAGGATTTTTCCATAGCCAAGACTTCCTCAGATATTCTTAATAAACATATGCATATGTTTACAGATCTTTCCTAGCTACCAGTGATGCTTCTCTTTGATCCTCCTTTGATTATTGTATTTTGACCATAATCATTATATATTTTAATGTTTCCATCAGTCATAGGCTGCTATGGTGTGTTTTAACTGTTATATTTTAATGGTTTGGTTGCAAGACTCTTTATGCTGTCCTTAGAGGGGCCAAAGAACAGTAATTTAGATATTAAATATATTTGGTTTTTTTAAGTGCTATCTACCCACTACATGGATCCCATTTCCACCCACTCCCCCACTCCCCACCTGCTTTATCAGCTTTGAGGATGACAGGGATTTCCCATTGCTCCACTGGTGAAGTTGGAAGATTTCTCTACAAAGAACTTTTCTTCGCAATTTAAATAATATGATGGCAGACTGATGGCTGTTGAAAAGATGTTTGTTTAGGGATGCTCCTGCAGCTGGTCAACTGTTGACTACTTAAGAATTTTGGGAGGTAATACTATGAAATTGAAGTGTGCACTACAATATTGTGCAAAGCTGGAACATAAATGTATACATTTTAAAACTGGTATACAGTTTTTGTTTTACATCAGATAGGGAAGGCAGAGGAAAATCCAAGTGTTCTGCTGAAAATGTCAGCAATGTGTGCTAGTGCCTTACATACACCCTGCTATTCTTTTTTTTTTTAATGTAGATTTCAAAAAGGATTTCAGCCTGTGTAACATGTCACTGCATTTTGGCTATAACTGGGGGACACAACCTACCAGAGGACTTCTCCTGGAGTGATGCAGAAGTACCCCTCTTGGGAGATTACATATGGCATCATACTAGGAAGTATTTGGGAACAGCATGTTGGTTTCATCTTTCTCTCAATTGTATTAATAAAATGTATATTTGATTTTAAAATGTTTCTCTTCTGCTCTGTCTGAAACAAGTGGACGACTGGGGTAAAGGACGTTGTCAGCATCATTAACAAAAAAATGCCTTAGAGATACGGTGGACAAATTCTTGGAAAGCTTATTTCTGTTAGAAAGAATAAATCAAAGTTCCCAAAATAGCAAGGGATGACTTGTAGAAATCATTCAGTCCACCTCTTGAGCATGTGCAGCTCTCCCACTTGTTCTACTGAGCAGGGGGACAGAAGTTTTTCAAAAGGCACCTGCACTGTGAGGGGAAAGTTAAAAGGGTAACAGGTTCCTGAAAAAAGGCACGGAAGTGCAGCCAAAGCCGGAGCCATGAACATGCTGTTATTAGAATTCTGGCAATGAAGGCAGAACATTGGGAGCAGGGAAGCACATATGGAAACTAGGAATTTTAAGATCTCAGATTTATACAGTTGAAGAGTTAAATGTTCGTGCTTTAAACTTGCCCATGCATAGCTGCTGTAAGTCCTGTACTGTGAGAAAAAGAATGGCGGGCAGTTGCTATAGTTTTGCATGCACGCAAGCTCCTCTTTTTTCCAGGCCTTAATTAGGATACACTCCAAAAATACCCATGGAGTGCTGAAGCACGTCCCCTAAGTCAAAATATGGCCCATGTCCTTGAACAAGGCTTTTGGCACTGGCGTCCATTCATGGTTTAATTTGAAATTGTTTTTGGAGAAAATCCATCTGGTTGCACAGGTTACCATGCCCTTCATGCAGTTCTCACCATCCACAGACATGCTTACTCTCATTTGGACATTGTTCAGAACAAAATGGCCAACGCACAAGAACTATCCAGTCAACTTCATACATACTCTGGCAATGCAAGCCTGGAAAGAAATCACCGGAGGTTTCAATGGGGAAAAAGCCACCTTGACAAAGAAGGGCTCTCAAAGAACAAAGATTAATTTATTTATTTCAAGGCAGAAAGCATATCGTAGACAAATTTGCCAAATTGCCCAGTAATTTTAGTTGCTCAAGACCTCTTTTATATCCAATTTGAGAGTCTGTGGGACCTATTTCTCTCTAAACCTGGGGAATACTTTCCAAACCATCAGAAAAGTTTACCATCAATTCTGTGATGATGGGTTGCTCAGTGGTCACATCATCTCTATCATGCACAAGCTCAGAAATTTCACTGAAATCAGCAGGGCTTGCTTCTAAATGATTCCCTTAATTTGAGGTGTAGGGTTTTAAGCACAATGACTTCAAAATATTAGTTTTATTTTAATTATCAGGGCTAATTATGCAACAGTCATGTATCTATTCCATTATAACAAAACAAAAACACCCGAATTTTTCTCTCTGGGCAGCAAGAGCTGAACATCTAATTTACTTCTTTTGAATGTTCAGCTTTACCCAGGTGAGCTTTACTTATGCTGCAAAACTCTTGTTTCAGAATTCTTTACCCCACAGCGTAATGCTTTCCTTACAAGGTTTCAGATGTTTCTATCATGAATGGTGGTCTCAATGGAACTATGCCATCTTATTAAAGGGGGGAAGCCAAAACAAACTGGGGAAGTCTTAAATATATTTTTGTTTATAGAGTGCTGGACATCTTGGCAAGTTAATATAAGGAGATGCTTTACATTGGTTCATCTGGGCTGCTATTGAGCACAATTAAGTCCATTGATTCACTTAAGCTGCTATTGTCATTCCTAATAGGCCCCGAGTCCAATCTCAACTGTGGTTTCACATGTGCAATACATGTGATCTGCCAGTGAGCTATGACAACATTTGTCTAACAATGGCAGAAGTTGGCCAATTAGTCAGGCTCTACAATTCCTTTCAGCAGTAAGTGAGCCTGGGCTAATTTTCAATTATAAACTTATCACTAATAATTGTTTATTGTTACTTTTGGCACCTCAAATTGGTGGAAGGTATCTTAAAGCACTACAATGGATCCAAAATGAGAGAATTACAGAGCTTTAACATTTCAGTGACTATAAAAAAGTTTCAGTTAGAAACCTAATGGTTATGCCAAAATTCCTAATAGTGTGGCAATTAGGAACATAGTAGAGGTTCCATCAAATTTTAATCTTTAAGGAAATTAATCACACAGGGAAACATGCATTAGGATGTTCCACTGTTCATTTCTTGACACTACACAAATGCCCTATAAAGGGAATCTATTACTATTCGGTCAAAAAAGTTGGGTCCATTTGGCTTTAAGATTTTGATGTCTCTGCAATATAATTTCTTTTGGGATTTTACTGATTTACAACAGGCTCTCCAGTCTCAACAAACTGCTTAATATGTGCCCATCTATGGCATGTAGAATCAACATATGAAAATAAACTGTGCAGAATATCATGCACCCAACACACATGGAGGACCCAAAAGACATTGAGTGCTTGTCCAATTTGCTTTGTCATGTCCTCTTTCTTCCACCTTATCCAAGATATTCGCTGGAAACTGAGGACTGGGTAGGAAAGACTGGTGAAAATTTGAGGACTCCCTCCACATAGAGATCATAGAGATGTGGGAGAGCTTCTGTGCACCACCACATTTTATGATGTATTTTGTGGTTTTAATTGTTGTGAACCACCCAGAGAGCTTCAGGTATTGGGTGGTATACAAATGTAATGAATAAATAAATAAGTAAGTAAGTAAAAAATATCACCGTTGCTCTATTGCACATGCCTCCATAATGACAGCCCTTCAACAGTTTATGGAGTATATTTTTCCTTTTCTGTTTGGAGTATGCAGTGTACAGACACTGGGCATCCCAAAAGAATTCCTAAATAGGGTCTGCAAAAGGAAGGCCTTGCACCCTCCACATTACTAAGGAATCTGTTGGGAGAGATTAAAATAAGGCGAGGTCTCAAGATATCCAAAGGTTTCAAATTCTTGTAGAACTGACATTTCTCTTGTAGAACCACTGTGAACCTTTGGGCTATCTATGAATTGCATTATCAAATATGAAGGGTACAATCATAATGTGAAGATGTTTGGTAAAGACGTCTTCCTCGAGGCTGATAAAATAAGATTTGGGAATGAGCAATTGCTCAGGAGTAAGAGCACATGCTTTATATGTAGAAGGTCTGAATTTAAAAAGAATCTCAGCTAGCACAAACTAGCTACTGCCAGTTGGGTATACAATACTGGGCTAGATGGACCAATAACCTATATAAAGGCAGTTCCATACAAAACTGACTGTGAAACGTTCTGCTAGACCAGGTTGCCAATGAATAAGGAAGAGCCCAACTGAGCCCCCATTCTTAATCTGCATATAGAAACTGGTGTTCTCTGTCACTCATGGCGGTCATCCCAATAAGACTTGCAAAGACTTGGGTCTTTTAATCCAGAAAGGGTACACCTGAGCGACAGACATATGGAGCTATATTTTAACTGAAACGTAGCCAGCTTTCTGACATTTGCATTTAATGTTATTTCTCCAATATTTTATCAACCTGGCTGTTAGGTCGAGATACTGGATCACACTTCGAAAACTGGGGGAAGGGAAAGCTGTCAAGCTGTTTGCTGCAGTGGCACAAACAGAAAGAGATGAGTGGGGTTAGCTTGCTTCCCTCTTCTGGCTAAGTGCAGGGAGAGAGCATTGCCTTGAGTGCGTGTTCGGTAGCTGCTAATGAAAGACTTACTTGTGACCTACCATATGAGAGATTACTCCATGCAACTATCTCAGAATACTAAAAGTCTCATGCCTCTCTTGCATATGTGAGGGATTCACTGAGAATTACAGGCATTACACTAAAAATTAAATAAAGAATGAGCCCCAATTTACAATGTTACATTCCTCTGGCATGTTTGTTTTCACTAGCAGCAATACAGATTGCTGAAATCCAGCCATTCCTCTCCTTCTGCTCTTATATGCCTGCTGTTTCTGGGGAATTGCTGGAAGCCCCAGGCCTTAAAAACTGAATGCTAACATACCAAAAGAAATGACAAGGGTAGACATCCTTTCAAGCCTTAAAAACTATGGCATATTTATGAGATCAGTCCACTTGAAGCATGATTTTCCCCCAAAACTTTATCTTTGCCCCCTCCCCCACTTTCTTCCCAGGCTTGCCTTGCCACTCAGCGTTGCTGAGAGAAAAGATAAACAGGAATGCAATACCAACCGTGAACTGCCGGTTCTGTCGTCGCCGTTGTGTCTACACACGGGAACAGAGGTTTGGAGGAAGGGAAGAAACAGGAGGAACAGCATGCAAAAAAAGGGAAATGGAAAAAATGGAACAGATAATATATGAGCAAGCTTTCAGAGAACATTGCGTGACAAGCAATAATAAAATGAAAGGCAAAAAGCATTTGAAGTGAGTTGCACTGTTTTAAAGAGACATGCCTTGAGCTTAAGAGCTGTGAGCCTGAGGGGGAATGGGGAAAAACCCTGCTTGCTTCTGTTCTGGAAATTTGCCAACAGTGATACTTTCTGGTGGTCAAGAGTTGAAGAGACATGCAAAGTAGGGAGAAACACTGGAGCCGCCTGCTCCCTGGGGAAGTGCTCACAGGAACATAAAAGGGCTCCAGACTATGAAAGCAGAGGCAAGTCCTGAAGAGGCTTTCATACATTCAAACATTGCCTTTGCAAAACACATTTCCTTCTAGGCTTGACTGCTAGAGAAGTCAATGCATTGCCTGGCTTCCTGGATGTCCTTCCCCTTCACCATGCGCAGGACACCTGTGGATGTCACACAACATTCTGCATCCACTTAATTCCAGGAAATACCAATGACAGGAAGACTCCCAGGAATGGATGCACATAGCATCATTGCATTCATGCTGTAAAAGAAGTCTTCAGTAGGAAGGGAGCCTTGCCTCTAGCAAGCCATGCATAGTTTATATAAAAAAGACAACTAGGACACACCCCGTCTTTGCAGAAATATCAGAGATGCTCTCTGCAAAGATCCCCATCTCTATTGAGGGCTCTGTGAGGTAGATACCTAAGACAACTCTGAGCATTTCAAAGATTTCCTGCTGCAGGGAATGTGACTGGCAAAATGGAAGAGCAACTCAGTTCTAGTAGTTTTTAATTAAGGGTACAGGCCACAAGCATGGCAACCTTCAGTGCTAACAGAGCTAAGTAGGTCGCCAAACCTACTCCCAGCTTGGGACTCTGAATTGGGGAAGCCGGGGGTACAAGAAACACCACTAAGTGGGATATCCTCAAGCAGACTTGCCATCTTGCTGAGGGAGCATAAATAGACCCCACATTTCTCCTCTGGTGTAGAGCAGCCTTCCCCAACCTTGGCCAGGGATGATGGGGGTTGTTGTCCAGGGCACCAGGATGGTGTAGAGGCTGCGATCTAGTCCTCATAGCTGACTCTATCCTCTACACCATACAACTCCCCAGTTAGAAAAGTTCTTCTCCATCTTCCCAAGTCTTG
Source organism: Heloderma suspectum (assembly GCF_057233095.1). Taxonomy (NCBI): domain Eukaryota; kingdom Metazoa; phylum Chordata; class Lepidosauria; order Squamata; family Helodermatidae; genus Heloderma; species Heloderma suspectum. Next base: position 3,096,232 of record NC_139463.1, on the reverse strand, counting down.
GACTTATAGCCCTTTCTGTGCACCAGGGGAGCACCCCCAGTGGGCGTGCAGAGGTCACTCATCACAACAGTATTTGAATGTGTTGGAACTTGCGTTAGATGTACTGCTTCTGTCTAGCTCTGCCTACAATTCAGCCGTGGCACCAACATTTATCACATAAACTATCTAAATCTTCTCCTATTCATCAAGCAACATCAGAACCCTGGGTACTTGGACATCACTGCTGGAGCCAAACTTAAAGCTTCCTGCCCACTTTTCCATTCCGGCACCAAACGGCTTCGTAGACCTTTAGCTGCATGCATGCTGGTTGGGGTGTGGCTGCAACAAAGTGGCTGTTCTGGAGGCATTTTGCTGAGAATGCACACGCAGTTTCCATCGTGCAGCAGAAACAAGGAAGGACACTGTTTGGTTCAGCACAGGCAATGTTTAAATGAGCAGAAGCATAGCTTTATGGAAGGCTCCGCAACATATAGCTGAGCTCACAAACTACCCTAGAACTTAAGCTTTATTATGACGGAAGACAGGTCTGTGGAGGTGTTTCTCCACAGCTGACATGCTGTCCTCGGAATCCAGAAAGGGCCGAACTTCCCACTTCGTAGAAAGTAAGGGCCCTTTTTTTTCTCTTTTGCATTCAAACAGAGGATAATGTACCCTTCACTTTCCAGAGCACTGGGCAAGACTAAATAAATAAATAAATGAAACATGTACATATCCCACGTGGGAAAAATACACAATACTTATAGATGGTTACATATTAAAATACTGAAGGAAAAAAAATACCCTCCCCGCTTACGTAGCTGAAATAGGCACTTTTATTAAGATCGATATGGCAACAAGTCACCTATGACACGTCTTATCCTCCATTCCCACGCAGGCAGCATTCATATTTGTAATCCTGTCCGTTCAAGTACATCAAGCTCTTGTTCTGATGCTGGGAGTTTTGGCAAAGTTATAGCATCAAAACTGCCCAAGAGAAGTGAGAGCAAGAAAAAGGCTTGTGGCCTCTCCCTCCTTCACCCTCAATGGCATAGCCAACCATGCCTCATTTTAGTACGGTCACACATAGGGGTGAGGGGCAGGACTGAGGGGGTGGTGCAATTAAACAGATTGAGCTGTGTGTTGACTCCAGAAATTGCATGCTGTCCTCGAAATAATTAACTGACCAGCTTCCTGGGGGTGGGTGAGGGAAGTTATGTGAACTTCCAGTTTAAAATAAAACTGTGCTGGAATGAGAAGTTCTGTCCATGTCCTGGAAAAAGATTATTAGTCAAGGAACATTGTTCTGTGTGCACAGTGCAGCTCGCTTTTCCCATCCAGGGACAGAGAATCAGCAGGTAACGAACAAACAAAAATGAAACACAAAGTTCTCAAGCAGTTAAGGCGAACAAATATTCAAAGTCAAACAACATCATGTTGGCTGCAGCTGGAATGGCAAAGTTATGATTAGCAGATGGGCTGGATGATCACGGCAGGAAACAAATCAGTTAATGGTTAAAAGGTGCACTGCCTCCAACTCCAACTCAATCCAACGGCCATCTTCCCAAATGACTTCCCGTTTAGCAATGATGTTGATGTGCATGAGGTTTTGTTTCGCAGAAAACATTCTTAAGGCACTTTACAGTGATGCCCTGTAATGAATGGGTTCATTTTCAAAGGCAGAAGGCAATACACACACTTAGTGCAATGACAGCCCCCGCCCAATTCTGAAAAGAGGATAAATAAGCACCCACTTCTGTCTCTTTAGTAAGGACTTTAAGAAATGTATAAAAATGGTCCGCCTGAAATTCTAGAGTACTAATGTTCCATAAGTGATAGTGCCCCCCCTCAGCCTATTTGCTAATGTTAGAACATATCCTGTGTTATTAGATACAGGTGCACAATTTGTATAAAAACAGAGTGAACCAATCTTGCCCACTCCTAATTAGCAGTGCTAAACTAAATTCATTGGGGCAGGGAGTACAAAACAGAATCACATTCCTCTTCACTCACTCACCCACCCACGCACTCACCCATCTATATGTGCACCAACTAGGCATCAGTTATTTTTGAGCATAATCCAAAAATAGTACCTGAAGAAAGAGTGGTCTAGCCACAATACAGTGGCGTTTTCTACCCAGTGTCAAGTTGCTTTTTGTCTCAAGTGTTACTCATTTCTCTCTCTTTTTAAAGACCAATAATAGATACTGAAGGTATTAAATAACTAATGCCTATCAGGATGTGGAACATGAAGATGCTATCTGCAAATGCCAGCACTATCCATACCTTTGGACATCACTCCTAAATAGCGAAAGGAAAATAAATAAATAAATAAATAAGGCCCCCCCCCCCCCCCCACACACACACACGCCTCCAAGACAGCTGGGCAATATTTGGTTGAAACAGTGGTGTTCAAACTCCTCTGTGGCACATTCTAATAGATTCAGGTGGCTTCTCTCCAAGTTAAAATTGTTCATTGAGTGTGACAGACTGGGGGGTTTAAAAACTAATCCATAAAATTGGTCCACAGTCTCTAACAGAATAGGTTCCATAAATGAAACTGAAAATCCAAGGACAACTTTTTTTGAAGTCCTAAAAGTTTTCCAATTGAAAGCCCCACAGCTGGCTGCCACGAGCCTAGGTAAGTTAATTGCTGCTGCTTTGAAAACTATATTGTTCCCAGTATAATATCTCCCTGTGCAGTTATCACCTACCTGAGATGGCATGATGCAGTCCTAACCACACCATTGGTCATAATCTTAAGAAAAAGAAACTAGGTAATTTGACACAGAATTCTCGCACAGAACAGAATGTTCCTAGGAATAAAGAGCTGCCATTTGGGGTCAGATTATCTTCTCCAGAACCCTGCGGCCAGCCAGATTCCCCTGGGATATTGATAAGTAGTGCCTGATGGAGACAGGCTGCATTTCAAATCCTTACGTGATTGTAAAAAGCAGAATATGGCCAAAATCTTCCATTTATTTCTACTGTCCTCATCTCCTTCAATTTGTCTTGCATGTCACTTAAACTCAACCATCACCTGAGTTGCAGGGCAAAGAGAGCAAAGGAACAGAGATGTAACAGATTGAGATACAGGGAAGAGCAACTCTCTCCAGGCTTCAAACCAACCCTGAAAGGGAGTTGGAGGAAGACTCAAATTTTGTACTTCTATCGGAGCAAGCGCACACTTTGCAGAACACACTTCCACTGAAAGCTTTGTGTAGAATGATCTGCTTGTACTACACCCATGAGACAGCTTCATTTGCAGACCAGATGTTTCACGAAAATAATCAGGATCCATTTAGTAGTTCTGCGTAGCATGGAAATTTTTTTTGAAGCATGGCACCGCATATTGGGCTGAGATTTAATGCTTCATTCCACACAGCTCTCCATCCAGGCCTCTCATCCAGGCCTCCCATCTAGCAAAACAGAACATTTCTGCATGCAGCATGAGGCAGAGAAGCACCTTAATACTGGCATTATGGAAAACAGAAAGTGATTCTAATCAAAGGTCTCACAATGCCACCCATTACGTCTCCTGTGTAAGCTTCCATGAGCTATCTTGTTTTCCCACCAAGTCCGAAAGTGCTACTAAACATATGGCTTTTGGGGTGTCAGGCAAGCCAATTCAGTGCTAGTCTGACACCCCAAAAGTGCGGTTTAGACAGTGGATCCAAGAGGATTGGTGGGGTCAGTATGTTAATACAGCAAACTGGGCAGAAGTGTGGCAACAGCAGGAGTGTCCAGATATGCCAGGTACCAAATGAGAGACCACAAAGCACAGGACAGGAAAAGTCCCCAAAATAAAGGAGGTCAAATCAGTCCATCCTAAAGGAAATCAACCCTGAGTGCTCATTGGAAGGACAGATACTGAAGCTGAAGCTCCAATATTTTGGCCACCTAATGCGAAGAGAAAACTCCCTGGAAAAGACCCTGATGCTGGGAAAGACTGAAGGCAAAAGGAGAAGGGGACGGCAGAGGATGAGATGGCTAGATGGCATCACGGATGCAATGAATATGAACTTGCGCACGCTCCGGGAGAGAGCGCAGGACAGGAAGGCCTGGCGTGCTATGGTCCATGGGGTCACGAAGAGTCGGGCACGACTGAACGACTGAACAACAAGCTAACCCTAATTCATTCATCTGTCTGCTCTTATTCAAGAGTGTTTTCTTCAGATGCACAAGTGATATGGTTTCTTTGGAGCACAGACTTAATTTCACAACAAACAAGCCAAAGTGCTCCTGGTGCTTATTGACAGAGTGTGGCAGGAGAAGCTACTTGTAGTTATTTCTTCTCAGGTGTGCCCCCCGCCCCATTCCCTTTTAATGTGGTTACACAGTGGATGAAAATGTCAGGAGATCACAACATCAACTCTAAATTAACTTGACATTTTACCAGGGACACAAGGAAGCCTCCACAGAAAGCCAAGATGATACAATAAATAATTTGCGGGAACTGAAGGTTACACTAAGTAAATCCTTTGCACCAATGTTTGAAATGCTGCTGGCAACTTAATGCATGCCTGGGGATGTGCATAGGCCACAATTACAACATCTAGAGGAGGAAACATGTACCTCACCACAAAAATCAGGGTCTGGTTAATGATAGCTGTTTCTGAAATTCTGAAAATGGAGTGTGTGTGAGTGTGTGTGTGGATTTCCCTGGGGAGAATCCAGGATGTTTAAGTCCATTTAATGTTTGTATTGCAGACTAAGGATGTGCGAATCAGCAACGTTTGAGCTTGCTGAAGTTCTCCAAATTCCATCTTGAAGCTCATTCCTACTCGAGTCTGTATCAGATTCTGATATTTGTTCTTTTTTCTTTTCACAGGAAAAGCCATGTGTTCTTTCCCACATGTATGCATCAATTGTGTGCATCTTTGAAATATTTTTAATCCCATTGATTAAAGCATATTTGTGCACATTTTTCAAAAGTACACATTTTTTCCATGAGAATTTTTCAAATGCATGCATGCTGTCAAATCACATTGCAAGCTTCGACATGTATGGCTTTTGACTGCAGATTGCACCTGAGTCTTCGATCCAGAAGTTGCAAGCTGGCTAAATCCTGGTCAAAAACCAACTGAAATTAATTTCTCATATATCCATATTGCAGACATGCACAGAAAGGCTATCAAACATATTTATCCTTGTCTCACAACAAAGCAAGCTTGAATCGACATGTCTAATGGAAGCAGGTGCTGAAAAGCGAATGTGATTCTTCTTTTATATACTGTGATAACTGAAAGAGCATGTCCCAAATCAAAGGGTGGCTTTCTCAAGCTACATGAGTAATTGGCATTCAGTGGCACATGGATCTCTGAACCTTGAAGAGCCATACAGCCATCATGACTAATGCCCATTGACAGACCTCTTCTCCTTCATGTAACTAATCCCCCTTTTAAAGGCATCTAAGCCAATGACCTAAGCTTCATACTGTGGTAGAATGTCCGATAAAACAATTATGCATTATGTGAAGTAGTACAGTTAAACTATGGAAATTTCTACAACAAAATATAGTGATGGCCACTCATTTCAATGGTTTGATATGGGGATTAGACCAATTCATGGAGGAGAATGTTATCAGTGGCTATTAGACATGATGGCTATATGCTATCTCCAGTATCAGAGGCAGTACGCCTATGTACACCAGTTGCTGGGGAATATGGGCAGGAGGATGCTGTTGCACTCATGAGGGTTTCCCATAGGCAGCTGGTTGGCCACCATGTGAACAGAATGCTGGACTAGATGGACCCCCAGTCTGAACCAGCATGGCTCTTATGTTCTCTTAGTACTCCCTTTCGTCTGAATCTGCTACCCACCAATTTCATTGGATCTCCATAGTTTAAAAGAAAAGAAAGAAGGTCCACATGAATCGTTTCATGATCTTCTGGCTGCCTTGACATCATTCCACCTCACCCTGAAAGCCTGTGTTACAAATAGTCATAATGTCTTCCAAAAAGGCAGCCCCTTGGAAAAAGAAAGATAATATGTTCAGGCTGTAGCAAGAATGAGGTGTGGAGGAATCGGGAGGATGCTTATGACTGTGCCGGAGTCTCTGCTGAAGACATGATGGAATCTCCAACCCAGGCATGATCCAACATGTCAGCTCCAACAATAGGGGTCCTTGGGAAGATGCTGAGGGTGTCCTTCATTCTATTATCTTGAGAACCAAGAAACAAGCAAGATCCAGCTGCAGAAAAGGCTACAGGCCCATGCTTCCATTGGCAACACACACAAATTATTGCTGTACTTGGGAAGAAAAACCGGTGCATCGGGGTAGGGTGGGGAGGTGAAATAAACTAAATACATAAAAAAATGTGCTGTGCCCAAAGAGAAGGAGGGTTTATTTTTGAGAAGTTTTTAATTGTCTCACAGGAAATAACAGCTGTCCAAATGGAGTATTTCAAGGGAAGACTCCAGGGGCAATTTCAATTATGCAACTTGCTCTGCCATATCATATTGTACATCCTAATGAATAAAGCCACAAGGGCATTTTGAAGTGATACAAAAGGGTGTGTATGTGCATGTTTTGAAGGGGCAGCCCATGATAGAGCTGGAATAAAAAAGGGTGAGTGGAAGTTCTGTGCAGGTCACAGACCCGTTTCCTGAGTCAAACCATCACATGACACATTGGGAAACTGATCTCAGGGGTTCCCTCTGAGTTTTGGTAAAGCTCAGAGGGGACCCCCGCCCCCTGAGACCAATAGAAAAATCACTCTACATTACAACATGGAAAAATTAAACAATGTGCTTGCTTTGTATGTGGTTCTGGAAGTCTTTGGAGGTGGAACTAACTGGAGTCAGGCCTGAACGAAAACATTCAGGAGTGACAAGTGGGGATTTCTGTTATGGAACAAATAACATTGCAAGTATACTGCTGTATTCTGCCGCTGGGGACTATGAGAAGGGGATGGCTGGGGTGTTGTGAGCAGTGGGCTGAAAAGGACAATCCTCTAAACCATCACATGACCAGCTGCCCATCTTGATGTAAAGAGCCTAAGACTTCATCAAGGTCAACCATGGAGCCCAAAGCTGAGTGTAAGCTGGAATGTGAACTTGGGTCTCCCATCTAGATTTCTACCCCCTCAACCTTATGAGTCTCTTGGTAAAAAAGTGAAATAATTTAAAAAGCAGCTGGCAGCATAGGAAGGGGTGAGAGCAACAGCAGACATGATCTGTTGCCCCTTGAGGCTTTTAGGAAAGCATTTTTCCTTGTGACTACTGCATAAAATGTTGGTAATTATGCTAATTTCATTTGGAGAATGGTTTTCAGTTACACAAACCTTTAGCATAGAAGGAACAAAATACATTCCTGGAGTTTTATACCGGCATTTAATCATTGGTGTTTGGCTGTTGAAGCTTTTAAGGCTAATGGGTGGCTCTAAAGTACTACAGAATGCAGCGAGAGAACGGAAATTCATTTCTGTGCCCATTTGTCAGGCAATAATATACAAGGGAAATTTAAGCAGGCAGCCCACTCTCTTGCAGAAAAGGAGAAGGGGAGACATTCCGTTCTCTAACCTTTCATCTGTTTGAAGAGAGAGAGCCCAAGTTAAATTCCACACGGGCAGATATCAAGCCTTCAGGATAAGATAAATACATACACAGCTTGTCTGCTAAGACACAGCAACTCTGCAAGATCCCATCCATCAAAAAACGGGATTTGACAAAGTTGTTCTAGTAGCAATCTCAGCTTAACTACGCCTCAGTGCCAGATCGTTTGTTACAACAAGGGCATTTTGTGCCAAGGGAAGATGCAGCTCCTGAGAAACTTACGCAGAAGCTACGAGATGGGTGATGTGTGCAGGGAACCAGTCTGAGTTAAAGCATGGGGTTTGGAATGGCCCTCTGAAGAGGTTTGCCACTGACATGAAGAGGAGGAAAAAACTGCTACTTGAAAGCAAACTTTAAGCCAAATCACACTAAAAGCCAGTGATTACCTGTGGCCACAATCAGGAGCTTCAACTGGCCCCATTCACTGTCAAAATCTTCTGCTGAAATAGCAATGCTAAGACACCCAATGCAAATTCACAAAGACGTAGATTAGGTTTCTGGGCCTATTATACTGACAGGTCCTTAGCTAGCGTAATTAGATGTACTTTGAAGTGTGCAAATTATGGAAGCCCTCTGTCTCATTTATACATAAGGACTGCAACATTTAACCAATTCATCAGCATTAACATCTTTAATGGACTAAAAGGTTCCCTCAATTAACTGGGCATCATATATTTTAAAATATTTTTAGTACAAGCACTTATAAAAACTATAGAGGGAAAGCACCATCTGTAAAAGAGGCGTTCTCCTTTCTCTCTTTACACAGGAGGAATGCCTCTTCCAAAATAATGCCAGGTATGACATATACATGCGATTTCTAAAGATGCAAGTATGGTTCTCGCTTTGGAAATATCATTTTATCTTGATGCAAATTTATGCAAAATCAAATGACTAAGACTCCTAGGATTAGGGCACAATCCTATCAAGATAGGCAGCCGCCTCTGAACTTGGAGGCAACCGCCTATCCTAAGCAAGGCAGAAGAGGGACAGGTGAGATCGTTCGTACCTCTCTTGCCCTGTTATTTTCCTCTAGACAGCCGTTTTCGGCTGTCTAGCCACGGGGGGCCGACTGGGAGAGAAGGCTGCGTGTACGACACACAGGATGTGTCATACACGCAGCTCTACTCTCCCCACCCCGGAACGCCCCCTGGAACACCCCTTTTCAGTCGCTCCGTGCTCCTCTTGCAAGCGTGGTGGATGGGACCTCTCCGCACTGCCTTGGAGGCAGTGAGGAAGTGGGGGGAGGTCAGTTTTCTGGGAACCAACCTATCCTATGGCCCTCTAGACAGTGTCTAGTGGCCATAGGATTGCTCCCTCCATTAATTACATTCCTGGGGGTGGTTTGAAGCCTACACGCACACCTGGTTCGCACATGGTTTATTTAATCCACGGGTTACTGAATTCTGGGTTTTCATGATGTGTAAACCCAGCTGTGCTAGCAAACAATGGTTTGTTAACCATGGACAACTCAGAAAGAGAACCCCTGGTTTGTTTTTGGGTTGTAGACTCTGGGTTGTTATGAGCCTATCTTGATCTAACGGTGGCCCTCAGCAGCTAACCGGGGGCTAATTAATCCACTATTTGCCGCTGGACACCACTCTGATGTCTGAACAGGGTCTATGGGTTGTCGTTACACATGAACCCAGAACTGTAGGTTGTTCCTCCAGGCTACAGAGGTGGAAGGAAGGAGTGGTAAACAATTCCAGCCCCTCTCCCTGCCACTACTACAACATTGCAAAGGCAGTTGGGATACTGGGAGGGTGTAGGCAAAAGAGGAGGAACCAAACAATCCAGGGATTGAGAAAACAAACTATAGTTTGTTCAATTGTCTGCTGGACAAACCCCGGGTAGAACAAAAAATTATAGGTTAAATAAACTATGGGTTAGCGCTATGTGCAAACCACGTCAAAGTCACGGCCAGGCAAAATCTGTGAGGATGGGACTATGGTTTCCATAAAGATTCAGAAGACTCTAAATTCATCCAAAGATTCTAACAGTACAAGGGACCTGTTGAGCTCCTGACTGTTGCTGCAGGTAATATACTGAGTCATGTGAAAAGAAAGAAAAGGAGAAGGAAACACGATTGGCTACAAGGAAGATTACTACTTATCAGCAACATTTCCTGCAACAAAATTAAGCTACATATCAACTGTGGGGGAATTAGACTGCTGAGCTTAAAAAATGGGAATGATCTTTCTTTAAAAAAAAAATACGCACACAAACTAAGTTAGAAGCACCCTGATGGAAACATCGTGAAATTAAAATCCACAGAATCAGCATGGAGGAGGCACAAAGAAGAAGTCTTATTATATTAAAATATGACAGCAACAACTGAAGCAAATAGAGGGCTGAAGAAGAGGGATGAGACAGTTCTTCGAAAGAAAAGTGGGTGTAAACCTATATGGAAAAAAAGCATTTTGGAATCCCACTGATTTCAGTTGGGGTAAACAGCTATTGGGGAACCACTGTCTGGCAAATAGCAGGATCAACAAAATAATGGATGAGAAACAGTCAGTGACTAGTCCACATTATCTCCTCTCTACCTCCTAGTGGCACTGAGAAGCTGGATGGTGCTGCAGATAGAGAGATGGTTTATAGTCAAGCGCCCCCGCCCCCCGCCCCAGTACTGCTGACTGACATTTCTCTACCTTCTTTCCCCCTGCAAGCCACAGAATCCCTCTCCATCAAGTCACATTGTCTATAATCCAAATAGCATCATTCCTACTTAAAATTTCTTGCTCTGAGCTTAAAGAGCACTCTGATTTACTGGCCAACTCTAACTTGGTACCATTTGTAGTACACAAATCTTTTGCTTTAATGCCTGAGGAATTCATTTTTGTGAACTGCCCAGAGAGGTTCGGCTATGGGGCTGCATAGAAATATAATAAATGAAATGAAATAAATGAAAAGATGCACTCAGATGTCTTCTCCCACTGAAGTGGGTGCTTAACTTTTGATTGGTGGGAAAAATAAAGAAGTGTAAATGTCTTCTGGGTCTGACATACCACTACTGGAAAGAATACAGTGACATGGACCATGCAGAAAAGGCCTCATCCTGCACAGGGAGTGTTGCCCAACCTCGAGGGGCAAGACATCACATGGAGAGTAGTCTCTTTGCACATCTACTAGGGATTTTAAAGTGGTACATTTGCCTCATCTAAGCTTGTTTTCCATTGAGAGACAAGAAACCTCACCAAAATAGTTCAAACCCAAGAAGCCACTTCACATGGCCAATACATGAAGATGACGATGATGACGACAACAGCAGCAGCAGCAACAATGCTGACTTTACTGAGCACTGTTCCTCAACCGGTCAGCTGCCAAGATTCTTCAGTTGACCCCCTGCCCTCCAATTTCTATTTATTTGCCACATTCACCTGCTCCTTGTAGGGGTTGATAAGGCACATGTGGAAGTTAACCTGGGGACCATCAGCACAAAGCAGCAGGAGGTACATGGAGCCCCCCCCCCAATACTCCAGTTGAAGTGAACCACACAGGCACTCTGAGAATGCACAGAGACCTAAAGACGCTCTTACTTCTTAAGATCCTGGAAGAAGAAAAATGTGACGAGGCAAAAAGCTAAACAACACAACAGAAAGTGATTGTTAAGGCACACTGGAAGGAAAGGTTTTGTTACTTGCACAGATCCATTACTTCTGAGTATCAGAAAAAGCAAAGCATGTGTCCTAAGTCAGGAATGTAAAGGGAGTGAAGGCACAGTGACAGTCAAAAAGGTAATGCTGACCATCGTGTTAAACGAAGGGGACATCATAACAGGATCACAGGCTGCTTAAGAAGAGAGAGTAGCACAGTCTCACCTCCCATATTGGGCTCAGTTTGGCACTTATGCTTATCAAAGGGAGAGAGAAAGAGAGAGAGAATGATATGATGAAAGCATCCAGGGGGTGGCAATGGCAATGGAAGATGGATGAGGATGAACTCACTGGAAAAGATGGGTGGTGTAAATGGCATTTGATGGTGGTTGAATGTATGGGAAGTACCTTGGGGCCGAGAATGCTGGATGGGACGGCTGGGGGGGAGGGCGGAGAGATTTAAAATTCAGAGGGCACTAGTTTAGAAAGCATCATGAAGGAGCTATTTTTGTGTGCAACACACTCACAGCTGCAAGACACCGAGGTAGATTATGATAACTGAAAATCAAATTCATTGTCTAGTACAACGAAAGATGCCTGTAGACAAAACTACTGAATCCAAAGTTCAAAAGGAGAATCAATGCTTTATGTTTTAAAGAATAATAACTCAAACAGCAACAGGCATCTCAATTAGAGGAGGGTTATTTAACAGTGGAGGCCACTTTCCAGTACCAGAACCCTCGACTCTTTGTGGTCACATCCTGTTGGTCAAACGAAAATGAAATAAATTAGTAATAAATGAAATAGCTGGGGTGATATCTCCCCTTCTCTCCTCTCACTCCCCCACCCCTACCTCTGCCCATCTGCTATACATAAAAAGCAACACACATGCAGGTCTTTACCCATGGTTTATGAAGGTACCGTACCTGTGGTGGTGGTGGTAGGGATGGTGGTGGTGGTGGTTGTTGTGGGAGGAGGGAGAGTTGTGGGGGGATCTAGATAAAATATAAAAAAGGAAACAGAAAAAAAAGCAAAATTAAAAGAAATGAGCAGAACACAAAACTGGTCAATAAATTAACAAAGAAGCAAAACAAAGGATGATGGTTATATTCCCCTGCTCATCCCTATGGAGATGGTCTTAAATATTAGAGGAGGAGGGGGAGGAGGAGGGGAGGCTAAAGTGTGGGGCTGGGACTCCAGTGGCCACATGTTAATATAGTGGAGCAGCTCTGGCTTAAGATGACGGAGGTCCAGCACTGAATTCTCCCCTCCCACAAACATTAGGACAAGGGGGCAGGGAAAGCAACACAGAGCACAAAATTAGTCATAGATGCCAGAGGGTGAGATGGTATGGGAAAAGCCTGGGGAGGGTGGAGGAAGAAAAAGAAAACCCACATCAAACAAATACGTAGCATGTTTTCTGTGGCAAGTAGGACAGTTCATAATATATAAGAACAATAATAATGTTTTGTCTTGGGGATTTTTTTTTTTTTTTACATCTGAAAAATTAGGGGCTGGGAGCTTGCTGGTGGGTGGGAGGGGCAAGAGAGAGCCTGCTGCGCTTAACAGACTAAATATCAACAGCAGATGAGTATGGCATTCTCTCCCTCTCTCTCCCTGCTTTTCTCTAGAGCAGTTAACTTCATTATTCTCCCTCCATCAATACATCCCAGCAGGGTATAAAACTACTTCTAAGCCAGTAATAAATACAAAAGGGAACGAGAATGTCACGACTAAATATCAAGTTGGATGCATGGAAGATTTTAGTGAGATTTCTTTTAAAATAAAGTCAATGTCTTTGTGACTTATAAATATTAATGCTCTGCCAGGGCTCACACATTTTTCTCCTGTTTAATATATCACATCCTCTAATGGACCCAACAGATAAAGATGAAGGGGATTTCTTCTTCCCCCATTTTTTTTAAAGGAAAAGGGAAAATAAGCACCATGGTCTAGGAGATGCTTGACCTGCAAAAGTCAACAGCAAATAATCTTAAGGAGCATCAAATATTTATAAAGAACAGAGAGAATCATGACTTCATAAAAAGTTACTTGGGGTGGAGGGGAAAAAAAGAGAAGGCAAAGATAGGGGAGGAAGAAGCCCCCCACCCCACACACATATATCACAGCCCAAATGATCAAACTGAATGTGTTAAGCAGAGCACCAGACTTTGAACTCAGGAATGAATCTGCAATAATGGAGCATGAAACGGTTCGGAGGCTTTTGATTTTAAATTTTATCTTGAGCATGTCAAACTTCTCATCACTCACACATCTGCTCCTCTTTTATCTCCAAGTACGCTCTCACATTTTCTAATTAATACATCCAAACTTTAATTATGTGCTTCACCTTTATTGTGTTTGGCACAACTTCCTCAGGAGATAGGAAGCATCACCTAGGTGCGGCGTCACTGAGTGAGTTATTATTTGCAAATACCACTGAGAGGCCTGGAGCAATTGCAAGGCCGGGTCAAGGCCTTCTTTCGGGAGCACCGTCAGGCACTCGCTTCGGCAGTCACTTCACCAGCTGAAATAAAGGACTTTACTGTCTGCGAAGGCAGACAGTAAAGGGTCAGGTCTTTAGAGCCACGTGCTGCTCACCCACTGGCCAGAGAGCCAAGGGCCACTGGGCGGCTGCCCCCTCTGCCTCCCAGGATAAACTGCACTGCAAAGGGGAGACCAAACTGGCCCCATATATAGGCCAGAGAAGGAACAGTGGCCGGCAGCTTGTTTCACCCTTCCCTTCCAGACAGAACACCTACGAGAACTTTGAATGAAAGGACTGGTGCCTGGGGTTTGCTTTTTTCCTCCTCCCTCCCAATCCCTTTTCCTTTTGTGTCACGTCTTTTAGATTGTAAGTTGAGGGAAGGGACTGTCTTGGGAGCCTCTTGGGTCTGATGTGCAAGGTAAAAATGCTGCACATAAACAAACAAACAAGAATCTTGTTCAAGAATTGGACAAGAGTCCAATGCTGGATAAAAATGGCCTTTGTCAATCAGACCTGAGCTCCCACTAGTCCACTGCTAAGCCTCCAACTGGGGCTAGCCACATGCCTCTGGGAAGCTCACATCATGGCATGAAGCCTGTGGCCATTCCTGACCTGAAGAACCTGGTGCTCACCATGGGGGCTCCATTTTCTCCCCCGTGAACCTGCCAGCCAATGAACAATCTGACACTTGCCTGCAGCAGCATGGCACACACCTCCCCATGGTGCAGTCCTGCTGCTCCAGGAAAATGTTTATGAAGGACATCCTTCCCACGCAAACATCACGTGGCTGGGTAAGTGTGAATTGGTTCTGAGACTGTAGCGTGAGCAATACCCCAGCTCCTGCTTATTTCACTGGAGCATGTGAAGGAGGACCCTGCTGGTGGATCGTGCCCCATGGATTAGATTCTATGTCTCTCACTCAGCCATCCATGACTGTGGTCTCCTCCGCATGCAGAGAAAGCCATGCTTGTTAGGAAATGACTAGGATGGATGCCTGGCTAGTCTGCCATCAATTCTTCCTGCTGTTAGAGACTGTGTTGAAATGGCCCTGACTATTCCTAGCATGATGGGAAACATGAAATCTGCTTTGTCTGGTAGGTGTTTATAGCTTGCATTCTCCCTTATGCTTTCAGATGCTAGGATAAGATGCCATCAGAAGGGTAAGCCATATTCACAGCTTTTCTAGTTCAGTGCTGAAGGTCAGAAGGGCACGCGTGACATTGCTGAGAGTCTCTCAGATTTGGTGTTGCTCAATATGTGCGGATGTTAGTTTTTAAGCCTGGTATAGATGAGCCCCACCTTGTGGCCAAGAACCCTGCCAAGACTGGTCTATAATTCAAGTTGGGAGATCAGCAAGGAAATGAGGCTGGCCCCCTTCTTGGAGAATGGGCCATATCCAATATTAATCCTACTTACAGTAGACCTGTTGAAATGAATGGGATTTATGTTAGTCATGACTAAGTCTTATTCGCTGCAATGGGTCTACTCTCAGAAGATGAACATTGAATACAACCCATTATCAGCAAAGGAGGTTCCTGACATGACTTGCTGCAGGGAACCTTTCCTCCCCAGAGTCAGAAAAAGAATGTGAAACACACTGTCAGATATCCAGGCTTTCTACTGTCATTCTAGCCAATTGCACCAGGTAGGCATTGAAACAGATATTGATTTGATGCAACAGAGATGCAAGGCCAAGGTGGGATACTCTATTCCCCTCTACTCAGCACTGGCTAGGCCTCACCTGGAGTACTGTGTCCAGTTCTGGGCACCACACTTTAAGAAGGATGCAGACAAACTGGAGAGGGTTCATAGGAGGGCAACAAAGATGATCAGGGGACTGGAAACAAAGCCCTATGAAGAGAGACTGAAAGAACTGGGCCTGTTTAGCCTTGAGAAGAGAAGACTGAGGGGAGACAGGATAGCGCTCTTCAAGGACTTGAAAGGTTGTCACAGAGAGGAAGGCCAGGATCTCTTCTCAATCATGCCAGCGCGCAGGACATGGAATCATGGGCTCAAGCTACAGGAAGCCAGATTCTGGCTGAACATCAAAACATCCTGACTGTTAGAGCAATACGACAATGGAACCCATGACCTGGGGAGGCGATGGGCTCTCCCACGCTGGAGGTGTTCAAGACGAGGCTGGACAGCCACCTGTCAGGGATGCTCTGACTTGGATTCCTGCATTGAGCAGGGGGTTGGACACGATGGTCTTGAAGGCCCCTTCCAGCCCTACTATTCTGTGATTCTATGATCTTCTGATGCAAGACCTCCAATTCGTCCATGTAACAAAAAGCATTTCTAGCAATAGCGAGCACTCATCCAGCACTGCTGGCACTGTGGTGCCAACTCCTGAACCATCTAGCGTTATAGCTTTACTGGGTTTTTTCAGCAGGAACACCAATCACCTAAACTTGCCAGACCTGCCAGGCATATCAGTCATTGCTGAATGTTTCTCTCCCCTGACAGGAATTCCCACTGGAAACTGGTCTACACAGAGGCCCATTTCAGTTTTTCTTTACAGCCCTGTTTTTGGCCAAGGAGAGAAAGTATCAGTCCAATGCTTTTCTGATACAAGAGAAGAGGGAGAAATGGGGCATATGAGGAAAAATCCCAACATGGACTTTATTCTGTTATTAACTTTATTATTTCTCCCATTCCCACGGGAAGCATCTGGCGGTACTCTGCAATAATCCTACTATTTAGGCATCCTACTATTTAGGCCGCCTTGAGTCTCAGTATTGGGAAAAAGGTGGGATATAAATAAATATAATAAATAAATAATTTTTTTTTTTCAGTGTAACAGTGGTGAGGGCAACTACCTGTTCAGAAGGATTACCCTGTACAGGAATGCTAATTCTTTAACTGCTCCCTTTAAAATAAGAATCTTCAATAACTCTCTGAGGGTAGTATAGCTTCTAAGATCAACTGCCTCCTACTCTTTTCAGGCCAACAAATTGTCACTCATAAAGTTACATCTGTCTTGTTAGGTAGCACCAGACTTAAGGGACACCTGTGGCCTTTGTTTAACCTGGGAGGTCTTATGTGTATGTTGAATAAGGACACAAATGAGCCCAAACACATGGGTGGCATTTTTTATACCTTCTTCAGAGCAACCACAACTATGCCTCCTCAGTTACGTGTTAATAAAAGGGGCTGGTGCTGCTCAAAGTTGACATCCTTGGCTAAGGTTTCTACAAGGCCATCCTTTGTGCCTTCCTGTTTTTCAGGTATTTCCTATAAACCTGACACTAAAACTGATTAAAGATAATTTTTAACCTACATTATTAAAGGGTCCAAACCAGTCTATACAAAGACACAATTTGGGCGGATGGGCAGACAAGGGAAAAGCTATGCAGCTAGCTGGCATGTACAAGTAAACAGAGGGTCTCACTACGCCTATCCCTCAGGTGGAGGCTGCAACTGACATGTTTGATATTCTTTGTTGCAAGCCAGTCGCCTTCTGCCCTGTTCTGATTCTGTACCTGCACACAAACATGGAGAATGGAATCCAGAGGCTCCTGTGCCAGACATCACACTGCCACAGTATAACGGTTTGGGACATTGCACTGGGTTAGAAGCACAGACTAGGCTGCTTCATCAACCACTATTCCCAGTGCAATGCTAAACTGCTGCAGGAGTCAGAACTGGAGGCAGCCCTGTGGAGGTGGGAGAACTGGATGGGAAAGGAATGACAGGGGGCAACTTACCCATGCAGCATTCTGAAGCCTTAACATCTACTACAGAACCGGGTAAATAAATTAAATCCCCTACACATCTGTAGTGACATTTCAAGGAACGGGACTGCAAACAACACTTCCTCCCCACCCCACCAAAGTTTACCTAAACAGAATCTTCCAAAACTGAGGAGATTCAGGAACATAACGTTCTAAAAACTGCTGGCTCTCGTTTTTAGACGTCTACTTTAATCTATGCACTCTGTATGCTCCATAGTCTATGGATTGGCAATGCTGTCATGTCACACAGACACACCAGTGTCTTCTCAAGGTTGAATGTGTCTGTAAGGTAGTCCTAGAAAAACGTATCATTTTTCTTTAAGCAGGCTATGGTTATTGTTTTTTTTTATTCTACAACATTTGAAGGAATGGTAAAACCTCAGGAAAACAAAAATATTGTAGCAAAAGTTTTAGAAGTCCTTTGGCAGTCAAAGATGGGTAGAGTGAGGTTTATTCTTCCAGATTGTATTGGATTGCACATGTCTTAAGTTATTTAAGTTGCTAAAGAGGGGTTGGTAAAAAAAAATAATAATCCTACACTGTTTCTTCAGTTGTTACTTTACAGGCTTAGATAAAATACAAATGGAAATATGACTGAAGCTGTCCTGGACTGTGAAATGAAACATGATGTCTCTAGGATGTTTATGCCACACCTCTAGCCAGGGTGTTTTGCCCCTCACTGCATCTGACAACATCTCCTGTTCTCCAAGCAAGTTCTTAATAACGGTACTGCAGTAGCTTCCTACTTGATGTGGGAAAAAAATAAACTCTGAATCAGATGGGGAAAAGAAGAGAGAAGTAAATAGGTTTGCTTTTCTTGTGTGCTTTTTTAACAACCCACTCAAGTTATATGTAGCTTGGACACTCCCAGAGGTTTCTACCCTGAGCAAAATGCTTGCTTAATCTATCTTCCTCTCCCCCCCACCCCAGGATTTGAGAACAATTTTGCATAAATATATCTGGAAGAAGTGTGTTTGTTTCACGTACCATATACATACAGCGTGTAATCGGAAAAGGATGTTCCCACTTCGTTTGAAGCCTCACAACGGTATGTGCCGTTATCGCTTTTGTTTAGGCTGTCAATGTGGAGGTTTGAACCTGACACTATAACGTGTTGAGGCATCTCATCGTCTACTCTGAACCACGTCACATCTATAGGCCTATGGAGAAGACAAAAAGAAGAGATTACCAACTCTTTCGCAAGTCAAGACACTACCATAAACAGTATCTTGTCCATGTAACATAACTGACTTCAGTAACAAAAATCCACCCCTAATTGTAAGTGGAAAAAGAGAGAGACAATATGATCTGAAAAGCAGAGATTCAATGTTTTCCACATGGAGGATATAAACTTAGGACACACAGAAAAGCACACTTGAAGGCTTCCCCAGTTCTGAGGTTATCTTCCCTCCCAAGATCAGAAAAAGGAATCAGAAACTGAGTGTCTTCTGGAAGCAGTGCAAGTCCTTTGGAGGCAGACACAGCCCACCCCTGAGTATGGAAATCAGTCCATGATGTGCTAGGTTTCTTTGGCTTTCTGAATTGCACTGGACACCTGGAAAATAATTTCCAAGTCAGCCATCATTGTCTCATGTTTCCCTTCACAGGAGAGGTAAAAAGGGGTTTTAAGGCACAACATGCAACACTTTACACACACTGAGCAAAGGACAGTGCACCACACAGGGGAAAAAAGGTGTCTGGAGGGTACAGCCGTTCAACCCCCCCCCCCAAACACCCCTCCCACTGCCCCCAATCCTATGTGTGTTTGCTTGGAACCAAGTCCTACTGAGAACAAAAGGAATGACTGCCAGGGGCACATTAGGACTATGCAGCCTTCGGTTTGAATTCGCAGTGAAAGATGGTGGATAAAAAGGTGCTGGGTGGAGGCGGGGGGAGCAAAGGAAAACCTTATGTATGTGAAAAGGTCGAAACGGGAACTTATCTATCACAGGTGCCTATGCTGAAGCAAACTCATTAAAAGGGAGACTGAAAAAAGGCGAGCCCGGAAGCAAAGGAGAAAAATCCTGGGCGGTGAAGATGAACTAAACCTGAGCAAAATCCAGACTCTGCTCATGTGGATAATGTATGATGGGAAACTATTGGAAGCATTCCTAGCACAGAAGATGTGTAGGTCTTCCCATGCTGATGCTGTGGTAAGTGAATTTCAGCAAACAAATCACGTGGACAGATTTTGAAAAGGCTTTGCTACACCCTGAAAAACCTGGAATGTGCACAGTTGTTCAAGTATCCCATCAAGGCAATGATAACTTGGGGCTAAAGCATAAAACTTTTGCAAGGGAAAACCTCTTTGCATCTCTAGTTGGGATGGGGGATAAAAGTGTAATATGCTCGTATTTAGTACTGGTAGGGAGGGACCTGCATTCCCCAGAATCTCCCCGCTAGCATTTTTAAATAGATAACATTTATCAGCGTTCTAGAATTTTATCTGCAGTCCAGTTGTAATCAAATTTCCTATGGGCACTTGGTATTTCTGCAGCCGTGCTACCTCCTCTGCTCTTCAAAGAGCACAGACTGATTCCCTAAATTGAGGGATGAGATGGAGAACACACAAAAGCACATGTTTCCATGGCAGCATAAGGCCACAGGAGACCAGGACTGGGATGGAGAAGCTGCTGAGAGCAGCACATGCTCAAGGAAGAGGGCTGCCTCAATGCAGAAGGCCAGAACCTAGACAGGGTCGGTGAGCAATTAAACTCTTCTAGAGCAGTCCAGTTTCCAGTTACTCGGGTAGACATGCCATTGACTGTATTTCGGGGATTCTACTTACTCTGGTTTCCCCTTTACTTGGCACAGAAGGTCAAGGTCATCTCCTTCTCTTGTAAGTGGCTGCCCTGGGGAATTCTGCAAGACGTGCACTTCAGGTTTATCTGTACATCAAATGTACAATACAAACAACAAGGGGGGGGGGGAGAGAGAGAGAGAGAGAGAGAGAATAATAGCATGTTAAAAATATGATACATTTGTTTTGCAAAAACAAATGAAAGCCCAGTACTGCCACTGCTTCACCCTTCTTGCCCCTCTCTGTTGCACCCTTCTAATCAGTAAATTATCCCAGCATTTCCCCAAATTAAGTTGACTAATAGCCTCCAAAGCCTAACACGCCGATAAGGAATCCGCACACCAAGGGTGGCGGCAGCAGCGGCAGCCGCCCCCGCCCCCCCACTGGTTCTTGCAAAATGAAATTTCGTTAAATTGAAGTTT
Source organism: Heloderma suspectum (assembly GCF_057233095.1). Taxonomy (NCBI): domain Eukaryota; kingdom Metazoa; phylum Chordata; class Lepidosauria; order Squamata; family Helodermatidae; genus Heloderma; species Heloderma suspectum. The sequence goes on along the minus strand of NC_139463.1, from coordinate 3,075,662 downwards.
ATCTCTGAACTCACTCAAGCTAAAGGAAACTCATTTGCCTTCATGCTGAGGTGAAACGGCAGATTTGTGGTGTTCAGAATTGATACATTTTATCATGTATCATATTTTATGGGCTGACAATACTTTGTGCCGTGGCATATTAATACATCGGGCTCTGATGGGAGCATTTGTGCTAGAAAGGCTTAAAGGGAGAAATGACAGACTGTTGCCTTTTGTCTGAACAAAAGCAAAGACTTCTACTGGTGCAGAAGAATCTCACAAATCCCCAAACACAAACACAGCGAGGGATTAACATGTTTTACACTCAGGGAGGGAGCTCAGAAATCCTTTGGAAAGACCCTGTAGGAACAAGAGCTGAAGTCCACAGTTACAAAGTCCATTTGCCTTCAACCACAGCACACGCAGAGTAACAAACAATCACCTAAACCCGTTCAGATCAAGACAGCCAACTGAGCACCACATGATCCATTTTCATTTACACCCCAATCCCACATCTCTGAATCAGCAACAACCTTTTAAAACAGCTAATAATAAACCCAGAGATAATAATAATAAAAAAATAATTGCTACAGATATTGGCATTGCTTCCCATCCTAGGATATAAACAGGGGCAGGAATACACACATATGCAGTCACAAGAAATACTTCAGAATTAAGTGTGACGACAGATTTGTGGACCATTTCTAGAATGCTTTCAGGAAGCAGATTTTCTCTGCCATTGCGATTTGAACAGATCTGATCGCTCTCCAAGCCCTGCAGATACAGGGCTTGTGTAGGAGAACAACATGGTGGATTGTGCCATGCTATTTGGATTTTCTGCCTCAGACACCAGTGTGTCTTGGGCAGCCACACAGATCTATTATTTCAGGCAATAGTTAACTGTACAACCTGACAGAGACTTCTAATAAACTGTATCGCTTTCAAGTAGCCTATAAGAGAATACCTTAATAAGGTGCCCCTTAAACAGCAAATTTCTCAAGAGCTAGAGAGCGACACACACACAAGGTTAAACAGCAACAACAAGTTTGAAAAAGTTATTAGAGGTCCCACTTCTTCTTTTTTTTAAAGATGCATGTATTTTCTGTGTAACATAACATAAAACACAACAGCACAGCCTTTCCAGGGGCATAAAGGAGGTCTGCTCTTTTCCCACTGTTGGGAGATAACAGTAAGTTCCAGGTTGTGCTGCCTTGACCACATAAAACTTTACACGATCTCCATGTCACAATATTGGATAATGAATCTTTTTTTCTCCTGTATCTCACAGCCTTGTGACCTGTATTTAAATTTCACGAGAAATGAAAGTCAACCCCTTCCCTCCTCCCGCTTCAACAGGAATGTCATCCTGGTCTCAATGCCTTTACTTATGCACAACCTCAAACCGCATACAAAGGGAGAGAAGAGGGACAAGAAAATAATATTATTTGTGAAGAGCTCAAGACGTACACCCTGTTCAACATGGATAAAAATACAAGCAAGCCTTGCCCAATGGTACATTGTAATTTAGAGAGAAACTAGCTGATATACCTGGCGTTGCCTATGTAATTTTGTCATAGGTATATTTGTTAGAAACACATTAAGGTAGGTTTACGCTTCTCGGAAAGGCTCCATAAGAAAGGTGAAAAGGAAAATTGAGGAGATTATTTATTTATTTATTTATTTTTAAAATTCTTATAAAGAGGACACAACACAATTTTTGCTTATTGTTACAAACTAATTCTGGAAGTTATAACTGTACGTGGGAAGAACATGGAGATTCCCGAGCAGCATGATGGGTGACATGATGGCGATGGCACCAACAACTATGGACCTAAAGTTAAATATTAGGAAGTAGTTTTGATATCTTTGCTTTCGGAGAAACTTGTAGAATGTGTTTCCATTTTTTTTGGAGCCATGTTGAATCCACCAGACTTGATTAAAAAAGCACAACAATTATAATGAGCAGATTGAATAAAAACACTACTAAAAATGCAAAAGACTGAATCTGTACCCACTACTACAATATAAGCCACACTGAATCTCATACCACCATTAAGATGTTCAACAGAGGCTTCCTTGCTGGATATTGCAGGAAGAGGGGAGAGAAACTAAATGCTCTGCACAGTCAGAAAAGGAACCATGAGTAAAAGGGAGGGAACAAATGACAGCCAGCCAATCCAAGGTGAAGGAAGTCAGAGGGAATGGGAGAGAGGCCAATAGGATGAAAGATGGCCCATAGGATGAATCATAGCTGAAATCAGAAACCTGCCCTGCACCATGCCTGAGAGGGGGTCCTTGTTAGTAAGGGGAAGTATAAACGAAGTACTAATGCAACCCAGCGACTCCTGTCATACACTCCTGCAAGTGAGAATGTGGAGCAAAAGGGGCAGCAACTGTAGGGCCCAATGGCGGGCTCAGTGGGCCCTGCAGTGTGATCACACCCAGGGCAGCTCCCCCTTATTCCCTGCGTTACAGACGGCCCTGCAGCCAGCCACAAACACACAAACCCACACACCATTTTTGACTTTTATATATACAGAAGATAAAACTGAAAACAAACCACCCCCAACCCCACCACCCAAAAGGGAGAGAAGGCCAAATACAAATAGAAATAATTCTTTAGACATTTGTTAAAAAGGAGAACCAATTAAATGAATATCAGCTAGTAAAGAGCTTCACAGATAAGGAAAAGACCCACCGAAACGTAAAACAGAGGAAGAGATATGGGGTATAATGAGCAACAAAGACCCAAAAGAACACAAAGACTGAGGATGAGACTATAGAGAAATCAGAAATGAAAGGGGCTAGAGGGAAGGAACAGAACCTTAAATTGAATGTGAAAGGGAAAAGTTGCCCAGTGAAGAGAAATCAAAAGCAGAGAAAGATGATCATATTGGCTAAGAGCATTAGCATCATCCAATCTGGGCAGAATAAGAGAACAGAAGAAACAATGGGTAGAATCAGTACAAATACTGAATTTAAGTAATATTTGATAACTGAAAAATGACAATACTTAGCTAATGATGAAATGTGAGAAGGGGGAAAAATGAGCAAAAATCAAGATCTCTAGCTTGAGAAATAGCCATGTCAACAGACAAAACCATAAGGAACGGGGAAGGAAGAGTCCAGAGGAAAAAAAAGAAATTTTGTCCTTGAAAAATTAGCTTTAAGGAGCAAGCAGACAGCTGTGAGGAAATAGCAAGACAAGATCAAAGATTTAAAAAAAGAACATAGATCAGAGATAGAAAAGAATAACTGAATATCATCAGCATAGACATGATAATTTATACTAAAGGATTGAATAAGAGAGCATAAAGGAAGAGAATAAGACGCAAATGGCCTAATGCAGGAACCTCCAAATGGGTCTCCAAATGAGGCAAGGAAGAAAAGGAACCATTAATCAACACATGAAAAATAAGAGGAAAATCAAGGCAGAACGGAATTATGAAGGCCAAATTCATGTAAAGAAGAAAATGATCAATAGAATTGAAAGCAGAGGGCATATCAAGAACTGAATACTGGCACTACTTTTTAGACAGAGAACATTAGTTTAGGTAAATATTTCTTTATAGAAAGGGCCAGAGTCAATGCAGTTCCTTGTCTTTTGATCTCTCGTGTTTCCTGATGTATTATATAACAACCCTCATACTTGTTATATGTCACTAAAGCCAAATGGCCCTATGGTATTCTACTTTTGATGGACCCTGTTGTTGTTGTTGGGACTTGAGACAAGCTGGATAACAGGAAGCTCCCTCTCCCGTGTATGGAGTAAGTACCCTCAAGGTGATAGGTGACATTGTAGAACCATGCTGTTCAATGAATGGTCAATGGGACACACCACATCCTTCCAACTAGTCCTCCAAGTCTCTGCCCTCTTTGCCTTTCATCAAAACTGCCTCTGCATCTTTCTCTGCCTCAGTCTGAGTGTTTCCTCTCTTTATGATAATTCACATGCAGCTACATATGCCTATACACTATCCTAAGGAAACAGGGCAGCCCCAGCTGAGGTACTGGCAGCCAGCTCAGCCAGCAGGTATGTGAGAGGACCGCTGACACCCAGGGTGGCCTGTCAAATGGTGGGCTGTGTTTTGCCCTGGTTGCCCTAGGAACTCCATCAGGGACATTTCTTTCACTGGCTAATAAGCCTTCTCTTATGTGCAAGTTTCCTGCTTGCTTTTCTGGGATAGTATAACTCCTGCAGAGCTGGCAAGTGGAAAACCCCAAAGAAGACTGGCGCACTAAATCAGTGGAACCTAAAGACTCAACTGTGCATTTATCTCTCTGATTTCTATGGAATGTAAGCATACCTAGCTTCCTGCAGACTGGGTCCAAAGGCATCTTGCTTGCATCAGGATCCTGTGTCCAAAACTTTCTTCTCTGCTGTACTCAAGTTATGCCAAAGAGTCACTTGGCAATGGGACATGAGAAATTAATTTGGGAATAAGGGTTCTGTTGCTACAGTTGCTCATGAAAAACAACCAGCTATCATGACAGCTCAGTTCAGGTTCATGTACCACAGCATTTGTGGAAGACTCCTGATGATCCAAATATGTGATCTCCATAACTTATGTTCAATGTATTCATGCATGTGTGCCTACACTAGGGCTGCACATTCATTTATGTAATCCAAAGTACCTTCTAAAAAAATCAACAGACCTAACTTTTAATCCAAAGCTTTGTGCAGGGCTGATCAGAGGATTTTATGGTCAAGAAAGCCATGCCAACCAGAGATGGATCCCCTAAACAGGGACAATCTGACTGCATAAACAACGCAAGTGCTCACTTCAGGCACCAACCACAGCAAAGGAGCCAAGAGTTGTGTCCAAACATCCTTTGTTACAGTGCAAGTGATGCTAGGGTATATTTTTGGGACTGCACACTGCAGCCACTTTAGGCACAAAAACGCATTGCGCCATATCGGTCTCCAATAAACCCCTAGGAAGAACACATGATTTAACTTGGTGTTAGTATTCAAGTAAGGGGGGGGGATATACAATCTGAAGGTTAGGAAGGGCCACATCCCTATTACCCAACTGTACTATTTTCTTATCCTCTCACAGAATAATACACATTTAAGACCAAAAGTAAAGCCTGGATCGGCTATGTGCTGTTAGGTTTTTATTTCCTCCCTCTTTTTTGTTGGAGATGTCCTGCACTCTTCTTGTTAAAACAGCCTGTCAGGGACTGTAAACCTTACAGCCTTTTGCCACCAATTATATGCAGTGTTACAGTTTGGTGTCATGCAATAGGACAAAATGGCCAGTAAAGGGAGAGGCCTACATCAAGCAGCAGGCCGTGATGCCTTTCGGTACCCAATCACTGCACAAAGATGTGGCGTCATGTTGTATTCCAAAGCTTGGCTTTTTAGTCACGTTGAAGAACAGAGGCCTCTGGGCTGAGGCTTGGGTGCAATTATTTCCCATTTTAAACCATTTAACTGCACACTTGCTGTGACTGGGAGTTATGCTCACAGGACCAGGCTCTGCTATACTATACTGTTCTTCGTTTGCAGATTCCTCCGAGAAAGCCTTATTAATGAGCTCGCAAACGAGCACCCAACTGGGAAATGTCACAAACAAGAGAGGCTAATGCTCCAGAAAATCAAGTAACTGAACACTCGGCTGATCGTGGTGCCTTTCATATTTACAATAATAGTGATAATATTATAAACCCCCCTTTAAATCACATATTCTGAAAGGGTCAACACCTCACTGAACAAAACAACTCATTTATTTATGTTCAGAAATCTCCAGATGATAAATTATATTGATGTTAATCACTTCACTGCATACTATTGCAATTAATATTTGCACTCACCAGAAACATGCAGATTATTAAAGCACAAGGCGCCCGCATATGGCTGGGTTCCTTTCTTTCCTTTTTTTGTGTGTTAAACATAATTGGGCACAGGGAATTCTCTTGGTATAAACAACAAACAGAGGTTACAGCAGTTTCCCTGGGTATAGATTTTTATAAACATGCATGTAGACATTATAAAGATCTGTGTTCTATTAATTATGACTTAACTCTGCATTACTTCTCCAGCGGCTGGAAGACTCAGCGCTGCCAGCCTGCCTCCCCCCCAGCATCACATACATAACAAAGGAAGAAGAGGAGAATACTTCAAAGGCAAGGGATGGATTTTTAACACAAAGCATGCTGGGCTGAGTTCACCCCCTCCTCTGCGTTTGTTTAGTTCAAGACGTTAATGATGTCTTAATGTATTTTGATGCTCCATTTCCCTTTTTTAAAATTATATTTACACACAGCCTCCTTCTCAACCAACATGGGAATCCGTTAATTTACAGTGGGGCAGCCACCACTGGGTGCAGACCACCCCTCGATGTACTGCACTGGTCCAGTTCCATGGAGCTACAGACTGGTTGGGGACCATCACTCAAGTGTGAAGGCGGCCACTGCTATGTGTCCCTGCGATAGACATTCATCAACTTTAGCTTTGCTCCTCAAAGTATTACTGAGATATTCCATTTCACATTACAGGATGCTTGTTGATAAAGATGTCATATTACCTATCTTCTGTGGTTTTTTTGGCAGCATCTACTCCAAAATGACAGACTTCTGCTGACTTTTCCATTACAGGAAAGCACCATCCAAAACCTTGGGAAATGGTTACATTTAGGAACATGTGAAGGAGGATCCAGTTTGAGAGATTCAGGAATCAGCAGCAAAACAGGGGAAATAGTCTTCTGCAGGTGGGTTTAGCAGATTTTTAGTTTTGCCTGTTCCACTATGCTTCTAGTCAGCAGGATTCGGTGATTCCGCCAATACACCACTCAGCAAAGAAGTTCTCAGAGTTCTCATAGTTAAGTTGATACAAATAATAAAACAAAACCCAAGTCCATAATTTCATTTGAGCCGTAGCACAAAAAGCAAGTTTAAATGGAATGTTCACAAAACCTTAGTTAAATAGGTCAAACTTGTCAGCCGGAGATCTCGCACGCTGACTTCCAACAAAGTGAATTTGTGCAGCAGGAGGCCTATTTCTAATGGAATTACTGACAGGCCTAGAACAATAGCTGCAGCAGGTATGTGGACAAAATCTCTCCTTACAAACATTGTGATTACCATATTCAAGGGGCTCTGTCAGAAGCAAAGCTCAGTCATCTAATGAAGGGTTACTGTACCAATTTAAAGCCCCCCTTCCCTCCCACCCCTCCCAAATGGGCGCATTAGTTAGAGACTTCCTTAATGACTTGCAAAGGCACAGGCACTCCAAACTCAACACATACCTAAATGGAAGGAGAAATACAATCCTCTCTTCTTAGTCATATTTCGCTTTTCTTTTTTTACAGCCTGTTTTGTTTGATCATTGTCCTCACAGCAGATTTTACTTTGATGCCTGGACTTCGCACTGCACAGAATAGTTAATCTGTGGCTTAATTTCTCTCGACACACAACTGGCATTCCAGAACTTGCAGTAAAGTTGAGAAGGCACAAGCCAAGCACAACACCACCACTTTCTGTTCATTCTTTGGCCCTCTATAGCTGTGGGACACAAAGGAGGTCAATGCTTTGGGGCCAAATGGCCACGTGTCTTCAGACTTGCAGATAGAACACATTTTGCAAGGGACCAGCCCGGCTTGACCAAAGAGAAAATATCCTATGGCCCAATGGTAGCTTGTTTGAGCAGGCATGAGCCTCAAGGTGGCATGATCCCTCTTCCCCTTCCCATGCAATGTGAGAAGACTGGAAGTATGCAATAAACCACAGTTTATTCTGGTTAGAGAACAACTATGGTTTGCACAAACCACAGTTCGCTATGCTGTTGCAAACTGCAAGTAGAAGCTTGTAGTTATGCATGGAGGGGAGAAGAGAGCATGTGAGCCCAGGGCTTGGCTTTGCTCATTTTCATAAGCATATTTTGTTGTTTCACCTGAACTGGGCCCATAACTTAGTGTTCCCCTTACAGATGCCTGTCTAACCTTCTTCACCAAGTTTCCAAATAAGGGTGGAGTGAGGTGGCCTCAAAAAAGCGAGCCTAATCTACCATGTTGCCATTCTAGAAGGCCTCTTCCCAATTTAGCTCTCTTTCTTCTGCTCTTGTACAAATGTTAACATGCGCCTGCATATTCAGGACTTTGAGCAAACAATAATTAGCTCACTGCCTTGAAAAAGCTCTGTAGATAATTTGAATTTTGCCTGCTAATACCTTCTCTTTTATTACAACCCTTTTCCTGCTGAATTCCATCTTGTACGAAGTACACCAAAGTGAGAAAATCACTCGCTGTGACTGTGCATTCATTGGTGTGGCTCTCTTGATCACAGAGGTAGGTGCCAGAAAGAGAATGGCTGGGTCAGGTCATGCATGAACCATGCAGTGATATATAATGTTCAGGTTCTTTAATGTCCCCTTCCTCAGGGACTACCTCCCCCACCCTCTCCAAGAGGGCAAATTTGGGAACGTGGCCTTTGATATAGTGCTGCAATCTCAATATACTCCTTGGTTTGCACTTCAGCTTCCTACATGCCTAGTGGTGACAGAGCAGTCAGATGATGTGTGTGAACTGGTAATTGGGAGCGCTACGCTTTGCTCTGATTGCAAGTCTTAGGGTCCAGAAAGCCATGGAGAAAGTGTGACAAATAGGCCTGATTTTATAAGAGGTATTTCTCTGAAAGGCCTGGTGTGGAATCAAAGGCTGCTGTGATCTGGTCATCAGGCAGGAGATGAGTGGACGATGCTTTGTCTGATACCTCCTTGGGGGTACTGGGGGTGGTAAAGGAGGGGGCACCCATGGCTCAGAGCAAGAACATCAGTTACAGAGAGGAAAAGGAGAGGAGGTATCACCGTGCTCCGATATCGCACTTTTCGCACTAACAGGGCAGGCCCAAGATATTTTAGTCCCCGAGGCAGAAAGGCGTGCCACCTTTCTGCTACATAAGCCACTTGGAAGTTCTCCAGCACAGTCTCATTGGAACGAATAGGAGGTGCACGCTCCTGTGCAGTTTCCCCTCAATGAGGCTTGCACAGAAGAATTTACTGCTGGGCTGTGCCATATCTCAGGCAAGGACAGAATCGCAGGATCTACTGTATGGTTTATTTTATCAGAACCCCAAAGTCAGGCCATCACAGCCAGCTGCAAAGTGGTGGTCTAGGGGTCAGAGCCAACTGCTTATTGCACCCCATGTCCACATATTGTGATGGCTTTCATATAAGCGCAAATTTACATCTGAGTTGCAAGATCAGGGATTTGAACAGCCTAAACTGGGGGCAGGGGAAGGTTTTTTGCCGTTACTATTCGCAAACTATTGGGAGTCAGAAGCTGGCAACACATGATCCACTGGTTGATCCCTTCTGCCTACCCCTGTCCTATGGGTCAGATCCCCCGCCTCCTGCTTTGCTGGCCTTAACCCATTACTGGAGGTGGCTCCCTGACCTGACCAGCCCTGCTTATAAACCAACAGGCAGCCTTGCAACATTTGAAGCAGCCATGCTTTTGCTTCTGAGTCGATCTTCCTTTTTTTTGCCTGTGTGGGTACAGATGTGTGAGTCCGTGTGTGTGTTTAAGCTTTTTTGATCAGACCTAACAAAGGTGCTAATGTAATATTAAGGCTAATGGAGCTCTACGAGAAATGTTAATGGACATTAAGTTTGCATAAATGAATCACACATTAGCACACGGGCAAGACAGCTACAATCTGCCAATTTAGGTAATATCCGATGGTTTTTGTTTTCCCATTATAGGGATGTTACTTCCCCAATACTTTCAGGCAATATGAAAATCGTAAGCAGAATGCTCATAATGGAACAACATAATGAAGTAGAAGAAATAAATTAACACGGGGGGGGGGGATGTCTTTGTGTAATGTTATGGTTGAGCTGCATATACAAAAGACATTTTGAATCATCTCCCGATGGCCCTGCTTCATTTCTGCTCCTTTGTCAAAAGGAATAGGTAAAGGAGAGCTGCTGTCTTGTTCACTGCTCCTCCTCCTTGATTCAAAACTGTATTACATCTGAGTGATGTTACATTGGGTGGCTCCCATTCTGTCTCTACAGATGCCAACCCTTTCTGCCTCGATCCTGCTCATCCTTTCGATGTAAGCAGCAAGGAAGCCATTTCATATGCCCAGGCAGCCTGGACCACCCTCTGGTCCTCCTCCTGCCTGAAACGGAGCAACATGGCTTAATGCCTAACTCAGTACTTTACTCAGCAGGATTTGCAGTAAGTTATCCTGTAATAATAACATTTACAGTATGGTTATATCACACTTTTGAGTGTTTAGAAGCACTACACATATACTATTAGCAATCCAATCCAATGGTCTGGCACGGTAGGGTAATCCTGATAGCCGAATATTGAAGACAGGGGTGCGTGGGCCTCTTTGGTTTTAGGCACAGGCTTAAAAAGGAAACGTGCCCATGATGTCAGGGATCCTGGAGTGGCTCCTGCTCTGGCATAATTTGGACACAGCCTGAGACTTGCTGCCATGTAACGCTTGAAACAGCTGAGAACAGCATGCCTAAGGCCACCAAGCTGGTTTGTGGGCAAGGTACTATTTGAACAACCCAGAAAGAGAAGCTATGGTTTGTTGATGGGTTGTGATCTCTGAGTTGTTTACACCACGGGTTGTTTACATGTGAACCCAGAACCATGGGCCGTTTTGCCAGACTACAAGGGTGATGGTAAAAATGTGGCAAGGAGGGATTAAAACCCCCCCAGCTGCCCTACATGCCATCCCTTCAGCACTGCAAAGGCATTTGGGACACAGGGATGAAATGGGTGAAAGAGGAGGGAAGCAAACAACCTAGGGGTTGAGAAGACAAACCACCATTTGTGTGATCATCTGCCAGAAAAACCATGGGTTAACCATGGGCTAAATAAACCATGTGTTACCGTTATGTGTGAACCAGGTCTATGTTTAGTCTTAGTCTGGAGGATAAGAACTAGTTCATTGGCCAATATCAATACAAAACTGGCAGGAAAAGCCTGCAACCAACGCTCAATACTTTGACTCTCAAATTTAATGATAAGAAGCATATGTACACTGTTAAAAAAGTAATTGCCCAATTAATGGCTCTGGACGTCTTTTTACCCCAAAAAGCTTTTGGACGGCAGAAGATTTGTGATTCTGGTACTCACACGTTACATCTAGGTAGTACTTGGTCTGCAAATCTTTGACAGCTGGATGGTCCACCTGACAGACAACAGGGACCCCATCATCCTCCCGCTCGACCTTCAGTGACAGCTGGCTGGTCACCGTGTACACCTCCGACCACTGCTCCATCTCTACCTTGCCTGCAAAGCAGAGGAGAACAGGGAGGCAGAGAGCAGATAAGTGGCAAATGACGGGACCCGCCTTCTCAGCCCGAGACCATACCTGTATTAACTCATTTGTGTGCAATGTACATCTGAAATGTCACTTGTGCAATCTGTACTTGCTTAGTGTCTTGCCCCATTTAACAGAGCTTCTCTTCACTTCTGTATTAGAACAACAACAAAAAACCCCCCTCTGCACATGCACACGGCAGGCGCTGGCGGAGCGCGAGGGGCCGGCCACACCAGGTCAGGGGAACGAGGGGGAGAGGTGTAGTAGCTGTCCCCTGCTCCGGGCCTGTCCAGAGCCAAAGGATGGCTGGGGGAGGCGTGACCCCATCTTCTGGCCTTCGTTTGCTGCTCTGCAGTGCCAGGTCTGTTGCCCAGAAAACCTCCCTCATCCATGACAGGATCCTGGATGAGGGTGCAGACCTGGCATGTATTACGGAGACCTGGCTGGCCGAGGCTGCTGCTCCAGCCCTTGCAGCCATGTGTCCAGCTGGATTTTCGTATGCACAGCAGCCGAGGGCTGGGGATCGGGGAGGGGGAGTGGCTGTTATCTACCGAGAGTCCTTGGTCTTCACCAGACCCCCTCTCCGGGAGACCAAGGTTGCTGAGTGCATGTACTGGAGGTTGGGCCCGAAGGGCAGTCTGGGGATTCTGCTCGTGTACCGTCCACCCCGCTGCACGACTGACTCCCTGGCCGAGGTGCTTGAGGTGGTCTCTGATGTGCGTGTACAGTCCCCTAACTTACTGGTGTTGGGGGACTTCAACGTACATTCGGAGGCCATCCTCACAGGAGCACCTCGGGACTTCATGGAGACCATGGCCTCCTGGGAGCTGCACCATATTCTAACTGGGCCCACCCATGTAGCCGGTCATGCACTAGACCTTGTGTTTGTTTCTGGAGAAGCGGGGAGTGATCTGGAAGTCGGGGATGTATCCACCACCCCCTTGTCATGGTCAGATCACTATCTGGTGACGTTGGACTTCTCGGTTCCACAACCCCTCCGCAGGGGTGGAGGTCCCATTAAAATGGTCCGCCCCAGGCGTCTTATGGATCCAAATGGATTCCTGAACGCGCTTGGGGATTCTCTGGGGCATGCCAATGGCCACTCGGTCGAGACCCTGGTGGGTAGCTGGAATGCCGCAATCACCGGGGCATTAGATCGGGTGGCTCCGAAACGCCCTCTCCCCCTGAACAGGGCTCGGATTGCACCATGGTTCAATCCGCAGTTACGAGCTCTGAAACAGGAGGCGAGACGGCTAGAGCGCCGGTAGCGGAAGTCTCGCTCCAAAGGCGATCAGACACGGGCTAGAGCTATATCTTCAGCCTATCACGTGGCGGTGAAGGCAGCAAAAAAGGAATATTATGCTGCCTCCATCGCGTCTGCAGAGTGCTGCCCCAGGAGGCTGTTCCAAGTGGTCCAGAGCCTGGTCGGTCCTGTGGCTCCGGAACCACTGGAGCATTCTAAGGCCTCCTGTGAGGCTTTGGCAAGGCACTTTGCAGATAAAATTGATCAGATTAGGTGTGTTACTCTGCACACTGTGGATACAGTTAGTGAGCAAGAGGCGGCCTGTGGCAAACCGGTTTTGTGGGATCGGTTCCAGCTTCTTCCTCCTGATGAAGTGGACAAGGTGCTTTCATCTGTAAGGCCGACCACCTGCTTACTTGATCCTTGCCCATCTTGGCTCATTATGAGCTGCAGAGAGAGACTGGGTGAAGGGATCAGGGCGGTGGTGAACGCCTCCCTTGAGGAGGGAGTGATGCCAACAGCCCTCAAGGAGGCAGTTATAAGACCACTCTTAAAGAAGCCCTCCTTGGATCCTAAAGTTCTGAACAACTTTCGCCCAGTCTCAAATCTGCCATTTTTGGGCAAGGTGATTGAGCGGGTGGTGGCGGTGCAGTTGAAGGCACACTTGGAAGAAACTGATTATCTAGACCCATTTCAGTCGGGCTTCAGGCCTGGGCACGGGACAGAAACGGCCTTGGTCGCCTTGGTGGATGATATGAGGAGGGCTCTGGATAGGGGTGAATGCTCCTTCCTTGTTCTCCTCGACCTCTCAGTGGCTTTTGATACCGTTGACCATGGTATCCTCCTGGACCGCCTGGAGGGGATGGGCATTGGAGACACTGTATTGTGGTGGTTCCGGTCCTTCCTCTCCGGCAGGTACCAGAGGGTAGCACTGGGAGAGGAGGTTTCGGACCCGTGGCCACTTACTTGTGGGGTGCCACAGGGTTCCATCCTCTCCCCGATGCTATTTAACATCTATGTGAAGCCACTGGGGGCTATCATCAGGAGGTTTGGGGTGCAGTGTCATCAATATGCGGATGACACGCAGCTCTACCTCTCATTTAAATCTTCACCAAGGTTGGCCGTAGAATCCCTGTCCAAATGTCTGGAGACGGTGAGTGGCTGGATGGGGAGGAATAAGCTGAAGCTCAACCCTGACAAGACCGAGGTACTTTTGGTGGGAGACAAGAGGAGGCTGGGGGATGTTGACCTGGTGTTGAATGGGGTACGGCTACCCTTGAAAGACCAGGTCCGCAGCCTGGGGGTCATTTTGGACTCCCAGCTGTCCATGGAGGCTCAGGTGTCAGCTGTGAGCCGGACAGCGCTGTATCAACTCCATCTGATACGGCGGCTGCGCCCCTTCCTTCCCGACCATCTGCTCCCATCGGTAGTACATGCCCTGGTCTCCTCTCGTTTAGACTACTGTAATGCGCTCTACATGGGGTTACCCTTGAAGACGGTTCGGAAGCTGCAGCTGGTACAGAACGCGGCGGCTCGCCTGATTAAAGGCAGCCGCCGGAGAGATCACATCACTCCAGTGCTGAAGGAGTTGCACTGGTTACCAGTTGTTTTCTGGGCCAAATTCAAGGTGTTGGTTTTGACCTTTAAAACCCTATATGGTTCTGGCCCAGCCTATCTTAAGGAGCGCCTCCAGCAACACCAGACAGGCCGCTTAACAAGATCAGCCTCAGATGGCCTTCTCTCTGTCCCATCAGCCAGGACAGCTAGACTGGTGGGGACGAGGGAGAGGGCCTTCTCTGTGGTGGCCCCCACTCTGTGGAACTCCCTCCCTAGGGAACTCTGTCATGCCCCCTCTTTAATGAGCTTCCGTCGTGCATTAAAAACGTGGTTGTTCAGGCAGGCATTTGGGTGGGTTAGGGTATTTAAAAAAAAAATTTTTTTTGGTAAAATTTTATTGTTTTAAATTGTTTTATGGGGGTTGTACATCGCCCAGAGTGGCTGGGTGACCAGTCAGATGGGCGATTAATAAATTTAATAAATAAATAAATAAATGCCCACCTATTCAGATCTACTTGAATCATGTGTGGGACATTGACGGCCTGAATGAAGGAAAGAGAAACAGCTCCTCTTGGTTGACAGGATGTTTCCATGCCTGGTGGTCTGGAGACAAGTCCTAGTCACCAAAAGGTGCCAAGCAAGTGGTGGTGTATAAGCCTGGTTTAGAACAGGAATACCAACAATGATAAGGAGGGAAGCTGGAGTGGGGTGGGTGGCGGTATTGAGTAAACCAAACAGTTTTGCAATGGAGTGGAGCTGGCAAAGACCTATTTTGAGCCTGTGAGCTCATAGTCTCTTACTGGCTTCCAAAATCAAAGGGAAGGGGGAGGAAGGGAGACCCACCTTTGCCTCATATTATTAAACATAAAATTGACAGCACTCAGCAGCGAGGATTAGGAATTCCAGGATGCTTTCCAACCACTTAAATCAACGGAGCCAGAAATCCTCCACCCTCTTCCTCCAATGCCATTGCCAAAAGCTATCATCAATAATTATGAGGGAAAGTGACTCTGTGGATTTACATAATTAAAAGTAGTAATTAAAATATTTAAGCAGGGGTACTGTTGAAGACCAGCAAAATACAGCAGCAGTGGGCTGAAGGAGAAGCATCCCATGGGGCTTCCTGCCAAAAGGAAGCCAACCAGAAGGGAAGGGGGAGAACAAGAGGAGGGTTGCAATTACAGGAGAAAGGAGAGAGGCTCCCCAAGAATTTGGAAGGCCCACTGTCTCCTTTACACGTTACCTGTCAGGAAGGAATCTGCCATGCAGTCCCAACACATGCTCTGGATCAACTGACAAGGCTACTCCACATGTTAGAGAGAAGATGGGCACCTCCAGTTAACTGACCACATCTTGTTAGTAATGTTTAGATGGAAGACTTGTGAAAGCAAACATGCCATAAAGACTGGCTGCAGCTACGACGGGCTGAAGCACGAGGATTTTTGCTTAACATGTGTTTTTAGACATAAGAATACCTTTCAGAGAAGATGTGCTTGGCCCATATTGGCAATGCTGAGTGTGTGTGCATGTGTGGGGGGTCTTTTTTGCTTTAATGTGTGAAGTAGCCCTAAATTTTCACTAGTGCACTAGCCCTCAACTAGTGCAGGGAGGGCTAGTGGTGGGGACTGAGGGCCCAGTGTGAATGCAGTTCATTTTACACACACACAGGCCTATGCTGGGCCACTGTAACACAGGCAAGGAAGGGCTGGGGACTCTCTAGCCAGTTCTTTCTCTCAAGAATGGATTAATTTTATTTAGCATCAAGTTAGACATATATATCGGATTCACAAAATGCAAAAGGTCTACTGTTGGTCCACATCCAATTTAGCAGGGAGGGGGGAATTCAGCATAATAGAAACCTGCAAAATTAAATTGGGTGGGGGAAGGGGAAAGTGACACGGTTTTGAAGCATCAATTGATGGCAAAGTAAGGATTCTATTTTGTCAGCCACGCTGTTTCATCATCTACATGAAACTGCTGGATGAGGTAATCTGGAGGTTTGGAATGAGGTGTTATCGGTATGCTGGTGGCACCTAGCTCTCCTTCTCCTACTCATCAAATTCAGATGAAGTGCCTGAGATCAATGACAGACCGGATGAAGGCCAATGGACTGAAGCTCCATTCAGACAAGATGGGGAGGCACTCAGCTCAGTGACGGGGCACACACTCTGCAGACCAAAGGACCCATGTTCCATCCCTGGGGTCTCCAGTTAAAAGGATCCAGTAGCAAGAGAAGGGAAAGTCCCCTCTCTGCCCGAGATCTGGGGGAACTGCTGCCTGTCAGACTGCAGGGCAACACCGAGCCTGGGGAACTAACAGCCTGGCAGCTTCCTATGTTCATACTATGAGGTACTGTCCTCCCAGGGAGGGCTTTATGTTTTTATTTGATTTATATCCCGCCTTTCCATCAAAAATAGCACTTTGCCTGACCTGGATGGTCGCGTAAAGCCTGATCGAGACAGGGCTGTGTCATCTATAAATAGTCAGCTCAGCAATCTGGAGGTGCCTTTAAATTTGGCCAGCTGAGTCTGGTGTGCCAGTTGCGGCCCTTCCTGGTCAGAGATAGTCTAGGTACAGTATCCAGGCTCTGGCATTACTGCAAGAAGTTGCACTGTGGGTCTGCCTTTGCAGAGCTTCTGCAGCAGCTAGAAGGCTGACCAGGGGGGAAAGGGGAATGGAGCATGTCTCACCAGCCTTAATGCAACTGCACTGGCTCCCATTCCATTTCCAGGCACAATTCAGAATGCCAATTTTAACCCTTAAAGACTGCCGGGGACAAGGAGTGCCTCTACTAGGACCACCTTTCCCAACATGTATCAGGTTAGACAAGACCATCTTGAGCAGCCTTCTTTGGAGCCTCTATCTTCAGAGATGAGGCAGGTGATGACCTGAGATGGGGCCTTTTCTGTGTCTGCTGTGGTTCCTGGAGCAGAACCTCTGGATGCTCTTCCCTAAGAGGCCAAAGATGTACCAGTGAAGACCCTTTTCTTCACCCAGGACTTTGATCTTTTAGAGCTGGAGTGTGATTTCCTCTAGCTGTCACTGGCCTCCTTTGCCTGCTGCTCTGTGTTTTATTTTTGTTCTTTTAAGGATGCTATGCTGGCTGGGGAATACTGGGAGTTGTAGGACTTTTTTCTGTCTAAACATGCATGGGATTGCACCCTAAATTGCTTATATTTTTAATTCTATTGTTAGCCACCAGGTTGGAGAGTGGGATTATCACAAATAAATAAATAAATAAAAGTTCTTTATTCCCTAGTCAACCCATGGGAGGTACAGAACCTGGATAGGGATTTTGGTTTCTATGAACAATTATAAGAGCCAGCGCTTTGGTTCGATATTTCTAGAAGCTATGATTTGCTTGGCATGCTTCAAAGTGCCAGGATGGAGTCCAACTGCTTGAGCAGCAGTGCTCACTGAAATTATTGGTTAGGCCTGCCATGAGGTGAGTCAAACACGTCCGGCTGCTCCCGATACAGCCAGTGTGGTGCAGTGGCTAGAGGGTTGGACTGCGACTGGGGGGACTTGGGCTCTGGTCCTCACTGGGCCATGACGCTCACTGGGTCACTTTGGGCCGGCCACCGACTCTCAGCCTGACCGACCTCACCCAGTTGTTATAAGGATGGAATGGAGAGGAGGAGGTCCACTGAAGCCACCGTGGGTTCCTTGCAAGAGGAAAAAAGATGGGATACAAATATAATAATAAAAATAAAATAAATTAAAAATATCCATGGAAAAGGAGAGATACTCAAGGCCCCGATCTGAGGAGATGGCAGCACCAGCAGTAGCTTAACAACGGACAGCTCAATGGGGGAAAGGAGCCGCTCGTGTTCTCTTGATGTTAGTGACAAAAAAGTGGGGGTGAGTTACTTTGCTTGGCAATACCTGCAGGAGGGAAATATGAGCTGAGTTCCCTTGTCCTGGAAGGCCAACTTCCCCCATTTTTGCAACAGATTTAATCATAAAACTTTACTGAGGAAAACAAAAAGCAGACTGTAGATAGTGCTAACCTCTGATGGATTTTATATTTCCAAAATACACCCCCTGCCCCATGCATGCACCCACACACACCCTACCCCTCTCTGGTGCCTTCCCAGTCCTTGCACAAGGACTAGACCCTGTAGAACATTAGTAATGTCACATGGAGGTTGAACGTTTACACCAGGAGTGGGCAATATGTGACCTACATGCCACATGTGCCCCCTGCCCAATTTTTTTTATAACAGAAACTAAATGGTGCTCCATAGTGGTTATGGAGTGCTAAAAGGGTCAAATTCAGCTTGACAGCAAGCTAAATTTGACATTTTAAGCACTACAGAGTGGTTTGCCATCAAATTTCAGTGACAAACTGGCAATTTTTTTTTAAAGCGAAGTATTTCCCTCCCAGTGCAGCTCGGGGGGGGGGGGACTGGCCCTCAGACCTCCCACAGTTACCCACCCCTGCTTTAGACAATCTAATTGCATATGAAGACCGGGTTAGCTTACTACTACGCAACGCTAAGAAGCTGCCTAGGATGGCACTTAATTGAGAACTAGGACTTTTGGTCAGCAGTGGATGCGAGGATTTCCCCCTTTCCTGGGCTTCCTCAAAATATGGGTGTGTCCATTGCTCAGAACAGGAAGGGCCAGTGGCTGTGCCAGGGAGCTGAAGAGTATGGGGGACCAGATTAGGTTAGAAGGCATTGCTGGGAGAGCAGCAGCTGCTTATCAAGGGAGGGGCAGGTAGAGCAAGAGGGAAGGGGGCAAGTCCTCACCTCAACGTATGGCAGCTCAGTGGCATACCTGCAGGGACACGGGGATGGCTTAGCCCTCTTCTTAGACATGCAGACCCAGGTGGGATGGTTGAGGAAGAAGGCTGCCAGG
Source organism: Heloderma suspectum (assembly GCF_057233095.1). Lineage (NCBI taxonomy): Eukaryota > Metazoa > Chordata > Lepidosauria > Squamata > Helodermatidae > Heloderma > Heloderma suspectum. The sequence continues at coordinate 3,056,731 of NC_139463.1, read as the reverse complement.
GTCATTTTTATAACTCTTTTATATTCTTTCTGAAAACTTTTGTAAGCCGCCTTGGGGGTCCTTCAGGTATTGTACATCAAACAACAGGTAGATGGGACTGAGTGGCATTGCTGTGCTGTGAGATGACTGGCAAGAAGACAGGGAATTCAAGACCTAGAATCCATCTTCTAGCGGTTTTCTCATAACATCACAAGGTTACTCAGCTTATTGTCAAAGCAACTTTAAAAACTACAACCACACCATTAAGTTGATTTAGGGGGACGGGTCTACCAGTTAGCTCCTTGCTGCCTTTGAACCATCTGATTGTCGTGGCTGGTCTGCTGGCCATTGCTGTGCAATTCAGCTCAATCTCTTCTCCTTCCACTGCAGTGTCCTTCTGGGATTCGATCCTCAAGTTACGAGGTGGGACTAGAATGAAATATTATAAGACATTATCTCAGTGGGTTATAATATTTGTTCCACCTCCAAGGAACTGTACACACAGGAGAACTGTGGGAGGGGTATAGCCTCAGCTCATCTGAGAACTGACACAGGTAGACGTTCCCCCCAATTTCTTTCAAGGGAGTGCCTTCCAAATGCATTGCCATCTGCAAGTATTCTAACATGAGCAACAGCTCTCACTTGCACTGTTACAGTGGCACCCTGCCCCTTTCCTCCTTTAGAGCTTAAACCCACCACTTTTGCTATTCCAAAATTAACACATAAGAAACAGCCCCAACCTAGTAAGTTGCTGAGAGGCTTGGCACAAAGGACAGGTCCTTGCATCGGAGAGCATTATTACGGAGACAGTGGTTTTCTTTCCTTTCAGGCATGTATTCTGCACAGGTCTGTCACATTTGTGAAATCCAAAGCCTGAGGGCTGCATTGATCAATGAAACATAATCCAGTAGTGTCTGGAACAGGAGAGAATCTGAGGCATAACTACAGTATCATGAAGTCCACTGAGGCAGCTGTAACAACCCTTACATCCTCCTCTTTCTCCCGCTACTCCAAAACATAAAGAAGATGGGACAGACATAGTTGCAGTTTTTATTTTAGAGTCAGTGATCACAGTGTTAACATATGCTTGCTGGTATTAAATGAAGCTTTAAAATAAAGATTTAAATTGATATTCTTATGAAGAAGTGGGCACTTTTTTTCTTTTTTGATTGTTCTGATGAAGCGGTTGGGTGACTCATGTATTAATAATATGTGGCGTTTTTTTTCCAGCAGATGAACAACTGTGTATGAAATATATCATGCAGATGAGAAAGGGAATTCGGTGTTGCTCATCGAGAAGCAAAATAGGTGGCACATTTTCTATTCTGGTGTGAACAAGGCTGACATGGCATCTCAAAATATTTGGGGAGGGGGAAGCACGTGACTACAGTAGTGGGCTGCATAAGTCGTATGTGGAAGGGAAATTAATCTTGTCCTTCCCAGTGTCCTAGGCACAAGTCTCTGTCCAACATCCCCAGGAATTTAGGACCTACTTGTTGGGATGTTATGCAGACCACCCAAGGGAGGGATGCGCACTGCAAATGTGTACAGTACCATATTGCCCCCTTTTCTCACTGACACTCCCTGCCAGGCAGGGGAAATGTGTAACAGGACAGTATCCACTGAAATCCCTCAGCAGAAATGAATGTACAACTATAAGATATCTCACTTGGGCAACACCAAGAAAAGGAGAAATCATAATGCAGCAAATGCTAGGAAACAACTCCCAAGGGTGAAAGTAGCTGAACTTGAAATTCATACTACAGGCTAATTTTAAATACTTTTTCAGTGTATAAGAACTGAATCTCATTAAATTGTGGGAGGGGGAGAATAAGAGAGGAAAACCCATGTAACTAATCAGCAAGTGTGATCTCACTTTGTGATTGCTTGTTGCAATTCAGGCTCTCTCGTTGCCAGAATCTTAGGAGACGGCATTAATCTGGAGCCACGGCTGTTATGGTATTAGCCACTATTATCAGTGGATACATTAATCCCATAGTTGCGTCTGTTCGGAGATCTTTGAGCTATGAGTAACAGACTGACACATACGGAGAGAATCTTACTGGTTGCCTTGGAGGAAGGGCTAGTGTTTGTAAGACCACTGTAAACCATGTGGAAGGAGGGTGCCAAGAGTTGGGGAGGCAGTATGGGCTTCAGCTTACATACCCTCTTCTGGGAGAGGGTTGTTTCTCCAAGCATACTTTGAAGGAGGGACCAGAGCTCCTACTTGGTTCTGCCCAGTTCAAATCCCCTGCTTTGCCAGCTAAAGATCCTCGGAAACCTGCACTTGATATCCTGGAGAGCAGCTGACAGGTAAAGTACCAAAGAATGGGGCTGGATAGGGCCATTGGCTGCCTGACACTATATTTTTTTACAGTTATATAAATTACACTGACAGACAGACAATCTCCTTACCACATTTAAGGTTACTATGGCAAAAGGAAATTCTCTTCTCTACTTCAGATCTATTACAATCTTCACCCCAAACGGTACCCAAACCCATCCCTGTCAGAGTCTGGCATCCTTACAACAAGACTGGTGTTGTGTTAAAGTTGTAAGTATTGAGAAATGGTTTCTCCTTGTGATCCCAGCAAGGCCATCCACAGCCTTCCCTTCCTTTCCAGTGGAAATATAAGCTTTAGTGCAAAACAACTCTGAGAAACAAAAATTTATTATCAAAAATTGAAACTCTTCCGCAAAGGATAGTGATGTACAACGGTGGATGGCTACACACACACACACACACACACGCACACGCACACGCACATGCACACAATCACACACACACACACACACAGCATTACAGGAACAGTAACTAGAAGCAAGAACAAAACTGCCCATTATTTTATACCAAGAATATCGTCAAGGTTTTGTTGATTGCAATTAAGCACGCAGAGGCTCTTAGAAGCATCATCAAGGTGTCAAAAGACATAATGGCCCTGCATATGTACATCAGACTTGATTTTCACATAGCACCACAGACTGCAACAAATAATTTATTTCTTCATTATATTTCTATACTGCCAAATAGCCAAAGGTCTCTGGACGGTTCACAGAAATTAAAACCCCAAAATACAACATGACAAAACATAATATAAAACCTTCAAATGTTTAAAACAGAATAAAATCAGAGTAAAAACCACCAGCAAGAAAAAACTAAAAACACAACAACACACATTTAAAGCAAAGCTGAAGAACTAACAAGCCCGGGAAGATCAAAAGGTTTTCGCCTGGCGCGCAAAAGCCCACCGCGTAGGCAGCAGGTGGGACTCCATGGGGAGGGCATTCCATGGCTGGGATGCCACCCCTAAAACGGCCGTCTCCTGAGTAGCCACCCACCTCGCTTCAGTTGGAAGGGGCACATGGAGGAGGCCTCTCTGAAGATGATTTTAGGGCTTGGGCAGGTATATATGGGAAGATGCCCTGTATTACATGTTCTTAGATTTTGTAAAATAAACAGACATTCAGAATAAAGCAGCAAAGAGGACAGCTGAGATGATTTTATGTTAGGAGACCAAATAGCTCATCCCCTTCCTGGGTGCAAATGTAAAGGTTTTTGGAGAGAGAGGGAATAGCACAGAAAACTCAGAGCTCATGTTATTGCCTGGAAAACCAGAAGTGTCACCAAAGACAGCTGTTTTCAGGGGAAGAGGCAGGGTTTTCTGGGGTTGCCCCACCCACTCCCATATTCTTCAGCACCCCAAATTCAGAAGTGTAAAACAGACGGCCAGTTGGGGAACAGCTTCATGTACTGTTTGTAACAAGATCACAGTGGCTGTCTAGGTCCCAATCCACAGACTGCTTTATGTGCACACCTACATGGAAATAAAAGTGTTCGGTAGAAACGTCCCTTCAGAGGAAACCTGAATGCAGCATGGAGCAGCACATACTTTTCTTCGGGAATGCAGTTAAGAAACTCTGATGCATGTCTATGCACTGACCTCCCCCGTATTTTGTGCATTCCGGCCTTTTTTAAAATCTGGAGAGGGTTTTTCTCCCCTTCTGACAGTATTTGCATTCATCCTAAAGCATGAAAATGGCCTGCTTTGCACACAACCACCACCCATGGTTTCTTAAAATCCTGGTCATGCCAGTGCGCTATTTCATTAAACCGGACTGCTCCTGCTGCCAGTGGGACGCTCCCTCTCTGGGCTGTTTAGGGCGACGTTCAAATCCAGAACCTTAGCCAGAGTTGGAACCAGATGGAACATATTCAAGGACCTGCTCCTTCCTCTTTGTCACCCCCAAGTGAACTAAAGACTGAGCACGGGACTGGTCCTTACCGAGCACTGTAATAGTCATGAAATATTCCTGTGGCGGATCCGTGTAGAGTTGGCAGAAGTATCTTCCTTCGTCCGAAATGGAGACATTTGTCAGCGACACTCTGAGCTCGCTGCTAGAGAAATTCACTAACTGAAACCTGCTGTCCTTCAAAGCTGTGGAACAAAGAGACATTTAGAAACTGCAACATACAAGACAGACAGTACTTCCCTCCCAGAAAGCCAGCAAAAATCAGAAGCCTGGAGAGATGGCAACAGTGTTGACGTGCTGCAGCAACACCATCTCTTTTTCACATCCTGTAATTTTGGTTTGTTTTGTTACAATTTGGATTTAAACAATACTCTTACTTGCCAGTTTGGAGAAATAATCCAAACAAATGCCCCTTACCAAGTACTGATAATTACTCCCTCGCATTCCATTCACTGCCTCCCGCGTTTTTAACAGCAAAAAAGCTCCAGGAACACTTTAGCAAATTGTCTGCCACAACATACAAGGGGCCCCTTAGATGGCTGGAAAGTCCATTAAGAGAGATTTAGCAGGGTTGTGTGGGCATTTAAGTAATCAACTCTTAAGATGTTTGGCTATGCCAATTTAACAAGAATACTTGATCAAGGCATACAAAGCATCCCGGCCTCTGAGGTTCACAGCATTAGATTTTTTAAAATTGTTTACTGAAGGTCTTATAACTTCTCAGATACAAATCCCCACACCCAACCCTAACCCCCTACCCTCCAGCCCTACACATAAGTTTGTTTGTTTGTTTGTTTATTTATTTATTTAATTTCTATACCGCCCAATAGCCGAAGCTCTCTGGGCGGTTTACAAAAATTAAAACCAAACACACAACAAAACAATTTAAAATATATAGAACATTAAAAGTTCAAGCATAGCCACATTCCTGCTGCTACTAACCCCTGTGGGTAAAGCAGAGATCTGATGCCCATGTCTCCCTTGGTTACCCCAAAGGAACAAAAGAAGAAAAAAAGATAGAGAGAGAAGGGAAAGGAGAAGCGGAAGCAGAGAGGAAAGAGATATTTTTTTCATTAAAGATGATGGTCTCTTAGCTCTTCACTCCAAGGACCAAGTCCTATTAATATTACTTCTAATACTAATACTGCCACTCCCTCAGCAAAGACCTGTTCCCCCATCAGCCCCTTCGTCATTTAAGTTAGCCTCTTAATAACTACGATTATGCCAAATCTCTTTGAATTTCCCACCTAGCTTAGTGCACGTGCCTGTGTGCTGTTTGGACCAGGATATCTCTGTCCCACAGTTCCTGACTTGGTCTACTGCATGATTTCCAGTATTTCAAAATACTTCTCTCTGCTACCAGAAACATTCACAAGAAACAAATTATTTGCCCTAACGATGTATCCCAAGATGTGGAAACCAGTGCCAGTATGGGATAGTTTCCTCAATGTGATCAGAGGTATTAAGGGCCGTAGTCTTCCTAACTATAAACATCCTTCCAAAAGGAAAGAGCCACAGGGCAGCCCAGCGGAAAGGCGATATGAGTCTGCTAATCTTGGACTATAAATCTTGACATGCCCTTCACAGATCTTTGGTATTTCTGGCTAGGCAAAAATTCAAAGAGTACCCAGTCCAAATGTCAGCTATGCCTCTTATTGGTAAGTTTTCGAACATATGATTAAGGCCACCTTATTTGTTAGATAGCAGTAGATTTTGCTGTGGAACTGAGGAATGGATGATTTAAAATTTTCAACCAGCTAGCCAAACACATCTCTTTATCCAATGCTGTGCACACCTTGCTTTTCCCTATTCAAATGGTTTGGTCCACTAAATATTTTGGCACCTAATTGTAATTCAGAGTGAGTTATTAGAATCATTCCTATTGCACTGCAAGACAGTCTGAATCTTAAATGGGACCATATCAAGACTTTTCTTTATGGTAAGCAATTATGATTGCCTACCTTCAGCTACTTACTGGAAAAGTAACCAAATCTTTGAAGTGTCTAACGTTAAGTTAAAAAAGAAGCTTCAGTAACTTCTTTCTCAAGATTTGCTACCAACAACGCAGAACTCACGCCTGAAGTCTCTGAAATAAATCGTCTGTCTGTTGGGATTCAAGAGCTGAATCACGGAGTCGTCACTGTTTTTGACTCTGCAACTGATGGTGGCAACTTCCCCCTCTACGACGGTCACATCTTCTGTAACCAAATTCTGTCCATCACCTTAAGATGTTGAAGAAAAAGAAAAAAAACACAAGACAGGTCAAACTGCATCAGGTCTTTATATTATGTCACAGAGACATTGACATTCAGTCAAGATGGAAGCCAAAGACCCCCAAGAAAGGAGAAAATTAATTGTGAATTGGAGAAGGAAGATGGTGCAAGACAACCTGTGACTAAGCAACTATAGACCCTCTGCCAGTCGACTGCATTTCCTAATTATGCTCTCTTGCTCTCTCTCAGGTCATTGGCACCTGCCCCAAGGCAACATCACTTGCCCCACTGCACTGCTACCACCCCTCTCTGCTGCCACTCTCACGATAATGCTCTTCCCCCAGACTACCATGCTGAGAAACTCGTGGAAATAGATTAACACATACCACAAACACTCACTTCACCATATTAGCATTTTAGAGCTGTCAATAAAGCAAAAGCTCATTAAAATATCACTACTGCATTTAAACAAACAAGTACTATCATCTTATTATAGGAAATATCACTGTTAGCATTTTGGAACTTCTCCCAGTTAAATGACATTTATTCTTTGGGAAATATGATCCTAAGCAGTATACAGCACCCTTACATAATATGAGACTATTGATTAAAGATTCAGATTTTAAATTAGTTGGTTTCTATATTAAAATTTAATTTATACATTGCTCCCACATACAAAAATTACATTCAAAGTGGCCCACAATACAAATACAATTAATTATTAGGTACTTTGATTTCAGTACGTGCACACATCTACATACCTGATATGCACTGTGTGTATGCAACAGGTGCAGGGCAAAGCAGCTATCCTGCTTTAAAGACAATGGGGTCAATTGGGAGCCACCAGGTGGCCTGGTGATGCATTAGTTACCTATAGCTCAGCACACTTTCAGTTAAGCTAAGCTGATACTGAGCAGAAATACAGATCGGTAAATCAATGCCAAACATGGTAAAGCTGGGGCCATGCATGGGCCCTTTTAAAAAACTCATATTCTCCAGAAGAGGACTATTACTTGCACTGGACACCACTGACTTAGTTGGGGAAGCTTTGTGAGAAAGTGGAGTGGAGAGGAAAGAAAAACACACAAACACCACAATTATTTTGCTAAAAATAGGAGTTGCTGTTTTTGCAGACAGGATAACTCCACAAGCAACAGAAAGGTAATTCCACCTGGCTCTAAAAACACAATTCCAAGGAAAGAGACCAGACTGGGGTAACGAATCGAGCAAATTCACCTTTGATCCTAAGAGTTAAAACAAACACACATGCATGGGGGAGCACACACCAAGCCGCTGCTCAAAAATGATTTCAGCTGCATAAACTGGAAGATTTAAAACAAACTGAGTAATGAAGTTGTAGCAAAGCACAAATCAAGACCAAGGAAAAACCAAGGAAGGAATAGAATAATGGAGACCCTGTGTCCAGAGTACCGCAACTTTTGACTATGTTCACCACAAGACATTTTTAACTGTTTGACCACTAAAGAGTGCCTTCGAGATGGTAAAAAGGCTGCAGGTGGCACCCCAGAAAGTATTTTTGGTTGGTCTCTCTTTTAGTTACTGCAGCCTTCATTGTCTGTGCCTCATTTCCTTTACTATGGAACATAGACCTTTATGTAAATGTGCTTTTATACTGGGTACATTCCTTTTTTTATTCCAGCAGTTTATCGAGGACCCAATTATGCACTTCTAGACCTAGCAGAAACTGCTCTGACTATTAAGTACCTTGTTTATGGCTCCCTTCTTTCCTGAAAGTGCGACACATTTTGCTGCAGAATCTTTGTGTCCATGGCAGGCATTTGCCAAGTCAGTGAACTCACGGCCACTGTCTGCCTGTTAGCAAAGTGTCTTATATGGCCACTGAGTGAGATTTGTAAATAAAAAGGGTCAGGGTATGCACTGAAGAATGTTTAAAGAGAACCTTCCCCTCTCTATGAAAGATTTGCATGAGAACTCAACAAGATTAAATCCCCAACTAGAAGAGCAACTTAATCCCAGTCATTAAGGGTCTGACCAAATAGTAAAGTTGCATGATGCTTGCAGACACTTAGCTTTTAAAGATTTAAGTGGAATGGAGCTCTGTAACTGCAGATCAGCTGACTGAGTGCCGGCAGCTTTTTAATCAGCATTCATTGAACCCCATGTTTAGCTCCATCATGAAAGAGGCACATGATAATACACCAAAAGGCAAGGTTACCAAGGATTCCCTGTATGGGGCAAAGGCTTTTTCCTAGGTTAAAACTGGCAGCACTGTCCTTACCTACACTGAAAAAGGTGCACATTTTCTCAACCCCCTCTCCAGTCAATTGGAGGGATCCTCTTTGTAATACAACTTAGGAGCAGTGCACCCTAAGCAACACTTGGTTCCACATGAACTTGCCCAGGTGAGGATATCTTCTTTGGGTCCCCCTGACTTCAGAGGTGATGTGGGTGGTGACCTAGGACAGAGCCTTTCTTTGGAATGCCCTCCCAACAGTAGAGGCTCACCTGACACAGATTCTGATGCCCTTTTGGCATAGGTAAAGACATTTTGATGTGCCCAAGCCTTTTAGGTGCTGTTTTTAAACACCTTTTTTTTTTAACTGTTCTGTTGTTTTTATGTTATTGTCTGTTTTGTTTTTACTGGGTTGTTTTTAATTACTGATGGTGGTTAACTAGTTTTGGAACCCCTTGGGACTGAGCTGTGGGGTAAAATGTATAAAACCAATTAAACAAGTTGTGGGAGAGCCAATTAGCGCCCTCGCCTTTGTCCAGTCAGTGCTCAGGATGGGATTGTGCTTTCTGGGATTTGCCTACACCCATCACCGTAGCATTGGATGCATGGGGAATCCCAGTGAATTTTTACTCTCTCCTTAGGGATGATGTCACTGTCTGTGTACCAGCAAAAGGGAGTGGGTGGGGTCAGTGACAATCTTCCCACTCTGACAAGCAAAGCTCAGTGGATACCTCCAACACGGTGGCATGACTTTTCGAGGCACTTGCCTCAGCCCGTCGCACAGCACACAACTGGGGAATCACTACCACAGATGCAGCACTTTATTGAGCAGAAGAACTGGTACGTAGTTGGTACCAGGCTATCCAGTGCATCAAAGCCAAGCAAATTCTCCAGTCAAAGCAACCAAAATTAACTGTATGCTTTGCTGTCAGCAGGCAGGTACTGAGAACCAGTATGCAAAATATTCAAGGGAAAACTTTGCCCAAGCCATTTGCCTAAAAAAAAGCCCCCACCCCCCACCCCCTGGTAGCTTCAGCTAACTGTACTTTTCAGAGCCCAGCTTCTACTTATTATACTTAAATCGGCAGGTGATGCTGTGAAAGTCCAAAGACAGACAGAGAACAAAATAAATTCTTCCATGCATTTTAGTCTCAGTGAGCTAGGTAATATTTTACTGTCAGAAGCTCTGAACTGCCCCCTCCTGCTCCTTTTAATGAACTAAAGCCAGTGTGTCAGCTGCAATATCTAGGTTAAAGCATTAAAGAACAGAGGTTGGGGGGGGGGAGCGCAGTTCTGCATTCCACATTCTGCAATCAGTGGCACTTCTGCATGCCCCACTTCTATGCAACATTTCAACCAGTTCAAAGACACCAACTGCAATTGTTCCTTCACTTCACTTGCTCATGAAATGAAAGCAAAAAAGTGTATCCAATTAGGAGTCCAGGTGGGAAAGCATGCAGCTGATTATGGCTTGTATCCAATGTTAGTCCTACTTAGAGTAGACCCACTGATATGTATGGGGTTTAAGTTAGGCTAACATTGGATACGACCCAACACTGGGCCAGGTGCAGGATGGAAAGAAAATATAAGGATTCCAAAGTCATTGAAGTTAACTCCTGGCAAAGGACCAACCATCCATCCATATCCCCACATGAAGGAGAAAACTATTTATTCACTAATTTCTTTATACAGGTGCTCGTAATGTTCTCCCCCCCCCCCCCTTGGGGCAAACAGCAAGTTTTGGAGAAGGGATTTAAAATCAGGAAAACAACGCAGGGAAAAAAGTTAACACACCCACTCGCTTACTGCCACAGCCCTAATCTGATTCCTTCTACCTCGGGACACTTTTAAATTAAACACACACACACACACACAATCACACAAAATCACGCATGAGTTCTGTGACGACAGATCTCTCATATCTCATCTAGCTGTGCCATAAAACTGTACATGGCGCACATAAGAGATCAAGAAGGCAAAGGTCCTTGCTGGCTTTTTTCTTCTTCTTTTGCAACACCTGCCACACTTCGTTTAAGTTAAAAATACTGTTGTACACAGAGGTAAAATTAGCAGAAACTCTGCAGCTGTGAATGACAGAAACAGAATTATGTGCATATTTTCAGCCCCGGGAGCTATAAGGTGAACAGGAATGGACTCACACCCACACCCCTACCACCTTGTCTGTTTTTCAAGCCAACTGGCCTGAGGCAACCAGAAGGGCTTTAGCTCACTAGCAGAGCACACACTTTGCATGCAGAAAGTCCCTGGTTAAATCCTGGCAGGTAGGGCTGGGAAAGTCTCCTGTCTAGTTCCCAGAAGAGCCGCGGCTCACCCTGGTGCCCTCCAGATGTGCTGGGCTACAATATTTATCATTGCGCTAGCCAAATGGTGCAGACAGTGCTGACCTAGAAAGACGAATGGTCTGACTTGGTGTAAGGCAGTTTCAGCTCCAATGTTCTACACTATGTTGGGGCACAACCCATTTCACGGTTCTCCTCCTTACCAATTTTCCTGCCCACAAACGCCCTAATGTGTCCTTGGAACCTGTTCTGCACTTCTGGAATTTCCTTCATTTGGAGACTTGCCAAAAGGCCAAGTACCTTTTTGGAAATCAAACACCATGTCATTTCAGATGGCTTTTACCGAGTCTACCAAGTAAAAAATAATAATAGTATCTTCATATTTAATACATCAAGTGCAAAGTTTGGACAGATACAACAAACCTACGGGATATGTCTGGCTAAAAGTTTAAGCAACTGAACAGCAAGCAATCTTAAGTACACCGGTTTCAATTCTGCATTGGACTGAGGCTCAACTCCCTTAGATCCCCAAGCCGAAGTACTTGAGAGCCAGTGTGGTTTGTGTTAGACTGGAACTTGGGAGATCTGGATTCTACTCCCCACTCGGTCCGGGAGCTCACTGGGTGACTCTCAGCCTAACCTACCTCACAGGCTTGTTGTGAGGATAAAATCGAGAGGAGGTGGAGGAGGATCATGTACGCCCCGCTGGGCTCCTTGGAGGAAAGGCGGGATATAAATGTAATAAACAAACAATACAGATACTGACACAAAGCCCAACGCTATGCATGTTGACAACACATATACAGAAAGAGATCCTGTAATGACAACCCAACCATTGTAAAGAAGCTCTACCCTGCACACAATTGTTGTCTGCGTCTTCTTTAACCCATCTCCGCTCGCAAATGCTCTCACCCGGCGCCAGCTTGTCTGGCTAAAAGGGGGGGGCCATTGCGGGCGGGTGGGGTGACATGACGCAGGGGCCTTTGATTGGTGCATCCCAGTGGCACCACCATGCAAGGAGGGGCAGGCTGAGTTGCCTTAAACTCAGCCCCCTTCTCAAACGCAGCTCTCTGGCTCAACGCAGCTCCCTCCCACCCTCCCCTAAGCAGTGTGGGTTTATTACCGGTTGCCCTTTGGGAATCATGTAGGAATTTTTTGGCTCACGGTTCGATTGGCCTATTACTGTGCGTCTTTTTTGCCTATGTCACACTGTTTTGCGGGTCGAATGTGTCCTGTAAGGGAATATGGTCTTTATCATCGGTCACATTCCAGTTGGCGGCTAGGACGGGCAAAACAGGAAAGTAGGGATGGTGTGCATGCAGAGGCACCTTATGGTGACAGGTGACGCCTGAGGGCCGCCCGAACGGGTTGTGCGGCTCGGCGGGGGGATAAGGGTTGCCTGGGAGACCAACCCTACTCACTCACCCAGGTGTTTCGCGGCACCGGGTTGGGGGTGACACCGGAAGGTCTACCTCCCCCAGAAGAGGCAGTCCGGAGGGATGGCGAGATCACCGCCACCCCTCAGGCTGGGTATGTTTTCGCCCAAGAAGTGCCAGCTAGCCGCTGACACAGTTAGATGCCCGTCCTAGTTACCCCTTTGCAGCTATTTCACTAAATGTGGCCCAATTTTCAACCCATGGGGTCACGAAGAGTTGGACACGACTGAACGACTGAACAACAAAAACTTCTAGAATAGCTCAGAAGGAAGTACTCCATGTGATGCTTTCATTAACTCAGTCTTCCCCAACCTGGTGCTGTCCAGATGTTTTGGACTACAACTCCCAGGACCATTAGCCATGCTGGGGGGGGCTGATAAGGGCTGACAGGAGCTGAAGTCCAAAAGATCTGGAGGGCACTTGGTTGGGGGAGGCTGCATTGACTGGTAGTGTTCACCATCACAGGACTTTGTGAAGCCCATTAGTACAAATGTTAAAACAAAAAACAGACATCTCATAAATATGCGTAGAATAGGTATTTTAAAAGATAGCTAAGAATGGAAGCCAGCACCCCTAATCTTCCCGAGGTTTCTACAGACTGCATAGGGCAGTCCCATATGTGGGACTGTACAGAACCTACAAAGAAAACCACCTTCGTGTTGAGATATAGCATACTGATCAAGTGACCATATGCCAGGGACAAAATCTGGGACTCCTTATCATCTGCTTGCAAACTTCTGGAGGGTACTAGCTGGCCAGTGTTAGAACTGGGCTGGACTGACTGTTGATCAGACCCAATGTATAGTGGTTCTTGTGCTGTTATTGTTCACAAAATGAAGACAAAATCATTTCTTTAATACAGCGCTACAAAACCTGCAGACAAATCTTTGAGAAGAAATGTCATCAAACCCAAAATAATGACTACTTCAGGGGTGGGGTGAGGGGGGAGTCTGCAAGAAACATTCTCCATATTTTTTTCATAAACACAGAGCTCCTGACAAATTAAAGTCATTAAGATTTGATTTCCATCTCAGCAATTATCAGCATATTCTTTTAAACATTTACTTTAAGACAATCCTATCTTTCAATTCATTAAGCTCGTTCTCCCATTTACCAAGTTTTATATCAAATCAAAATCCTATTTGAATTAATAAGAATTATGGGGGAAAGTAATTTAGAAATAAATGATCTGAGGTTCAAACCACTGAAGCTTTTGATTATGAAATACTGTACGAATAAAACTAGCCAAAGCATTTCTCTAGGACCCAGGCAATGGAAAATGTGGATCAATGCAGCACCTGTCAAGGTGCAAGAGAGGTTTCCTAGATTTGCAGTTTACAGGTTCTAGTGTGTGTTAATGTTCTCATTTAGCAGAATATCCACCTTTATATATATATACTGGAATATTTATTGAGAATCAAAGTCTGGATTGCTTCCATGGAATCTGCTGTCCCTCCCCCCAATCATTCCCCTAGAAGCACCATATTAGAACCCACAATCATTTTGTGTCTAAAATTGAAATTATTATTAAATTACATTAGATGGGTTAGAGTTAGAAAGACAATGTTATATTCAACCGCACCTACAGTCCTACTCCCTTAAGGAAAATTCAACATTATCAAACAGAAGGTTCTGTTATAGTATATAGTAAAGGATATTGTCAAAGCAGTTAAATTTTCATTTATCTTTGTTAACACCACAATATATTAGAGCAAGGATAGGGAACCTCTGAGCCACAGACAAGGTTCCCCATCTGGCTTGCCAGCTTCTTCCCCAGGCTTTGCTCCTCTCCTGGCAGGGAAAATTTCTTATACCCAATCAGCAGCTGATCAGAGATAAGAGCTTCTCCCTGCTGTGGAATGAGAGAAGGCGCTTCCGAACACCTGCTGAGCGGAGATAAGAGCTTTTCCTTGCATGGGAGAGTGGACCAGGCCTGGGGAGGAAGCTGCTGAATGATTCAGTGCTTATTTCTGAGGCTTGTCCTGGTGAGTAAGGCATGCTACTCATGCTTACTTCTGAGAAGACATGCTTCCTACTATAAATTCCTATCAATGGAATTGGGGGGGGGGATTTTTCAGCCCCGCCCATCACTGGAATGCACGCCCTCCCCAGAGCTTTCCAAAACGGACTCTGGCCCTTAGGCTGAGAAAGATTTCTCACCCTCGGTGTAAACATTTTAAATCCTAGCTGCACATACACTGATGGATTCTGAGCTGGCAGTGACTGACCAAGAAAGAGATCTTGGGGCTGTGGTGAAGAGCTCAATAAAAACATTAACCCAGTGAAAAGGGCAAATTCCAAGGGGCAATCAAAATGATCAACCGGCTGAAGCAACTCCTTTCTGAGGAAAAGTTACCTTTGAGGCTTGTTAGCTGGTGGGCTCCCCATAGGAATCTGGTTAGCCACTATGCGGGCAGAATGCTAGAATGCTTTGGCTGGATCCAGCATGGCTCATGTTCTTATGACACTGGGCATGCTCAGAATAAATTTATTTCTTTATTTCTTTATTTTTTATTTATTTCATTTCTACACTGCCCAATAGCCGAAGCTCTCTGGGCAGTTCACAAAAATAAACAAAAGATTCAACAGCTTGATTCTTGAAGTGAATAGAAAATGTCCTTACTCTCTTGGTTTCATGACCGAGTTTGGGCTGCCCATTTAACCATTACAAAAGCCATCCTTCTGAGGGACACACAACAGGGGACTATCCTTAGAACAAAGGGTAACTTGATGGCTCTTAGCCTAATATTCTATGTGGAGGTGAGGATGCCGATTCCGGACTGGAGGATATTTCATGACAGAGCTTTTAGCTTGGCCAATTCAATTTGCCATTCAGATGGCTTGACTGTGGTGGTGAACAGGTTATTTAGGAAGGTGTTTGTATTTACCCAAGTTCCCATTGTTTGCATACTCACATGAGGGCAACGCCTACTAATTCGATTAGAGTATAAGAAATACAGGTCATAAACTTTAAATACATCAGGTGCTAGTAGTTTACAAATTACTAACAGGAAATGTCTGTTCCTGGTTGCCTTCAAGCCTCTAGCTCACAAAGCATTCTGGGACATAATGGGTATTTTAGCCAAGGTGCTAGGGATACGCTAAAAAGATGCGCACATACAAGTGATCGTGGCTGAGCTTCTCAGTAACACTGCAATATTTGGTTTCATCTCTAATGTGGGCAAAAGAAGAAAAGACAAAATGGGAGCAGGAATGTGGAAGAAAATTCCTTGGGGAACTGTCTCTGGAGAATTGCAACAAACTTGTAAGAGCAGAAAATTGGGGCTGGGGGAGGAGAACTGAAATGTTTCGATTGATATTCATGATGCACAGATTTTTCCTCAATTAAACTTAATTACACGCAAATGGAACACATAATAATCTGTGTGCTTTCTTCTTTTTTATTAATCTGCTATTGTGATTTTTAATGTTAAGTTAGACTCCTATCTTCCAAGCTTAGATATTCGCTATATGGGCTTTCTGATTAGTTTTAAATTCCAAAAGCTTTTTAACTATGCAGTTTAAATATGTAAGCTACATAATAGACCATAATGGCTCCTTTGGAATCATTAGAACACATAGTAAATAAGATACAGCATGACAATAGTTTAAATACACACTCAGATGATAGCTTTGTAACAAGTGGATACTTTGCATTCTATCAGCTAAATGGGCACTTACATATATATCATAATAATATCTCCTTGACAACAATTAACGTCTATTGTCTCAATTTATTGGCTCAGGGATCCTCTTGGTTGGATTGGTGCTGGAAACAAAGGAAACAAAATAATACAAAATAAGAGATGTTAAAATAAAAGCAGGAAGCTGCCAAATCCAGGAAAACTCAGTTCCGAGTTGTGGAAATGCCATTCTCCATCCATGGTCTCTGAATTCACAGATAGCGCTGGGAAGAACCAACTGGAAAGGCCCTTGCAGACCCTTCTTGGGGCCATCCTCGCGTACAACTATTGGTTTCAACGGCAAATGCTGGTGGATGATGCTCCCTATTTTGCTAAGTATCAACCTGAGAAAATTAAATTCTTGAACTATACCAACTGCATCAACAAATGAGTATAAATTGTTTGGCCCCACCAGCAGCCAAATCCATTGATCCATGTCTGCCCAGCAAGTTACAGCATGTCTGTGTGGCATGGAGTGTTTATACTTATACTCACTGCTTGAAATCAGCCATGACCTGAAATATGTAGTTCGGACAAAATCTAAGTTAATTCAAAATCACCAGAGCATCAGCAAATTCAGAATTTATTATTTCTAAAATTAGTATGACAGCCAGTGTGGTACAGTGGTGAAAGTGTTGGACTGGAAGCTGGGAGTTGCAGGTTCTAGTCCCCACTTGGCATGGAAGCTCAAGTCACAGACTCTCAGCCCAACCTACCTCACAGGGTTGTTGTTGTGAGAATAAAAGGAGGATAATGTAAGCCACCTTGGGTTCCTTGCAAGAGGAAATAAGGTGGGACGTAAATAATAAATAATAGTATGTCACCCATTCTCCAGTGTTCCCAGATTGCCATTGCAGGTATAGGCCACAACTAGACCTGTTGAGTTTTAGAGATGGTTACACATAAGGAACCTTCAGATGATCAGCTGGGGCTAGAATTTCTCCAAGTCTTTTGAAACCACAACATTCATTCATTTATTCATTTATTAAATTTATTAATCGCCCACCTGGCTGGCCACCCAGCCACTCTGGGCGATGTACAAAGCATACAACAAAACAGTGTAAAACAATAAAATTCTACAATAAATACATTTTCTAAAATACCCTAACCCACCCCAAATGCCTGCCTGAACAACCACGTTTTTAATGCAAGGTGGAAGCTCATTAAAGAGGGGGCATGGTGGAGTTCCCTAGGGAGGGAGTTCCACAGAGTGGGGGCCACCACAGAAAAGGCCCTCTCCCTCGTCCCCACCAGTCTAGCTGTCCTGGCTGATGGGACAGAGAGAAGGCCATCTGAGGCTGATCTTGTTAAGCAGCCTGTCTGGTGTTGCTGGAGGCGCTCCTTGAGATAGGCTGGGCCGGAACCATATAGGGTTTTAAAGGTCAAAACCAACACCTTGAGTGCAACTCCTTCAGCACTGGAGTGATATGATCTTGCCAGCAACTGCCTTTAATCAGGCGAGCTGCCGCGTTCTGTACCATTTTGTCAAAATGACAAGCCATGGCTTAGTGAGAGGGCTCTATGAGTCTATGTTTTACACATAGAAATTAACAGGCTCAATCTGTGCCATAACCTAACTCCTTCCAGATGTTTTGGAATAGGTTAGCCCTAGTCAACATAGCCAATGGGAGTTGTAGGCCAAAACATCCGGAGGGCTACAAGTTGTCCACCCCTGACTTAAAAGGTGTTAGGCAGAAATGGGAGAGGCCTGTGCCCTTGGATTGCTGTTACCAGTCAATAAATGCACACGTGGTCCATGTCTCAGTATAAGGCATGGATTTCTGACAATGTTCCTTTAATTGAGAAGGTAGGAAATGGGCCTTGGGTGGACTTTCCATTTGTTTCCTACATAGACTTCAGCCCCTGGAAGATGTTTTGATGGGAAGCAGTTTTATTTACTGCAACACACTGTACGTGGAGCTGCCTTTGAAGAATTTGGAAGCTGCAGTTGGTGAAAATCCAGCAGCTTAGTTACTACAGTGGCAATTTGTGCATCACTAAAAAGAGGACAAAGGAGGACAAAGAATTGCATAAACTTTGCTAATTGATATGAATAGATGCAAGTTTCGAACTAATTGCTATCATTTAAGCAGAAATACACTGTGTCTCACCATGGTGGGGAAGACTGTGACCAGGTGACCCATGTGCCTGCTGCACAGTCGTCTGCCCTGGTTCTAAGTGCTGACGGGCAGCTTCAGAGCCCCCGATCACTCTTCAGATGGCTCTTTAAAGTAGACTTGGATTGGACAGCCTTTAAATAGAGGACTGTCCTCGGACAGCCTTTAAATAGAGGACTGTCCTCGGACAGCCCTTCAAATAGAGGACTGTCTTCTGTAAAGTAAGATACATGACTACTCTGTAGTTTACTGACGGGGACTGGTGTACGAAACGTATCTCACCACTTTTGAAACAGCTGCACTGGCTCTCGATCCATTTCCAGGCACAATTCAAAGCACTGGCTTTAACCTCTAAAGCCCTAAAGTTCCTGGGATCAGCGTGCCTTCAGGTTGCATGAACCCAGACGTCAATATACTCTTTTGAGTCCTTCCAGTCCCCTGCATTCAGAGGTGAGGCAGGAGGGACCCAAGATGGGCCTTTTCTATGGTGATGCCTTCTTTAGAAGCTCTCTTCGGGGAACGTCACTAGAACTAACTCAGACATCTTCTCAGCACCATCACTTTTTATTTGCCCTGGTCTTTTAGATCTTCTGATTTTAGGGTTGTGTTCCACATTCTTCATGACACCAGTTGCTTTTAATGCCATTTGATGCTGTTCTGCTGTGTTAGTATACAATTTTATTGTCTTTTAATGACCACTAGCTGCTCTGAGTGCCCTTGGGCGAAAGAATGAGATGCACATATAAGTAGTTTATTCTGCTCCTGCACCCTGTGTGCCAGCACGCCCCTGGAGAACAGAATTTATCTGGCAGATGGTTCACATATTTAAGTCTATTTTATGCAATTTTACTGAGAGGTGTTTCAATTTCAACATAAAAAGGTATTTTTAGAACCAAGAAAAATGGCAAGGACATGTTTAGATGCTTAATTACTCCATCAAATGCTGAATTGTGTGGTACTAAGCACTTCGTAAGTATTCGTTCTATGTCCTTTGCGCTGCAAGAATCCCATTCTAATCTAATCCCATTAGCTTCAGAAGAACAGCCCTATGTATTCCTAACCACTATTCGGTAAAATGATGCAGTTTATATTCCAGAAAGCTTTAATCACTAAATGAAATAAATTAATGTAAATTACTGTAAAATGTAATATAGCTGCTACATTTTAAAAAGGCCCGTGCACTTATCTTGCCTGGCATATTATGACTGAGATGGGCTGTGAACTTAACTAGTTGGAGAAACAGAAGGGTTTGTTTATATAGCAGAACTGAAATGGAGTCTTTACCTGTTTACCATCCCTCTTCTTTGGCTGCTGGAAGGGGTGGAAAAGCAGCAAAAGTCTTCTAAGTTTTCTGAGAGGTTACAGTGGTTAAGACACTGGGCTTAATAAATAAGATAGAGGGTGGTAGTGGTTATACAGGGGGCTACCTTGGGATGACTCACAGAAGATTACTTGGACCCCATTTGGATGGCATCTCTGAGAGCAACATAATCTTTCCTGGATTCAGTTCCTCTTCCCTTCCCATTATAATCATAAAACAAAATCACATCTCTTCATGCTCCAGCAAAACACAGAATTACCACTCACATGACTTAGGGTAAAAGAAAAGGGAAAACACTCCTGGAAATTACTGAATCCCAGAGCTCATAAATTGTTCAGCAATCTTGCTTGTAACAAAGAAGAATCTGTATTCTTGAGTATGAAGAAGTACTGCCATATGAAACCTTCCATCCCTTTAGGTCAAACATTGCTTACATGAAGTGGGGGGGATTATTAATGGGAGACTAATAGATGTATATGTGATAAACAGAATGGCTTGCCCCCATATGCAATGTCTATGCTAGACGAAAGCAAGAAAACCGCAGCAAAGTGGCCACACATTCCTTTCTCAGAGACATCAGATAGGCAGTAGTGAGCTAGCACAATATGTCCCACAAGGAAGCACCCTATCGTCATGCACTGAAGTTTTTTGCATAATATGCATTCATAGAATCATAGAATAGTAGGGTTGGAAGGGGCCTACAAGGCCATCGAGTCCAACCCCCTGCTCAATGCAGGAATCCAAGTCATTCATTCAGTTGCCAGTGTTGGTATGTCAAACTTGTGTAAGACAGTTAGGGTGTAACCCTGCCCTGGAAGCAGAAAGACAGCAGAACTCTCTTTATTCTTCTAGGGCAGGGGTGGGCAACTTGTAGCCTTCCAAATATTTTGGCCAACAACTCCCATCATCCCTCACCACTGGCTATATTGGCTAGGGATGATAGGAGTTGAGGCTTTCCAGATGTTTTGATCTACAAGTTGCCCACCCCTGTCCTATGAGCACACATGCTTGCACCATTCTCTTACCTCCACCACCTATGTACTCATTTATGTGCTTTCAATATATTTAAAACTCAAGTCCGACTTTTCAAATCTTTCCTAAATCTGTGCAATTCCATGGTCTTCACAGGTGCCACAAATATAGCAATCATCTCTAAACAAGCATGTTTCCTTTGCAGCCTTCAGCCATGAGTTGATCAGATGGGACTGATCTAAATGACTGCACAGAGAAAAGGGTGCTGGGGGGGATCGCTTCCAAAGCAGAATAAGACAAGCACCATTTTACTGTCTTGTGAGTTTTGCTTAAGACTAACATCACAAGATGCTGGAACACCCCACATCTGGAAGGAAAATTGTCAGACTATTTTAAAAAGATGCTCAATTAAACAAAAAAGAGAAACTTTTGAGAAGAATGGACAATGTATGCTAATTGTGCTGACAATATAAGACATTTACTTTCAATGGAGTTAATTTAGTGACATCTGTTCATGGCCAAGAGAATAAAAGGGACTATTTAAGATGAGGCTGTCAGCAAGAAAACATCCAACACTGTGTGGCTTCGATTAGCCTCTTCCGGCCAGAATCATTGCAAGACTAAGAAAATGGGAACGAACCCGCCTTTCACACTGCATTTTCAAACATGCAATAATAATAATAATAGTAATAAAAAAGACACAGGATGACTTTGGGACCAAAACGCTGTGCTGATTTTCAAGCTCTGCAGGACAATTCAGTGTGTGTGTGTGTGTGTGTGTGTGTGCGCACGCCTGTATAATTTATCTTCAGTGTCTTTACACAAAGTAGAAATTTGGAAGCAGCTGATATAACTGAAGAAAGGGGGGCAGCATGTGGGAAATTGGGGACTAATGTGAAATAAAAGGGAGGTGATAACTGGGGACCAGGAGGAAAGGTTTCTAAAGTTCCTGGGAAACAATGCTGGGACAGAGCAATTGCCCTCATGTCCTGCTCGTAGGCTTCTCTGAGCTGCATCTGGTGAGCCACTGGGGGAAACAGGATGGCGGACTAGATGGACCTTTGTTCTGATACATCATGATTCTTCTTGCATTATGAAGTGTAGAAGCTCAATCTGCCTAACCACCTGAAAAGTCCTGAACACGTTGTGTTTGTAAAAACATCAGCTGCAACACAACTTTGAAAAGAGATTCAAAGATTCCATATTCCACTAGATTCTATATTAGGAAGCTAGGTTCTGTCCTCCATGACCTGCGTATTTCTTGTCACTCAAGTAATTAAGAGCCACTGCAGTTATGCTGCTACATTGCTTGCACAAAACATATTTTCCTTCTAAAATATCCAGATAAGGACACTTAATGTACAAAGAGAGCCTTTTATAACCTGGTGCACTTTACTACGAAAGCTCTCTTCCCTTCATTATCTGAGCAAGGCTTTCTCTGTCCCATCTTGAAGCTGCATGTTCTAAATACTGGAAAAGGTCACAAAAGATAAGCTCTCACTGTCTTCTCAAGGGAAACCTTGCCATTTATTTTCTTCACATCTCCCACAGAAATTAGCCAGTTCGGTTTCGTTCAATCCTAATGGGGTTGGATCTTTCAGTTAAAAAAGCACAACCTAAAACATCCTCACAAACACACCAGCAGGGTAAGATGTGTGGGGTGTGGCCATTTTCCCAGAAGAAAACACCAACCTAGGAATGTTCTAACCGTCCTTTTCCTGTTGATATATTTGCATGATAATTGATGGACTAAACTCTCCACTAAAAGGGTGTGGGGCGGGGGCAAAGAGGGGGCGAAACACCAGACATCCTCTGTGTAACACTGCATATCAAACTGACATCCTGCTGTACAGTGTACACATGCATGCTTCAGGTATTACCTTTTAGCAACATGGACTTCAAGACCAGAACTAGTGACTTAAGACCTCTTTTGCTGATAATCTGGAGTATTTTCACGGACTAGTGATCCCGGAAAGAGACCTGGAACAGTCACATTTGAAAACACGGATAGCTAGCAATGCCTGGTACCAATGCCAGAGACTACCTTGGGGCATGGCCAGGCCTGTGTTGCATTGGTTTTCTTACCAGGGCATTCTGTAGGTTTGATCAGTTTCCCATCTATGTAAAATAAACACTCAACACTGGCTTGCTTCCCAGTCTTAAGTGGAGATAAATAATGACTGCAAAATATTCAAAAACAGATGTTTTTAAAACTACAGCTGGAAAATGTGGAGTCAGAAGTGCCCTCTAAGGGCAGCAATAGGTTAAATACAGGGAGGGGGACAAATGAACAGTGCAGGACCTCTTTTATGAAGAGCAATAAAGATATAGTAGCTACCTTTAACTGCAGACCCCTAAAGGCTCTCCGCTTGTTGGCATCCATCAGCCCTCTAATAAGCATCAGTGACAAACTAGGTGTGTGTGTGTTTGTGTGTGTTTTCAAGAGAGCTGGCGGCAGCAGCATTCAGTTCAATGACTTTGCCTTCTCAAACCAGCAAAATTCCAGCCTCAGATGTTTACCATACCTGCTTCAAGGGCATTCATTAGGACCGACAGCCTGCGTGAGTGAAATCTGGCTGTGAGAGGAGTCTCTCTGCATCTCCCAATTCATTTCTCCTGCCAACAAGAGATGCTGAATGCCTTCCAAATTAAAGCTTAGATCCGACATGATGAGCAGGAAGGATCTGTGTTGAAACACATCAGATACGCTCTTGGAGAGTGTGTCACCATCTATTGACTTTACTAGAGAAATTGGGGGGGGGGTGAGGCAAAGAAGAAAGGAGGCAGTGTGTGCGCACCAGCGCTCTGAGCGGGTGGGAACGAATATATTTCGTTCATGAGACAGTTGTAAACAGATGATAATAATCATGCTGAATAAAACTGCAAGGTGAAAATTACTCACATTTCCCACGAAGAAGCCAAGTGGGTCTGGATTATTATGTGAAGGGGCAATTTCTTACCCGAAAATTAGGTTTCTGTGACTCAGACCTGCAAGTCTATTGTGATGGGTTACTCATTCCATCAGCTGCCATTCAAAAATGCAGAAGCCGCTAATAGGAAGGTCCAATTCCTGCAACTTTCTTTTCAGATCTGACCTCAAACTGTTGGCTAAATGTAGGCAATAAAATTGATGGCTGCAGAGCTCCCAAGGCCACAGGTATCAAAGGACACTTCAGTCTGGCTGCTAACCTGTGCACACCAATTCTCCTTCTGCAAAACTCTTTGTCTAAGTGTAGACTAGCAGGAACCCTTTAAGCCCAGTTCATCAATCCAGTTTTGAACAGTATGCTTTGGGCTCGCAATAACCTGCATAGCCAGCGGTTCTATTGCTCTATGATACATGCTAAACAGCTAAAAAAAGGTTTAGGTGCTGCTGCTGCTGCTGACTTTTATAGAATAAAAACTGCTCTACCACGTTGC
Source organism: Heloderma suspectum (assembly GCF_057233095.1). Taxonomy (NCBI): domain Eukaryota; kingdom Metazoa; phylum Chordata; class Lepidosauria; order Squamata; family Helodermatidae; genus Heloderma; species Heloderma suspectum. Next base: position 3,032,824 of record NC_139463.1, on the reverse strand, counting down.
CCTCATTAACGAACCTGTGCACCTGATGAAGTGGCCTCCAGTCCATGAAAGCTCCCTTTATCAGTCATTAAAATGCCACAAGAGATTTTGTTGTGGCATACAGCAGTATTATTCCTGTTTTACAGGTGGAGAAACACATGCCGTTGCGGGAGGGAACCTGTTTAGGCCACCCTATAACAGTGGATCTGTTCAAGAATTTGAGTTCAGATTTCATACATCAAATCGGAATACACTATCAACTTGGACAACTGGACAGAGATGGGGAACTGGATACCAATCTGGTTCTGGGACACACAGGCTTGTGGTTTTTTTGCTAGTCTAGTGCAAAAGTAAGGGAAGTATTTGCATACATGCATGTGATGGCACCAAGATTCTAGACCCCGGCACTACTTTCAGACTAGTGCTAGATGCTTTCTAGCTTTGGGATTCAGAGCCTTACAATTTTAAGATTTCAGTCTCAGCAAACAGGGAATGGAGGAGGATTTGGTGGCCAAAGGGGGCAGAAGCATGCTGAATGAAGGCCCTTTCTTCAGGAGCATATCCCACTACATACACTGCTTATTCTTAGCAACAATACATAAGCAAAAAGGGATGATCCCCAAGAGACTGAATGCAACACACCTCAACTGGACCAACTTGCTTCTACACCATTTGTTTGGTGTTTACAGAAATGCAGGTTTTAGTCTCAAAGCGTCCACAAAAAACAGATTCGATAGAAATGAAAAGGGTGGGTAGGGGGAACCTAAACAACTAGAATACGTTCTCCGGTTTTGCAAGCCTAAGATCTGATGGCTATATACAAAACCGATCTCCCAAAGTTCATCTTGTGCTAACATTTGTACTTTCAGCTTTAATGGGTACCACTCATCCCAACCTCCCCCACAATGATCTAATTTTAAAGGAAATTAATGTGACAAAAGGGCACTTATTTCCTTGTCAGTTCTTTTGCTTGCAAATGTAACTCAATTCTGCTAAATTCCCATTAAAAGCAAGTTCACGTTAAGAGCATTACTTGCTTTAATTGCAAGTTCCCCAAGAACATTTCTTTAAACTGTTTGGACAACTTTTGCCACTGTTGCTTGTTAAGAACACTACTTGCTACCCACTCAGACTGAAAGCCTTCTTATTGTCTTTACATGATCAGGGATATTCAAGACTGTTCAGGATGCTCTAGCTACAATGTGTATGCAGTCCAGAGAAAAGTTAGCTGTGCTCTGACTATATTTACGTAATGACTTATACCATCTCAGCACAGCTTAAAAAACCCTAAGGGGAGCTTAAAAAACATAAAATCAATAAGAGATCATTTCCATAAAATTCAACACATTAAACAGTAACAGCAGCATCATAAAAGTCCGTAGTTATCACTGAAATCCACGGGTCTTTACACACAGTTAAGCATTCAGATCCCATTGATTGCAATGTGATTTTGACACACTAACCTTCTTCCAGATTATGCTTGTAGTTTTTAATCACCTCCCCATGCCTTTTGCTCATTACATTACTGTTTGTATGCAGTGAAGTCCACACGACCTGCTTATGCATACCTGAGGCAGAACAGAGGTGCTGCTAGCCAAGGTAAGCCTGGGATGGCCTGTACCACCCCATTCCACTCTAGTGCCACCCCAAATTCTGCACCATTGATTTCATTCCTCTGTGCCCCCAGCCTCTGTGGCAGCAGCCCCATCCAGGGCCAGCCCTTCTAGGAGGCAGGGTGAAGCAACCTGTTTCAGGCAGGCAGCACTACAAGAGGGGGATATATGGAGGCAGAAAGTGATGTCTGAATGGTGCAGCCAGACTTTTTAAAGTGCTGACCCCAAACGAGGATGGTGGGGTGGGCATTTGCACTCTGCTTCAGGCAGCACTGGCCCCTTCATGATTCAGCTGCCTGAGTTGTGTTGGGTCAAGCCAAAAAAAAATACCACCACCAGCCTGGTAAACACAAATTTATTCCCCCACCCCTCCCCTCCTGTGGATAGCTCTCTCATCTCTGGAGCTTCCTAAAACCACCTCTGGTTTAAGAACAGGCGAAGCAAAGGGTACTTTGGATTGGAGTTGGTGACATTTTTAAGTGTCTTAGCCAGTGTGCCATGGGCAGTACCCAGTACAGCCACTGAGCCTCTGCTCATTCTGTTGTGCCTGTGGGACCAACTGTTAGTCCAAGACAAATTAATGCTTCCTTAAAGCAACCCTGGAAGCAAGCGGATATGCTCATGTACAAAATGGAACAGGTCAGCAGATCCCCCTTCTGTGAGCTCCGCTGACTTGGCATGTTCCGAAAATGAGAGTTTTTGTTTGCTTCAGGGACCACTAGCTTCCCGTTGCACTAGCGGTGTGTCCTGCTAGTGCACGGGCAGCACTGGATAATGCCCCATGTGTGTGTTAATATTCTATCAGATACACTGCAGTCTCCCAGACTTGACGCTGTGTGTGTCAAGTTCAGACAACTTGAAGTTGTACTAAAATTGCTCAGAAGAAGGGATGTCAGAGAAATCCGCTGCGGATTCAAATGAGGCGGGATTCCAAAGAATCCAGCCTCTGGAATCCACGGAGGATCGGCCCCACTTACCTCCGTTCCAGGAGGATCCCGCACAGAACGGCTCCGGCTGCTTGCTCCTGGACCTGTCCTGTTCGTCTCTGCACCGATCGCCATTTTTTTTTTTTAAATGGCAATCGGCAGGATGTGCCCACAGACTTATACACAAAATAGAGCTGTGAATCTTGCGTATAAGTCTATGGACACATCCTGCCAATCGCCTTAAAAAAAAATGGCGATCAGCACGTAGGAGAACAGGACGGGTCCAGCAGGTAAGCGGCCCTCAAGCTGGGCGGCTCCACGGAATCTCTGCAGAGTGGAGCTGCTCCGGAGGATTCTGGGGGGGAGGGAGGAACGGATCGCCTCCCCCCCAGGCGGATTCCCCACTGGAACAGACAGCGGGGAATCCGTAGCACCCCTACTCAGAAGTGCCTTCAACCATTTCTCAATTATTCATAATAAAATGTTTTCATGTTTCAACCTGGAATGGAAGAGGAAAGTGCTCAGCTTTTCCAGGGGATCTTTCCCTCTTTTACCCCTTGAATGAATAAAAATAAATAAGACTGAAGGGAGTTAAGGAGCTATTCTCGCATGGTAAGTCAACGCGGATCCACGCTTGTAGAGTGGAGTCATGGTCTTCCTAAGAGCAGATGAAGATACTAAAAATAGTACACACTTCCTGATTCCAGCAACTGAATGTTCACAGCATGTTCAGACAGTGCACGCTGCCTGTTTAATCCTAATGGGACAGTAGCAGTATGAAGTTACTGGGAGCTTCCTGGAGTTTAATCCTTCATCTTGCTCACAGAACTGGCCCCTGCTATGAGGAAAAGCGAAATGGCAGATTTTAGGTATAATTAAGGCTGACACTGTAGTAGCTCGACAGATCTGATCCATGGGACACAATCTGCCAGGAGGTTCTCTAGCACATGCCCCATCGAAATGAGCAGGATACATCAGTGGTTTTGCACAAGACCTCCTATTCATTTAATACAGCCCTTTGTGGGGGAACTTCCCAGCAGACTGTGCCCCATGTTAATTAAGGAGGGATGCCATTTGGGCTTCCTGCCCCTCGGACCACCCCTCTTGCTTGCAGCGCTCCTCCTCCCCCATGGCCGCCCACCAGCTCCGCGAGAGCCCTCGTTCTACTTATGCACTTCCCAACCGCATCACCATTAATCCACATAGCTTTCTCTGCCACAATTGTCCATTACCAGTATCAAACCATATCAAGTTCAGATTTATGACCCATCAGTCGTGTTGTGATTAGGTGTCATCCCTGTCTTTCTATTTCTCTGATATTGATAGATAATATTCTACGGCAGTGCATCGTCTGCCCTTTCAAAGGTTACAGTCAGTAGATATTCCAAATCAATATGGATCTTATCTGTCAAACCACAAGAAAAACACAGCAAACGAGATTCACCCCAATGCATGTAGACGGACCAAACAAAAGCAGTCAGCACAGCACTGGAGGGCTGTGAGTTCACGCAACACCATTCTGCTCTGCAAGTCTGACTGCCTGGTTCTTGACTTTTGTTTCTAACTAGAAGACAAGAAAGATGTTTTATAGTGGCTGACAAGCTCATGTCGTTCAATAACATTAACAAAATATGCAGTTCAGGTTTTAACCTCCTATTCGTAACCATTACAACATTTGCTAAGTTAGGAAAGGTATGAAAGGAATATATGTTCCTACTGACTCAGGGAAGAAAAATCTGAATCTCTAGAATATTCTGTTCCAAACCGAAGGAGGAGACAAAGGAAAAGTTGCCTTCCTGCAGCCAACTTTCCCTACCACGGTACCAGGAGCTGCTGCTGTAAAGCTGTGACTTTAGTGGGAGACAAAACTAAGCCTGTCCCAAGCAATTTCTTCTTCTGCTAGAAAAAAAAACAGTCAATAGCACAAGAGCAGATCGGATAAACTTCAAGCATGTTCACCACCAGACACCTAGTCTCTTGGCCCAAAGACACTTCCCATTAACAGGCACAGCAGCAAGCCACAAGAGTCATCCCATGAGTAAGTCCTGTATCTGAAAATAGAATCATAGAATAATAGGGTTGGAAGCGGCCTATATCCCTAATTATCTTTGTTGCTCTCCTCTGAACCTTTTCCAGTTTGTCTGCACTCTTCTTAAAAGTGCGGTGCCCAGAACTGGACACAGCACTCCAGATGAGGCCTAACCAGTGCTGAGTAGAGGGGAACTAGTACTTCAGGTGATTTGGAAGCTATACTTCTATTTATACAGTCCCAAATAGCATTTGCCTTTTTTGCAGCCACATCACATTGTTGGCTCACATTCAGGTTGTGATCTACAACAATTCCGAGATCCTTCTCGCTTGTAGTGCTGTTGAGCCAAGTATTCCCCATCTTGTAACTGGGCATTTGGTTTCTTATTCCTAAGTGCAGAACTTGGCATTTATCCCTATTAAATGTCATTCTGTTGTTTTCTGCCAGCCAGATCACTTTGAAATAAATCTTGTTAAACTTGGTTTAAACGTATCACCAGCCAGATAGGGACACTCATATGACTCAGTGCTACTTAGACCTGATTAGTACATGGAAATGTAAGCAAGGATGTAAAGCTCAGTGAAGAGTATCTGTAGAAGACTTCCCAATACATGCATAGATCATCATTTGGACTTCAACGACATGTTCAGATGGGGGAAAATAGTTATTTCAGTCTAACAAACCTAACTCCTGCCCTGTTCTCAGTGAAGGAGTGCTTAAAATGAGGAGGGGGGAGAAGAGTACAATTCTCCTTTGCACCTGAATGGTTCATGTGAACCGTACTAGAGTAGGGAGCCCATTCCATCACACTCCCTTCCAGGTTGCTGCCATTCACCACAGAAAGGGGCATTACTCCCCTTATATTTTACTTCATAACCCCAAGAAAGCACAGAGTATCTTCCCATAATGCTGCTAAACATGAACCGCACTGTGCAAAATAACTTCCTCTAATATCAAACTCAAATGGTGAATGCCAACAGGACTGCAGGGCCACTGAGAAAGGGGGGGGGTCAGCATACTTGGGAGCCCTAGGATTTGTAGAGGTACAGAAAGCAAAACAACTAAGGGGGCAAGACCCCTCCCTCCCCACATTTTCTATATGTAATATACATATTATACAAGTGGAACCTGTAACAAAATGTTGCAGCGTGGAATGTGCCAGTTCAGGATGACACCCAACCATGTCCCAACCCAACTTACGCCCCCACCTCCCCACCCCAGTTTTCTGGCAACACTGTCTGTATCATGGAAGTTATCTAACATAAAACCTGGTCATAATAGCAGAAGGGATCTGCCAAAACATAATCTTGGAATGGAGAATAGGACACCCCACAGGAGGAGTGGGGTCTGGAAAACATCAGCTGCCCTCTTCAGCCTACCACCAACCTCTTTGTTGTTTTTTTAATGCAATGTTCATTAGAATCAATGTTCTTCTATTAACACTGCTCTAACTCAGATCACTTATCTGCATTTTATCCCTGAGCGACATTGCTTGAGTGATCTATGCTGTCAGCATAGATCTCAACGTGGGAGAATGTGCTACAGTGGGAGTTAAACACACACAAACACACACTGGATTTGTCAGTCACAACGTGTTTTTATAGCAGCTGAAGGCTGCTTCATGGAGCCTGCAGGTGAGGAGAGGCGGTGTAGCTGACATATTCAGTTTTCATGGACAATAAGAGCACTCAATGTGTTTACATTATTAGAACAAATTTGTTTAATGGCACATTCCAAGCACTGTATTCATTTCCATATTTGTCACATCATGCGAACGCTGCAGCAGTTAGTGGTGTGTTTTTTTTCAAAAGAGTAACATGGCCTGGGGGTGGACAAGAGAGGAAGGACAGGGATTTGTATGTGCAGGTTTAAGGTCCGTGCAGCATCACCTTCATTTTTCCTCCAGAATTGAAAGGTCTGGCAGCTGTGTCAGCTCCCCGCTTGTGGGGATATAGCTTAATGAGAAGGTTTGTCAAGCTGGCCCCTTCGCCATCCATTCTGAATCCCCAACTTGGCCTTGTCAAGGAAGCCACCTGAGCCACAAAACACAACTGTGCCATAATATTATTCTCCAAAAGGCAGAAACACAAATCAACACTGAACAACCTTAAAGAGAATGCTGTCTTACTCCACGCTGTTTCCTATGATGTCCCTTCCCTTCAGAGGGGTTTGTAGGATGGATCATACATACAACTCTACAGAGGACTGTCCTCTAGGGATGTACGAATCCCCTTACCTTGTTCCAGTCCGGGGCATCCGCGGTGGGGGGAAGGCGATCCGTCCCTCCCCCCGGAATCCTCCCTAGCCGGCTCTGCTCTGCGGCAAGGCCGCAGAGCCGCCAGCCAGGGCCAGCCACAGCCGGACTGCCGGCCACTGCGGCCGCAAATGGTGGCCGTTGCAGCGGCCGCCATTTGTGTCCTTGCATTAAGCCATGATAGGCTACGTAAGTATTTACATAGCCTATCACGGCAAAAGGCAGGGACAACATTTGCGTCCCTGTCTTTTGGCGTGATAGGCTACATAAATACTTACGTAGCCTACTATGGCAAAGAGCAGGGGTGCAAATGGTGTAGCAGCCGCCATTTGCGCCCCTGCTCTTTGCTGTGATAGGCTACGTTAAGTATTTATGTAGCCCATCACGGCCTAATGCAAGAACACAAATGGTGGCCGCTATGATGGCTGCCATTTGCGGCCGCAGCAGCCTGGCAGCGGCCGGAAGAAGAGCCGGAGCCGCCACCGCATCCGCCACCAGGTAGGTCTGTTCTGGGGGGGGGGTGTTCGGGGGTGGCGGGTGGGGAAGGCCGTTCCGCCACGGATTTCTGGGGGCTGGATTCTAAAGAATCCGGCTTCACTGGAGTCTGTGGCGGAATTCTCCAACATCCCTACTGTCCTCTTTCTGATGGGGTGTCCATCCCGAGTCTGGTTTAAAGATAAAAGAACAACAGGGGCCTTGAAGCTGCCCATCAACAGGTTGCACCTGGATAGCAGACTAAGCAGAAGACACACAAGTCACTGGTCCCTGTCTTCCCCATTATGGCGTGGTGTAGCACTTTCCTATTTAGGATGTAGTAATGATTTCCAATTACAATGCATCTATATCTATAAATGAGCACATTTTATGCAAATGGACAGACTGCTTACCCGTAACTGTAGTTCTTTGAGTGGTCATCTGTGCATTCACATCTGTGGGTTCTGCACCTGCGCAGAGCTCCACTGAAACTTTCTAGAGCTGAGATTTTTAGACAGGAAGACCATCTTCCCCCTCTACTGTGCATGTCTAGGGCAGTGGTCCCACCTTTCCACTCAGTTTCTCCGAGGATGCCGCAGGGACAGCCCTAAATTGAGAGGACTGGTGAAAACACATCAAGGCACTTGGAGGAGATGAGCACTCGAAGAACGACAGTTCCAAGTAAGAAACCTGTGCAAATTCTGTGTAAGAATCCTCCTTCATGGTTTCTGTGCATCTAACACATATGCGTGAGTAGCCAACTGACTTACTGAAGGAGGTGGGAACAGGTGGGCAAGTCAGTATAGAGGCTGACACTGCACATCTGAAGGAGGTGTCCCTTCATGCGCAAACAATGAGACAGTAATATTTGAAGAATGTCGTGGGCTGTGACCAGGTGGCAGCCTTATATAATTCCTCAAGAGGAACGCCCCTTGAAAAGGCAACTGAGGAAACAACAGCCCTGGTGGAATGTGCCCGTACCAACTGCAGTATGAAGTCAAGCCAGAGCAAAGTTTAATGATTTCCAAAACCCAAACGGAAAGGCGCTGAGTTGAGACAGCAAGTCCTTTATTTTTGCTCCCATACCAGATGAGTTTCTGAGTCTTCTGAAACAAGGATGTTTGATGAAGATAGAAAGCAAGAGCCTTCTGTACATCTAAAGTGTGACAAGAGGACTCCAAAGATGACATCCTGATTCAAATGAAAAGATAAAACAACCTTGGTCAGAAAGGTCTGGTCTGGGGACCCCTTCGTCTATATGGAGAACAGTGAACATGGGATCAGACCTAAGAGGCGCTAGTTCACTTGCTTGATGTCCGGACATTATGGCAACAAGGAAGAGCACTTTAAAGATGAGCAGTCTAAAGTCAGATGTGGCAAGGGGTTTGAATGTGTTGGACAACAAAGTAGTCAGAACTACTGACAGATTCCAGGTAGGAATTGGCCTGGAGACTGGTGGGTCCTCAAAGATTCTTCAGACCCTTGAGAAATGTTGAACCGTAGGATGGGAGAGCAACCTATGTCCCTAGATCTTACAATGGAACACAGACAGTGCTACCAGATAAACTTGGAGAGACAATAGGGCAAACTTGTCACAAGGTTTTAATCTGAACTGGAGAACCTAATTAAGAGAACACGTAACAGGATCAACCAAAACAGGTGCTGCATGTGACTGAAACCCCTGGCATTTGACAACTACAATTGATGGATCCTGGGCTTCCGAGCTGCTTCTAAAATTCTGTCCAGAGGAACAGTCGATGAGGACAAATTCGCCAAACCATCAGTCACAGGGAATTAAGACCCAGGTGCTGCACCTGTCCGTTCTGGTGAGTGAGGAGTGAGGTATTTTGGCTCCTGATAATAGGGACAGCAGCATGGCAAACCATGGTTGCCTGGGCCACCATGGGGCGACAAGGATGATGTCTGCACTGCAATGCCTGATCTTCACCAGTATCCTTGTAATGAGGGGAATTGGGGGGGAATGCATACAGAAGGGTGGAGTCCCAATGATACAGGAAGGCAACACCCATGCAGTGGCGATCAGCACACACTCTGCTGCAAAAATGGACATGTTGGGAGTTTGCACTGGTAGTGAAAAGGCTGACTTAAGGGGTGCCACATCGGTGAAAAAGGACTGGATATGATGGAGTGGTCCAACATCTATTTGTGCCAGGTCCCTTTTATCTGGCTTAGTATGTCAGCCAAGATGTTCTCTGATAAACAGTGCACAGTTCTATTCCTCAAGCTATAGCCCATTCCCAGAGGTCTAGGAGCAAATAAGAGTGTTTGGCTGGGTACCACCACCCTTGCTTGTTTATGTACCAAACAGTAGTGGTGTTGTATGATGTACAACCCAGTTTTTGGACAATGTCCTTGAAAGCAACCAGAGTTTGGAGACCTTCATTAGTTCCAGGGTACTGATGTGGTGTCATTTTTCCTCCAGGAACCATAGAGTGCAGACTTGATATGGGTCACAACGGGCTACCCATCCATTGGTAGTCACTATCTGGGAGGGATGTCCATGCCGGGAAACCTCTATGAAGGTTCTATGGGACCATCCACCAATGGAGGGAATGATGGACCGAATTTGGTAGTAGGAGTTGATTCGAGATGAGTGTCATGCCCTACCTGGAGGAGGATTCATCTGAGGAAGAGGAGGAGGAGAGCCAGGACAATGGGCTCCAGCCAGAGGTAAGCAAGGAACAGGAGGCTTTGGCTGACAGTCCTCCCCTGGAAACATTAGAGGAGCAACCTGGCCCCTCTTGAGCAGTTCCTGAATTTCCCCAAATGCTGGAAGCAGAACCTGAGTTGATCTATCCCTCTGAATGGCGTAGAATCAGATGTGAGCAGCAAAAGAACAAAGCAAGTCACAGAGTGGGGCCTCCTTTAAAAGCAACATGCTGACCTAATTAGCCAGCTGTGCTGATTAACAACCAGCTATAAATTCAGCCCCGCCGACGCCAGCTCTCTGCTGCAAACAACAATGCCTTAACCTCGTCTTTGCATTCCAAGATACCAGATCTGACAGGCTTCTAGACCCTTGGCTACCCATCTGGACAACACTTTTGGATACCCCTCTGATTGGCCTTGACGTTTGATAAAATGGACTCTTGTAAACTGACCTTTGGACTGCTTTGACCTTGCCTCTGCCTGCAAAGCCTCCTCGGAAGCCCTGTGTATGACTTTGGACTGAACTGGTTGCTCTCTCACTGCTTCTCCTGGGATGATCTATGCCTTGCCCAAGCCCTTGTCTGCGTTGAAACAGGACAATGAGCCCTGCACAGGCCAAAAAGTGGTTAGGAACTATGCCTGAAGTATCTGTATGTGAAGCCTCATGAATGGGGTGACAGAGGTGGTCGCTGCCATTAAGTGTAAGTAGGTGCCGGATGGCAGAAACAGAGATCAAAATCCTGGAAGCAACAAAGCATGCCATCAACAAAAGGGTGACCATCCTTTCTGATGGGAGGAAGGCTCAGACACTTTCCAGGTCCAAAATGGCCCCAGTGTATTGAACCTGAGTGGTTAAGACCAGGTGAGATTTGGAGACACTGACACTTAATCCTAGGTTGGAAAGAAGATGAGCATCAAAGAGTGAACAAGATGGTGCCACAATGTGCCAATCATCAATATTAGGAATACTGTGATGCCCTATAGCCAAAGGTGGGTGGCAACCATGGCCATACACTTAGTGAAAACCCTAGGGGTGGTGGCAAGGCCCAACAGCAATACTTGAAACTGGTACCACTGTTCATTAATGGCAAATCTCAGGTAACAACAGTGGGATGGGAGAATTGAGATGTGAAAATACATGTCTTTAAGATCCATGGAAGCAAACCAGTCTGGAGCAGGGGAAGTGAGGGTTACCATTCGGAATTTCTTTGGATGGAGTTAAGGTCCCTAAAGTCTAGGATGGGTCGGAGGCCCTCATCCTTTTTCAGGACATGAACCCTAAGGAGGTTCACTGGGGTTCACTCTCTCAATACTTCCTTTCTGTAGCAGTGAGGTAACATCGTCACCCGAAAAGGGGGAAAAGGTTGTGATCCTCAGGGAGCCCAAAGGAAGCAAAATTTTGTTTTGTATCCATACTGTACAATGGCAAGAACCCATTTGTCAGTAGTGTGGTACCTATTCAGACAGAAGCTGAAAGCGCAGGGGGTGGGCTCCCCCTTGTTAGAGTGTGAAGGGTCAAAGGTGCTGCTTTATTTATTTATTACATTTATATCCCACCTTTTTTCCTCCTTAAGGAACTCAAGGTGGCGTGCATAATCCTCCTCTCTCCATTTTATCCCCACAACAACCCTGTGAGGTAGGTTGGCCTGAGAGTCTGTGATTGGATCAAAGAGACCCAGTGAGCTTCCATGGCTGAGTGAGGGCTAGAAATCAGATCTCCTGACTCCCAGTCCAACACTCTAGCCACTACACCACACTGGCTCTCTTTTGTCCATCACCCAGTGAGTGATGTGGCTGCTATCAGTATCAAGGGGAGGTGAAGGCTCTTTTAGATTGCCAAGAACTGCTCCTATGGAAGGAATGTATCCAGAGTTGTATCTAGACTGCTTTTGGATACTGCTTCAAGATCTGGGGAATGAATAGAAGGGTATCAGTGCAAACCCAACAACCCATCTTCTTTGTGGAGGTCTTTATTTTATACATGTGGTATCCTCTGTAGCTGAGTTGAACCAGACTAGTTCATCAAAGGGCGTGCCATCAATGTGGGATCAAGCCCCATTGGTGAGCCCAGCAGAAAGTAGCCATGCGTGTCTGAGTAAAGCGATTGCCACGCCATAGATTTTGATCCGCAGTTCACCATGTCCTTAGCAGTGTTCACTTGCTGTTTAGCTAAGTTAATGGCTTCAGTCTTGAAGAAGCTGGAGATTTATCTTTTACTGTCTGGTAAATATTCAAGTAGAGAGGCAGTCATTTGCCACAGGTAAATTTGGTATCAAGAAAAACAGGCTTGATAGCTTGCTATACAAAATGCTAGAGCTGCAGTAAAGTCACTCTTGCAGCCCATTGTGTCCTACTTGCAACCCTCTTGACTGGTTGGCGTGGAGTGAGGGGCTTCAATGATGCTTTATTGGCAGACTCTACAATGATGGATGTAGGTGCAGGGTGTTGAAAAAGGAAAGTGCAACCTTCCAGTTGGATTCGATATAGGTTCTCCATCCTCTTTGATGTTGGAAGAGCAGAGGAGGGCTTTTTACAGGATTCTCTGGCAGCCCTGAAGAAAGAGGAGAGAGCTGGTAAGGCCACAAGACCTTATGAAGTTACTGTTCCGTGTAAGGATGGTTGTCTTCCGCTGGGGCTGGTGGGGAACAGCTCTTTGCTCCCTGGTCAGAGGAGGAAGTGGATGGTTGAGCTGATTCTGAGTCAGATTCCAACAGATAGTCTTCTGGATTGAATTCCAGCTGCGTTGGTGGTTCTAGTGGTTTGGTATGCTTGATTTTACAGTTTGAGAGGCATGAGTTGAGCCTGTGGTAGTCATGCTGTGAGGGACATGTAGCATGGCTGGAGCAGATGGTACTACTATAGGGATGGCAGAGAATTTCTCCACGAATCTTCGGGAGGCCGAGTGCCGAGGCATTCGGCCCCCCGAAAGTGTTGGGGAAATTCTCCGCCGGCCCCCCGCCCCCCCCCCGGGATGGGACTTACCATGGCCAAATGTCCCTCCCGGCAGCGGGTCCCGGCGGCGTTTCGTTGGGGGCGGCGGCCGGTCTCCCGACCGGCTGCTGCCGCCGCCATTACAAAATAAAAAAGTAAAAAAACAAAAAACCCCACACACCCGTGATAGACTACATGATGATTTACGTAGCCTATCACGGCTAGATTTCCAAAGTCAGCCGTGATAGGCTACGTAAATCGTCACATAGCCTATCACGAGTGACTTTGGAAAAGAAAAAGAAAAAAGCGCGTACGCAAATGGCGGCGGCCCATGGGCGCCGCCATTTGCGTTCCTTATTTTGGCACGTCTAGTCTACGTAAAGATTTACGTAGACTAAGGCGAAAATAAGGGCAACGCAAATAGCGTTCCCTTATTTTCGCCGTAGTCTACGTAAATCTTTACATAGACTAGACGTGCCAAAATAAGGAACGCAAATGGCGGCGCCCATGGGCTGCCGCCATTTGCGTACGCGTTTTTTTTCCCCAAAGTCACCCGTGATAGGCTATGTGACGATTAACGTAGCCTATCACGGCTGACTTTGGAAATCTAGCCGTGATAGGCTACGTTAATCGTTACGTAGCCTATCATGGTTTTTTTTTCCCCCCTCACTTTTTCTTTCACGGCTGGGGAGATGGGGCGCTTCTCCCCGGCCTGAATTTCGGCCGGGCGAGGCAGGGCACCTCCCCCCCGGCCTGAATTTCAGCCGGGCGAGGCGGGGCGCCTCCCCCACCTCGCCTGAACTTCAGCGGGAGAAGCGAAGCGCCTCCCCCCCACCATGAAGCAAGCTGCGGGACAAGGTAAGTCCCTTTCGTACATCCCTAGTACTACAGTGACAGATACTACCAGAGCCGCAGGGAGTGCCAAGAATAGCATGAATAACCACCACCTGGGTTGTTGTGTCATCCGAACCCGGGCAACATGACTTTCTGGAGGGTTAACAAAACTCAAATAACCCATGAATTGTTGTTGGGTTATTTGCGGGTTGTTTTAACCCTCCAACAAGTGGTCCCGTCCAGGTTTGGACAACAGGACAAGCCATGAGCAGGCAGTGATGATTCAAATCATGCCTGGCACATGCCATAGCTTAATCATGGCTTGTTTAAGCCATGGTGATCATGTGAACTGGCCCACTATGTAAAACTGAAAACATTTCCACCCCAGGTTGTAACAGGCTAATTTATAGAATCACAAATATAACCCGTTTCTTGAGCATTTTTAACATTAATAAGTTTGATAGATGTTACTGACAGTACATCCTTTCCAGCTTCCTAATTTTTCAAAACACAAGTATCTTCATTTCAAATAACATTATGAGATGGAATACTGATAAAATACAGGTTGCCTTAAAGAAAAAAAGAGAGAGGGTGATTCTTCTTTAACTCTCTCCAGATAGAGATTGCTTATAAACGTGTTCCTTTTTGTCAATACTCCATTATAGCTTTTTTAAAAATATGAAAATAGAATCACCCAAAGCGCAGAAAAAAATTCAAAATGAAGCTACAATGTAAGTTGACATACCATCGGTACCTCATGACAGGACGTGTGAGAAGTGTTCAGTGAATGCCCCTCATTTGTCCACATACGTTAGGAGGCTTTTAGGGGGAGAGACAGAGCACAAGAACACCGACTTGAGTAGGGTGTTGTTTATTTCTTAATTTTATTTATGTGTTTTAATCAATTTGCCTCTTTCATTATAATTTTGTATTTTATCTTGTATTTTATTGTTAGCCACCTTGAGAAATATTTGTAGTGAAAAGATGGGAGACACAGTTAATACATGAATAAAAATAAATAAATCTTGCTTTCCCACAAGCGAAAGAGGACGTGCACACAATGTTTGCACCCTGATCTGCGGCAATACTGTCTTTCTGTGTTAAGGTGAAACTTCTCCACAGCAGCTGCATCGTCTAGGTGCCCCACATTCTCTGAACGACACAGTAGGCATTTCATTGCTGATGGCGACACCTCCCTCAGAATTATACAAGCAAGTGGACTTGTTAGGATGCCGCAGAGCCTCCCTGGGGCTCTATTGCATAGCAATGGTAAAAGGGGAAGAATGCGCATGCCAGTCAAACAGATCCATGATTAAAACCTACCAATTTTAATTTCTAATGAACCGAACACCAAGAGCACAGGAGAACCTCTTGCACTAGATTAACTGAAACGCATTAGCATTCCGCTGGCTCATTTGGCAATGCGACCCAAGTACCTTTCCTTGAATACAGATGGATATTGCTTCAAATTCAAGGTTCCAAATATTTGGCTGTGTTGTCAACACCCTTGCTTTGCAAGGTAATGCCCTGTAAAGCTCCCACTGAGTTCTGAACCAGGTAAGCCTAACAAAGGCAATTCACCTGTTTTGATTTTCACAGATAGACTGATCAATGAATATGAACATCGCACAGTGCTTTCAGAATACTAAGTGCTGGTACAAAGAGACCATGTCAGAAGGATCCTTCTTGATTTTCATCAACGTATATTCTGATCAGTATTTGGCAGCCTGTCACATAGGGTTGTGGGCAAAACAGAGTATAACGCACTGGATGCTTCTTTGGCATAATCCATAACGGTATGAATTGAGAGTTCACACAGGGGTGGTGGTGGTAGAAATATTTTGCTCTTAGATCTTTCTTCCTACTTCTTCTGGCATCAGCAAAGTAACTGCTTGTCGGGGGTAGGGGGGAGACTTTCTGGGCGAGTTGCGTTGGCAAAGAGCTGTGCTCTCTGCCTCATCTCTCCTTGAACTGCTTCCTGCAGATGGGTCGATGACAGCCAGACAAAAAATCATTTAGGGCAATGCCAGATGTGTAAATAACATCTGTAGGGCTGCACATACGGCCTAGAACACCATCTTAATAAGCTGAGGAAAACTGTTATGCTGCTCTAATGCCATCCACCAGCCACCCAATTCTTTCTTAACCCAGAGACACTGTTAAATAGCAGCTCAGCTATCACCTTGGAACGAAAGTGACAGAACCCTCTCCAATTTGTACTTCTAGGAGGGGATAACACAGGTACAAACAAAAGCTTGTGTCTGGATACCATATCAGGCTTGGTGATGATGAATAGCAGCCTAAAGGCCAACACATTCATAAGTTTTAAGCGGTTGTTGTGACACAAACTGTCCGGATTTATCCTTATGATAAAGGCTACATAAAGCTACTTTGCTGTGTTTATTATTTTAGAGAGGATGGGGAAATGTTGATTTAGTCCTCCATCTGTCACTGCTGGATTTATAAATGTAGGTAAGAGATCGATGGAAGCACCTTTACATATTAATCTATTCACTACATGTTGCACTATTCCTTTCCTGGCTTCACTATCATGGTGCCTTGGAAAGTGTCAAAAGAAAATTGTTTCAGTAAAGTGGGATCACCCACTCATTGGACCTGTCAGAGAATAGGTGAAAGAAAAGGGTCTGGCAAAGTTTTACAGTGAAATGAAGGGGGCAGCTCCTGCTCAAATGGTGGTCTGTATACACACAATACCCACAGTACCACATAGATAAATCACAGAATAGTACTGCGTGCAAGTGTATAAATGGTACCACCAGCTTCTCAAACATTTGGTGGATACTGGGCTACTTCACATTTCATAGGCTTTTAGACCTACTGTTGTTTTTCCCTCCTGCATGCATGTAGTTACCTTGTACATACCAGGTGGCCGAAAAGTAGGTATACAGTTGTTTAGAATGTTGATGGGAGGGGGAGAGAATGTGTGAGTAAAGATGTGTTGGGGGAATCAGAATGACAGCTGAGAAGAGTGAGTGACAGGGAGTGACAGTTAAATCAGTTAAGTGTAGAAAGTGAGGGGAGTGAGGCCCTTAAGTAGGTATATAGTTGTTTAGTTTTTTTTTTTTTACTGATATTGTGAATGATGGCAGCAAACTTGAGTCAAGAACGAAGAAACTGGATTCTAAAGCAGTACTGGAAGACTGAAAATGCCGAGCGGGTGCGCACAGCGTGGCAAGAAGCATCTAACACTCCTCCAACAACACGTCTGACAATTTATCATCTTAGAGATAAATCTGAAGCAACAGGTGCAGTGGCTAATGCACCAAAATCTGGACGTCCTAGGACGTCTACAACAAAGGAAAATGAGATGAGAGTCGCTCTGACATTTGTGAACAGTCTGAAAAACACGACGTGCATCTAAGCAGCTATCCATACCTAGAACGTCCTTGCAACGCTTAATGCGTAAATTGAAATTGAAGCCGTACCGTCCAAGACTGTTACATGGTCTTCTGGAGGACGACCCAGACCGTCGGTTGCAATTCTGTGAGATGATGCATAACCAAATCTCTAACGAACCAGAACTTCATGATAAGATCATCTGGTCAGATGAGGCTTCTTTCAAGTTGTCAGGCCACATGAACAGGCATAACTGTGTGTATTGGGCAGATGAAAATCCTCATTTGACTATCACATCCCAACTGAAGCATTTATGGACATTGATGCGGACTGGAATTTGTGTTGTACTGTGTGTCACAGTGTTCTGGACAGGTTCGAGGAATGTTGCAACGTTGATGGAATACATTTCGAGCACTTACAAGATTAAACAGTGTTAAACAAATGTAAATCTAATAAACAATGTAATAAAATGCAAATAAACTATACGGCATACCTACTTTTGGGCCACTCTGTATATCTTTACGAGCTGAGGACAGCATTTCATAACTTCAATGAAATACATTCTAGTCCACAAAAGGTTATAGCACAATCATTTGCTAGTTTTTATGTGACTCCTGTTCGTGTTTTCTGTAATAGACCAACAGAGTCTGAAATTCATCACTAATTTTGGAAGTAAGAATATCCAAACTAGAATGGGGAAGATGCATTTCTGGCAGCACTATCGGTGCTAATGATGTCCGAGGGCATAATCCAGAACTCGCTGGAACTACACATTACACAGGGCAGAGCACTACTGAAAATGGTGTCCTGTTCTTTAATTTCCCCAGTCTCCCCCTCTGTAATACATAGTATCATTTATGTAGTGTCACAATCACATCACATGTTCCCTGTGCCAACACCACGTCAGTGCTCTCATCCACAATTAAGGGAACGATCCTATGCCCCTAGAAAGCATCTGAGGGGCCATAGGATAGTTTGGATTCCCAGATCTGAGGTCAGAGACAGCGCCCTGACCTTGGAGCTGGGAATGAGAGCTCCGACTGCCCTCCCCCTCACAGCAGGTGCGGAAAGAACTGTGCTGGCTGCCTCTCCAAGGACAGGAACGCAACCTCAGAGAAGGGGGTAAGCTGTCCTGAGGCCTCTCCAGCTTCCCTCCCTCCCCATCGAAGACACTTTTGCTAGACAGGCAAAAAAGCCCATCTAGTGAAAATGCAGGGCAGGAGGACGGGGAGGTGGAGATCACCTCCACCACTTCTCTCACCCTGTATAGGATGAGCATAAGCCTCCGAGCTCATAGGCTTATGATCGTTGCAATAGGTTTGTGCCTGAAATTATGGAGGAGGGAGATTTTGTTTTGTACTGACCTGGTAAGACAGCCAGGGACCATGTTGTTGGAGGAAGAACAAGAAGAGGAAACAGCAGAAGATCCCTGGTTCAGTCCCTGGCGTCTCCTGGTAGGGCAAGGAAAGAATCCTGCCTGAAACTCTGGAGAGCTTTTGCCCATGAGGATCAACAATACTGAGCTAGATGGACCCATGGTCTTACTCAACACAAGGCAGCTTCCTATGTTTGTATAAAGAGCCATAGAACCCGACGGATCAGAACTGCGCAGTATTTGCACGGACTTTCAAAGTGCAGGTTATCAAACACCAAAAGATGGCTTGCAGGAGAGGAAAACACAATTTGAGGAAGTAAATTTTGCGGTAAAACCATTGCCAGAGGCAAACTGTCAGGTTGTTACTACTCTAGTGTCACTCAATCATTAAAAATTTCAGGACTTGTACATCTTAGTGTCATGTGAGTGAGATTTCTGCAGCATGCAGCAGCAAATAAAAAGGAATAGCTTTCTACAATACAAACACCCAGATGAAGCTGGCATTTCCACTTCCTGTTTGCCAAGAATGCAAAAGACCTCCCCAGAACTAGATAACATCTAGGCTTCAATATGGAAGAATAAGCTAACTTGCACTAAACAAAACTCCATAGAAAGGGAAGATAAGAATGCAGAAGGGACCTAAAATAATACCCTATTCCACATTTTAAAGAACTGGAAACATACAAAATACTTTTGAACAGAGAGGGAGTAAACCCTACACCTCAAAACACCTCAGCCTACCTGTCACCTCCCTTTAGAGGGGAAAACAGGGATGGCAAAGGAAGAGTCTCCTCCTCTCTAGCAGAACCAGAGTACAGCCTCTCCACACATAGAAGACAAGCTAGGGCAGTAGTGGGGAACCTCCGGCCCACGAGGGTCCCCTATCTGGCATGCAAAGGAACACCAGCTTGCACAGGCCATCTCCCTCACCTTTCACTTCCTCCTCACAACTAAGCTGAGGGGGAGATTAAAAGTGAGGGAGCTTTCAATGGAGTCATGCAGCTGCAAGGAACGCTCCTCAAGGCCACACATCTCAGGCGGGAACTTGAGGCCTCATGGGTCAGGGCTTTTCCCACCCTGCATCCCCCCTGATGTGGGAAGGTGCCGGGCAAGCAAAGCCAGCTGGGGCTGATCTGGCGTCCAGAGGAGTGACTCCCCTGGGCCTGGGGCTCAGTCAGAGCTTTGCCTGCCCAGTGTCCTCTCTGACCAGAAAAGGTGAGGGGCAGATGAAGCAGGCAAGGAATTGGCATGCTGACAGTGCCCCCACCCATTTTGGGGAAGTGGCCCTGCCCACTGACAGCATCCAGCCCACAGGGGCAATCCCCACTCGTGATCCCGCCCCTCGGTTAAAAATAGTTCCCCTGCGTTAGGGTCTGGGGGGCAGGGAGAATTACATCCTGCAGGGCTCCAGTAGGTAATCCTTCCCCTATCTAGATCAAAAATACAAAGGAAGGATCCTGCGCTCTGGCTCTTGTTTCTTAAGCTCCGCCCATATAATAGACGGAACTTGGCACTCACAGCCACAAAAACTCACTCCTCATGCATCCCACCCATTTGAAGCTGGAACCACAGAGACTCCTGCGGTATTCTGGCCTGAATTGGACACTGGCTTTTTTGCTGCAAAATAAAACAAAACAGTGGTTACCTTTTGTAAACCCGGTACACCAAACTGTATTTAGTTTTTAATTAAGCCATTACGTTCATATTCTAAGAAGTGTATAGGCCCGGAGGTTTAAATGGCTGTTTTAAACCAAAGTATATGGTAAATGCCTCTTTGCATGCACCACCATTGGATATAATTATGCAACGGGTAAAACATGTGCTACACTAGAAATGTCATTTGGTTTTACAGTTATAAACTCATCAACATTTATCAAAACACTGCCTCAAGAAAAAAAGAAAAAGGAATGGCTACAGCGACAGACTTGCGTTCACGGATGTCTTTGAGAAAGCACGCTGTAAGGCAAAACACCACAGCAAAACCCCCTTCACATTTCATATTCTCATCTCCTCGACGAAATGTTAATTTCCTCTTACAGGTCTGAATGCAGCAAGGGAAGGGAATATTTAACTGACAACACCCTGGGAAGATGGAAGAATCTGTTACTTGAAGAACAGAAGAGAGCATATGAAGTGAAGAGGATCTGGAATTTGTTCACGTGCCCCAGGATAGCAATGTTTTAAACTTGCAGTAATTGGTTCCCATAAGCAAACAGAACTACAATTTGTTTATATGGACCAGAAACCCCAGGGTATGGTTCTCTATGCCCAGGTCATCGTGGGTTTTTCCCCTACTGTGAATTCTGCTTGATCCTGTCTGCTTGAGGTTATGACAGTCACTATGCTGTTTCACAGTCAAGGTGAAAACAGAAATAAGAGCCCTGTATTATTCAGCAATAACTTTCTCATTTTAACTATCTAATAGTTAACCAGATGACTTGTGCAAATAAATCCAAGACACTGATATAATTGTTCCCTCTAATAGAGAACTCACGTGGTTGAGTGCCAATCAGTTTGGAAGTGAAACAGGGACACACAAAAATAAAGGCGCAGTTCTACATATTCAACCCCCCAAGTAGTAAATACATTTGTAAATTAAAATAACATGAACAAAACACCTGTGAGGTTCCAAGACTGAATACTGATGGCAGTGGAAGCTATACAAAGACAAAAGAGGATATTAAGGAATCAGACATTAGGCAGACTGTGAGAGTCTATAAGTTAAGTGAGCAGCTGAGGCATCACAACTACCCATGGGTTGTTTAAACCACAGGTAGTTGGGGCTGCATGGGAGTGAGCGACCGAAATGCCTCCCGACCGCTCACAACTTCTGCTTTGTGTGCTTCGTGAACCTGGAACTCTGAGTTGTTGAGGGAGGAACAACCCAGCGTTTTAAGCCAACAACAAACCATGGGTTGTTTCTCCCTCAACAGCCCAGAGTTCAGGGTTTGCACATCAAGGAGCACAACCTAAGAAGGGCATACTCGGGTTGTATGCTAAATCAAAAACAAAGTAGAATCAGTGAGCAGTCGGGAGGCAGTGTGCTTACTTGCTCCCATATGGCACCAACTACCTATGGTTTAAACAACTAATGGGTAGTCGTGATGTGCAAGCCAGATCACAGTACATTAAGAGTGGCAGTTCGGGGTAGGGGGAGAAAATGGAGGGCAGTAGGACAGAGGTAACTGGGCTGCAAAAACCCCTAACAGCTGAGAGTGAACATGGGCAAGGGGGAGATTAGGGTTGGGGGATGTGTGCTAAGCGTAGAAATGTGAAGGCCTGGAAAAGCCCTGGAAAAAACACATTATCCCCCCCCCCCCCGGACTATTTTTGTTTTTTCTGATGAACTGAAATTGCGCAGCTTTGGATTATGAAATATTTTCTTTTAGAATTTAAGGCAAAGTATTTATATATTGTTACCCAGCCTTTACTCCCCGCAAAATGATTTTTAAAACTATGTAATAAGAACACTTTTATAAAAAGACTAGAGATGTAAAGTGTCTGAAAATAATGAAGCCATGGAAACAATACGTTTTTAATCCTTTCTATAAGATTCACAGCATAGTTAGTTCTTTCATTACTTATTAAAGTTATTGATCTAAAGTCTATTTTACTGATAGACATTTATGCTCGGTTTCCCAGCATATGAGTAGAGTCAGTATTGTGCATTCTTGACCGCTTGGAGTCCTATGTTTCTGATGCTGTAGCAGTCATTTAATATAGTTCTAATCCATTCAGACAACAATTACAAATTTACTATCTGAGTTTACTTTTTAAAAGTTTTAAAATATAGTGATAGTTTTATGAGCAAACTAAGTCATACATAAAATAACTTTGGGAACAGAAAGACTGCTTTATATTCCTAAAGCAGCCCTCCCCAACCTGGTGCTATCTAGATGTTTTGGACTGCTGCCTGAGGCTGATGGGAGCTGGAGTCCAAAATATCTGGAGGGCATCAGGTTGGGGAAGGCTGCCTTAAAGCAACAAATTGACTTTAGATCTGTAAAGACTGCTAAAAAAAAATAAAGTATTGCTTATTTTTAATTTTTCCAAAATTTCTAATTGTTCAGAAACCCCCTGGAAAAAGCCCGGTTTATTTCCATGGCCTCAAAATTTCCAAAAATTTTGTATCTCTAGCTATGATGGATAAAAAACATCTTCCCTGCACTATACAGGGATATTTCAGAAGGAATTGAAGACCACCTCCACCCCTCAATATAGCTATACAATCATTAGGTTTGGGGCTGAAAGTAATACATAGCATCGCATGGGGAAACTGAGTTGGGGGGGTGCAATTCGCACCCCCCACCCCTGCCTAAACTGCCTTCCCCACAAGACCTCCTTTTCCTGCCCAGGGCTCCAGACCACCTGGAATACTACTCTTGGGTGTGGCGGGGGATGAGAGCACATTTTGTTGTTGGTCCCACTTACTGCTGGTACTACTAACTGGAATAAACTGATAGCAGTTTAAAAAAGCCTAACCTGGACCTGGAGGATGTTAACAATTATAGGCCAGTGGCCAACATCCCCTTCCTAGGCAAGGTGCTTGAGTGGGTGTTTGCTGGACAGCTCCAGGCACTGTTGAATGAAACGGATTATCTAGATCCATTTCAATCGGGCTTCAGGCCTGGTTTTGGAATGGAAACTGCCTTGGTCGCCCTGTGGGATGACCTCTGCCAGGAGAGGGACAGGGGGAATGCGACCTTGTTTATTCTCCCGGACCTCTCAGCAGCTTTCAATGCCATCGACCATGGTATCCTTCTGGATAGGTTGTCTGGGTTGGGAGTTGGAGGCACTGCACTGCAGTGGTTCCGCTCCTACTTGGATGATGGATTCCAGAAGGTGGTGCTGGGGGATTACTGCTCTGTGCCATGGCAGTTATGCCAGGGGTTCCACAGGGCTCTGTTTTATCCCCCATGCTGTTTAACATCTACATGAAACCGCTGGGGGAGGTTATCCGGAGGTGTGGGCTGAGGTGCCATCAATATGCGGAGGACACCCAGCTCTGCCTCTCTTTCTCATCAAACCCAGGTGAGGCAGTGGCTGTTCTGAATCAGTGCCTGGGCACGGTAATGGACTGGATGAGGGCCGATAAACTGAAACTCAATCAAGACAAGATGGGGGTACTGTTAGTGGGTGGTTCGTCTTCCCGGTTAGGTGATGTTCAACCTGTTCTGGAGGGGGCTGCACTCCTCTAAAGGATCAGGTTCGTAGTTTGGGGGTGCTCTTGGATACAGAACTGTCACTTGAGGCACAGGTGAACTCAGTGGCACAGAGCACTTTTTATCAGCTTAGGCTGGTATACCAACTACGCCCTTATCTGGACAGAGATAGCCTAGCTACAGTTATCCACGCTCTGATAACTTCCCATCTGGATTACTGCAATGGGATATACATGGGATGGCCTTTGAAAGCGGTCTTGAAACTTCAGCTGGTCCAAAATAGGGCAGCAAGATTGTTAACAGGGACTGGCCTGCAAGCTCATATTACGCCAGTACTTTTCCAGTTGCACTGGCAGCCAGTCCATTTCCGGGCCCGATTGAAAATGCTGGTATTAACATTTAAAGCCCTTAACGGCTTGGGGCTAGGTTATCTGAAGGATCACCTCCTCCCATATGTGCCTGCCCAAACCTTAAGGTCATTGTCAGCGGCCCTTCTCCGTGAGCCCCTGCCAAAGGAAGTGAGGCGGGTGGCTTCTAGGAGGAGGGCTTTTTCTGCTGTGGCACCCCGGCTGTGGAATGAGCTCCCTAGTGAAGTTCGCCTGGCACCTACGTTGTATTCCTTCCAGCGCCAGGTGAAGACCTTTTTATTTTCCCAGGCATTTTAGCATTTTAGACTTTTAGCTTTGCTGTTTTAAATCTGTATTTTAAATTCCTGCACTGCTGCCAGGTTTTATTGTGGTTGTATTGTTACATTGTGGCTTTAATGTTCTATATATTTTATATTGTTTTATTGTGTGCAGTTTGGTTTTAATTTTTGTGAACCGCCCAGAGAGCTTCAGCTATTGGGCGGTATAGAAATTAGACAGACAGACAGACAGATAATAAGGCACAGAAAGACCCACAAAGATCAGTGCAACCCCACATCCTATTGCCTAATGTAACAGTGAAAGGGGCCACCCCAAAGCAATCCCTTCAAGCCTATTGGCCTGTGACATCCACGGCACTGAGGAACCAGAGGGATTCATTTGATACTTCCAAAAGAAAAAGGGGAAAGTGTTGCCTGTTCTTGGATGAGGATGTCTGAACCAAAGGAGGCTTCACAGAGTGAGGACTAATCTACTCATTCAGTTGATCACACAAACGCTACTTCAAACATATTCTTAGTGGGAAATGATGCTGAAATGGAGATGTGCCTCATTATATGGAAGCAGAACGTAGTGCGGCCTGCATACCTTGTAGAGGGGGTATGTGTGTGCTGTTGCTAGAGGAATATGGAAGTCCTCAATTTGCATTTCCCATGCATGTATTTTAGCCAGTGCTCATGCAAGTTCATGATGGAGAGCTTCTGCCATGTTGCATGCAAACTTCAGAAATCAAGAAGCTTTATACCTTCCTTGCTTTGCTTCAATACTATCCACGTAGCTGTAGTTGTTCAATTTTTTTGGTGTTTTTTTTAAAAAGGAGAAATAAACACACACCACAGAATCGGTGTGTGCTGACTAGAGCAGAGGTGTGTTTAGCGGCTATCTTGTTTCAATTTTTACTTGTTCAGACGCAAGAACCGAAGGCTATGCCAGTGGTACTTAAAACATGAGCCTTTAAGCTTCTGCATCCTACTGCGCAGCATCCTCTTTTTCAGAGCGTTGTCTCTCTAACCCCAACAGTCTAATAGTTATCACCCAGGGAGGTTTGTCCCTTGAAGAACAAAACAGCTGGGACAGAGAGGCATTATTTACTTTTTGCCTTTGCCCTGGACTCTTTGTGCAACTTCTTAATAATAAAAAAAGCAATGATGGCCCTAGAGTAACATCTCCATCAACAATGTTTCTAGCCGATTAACACCTGCCATGTTCTTCTCTACAGCTTCTGCAAATAGAAACAGGGAGAGGGGCGACAAGCAGAAATTATCTGTTTGCTGGACTTCGAATGGGTTCAGGAAAGTGTCAGTGGAAATCTATATCTTTTTGCTTTTGTCATCCCAGTTTCACTCCAACACCCTTTTGCTGCCAAATATTTTCTTTCTTATAAGAAATGTCTATCCAGGGTCACCTAGTCTGCAAGCAAAGCTGACAGACACAATTAAGCAGAGTCATGATTTTTACACCACAAAATGGGTTATAACATTGTCCATTTAACCTCACTGTACAAACTAGTAAAAGAAACGAAATTGGAGCTGAAGGGAGAATGACTAACGCGTGCAAACATGCATCCATTGTTACTGTTTCTCAATTGTACGATACTGTCAATAGCAGACTAGCACCATTCAATCACAGAATTTTAGAGTTGGAGGGGGCCTCGTAGGCTGTCTAGTCCAACCGCTAAATCCCCAACAGATAGCTGCCCAGTCTCTGCCTGAAGTCCTCCAGTAATGGAGAGCCCACCCACCCTCTCCTAGATAATTGGTTTCACTGTCGAACTCCTATTCCTAGCTATTGGTTCCAGGTATGGCAACAGACACACTTTTGTTTTCTTTCGTGCCCCAAACAGAAGTTAGGACATCCATTGCTCTCTTTCATTTTTTTGGCCAGTGGGCCCCACTGTAACTGCAATAATCCCATATTCTTCTCTGGGGCCTCAATCCCCCTTCCCCTCCTGTATTGTCTTCCTTTGTGTCTTTTTCTAGGTTGCAAGGTCCTTGGGGGCAGGGACTTGCCCTATCATTCTTTGTAAAGTGCATACATTCACCAACCAACTTTCCAGACAGCCTGCATCTAATGAAGTGAGCTCTAGCAGCCTTTGCCACCATAAATCTTAGTCCCTAAAATGTCACAAGACTGTCTTTTACTTATTCATTTAAAATATTTATAGCAACACAATCCTATGCAAGCATAGACAGAAAAAAGCTCTACAACTCCCAGCATTCCCCAGCCAGCATGGGAAATATTGGGAGTTGTAGAGCTTTCTTTCTGCCTATACATGCATAGGATTGCACCCTAGGCTGCCTTTCAGAGCAGGAGCCCTCCCAAAGCAGCTTACAACAATAAAATAGACTTATACAATTTCATAAAAACAACAATCTAAACTCCAACGATACACACACACACACACACACTCAAAGGAAGCCCAGAGTAAACAAGTGGGTTTTTAGAGCCTTCCTAAAAGCTGGCAATGTTGGGGCCTGACAGACCCTCGATGGCAACCCATTCCAGAGGTGCTGAAAAGACCTTCTCTCATGTACTTGCCCACCTAACTGCCTTCAAAGGTGGGCAAGTGAGAAGGGCCTCTGATGCTATTCTTAATGTACAGACAGGCTGACATGGGTGAAGGCAATCCTTCAAGTAATTTGGTCCCAAGCCCGTTAAAGGCCCAAACCAGCACTTTAAGTTGGGCTTGGAAACACACTGGTAACCAGTGCAGCTGGCGCAGTGTAGGCGATACACGATCGGACTGCCTTGCCGCCACCAATGCTCAGGCAGCTGCACTCTGTGCCAGCTGCAGTTCCCGAGCCGTCTTCAAAGGCACTCCCACATTATAGTAGTCTATCTTGGACGTCATCAGTGCTACGAACAGACTAATACTGATACCCCAGTACAACTTCAGATTTGTTTTTAACCAAACACCCCACAAATAAATCATAAGCAATCATTTCCACAATAATAAATGTAGGTAATGAGGATGGTTTCTCTCTGGGTACTTTTTGGTTATGTTTAAGCTATTCTAACAGAAAAGCAGGACTGGCAGCCTGTGCATTAGGAGAAAATGGGGAGTCCTCTATTTAAAGTTCAATATTTCTTGTTTTTATCCATCTGAGAGCTATACAAAAAATTCTTCACTGAGCTTATTAGCAGCAATTTTCAATTTATTCCCACTCCCCGCCCCAACTACATAGCATTCAAGAGACACAGACAGTTATCCATTTCATGAACAAGAGTGGTAGAAGATTACTTATCTGCATTAACTGTATTTAATTTCAAGCTCTCTGACTCACAGCTTTAAAAAGAAAAAGGGGAAAATAGATATAAAACTGATGTGTTTTATCTTTTTTTCAGTGCACTGCACAGAGTGAATATATAATGTGTCTGAAAGTGTTTATTAATTCTCCCTCTTACAGGTTATGGAATGGCTATTGTAAAATTATGGAGACATTCTTTCTCAATTTATTTGACATTTAGTGTGTAGTGTACAGCAGTTGTATGTGTGCTTAAAATGCCTTCAGTACCTATAAAGAAAGAGGCACTGGCAAGGCAACAGCAACTAGGATGAGATGTTCCCATGTTCATGTCCAAATAAGAACACGAAGGGGGGAAAAAGAGTATGGATCTAGAAAAAGGAACGCACGCTAGAACTGAGGGCAAAATGACCCCCTACAATCAAAAGCATAAAATATTAACCCTCCCCATAAGTTAGGTGCAAATAAAAAAATATTCTCGTGCATCATGGGAAACAATCTCAGGTAATCTACACACCCCTTCTAATTACACAGAAGAACATTTCAAGGTTGGTGTCCCAGAGATAGAGCCCTTCTGGATTGCAAGATCCTATTCATTTTGAACAGAATTAAATGCACCAACTTAGATTCATTAACATTAAGTTTGGAAACGGCACAATACTTTGTACTGGTAAAAACATGAAATGGGGGCACTGCTCTGCAGTGGTTCCACTCCTTTCTCTCAGGACGATTCCAGATGGTGTCACTCAGGGATAGTTGTTCCTTGAAAAAGGAACTATTACATGGAGTCCCTCAGGGCTCCATTCTATCCCCGATGCTGTTCCATATCTACATGAAACTGCTGGGAGAGATCATCAGGAGGTTTGGGGCTGAGTGTTATCAATATGCTGACGACGCCCAAAACTATTTCTCCTTAACATCTTTATCCAAGGAAGGTATGACTCCTCTGAATGACTGCCTGAAGTTGGTAATGGGCTGGATGAGACAGAAGTGCTCATCGTGAGGGGTCCTAATTCAGGTACAGAGGTATGTCAACCAGTTCTGGGTGGGGCTGCACTCCCCCTGAAGGAGCAAGTTCGTAGCTTCGGGGGCTTCTTGACCCAGCCCGGCTCCTGGCACCCCAGGTGGGGGCAACGGTGAGAAGTGCCTGTTATCAATGTCAGCTGTTGCGCCAGGTGCACCCATTCCTGGAACATGTGGACCTGGTAACAGTGGTGCACGCACTGGTAACCTTGATTATTGTAATGTGCTGTACTTTGGGCTGCCTGTGTATTTAGTTTGGAAACTTCAGCTGGTACCAAATATGACAGCCAGGTTGGTTGGTCTCTGGGACATCCCATGGAGATTGTATTACAGCAGTTTTAAAATCTTTACGCTGGCTGCCAATTTGTTTCCGAGCAAAACAAAAGTGCTGGTTCTTACCTTTAAAGCCTCTCACAGTCTAGGTCCAAGGTACCTTAGGGAGCGCCCCTGCGTCCCAGCCCGCCACCTGAGGTCCCCTGAGGGCTCTCTGCTGCGGCTGTCTAACGTCAGACTGGCCACGCGCAAAGAGGACCTTCTCCTTCGCCGCCCCTCCGTTGTGGAACGACCTGCCCGTTGAAATGCGCCTGCTGACCTCGTAGAAGGTTTTTAAGCGGGCGTTAAAGACGCTATTATTCCGGCAGGCCTTCCCTTTTTAGAACTCTTGTTCCTTCTGCTGACTCTTGTATTCTGTTTTTAAGCTGTGTTCTTTTACTGTTGGATTTTTTAAAATTATTGTTTTAAAAATTTGTTTTTAGTTCAAAATTGTTTTTAGCTATATGTTGTTTATACATATTGGCCATATGTTTTTATGTAAATGATTTTTAAACTTTGTATATTGTATTTTAATGTTTTAACTTTTGTAAACCGCCCAGAGAGTGTCGGCTGCGGGGCGGTATAGGAATGTCACAAGTCATCATCTTCACATTGGCCTGTAAACCTTATTCCCTTATATAGTAGGAGTAACAGAAATAATGAAACAGACATAATCTGAGAATCAACTGTATGATCAAGGCTTACATGTGTTATGGGTGTAGGCCTGATATGAATATTGTACCACCATGTGAACCTCCGAGGCGCCGCTGATGGGAAGGGAAGGTACACTCCTTGCTTCCCACCGTGTTTACAGGATGGAGCCAGAGACAGGCATTGCCCAGTCTGGCCCCAAGTGAGATGATAATGTTCCTCTAGGCCCTTGATTCTGAAAGCCTGTGTTGAGTTGAAGGGACAAGTCTTGACAGCAGCCAGCGCTCCAACAAGACCAGGCTGTCACCCCAGAATTGTGGTGCTGCCTGCCCTCCCTTTTTGCAGGAACAGTCAACATATGTGACAATAGTGAGAAGGGCAGACAATTGGTTATAACAGTGTTGTCCTGCAGCAAAGTGTGGGTTAATTAACCCATAAATTGCGTGGACACACAACGAGCCTGAGCCACACACGAGCCACTTTGCATTTCCATTAACAACCCTCAAATGCCACAATTGAAGGCTGTTTCTGTTATGGCCAAACAGGGGCACTTTGGGGTTGTTTGTGAGTTAAGCAGCCCCAAGTTAACCCATGAACAACCCCAAGTGACCCTGTAGGGATGTCACAGAAACAACCCTTGAATGCAGCATCAACAAGAGGGGGCTTGCACACAGTGTGCATCCCCACAATTCGTGGATTAATTTACCCACAATTTGCCTCCGGTTGTTGCTGTTACATCCGAACAAGGCGAACAACTATCTTCTGCACAGCACTCAAAAGTTAAATGAAAAGTGGAGTCCTGAAGACTGAACAAGGCATGGAAAAGAGGCACAAAAATGTCCAGTTCTGCAAATGTACTGCAAGACGGGCAGGCCTTCAGTAAATACAGCAAGTCTTCATGTGGTTGCGTGCATGCACAAACACATTCCAATCGACCAGAACTCATCCAGTACATTAACAATGCATAAGCTGTTTACAAAATGAACATATTTAAAATTTGCTGGCAGTTTTTCCTCTATGTAATGCTGGCAAAATATTAAATGCTCATCCGGAATAAGATCAATCACAAATATGTAAGATAATCCCCCCCCCTCGGGGGTTTGGGGTGAGTTATCTTTGGCACTCTACAATAGCCATAAACAGCTTTTAAAGCCATGATGAATTACTTCTTAGTTTAGGTTGCATTATTAAAAAAAAAAAAGAGAATCATGAATCATAAGATTTTATAGGTCTGCTGTTTCTTGTAACTTCCTAATGTAGAACAAAATTATGCTCTGCTCATTACAAAATTAGCCACAGAACTTGAGCATCTTGAGAAAGTGCAGCCACACTGACTCTACTGAAAGAGGGAAATGGTTACTGTGGATAATAAGATCAGTCAAATATGCCCAGGGACCTATAGGGAGGTGGGGCAGTACAAAAGGGAAGGAGCTGCAACACAATGTACAGAATTAAAGTTGTCACTCATCACATCTGGGAACTGCCAGGAGCCACTTAATATAATCAAGTTTCAGACTGGAGCAACAAATCAGTACAGGCTCACTTTCAATAAAGAGACAGGAAAGCAAATTGGTCTTCGCTATAATTCAGTTACAGAAACACTCCCTTGCATGATGAGGCAGTTGGGGGGGAGGCATTTTGGGATATGATGCTGCAGAGGAGCTAAAAATATGACAGCACCGCTGAAGCAGTTTGAATCCCTGGTTTGATGTTGCACCCTACTTCTTCGCGTGAGTAGAAGAGTGTTCTGCAGGGGTTTGTTGCAAGTTTAGACGAATACCGATTTTTCTTTTCTAGGACTCAACACAGAACCTGAAGAAAGGGACAAGAGCTCAACCTCCCAAAACAAAATCTCACTTAACCTGCCAAAAGACAAACCTCAGGGCCAGCAAGACGCGCTAGCAGCAGATCTGTGTGTTAAACTATGGGTCATGAGATTCTGATAAATCAGGAGAGAAGGTGGCTTGGGGTAGAAGCAAAGGGTTCAGCACCTCCCCTTCCACTGCTTTTGTGCTTTTAATTGCCCCTTCACATACACACAATATATAAGAATCCCATACAACCCACGTTCTAACCCATGTTTTGCCATCACGTGTTGCTACAGCATCAGTGAAATGATAACATGCGCAGTTGGTATTCCTCAGCTCTGCCTGAAAGACACTTCCCTGCAAGTCATGCCCTCCAGTACAGGATGTGTGGGGCAGCTTTGGTTATTTAATGGTGGGAGAAGATGCATTTTGGACATGTACAGAGGTGCTCTCTTCTTTACTACTGTGTCACATGCCAGCTTGAACCTTGGTATCTGAAACTAGTTGCAAGGCTGAGCCCTGCCCAGTTTTGAGTTTTCCTATTGCTGGTTTATTATTGTGCAGACCAGTAACTTCTCTGCCTGATTTCATACTAATGAAAAGTATATGCCAACATCTCAGTGTCTGAACAGGCAGGTATGGGGTGGGGAAGTCGCATAGGAAACAGATTGGGTCCAATGAGAGCATCCCAATTCCCGTCCACAGAAGTCCAGCAGTATCATACACGCATAGAACTGGAAGGGGCCTCAGACATCATCAAGTCCAGCCTATGCTCCACTGCAGGGTGCAGCTACAGCATCCCTGACAGACGGCCACCCAGCCTCTGCTTAAATACTTCCTGTGAAGGAGAGCCCACCACCTCCAGAGGCAGATTGTTCCATTGTTGAACTCTGTCCATTAGGAAGTTTCTCCTCATCTTAGCCAAAGTCTAGTTCACTGCAATTTTCACCCCTCGGTTTCAGTCCTGCTCTTTTGAGTAAGAGAAAATAAGTCTGCTCCAACTTACGTGTGAAAGCCCTTCAGATATTTGAAGATTGCTAACGTGTTCTCTTCTCCAGGCTACACATACTCACCTTTTTCAACTGTTCCTCATAGGATTTGGTCTCCAGGTTCCTTACCATCCTAGTCTCCCCTGCTCTGAACACATTCCAGTATCTTGGCCATGTTACAGTTACCACACCTGTTTTCTACAGTCATGTTAATGCAATACAGACATAAGCTCTGCACAGCACTGAAGACGATGGCAGCAAAGGTAAAATCATTGGGGGGTGGGAGCAGATCTATCTTAGTTTCCCAACTTGTGGTCCTGATCCAAGACCCCCGGGCCTGATCTGAAACCAACCACACAGCCCAGCCATCCACTCTTCCCTGCATGCTCTCGGTGTACAGATCTTACACTGAAAGCGTGTTTCACCTGCCTGTAGGGTGGCAAAGGCCAAGTGCCTGCACATCAAGCATGAGCACCAGAACAGGCTTCCATGTTGCCCCGTTGGCTTCAATGACTCTGGGATTGAAGAGAGAAGCAAGGGCAAGCAAGACAGAACGATGCGTCAGAGGGAACTCCACCACAACTCGCAGAACACGAATGATTAAGATGGCACTGAAAAGATTATCAAAACCAAAGCATATATTTCATGAATAATTGAAGCCTTCAAGTATAGTTCAGTTCACTTAATTGAAAAGCTACTTGAACAGCTTTTGCCAACACCAAATAATGCTGAATCATTCCTCAGTCTCCATCACAAAATCAATAACGAAACACACAGCAAGGCACAGCAGCTTCTCCATCGTTTTCTGTTCTGTGACAACTCCATTTACTATTTTTGCTGAAGGTTCAGAATGAACTAGCCTTCAATAAGAGAGAAGGTTTTGAGTGGGCACTGGAACTGAGTTATAGAAATCTAGTCATAAACAACTAGGTTATTGGAGAAGAGAGTTTCTGTGGATTCACTAACTAGCATGTAATGTTCTTGATCAATGTGACTCAAATTATGGGGTAACACTCCCCAACATGTCAGTTCAAGGGCTTTTACCTGTGTCTGTACCCATTTTTACAGTGGCTACTGTCCTAGTCCTGGCCAGTGTGTGATAGTACATATGCACAGAATAATAAAACACAGTGGCTGGGATTGGAA
The DNA here is from genome assembly GCF_057233095.1 of Heloderma suspectum. Taxonomy (NCBI): domain Eukaryota; kingdom Metazoa; phylum Chordata; class Lepidosauria; order Squamata; family Helodermatidae; genus Heloderma; species Heloderma suspectum. The sequence continues at coordinate 2,999,402 of NC_139463.1, read as the reverse complement.
TGGACAATCTGCAACTGTAAGGTAACTGGCCAATCACATACCTTCGGCAACGCACTATTGCTTAGTCTATATGAACTATAACATTATATGAACTGCACAACTGTAAGCAAAACCTTCTCCCTCCATTTATCATTGACATTAATTAAGAGACAGAGAAAGACATTGCACTGTGCTCTACATTCATCAAAGTATCTGGCCCAGGTAATTTTGTTAAATCCACTGGGAAGTAATAATGTGGTTGTGCAAACTGAACAAAGAACAGAAAACCCAACTAACAATGGAGTGTAAACACCTGGAGAGCTGTTACTGGTGAAAGGTTTCTCAAGAGGAGATTAGCACTATGCATATTTTTCACACCCCTAATTTAACTTAAAGTAACTCCAAATTTTCCTTTTGTGCAACAGATAAGATATAATCATTGCATTCTTTCCTCCAGAGTCTTCACAGAAAAAATCTTTTGTCGCAGCAATATCAGTTTGGTTTGAAAGATACAAAAAACACTAATATATGAAACAAATTTTGGATTGGGTTACTAAAAGCATCAACCTGCTTATCAATCTAAAAGCGGCATCTTTAAAGGTCACGAGTGAAAGAAAATCAGATATACTCATTCTAATTCCCAGCAAACAGGAGCTCACTGCTCAGAAAGCCTCCCTGAAGCGCTCAGTAACGTGACCTTTCACTTACAAAGAGAACAACAGATCTCTCTCTCTCTGTCTTCCCCTCCCTTCCCGTCATAAATTAAACGCAATCTGATACCATCATAGTAGACTTGCCAAAGACCATCCACTAAAAACTTCTGTACATTTTCCAGTGCAATATTAGTCTGCAATGTTAGTCTGTTGCAGCAAACACAACCAAGCCTTGTGGCATCTCAAAAACTAAACTTTCCCGCCCCCCATGACAGAAGTTTTTGTCACAATATCGGTTGCTGGTTGGGAAATGCTGGGAGTTGTAGGGCTTCTTTCTGTCTAAACAATGCATAGGATTGTACCTTTAATCTGTTAGTCACTGAGGTGCTGCAAGACTCGTCGTTTTCCCATACACTTGTTTCTTCCTTCTCTGAACAAAGTTATATTCTTCCACACTCCTCCTCCATTTTCAGGACAGATAAAAGGAAGCCCTTCTTCACACAGCGCATAGTTAAACTATGGAATTCACAACTACAGGAAGTAATGATGGCCACCAGTTTGGATGGCTTTAAAAGGGAGTCAGACAAATTCCTGGAGGAAGAGGTTATCAATGGCTACTGGTCCTGATGGCTCTGTGCCACCTCCAGTACCAGAGGCAGTGAGCCTGTGTATACCAGTTGCTGGAGAACCTGGGCGGGAGAGTGCTGTTGTGCTCATGCCCTGCTTGTGGGTTCCTGGTCAACAGCTGTTTGGCCACTGTGTGAACAGAATGCTGGACTAGATGTACCTTAGTCTGATCCAGCAGGGCTCTTCTTCTGTTCTTATCCCTTCAAGTGCTGGAATTAGTAGATGTGGAATCCAAGGCAAAACTAGAATTTGGGACCACATTACACTAACTGGTTAGGAATCACATGTGACGATGATATATTTTTGCTGATTCCAAAACATGTTCATTTTTTTATCACACTGCTTCTCCTGGTGCCTGTGTCCCCTGCCCCAAATCATGATGGGGGTTAGAAACCAGGAAAGAAAAGGAAGGAAGGAAGGAAGGAAGGAAGGAAGGAAGGAAGGAAGAGGGCTAAGAGATATAGTTGTCCCTTTCCTCAATTTTGGAGTATGGTACTGGGGTCTTAGGAGGGGGAGGAGTGGTTTAGAGCAGCGTTGGGCAGAAGGTTTGGGATTTCAACTCCCAGAAGCCCCTGCGAGAATTCTGGGAGTGGAAATCCCAAACATCTGCAGATCTACTTTCTGCCCACCCCTGGTTTAGAGTGACTGCATGATACAGAAAGGAAGTGATGGTGGAATGTGAACTAGCTCTGAGCCAAGGCTGTTGGAAAGTAGCATTTCCTGCACTTCAGCATGGAGGGGAAGCTTCCTTATGTCCTGGATATTTGTCTGGAGCCTTGCAATTGATAAATACAACAGAGCAACTCACAGAACATATGACTGCTCTCAAAACTGGAGCTGCTGTGGAGGCTGCTCCTACAGAGCCGAAAGCACAGCTAAGCATGTTGCGCATCTCACACAATTATCCTCTGAGACAGTTTCACAATCTATTTTCCTGCCAAAAATGATCAGAATATGACATATTCAATGTGGTCATGAAACATGATTCTGTGAGGACAGAGCAAGATAGAGCAACATTGAGGGGCACACTGCAGCAGCACAGGTTGTGTGCGTGCGCGCACGCACGTGCATACATGCATGTTACCCATCCCATCTTGTCTGTTCTTGAAGAAAGGCAGCAGGACTGCCAGCCTCATCTCTATCCCTCATCAACAACCCCCTGCCCCCAGTGTTTTGGGTAAAAGGTGATTGCCTAGCTTAATTACCGTTTCAAAGACAGATGGACCACTCTTGCTCAGAAAACTTTCCTTCTGGAGTCAACAAGTCGCCTCATCTTGTGAGCAAATTTAGCTCCATATGTTCATGAATAATTGATTGCAATGGTGGTGGCGGCGGCGGCAGGAGCGAAGCAGTTCAGTCGGCCCAACATACTGGATACTTTTACACATCCATTTACAAAAGGCACTGCTAACAAACCTGAATCCAACAAAAAGCTTGCTTTAGTTTTCAAGAGCTTTCTAACTTAGCAGATTCATAGCTCTCTGAACTACCTATATTATCATAAATTTATCAACTCCCAGTAACTGCATTTTGTTTGTTTTTTAAGTCCTCTATGCATTCATCAGTTTGATGCCCCGCAGCACAAGGGATTTGCCAGCTCTCCTGGCCATGTACTGCAAACTGCACGCCCTGAATGAAGTGAATGGGGTGTAGCTGTCAGTTTGGGTGATAGCATCTATTCTTGGAATGGATTTACATGAACAGACTACTGCACAGTGCTTTAAATCTTAATATTTTAGCGGGAGGCAGGGAGAAATCCAGATCCTAGCCTGATTCCTGTCAGGTCAGACTACATCAGAATGCGAAAAGCAAGAGAAGACACCGTCAGGGCATATACTGCTTGCATTTAAAGAGGCTGATGAGAAAACTAAGTCTCAACTGCACCCCAATTTAATTAGCTCAGAGGCTTTATAGTCTTGGCTCTTTTAAGAAAAAAGGGAACATTCTCTTCTGAACACTAAGTGAACCTGCATGCTTGAGTGATGCAGAACTGCTAGCATCACAAAGACTTGGAGCTGAAAGGAACTCAAAGCCCAGAGAGCTTCGGCTATGGGGTGGTATAGAAATATAATAAATGAAATGAAATCCTTGCGTATCCTGAACTGCCTGGCCTAAATACGAAGATTCTCTGTCTCCACACCTAAGTTAAACTATCTTCATCAGGGGTACCTCCGCATGGGGGAATTCCCTGGTCTCTCTAAGCCAGGCTGTGCTGCTCTGGAAGCTTTGAAACCACTGCTGTTTCTAATCTCTGCGGATGCGTTGAACCAGTTTTTCTCCATCTACTTTGGCAGTCATTTTAATATCTAAACATGCCTAATCCCAACGGAATTCCACCTTTACTCCTACCACCACACGCACTTTTTTGTTTGAATTGGGGCATGCAGAACTGAACATGGTACTGCACACAAAATTTTGGCAATGCAGAAGAAAGCAAAGCTACTCCTTCACAAGTCTTAATAAACTGGAGCAGTCCTATTCTGCGTTTCAGACCCTCTGGGGCACCCAAGGTGGCTAACGACATACAATAAAACAGCAAAATCTAACATATCAAAACATGACTAATGGAGACTCAGAGTTCTAAATACGTTTTTAAAAAACTAGAAGGGACAATAAATCAACATATTCAACAATTAACCATATTCCTAAACATGTTCATAAACAGCATTTTTACCAGACATCTAAAACCAAGGAGTGAATAAGCCAAATGAGTCAGGAGAGGGAAGAATTCCAGAGCCACGGTACAGCCACTGAAATCCTGCACAGCTACCCCCTATGCCTCAGGGAGCTGTAGGGCATGGCACAGGACCTTGGTTAAGAAAACCCAAACAAGTGGCCCATGAGTTAACCCAGCTCCAGGACTGTTAGAACTGTAGAGGTCCAAATCAAAACTCTTGATTGAGCCAGATACAAATGGGAAACAATTAACCTAGTACAACAGTAAAGTTCTGAGTTCCTGATGCGACCAAGGTAGAACTTTCACAGCTGCTTTTTGGACCAGTTGATGTTTCTGAACATTCTTCAAAGACAGCACCACCTAGAGCATGTTGCAGTAAACAATGGATGGTATCAAGGCATGAATAGAAAGTAGGACTGAGCCACCTCTGCCCTTTGGGCATTCAGGAGCAGTGCTGGATCTTGGAGTACCCCCTCCACTGTAAACCTGACTGTTAAGAGGGGATACAAGCCTACCCCAAATAGGTTCTAAAGGCATTCCACCAACAGTATCTTTTCTCTTCTCTGGTTTAAGCTTCAGTATATTTGTCTACATACAGCCCTTCACTGACCTCAGCCATCCATCCAGGAACTCTACCTTCTAGCCGATCCCAGTAAGGCAATAATTTATTTATTTATTTTAGAATATTTATATACCACTTCCCATTTTAAGAATCCTGAAGTGGTTTACAACAAATTATAAATCAATACATCATTATAAAAGCACAACAACATTTAGGGCATAATCCTATGGCCTCAAGACATTGTCTAGAAAGAACTATGACCTCAGAGGTGAAAACTTCTACTCCGATCTTTATCCCCGCCCCCTCCCAGCCACCACAGAAAGCTCTACAGTGGCTCCTCTTCTGAGGTTGGTGTCACAACCTTGAATGAGGAGAGGAAAAAGGGGCTGTGCCAGTGAGGAGAGAAGAGAGGCCAGGATCTGCTGTATCCTGTGGCTCCTCCAGCCACTGGCCCACCCCCACCAACACAACTTGTCAAGATGGGCTAAGAGGCCCATCTAGAGAAAAATGTGAAAATGAGTATGGGGATGTCAAAATTGATGCCATCGCTCCTCCTGCCCTGCTGGAAGTGGCCCAGCAGGCATAGGAATCTTGGAAGCCTATAATCTCGAAGGCTTCCCTCTAGTAGGCAGTGACCCGATAGGGTTGTGCTCTTACACAAGTTAAAGGTTGGGCTAAGCTAGGGTAAACAAGTAAGTTTGTAATTATCATCAAAAGTACATGACTGTTGGTGCCTAACATGTCACAGAGGGGAGGTCATTTCAGAGGGAGGGTGCCACCATAGAGAAGGCCCTGGGAAAGAGTTGGATGTCAGCATATTGGTAGCACTGTACCCAGGTCTCTGGATAACCGCTCTAACAATTCAATATAGATGCTAGATAGCAAGGGGAAGAGGTCAAAGGGTACAGCAGAAACCCACCCAATACCACCTTCTGAGACCTATCCTGAAGGAACTAGAGGCACTGCAACACACTCCATCTTGCAACAGTCCCATCCCACCCACCTCACCACCACCTCAATCCCATCCTGATAAAGCATCCCAGAAGAATACCAAGATCAATGGTATCATAAATCACAGAGTGCTCCAGGAGAAGTAACAGGGACACATTCCCCCCTGTGCATCTCCAAATCCAAACCATCTAACAGGGTGACCAGCACTGTTTGAAAACTAGATGGGAAAACCAGATTCTTCTTCTTCTTCTTTACATTTCTATACTGCCCAATAGCCAAAGCTCTCTGGGTGGTTTACAAAGATTAAAAACATTAAACATACAGTATATATAGAGATTAAAAACCATTTACATAAAAAACACATGAACAGACAATGTACACAAAAGAAACATATATCTAAAACAACTTCAAACAACAATCTCAAAAACAAACAACCATAACCATAAGACATTCCAGGTTTGATTAAACACTTATCATATACTGCCAAATGCCTGGGAGAAGAGAAAGGTCTTAACCTGGCACTGATAAGATAACAATATTGGCACCAGGCAGGCCTCGTCAGGGAATCATTTCATAATTTGGGTGCCACCACCGAGAAGGCCCTCTCCCTTGTCGCCGTCTTCCAAGCTTCCCTCCGTGTAGGCAGCTGGAGGAGGGCCTTAGATGTTGAGGTAGGTTTGTGTCGGGAGAGGCACTCCGTCAGGTATTGTGGTCCCAAGCCATGTAAGGCTTCATAGGTTAAAACCAGCACCTTGAATCAGGCTCAGAAACATACAGGCAGCCAGTGCAAGTGGGCCAGAATCGGTCTTATATGTCTGGACCTTCTGGTCCCCATTATCAATCTGGCTGCTGCATTTTGCACAAGCTGCAGCTTCTGAACCATCTTCAAAGGCAGCCCCATGTAGAGTGCCTTGCAGTAATCTAACTTGGAGATTACCAGAGCACAGACAACTGAAGCCAGGTTATCCCTGTCCAGATAGGGGCGTAGCTGGGCCACCAACTGAAGTTGATAGAAGGCACCCCGCGCCATTGAGGCCATCTGAACCTCAAGTGACAAAGATGGCTCAATGAGAACCCCCAAGCTACGGACCTGCTCCTTCAGGGGGAGTGTAACCCTATTCAGAACAGGTTGAGCACCCTACATCTGGTCAGAAGAACCACCCACCAACAGCATCTCCATCTTGTCTGGACTGAGTTTTAGTTTATTAGCCCTCACCCAGTCCATTGTCGCAGCCAGACACCGATTTAGCAGATCCACAGCCTCACCTGAGGAAGATGAAAAGGAGAAATAGAGTTGCGTCTCATCAGTGCACTGATGACAATGCACCCCAAAACTCTGGATGACCACACTCAACAGTTTCATGTAGAAGTTAAATAACATGGGGGACAGAATTCATTCCTGAGGAATTCCATACTGCAGAATCCATGGGGCCAAGCAATATTCCCCAAGCACCACCTTCTGGAGCCGACCATCCAAGTAGGAATGAAACCAGTGCAATGCAGTGCCTCACACTCCCAGCTCAGACAATCGTCCCAGAAGGATACCATGGTGGATGGTATCGAAAGCCGCCAAGAGATCAAGGAGAATCAACAAGGTCACATTCCCCTTGTCTCTCTCCCGACATAGGTCACCATAATGGGCGACCAAGGCTGTTTCCATGCCAAAACCTGGCCTGAACCCTGACTGAAATGGATCTAGATAATCGGTCTCATCCAAGAGTGTCTGGAGCTGGCTGGCAACCACCCGCTCAAGAACCTTGCCCAGGAAAGGAACATTTGCACCTGGCCTGAAATTACTAAGATTCTCCAGGTCCAGGGAGGGCTTCTTTAGGAGTGGGCTCACTACCACCTCTTTGAGGAGGCCTGGGACCACTCCCTCTCTCAAGGAGGCATTACTCACCTCCCTGGCCCAGCCAGCTGTTCCTTACCTGCCAGTTTTTATCAGCCAAGAGGGGCAAGGATCCAGTACGGAAGTGGTTGCACGAATCTGTCCAAGCACCTTGTCAACGTCCTCGAGCTGTACCAACTGAAGCTCATCCAGGAGAACAGGACAAGGCTGTGCTCTGGGTAACTCACTAGATTCACCTGCTATAACACTGGGGTCCAAGTCCCAGCAGATGCAAGAGATCTTATCCTGGAAGCACCTTGCAAATGCATTACAGTGAGCCTCAGAGGGATCTACGGTGTCCTTAGGGCTGGCACGTAATAGCCCCCGGTCGACTCTGAAAAACTCTGCTGGGCAGCAGATAGTAGATTCAACCGAGGCAGCAAGATGATATTTTTTGCTGCCCTCACTAACCCTGAATATACAGTCAGGGCCAGAAATATTGGAACAAGGATAACTGTTTTGGCAGTTGGCCTCTATACACCACCACATTGAAGTTGAAAGGAAACACACCCAGATGGGAGCCAGTCAGGACTTTCAGCTGTAATTCAAGGGGGTTGACAAAAGTGGGGCACTAGCCATTCAGGAAGTACAGCCAATGGCATACACACACGCCCCAGACAAAGTGCCCTCAGTGTGAATGTTGACATCCCCCAGAACCAACAGTCTGGGGGATCACAACAATGCACCCGAGACCACCTCCATCAGCTCAGATAGGGAGTCTGTTGAGCAGCAGGGCGGATGGTACACCAACAGAGTCCCCAATCTGTCCCGCTGGCCAGGGTGCAAACACTCCGGACCAGTAGTCACATGGACAGGGAGCCTGCAGAGGGATGTGGAATGCTGTAGACCACAGCAACCGCCCCTCTGCGGCCCTCAGGTCTTCCCTGATGCTGCACCATGGACCCTGGTGGGCAGAGCTGGGAGAGACTAACTCCTCCCTGCTCACCCACCCAGGTCTCGGTTATACATGCCAGATCAGCCGCCTCATCCACTATTAAGTCATGGATGAGGGAGGTCTTACTTTGAACCCATCTGGCATTTAAAAGCAGCATCCGGAGACCTGAGGGCAGGCTGCTAGGGCAACCACCATGCCTGCGGCTGGGGGGAGGGCTGGAACACGGCACAGCCGTTAACTCTGGGGGCCGTGTTCCCCTAACCTGGCTAGCCCTCCTCCCAACGCCATATCTCCCTTGACCCGTAACCACACAAATTGGTACCCCTCAAGTGCCAGAACTTTGCTCACCCAGGCACATAACAGGATCCTAAGCAAAACAGACACAAAACAATAACAACAACCAACCAACCAACCCCCACACATAGAAGCCACAGAACCAGTCGACCCAGTGTTGGGGGGTGGCCCTTGCATCTCCCCTGAAGCAGCTCACCCCCAAAGGGGCGACCCCACCTTTGGCGTTGCTGCTGCCCCATGTCAGAGCTGGGCACATAAGAGCCAGTCATCTCGAATCAGCCGCAATCAGCCCAGGGGAGTGTTTTCTTTCCCTCTTCAGCTCCAGCTGGGGGGTGCTTCTCACTGGCAGCTACACAGTCCCAGGCAGGGCCAGTAAGGTGGTAAGTTGGCCCACCTGCCTCCGTTCAATGTCCTGGCTGCCTTCCCCTGCTTGGTCCAGCCTTCGAATGGATTCAGTTCATCCAATGTACCCAGAAATATCTTTAGCTGGTCTGCCACTACATATTTGAGATGGGGTAGTAATTATTTAAACTGGCTGGATTTCATGAGGCCTGGATGCCATGGATGTAAACCCGTCTCTCAATTAGACATTAATAATTTCTTCTACTGGTCAAGTCAACCCCCTTCTGGCAGCTTTAATAATCCAGGATGGGCAAGGACTGAACATACATGCATTGTATATAGTGGTTTTAAGTTTTGCATGCCATCATGCGAGGGTTCACCCTAAAAGGCAGATTATAAATGTTTTACATAAATAAGTGAATCAACAAATACAAAAGTGGGCGATACTGGCTAGTATCGATGGGAGTTGGAGTCCAACAACATCTATCTCATGGAGTGTCTCCTGGCTGCACAAGCTGACAAGTATCAAAATGAACAGGCCAAGCAGGAGCCACAGGAACAGCATATCCACCATTCATCGATCTAAAAATGGTGGTGGCAAATCTCATACCACACAGACAAGGGGGGCAGGGGACACCTTCACAATACTCATAGGCGGAGTATGGGCTGTAGGTTAAAAGGCAACAGATACTGGAATCACTCCTTGCCTCAGATAGGAAGGTACTGTCAGGGTGGAAGCTGAGCCCAGAGAGCCCCAGAGCAGTTCTGATTCTGAGGAGGAACAGCAATCTATGGGAGAGGAGCTCGCTCATCTCTTGCAAGCACAGCAGCTGGCAGAGATTCCTCCTGCCAGCATTCCTGGGATAGTGACCCTGGCAGTGAGAGAGCGCTGGAGGGGGGCTTGCTGGATGCTCGGCGCAGACGCAGGGAGCGATGACAGATGGAGGGCGCGGAAAGGAGGCGTAGTGCTCGTTTGGTGCGCAAACAACGGTCGCGTCCCAAGGACCCAAGGGAAAGAGGGAGGATCTCTCCCTAGCCCATAACTTCAGGGTCTTCCCATGATTCTCCTTCAAACGGGGACCAACTGCCTTACCTGGAGCTTAGGCTACTCTGCCATCTTTCCCCAGTGCTGTTCCTTGCTTAGTCGCTAGTGATTAGTATCTGAAAGAGTCATAAAGCAATAAAGGAATAAAGCCTTGGAAAGAATCCTCGTCATCTGTGTCCTGAGTTGGCTATTGGTGGGGACTGCAAGAGGCAGCTAGGGCGCTCCTGACACCTTGGTCCCCGTTCCTCTTTTTTTTCTCTCTCTGCTCCTACTGCCTCTGGAGGCTGCCATGGACCCGGCGGTGCAAGCTCTCGCGCAAGAGAACCAGGCTTTTCGTGATCAAGTGGCTCAACTGACGACTGCCGTACAGAGTCTGCAAGCTGCGGTTCAACCCCCACCACCTCCGATTCCCTCCCGCAGCAAGTGCCCGGTGGCTCTGCCAGAGAAGGTTTCTGGTGAGAAAGGACTTTTTCAGATTTTCCGGGCCCAATCGGAGCTGTACATGTACCTTTGACCTGAGGATTTCCTGAAAGAACAGGTTTGTGTGGGCTTTATCATTAACCTTTCAGGCGTGGCAGCTAAATGGGCTTCAGGACTTCTTCTCACTAATGACCCCCTGCTCGGGGACTATCAAGGTTTCATGACAGCGATGGCCAGATTTTTCAGTGTCCCCCTGCGCACGCAGACGGCTTCTCGGGGGATTTGCCACCTCAGGCAGGGCAAGGACTCAGTTTCCAGCTACGCGACAACTTTTTGCTTGCTGATGCAGGATTTACAGTGGAATGATGCTGCGCTGGTGGCTCAGTTTTTGGATGGTTTGAACAACGAGATCTTGGATGAGTTGGCACACACACCTAGCCCACCTGCTTTGGAGGACCTCATCCAGACCTGCCTCCAGATAGTCGGCTGGAGGGGTGCCAGCAGACCCGGCGGGGTGCCGGGGACCGAGATTTCCCTCCTCCCATTCCCCCAAGTTTCCTGCCCCGTCCCCCACCCCCCGCCCCTGCGGTGGGGGCGGAGGAGACCCCAATGCAGCTGGGAGCTACCCGAGCCCTGCTGCCACTGGAGGAACTAGAGCAGCGGCGTACGGAGTGCCGATGCTTTCCGTGTGGAAAGCTGGGACATTTCGCCAAAACCTGCTGTGCCAGACCCGCAGCCCCACTGCCTCTCCTCTCCTTCCTCCTCCTCTTCCCCATCCCCAGGCCTGACTAGGCTGCCCCCCATGCCTGTTGGGGGTGTCCAATGTGGGGGTCAGTTCCCCACCAGGTGGGTGCCTTCCGCAACCCCCCCCCCACCCTCCCATCTGCTATTGCATGTTTACCTCTGCTCCTCCCAGTGAGGTGGGGTGGAGGCCCTAGCTTAGTGGACTCTGGGGCTACGGCCAATTTCATGGATGAAACTTTTACTCACTTCCACAAGATTCCTACCCTGCCTCTTCCTGCCCCCTTGGCAGTGGAGACCATCGATGGGCGTCCTCTTTCTTCGGGCGTGGTGACCCGGATTACAGCTCCGCTCACTCTGCATGCCCAGTCCCACATTGAGCAGATTCAGTTTCACTTGGCCAAGGTTCCCCAATACCCAACAGTGCTGGGTGTTTCCTGGCTCTCTAAGCATAATCCTCAGATTTCTTGGGGGCTTCAACAAGTGGAGTTTGTGTCTCCCTGCTGCCAAGACCATTGCCTCCCGACCGAGGCGCCAGTCCCAGCCCAGGCCTTAACCCTTTCCTCCCCCTCCTCATCTGCTTCTGGCAGTTCTTAGCTACCGTGATCCTCCCAGAGAAGTATGCAGCTTTTCGCGATGTTTTGGACAAGAAGGAAGCCAACCAGCTCCCCCCTCACCGCCCTTTTGACTGTGCCATTAACCTCATTCCTTGGGCGACCATCCCCGCCAGCCGGCTGTATTCGATGTCAGAGCTGGAACTTCAAGGTCTGCAGGAGTTTTTGGACACAAACCTCAGATGTGGCTGCTATCAGGAGCACCTTGGTGGCCTCTCTCAGTAGATTCCAAGAGCCAACTCAAGACACAGACAAAAGGATTTCTTTTCAAAGTTTTAATCCTTTTACAACTTAATGACTCTTTCAGATGCTAATCACCAGCGACTAAAGCAAGGAACAGCTGAGTGGCCTAAGCTTCAAGTAGGCAGTTGATCCCCGTTTGAAATAGAGTCACTTGAAGACCCAGAACTTATGGGCTAGGGAGAGATCCTCCCTCTTTCCCTTGGGTCCATGGGAGGCGGCCATTGCTTGCGCGCCAAATGGGCGCTATGCCTCCTTTCCGTGCCCTCCATCGCTCGTCGCTCTTTGCATCTGTGTCGAGCATCTAGCAAGCCCCCCTCCCACACTCCCTCACTGCCAGGGTCACTATCTATCCCAGGAATGCTGGCAGGAGGAATCTCTGCCAGGTGCTGAGCCTGTGAGGGATGAGCTGGCCCCTGTCCCAAGGATTGCTGATCCTCCTCAGAATCCAAACTGCTCTGAGGCTCTCTGGGCTCAGTTTCCACCCTGACAGCTTTATTCGCCCCTCCTCCTCCCCCGCCTGCACCCCTACCATGTTTGTGAGCAAAAAAATTGGGAGAACTTCGCCCGGTGCATGACTTCTGAGCATTGAATTCGATCTCAATCCCCTACAAGTACCCCCTCCCCCTCATACCAGAGATGCTGGAGCACCTGGGGCGAGCCAAGATTTTCACGAAGTTGGACCTGCGTGGTGCCTACAATCTGATTCACATCCGGGAGGGGGATGAGTGGAAGACCTGTTTCAGAACCCGGTATGGAGCATATGAATACCTAGTGATGCCGTTTGGGCTTGCCTGCGCCCCCCCCCCCACATTTTCGCATTTTATGAATGCCATCTTCCGGGACTATTTGGACACTTTCCTCATTGTGTATCTCAATTATTTACTTATATTTTCTGAGGACCACCACACCCATCAGCACCATGTCTCCGCCGTCCTCCAGCACCTCCGCGAGCACCATCTTTATGCCAAGCTGGAAAAATGTGCGTTTGACCTAACCTCTTTGGACTATCTCGGCTACATTATCTCAGCTGACGGTATCAGGATGGATCCTGCAAAGGTCCAGGCTGTCCTCTCCTGGCAGGCTCCATCCACCAAGAAGGACTTGCAACGTTTTCTGGGTTTTGCAAATTTTTACAGAAAGTTCCTGCCCAGCTTTGCTCGGCTGACATCTCCTCTCACAGACCAACTTAAGGGCAGGAAATCTCCTTTTCATTGGACGGCATCTGCCCAACAGGCTTTCGAGGAACTTAAGAAGCTTTTCAGTTCTCAGCCGATCCTGTTACGTCCCAACCCGAGGAAGCCTTTTGTAGTGCAAACTGCTGCCTCTGACTTTGCAGTGGGGGCGGTGCTTTTTCAGTCAGATCGGGCGGGCAGTGGGTTGCAACCACTCCAGGAAGCTGAACATGTCTGAGAGGAATTATACCATCTGGGAGAAGGAACTGTTGGCCATCAAGTCCGCTTTGGAGACCTGGCGTCATCTCCTGGAGGGGGCACAGCAACCAGTCGAAGTTAGAACCGACCATCACAACCTGGAACATCTTCAGACAGCCCGTGCCTTAAACCAGTGGCAGATTAGGTGGTCGCTCCCCCCCCCCCCGGTTCCACCTTAAGATTTGCCATGTGAAGGCCTTCGACAACCTACAAGCAGATGCTCTTTGTTGTAAGCCTGACCTCCAGCCAGGGAGTGAGGAAAATCCCCCCCCCGATTCTTCCCCCCCAAGGCCTGGCGGCAGCTGTGCTGCCTCACTCTTGGGAGGAGCTCCTTCACTCTGAACAGGCTCAGGATGCTTTTGCCCGCATAAAAGTGGAGGAATTGGGCTAGCCTCTGCCCCCCCCCACTCTACCCCCTTCTCTTTGCGAGGTGGCCTGCTTTACCATTCTGGCCGGGTCTATGTGCCTTCTAGACCCCTCCATGAGAAGGTCCTCCATCAGTGCCACGACTCCCCCACCACTGGGCATTTTGGCTTTGCCAAGACCCTGCAGGGGGTGACGCGGGATTTTTGGTGGCCTCGTGTGTGTTGGGATGTCAAGACCTATGTCGCCTCTTGCCCAACCTGCCAGTGGACGAAGGCCCCCTCAGGCAATCCCACAGTCTTGCTTCACCCCTTGCCTACCCCCTCAGGACCTTGGAAACTGCTCTCTCTTGACTTCATCACTGACTTGCCTCGCTCGCACGGTAAGACCACTATTCTGGTGGTGGTGGATTTGTTTTCTAAGATGGCCCATTTCATCCCCTGCTCTGGTTTGCCCACAGCCAGGGAGATGGCTGAGCTTTTTTTGGCTCATGTTTTCCGGCTCCGCGGATGGCCTGAGGGTCTCATTTTGGATAGGGGGCCCCAATTCACTGCCCATTTCTGGAGGGGGCTTCTCTATGTGATGCTCCGTCTTTCCTCCACCCAACATCCACAGACGGACAGTCAGACTGAGTGTACCAATGCTACTCTGGAGCAATATTTGCGCTGTTATGTCAATTGCCAGAAAGATGACTGGTTTTCCTTGCCAGCCGGGTCTGTCTCTGCAACTGGGGGACTGGGTCTGGTTGTCCACCCAATACCTCCCCTCTCACTCGCCCGCAAGGAAGCTCACGCCTCACCGCATGGGGCCTTTCCAGATTACGGCCCAGATTAACCCTGTTGCTTTTCGCCTGGCTCTCCCCCCTCCATGAAGATCCATCCTGTTTTTCATCAGTCCTTGCTGTCCCCCCTGGTTTCTGGCAACCCTCATCGCTCGGCCGGCTCCCCCCCCCGCCGCCAGTGCTGGTGGAGGGGGAGGAGGAGTTTGAGGTCATGGAGATTCTGGACTCCCGCCTTTCTCATGGCCGCCTGCAATATCTGGTGGACTGGAAGGGGTACGGGCCAGATGAGCGATGCTGCTGAGGCATTTCCACCAGCTGTACCCCCACAAACCCAGGGCCCCAGGGGAGAAGCACGAGGGGGGGCCTCATGGGAGTGGGGATGATGTCAGAGTGGAAACTGAGCCCATAGAGCCCCAGAGCAGTTCTGACTCTGAGGAGGAACAGCAATCCGTGGGAGAGGAGCTTGCTCATCTCTCACAAGCACAGCAGCTGGCAGAGATTCCTCCTGCCAGCATTCCTGGGATAGATAGTGACCCCGGCAGTGAGAGAGCGCTGGAGGGGGGCTTGCTGGATGCTCGGCGCAGACGCAGGGAGCGACGACAGATGGAGGGCGCCGAAAGGAGGCGCTCCGCTCATTTGGCGCTCAAACAACGGTTGCGTCCTGAGGACCCAAGGGAAAGAGGGAGGATCTCTCCCTAGCCCATAAGTTCAGAGTCTTCCCGTAGTTCTCCTTCAAACGGGGACCAACTGCCTTACCTGGAGCTTAGGCTGCTCTGCTATCTTTCCCCAGTGCTGTTCCTTGCTTAGTTGCTAGTGATTAGTATCTGAAAGAGTCATAAAGGAATAAAGCCTTGGAAAGAATTCTCGTCGTCTGTGTCCTGAGTTGGCTATTGGAGGGGACTGCAAGGCGCTCCTGACAGGTACAAGCATGAGGTCACACACGCGATGGTTTCTTCATTGCAATTCCATGTGTTACTTGGCACTCCTCCTTAAGACAGAGGTGGGGAACCTGTGGCCCTCCAAGGTGTTGATGGACTCCAATTCCCATCAGCCCCAGCCAATATGTCAATGGTCAGGGATGAGTCCAACAACATCTGGAAGGCCACAGGCCTCACCACTGCCTTGAGATACCCTTTCCCTATATGAGCATCCTCTCAGGCTAAGATCATAGGGAGAGGCTTTGTTCCAAATGCTACTCTTCTTAAGAGACAAAATGGGTTCCTAATAGGAGCATGGCTCTCTTTCATGACACTACCCTTGTGGAAGTCCATCTCTTGAGAGGTCTGCCAAATCCCATCCCCCCGTTTTCAGAAGAATGGCAAATATCTGTCTTTTTCAGGAAACCTTTGGGCTATAGACAGATACTAAGCTTGGACTTGCTTGGCAATTCAAAACTAGTCTAGTCTATATTTATTACTGTTCAATTTTATTATAAGATACTGTGGGGCTCGATGGAAAAAATGGCAGGATAAAATGCCATGACGAAATGATACCTGCTTCTGTACTTTACAAGACATCGCTGAACATTTACCACGGCACATTTCCCATCCACTTCAACCATGTGTTATTTTTATCTGCCCATCCCAAACATTTGTACTTAGAAACATCAATATAATGCTTTCAGGAATAAGACAATCATTAACAACACAGCTGAGAAGTCAAACAGTGAAAGACATGAAGTCTCTGAAAATGACTGTAAGGCTCAGACTCAGTATGGTAAGATATTATGAATAAATGGATTGTAAAGTCTTGAGATGTCAAACGTGGTAAACTCTACTTACGTTTTGTTTAATAATAAGCTCAAGTGGATTGTGATGCACGTGTCCACGCTTCTTACTTCAGGACTCTATTATTTTGTAAATTTAGTATCACAGTCTTCCGTGCTTTTGCAGTCTGACCTATTCTTCCTTGGGTTAGGCTGCCTTATGCAGTCTCGTTGAGCGGAAGCATAGTGCAAGGTGGCCTTGGAAAATCACTATCAACATAGTAATCGGTCTCCCTGATAGAGGTGAGACTGAGAACCGAGAGGGTAGCTGACAATTTTCCTTAAGTCTGGATTCTCATTCACATGGAAATAGGAACTGAAATCCTCCATCTGCTTTGGTTTGGAAATGTTTTACCAACCATGGAAGGAAATAACATGTGGCTTAATATTTAAACACTTACGGAGGGCAGTTAGGCAAGCTAAATCAGACAAAAAGGAGACATGTTTAGGAGTAATCTGTTCTATAAAACCCATCACAATTCCCTTCTGATTGAAAATGGGGATTTCAGATTAGCTAGTTTAAGTGCATTTTTGCTGGCAAATGTAACAGTTTTCATTTTATCCAAGTTAAAATTAAGCTATAAATAGGAAAAGAGAAACATTCCAGATGATTTAAATGGGCAAAAATAACTTGCTGTTCATAATATGTGAATACTTCTGGAGTGAGTTATTGCCAGCTGAGATTCCTGTTCCCCAGGATCTTAAAAACAAACCTGTGTGCTAGCCCTATCTTTTTCGCCTAAGTGATGTGGAAGGAGATTGGACACATTTGGACTAATTTTGGCATATGAACCCTTTGTCTGACTACTTTAAAAAAAAAGCTGATCAATTATATCAGACAACTGTCACTACAAGAAACTGGAAAACATTCAGAATTTAGCATCTCAGAAGTATGCAGTATGAAACAGTGTGGAGCTAGCAGCATTTGTTTTGAGACAACAGAATAACTGCTAGAACATGCATTATTTAGCCCAAAGCTAGCTAAGGGCAGAATTCCCTAGGAAAAGCTTTTCACTGGCCCAGGCCACCAACATGTTCTCTACCCAAGACCATGCTTCAAAGATGCCTACTCAGATACATCTACAGCAGGGGTGGGCAACTTCCAAAGGTCCAGGGGCATTTTTGCTCCCCCCACCCCACACTCCAGGACACCCTGAGGGGAAAAAATGCACAATTGCTGGTTTGCCACCAAAATTTGGTGGCAAAACACTTCATGGCACTTATTTCGAAGCTAAATGTAACCCTCTTGGCACTCCGTAGCTGCTAAGGACACCATCTTTTTCAGAATTTTTTTTTAATGGTGTGGGGGGGAGACAACGGGAAGCAGTGGGGAGACGGCGGCGGCTGCAAGTTGCCCACCCCTGTCCTACAGGCTTTCAGGGGATTGCAAGATAGCCAATTCAACATCTTTTCAAAAGGATCCAGGAAATTACTGGGTAGCCTTACTTCTGCCCCAGGTAAATTAGTGAAAAGCACTATTACAGCTAAAATTAAACATATTAAATGAGAAGCCTTGCTGAGGAAGAATCTGCATTGCTTCCCCAAAGGGCAGTCTTGCCACACAAATCTTTTAAAATTATCTGAGAATGCAGTCAATCATACACACTTCTTTGAGGTGCTAACAGTCACACAGAGCCACCCAACGCCACACCACGTGTGCGCTCAGCAGAGATGGGATTTGGATTTAGGTCTCCCAATTCTAAAATTCACAGGACCACAAGGGCTCCTATAAACTCAAGTGATTAGTAGCAGCCATCACATACAGCAACATACACACTGCAGCGGTTATTAAACCCATGTGAACCCTTTTGTCTATGCATGTGCCTGCAGCAGCGGGATGTGGTCTTTAAGGAGAGGCTTTCAAATAACAGGTTTTAAAAACATATAAACACCGATGCTGCTACTGAAGCCAAAGCCAGCTCAACCAAGAACACACTGCGGGGAGAGCACAAAGCTTTGGCTTGCCATCCACAACTGTGCCTTCCCAGGAAATTGAAGCCAAATGCCAAACAAGCACAGCCTACTATGTGCATTGCACGAATGATTAGACTAGTAAATGTCCTCTTCCTGCTTACATAAAACTCTATACTCTGACAAGAAGAAATAATAAGTTGCAGAACATTCTGGTGAATGTAATCCCCCCCCCCCCCCGCGTTTGTGTGTGTGTGTGTGGGGGGTGGTGTTACCATTATGCAGCACAGAGCTGTATTACGAAAGCTTTCACTTTGGATTTGTAAGATAAAGCTGTTGGTTTCTTTAGAATAGTGACCAAATCTACAGGGATATTATGTACAAATTGCCTGGTTAGAATAATAAATACAGGGTTCACTTAATGTCAAACATGTCCAACACAGGGATCCGCATCCCAGATTTGAAGGAAAGCAAAGGATCTTTGCCTGCCAGGAGATAAACTTAAGTAAATAATGTTTGCCATCAACTCTAAATAAAGAATGACAGTTAAATTTTATAATCATCCTCCCTCCTTCAGGACTCACTTTATTTTCTCAGGCTCATGACCCATGGGTTACCATAGCAACTAGGAAATCCTACCTTATCAGACTCTTACATTTACATTCCTTGCGGCTGCTTCCCTTTATGAATTAAATCCATCATGGTCTTCTCTTCTCAAAATAAGAACTTCTTAGGATTATCTTGCAGAAACAAGGATCAAAATGCTTTGATTGCAACACGTAATGTAAACGCTAATTCTACAGTGTGCTTCTTCAACGGAAGCTCTCACTATGGTGCAAAGATATGGTTCGTGTCCATATTTGCAGTGGTTTGCAGTGTTTTGACCAAAGGGACTCCACAGAGCCAGTTTCTCCCAATAACTGAACATTTAAGTGAGGCATGAACTAGGATTCTATCACAACTTCACAAGTACAGATGGAAAAGGGGAGAGAACACTTTCTGTAACGAAGGTGTAACTCCTAAATATCCTTGTGCATTTTTCTCCTTCTCAAATAAGAAGATGTATTTTTTAGTTTAAAAAGGGCACTTTTGTCAAAGGATGCTCATTGGCAATAGGGACAAGCCAAAGAGTTTGCAGTCATTCAAGGTTGCCATGGAATTGGGACATTTATTAAATCTCAAAGGACTGTAAAGAGTATTTCTCTCCCCATTCCTGTGCCTCCCTCCAATATGGGATCCTATTCTCTCCACCACCACCCCATTACTAATACACTAGCATGATCCCGATTTATACAGCAAAGCATCCAATAAGATTTACTTCATCTGAAACTAATGTTGTCTCAAGGGTCTGCTTGCAGATGCATTCAAATATGCATTTGGTCCACAACAGCACTGTGAACTTAAGGTAACTTCCCCAAATGCCACCTACAAGACTAACTACATTCATTCTGGGTTGTAGCCAGAGATAAGTACCAATGTAGTTTTATCCAACTCTTAAAGACACAAACCCCATATCCTGTTCCCCTGTGTACTAAGGAATACCAATGAACATCAGAATAAGTTCCAAAAAGTAGAATCTTTTTTATTGGTACTATTATGGATTACCACCACTTTGAACTGGTTTGCATGACAGTGTGGCTTGCTGTGGGTTATTTAACCCACAACGAGCTGCAGTGCCAGCAGGCACCACTTTGCACATCCAGGCACCACTTAGGGGTTGTTGTATAGAGCAAACCCAGCAAGTGTTGGTTATGAGAGAGTTACACAACCCCTGCATAACCTATGGTCTGTTCTAGGGTTCACATGACACCATCCCCAATCGGGGTTTGGATATGCAAAATGGCGGCTGCACGTGCCCTGCATGTGCCATAGCCTCACCATGGGTGAAATAACCCACGGTGGGCGGTTGTGTCATGAAAACCAGCCTAATGAAGTACAATACGTTTGGGTTTTTTTTGTTTGGACTGGGTTTAAATGGAGAATGGTTGTGTAAAACTCAGTAAGGACAGCTTAGGTCTGGGTGGAGATTTATCTTTCTGTTTTCAGATGTTGTGCATTTTAATGTGTTTTTGTAACTGACCTATGTATAACATGTGAGCCTCAGGGAACAGCAGGGTGCAAAATCTAAAGGGGTGAAATCAATGGATTCCCAAGGGGCAAACTGATCACTGTCCTGCCATTGTGTAAAAAAGTGAGCCAGGATCATGCTCAGATTTTGGAATCTAGATTTTGGTCTCCTATTTTCTTTTACAGTGGTGACACACTAAAAGGCACTTTGTTTATATAATTGCATTTATATTAGATTTCTTCATGGTGAAGGAGATAATAGAGACCAGGCATGACTTTAGTGGCTCAATGAGCCACCATAATATTATATCCTCTCAAACACAGGCCATCAACTGGAGCAACAACTTAAATCCATGGACATTTCTGGCTAGAGCCTTTGATTAACAGAATTTGGCTCTCCTGTAATGAAATTCATAAAATCTGAGCCCATCGTTACACAGCTAGAGGCATGCAAGAGTTTAATTTGGTTAATGCACTTTTTATTCATTATTGGTTTTTTATGAAAGTTACACAGCCTCCAACTTGCAGAGTGCATTGCTTAATTACCCATGCTTCACTTTAAAAAAAATGAGAAGTATTTAAGTTGTCCATCAATACTCCATGCAGGGCAGAGCTATGATCGATTGATGTAGTGAGTAATGCACAGTTAGAATGTCAAAGGAAGTTAGCATCATGCTGTTGCATTAGAAAGACTTAAAGAGTATATATTAAGTGAGACAGTCAAACTCATTTCAACACACTCTACATTCTCCCTCTTCCTATTGATTTGTGCTGGGTTCTGCACATGCAAAAGGAGAGTAGACTTCATTCACTACCACCAACCTATTTGTTGCGTACATAAAAACATTTCCTAGACACCACGTCTCAACTACTTTGATACACAAAAGGGAAGAACAAATAAATAAACCGTTGCACACACTTAACCCTCTGAAAAGGCTCTGATCTTATGTACTTGCAACAAATTCACAGATCCAATCAAAACATGGGTTTGGGGGAGGGGGCATGTTCTTGTTTTATTTTCGCTAAGGAAATATAATCATTCAGAAATATAACGCTAATTCCAAAAGGTTGTAAATGAAGTGAAATGACATCAAAGAAACAATGGAAACAAAACCAAAAGAGTTTCAAAGCAGACATTTGGAAGAAGGATTTCCAACATGGAGGTAAGGGACAGGACAAAATTTGATTTCTTGATGGTTCCATCCCAAGGCATCGAGTGAGGTTTGTAACCTTCTGCTAATGAATGATTGCCCTGCATTGGATGTCCTGATAACTGAGGGTTCTGGTGGAATGCTGCAAAGTCCTCATGCACATTGCCTAATTCTTCCAACAATAAACTCTGGTTTGTTCCAGGACAGACAAGCTAGAATTCTCGGGTTGGATGTCATGAGAAACAAACCAGAGATGGAGGGTCTGTGGTTTGTTTAGCCATCCCCACTTGCTGGAGGGATCAGGCAGTGTGCACTGCTCATAAGTGATAAGCCAGGATTCTCCAGAAGCCCGCCTTATCATTGTGTCTGCATGTGGCCATTACGTGTCTCACAGCTTTACTTCCTTGGTCTCCACAAAACAATTTATCATTGCTCATTCTCTGAGTTCAGACTGTGTTTTAGGATAATGCATTCAAGCAGCTGAAAGCTTCTTTCTTACCACAGGGATACTGGGTTTAAGTTTCAGGATAACAGGCTGTATTACAATTTTTGGCATTCAAGAACTTTTCATCCCAATCTAAAGCAGCTGGCTCATTATTCTTTACAGAAGTGGCTCCAGCTTCCAAAGGAAGGTGGGAATTGAATAAGTCTCCTGGCAGCTCAGGATTCTACATAATCTTGGAATTCTGCTAATCAGTGGTGAGGGGAAGAGACACCCATCGCATACCAACACATGAAAGCCAAATAAGACCCAGAAGAGGCTGAGAGCGCATTTTCTTTCAGAAACAGGTCCACTGAGCTTTGTAAATTTCATGTAATCAAGAAAGATGAGGTGGGTCATTGCAGTGCAGAATGCACTACCACAGCACCAGAGAAACATCAGCAGCCTTTTAAAAAAGCAATGCTGAAACCAGTTGCAGCTGGAAAATAAGCCTCCTGTGGCAAAGAAAGAAGGGATGGCAGTATGTACTTTCCTCTAAATTAGTACCCATTCAGACAATACTAGCCAGATCCCTCAAGGCTGAAGAGGTAGGACTTCCTGGAAGATGCTGCAGCTTTCCTAACCAACGTGAATATAAGCACCTCTCTTCAGAAGGCTAAATAGCAGCAATGCTGTATCCGGATATTTTGCAATGAGCATGTTCTTTCATTTCTTGCTAACTCCTCACCTGTTGTCTCTCTACAGTTTTAGATCAACTGTTCCCCTTTGACTGGCACTGGTTTACTTGTTCTGATTCTTCTGACCCTATTCAGCACTTGAGCGCCTGCCTGCCACCCATTTTGTTTTATGTTGTTCAAATAAAAAGCTATCCTCGGGCAGCAAGGCCAGTTCTTCCTCCTTTAGTTATTCTGCCATGAAGATATCAGGAACGAGGAAACAAGAGCTGCCCACCATGATACGTTTGTGTTGTCGAGCACCTGCTCTGCATGCAGAAGGTCCCAAATTCAATCCCCGGCATTTCCAGGCAGGACAGGGAACAACCCGGGCCTGAAACCTGGAGAGCTGCTGCCAGTTGGTGCAATACTGAGCTAGATGGACCAAGGGTCTGACCAGTATAAGGCAGCTTCCTATGTTTCCAGCCTCCAGACTGGAATACTGCAAAGATCTCTGGGGTGCCTCTGAAGTGTATTCAGACAATAGGAGCTGTCGAAAATGCTGTGGCAAGGTTACTGACTGGAAGCTGCCAAGACAACAGACAACACCTCTTCTCAAGGAATTGCAGGTTACCAGAGAATATTCTGGTACATTTCAAGGTGTTGGCTTTAATCTTCAAAGTCCTCACTGGTTTAAGTCCTGGATATACAAATAATGCCCTATCCTATACCCCCCCCCCCCAGGCCTTGAGACATGCTGCAGGGAACATGCAATGGTGGTTCCCCCATCAAGGGCTTTCTCCACAGTAGCACACTCCCTGTGGAACATCTTACCCAGGGAAACCTGGCTGCACAGTTCACTTATTTTTAAATAAAATTGTTAAGATCTTCTGTTTCAGGATGGCTTTCAGCCTTTAAACTGTGCAATATTGTATCCCTGCAGCTTTTTGAATTTGAAGATAGAATTCCAACTTTCTTGCTGTCTTATCTGTTTTTATTGTAGGCTATTAATTGCATTATTATTGTAACATTGCCTTTATTTCTATATGTGTTCTGGATGGTAAGCCACTTCAGCAGAGCACATTTATTTATTTTATTTCCCTACATTTATAGACCACTTTTTGACAGGGGGGGAAGATAACCAGGAGGCAGTTTACGACAATTTGAATAAACGAACAGAAGAATCCATACAAACACACACTACGCTAATAGAAGCAAAAGATAATTGAAATGATATATACACACTGAGAATCTCCACTAATCCCAAAATACACAACAGAATAAAAACAAGTACTGTCACCTATCTATGAAAGGAGACCAAGGAAGACTACCACGTACAGACTTGTTAGGAAAGCGCATTCCCCAACTCAAGAACAACTGTGGAAGCAGGAATCACATGTAATTAATATTACTGCTGATCGCTCTGGAAGGCCAAGGATAAAACAGAAAAGCACCCCAATGCCTAAATGCATAGAGAAATTTAGGCCTTTGAAGAACCTTCTTAGAAAGCAGGGTTAAAAGACTAATAGTTTAGCAGCTTCAATACTGTCTTTATTCTTGGCCATCTATTAGAAGTTGCGGATTCCTTGCACCAAGAAAAATGAGCAAAGGATGTGTTTGCAAAGTCACTGAGAGAAAGACAGAACCCCCCCCCCCCCCGAAGTACTTCCAGCTGCAGCAAATTCGACTGAAGCCACTGTACTTTCAACACAAGTGCACCGGGGGTGGGGTGGGGGGAGGTAAAATTCTATTTTATTTATTTTTAAATCTTCACAAAGCCCAGAAATCATCAGAACTCCAGACTGCAAGAATTATTCACTGAGGCTTAAAGGGCAAGCGTTTTTTTCTGTGAGGGAAGAGAGAAAAAGCAAACCACCACAAGCAAACACCCCCTCCCCCCCCAAAGCTGAGTATTACAGAAATGGGAAAAACATGCATAATAGTGGATTGTTCTTGGCATAAAAAGCCAATATAGCAGACAAGAAAGTCTGCTGCTGGTTAAAACGTGCACAGGCCCAAGGTCAGACAGGCGTTGCGCCAGCCCTTTTTAGCTCTGTGCCATCTGATCCTGGCTTGCGAGGCTCCTGTTTGATTTGCAACTTGAGCTGCATTTATGCTGGAAGCACAAAAGGAGGGGGAGGTGAAGGGATTCCAAAAGCTGAGCCCAGAGAGAAAGACACCCCCAACACACACACACACACACACACACACTTTTTCCAACCCCCACCATTTCATCTTGAAGGTCTGGATGTTGGAAAGGGGAACATAAATGGGAAATTAGAAGATACCCATCTTTAAAGGTGTGTACATATGCTGTTCCCTTTTGTGCATTTCTGCTCAATCATTTCTTGGGCAGGACAAGTTATTGACTGATTAAGCCTCCTAAAGTTCAATTAACTGGTAACTCTCACTTCTGCCCTCACAAGGAAGCAGAAGGACCAGCAGCGCTGGCAGAATCAGGCGTAGCCTTTAATTTCACATCAGAAATTAAGCTCCACCAGCCTCTAGAGCTTGGATGACGCAAAACTGATTCCAGCATTCACCACACAAGGGATAGTTCAAAACAGCTTCCTCTATTGTACTGATTGAGAGGAGATGCCTTGGCACATTGCCTCAGCATCCTAACAAGTGTCTAAAATCTAGATGCATTTATTTTTAGGGTTTTCTGCAAATTTAGTAAACTTTTGGCGAACTGTTACATAAGTTACTGGAAAAGAAGATACAAAAGTTGATCCTGCCCCTTGCTGAGGTCTTTGGGGGAGGCCCTGCTCCATGTGCCACCATCTTCAGATGAACAGATGGTGGGAACAGACAAGGCCTTCTTGGTTGTAGCTCTAATACTGTATAACACCCTCCCCTAGGAGGCTTGTCTGGCCCTTCCTTATTGTCATTTTGTTCTTGCTTTTCAAAAAACCTTCAATGTTAATTAAGTTGTCCCTCCTGACTGTTGCTTATTTTGCTCCAGTTTTTGTGCTATTGGTCATTGTTAATATTTGCTGTGTAATTTATTGCACTGCATTTTTGTTCCTTTTGGGGAGGTATGCTGGTTTGAGGGTCCTTTTAGGGCAGAAAAGCAGCCTATGAATTCTAATGTAAATAAATATATACATCTATCCACACCAACATATGACTCTAGTTTTGACTGTTTTTTCTCTCTCATTTTCAAATATGGGTATTATGGGAAAGGTACAAAGAACTTTGCCTTCATACAATGACGGTTCACATAAATTTGGCCTTGCTGTCACTGCCCCCCCGCCCCCACCCCGCTTTTAGATGCCATCCAATCAGCAATACTAGAGCTCCAGCCATCAAAGTCTGCTCATAGTCTGATGCAGCCTTCCCCAACCTGGTACCCTCCAGATGTGTTGGAGTACACATCCTATCATCCCCAGTGATCATGACCATTGCACAGGTCACATACATGTAGGGATCAGATGGAGAAGAACCACCAAGAATGCGCCAGAGCCAACTCAGTTTGAAGGTATATTTTACTCAGAAAAAATGAAATGCAAACATGATATAACACACACACACACACACACACATATATATATATATATATTAGGTGATGTGTTATATTCTAACACATTACAAGATTTTATTAGAATAGAAATTAGGATGGGGAGCTCTATTTGCTTTAGATTTAATGGCACAATTTCCATTTTTGTCTGTGTAATTCTGCTAGTTTATTTCTGTTGACAACTTGCCCTTGGCTCTCCCAATGCTGTGAAGGAATTTCTAGAATCTGTGTGAACATCTATGTTTGCTTTTAACGTTTCAACTAATTAGCATATTTATGCTGAAGTGACAGATTATGTGGGCATACATATTTAATTAATTTAGGTTAGGTTTTTTAACATTAGTATTTTTAAGTTATACATTTTGGTTTGATTTTTTTCCAACACGTTTGCTTTTGAATGCTCATTGGTGGGAAGCTGCTCTAAGTGATGCCGTCTCGTACCTGGTACTGCCCTCTCCCAACCCAGAACCTGAATCGACTGGGCTTTGACATTCCGTCCCTGTCTTTGTGTGACTGGAGGCTTCAACAGATTAATTTGAGAGCCAGTGTGGTGTAGTGGCAAGAGTGTTGGACTGGGAGCTGGGAGATCCGGGTTCTAGTCCCCACTCGGCCATGGAAGCTCACTGGGTGACTTTGGGCCAGTCACAGACTCTCAGCCCAACCCACCTCGAAGGGTTGTTTTTGTGAGGATAAAATGGAGAGGAGGAGGATAATGTCAGCCGCCTTGGGTGCCTTGCAAGAGGGAAGAAGGCGGGGTATAAATGCAATAAATAAAATAAATTTGTCTTTCACTAAGGGAAGTCACTGCTCTGAAATAAAGGTGACATCAAAATGGCTGTGGGCAAAGTTTGCCAATTTGAGTAGGGCATGCGTCCTAAGTCCTTGAGAGGAACAGGGAGAAAGAGGAGCATTAAAGCAGCACCAAGGGAGTCCTCGCACACCTCTGTTAGCTGCACACACAAACACAAATGACTCATTGTCTGTGTACTCTGGAACTGAATTCCATTTACACAATCAGGAAAAATACCTCGTTACTAACTTGTGCTTATTTCCCCCCTCCAGAGACAACATAATCTCAAAAAGGAAATCTTTCTGGTTCTCTTCATGAACAATTCCATCACTTCTAGCCAAGCCCTTATGAAAGGAATTAAAAAGATGTTGCTATTCAAAAAGCACGATTATGGAAGGACGCCTCTTTTCATGGTGGCAGTGATGCAGAATTAGAGAACTGCTGTTAAAGCCTGCATCTGCATTCTGCTCACCTCTGATGCTGCTCTTGCAACGTTCATTTGGAGCAGGATTAAATCTCAAGTTTATAGAACACCAGGCACTATGAGGAGGACGGGGTAGGGGAGGAAGAGTAAGGAGTGGATTCATTTCATAGACAAACACTCTATAAAACCAAGCCTGTTTTGACAGATAGCATCGAAACGTGATCTGAATACCCAGGCAGGCACCAGTAAAATGGTTGCTAAGGGAAAGCCCTTGCTCCGTAAATTAAGAAAAGTGCATACAATGACAAAAAAAATAAAACATATCCAACCTAGCAACTGGCATGTAAATCATGTCCTCCTCCTCCCAACTTGACACAGTAGCAAAGTTTAGACATAGCTCATAGAGGAGCTGCAAGTCAAACACTTGCTTCATATCATTTCAGAGCATACAGTAGTTCGAGGCATCCTTCGTGACAACAAAATCAATTTGCTATCTCTTTACTAATAACTAATCTTCCCCAAAGTAAAAGGAGGAAACTGAATCAAGTGCTCTTCCATCTAGTGTGTTCCAGCAAGATACAAGATGTATTTTACAGCAAGCCACGTTCAGAAATAAGGCAGCAGGAAGCTAGCAAATAATGGCTTTAATTAGTGTTAGTTTAATAGACTGATTGGCATTGAGACAGGCCCCAATCAATTTTCATTGCTGCCATCTGAAAACCCCTCCAACAAGCTCCAAGAAGCAATCCATCTCCTGTCTAAAGCGCCCCCGGCAGTTCTGTCTGAGCTGGAGTCTTGACATCCAAACACTCAGAATGGCACAACACTGAGAAAGACAACTCATCTCTTCACTTTTCTGGACAAACTGAAAACGTTGGGGACCACAATGTCTTCACACTGGAACACCTCTGCAACTCCAAGCAATCGACTGTGCTTATTTAAGCAGCCCAGTAAATCAAACCAGTTCCATTTGTTTGGCAAACCAATCAAAACAAACAAAAAATCAAGTGTATTAAAGGCAGCTGTAAAGAAATGAACTTATTCTTTAAAGGGCAAGCAGTGAACCCGCCTCTATGTTTGAAAATATGTAAGAAGTAACAGTTAACCACTGAGATTACAAACAGTGGAACATTCTCTCCCCCCAGCCCCAAAACAGGTCTCCTTTCTTTGTGCACTCCAGTACAAGTTAATGCACAAATAGACAACATGGGTGCAGATACACATTTTTGGATATTAGACCACTCTCTTCTTCAGGACTGTTCAGGCCAGCAAATAATTATGTTCTTTATTTGCTTAAGGAACTTCTATACCAGTTTTCAGACCATCCTCACAAAGTGATTCACATAACTAAAATCAGTACAACAATCATTAGTTAAAAATGCAGTACAACAAAGGTGACAGAGCAGCAGAAACAATGTAAATGCTGGATAAAACCAAGACTTGTTTATTGTTTTGTTTTTTAAAGCTTCACTTTACACCAAAAAGGATAACGGACGTGGTGCCAGCAGCAACTGCCATCACTCATGCAGCTTCGCTTTAAGCACAGGCGGGTGAGTGCACACCAACAGCTGCGTGCCAACAGTCTCGTCTATTTCCCTGCAGTTAACACTGCTGCCACTGAAAAAAGTGAAAGAAAAATGCAAACCAGATGCAAGAGACATGCACAGAACACCTCAATTATTAGTTCTTATTTAGGTAACATGTGATGTCAGTATTTTCCTCTTGGTTTTTGGTTTTCTCTTCTCATCCTGCCCACAAATAAACGAATGGCAAAAGCAAAAAAACCATGGGGATATCACTGCCTTGCCACAAATGGATTGTCCTGCCACCTGCCCATACTGGAAGTGCAGCATTTACACATTAGGGGGAAACATGCAATTATTTGCCAAGGAAGTTCTCCTTTCAGCATTGCAGTTACAAGGACTATTTCCCCCCACACAGAAATCAATATCTGCGTTAGGTTTGGGGCACAGGGCGTCATGGGAGGTACACAATAGTAAACACTTTCATCCTAAACGAGAGCAAGATCGTGCATATATAAGAAATCAAAACATCTCCAATGTAGTGGTTAATTATGTTCTGATAATGCTTGACACTAAAGCAAGTTTTGTTGTTGTTGTTGTTCAGTCGTTCAGTCGTGTCCGACTCTTCGTGACCCCATGGACCATAGCACGCCAGGCCTTCCTGTCCTACGCTCTCTCCCGGAGCGTGCTCAAGTTCATATTCATTGCATCGGTGATGCTATCTAGCCATCTCATCCTCTGCCGTCCCCTTCTCCTTTTGCCTTCAGTCTTTCCCAGCATCAGGGTCTTTTCCAGGGAGTTTTCTCTTCGCATTAGGTGGCCAAAATATTGGAGCTTCAGCTTCAGTATCTGTCCTTCCAATGAGCACTCAGGGTTGATTTCCTTTAGGATGGACTGATTTGACCTCCTTGCAGTCAGGGGACTCGTAAGAGTCTTCTCCAGCACCACACTTCGAAAGCATCAATTCTTCGGCGCTCAGCCTTCCTTATAGTCCAGCTCTCACAGCCATACATTACTACTGGGAAAACCATAGCTTTGATTAGACGGACCTTTGTCGGCAAGGTGATGTCTCCGCTTCTTACTATGCTGTCTAGGTTGGCCATAGCTTTCCTCCCAAGGAGCAAGCGTCTTTTAATTTCATGGCTACAGTCACCGTCTGCGGTGATCTTGGAGCCCAAGAAAGTAAAATCTCTCACTGCTTCCATTTCTTCCCCTTCTATATGCCAGGAAGTGATGGGGCCAGATGCCATGATCTTCGTTTTTTTAATGTTGAGTTTCAAACCAGCTTTTGCACTCTCCTCTTTCACCCTCAACAAGAGGCTCTTGAGATCCTCTTCGCTTTCTGCCATTAGGATGGTATCGTCTGCATATCGGAGGTTGTTGATAATTCTCCCAGCAATCTTAATTCCGACCTGTGATTCATCCAACCCGGCATTTCTCATGATGTACTCTGCATATAAGTTAAATAAGCAGGGTGACAATATGCAGCCTTGTCGTACTCCTTTCCCAATTTTGAACCAATCGGTTGTTCCATGTCTGGTTCTTACTGTTGCTTCTTGACCCTGGTACAGGTTTCTCAGGAGACAGGTAAGGTGGTCTGGTACTCCCATCACTTTCAGAATTTGCCACAGTTTGTTGTGATCCACACAATCAAAGGCTTTAGCGTAGTCAATGAAGCAGAAATAGACGTTTTTCGGGAATTCTCTTGCTTTCTCCATGATGCAGCGAAAGTTGGCGATTTGATCTCTAGTTCCTCTGCCTCTTCTAAACCCAGCTTGTACTTCCGGTAGTTCTCAGTTCGCATACTGCTAAAGCCTAGATTGTAGGATTTTGAGCATCACCTTGCTGGCATGTGAAATGAGCGCAATTGTGCGGTAGTTTGAACACTCTTTGGCGTTGCCCTTCTTTGGAATTGGAATGTAAACTGACCTTTTCCAGTCTTGTGGCCACTGTTGAGTGTTCCAGATTTGTTGGCATATTGAATGCAGCACTTTTAACAGCATCATCTTTTAGGATTTTAAATAACTCGCCTGGAATACTGTCATCTCCGCTAGCTTTGTTGTTACTAATGCTTCCTAAGGCCCACTTGACTTCACTCTCTAGGATGTCCGGCTCAAGTTCAGTGACCGCACTATCATGGCTATCAGGGACATTCAGATCTTTCCTGTATAGTTCTTCTGTGTATTCTTGCCACCTCTTCTTAATCTCATCTGCTTCTATTAGGTCCCTGCCTTCTTTGTCCTTTATCATGCCCGTCTTTGCACAAAACGTTCCCTTGAGATCTCCAATTTTCTTGAAGATATCTCTAGTCTTTCCCATTCTGTTGTTTTCCTTGATTTCTTTGCATTGTTCATTTAAGAAGGCCTTCTTGTCTCTCCTTGCTATTCTCTGGAACTCTGCATTCAGTTGGGTATATCTTCCCCTTTCTCCCTTGCTTTTCGCTTCCCTTCTTTCGTGAGCTACTTGTAAAGCCTCATCAGACAGCCACTTGGCTTTCTTGCATTTCTTTTTCTTTGGGATGGATTTCGTTGCTGCCTCCTGAACAATGTTACGGACCTCCGTCCATAGTTCCTCAGGCACTCTGTCTATCAGGTCTAATCCCTGAAATCTATTCCTCACCTCCACTGTATATTCATCAGGGATATGATTTAGGTTATACCTGAACGGTTTAGTGGTTTTCCCGACGTTCTTCAATTGAAGCCGAAATTTTGCAAGAAGCAGCTCATGATCTGAGCCACAGTCAGCTCCAGGTCTTGTTTTGACTGACTGTATGGAGCTTCTCCATCTTTGGCTGCAAAGGACATAATCAATCCGATTTCGATATTGACCATCTGGTGATGTCCATGTGTAGAGTCGCCTCTTGTGCTGTTGGAAAAGAGTGTTTGCTATGATCAGCATGTTGTCTTGGCAAAACTCTATTAGCTTTTGTCCTGCTTCATTCTGCACACCAAGGCCATGCCTGCCTGTTATCCCGGTGATTTCTTGACTTCCTACTTTAGCATTCCAATCCCCTATGATGAAGAGGACATCTTTTTTTGGTGTTAGTTCTAGAAGGTGTTGTAGGTCTTCATAGAACCGATCAACCTCAGCTTCTTCGGCCTCAGTGGTTGGGGCATAGACTTGAATTACCGTGATGTTGAATGGTTTGCCTTGGATTCGTACTGAGATCATTCTATCATTTTTAAGATTGTACCCCAGTACTGCTTTTCCCACCCTTTTGTTGACTATGAGTGCTACTCCATTTCTTCTAAGGGATTCTTGCCCGCAATAGTAGATATGATGGTCACCTGAATTAAATTCGCCCATGCCTGTCCATTTTAGTTCGCTGATTCCCAAGATGTCGATGTTCAATCTTGCCATCTCATGTTTGACCACCTCCAGCTTACCTTGATTCATTGCGGCGTCATATCTTTTAGCCTTGTGATACGTTCCATGGGGTTTTCTTGGCAAGAATACTGGAGTGGGTTGCCATTTCCTTCTCCAGTGGACCACATTTTGTCAGAACTCTCTGCCATGACCTGTCCGTCTTGGGTGGCCCTGCACGGCATAGCTTATGGCTTCACTGAGTTACGCAAGCCCCTTCACCACAACAAGGCAGTGATCCATGAAGGGGAAAGCAAAGTTACATGGTATCTAAAATGTGATAAAAGGAGTACCGGAAATATTTATAGTTATTTTATTTATTGCACAAAACTGTATACCACTTTCCAATAAAATTACTAAAGTGGTTAACATAGTAGTAGAACAATACAATATAATCAAATAATCAGTGCTCAACAATAAAACTAGGACTGTACTGGCTGAGTCATAACTCAAGGAAAGGCTGCATAAAGAGATAAATCTTAAGCAGACATCTCAAGGTCAAAACTGTAGGCACCCATCTAATGTCAATGGGGAAGGCATGTGCTGAAACACTGTACTGTTCCAGTTCAGGGCTGGAACAAAGATTTGATGCCAATGCTTAATAAAGTTGGAATCTAAGAATTTGATTCCTCCCTGCCCCCAGGCCAGATCAAAAGACATTCAAAAATCACACCATAATGCAGGAAATGAAAATTCCTTACTGGCATCCTGTTATCATATTGCCAAAAGGATTCAAGAAGGTATGTTGAGAGGAAGTACAATAACGGACCATTAGCATGGCGTTTAGCATAACCTAAGCATGATCAGACAAACGCACACTCATGCACACACATGCAGTACTAAGGCTCAAGCCTCTGCTCAAAATGTTGAGGTTTATTTACTGAGAATCAAATTAAGATTTCATAATCTTTGCAAAGTGTTCTTACTGCCACAGGGAAACTTTACGATGCCTGGAGTCACCAACCATTTGAGTCAGCTTTGAACTTGAGCACAGGCTAACAAAACTCATCGGCAGCTTGTCAAATGTGATCTATAGTCCTTTGGATGGTAGAATTCTCATTGACTACCATCATCCAATAGTTGAAAAAGCTTGAGGGCAGAATCGAGAATATGTTAAGTATCCATATTTCTTACCTGCAAATGAAAAGGAAAAAAATAAGTATATTGTTTCTACAAAAGAACATGGAAATTATTCTGAAAAAAATCATAGGCAGGCAATAATATCAAAGGTGTTATCAGAAACGAGACCCTTTTATAAAGCTGAGGAAGCAGACTGATACAAAACTGGAAATCTATTTGATATTTCCTTCTAATGGTCACGGACTAGTTAAGATATATACATATGTCTTGGACACATATCTATCCTCCAACATACCATCACCACCTCCTCCTATTCTCTAAAGCCTTAAAAAATTAGGAGAATAAGAGAATAAAATCCCAATGCTTCTGTTGTTAATGTCCTTTATTTACTGCAATTTGCCAATTGCTCCGTTTTCCCGTATTTACTGTGATTTGTCTTGCTCTTTTGTTCACACATCCAGAAAGCCTCCCTTCTATCAGTCGTGGGGTGGAGGTCATTTTAAAGCCGATGTTACTCAAGAGTGTCCAGCATATCCCCCATCGGTTTCTTATGATTCTGAACACAAAGCTAAACCAACAGAATTGTTTAGCATGGTTTAACGACTAACAGTAATGACGTTTCTAAGTCAAATCAAACATAGCTCTATGCCTTAAATGGAAATATGCTTTTCAAAAGTACCAGAACAAGGGAAGGGGCCTGGGTTTGCATGGACTCGTTAAATGTTTGCATTAAAGAGGCATAAGCAACAGCTCCTGCTGTCATATGTTAAGTTTATTTTTGCTTATCTGACCATTTCCCATAGGGGAGGAAGCTAATGATGGCTCTCCATCATCAACAGCTCTCAGTATTTACATCCATCCTGTTACCAAGACAGCTGTGTCACTAACTCCCCAACCACTTCCACCACACAAACCAATCACTCTGCATGAAACTGCAAGATGGAGTGCCCTGCAGTCATTATTCACCAAGCACTTTCATTAACAAACTGCCCTTAATTACAGAGGTAATTACAAAATTATTTCATAGTAGCAATTATTTTTTCTCAGCCCAATCCAAGCTATTTCAAGTAGGATGCTGCCTACAAAGATGGCATTGAGCCAACTCATCTGTGTCCAGAGACTGCCTTTAAACTGTATTGCCCACAAAAATACACTGATGATCCTCCCCGTGTTGTCACAAGCGTCAGGTCAGGTCAATTTCATTTGCTATCTTTCCATTCTCTACCAGCTGGGATTTTCAGCCTTAAAGGTACATTTCAAATAGCACCCACATTTAAGAAGAACATTATTTACTTCGGTACTATTTACACAGTTCCAATTCTGGGACAATTAAAATACTGCTCTTCTTTGCTTTGTCCCCTGCCCAGATGAAGATTAGTAGCTACACTATATCCCATTGCACTGGTTAAGAAAGTTTGGAGAAGGCAGCCTTAGAAAGAATCCCTCGGTCCAAATGTTTCTGCCCAGGAGGGCAGAAGTTACTCAGACCATCCACAATGCCTTGTTCAAGCATCCCAGGGGGAACCGCATTGAACTAAACACTTTTGTAGGAGAGCAGAAAGTAACAGCCAAGACGCCATGCTTCAGAGACTTATACACAACCGGTGGCACATGTGTCAGATGTAGGCCAATGATGCCCTCCACTTCCTAATGCATACATATAAAAGCAACAACTACAGCACTCCAGAAATCAGTGGATCCATCTGAAGAGGTGTTGTGTGTAAGATTTTAAAAAGCTCTTGAATAACCATTCAGTGGCTACAGCTCTAACTTGAGCACATATGTGTACACACACACACACACACCTTCCCCTGTAGCACAATATCCTGCTTTAAGTTATCTGCGTCATTCCACCAAGCCCTGATGCCACGGGCACTTCTGGCTTGTAGCGCTGGCTCTCCCCTTTTGTCCCCTTCTCTGGCACCCCATGATCTGAATTATACATCCCATCAGCCAGGGGCCTCCGGTGACACAGAGGACCTTGCTCTGGTCTAGGTTGGACCAGCCCTAAGTGCCTATCTGACCCACAACAGCAATCATTCCATCCATCTCTGCTAGTCAGTGGCCACCTCTCACTTCAGGTTGCTCATTCAAAGCCTGCTCCCCATGAAGTCGGCTGCCAGTGCATGCATCAAATTCCAAAAAGCCCTCCCCACACCCCAGGGAAATGGCATTAATGCCTTCCAGCCCAGGGCACATTCTCACAACTTTTTAGAAATACTACATGCCACAGAAAAGCATAGCTGGAAGAGATATGCCAAGGTATATAAAGTAGCAGTTCGAAAATTATATATTTGGAGGCTGGGGTATACGTATGTGATGGTGGAAGTGGAGACTGTTAACTCTGGAGACATTGCCAGGCACAGTCATCCCTATAAATGCTAATGTGTTGTTGTTGTTGTTTTAATCTTTCCCCAGCCTATCTTCTGAAACTTTTCTTCTATTGCCCATTACTATATCCTATGACAGCAAGTTTCAAAGATTAACAAGTACACTCACTATACAGTTGGATGGGGGAGCAGAGGTAGCAGGATGTAGCCCATGCCATGCCTAATACAGCAGTAATGAAACACTGATACGGATCACAATCAGAAGAGACAAATACTGGACGCTAAAACACCTGAGATACCAAACCAATGAGGCAGGCAATGAAGGAACTTGGATGTAGGTGTTTTACATAGAACTGTTTGCTTTCTTCTTTTCAGATAAATGTCTAAAACCTACAAAGCTGCCTTACACGAATTCAGACCCAGGTTCATATAGCCTGATACTGTCTACCCTCTGCTCGTAGCAGGGGGGGGTTGACTGAAATCAAAGTTTCCCCTTCGTGCATCATATATTTCCTAAGCAATGACGGACTTGTTGTTGTTGTTTAGTCGTTCAGTCGTGTCTGACTCTTCGTGACCCCATGGACCATAGCATGCCAGGCCTTCCTGTCCTACGCTCTCTCCCGGAGCATGCTCAAGTTCATATTCATTGCATCGGTGATGCTATCTAGCCATCTCATCCTCTGCCGTCCCCTTCTCCTTTTGCCTTCAGTCTTTCCCAGCATCAGGGTCTTTTCCAGAGAGTTTTCTCTTCACATTAGGTGGCCAAAATATTTGAGCTTCAGCTTCAGTATCTGTCCTTCCAATGAGCACTCAGGGTTGATTTCCTTTAGGACTGACTGATTTGACCTCCTTGCAGTCAGGGGACTCGTAAGAGTCTTCTCCAGCACCACACTTCGAAAGCATCCATTCTTCGGCGCTCAGCCTTCCTTATAGTCCAGCTCTCACAGCCATACATTACTACTGGGAAAACCATAGCTTTGATTAGACGGACCTTTGTCGGCAAGGTGATGTCTCTGCTTCTTACTATGCTGTCTAGGTTGGCCATAGCTTTCCTCCCAAGGAGCAAGCGTCTTTTAATTTCATGGCTACAGTCACCGTCTGCGGTGATCTTGGAGCCCAAGGAAACAAAATCTGCCACTGCTTCCATTTCTTCCCCTTCTATATGCCAGGAAGTGATGGGGCCAGATGCCATGATCTTAGTTTTCTTAATGTTGAGTTTCAAACCAGCTTTTGCACTCTCCACTTTCACCTTCAACAAGAGGCTC
Source organism: Heloderma suspectum (assembly GCF_057233095.1). Classification (NCBI taxonomy): domain Eukaryota; kingdom Metazoa; phylum Chordata; class Lepidosauria; order Squamata; family Helodermatidae; genus Heloderma; species Heloderma suspectum. The sequence goes on along the minus strand of NC_139463.1, from coordinate 2,962,613 downwards.
TTGAGATCCTCTTCGCTTTCTGCCATTAGGCTGGTATCATCTGCGTATCTGAGGTTGTTGATAATTCTCCCGGCAATCTTAATTCCGACCTGTGATTCATCCAACCCGGCACTTCTCATGATGTACTCTGCACATAAGTTAAGCAGGGCAACAATATGCAGCCTTGTCGTACTCCTTTCCCAATTTTGAACCAATCGGTTGTTCCATGTCCGGTTCTTACTGTTGCTTCTTGACCCTCGTACAGGTTTCTCAGGAGAAGGGTAAGGTGGTCAGGTACTCCCATCACTTTCAGAACTTGCCACCGTTTGTTGTGATCCACACAATCAAAGGATTTAGTGTAGTCAATGAAGCAGAAATAAACGCTTTTCTGGAATTCTCTTGCTTTCTCCATGATGCAGCGAAAGTTGGCGATTTGATCTCTAGTTCCTCTGCCTCTTCTAAACCCAGCTTGTACTTCCGGTACTTCTCGGTTCGCATACTGCTGAAGCCTGGCTTGTAGGATTTTGAGCATCACCTTGCTGGCATGTGAAATGAGCGCAATTGTGCAGTAGTTTGAACACTTTTTGGCATTGCCCTTCTTTGGAATTGGAATGTAAACTGAGCTTTTCCAGTCTTGCGGCCACTGTTGAGTGTTCCAGATTTGTTGGCATACTGAGTGCAGCACTTTAACAGCATCATCTTTTAGGATTTTAAATAGCTCAGCTGGAATACTGCCATCTCCGCTACCTTTGTTGTTAGTCATGCTTCCTAAGGCCCACTTGACTTCACTCTCGAGGATGTCTGGCTCAAGTTCAGTGACCACACCGTCATGGCTATCAGGGACATTCAGATCTTTCCTGTATAGTTCTTCTGTGTATTCTTTCCACCTCTTCTCAATCTCATCTGTTTCTGTTAGGTCCCTGCCTTCTTTGTCCTTTATCATTCCCGTCTTTGCACAAAACGTTCCCTTGAGATCTCCAATTTTCTTGAAGAGATCTCTAGTCTTTCCCATTCTGTTGTTTTCCTCCATTTCTTTGCATTGTTCATTTAAGAAGGCCTTCTTGTCTCTCCTTGCTATTCTCTGGAACTCTGCATTCAGTTGGATATATCTTCCCCTTTCTCCCTTGCTTTTCACTTCCCTTCTTTCGTGAGCTACTTGTAAAGCCTCATCAGACAGCCACTTGGCTTTCTTGCATTTCTTTATCTTTGGGATGGGTTGAGTTGCTGCCTCCTGAACAATGTTACGGACCTCCGTCCATAGTCCCTCAGGCACTCTGTCTATCAGGTCTAATCCCTGAAATCTATTCCTCACCTCCACTGTATATTCATAAGGGATATGATTTAGGTCATACCTGAATGGTTTAGTGGTTTTCCCTACATTCTTTAATTTAAGCCCAAATTTTGCAACAAGAAGCTCATGATCTGAGCCACAGTCAGCTCCAGGTCTTGTTTTAACTGACTGTATAGAGCTTCTCCATCTTTGGCTGCAAAGGACATAATCAATCTGGTTTCGATATTGACCATCTGGTGATGTCGATGTGTAGAGTCGCCTCTTGTGCTGTTGGAAAAGAGTGTTTGCTATGATCAGCGTGTTCTCTTGGCAAAACTCTATTAGCCTTTGCCCTGCTTCATTTTGTACACCAAGGCCATGCTTGCCTGTTATCCTGGTGATTTCTTGACTTCCTACTTTAGCATTCCAATCCCCTATGATGAAGAGGACAAATATTTTTGGTGTTAGTTCTAGAAGGTGTTGTAGGTCTTCATAGAACCCATCAACCTCAGCGGTTGGGGCATAGACTTGAATTACTGTGATGTTGAATGGTTTGTCTTGGATTCGTACTGAGATCATTCTGTCATTTTTGAGATTGTACCCCAGAACTGCTTTTCCCACCCTTTTGTTGACTATGAGTGCTACTCCATTTCTTCTCAGGGATTCTTGCCCACAGTAGTAGATATGATGGTCACCTGAATTAAATTTGCCCATGCCTGTCCATTTTAGTTCGCTGATTCCCAAGGTGTCAGTGTTCAATCTTGCCATCTCATGTTTGACCACTTCCAGCTTACCTTGATTCATTGATCTGACATTCCAGGTTCCTAAACAATAGTGTTCTTTACAGCATCGGATTTTCTTTTCACCACCAGACAAATCCACAGCTGAGTGTCCTTTCAGCTTTGGCCCAGCCACTTCACTCTTTCTGATGCTACTTGGAAATACCCTCTGCTCTTCCCCAGTAGTATATTGGACACCTTCCGACCTGAGGGGCTCATCCTCCGACGTCATATCTTTTAGCCTTGTGATACGTTCCATGGGGTTTTCTTGGCAAGAATACTGGAGTGGGTTGCCATTTCCTTCTCCAGTGGACCACATTTTGTCAGAACTCTCTGCCATGACCTGTCTGTCTTGGGTGGCCCTGCACGGTATAGCTTATGGCTTCACTGAGTTACACAAGCCCCTTCACCACAACAAGGCAGTGATCCATGAAGGGGCACTGCTTTGTTAATCTACGTACTAAAGCATATTCGTTTACAACTACATTCAGAATGTATACTACCCAGGAGGATATCTCTTTTGCTGCTCTAGCTTTGTCTGACTTTTGCTCATTCTTGTCTACAGCATAACTCTTCTGCTTTGTCCAAATCCCATCTTGACACCATGAAAACATAGTAGTTCACAATCCAACCTGCATCCTTTTAGAGAGACAAGGGGCAGAGCAATCTGACTGTTTGTTGTAGAGCGCTCCAACACTGGAGCCTCCGACAAATCAAAAGCCCTGCCCACGTGAATCCAGCAGAGTGGAAGAGAGGGAGGAATGGCAGTTTCATTATTTTCATCACTTCCCAGTAGGGATGTAGGAGAATTTGGTTTCTACTCCCAGAATATCCTCGTAACCCAGAATGCGAGTGGGAGCAGGAGAATGCATTCTCTGAAAATGTTTGCAAATTCTCAAAATAAGCAAATTTTGATGTGAAAAAAAGATTTTGATGAGAAAAATCTGGATAGGATTGCGCCCTTAATAAATTACCTTACTCTCCAAGCAATCTAAAGCTTGCAAGATGCCTACAGCCAAATAAAAGGTTATGGTGACAAGTTCCATAAGAATTTCAACAACACAATTAGCAGGTTTTCTCCTTAGTACATTAAAACAAAGTTTGAGAGTTGCAGGTGATTCCCAAAATGAAGTTTTAAAGCACTTTTGTTTCAGTCATTTCTTCCAGTTTTCAGATGTAATACTGAACCCTCAGAACTCACCACACTATCAAGCCAAGACAAATGAGGTACTTTTATGCAAAGGAACTACAACTAGATTAAAAACTCCTCATAGATCAACCTTCGAGCCAGTAAATGAATGCATTTCATTTTGATGATTCCAAATGCTGCATTAATGAGAAACATTGAGACAGATCCATCAATGATCCAGCTTATTGGGTGTGTGCATTTTCAATACATTCGCAGATAATTTCTATGAAATCAGCACAAAAGCAATAGAGCAAATCCCTTTGACTGTATCAACAGAGCGACAATGACCTAGGGCTAATCATCCCATTCTCTCCCATAGGAGAGGGCAATTGGTAAGGCTGACTTGATTAGTTCTGTGTAATTTCTGTGCCCGTTTATTTTTAGCATTCTCCAGAGCAAATAAGTTAGCTGTGAGTATGCAGTACTTTGAAAAATGCCTATTGTGAAAACTCACAGGGCTCTCCGCAGTCAGCGAAAGCAAACATCACAAGACAGCCTGCCATGAACTTGGAATTTCTTCTATTCTGGCTGTTCTTCTCTTAAAACATGCAAGTCATATTCTAAAGCATCCCTAGTACCCAGCCATAAATGCAAAAAAGAAAAAGAAAAAACAGAAGGATTAAAAAAAATCATAAAAAGGAAATATATGCAGATATGAGATAACACGTTATTACTACTCTGTTTGAGAGATTTTGCTAGCCAATTAGTTATGCTCCCTCCTCCCACTGCACAGCTCCCATTTCTCCCATGCACAGAACATAAGAAGAGACCTTCTGGATCAGACCAAAGACCCAGAACTTGCCTAACACATGCTATTCCCCATAGTAGGAATCCTACAAAGCCCACAAACTGGGCACAGCAGCAAAAGCTGTTGTTTTTATGTTTTTATCGCTTCTAATATTTTAACTGTTTTTATGTATTTTATTGGTGCAAGCTGCCTTGGGAGGGCAGAAGACTGAAAGGCAGCCAAGAAATGTTTTAAATAAAATAAAATAAAATAAAATAAGCTCTCTCCCATGGTTGTTCCTCAGGATCTTAGGAGGCTTGATGCCTTTCATCCTGGAGACATTTATACTGCCATCAGGACTAGTAGCCATTGTTAGCCTTATCCACCCCCATGAATTTGTCCAATCCCCCTTTAAAACACTTGGTGGCAGTCACATTTTGTGGTAGCAAATTCCATCGTTTCAGTACCCACTGGGTAAAGAAGTACTTTCTTTTGCCTATTCTGAACCCTGAGCTATCTACCACAACTCAAAGATCTCTTTCCTGGTCAGTCACTGCCAGCTCTGTTCACACCAGTGTACATGTGACGTTAGGACTTTTTGCCTCAATGTACATCACTTTACATTCACTGGAAAAGACCTTGATGTTCGGAAAGATTGAAGGCAAAAGGAGAAGGGGATGGCAGAGGATGAGATGGCTAGATAGCATCACCAATGCAATGAATATGGACTTGAGCACGCTCCGGGAGAGACAGGAAGGCCTGGCGTACTATGGTCAATGGGGTCACGAAGAGTCGGGCATGACTTAATGACTGAACAACAACATCACTTTTGTTGTTGTTGTTCAGTCGTTCAGTCGTGTCAGACTCTTCGTGACCCCATGGACCATAGCACGCCAGGCCTTCCTGTCCTACGCTCTCTCCCGGAGCGTGCTCAAGTCCATATTCATTGCATCGGTGATGCTATCTAGCCATCTCATCCTCTGCCGTCCCCTTCTCCTTTTGCCTTCAGTCTTTCCCAGCATCAGGGTCTTTTCCAGAGAGTTTTCTTTTCGCATTAGGTGGCCAAAATATTTGAGCTTCAGCTTCAGTATCTGTCCTTCCAATGAGCACTCAGAGTTGATTTCCTTTAGGATGGACTGATTTGACCTCCTTGCAGTCCAGGGGACTCATAAGAGTCTTCTCCAGCACCACAGTTCGAAAGCATCCATTCTTCGGCGCTCAGCCTTTCTTATAGTCCAGCTCTCACAGCCATACGTTACTACTGGGAAAACCTTAGCTTTGATTATACGAACCTTTGTCGGCAAGGTGATGTCTCTGCTTCTTACTATGCTGTCTAGGTTGGCCATAGCTTTCCTCCCAAGGAGCAAGCGTCTTAATTTCAGGGCCACAGTCACCATCTGCGGTGATCTTGGAGCCCAAGAAAATAAAATCTGTCACTGCTTCCATTTCTTCCCCTTCTATATGCCAGGAAGTGATAGGGCCAGATGACATGATCTTTGTTTTGTTAATGTTGAGTTTCAAACCAGCTTTTGCACTCTCCTCTTTCACCCTCAACAAGAGGCTCTTTAGATCCTCTTCGTTTTCTGCCATTAGGCTGGTATCGTCTGCGTATCTGAGGTTGTTGATAATTTTCTCGGCAACCTTAATTCCAACCTGTGATTCATCCAACCCGGCATTTCTCATGATGTACTCTGCATATAAGTTAAATAAGCAGGGCGACAATATGCAGCCTTGTCATACTCCTTTCCCAATTTTGAACCAATCGGTTGTTCCATGTCCGGTTGTTACTGTTGCTTCTTGACCCTCATACAGGTTTCTCAGGAGACAGGTAAGGTGGTCTGGTACCCTCATATCTTTAAGAATTTGCCACAGTTTGTTGTGATCCACACAATCGAAGGCTTTAGTGTAGTCAATGAAGCAGAAATAGACCATTTTTTGGAATTCACTTGCTTTCTCCATGATCCAGCGAACGTTGGCGATTTGATCTCTAGTTCCTCTGCCTCTGTCAAGGGCTCCTTGGAGGCCTCTCTCAGTCTAATCCAGTAGCCAAGTCCAGACACAGACAAAGGGATTCTTTTCAAAGCTTTATTCCTCTTTTTTACAACGTAACAGCTCTACTTTTAGCAACTAGATATGAGCAGCAGAGTACCTATGCCCTACGTTGGAACAGTTGGTCCCCGTTTGAAAGGGAATCACTGGCAGATCCTGAACTTATGGGCTAGGGAGAGTCCCTCCCCTTTTCCCTTGGATCCTCTGGGTGCAACCATTGTTTGCGCGCCAACCGGGCACTACGCCTCCTTTCTGTGCCCTCCATTTGGCGCCACTCCCTGCGTCGGCGTCGCGCATCCAGCAAGTCTGCTTCCCGCGCTCTGTCACTCCCAGGACTGCTACCTAAGCTAGGAATGCCGGTGGGAGGAATCTCTGTCAGCTGTTGGCCCAGGGAAAGATGAGCGCGCTCCTCTCCCAGGAGCAGCTCCTCTTCCTCAGAATCAGAACTGCTCTGGGATTCTATGGGCTCAGTGTCCACCCTGACAGCCTCTTCGAAACCCAGCTTGTACTTCCGGTAGTTCTCGGTTCACATACGGCTGAAGCCTAGCTTGTAGGATTTTGAGCATCACCTTGCTGGCATGTGAAATGAGCGCAACTGTACAATAGTTTGAACACTCTTTGGCATTGCCCTTCTTTGGAATTGGAATGTAAACTGACCTTTTCCAGTCTTGTGGCCACTGTTGAGTGTTCCAAATTTGTTGGCATATTGAATGCAGCACTTTAACAGCATAATCTTTTAGGATTTTAAATAGCTCAGCTGGAATACTGTCATCTCCGCTAGCTTTGTTGTTACTAATGCTTCCTAAGGCCCGCTTGACTTCACTCTCGAGGATGTCCGGCTTAAGTTCAGTGACCGCACTATCATGGCTATCAGGGACATTCAGATCTTTCCTGTATAGTTCTTCTGTGTATTCTTTCCACCTCTTCTTAATCTCATCTGCTTCTGTTAGGTCCCTGCCTTCTTTGTCCTTTATCATGCCTGTCTTTGCACAAAACGTTCCCTTGAGATCTCCGATTTTCTTGAAGAGATCTCTAGTCTTTCCCATTCTGTTGTTTTCCTCGATTTCTTTGCACTGTTCATTGAAGAAGGCCTTCTTGTCTCTCCTTGCTATTCTCTGGAACTCTGCATTCAGTTGGGTATATCTTCCCCTTTCTCCCTTGCTTTTTGCTTCTCTTCTTTCCTCAGCTCCTTGTAAAGCCTCATCAGAAAGCCACTTGGCTTTCTTGCATTTCTTTTTCTTTGGGATGGATTTCGTTGCTGCCTCCTGAACAATGTTACGGTCCTCCGTCCATAGTTCCTCAGGCACTCTGTCTATCAGGTCTAATCCCTGAAATCTATTCCTCACCTTCACTGTATATTCATAAGGGATATGATTTAGGTCATATCTGAATGGTTTAGTGGTTTTCCCGACGTTCTTCAATTTAAGCCGAAATTTTGCAACAAGAAGCTCATGATCTGAGCCACAGTCAGCTCCAGGTCTTGTTTTGACTGACTGTATAGAGCTTCTCCATCTTTGGCTGCAAAGGACATAATCAATCTGATCTCGATATTGACCATCTGGTGATGTCCATGTGTAGAGTCGTCTCTTGTGCTGTTGGAAAAGAGTGTTTGCTATGATCAGCGTGTTCTCTTGGCAAAACTCTATTAGCCTTTGTCCTGCTTCATTCTGTACACCAAGGCCATGCTTGCCTGTTATCCCGGTGATTTCTTGACTTCCTACTTTAGCATTCCAATCCCCTATGATGAAAAGGACATCTTTTTTTTGGTGTTAGTTCTAGAAGGTGTTGTAGGTCTTCATAGAACCCATCAACCTCAGCTTCTTCGGCCTCAGTGGTTGGGGCATAGACCTGAATTACTGTGATATTGAATGGTTTGTCTTGGATTCGTACTGAGATCATTCTGTCGTTTTTGAGATTGTACCCCAGTACTGCTTTTCCCACCCTTTTGTTGACTATGAGTGCTACTCCATTTCTTCTCAGGGATTCTTGCCCACAGTAGTAGATATGATGGTCACCTGAATTAAATTCGCCCATGCCTGTCCATTTTAGTTCGCTGATTCCCAAGATGTCGATGTTCAATCTTGCCATCTCATGTTTGAACACCTCCAGCTTACCTTGATTCATTGATCTTACATTCCAGGTTCCTAAACAATATTGTTCTTTACAGCATCGGACTTTCTTTTCACCACCAGACACATCCACAGCTGAGTGTCCTTTCGGCTTTGGCCCAGCCGCTTCACTCTTTCTGGCGCTACTTGGAAATTCCCTCTGCTCTTCCCCAGTAGTATTTTGGACACCTTCCGACCTGAGGGGCTCATCTTCCGGTGTCATCTCTTTTAGCCTTGTGATACGTTCCATGGGGTTTTCTTGGCAAGAATACTGGAGTGGGTTGCCATTTCCTTCTCCAGTGGACCACATTTTGTCAGAACTCTCCACCATGACCTGTCCATCTTGGGTGGCCCTGCATGGCATAGCTTATGGCTTATATTGAACCACATTTTGTATTTTGTTGCCAATTCACCCCATTTATAGAGATCCTTTTAAAGTATCTCACAATGTATTTTTATGTTTCAACTCTGAATAACTATGTCAGTTTCAAAGTTGCCCACTTCACGGTTCACCCTTAAATCCAGAAAATTTAAAAGGGCCCTTGTGGTCCAAAAAAGGGGGCAAACAGGCGTGTATTTTGGTTAGAATTGTAGCATGCTTTTATGTTTAAGCTTAAAATCTCCCCATACGCCTTATGTGTAAGTTCAAAAAGGAGATGAATTTGTATAGCTATGCTGAAATCAGATGAGGAGCCAGATACTGTATAATGCATGATGTTCATTCATGTACATTGCAAGTTGTAAGCAGGCTGCAATACATTTATGAATTTTTCTCCCTCCCTTTCCACTGTAAAGAGTATTCAAGGCAGCTTACTAACATTACGAATCACCTTAAACTATACTAAAGCAGCAGTTCAATATAAACTCCAGCAACACAGGATAATTACAATAGTGGGTGATGAGGTTTGACTTAGCCTGGTTTTTTAAATGACAAGGATTGTGCCAGGTGTTTTAATTGTGTCTTGATGCGTCTGTTTTATTGTTTTAATTAAGTTATTATTTATGATTGTAAGCTGCCTTGAGTGGATTTTTTTCTTGATAGAAAGATGGGGTACAAAGCAAATAAACAAACAAATCCTCCCTATGGAGGGAATGCCAGAGGGGAGGTGCCACCACATAAAAGGCCCTCTCTCCAGGAGCCACTGGCCTCACTTCCAATGTTTAGGGTATCCAGAGAAGGACTTCAGAAGATGATCTCAATTGCCCAGGCAGGTAATTTAGGAGTAGATGGTCCTTCAGATATTTCAGTCCCATACTGTTTAGAATGGGGTGGGCAACTTTGGAGGCCAATTTCAACCGACTACCCAGGGTCACACCACCCTGCTGAATTTCAGCAGCAGCAGTCTGCCACCGAATTTCATTGCAGCAAACCTTGTTTGTGAACCTTCCTTTAAAGCTAAACTTCGCCCTTTTAGGCTGCCGTCGCAGTTTGCCGCAATGAAATTCAGTGGCAGAGTGTCAATTGTTTTGCCCCTGCTGCAGCAAATTTTCTAGGTGGCAGGGGCTGCACTTAAGGCCAGGGTGCACATGATGCCTGCGTGTTGCCCACCCTGAGTTACAGCTTTGTTGATCAAAACCAAAAGTTTGAATTATGCCCAGGACCTAAGCAATGCACATATTGAAGAAATGGGTTCCCTACAGCAAGAATCAGTCAGGCAGCTGCCTTTCAAACCAACAAAAGTTTCCAAACTTCTTTCAATGGCAGCTTCATGTATGACACAATGCAGAAAACGTGACAGATTCCAGAAAGCCTGTCAGAGTTTTTTGCATCATGATCTGTAAGCGACCAAACAATATTCAGTCCAGTTCTGTGGTCATTGTTTCTCCGAAGCTGGCAACAAGCCTACGACTTTGATACCTTGGGTTTTTTTGAAGAACAGCTTTGTAATTGATGGGACCTATCCAACTGAGATTAACAGTTTGTCACTGTGTCAAACCCAGGGACTGCTATGCACGAATTGCCATTTTGGTAAGAGCTAGCAGTTTGTACGAGCAATGTATTTATGCAAATACTGAACTCTGACACACCAGCTAATACCTACCCATAGTTTTGTCACCTTCTCCAGGTAAACTAAGACATGCAATGATGGCCCAGAAATGTACCATCTGTTATGTCTCACTGTTTAATTAAACTAGGTCTGAGAACTGTATCAATTGTGCAGTCTTAGAAATATGTGTTCATAATTAACTATGGCTCTCTGTGTCACATGACATAAGGTTGTATTGTTTGCTTTCTACGCTTCATTATGAATATTTGTAGCTGTAGAATTCTTTGCTTTTTGCACAACTAGCATTTTCCATACTATTTTTCAAACATTTTCACTGTTTCTTCTGAACTATGTATTTTTCTAGCAAAGCAGGTTGTACTGAAAGCAAGAGAAACAAAAACTTTACTCCCCTTTGTTCATGTAAATATTGCCATCTCTTTTGCATACTGCATATTTGTCATATGTAAGGCACAAGTAAATGAAAGAGGGAATGAGGCTGAAGAGCAACAGGTCTTTGGAGCATCAGCACATTCAAATGAAGCCTGCCTCGTTGTGCCAGAAAGAACTTTGGCCGGGAACTGCTGCTGGTCTTTTGTCAAGACCAGGCTGTGACTGACAGCAAGTGGCTCATTTTTCCGCCCTGCTGCCTGTAGGTGGAAGCAAACGCTTTGCTGAAACAAGGATGCATTTGAAACCGACAATTGCTCTGGCCCAGAGCACTAATGGACAGCATCATTTCTTCTTTGCTATGCTGAGGAAAACACACTGGAGCATTTCTCCCACACCAACTGCCCACGAGGACAGCACATACTCAAAAGCTGCAGGGAGGTTGTCATTTTATCAGTCATATAAACAGGAGATTTTTAGGTTCACATTATGGCCCGTCATGAGAAATCACAGTATGCAGGAAGTTTACCATGCTGGAATTTTAAGATGCATTTAACTCCTTTTCTGATCAAAAGCCTATATCGTATCCAGAAGTGAGTTATCACAACCTCAGTTTCTTACCAATGAACAGGCATGACGTTTACAGTTCTTGCAGCGTGTAGGACACATTCTGTGGCTATCTAAATGCCAGGAAGGTTGACCTCTATGACATATGCAACAAAACTGCACTTATATATACTTGAATATTGCCTTACATATACTTGAATACTTGCCTTACAGTACTCAGAGCTGGTTCACATATATAAGTGGCCAGTTAGATTCATAGAGTTGGAGAGGGCTTCCTTGCAGTCTATCTAGTTTCTGTTCAATGCAAGAAATCCAGAGCTAGAACATCTCCACTAGAAAGATGGCTGTCCAGCCTCTGCTTCAACACCCCCAGTGAGGGGAGCCCCCGCCCCTGGGTAACTGATTCCACTGTTGAATTGCTTTTACCATTAAGAAGTTTCCCCCAATGTTCATCCAAAAATCTATCACCCTGTAACATGAGTTCATTAGATCTTTTTTCCTACGCAATCCTTTCCTGATTGTCCTGGGGTATAGGAAGCATGAAATGGCCAGTACAGGGCTCCAGAAACAGAGACTGACTGAAGACAAATCACACTGAGAGAGTCACCCATCATGTCTTTTCTCCAAAGTATTTCCCATCCGCAACAAATGGATGGGGATCACTTGCATGTAGTATCTGAGCCTCGCACTAAAAGGCTTTGGCTAGCATGGTTCCAAGTTGGACTGAGCCAAATTTATGTTGCTTAACAGACACAACTCGCTATGCTGAGTGGGGCCCAGGCAGTTTTCACAACGCTGGCAGCAATTTCTCCAGTTGAAGATGCTTGAAAATGAAGTTATATCAGAAACCTGCAGACGAAGACTCCACTGCTTAATTCGAATCAATACATTTAATCAGGCAGCTACAGAGGGAGATGAGATGGGAAGCAGGGCCATTCTCTCAGTCCTGCTGCAACACCAGCTTCATCAGGCTCCTCCTCCCCGGGAACTGTTTCCAACTGGCCATTATAACAACTACTATTTAACGGCCTGCGTTTGCTTCATTCCTCTTCCTTTCCCATCTGTGACAAACCCAACTTCTGCCCACTCTCACCCACTACCTTGTACAACACATCCCTGACCAGAAAAAATACCCAGATATGACTAGGCCATGCATAGGTACCAAAATCTACCACACATCCAAGGCTGACTCTCCCCGTCCCCTGGTGATGCATCCCTGGAGCAGGGATGCAGAACCTCCAGCCTGCGGGGCATCCCAATCTGGCCCACACAGTCTCTTGGTTTCTCCAGGGAGTGGGACTTAGGCTCCAAGTCCCGCCCCCTGGAGGAATCCCACTGGAGGGCATCCCCTACCAGCAGGAGACCCCCCCCCCGCCCCCCACTGTTATTTCCAATCTCAGATCAGAGATAGCAGCAGGGATGTGGGGCAGCCTAGATCCTTTTCTCCATGGTGGGAGGAGGCACAGTTCTGTGCCTTCTTCTAACACAAAGGGGAGGGAGGGAGGGATGGAGGGAGGGAGGAAGAAAAGGTGGGGGATGACATGAGGGGGAAGGCCCCACTCCCTTATGTCATCTGGCCCATGGGTGGCCTGGACCCTAAAACTGTTCTGCACACCTGGCCTGGTGATGCATGATCAGTCATCTCAGGCTTGGTCAGCTTGAATTCCCAAGCTCTTAATGGGAATTCCTGTCCACTGTAGAAATATCTTTGCGATATCTTGTTTTGACTTTGAGTGGCTGGAAAAGATTCAAGGCTAAACTTCTGCTGCAGAGTCCATGGTGCCTCCTCCCCTCAGCGGCAAGCTGTTTCAGTGAGTTATTCTTAGGATTTCAGTTCATGATAAGTATAATTTTCCCTAGTTATGTCTACATCTCATTTTATTTTGACAGCAACTGACCATTTCTGAATTTCTCTAGTTGATTCTTTAATAAATATACTCAATTGGAAATGAGTTGATTTAGTTATTTTGCCTAGCCTTGGATTGGCCACATCTGCCTAGACTACTTGGAGCATCTTACCACAGTTTCAAGGAGATGAAAGGAAGCCCTGGGAAAGGAGATCTATCATTTATAGGCACACGCCATGAGCCTGGCTTCTCATATGTTCCGGCTAAGAGTTATTATTAATCACATGAGAGGTGGCAGCAAACACCCTTAAATAGACAACAAAGGGTTGGAAGTGCAGACTTCCATTTGTCACACCATTCTTTTTTCCTTTTGTGTTGTGTCTTTTAGATAGTAAGCCTGGAGGCAGGGACTGTCTTGTTTTCATTGATTCTATGTAAGCTGCTCTGAGAGCCTTTTCGCCTGAACAGTGGGATAAAAATGCCTTCAGTAAATAGTAATAAACATAAAGTCCAGCCCTACTGGGATTGCACAGTCACATCATTACACTGCTGAGCCTTTTCCCTCAGTTGAAATGTTTGTGAACATTCAAAGCATGGCACAAGTTTAGCCATCGGCAATGCATCCTCATATATTGTTAGACACACAAGTGTTTGTTTCATATCAATATATTATAGAACTAGAACATACATTCCTTTCGTTATTGCTGGCTTTTCTACAAATACTACCACCAGACAACGGAAGCTGCATAACCAGTAGCATTGGTCAGCCCAATGTATATAAGGCAATTGCACTGTTTATGGAGATGGCCAGAATAATAGGCATATACTATATTATTTACTTATATCCCACCTTTCAGCCAAATATGACACTGGACAGCTAACAAAAAATACAGATTAAAAACAAAATCATAATTAAAAACATAATATAAAACAAATTAAACACAGAATTAAAACAAAACAAAATAAATAAACAGCACCCTAGCAATTAAATCCCTTCAGCAACAAACCAGCTTATATGCCCAAGGCCTGCCTGATGTCTTTGCTCGCTGGAGGAAGGACAGCAGAGAGGTGGCCAACCTCGTCTCCCTCAGCAGGGAGCTCCAGGGCCTGGGAACAGCCTCTTAGAAGGCCCTCTCTCATGTCCCCACCAAGCATGCACAAGTTCATTCCTTCCTGTTTCAGAATTAGTTAGCAAAGTTTTTGTTTATAGTCTGCACACAAAAAATTGCGCACATTTCTGCTAAGGTGTGTGTTTTGTATGCAAGAACCCTAAGATGTACATTTTTTTGTAAGCAAATTCCCCTAAAGATGCCTTTTTGTACACAATTTTTCTGAATGTGCATATTTTTGTACACATTTTTTAATTGGAGAAATGCACTGCCACATTTGGAGAAGTGCAAAAACTGAAGGATAATTGCATTCCAGTTAGGACAAAGATTTAGGGGAAAGAATTGCACCCATTATCAGGAACACTGGACACTGTCATCCATTTATTTGTGATCAAATGCATAGCCTGTTTTTCCAAAGTTGAGCATTCTCCAAGGCAATTTATTATTCAACACTTTTTACACGGCCAGAGAGCAGCTTACATACAAACAAGCCAGTCCGTGCCCACAGGCTTACAATCTAAAAGACATGATGCAAGAGGACAAATGGGATGAAGGGGGAAGATGGAAAAAGCAAACTCGGTCACCAGTTCTTAAAATTAAATAGTAGTTCTTGAAATGACCAGCTGGAATGAAAAGTATTCATAGAGAGGAGGAGCCAGATGGAGCTGGGTTTTCAGCAAGGCTAATGGAATGACCCTGCTTCCCATCTCCCTCTGCTACAGCCTGATTAAATGGCTGAGGATTGGTGACAGTGGAGGGAAGAACCCGATTTAGCAGAAATCGGTAGCATTCAAAAAATAGCAACTGTAGATCTATCCAAGAATGCTGAATCCATACTGGATTCAGCAAAGAATCAGAATTAACTGGATTCATCCATGGAGGTAAGGCACCATACATGCAAGAGTAAGTAGACTAGCCCTTCTTGTGGGCTCCGTAGTTGGTCTCTGCACAAGTTCCAGGCTTGATTATGAACAAAACTGAATTGCACAAATATTGCACTAAATATCTTTTAAGCCTCATTAATATTAATATCAGCTGTAACTCCTATGTGCTTGGCATTTAAAAAAAAATTCAAAAAAATCTCCAACTAATTTAAGGCATGCATCTAGCATATGAATGAGCCAAGCGTGCCTCCCCACTCCATTTCACATTGCACCTGTATAGCTCCACATTTTGTCCTGCTTGTCACTCAAAGGCACTTTAGAATGATGAATTTTAAAAGCAAGCGCTGGACTTCTCACATATATCTCTGAACGCTGAAGCTGTCAGAGGCTGTAAAGGCACCAAGCAAGAGCACCCTCTGAAGAACAGTACAGTGGCCTCCCAACTCCCTATACCACTATCCAGCAGTAACAGACCACTTCAGGTTGGAAATGAATATTTAAAATTCAGTAGCCAAGGAAGAGGGATTGATTAGTACCTATGTGAGCTCGTCTGCCTGCCACAGTCTAGTTTTAAATATAATATTTCAAGCCCACGCTCAACAGAGTATTTGTTTCATTGAGCTGCCCCTCTCTGCACATTTTACAAAGGAGAGTTTTCTGTGCATGTATTATTGTAAGAGCTGTGCCTCTCTCGAGACAAAACCTGTTTTTGCAAATGTACCTTTTCATCCAGAACCTTAATTGCCAATCAGCAGAGCAAAGGTGAGCAAAATACTGGGGATGGGGGGCAGACACTAAAACACACTTCAGAAACTGCAGGTAGGAAGACGTGCTTGATCCCCTCACCTGCTTACTGGCCACCACAGGATTGGTTGCCTGAAAATGCATGTACTGAGTTTGGATGAAAATTTTAAGGTGACAGGTAACTGGATTCCCTTCATTTTCATTTAGAAAACCCACTATTCCTGCCTCTAACAGCTCTGCATTCCACACACACCTCTTCCACAATCTTCAAAATAGCAAACAGAGCGTGTTTTCCCAGTTCTAATCCCATTACTTAAGCTGCTCTCAAGGCAAGAACTGAGAAAAAGCCACCCCATGTGTGAGAAGGCCTTTAAAGGGTTCTCGAGCTCTTATGAGCAAGAACAGAGAGTTCACTAGGAGCCCAATAACCCTCGTCCCCTTCCCCAAAGGAAGTGTCTCACTGGCCTCAGCTGGAGTTCCACGCAGCCTGACATGCAGTACAATGTAGGTGGCATTTGCTGATGGAACGAGATGTGCCTGGTGTCCCCAGCCCAGCCACCTTTGACAGAAAACCTCACACATACAGGACATATATTTGAAAGATTTAATACCACTTTCCTCAACAAAAAGTTCTCAAAGCAGTTTACATATGTGAACCTACAGAGGCAAGGTAAAAAGGTCAGGCCTAGAAGCTGGGGGGGGGGGTGCTGGGGGGGGCATCCCCGAGAGGAGTAGTTTCATTTCCCTGGTTAGGTTTCATCTTCCTGAGTTAAGGTTCATTTCTTAAGGTGTGAAACAGTACTTTCGGTTTTGGGGGATAAAAAGGGAGAGAGCGCTGGGGACAGCGAGAGGAAGGCCAGAGCCTGAAGAGAGAGCAGGAAGAAGCAGCCTGGAGAAGTCCAAGTGCAGCTAGGGTAGAGGAACTTGTGTTTTTGCAACCTTTATTTTCTCTTAATGCCTTTTGTATCACTCAGCTCTATTCTGTAAATACCTTGAGTTGTAAATTGCTTGCTTTAATTTACTGGTAAAATGTTATGGCTAAAATCCAAGTGTCCCAAGTCTACAGCCTAAACCCCATGTTATTGGGAAGGGGAAGTTTAAAAGAAGGAAGGTGGGACTCTTAAGGAGGCAAGTGATCGTTAAGGAGTTGCTCAGGGGGTCCCTGTCATAAGGAGAACCTTGACAACACAACAAATCAACCCAAATATATTTTAATTCTAAAGTTTCCACTATGGTTTCCTCTGCACTCTTCCTGGGAAGATATCAACACTCCTGGCTTTCAGAACTCTTTGTAAAGGCACAAGAGGCACAGTGATGTAAAACGTCCTCTTTCCAGCCTTCTTGTGCCTGGCAACCCAATGTCAGCAACACAGTGGCCACAGATGAATAATAGACCCCCTGCCATGGAAGCATGTTAATGAGCACTACGTCAAGGAAATACAAGATGTTAGTCCAAAGAAGACAGGGCTTCTCCTCATCTGGGCAGATAATATCAACATATGAGGCTGCCTTATACTGAGGCCATTGGCCCATTTAGCCCAGCAGCAAGTGGTAAAAGTGGTGGAGCTACGGAAGAAAACATCCTGAAAAGTGGGAGAAGGGAAAAAAGCAGAACTTTCCCACTATTTGGTGGAGAAAGTTACAACAATCATGGGTCCAAAGCAATCCATTATTCGTGTGCACTGCTTATTTATATAACTCTTTGTACTGCAACTGCTAGTTACATATGCAGTTGTTACCACAGTCAGGCATGCATCAACTAGTCACACCTGTGCACTCAGAAGAAGCCACCAATTGGGTAGGTGTGTTAGACTAGCTGATAGCCCTGAGGCCTTAAAAAAGAGCCACAAAACCTGAGAACTGGCACTTGAATATACTGTGACCTCATTATCACAGGGCCACAGACATTTGCACCGCTATAATCTTTTCCATATTTCCATTCCCCTCTCACAGAGCACCTAAGGACTTTCAACTGCTTCTCTGCAGTAATAACCATCTCACTCACTGGCCAGATTTGCTTCTTGGCTAACCAGGGCCCCTGCCAAAAAAACATGTGTTTGATTAATGTTCTCAAGTTAAAACCACTGAGATTTCTAGAGTTTGCTTTGCCAATGTTAATAATCCTCCTAGTAGGACTACCTATGCCATCTCCCTCACTCCCCAGTGTCTGCAACTCCAAGCTTTTTAGCTTCGCCTGAGATTAATTAACACACAGTTTGCTTCCCTTTTTCACTGTATGTTAAAGCTTTCATTAATGAGCTGGCATCAACAATATTCCATGCAGCATTTTGGTGGGTATCTTCTCAGTGAGCTGTCAATTACGAACACCCTTTCGTCTTTCTTCCCAACTGGGTTTTGCCCTCATGAGATGTGACAGACACCAAACAGAAGTTTCATGCAAAGCATTTGGGAAATAATATGGCTGGGGATCTTCCTTACAATCATTTATACTGTGCTCCCCAATTGATTTCTGCCCTTAGTTTGTTGTTTCCATATTTGCATCATCATATATCTCATGATGCAACAGCACCACATTTTTGCACGGAACGACTCTCAATCTCTCTCTCTCTCTCTCTCTCTCTCACACACACACACACACACACCTACCTCTCCATCACAGGAAAAAATGAATGCTATGCAAATGAGACGTAGCTACTTATAACAGTTCACTTTTGTCTGCCTTGTTTTAAGAGCACAGGATTATAATGGCCACACCTTTAATTACATTGGATGTAATAGACAAAACACAGGGAAGGAACAATTAAAGCAAACCAGAGTATGTAGACAGATTATCTTTTCCCCCTTAGAATCCAGATCACATGGTAATGTAGCTTCTCATTTGTTATCATCCCATTTTATTCTGAGGGTGATTTCATGTGAAAGATTTCAGAGTGTCACAACACAAATTAATGTTCCTAACCCCTGTGAGCCAACATCAGATTCCCACTGGATCAAAATGGCAGCCAAGGGTGGAGCAGAGTAAGATTTGATAGTACACCAACTAGCAATCATTCCGTAGAACTCCACACAAGCTTTTATTTCTCCTCCTCCTGCTCCTCAAAAGGTACAACTGGTTAAGCACTAAGTCATACAACCAGTGTTGAAACTGCTATCTGGATGAAGCCAGAAGCAGGAAGGCAGAGAGGCATTTAATGTACTGGGTAACTCAATTAACTGCACCTTCTTCTGTTTGGTAACAGCACATAAAATTGATGGCAGAGTCCAGTAGTAGTGCTGATTTATGTAACTGTAAGACAGTTGTCTGGTCCCCTGATAGCTACCTGGATTGATTTGCCTTTGAGGGGGGAAACACCGCTGTGTTAAAGATAAAATCCTGCAATATTCATTCCTTGGGAGTTTATGTCACAACTAGACATCAAATAACTGTCATGACTTCCATGCAACTTAACTAATATGGCAATGAAAAGTTACCAACACGCCATTTCAAAAATTGCATTTTGCATTACTATAACAAACTAGATCTGAATGCAATTTACTTCTGGCTTGTCAAGTTAAACACTCCAGTAACTAATTCAATGTTCCTCAAGCTAAACCTTGATGAATTCCAGAAAGAGCTTCATTTTTATACCAATCTGCTAACGTAAAGGAATTATGCCAGCCATTTGTCATGTTTGTCATTCCCAAGATAAGTAACAATTGAAATAACTTTAACTTACCTTAAGAACTATGGTGACAGTAAAATATCTCTGAGAGGAGCTTCTATCATACTACAGTAAGAGATTACTTTAATCCGATTCCTTAGAAGCAAAGTTATTCAAGAACCTGGAAACAGACTCAATTTCTCTAGATGAAGAGCTGTATCTATATTCCACCTTGAATGGGGTCTAAGTGTGACAAGGTGATCAAAGGCCGTATTATCTTGGAGCTAAAAGAGGCAAAGAAATGTCTGTTAAGGCAGAGGAATCTAAGTTAGGAAGCCCCAGAGGCTGCTTATTGGGAAGGAAGAACTGACTGGGGACTTCAGCTCTTGAGGGTGTAATCCTATGCATGTTTAGAAAGAAAAAAAAGTCCTACAATTCCCAGCTTGTCCCAGCCAGCATGGCTGGCTGGATAATGCTGGGAGCTGTAGGACTTTTTTCTGTCTAAACATGCATAGGATTGTTCCCTAAATGATAAAACCAAACCCTAGATATCACCTACGGAGGCAAGTCCACAACAGGGAAGGGAATAAAACGGAGAGATGGCAAGGCCACTCAATTACATGGCCTTTTGATGGAGATTAGCACATGAGAGGTTTTAAGGCCTACTGCACTTCCATGACATTAGAACTTGCATTTACTTAGTTCCAATTTAAAAATCGATTAATCTAATATTGGCCACATTCTCTATTGCATCAATGCCTTGGAGACAGACCCAGGGCCAGCCCTCTACCACATGCCATCCCCTTTCAGAACTCCTTCACATAGATCCTCCCCTCCTCTTCACTTTGCTCCTAAGTCTCTAAACTCATACTTTTGGTAGTAATTTTTGAATTACATCTTATTTTAATCCTGCCCTTCCTCCAAGGTGCTCAGGTTAGCTGAGAGAGAAAGACTGGCCCAGAGTCACTCAGTAAATGTTATGGCTGAACAAGGATTAGACCCAAGGTCTCTCATCAAAAGTCATTGTTCAAGCCATTATAGCAGTTTTTACGTTGTTGTTTGTTTATTTTTGTTTATTACCAACCATTACTATTAAGTGTCACTTTCCTCATATGTATTTTTGTTTTTCACATGGGGCTGCAGAAAGTGCAAGTGGGCTGGCACATTGAAAGACTACTGCTCTTTGCTTTCAAATCCATGAAGGGCCACTTGCCACTAAAACAATGTATCTCAACTGGAGCACTGTTCACCGGTCCCTTCTGCCTTCGATTTCTAAATGGTGGAGCGACTCCACCATTTAGAAATCATTGCCTAGATCAGAGGCTCCCTCAAAATGAAATGCCCAATCCAGCACAGGAGAAGAAATGCAAGGAACTTGGTGCGGGATGTAAGGAATCTGGACAAAGTTGTAAGGAATCACAACTGCCTGCACTTCCTGAAGTAACAGCGACAACAGAGACAAACAGGCAGGGATTATGGCAAGTAAACTTCACTGGCTGAGTAGAGTTTATTTTAGGGTGGAATGACAGCATTCCATCCTCTGGAAAACCATGGGAAGGAGAAAAGGGGCTGGAGTCAAAAAAGAGAACTGAGCCTTTACTGACAAGATTTGCAACCTCAACCTTAAGTAATTAAGCAGTACAAAAAAGCAGAAGATGACCATCTTCCAAGTACTCCAAGAGTTATGTATGCTATTTTAGGATCATCATAAAATCCAGACAACACATCCCTCCAAAACAAGAATTTTCCACACTCCCTTAATTCCTTCTGTTGCTCATTTGAGATGCAAACTCTCTGGCACTTTAGACACATGATGCAATGAAAGGAAGTGCTGAACAATTAAACAAAAATGGGTGCACTGGCCAAGCTAGAAGGGCAAGATTTTATTTGTGACAACTACGCATGGTGGGCCAGATCATAGTAGACTATTGTTGAAGACAACCAAGACTCTGTTGAAGTAGGGGCAGCTATGTGTGGGATGATTCATAACACGCCCTCAAAAAAAGATCAACACAAGGCACGGTGTGTACACACAGATTTCTTTTCTGACATATTCCATGCTTCTCTACTTATGTTCCTGCATTTCATTCATGTTCATTGAGCTCACAATGTTGAAAAACAAATCTGAAACTAAACATGTTATTTAATGAAATGATGCAATATTTAAAAATATATTCAAACATCTGTACTTCCACATTTAGAATTTCTTACTTAGTCTCAGACATGCAGAGACAGACAGACAGACAGACAGACAGTGCTACCTATTGATGAGCAAGGGTACCCAGGACATATTTGGACAGCCTCTCTCTGAACATGTTTTTAAATAGTTTTAATTTTAATATATCTATACGGCTTATGACTGCAGAAGAGCAGAAGTTGGACTCAATGGTCTTGTAAGGCCCCTTCCAACCCTACTATTCTATGAAGTGCACAGTGGCTCTCAGGACAAAATACATTCCTCATCACTATGTTAGATCTAAAGAATTTCACCCAAACAGTAATCCAGTCTCACCAGAAAACTCTCTGGGGAACGCTTCACTGAAAGATGTTCTTAGAGGACATTTTCTCCTCCACATATTACCTACTACTGCTTTGCTCCAGGTTGACATAACTGTTTGCCATTTCCTCAATTAGCAGCAGGAGGGGGGAATTGGGGGGGGGAATATTATCTTCTTCCTTTTTAATGGTAGCAAAATTGCATAATGTCTGAAACATTTACAACAACATGTGGAGACCACTGAGCTAAATTAGTCAAAATTAGTTTGCTGAGAAACGCTATGCAGGTTTGACATTTGAAAAATCCAATTTAAAGTCTCTCTCATTCATATTCCTTTAAAACAAGGACTCATGGACATGTACATCTTACTGTAATATACATGCAGGCAAACCAACCCTGAGATCACCTGCAAGGGAGGAAACAACCTGAATCATCACAGAATGTCAAGAATTTCCACTATGGTCACTGCAGCTCTGAACTTATAAACCTTCAAGGCCATTTGTTCAGGAGTTCACAATCTCTAGTTATGCGTCTGACAACAAATTGCTACCTGATATGTAATGCGCAGCATTCCCTCAACAAGGCCTTCAGAAACTAATTCAAATCCTGTGAGGCATGGTCATGACCCTGAGTGGGCAAATGGGATGATACTGGTCAACTGGGCATTCTGTTGTTGGGCCTTTTCCTTCCAGCTAACGCACAGAAGAGAACAGAACTCTCCAAGCGGGGTTACAAGCGTTATTTCTAATTCCTGAGTGCCATTTTTAGGAGCTAGAATCAAATCTTAAGTCACCAGCCCTGTACAAAACTAAATAAATGTTTAGCATCCCTAGGTTGCAAACTCTAATATTTAGACATCTTCAAAACCACGCTGCAGATTTCAAAGCTTCTCTCAGCATCATGATGCCAAGACACATCATGTCTTGTGATGTGTCCATTCCATCTATTTTTTAAAATAGATTTTTTAAAATTCCATCTATTTTTTGAAAGAGATGTTTACTTGAACTTTTTAGGGCACCACCAAACTATACAGACACATAAAACACTAAAAGTTCCATACGCATGGCATACCTCCGCCTGTTGTGACAGCTTTCCTGCTTTCAGAAAAGGCACGGCCATCTCTGACCTGCTTGACAAATAATGTATATTCCAAAAATACATTTTAATTCCCATTAAGCGGAATCTTGGTGCCATCTTTTTTAAAACAAACTTCTTTATAAAATAAATCTTACTGATTATAGACAAAGGCAACCACAATCCAAAAGTAAAAAAGAAACAGACTATCGAGGATGGTTGAAGTCTGCATTGCAATCTAGTTGAAAGTGATTAGTGCCAAATCTGAAGTAGGAGCGTAAAAAATGCAAGTGAAATATATTTTAACTAAGACCCCTTTTCCAAAGAGAAAGGCTGCAAGATCTTGAAAGGGAAAAGAATGCCTCTCATTCCACTTCATAGAAAAGATAACCATTCAATAAAGTTGAACAGACGAAGAGGCCTCTACTGTTATTGATAAATTTTACAACTTAGTTAACAGAGGTTGTAAATTACTGGGCTGAAACCTGTCATTTGCTAATCAAATGTAATAGTTATTTTCTTGCCGCATAAGACAAATTATCAATTTCTTTACATCGTAATTAGTTCTGAAGTTCCAATTCTGCTAACGATTAGATTTGTGGAGTTTTAAATTAGGAACACTTTGGCATTGCAGAAGCCTCAGCTGAACTTTCAGCCATAGCTGGTATTGCAAATCGAGGGTTATGGCCCTGGAGAAGCTCTCATATTAATTTTTAATTGTGATTAAAAACACACCCCGAATTTGTTTGAATTAGAAACTAAAAAAAGAATCTCAGCTCAAAATTTAACACTTTACTTAAAAACAGCAGGTTGGATCCAAGATCTGCCTTCTGCAAAAGAAAGCAAGGGATCTTCCACAAAAGGAAGGACTCTACTCATGGAAGATCCCTCCACCCAGATTTTGGGAGATCCCCCCTTAACCTATACACCACAGCTCATTCCATTCAACAGGGTGACTCTCTGTGTAGTATTTTCAGGGGGCTGGAGGGGCTAGCATGGGAAGGTGGGGGCAGAGATGTCTACTTCTGCAAGCATAGTTGGTTCAGTGTAAACCGGGATCCAACACATTCTGTGAATTTATTGTAAACTGCCCTGAAATCCACGAAGGATGAAGGGTGATAGAAATATGTATTTATATGTATATGTATACACACACACACACACACACAAATCTAGCTTCCTCACTTAATTACTTGTGTACATTTGATGACATAAAATCAGAAATGTATGAAACATCAAAAGCCTACCTAGTCCAACCTCCTGCCTTAAGCCAGGAGCATCCAATCAACCTACACAAAACTACAATGCATCTTTTGCAAACAGCAGGGACAGCGCTGAACAGCAAACAGGTCTAGACAGTAACAGGAAAATGAGCCAAGCTATTACACATCTAGGAGGAAAAGGCACAAGAATTTGGGGCACTAGAAACCTGATCTGGGTAAGATTTCCTCAAACACAGCAGTCAAATCCCCATGCATGGACAAAACCATCAGGCTCATTGCAAGGAAAGTTTTATAGAGCACATATTAATGTCAACCAAACCCCATGTTAACAGGTCCTGCTGTCCCAGAGGAAGTGAGGAAAATCCACGGTCATATGCCATGTGTGCAATGTGGGTGGACATAGTAGGTATACTTGCTATACCTGCAGCATTAGAGTTGTACAATATATTATGGTTCATAAACCCAGTGATATGTGAGGGAACAGCAAAGAAGCTCATGGAATCCAGACAAAATGAGTGGGTGGGGGGAGAAGATCATTATGTGCATATTAAAGAAGGCTTACCATATACATCTATGATCTATAGTTCTCCCATTAAATTCTGCTCTTTGTATATAAATCTCAACACATTTTTTCCTAGAAATTATGTTAGATTAGTAAGTTGTATTCCAAAAGTTACATGTGGCTGGGGCAAAAATTAGAGGGTTGGCTTTGAGGCCCTAAAATGGAAAAAAAAAAGTCCAAGGATGATAGATTGAATAGGTTCGAGCTATAGACTCAACACAAGTATTTGTTTTCTCTGGAACTCCATTATATTAAAACGGGAGATGCTAATGTGACATTTTACCCGTACAAAAGGAAACTCTGTACTAAAATTAGGGCATAAATCAAGCACAAATATTCTCTCTCTCAGACATACAATCAAACCAGATTTCAAGTCATCCTCTTTTCCACATCACGCATTGGATTCAATTCCATTAAGTATGTGTTAACAATATATGCCACTCTTTTTTAAGTTCACCGGAGGCGCATGAAGACCAGCAGTCCAGCAAGATACATTAGGTTAGAGGGTTAAGAAACAGAGAGTTCGATCCTGTGGCATGCGGGGTACTTAGATTATATTTCAAGGCATTTGGGCTTCTCTCTTTCACACACACACACACACACACACACACACACACACACGCACACACTCTCTGATCAACCCATAAAAGCAGCAGTGTTTAGATGCAAAGACAAACTGGAAGAACAGCAGCTTGCAAACAGGGCAGAAGAGAGAGACAGGGAACAGCGATCTTCTTCTGTAGTCCATGCCCAACCAGCTTGTGGAGCCTTCGAGCATCAATCATGCTTCCCATTCTGGGAGGAGCGAACATTCACATGGAAGGAAGTCCATTTGCATTGAACCTCCCTTCTGAATCCAACTGTGAGGATGTTTGGAGCTAAAAGGGTGTTTTTGGTATCAGAAAGGGAAGGCTAGGCCAGCTAGCAAGCCCCACTGTGGTGCATTTTACCTGTGGACCACAGGTTACCTGCCATCGACTTAAAAGCCAACTTCTGTTTAGAAAACAAACGGAAAATCAGGGACACCAACAAACCAGCCCTTCCCAGCCTGGTGCCATCCATGTGCTGGACTACAACCCTCATCATCTGCAGTCAGCATGCCTAATGGTCTGCTGCCTGGGGACAATGGGAGTTGCAGTCCAACACATATGGAGGGCACCAGGTTGGGGAAGGCTACCTCCATTTTTATTTATTTATTTATTACATTTATATCCCGCTATTTTTCCTCTTTAAGAAACCCAAGGCGGCATACATAATCCTCCTCCTCTCCATTTTATCCTCACAACAACCCTGTGAGGTAGGTTGGGCTGAGAGTCTGTGACTGGCCCAAAGTCACCCGGTGAGCTTCCATGGCTGAGTGGGGACTAGAGCCCGGATCTCCTGGCTCCCAGTCCAACACTCTCGCCACTACACCACACTGGCTATCTATATTAAAACTGTTTAACAGACAGAGCGCAGCCTTACATCCTTACGTCTGACAGAATCCATATCGACCCTATTGAGAAACACAAGCCTCCTCTTAGGACAGGAGCTTCCAATTCAGGAGATGTCACAAGGAAGACACTGACCTATTTCAGATGACAGGACAGCCCACCAAGGGTTAATTAACCCTCAGGGTGCCAAGGCACATACTGTCCACCATTATGAATATGCAAGTCCTGGCAGCAGGGATTATCTGAGGGTTAAACAATCCTCCCATAACCCATGGTCTGGTTTAGGGTTATGCGAGGGTAGTTTAACCCTAAAATAACCCTCTTCGCCTGGGGCTGGATGACACAACAAGCTACGGCAACCCTCGGCCAGGGCTTGCTTAGTCTCAATGGCAGACAGCACGCGCCACTGCTCCTCGTCGGTAAATTAACCCATGATGGACTGTCATGCCAGGCAAACTGGCCCTTTGAATTAGGCAGCAGGTTTTGGTGATCATCCCCCGTCCCCCACGACGAGGCAAAAACAAGCCATCCCATGCACCCTTGGAAAAGCAAAACTATGTTCTGGAAGCCTGAAAAGATCAATAAGCTCTAAGGAAAACACTAGCAGAAAGGGCCCAGCCTCTCACTCATTGTTCAGCTTTGCTCAAGGTGAGAGAAGCAAAAGAATGATACTGTAAACGTCAATGAAATATGGAAAAGTGATTTCTTTCTTTTGTTTTTAAAGACAGGGAAGTGTTCTATTGGGATGAAATGTATAAGAAAAACCTGCACCAAGCATCCAGTGATGCAATAGCTGGAACTTCAATAGGCCACAGCATTCTTTGTAAATTAAAACAACAAAAACAAAACTAGGCTTTATTTGGTGGTGGTGGTGGTGTGCATTGGGGGGGGGGGGGCGAACCAACCCCAGTACATTAATTGGCATCCCCTTTGTTTTGAACTCAATGAATTTATATCATCCTTCAACACTGTTTAGCCAAAGCAAACACAAACAAGAAAATCACATTATTCTTTCCAATCCATACACAAAAATGATCTGGATATTCACATTTAAAATTGCTATCATGGATTAGCTTAAGGCAATTATTTCTCTCGCCACATTCTTTTACGATAATTTTTAAAAGAATTCATGTCTCTCGCCTAACAAGAAAAATGAAATCCCATTAGTTGTGTCTCCAGTGGATATTAACGTTCCTTTTGTTTACAAAGGTTAATATCTCCCAAATAAAGGAACACACACTGCCTGTTAAAATAATTACATCATGACATTTCAGAAAGGTTGGCAGATAGACATGGTTTCAACCAAAGGAACAAAGTAAGTAGGGAGAGGCTTTTGGTTCTTTTCTTTACATTATCCATGATTTAAGAGATAGAAACCATTGATTATTCCATCATGACTGCTAGCTCAGGCTGGTTTAATATTTCTCTTATCCCACAGGATACACACGTTTCAGTCTTAATACTCAGATAGTCTAGCTGACAAGTATATGACAGCACTGTTTTGTACCAAGAGCCCAAACATATGCATCTCTAGAACTTTCCACACACAGTAGGAAGCCAGTATGATGTAGTGGTTAGAGTGCTGGCCTTTGACTTGGGAGACCGGGGTTTAAGTCCCTACTCAGCCATGAAGCTCACTGGGTGACTTTGGGCTAGTCCCTGACTCTCGGCCTAGCCTACCTCACAGGGCGGTTGTGAGTATAAAAGGAGAGGAGGGGGACCATGGACACTGCCTTGGAGGAAAGGCAGGATGTAATTAAAAAAAATAAATCTCACGAGAAAGAAGCAGAAGTTATTTGCACATGCCTATTCCAGTGAGGCTTTAACAGGAGTAGTTGTTCTTGGTAGACTGTCTCAACTGCTTTACCACACGGTGCTTTTAAGCTCATGTCTGCCTCTCCAGAGACTTCCCAGCTCCAGAGAGCCCAGACCAACTCTGTATCAATTGGAGAAACTGAAAAATAAACCAGTAAAACTGACAATTTCTACCTGAATTACCTTAAAAATAGCAGCTACTTTTAATATTGAAATGTCCAAATGTACGTCCAGGTATAGGGACAGAAGAGACCTGTGGCCTGTTCAGAGCAACACAGTGGACCTGATGTGAAACACCAGACACCATCTGAATAGGAAAATAGATTAGCAAGTTCAATTAGCATGCACAGCCACACTACTGTGACCACTGGAAAAAACCAATGAGGAGTCACCTCAACCAAATAAAGGTGCTGCCCATTTTCAACTGGTAATGTTACTGCATTTCTGAATGTTAGTAGCTGAATCCGCAAAGCTCTGAGAGCTCTTGGGGAGCAGAAGCAGAAATAAAGCTATTCGTTCTAGAAGGGGGTGTTCGTTTTAAGTACAGATAGGGCTCTAAGCCGCAATCTCTTCGAATGTAATGGTGTGCTTTAACAGCTTTGCCTTGAGATCTAATGAAGTACTACAGTCGACTCCTGAGAAATCCTTAATGTAACATTAGCATATTAACACAATGGCAAATTATAGTCAAAGCTATTTAAACAAGCCTAAGTACTAAAAAAAAATTCAATCGACCTTTTCTTCTCCAACTCTGAAGTAGCAAATTCAGGAGCTCAAGCCAAGGTTCCGCTCTGACTCCCCAGCACCTCACCTGAACATCGCTTCAGCAACCAAGCCGACGCCCACACGAGCGGCATGGTGCGTCGGAAGGGTGTTCCAGCGCTCTGCACTACCCGAGAAATTGGTGACTCGCAAGCACAGGCAACACGGTAGCACAAAAGCTAACCCCTTCCTTGTCTTTTATGAAGTACATTAATACAATTTGAAGTAAATATTGCTCACAGTCGCACGTAAGCAACATCAGCCCTGCTGAAGCTGCTTGAGTGAAATGCCGTTTCAGACACTTAAGCGATGAGTGGGTATACATCCAACTTCTTGCTTGCACGCAAACTTTTACTAGAAATGGGATGTTGTCAGAATGACAACAGGCCAACATCCATTCATTTCAGAAGACTTGCATCCCGCCTTCTGATTGAATGATCCTCGAGGCAGCTTTCAGCAGGTCACCCCACCTAGTCCCCTGGTGACGGATGGGCCCCTCTTGCCCCTCATTGGCAGCTGGAGCCGAGTGTTCTGCAGCTGCTCCTTCTCTGACCGGTGGGTGGGGACAGGCTGGTGCGATGTTCTCCCTTTGAGGCAGGGGGATCTGCAGCTGCCACTTGTGTATGTTTGCATCGTTCTATTATCTGGCAATGTGAGATCAGCCAGGTTCATACGCACACCCACAGACATGCCAACGCCACCTCTTTCACAGGTAGACCGAACATAGGAATGCTTTCATTCCCTACTACTTTAGGACTGATTTCCTTCAGGAGCTTCCCATTCATATCAGATGAAGGCTCCTAACACATTTTATGGACACAGTGTTTTGCGGGAGAGAATCCAGCATGTGACAAACGGCATATATGATGGCTACCCAGGCCTGCTTGGGACAACAAGGTTCAGTCTCTTTACAAGATTTATTTATTTATTTATTATTCATTTCATTTCTATACTGATGAAGCTAATAAAAAAAGATCACCATGATGGTTACTCATGCCACATTAGAATCCAGGTGCATCGACTGATGCAGGAGATTCAGAGGCTTTACACATGCTCTGTCTGGGATAGGGAGAGGGTGCACAGTGTTAGTGACGAGAAGACCAATTCCTCCCATTCTGATAACCCAAGCAAACTGAGGGAACACATGACTGCTATTAATAAAATTATTTTGTGTTTAATTGTTTGTACTCCATATCACATCCATCAGTCACATCAACCAGGTGAGGAAGGGCAGTATTCTTCTCATGTTATAAATAGGGGAAACTGAGACTAAAAAACAAGGCAATCCAGTAAGTTATCTATCTAGTTTGTTCTAACTGAATATCACTATCAATTTTTTATGATTGTCTAATGTTTTCCTACATACTGCAAAAATAGAGTCACATCTGCCTTACACATCAAACGATGGCAGAACTTTGAAAAAAGTAGTGTTCTACAGATGTTCCTCTAAACTAAAATATAATTTCCACGTCAGGATGACAATTTTCCAGCTGAGTGGTCGAATATACAGCTCAAAGGCATGTATTGCCAACAAAGATTGGATGCAGATGGCAAGGTTAGCAATTCCTTTCTTGTCCTATTAAAATTTATCTTTGCCACCATAATATTTTGTAAATGAATGTTGCGAAGTGAAACCATTCTGGCATTTCATACCCAGCAAAGGGGAAAAATCTATTCTAACTTTTTCATCTGCTCTAATAATCTATTTTTAATATCCCTGTTAAAGAGAGGAATCTTTTTCTCCAGAACAGATGCGGCTTCTCTCGCAGCCTAACTATTAATCACATTTGCCTAGTGAGAAGCTGACTTGCTGGGTCATCGTGCCTCTGAAACGATGGATGTCCAAAGGCTTGCTCTTTACTAACTTCACCTACGGTTATTAAAAATTCTGTCAAGAAGAGGAAGCAAGCTCGATCCAAACGGTAAGCCTCTCCTTCTGTTTGGCTCAGGAGGCATTTTAGAAATCATGACAAAAAGGGCAAACTGCGCTGGAGAAGAAGGTGAACGCAGCAAGGCTCACAGTGCAACCTTATACAGGTCTGCCCAAATTAAGTCTCACTGAGTTCAATGGAATTCACTCCTAGGTAAGCGAGTGTAGGACTGCAGCCTCAGAAAAGGTAGTTGAGCATCAACATGCAAGTCGTTCTGTAGGCTTGCCAATAAAAGCAGCTCATGAAGTTTGACAGGTCAGAGACACATATTAAAACAAGTTTATTCATTATAGCATCTCTGGGCCTGTCCCAGGAGTCTCCACTCCTTAGAGACCTTTCTTTCTAGTGTCAAAACTGCAGCCTGGCCATATTATTTCATAAGAGTGGTCACAGAGAACAACTAATCCATTTTTCTTTTAAAACAATCCATCATGTTTCTGTGGACCATTTCCAAGTCCCCTTCTCCATCTCCTCCACACTAGACAAACACAGCATCTACAGTCTTCTCTCATGCCATTCTCTCGAGGGTTAGCTGAACATATCACTCTTCTTTCCAGCTTCCCCATGAATTATTGCCAGGAAATTTGCATTATCTTAGTTAAATCCCCAGACCTTAAATTGCCAGAATAGATTGTGGCAAAGTATGGAATTAGAAATAGGCTATAAACAAGTGCCATACATAGTGCAAGTGTACAGGTCTCTAGGAGAGATCTTTGGCCAGTAAGTGTTACCTATATACTGTAAGCAAGGGCAGAGCCACATCTGCCAAAAGGAAGCTGTGCTCTGTTTTACTGAGTGCAAAAGAATTACACTAAAACCTGCAAAGCAACCGACAAATTATCTCCTCTATGAAATTATGCGAGTGAACGCTGGCACTACTAGAACAATGCTAGGGTTAAAAGGTTTGCAAAGGATGAAAATCCTTCAAAACCTCATATACCTCTTGTTGCAAATTTCTTACATGCCGTGACTAAATCATCAACACGACAGCAGCATTTCAATCTCTAGTTCTGCTGATGCTCACAAACCGAATGGTACTCGGGTGGTTTATGCTGCCAGCAGGACCCTTTGACTGAACACCATCTCATTCATAAGATCAAATAAAGCGTCTGGGAGGCAATTCACCAGGTCTAAAAAAGGGAAGAGTGATGACCTCAATCCCTTTAGGAAGGCTTTTCTCCTAAAATGCCTTCAAAGGAAATGAGGAGGGAGCAGAGGAGAAGGATACCATACCAAGCGCAGTTATCCTTCATTCAAACAGCCCTATTTAGTCTTCTTACCACATCCCAGTCTAAAAATATCCGTTCTTGGAATGCCCCTTCCCTTCATCAAGTATCTTCTTCGGAACAGCCTCCCCTCGTATCTCCAACATTGCCCTAGCACGCTTTTGGGGGAAGGCAAGCCAAATTCTAACAACAGACGAGGCTCCGCATGGCTGCAGGGCCCATATGTGTGAATGCACAGATGACCATTCAAAGAACTATAGTTACAGGTAAGCAACCTGCCTGTTGCTTACCTGTAACTTACCTGTTACCCCTTCATGGATCACTGCCTTGTTGTGGAGAAGGGGCTTGCGTAACTCAGTGAAGCCATAAGCTATGCCATGCAGGGCCACCCAAGACGGACAGGTCATGGCAGAGAGTTCTGACAAAATGTGGTCCACTGGAGAAGGAAATGGCAACCCACTCCAGTACTCTTGCCAAGAAAACCCCATGGAACATATCACAAGGCTAAAGCGGCCAGGCCAAAGCCGAAAGGACACTCAGCTGTGGATGTGTCTGGTGGTGAAAAGAAAGTCCGATGCTGTAAAGAACAATATTGTTTAGGAACCTGGAATGTCAGATCAATGAATCAAGGTAAGCTGGAGGTGGTCAAACAGGAGATGGCAAGATTGAACATCAACATCTTGGGAATCAGCGAACTAAAATGGACAAGCATGGGCGAATTTAATTCAGGTGACCATCATATCTACCACTGTGGGCAAGAATCCCTTAGAAGAAATGGAGTAGCACTCATAGTCAATAAAAGGGTAAGAAAAGCAGTACTGGGGTACAATCTCAAAAACGACAGAATGATCTCAGTAAGAATCCAAGGCAAACCATTCAACATCACAGTAATTCAAGTCTACGCCCCAACCACTGAGGCCGAAGAAGCTGATGTTGATCGGTTCTATGAAGACCTACAACACCATCTAGAACTAACACCAAAAAAAGATGTCCTCTTCATCATAGGGGATTGGAATGCTAAAGTAGGAAGTCAAGAAACTGGGATAGAATTATAGAATCATAGAATCATAGAATAGTAGGGTTGGAAGGGGCCTACAAGGCCATCGAGTCCAACCCCCTGCTCAATGCAGGAATCCAAGTCAGAGCATCCCTGACAAATGGCTGTCCAGCCTCGTCTTGAAGGCCTCCAGTGTGGGAGAGCCCACCACCTCCCCAGGTAATTGGTTCCATTGCCGTATTGCTCTGACACTCAGGAAGTTTTTCCTGATGTTCAGTCGGAATCTGGCTTCCTGTAACTTGAGCCCATTATTCCGTGTCCTGCACTCTGGGATGATCAAGAAGAGATCCTGGCCTTCTTCTCTGTGACAACCTTTCAAGTACTTGAAGAGTGCTATCATATCTCCCCTCAGTCTTCTCTTCTCAAGGCTAAACATGCCCAGTTCTTTCAGTCTCTCTTCATAGGGCTTTGTTTCCAGTCCCCTGATCATCTTTGTTGCCCTCCTTTGAACCCTCTCCAGCTTGTCTGCATCCTTCTTAAAGTGTGGTGCCCAGAACTGGACACAGTACTCCAGATGAGGCCTAACCAGTGCTGAGTAGAGGGGAACTAGTACTTCCCGGGATTTGGAAGCGATGCTTCTATGAATGCAGCCCAAAATAGCATTTGCCTTTTTTGCAGCCACATCACACTGTTGGCTCATATTCAGCTTGTGATCGACGACAATTCCAAGATCCTTCTCGCTCGTAGTGTGGTTGAGCCACGTATCCCCCATCTTGTAACTGTGCATTTGGTTTCTTTTTCCTAGGTGCAGAACTTGGCATTTATCCCTATTAAATGCCATTCTGTTGTTTTCTGCCCAGCACTCCAGTCTATCCAGATCACTTTGAATTTTGTTTCTGTCTTCCAAAGTATTAGCTATCCCTCCCAATTTTGTGTCATCTGCAAATTTGATCAGCATTCCCTGCACCTCCTCCTCCAAGTCATTAATACAAATGTGGAAGAGCACTGAGCCCAGGACTGAGCCCTGCGGTACCCCACTCGTTACCTCTCCCCAGCTTGAGAAGGTCCCATTGATAAGCACTCTTTGAGTCCGATTCTGTAGCCAACTGTGGATCCACCGG
The DNA here is from genome assembly GCF_057233095.1 of Heloderma suspectum. Lineage (NCBI taxonomy): Eukaryota > Metazoa > Chordata > Lepidosauria > Squamata > Helodermatidae > Heloderma > Heloderma suspectum. The sequence continues at coordinate 2,928,743 of NC_139463.1, read as the reverse complement.
ATCGTTGTTTCATCTAGCCCACTTCGAGCTAGTTTGCTCATCAGGATATCATGGGGCACTTTGTCGAAAGCTTTGCTGAAGTCGAGGTATATGATGTCTACAGCATTCCCACGGTCTACAAGGGAGGTGACTTGATCAAAAAATGAGATCAGATTTGTCTGGCAGGACTTGTTTTTGACAAATCCATGTTGGCTTCGAGTAATCACGGCATTGTTGTCAAGGTGCTTCCAGATGGATTGCTTTATGATCTGCTCCAGAATTTTCCCAGGGATTGATGTCAGACTGACTGGTCTGTAGTTCCCAGGTTCCTCCTTTTTACCCTTTTTGAAGATAGGGACAACGTTAGCCCTCCTCCAGTCATCTGGCACTTCCCCTGTCCTCCATGATTTCTCAAAGAGAATAGACAGCGGTTCTGAGAGTTCTTCTGCCAGTTCCTTTATGACTCTAGGATGCAGTTCATCTGGCCCTGGAGATTTGAACTCATTCAAAGTAATGAGGAGTTCCTTGACCATATGCCTGTCGATCTCAAGCTGCAATCCTGCCCCTTCAGCCTGTACTTTGCCTTTGCCAGGGGGGTCATAGACCCTCTTTTGGGAGAAGACTGAGCCAAAGTAGGAATTGAGCACCTCTGCCTTTTCTTTGTCCTCTGTTATCATTTTGCCATCCTTATTTAATAGCTGAACAACCATTTCTTTCCTCTGCCTTTTACTATGCACGTAGCTGAAGAAAGCCTTTTTGTTGTTTTTAGCATCCCTCGCTAACCTCACCTCGTTCTCCGCTTTAGCCTTCCTGACGCCATCCCTGCAATTCTGTGCTACCTGCCTGTACTCTTCCTTTGTTACTTGGCCTTCTTTCCACTTCCTATATGTGTCCTTTTTTGTTTTCAGGTCATCCCTAAGCTTTTTGTGAAGCCACATTGGCTTCTTCTGTTGTCTTCCACCTTTTCTTCTTGTTGGAATTGTTTGTGATTGTGCATTGAGAATTTCCTTTTTTAAAAGTTCCCACCCATCTTGGACTCCTTTTCTCGCTAGCATTGCTTGCCATGGGACCTTACTGATCATTGTTCTGAGTTTATTAAAATCAGCTTTCCTAAAATCCAGGCTACGCGTTTGAGTACACTCGGCTTTTGCTTCCCTTAGAACCAAAAACTCAAGTACAACATGGTCGCTTTCCCCCAGAGTTCCTGTAACTGCTACTTTATCCACTAAGTCATCTCTGTTGGTTAGGATCAAGTCAAGGCCTGTTAGGATAACAGGCAACCATGGCCTTGGTGTACAAAATGAAGCAGGACAAAGGCTAACAGAGTTTTGCCAAGAGAACACGCTGATTAGAGCAAACACTCTTTTCCAACAGCACAAGAGGCGACTCTACACATGGACATCACCAGATGGTCAATATCGAAATCAGACTGATTATGTACTTTGCAGCCAAAGATGGAGAAGCTCCATACAGTCAGTCAAAACAAGACCTGGAGCTGACTGTGGCTCAGATCATGAGCTTCTTGTTGCAAACTTTTGGCTTAAATTGAAGAACGTAGGGAAAACCACTAAACCATTCAGGTATGACCTAAATCATATCCCTTATGAATATACAGTGAAGGTGAGGAATAGATTTAAGGGATTAGACCTGATAGACAAGAGTGACTGAGGAACTATGGACGGAGGTCCGTAACATTGTTCAGGAGGCAGCAACGAAATCCATCCCAAAGAAAAAGAAATGCAAGAAAGCAAAGTGGCTGTCTGATGAGGCTTTACAAGTAGCTGAAGAAAGAAGGGAAACGAAAAGCAAGGGAGAAAGGGGAAGATATATCCAGCTGAATGCAGAGTTCCAGAGAATAGCAAGGAGAGACAAGAAGGCCTTCTTAAATGAACAATGCAAAGAAATCGAGGAAAACAACAGAATGGGAAAGACTAGAGATCTTTTCAAGAAAATTGGAGATATCAAGGGAACATTTTGTGCAAAGACGGGCATGATCAAGGACAAAGAAGGCAGGGACCTAAAAAAAGCAGATGAGATTAAGAAGAGGTGGAAAGAATACACAGAAGAACTATACAGGAAAGATCTGAATGTCCCTGATAGCCATGATAGTGTGGTCACTGAACTTGAGCCAGACATCCTAGAGAGTGAAGTCAAGTGGGCCTTAGGAACCATGACTAACAACAAAGCTAGCGGAGATGACAGTATTCCAGCTGAGCTACTTAAAATCTTAAAATATGATGCTGTTAAAGTGCTGCACTCAATATGCCAACACATTTGGAACACTGAACAATGGCCACAAGACTGGAAAAGGTCAGTTTACATTCCAATTCCAAAGAAGGGCAATGCCAAAGAGTGTTCAAACTACCATACAATTGCACTCATTTCACATGCCAGCAAGGTGATGCTTAAAATCCTACAAGCTGGGCTTCAGCAGTATATGAACCGAGAACTACCGGAAGTACAAGCTGGGTTTCGAAGAGGCAGAGGAACTAGAGATCAAATCGCCAACGTTCGCTGGATCATGGAGAAAGCAAGAGAATTTCAGAAAAATGACTATTTCTGCTTCATTGACTACGCTAAAGCCTTTGATTGTGTGGATCACAACAAACTGTGGCAAATTCTTAAAGAGATTGGAGTACCAGACCACCTTACCTGTTTCCTGAGAAACCTGTACGAGGGTCAAGAAGCAATAGTAACAACTGGACATGGAACAACCGATTGGTTCAAAATTAGGAAAGGAGTACGACAAGGCTGCATATTGTCATCCTGCTTGTTTAATTTATATGCAGAGTACATCATGAGAAACGCCGGGTTGGATGAATGGCAGGTTGGAATTAAGGTTGCCGGGAGAATTATCAACAACCTCAGATACGCAGACAATACCACCCTAATGGCAGACAGCGAAGAGGATCTAAAGAGCCTCTTGTTGAGGGTGAAAGTGGAGAGTGCAAAAGCTGGTTTGAAATTCAACATTAAGAAAACTAAGATCATGGCATCTGGCCCCATCACTTCCTGGCATATGGAAGGAGAAGAAATGGAAGCAGTGACAGATTTTATTTTCTTGGGCTCCAAGATCACCGCAGACGGTGACTGTAGCAATGAAATTAAAAGACGCTTGCTCCTTGGAAGGAAAGCTATGGCAAACATAGACAGCATAGTCAGAAGCAGAGACATCACCTTGCCGACAAAGGTTCGTATAATCAAAGCTGTGGTTTTCCCAGTAGCAACGTATGGCTGTGAGAGCTGGACTATATGGAAGGCTGAGCGCCGAAGAATGGATGCTTTCCAACTGTGGTGCTGGAGAAGACTCTTACGAGTCCCCTGGACTGCAAGGAGGTCAAATCAGTCCATCCTAAAGGAAATCAACTCTGAGTGCTCATTGGAAGGGCAGAGACTGAAGCTGAAGCTCCAATATTTTGGCCACCTAATGCGAAGAGAAAACTCTCTGGAAAAGACCCTGGTGCTGGGAAAGATTGAAGGCAAAATGAGAAGGGGACGGCAGAGGATGAGATGGCTAGACAGCATCACCGATGCAATGAATATGAACCTGAACACACTCCGGGAGAGAGCGGAGGACAGGAAGGCCTAGCGTGCTATGGTGCATGGGGTCACGGTCGGACATGGCTGAACGACTGAGCAACAACAAAACCTGCCTGTAGTGTTTGCAGTGAAGGTCAAATGAAGAAAAAGCCTCTTCCAGACTCCAACTTTCAAAAGGCTTAATTGTTGAAAAATTGCATCCATCCCTATTTGCATATCTCTGT